>NC_142081.1:347400-1547400 GCF_054644295.1 Miniopterus natalensis | reverse complement strand
CCCACGCCCGTGCCCACCACCCGCCGCCCGGCCACCTTGAGGTCACGGTAGACGACGTTCTTTTCCGAGTGCAGGTAGTCCAGGGCCGACACGATCTCCGCACCATAGAAGCGGGCGCGGTCCTCGGGGAACACCCGCTCCCGGGACAGGTGGAAGAAGAGCTGTGGGGGGGCGGGGGGCTGAGCCTGAGCCAGGGTCACAGGGCAGAGGGCGTGGGCAGGCCGAGACCCGAACTCGGGGAGGGGGGCTGAGCCTCCTGGTGGGATGAGCGAGGGCAGGTCCCCTGCAACCGGGGTGGCAGCCCCATCCCTGCGCGAGGGAGGGACCCTGAGGCTCAGAGAGGGCCGCCCCGCCAGGAGCCCTACCTCTCCGCCGTTGGCGTACTCCATGACAAAGCAGAGGCGGTCGTGGGTCTGGAAGGAGTACTTCAGGGCCTGCAAGGGACACAGGCTGGAACTGCGGCCCCCGGAGGCAGGCAGGGATGACACCTGGGGCGAGGCTGCCCGATGTGGGGGCTGGGCCAAGGCTCAGGGGAAATTGGCATCTCAGAGGTTGGCAAGTTCCATGAACGCTCCCCGACAGGGCCGGCCTCGGCGCCCGACACGGGAGGGCACGTCCTCCGGGCACAGCTGCCCGCTGGCTTTCCACCTCAAACCACAGGCAGCCTCACTCTAACAGGATGGGCCCGACGCCCAACCCTTGCCCACAAGTGCCGCCCCTGGGCCCAGTCAAGTGGCTGGAGCAGAGCCGTTCCCAGAAAGTGCAGGCGAGAGAGGAGCCCAGCACAGTGCTGAGCAGAGTGGACAGGGCCCAACAAGTGCTGGGTGGGGAGCTGGGCCCCCAAGCTGTGCGGCTGAGTGTGGCCCAGCAAGACCCAGCCGCCCAGGGCCCGAGTCCTGACCCCAAGGGGGTAGGGGCCCACCCGTGCCTTCCAGGAGCTGGCTGAGCTGAGAAACCAACTCCCAGCTGATGCCTTGTTCCCAAAGGCTAAGGATTTCCCATAAACTACTCCTGAGCCAAGTACCCCCAGCACAGGACACCCCTGGCTTGAACCCCACAGAGGAGGCAGCCAGAAGGTCTTGGGCAGAGCAAAGGGAAGCCCCAGGTCACCTGCCCCCTTCTGCACACCGGGGGGCGGGGGGGGGCGGGCATCGAGCACAGCCCAGCAGCCCCGAGTCAGGCACCTCCACCCTGACCCCCGAGGCCTGCCCGCTGCTGCTGAGTGTGAAGCCCAGGCAGCCCCCCCCGCCCCCCGTTTCCTGGGAGCAGGGGATCCCGCCCTCAGACAGACTGGGGAGTGTGCCCCTGGCCCAGCGCCTGGTTCCCGTGAGCACACAGGCCACAGAAGGGCCAAGCTCCGCCCTGGCGCCAGGCGGCCTCGGGCCACTCACCGTGAGGAAGGGGTGCCGGGAGTTCTGCAGGACACGGTTCTCCGTGAGCGTGTGGGCCACTTCGTCCTGGAAGACAGGCCTGTGAGCGTGGTTCCCCGCCCCCCTGTCCCCGCGGTGCCCAGGCTGGCACCCACCTTGGCCACGATGACTTCCTTCTTGAGGATCTTCATGGCGTAGTAGCGGCCGGTGGCCTTCTCCTTCACGAGGATCACCTTCCCGAAGGTGCCCTTGCCCAGCAGCTTGAGGTACTCAAACTCGTTCATGGTCTGCAGGGGGAGCGGGCGGAGTCAGGGGCGGAGGCGGGGCTGGCACCCACGGGAGTCAGCGGGCTTGCTGGGGAACGTGGGACTTTTTATCTCGACTCCGAGCACTGGGGTTTGGGGGACAGCGGGAGTGACAGTGTCCCCACCTCACTTCTGACACAGGGTGTCTGGTGGTCAGACCATGCTGCCCACAGGGAGGGACCCAGGTTGGAGATCTCGTGGGAGGGGGGTCCCAGGGCACCAAGGCTCTCCCAGGGCCAGCCTGCTGGGACCCTGGAACCACCAGGCCCCTGCAGAGGCAGGGGAAGGGCCTCACCACACGGTGCTTGGGCTTGGCCAGAGCCACCTCCATCTCTTCGGCTCCTGAGTTGTCGCTGGGTGAGCCTGAGCGGAAGTCCATCATCTCCTCCTCCTGCCTCTTGAGCCCGTCGGCCACGGTCTGGATGGCAGTCGTCCACTCCTCCCTGCAGGGCAGCCAGGCGAGGCCGTGAGCCCTGTCCAGGCCCGGGGCTCACCCCGGAAGCCCAGCTCAGAGGTCCGGGACACTGGGGACACCGAGGCCAGGTCCCAGCAGGACTGTGCCCCCTCCTCCCAGGGGCCCGGGAGCACCGAGGGCGCCGGCACCCCACCCACCCCATGCACCCACCACGTACCGCTCCTCCGGGGTCTCCACGTGGAAGGTGCGCTCGATGACCGTGGTCCACTGTAGGCATCGGATGATGAAGGTGTTGGGCCGGGGCCGCTCCGTCTTCATCAGCTGGCATTCTGGGGGCAGGGCCAGCAGGTGAGCGCCCTGAGCACATGCCCCAGACCAGAATCTGGCCCCTCGGCCAGGCCTTCTAGCCTTCAGAGCAAAAGTGCCCTGGACAGCTCCAGGGTCACAGCCTTGGAACCTGGCACAGAGACCTCACCACCCCAGCCAGTCAGCCGCTAACAGGACCCCCAGGTGACCTAACAGGTCCTTGGAGCCAGCACTGCCCAACCCGGTCCCCGGCAGCCACTGGTCCCAGACACAGAGGCCCAGGGGACATCAGCGTGGGGGCCCAGCTCCCATGCAAGGCGGCCGAGGGCTCACTCACGTGCCACAGAGAAGTTGTTGAGAGGCGACTCGCGTTGCTCCAGGTCCTGGGGCCGCTCTTTGTAGCCGATGAAGGTGCCGTCGTTTTTGAGCAGGAAGTAGCGGGGCCGCCAGGTCTTGATGTACTCTCCTAGGAAGGGGGCCATGAGCGGCTGTGGCCTGGACCCGCCCCACCCCCGTGGCGAACAGTAGCTGGCGGTGCCAGGCCCGATGCACCCAGGGCCCCCAAACAAACAAGCACTGACCCCAGTTTCCATGGGGCCAGGTGGGAAGGACCCGCCCTCACCTGTGTTGGAAAGGAGCCAGGTGGGCATCTGGACATGGGGGGGAGGGCATGACTGACTGGAGGCTGACCCAATCCAGGGGGCCTTCCTGGAGGAGGTGGCACCAAGCCAGTGTGTCCCGGCAGGCACTGGCAACAGGTCAAGCACTAGCTACACCCACCTGCCGGGGGACTGCAGGGCCAAGAACTCTCCCGACCCCGGGGTCCAGCCCTTTGTTGGCCAAAAGGTGCTGTGGTGCCAATGGGAGGTGGGCAGCTCCCCAAGGCTGACCCGGCCGACAGGATGGAGCCTGGCATCCAGGTAACGGAAAAAGCACCACACTCAGTGAGACTCACCAGCCCCCCGCAGCACGCCCTTCGCTGGGCACTCGGGACCAAGCCCCCCACTGCCCATGTGATAATGCCCACAATTCAGGGGCCCAGAGTACTGTTGTGGGCACCATGGTGACACCGGACCTGGAGGCGGCCACGTGGTCCTGGGGCCGAGACATGCGGCCCTGGACCCACATCCCACCCACGGGTCACCCAGGTACACGGTGAAGTTCCCCCCAAGTTCTGCGACATCAGCCATATACAGGCGCTCACACAGAAGCGAGCAGATGTCCTCTGTGATATTCCAGCGACTGTCATTTTTCATACTGACACCCAGAAAAAATGTTTCATTTACATTTTGCCGAGCAAGGAGTTTGAACAACAGCGGAGAACTTACTAATTAGGCAGCCGCTTCCTCAGAGGGGCCGGCGGGCGGGGAGGGGCCTGGGGTCCCTAAGCTCTGGGCCAAGCTGAGCCTGGACAAGGGCAGACCCCGCTCGAACCACCCCCACTGGGTCCCATCCACCTCCCCCAGCCCCCACCCGGACCTTCCCATCAAGTGCCTCTGGGTGTGGCCTCCACAGCCCTTCACTCTCATGACCCTGGACTGCTGGGGAGATGCTGGGGAGATGCTGGGAGATGCTGGGGAGATGGGGGACCCAGCCACTCCCGGGGCCCTTCCCTAGGGGCCCACCCGCATCTGTGTCCTGGCTCCAGTGGGGGTGACCACCAAGCCCAGACACCACGGGCTGGTCACCTGCCCCACCCCAACAGCATTTAGCAGGGTCTCCAGCCAGTTTGGCCCTGTGAGCCCCGGGGACTGGGGACGGGGCTGTGGTCCACCCCACACCCAGGCCCACAAGGTGCCACCAGCCTCCCAGGTCCCCTCTCCCCACCAGAGCCTTGGGTGGGCAGCCAGCGGAGCGGGCTCGGGGGGCGTGTGTGCCGCCCATGCCGGGCGGCCGCCCGCTGCTCGCTCCCACCCGCCTGCGCGCCAGTCTGGAGCTGTCGGCCCCTGATGGAGTGCCTCCCATCCCGCCAGCTGCCGCTCCCCGGGACGCTAACTGAGCGGGGAGAGTGATGAGCGCCCCGAAAATCCATCTTGATGCACCAACTGTGCCGGCCCCCACCGCGCCCAGCCCAGCCTCCAGCGCCACGCGCACACACACAGCACGTGCCACCCACGCCTGCCAGGACCTGCGACCAGACAGGGCCTCAGTTTCCCCTCTGTGGGATCCCCTGGAGCAGGTGTGCCAGAGCTGCCAGGTACCCCAACCACGTGACCCTGCACCTGCTCTCAAACCAGCCCCAGGGCTGGGAAGGTTCTGGAACCCAGAGGCGGGGGGCCTAAGGGAGCAACACACGCGGAAGAGGCTGAGGGGAGGGCACCCTCCCCCGCAGAGCCACTGAGCCAGGGGGCGGGGTCCCAGGGGGTGGGCCCTCCGCCAGCCCCCAGGCATTCAAGGGGAGCCAAGGCTGACCACACCGCCCCCACCCAGAAGCCAGGCAACACCCAGGCGAGGGAAGGCAAGGCGACCTGGCTAGGCCCTCACCTTTCGCCCAGCACAGACCCCTCCAGGAGAAGCAGGAAGGCCGGGGGGCACCTAGAGGGGCCAGGACCAAGGCTCCGAGACACACGGACCTCTTTCCTCAGGGTCTCGGATGCCTGGCCTGCAGGGGTCCAGGCGGACAGTCACTTGGGCCATCAGCAGCGTCAGTTGTGGCCTGGGCGCTGCATCTGAGTGAGCTCAGCCGGGACAGGGACGGAGGTGACACAGAGCAGGGCAGTGGAGGCGGTGAGCACCCTGTGCCCAGCCACCGCCATCCTCTCAGCCACAGAACGCCCGTGGGCCGGCACCTGTCCTGGGGCCTGGGGGTGGGGAGGCAGACACACGTCGCAGTGCAGGCTGTGGGAGACTTGGAGCCCTCACTCCGGGCGTACACAGGGGCAGGTAACAAACGGGAACCCTGAGCCTACCCTCAGGACACCGCTCCCTAAACGGGGTCCCCTCTGCTCCTCCAGGGCCACACACACCCAGGGTGATCTCCAGGCATCCGGGTGGGCAGAGGGAACTGGCCAACACCTGGGCCCAGGGCGTGTCTCCTGCATCCCTGCCGCTCACTCAGCCCAGGACGCAGGAAGCGCTCGTGCAAACATTTCAGATGGCCCTGCAACCCACCCCGGCCTTGGCACAGCCCTGGGGCCAGTCGAGGCGCCCCATGTCACCCCAGCTCAGCTCCCTAGCCAGGACCCAATGCCCACCGCCAGGAGACTGGAGCCATGGCCGATCTGGGACTGAGCGGGGGCAGGTGCTGGGAGGGGCTGGGGCTGGCAGCTGGGCAGCAGGCAGGCAGAATGGGGCAGCAGCTCAGTCTCCCTTTGGGGTTCTCTTAGAAGCCCAGCCTTGGGCTCGGGAGGGGCAAAAAACCCCCCCGCCAAGACCTCATCCTGCCCAGCCACCAGGGAGGGGACCATGCCCCCTGGTCCTGAATCCCCAGGCCAGCCCACCTGCCGCAAGGGCTCCGGGTCCCTGGAGGAGTTGCCCTGGGCAGTTGGGGGCATTTGGCTTAGCCAGCCTGGGTCCGGACCAGGGCTGCCCCCCTCCTCCTGCTGCCCAGGGCCCCTCAGCTCTGGGCCCTCTGTGTCCCCACCTGTCCTCCACCAGGCTTCCCTTCCACCATCGAGGGCCTGCTCTATCCCACAGGGCTGCAGGACTCCTGAAGGAGGGGACTCTGCCAGCAGCCCTGACCTGCCACAACCAACATCACCCACCGGCCACAGAGTCAGGACTTGGGGGCCTGGGTCAGGGGCCGAGCCGGGACTGTGTGCCCTGGGCAGCCTGGGGGGCAGCTCGCAGTGCGGGCTCCTGGCACAAGGCAGACGGCACCTGGGCCACGGCCACCCAGCCGCCGTGCCCTGCGCTCCATGAGCGTTCTCTGCAAGTCCCCAGTTCTCGGGGAAACTGCTGGATAAACACTTTGCCGCATTGCTGGTGGCGGTGGCAGGCGCTGGCAGGGCGCCAGGCGGTGCCGAGCTGTTTCTCCACAGCCAAGCGAGCCCCAGCAGGCCCGGGGAGCGCCGCCAGCTGACAGCGGCGACCGCACGGTCCCCCGCCGACGACACATCCATCGCGCCGACAGCTGCCGGGTACCCATTTACCTTCCCCAGCACAGCGAGCAAACGGCCCTGCTGACAGCGGCCCATCCATCGCCGCCCGCCGGGCGGGGTCACCTCAAGGGGCCCCTCTGCCTGTGCCCGGGCAGGGTCCCTGTGTCCCTGTCTCACCAGAAGGGCACGGGACCACAGACTGCCCCAGAGCTGGGCCGGGCGAGGCAGGGACCACACCTATCCTGGCTGTCATGCGAACCCTCAGGACTGAGCCTCCCAAGGGCACCACTCATGAGGTCCTCACAGGGTCCTCACGGGCAGGGCCCAAACGGCCATCAAGGGCAAGGGAGGACAGGGGGGCCCAGCAGAGGAAAGATGCTCACCGACGTGCCCGGGCCCCGATCCCTCCCGCCCTCCCAGGACCCAACCAAACCAAGGAAGGTGCCTGGCCTCCCAAGCAGGCAAGAAGACCGGAGAGGGAGCCAGGCCGGAGGGAACAAACCGCAGAACGAGAGTGCAGGTGGGGCGCTGAGCCCTCCCTGTGGACGCGGCCCTGGGAAAGGACAGCAGGGTGCCCAGCAGGCTCCTCCCAGGGCTCTGGCTGTCGTGATCCCCACAGGTGCTGGCCACACCCACATCTCCTCTCTACAAACCCTCCCAGGAGGTGGAACCACACCCCTGCATCTGAGTGGCCCCAGCACTGTCTCAGGTGTGGGCCTTAATCCTCAAAACCCCCAGGAAAAAGCACCCCTCCATGAAGGGGGTGGAGCGTGGGGGTCCGGCCAAGAGGGACCTGATCTCCGACAGGGCCTCCATCTCGCAGCCACTGCTGATTTATTTCTGCCCCGACTCGGAGCCCCACCTGCAGTGGGAAACACTCTCAGCCCTTCTCTTTCTGTGACACGGCGGCAGGCTATGTCCCCCCCAGCTCCCAGCCCTGTCATCGCACGTCCCTGGGCACACCCACCCCCGCCTCGCCCTTCGCCCCCAGCCTGGCCATGTGCCTTCCCCCCCGGGTCTGCTGCCCATGTGCCCTAGCCCCTCGCCAGCCGAGGACTCCCCAATAGGGGTCTCTGCCCCAGGACCCCACCAAAGGCATCCTCAGTGCCTCAGAGACCCTCACTGCTGACAGGGCTACCAGCCGAGGCACCGGGCAGGTGGGACCACCGGGGAGGTGAGTGACGGGCTGCCGTCCCAGGCCAGCTCAAAGCCCCGCATCCACCCCCGGTGTCTGAGCTCTAGTCTGTTATTTCTTACATTCAAGAGTTCCCTCTGCGGTGGGAGGGGGGATGCGCTCCCGGGAGCTAGCCCATCCCAGCCTGCAGCCCCAGCGCCCTCTGCCAACCTGTCCGGGCCGGGTCTGGGCTGGGGGTCTTCTGGCGGGGCCGCGGGGCAGGGCCAGGGTGGCCACAGCGCATGAGTGGAAGCAGCAGCCTGTGCCCACTGTGGGGTGGCCCTGGGAGTGGGCACGGAGACAGCCAGTGGCTCCAGTTACAGGCAGGCTCTTGGGGAGGGTGCTGGCCCCGCGCCTGGCTGGGTGTGCCTGGGCAGAGTCCCACCAGCGGGACCGGGCCAGCTCCCTGCCCTCGCCCTCACGGCACTTCTAGGAACCAGCCTGATGCAACCCAGCCGGGCTCCTGGTGGTGGCGGAGGAGGGTTGGGGCACAGGGCCAGGACCACATGCCACAGTCCAGCCCCTTCACATCTAGGCCTCAGTTTCCCTTCTGCACAACACTTGCTCTGCTGCCCAAGGTGGAGGGGGTGTCGGCAGAAGCTGACCAGGGGCCTAGGCCCTCCCTCCTGTTACCCCCATTGAGTCTGGCCCCACGCAGGGCAGCTGTGCCCAGAGAGCACCCAGCACCCAGGAAAGACACAGGAGCATAGCCCACTAAGGGCCACCAGGCAGGAGCCCAGGAACCAGGGCTGGGGCGGGCAATGTCCTCTCACCTCCCGCCCCATGCAAGAGACTCAAGCTTCCTCTTTTGTTGTTTGTTTTGAAGGGAGAACTCAACACACTCACAAAACAGGAAACAGCTCCACACAGGCCAGCCTGGCCACGGCCACGGCCACAGCCACACGCAGCCACGGCCACGTGCCACGGCCAGCAGGCCCAGGAGCCTGCCTCCAGGGACAGACCCCGCCCTCCCAGGCATCGTCCTCCAAGCAGATGCCCAGTACAGATGCCTGACCGCCCAGCACAGACCTGCTCCGGGGGCAGTTCTGGATCCTGTGGACGTGGGCACCACACGGTTGCCCAGTGAGCCCAGGGGACTGTCGGGACTGGAGCCTCAGCTGCAGGGGTGTGACCTGGATGAGACCTGACAGCAGGCTCCCCCCTCGCCCCCTGCTGAGCCCTCCCAGGGCAGGGGCAGCACCCATGGGACATCTACAATCAGCCCCTCAGGGGCCTCCACGGCGGTCTGCGCTCAGAAGTGGGTTAAACAGGCCACCACAGGCCTTGTCCCTTGGTTTTTGTGTCCTCAGCAAACCGCTGCCTCCTCCAAAGGGGTGCCAGGCTGCACATTCCACACCCCACCCCCTCAGGGACCCCAGGACTGGGGATGGAGCAGGGGTCATGTCAGCAATGTGGAACCACTATCTGCCCATCTCAGGGCCACACGAGAGGCACAGGGAGTGCCCACACCATGGTGAGAAGCAGGGCCTGGCCACACCTGAGGGAGGGGAGGTGGGAGGGGCCCCAGGAACCCACTTCCCCCAGGATGCCTGCGACCAACATGGCAGGTGGCAAGGGCTCCCCTCTCTGGCCAGGAGCTGGGGGAGGGGGGGTGGTCTGTGCCAGGAATGGGTTCAGCAAGGCCTAGGACTTGCCAGGGATGGTGCCCACTGAGCTCCGTGAACACAGGCCCCCTGCCTGGCGCAGCTCCTGGGGGTGAAGGTAAACTGAAGCCCAGACACACACAGCACAGAAGCCCAGCAGAACACACAGGTGACCACTTCTAGGCAGGGGCCCAGGGGCAGGGGAGCCCACACCCAGGATGGGCTCTCCTTGACGCCACCTCTCAACCCTAGCTTGCCAGACCATGGCCTGGCAAGGACAGCCAGGCCCGCTCCTCTGCTGGGTCGCTGGCGCCAGCAGCCAGCCTGCATGAGCCCAGGTGCCCAAGGCCCACACCCCACTCCCTCCCCAGGCCTGTTCTCTCCAGCCCAAGGACACTTCTTTCACCCTGTGTCCTTGCATCTCACAGCCTACCTGCCCTTTCCTGGCCCACCTGTTCCTGGGTTGGGGATATCCCATGGGCTCTGAGAGTGGGACCCAGTGGGCATAAGGGAAAGTGGGCAGGGGCGGGCAGGCTCGGGGGCATGCCCCCAAATGGCTGCCCAGACTCAGGCCGTGGCCTTAGCACAGACCACACTGTCTAAAGACAAAACCGGAGGCCACAGGCCAAGTTTAACTGGACTACATCCTTAGGGAGGGCTGGTTTTTAAACTGTCAACCTTCGAAAGTCAGGAAAGGGCACAAAGAAGACCAAATCTTTGAAAATGAGAAATTTTGAGCTTTGAAAATGCAAATTTTTGAGCAACATCAGTCCAGCAGCCCCCAGCACCAACAGCTCAGGGTATCCACCATCACTCAGGGGTCACCGTCACTCAGGACGTCTGCCCATCACTGGGGACACCCACTCAGGGCTCAGGATGTCCATTCCCCACAAGCGACATCTGCCCGCCTGCCCCACAGCAGCCTGAGCCTTCAGCGGCTTGAGTTCACTCTCCTGGGACCAGCTCCCTGCCAAACACACAGGACACTGAGGCCGGGAGGGCTCGCCCGGGCCCCACAGGTCAGTGCAGGCCGAGAGCTCAGGCTCTGCCCCCCACAGCTGCTCTGGACTAAGGCACATGGTATGGGGTCAGGACCCCTGGGACATGGCCCAGGGTCATTCCCCAGAGATGGGCACCCACCACCCACCTCCCCAAGGGGTGAGATGAGCCTGGGCCTGGGGCCTGCCCTGCACAGGATGGGCCACCCACCCCTCCGCGAGTCCCTGGGTCTGGAGGCAGTCGCTTGCCACATGCGAGGCGCTGGGCTGGACGCAGAAAGGACAGGTACAGACCCTCGTCCACAGCAGCAATTTCACCTACCGGGACGAGGAGGAGGAGGGGCGTGGACCGAGGCCTCCGGGTTCTGCAAGGGGCAGGGGCTGGGCCCTGGAGGACCGTCAGCTCCCCAACCCCGGTCCCTGGCCAGGCCTGGGCACCAGGAGCAGGGGACAGGGACAGAGACTCTGTCCCTGCGTTGCAGGTGGGGCGCCCTGCCCACCCCCAGGCCAGACCTAGGACCCCTCCCAGCCCAGAGGTCCCCCACTCCACCCAGAGCTACCCCCAGGAGGCCTCCGCTTCCCCCTCCAGCCCCTTCCCAAGGGGGTGGGCAGGGCTGAGGGGTCAGCCAGGAGATGGAGGAGGAAGACCTGGCCCAGGGCGGCTCTGGGAGGCTTCTCAGGGGGTGGCAGGGAAGCGGGCCCTTCCGGAACGGCTGGGGGAGACAAGGAAAGGTGGCAGGGCTGCCCGGGCTCCGCTGGCCCATGTGCCCCACCACCCGGCCATCACAGCCTGTCTGCTGAGCGGAGCTCAGACCTGCGGGTCCTCCCTACTGCCTCCGTCCAAAGCCAGGAGGCAGCCCTGACCCTCCCCTACCCCAAAGGAACCCGATTCCTCCCCCATCTAACGGCACCACATACCTCCAGCCCCGATTCCCCCAACAGCTCACTGAAAACCACCCACTTCCCTCCCCCGCCCTGTCACCTCTACTCGCTCACCGGTCGCCCCAAGTCTAGCACACAAAACATTTGCGGGAAACAAACCAGCAGAACTGAGAAGACGGCAGAGAATGTGACAATGGCAGAGCTAGGGGGACCACTGAACAAGTCCCAGAGGTCCCAGGGGTCCCCAGGAATGGGGAGTGGGGCAATGAAGGGCGCCCTCGAGCGCGGGCCTTCTTCAGTGAGCAGGGGCAGGGCACGTGGGACACCCATCTGCACAAGGCAGGTCCCCTCCCATCCCCACCACCCACCACCCCACAGGGAAGAGGAGCGCAAGTGGCAGGGACATAGCACCCTCTCCTGACCTGGAGGCCAGAGGCCTGGCTGCACCCCAAGTTAGACCCCCACAAACCACACTCTCTACTCCGGGCCTCCGGGCCATCACTCCCATTATACAGATGGGAAAACCAAGGCCTGAGGAGCCCAACAGACCTGCCCTTGGGGAGGGACACACAACAAGGCACTGGAATCGGGATGCCCCTCTGGGCCTGACGCCCGGCCCCCAGCCCTTCAGAAGGCACACACCCTGTCTGGCAAGCTGAATTCCCCCAGGTTCCGCAGGGGCAGGCCTGCCACGTCCGGCTGGCCGGAGGGTGCCCAGGTGACGGCAGCAGTGGCCCTGGCAGCCCCTGGGCCCAGGCATCTCCTGGGGCAGCTCCTAATCTAACATTCAGTCAACAAGCACTTGCCAAGGTCAAGAGGTACCGGTTCCAGGTAGGAGTGTTTCTGTGCTGCCACCAGGCATAGGGGAGGAGCAGAGCCTGGGTGTGGGGTGGGGGTCCCCAACCCCGGGAGGGCTGGGAGGTGAGGCAGACAGAGCAGGGCCTGATGGGGGTTGGGGGAGGGGGCTCCAGCCACAGGAAGCGGGACTCCCGGGGAACAAGGAGAGGGTAAACCTTGGGGAAGGGGACTGAGGAGGCAGGCGGGTGCCAGAGGCCTTGGGGAGGCCAGGCAGAGGGCTCCGCACAGACTACAGGCCCCAGCAGCCTCCTCGCCTCTGTCTCAAGGCCCAGCGTCCTGTCGTCCCGACAGCTGCCCAAGCAAGCTCTCGAAACACACAGCTGACCACGTCCCCGATGCCCAGCTTCAAGCTATGCAGCCCCAATATCTCATTCCCATCACTTTTCTGCCTCCCACCCCAGCTGCTGCGGCCTCCCTACACTACTGGGGAGCTCCTATGCATCCCACAAAACCCAGGTCCACGACACATTTTTGCTACACCTCTCAGGTTTGGAAGGTAAGGAAGTGAGAGGGCTTGGTGAGCCAATCCCTGTCCTGGGGCAGGAGAGAGTGCCTCGCCCAGGGCACCTGGATGGAAGGCCTGTCATCCCCCCACTGCCTGTCCCTGAGCAACAGAGGGCAGGGGGCTGTGGGCAGGGCTAGAAGGTGAGGGGCCATGCCTCAGCTCCCATCCCAGCAACTCCTGTCCGAGTACCTCCCTAGGCGCAGGGCCAAGTGAGTGAGGAGAGGGAAGGCTGGGCGGGCACCAGGCTGCAGCCCAAACATGCCCCGTGCCCAGGCCCCTCAGTGTGTGAGTTCTTCCACAGCCCAGGCCCAGCCCAGGCCCACAGCCCAGGCCCAAGGCAGGCACTGGGCCAGGCTAAGCAGCCCTGCCCTGCCCTCAGGAGCCCTCAGGCAGTGCCCCGGGCCACCAGTAAGCCAGGCCTTGGACAGGCCCCAACGTCCTCACTGCCTTCCAGGAAAGTGGGGAGGGAGGTGGCAGTGGCTGTCCCCGCCAACAGGGCCCAGCCAGGCAGCCGGCCACTCCATTGCCAGCTGCACTCCAGGCCTCACATCCCCCGACTCAGGGGGTCGAGCCAGGCTGTGCCTTGAACACCATGGGAGACATTGTGCCCAGATGTTCACCTGGGCCAGCTCAGGGGCCCCAGGGAGGCCCCTCCCATCCAGCAGTCTTGGGCTCCCAGACACCCAGGCCACCAAAGCACCCCACCACCTGAAGGGAAGCCCACAGGCCAGCTCCAGACCCCACCCCAGGCCCAGCCCTTGGGCACTCACCTCGTTTGTGCAACCAGCCCTCCTTCACGATGGCCACGTCATTCATGGTGCCGGGTGGCGCTCACACTCCTCTCTTGGTAGGGTCTCCCCAAGCCCAGCAGTGCCCACAGCCTCTGGGGGCAGCAAAGGGACGTATAAGGCTGTGTCCAGCTTGGGGCCCCTCCTCTGAGCCGGCGGTGAGCCCAGGAGGTCCGTCCCACCTGGGGTCGAGGCCTGGGTCCACCTTCCCGTGTGGCCTGGCCCCACGTAGCCCTGAGCGACAGCTGCCCCTCAGTCTCTGTCCCTCACTTTTTTCCCTGCCACGGGAGGCACCTGATGGAAAGTTCGAGTTACTGGCACTACTCCCTGGGCCTGGGTCTCCCTGCCCTCCTGGACCTTAGGCCCTCAAAGTTCCCTCTGCCCCTCACCTACCCATACCCCACTTCCCCTGGCTTTTGTACAAATCACTCCCATTCCCAAAAGGCCCTCCCAGTGTATCCCAGCCTCCCTAACCTGACAACCCAGCAAACGCCACCTCCTCCAGGAAGCCCCTGACTACTACGGCTCCTGGTGAGGATGCCAGTTCTCCCTATCCATGGTGTTCCCACCCACAGGCTAAGGTCCCCAGGGCAGGGCACAGGGCCCCTCCTCCCTGTCCCAGACTAAGAAAGGGGAGAAATTCAAACATGAAGAAGGCAGGGCCAGAAGTGCGGGTGGGTGGCGCAATGGGAGCCCTCCAGGGTGATGTGAACCCTCCCCCAGAAACCCCAGGCCCCTCCGAAACCACAGCGCCCCCACCAGCCTGAATCTCGTTCATTCATCCGGCCACCGGGGACTAGGCACCTCTGGTTTTGCCAGGTTCAGCCCTGGGCGCTGGGGACAAAGAGAGGTTCAGACGGGTCCTGTCTGTAAGGAGCACCCAGTCCAGGGTGGTTACAGACCCATAATTACAGTGTTCAGGAGGCAACAAATGGGGGGGGGGGCTGTACAAACAGAGAACTGACGCCTGCCTCACGGTGGCCCACCAGCAGCCCTCTCCTGAGCAGACAATTTCGCCATTCATCTTTCAAGGCCCTCCCCACCACTCTCCTGCTGGAAAAACTCCTAGGCATCCCTCAAAACCCAGTTCCCACATCACTCATTCTGGGCATCCCAGTCCTCTGCTACCCCTCCAGACACGCACTCCAGGGGGCAGGCCCTGAGAGACTCCTCTCTGGGACCCCCAGGCTGGACAGAGGCCCCCAAGGACCTCTGGAATGGATCCTGATATGGGTCTTCCTACCGTTGGGTGGACCCTTTCCAGCAGCCCACCTCACTGGCTCCTGAGACAGAGGCTGGGCACCCAGAGCAGGTAGCTCTGCACTGATTGTCTGAGGCTAAGTTGAGAAGGATGGTTAGATGCCACTCACTGCACTGTGTCTGGCATCATGACAGGGAAGATACCCTTTGCCCAAGAAAGTGCCAATTGCTCAGCAGGCCCATGGGCAGTGCCCAGAAGATCCCGCCGAGGACAGAGCTGAGCCCCAGCACGTGGGGCACAGGGGCTCTGGTGACACTTGAGTGGGCGTGGCCTGGAGGCAGAGGGCTGGACTCAAAGACCTCGGGTTATCCCCCTACCCCCACCAGGCCTGAGCAGGGCCTGCGGCTGACAGAGTCGGACAGCTGTCGAGGGCCCGTGTGTAAAAATATATCTGTGCGCACACAGGGTGGTGTGCATCTGCACAGACACGTACACAGCGACCCAGCGGCCGCCGGCCTCTGCGCAGGACTGGCGGGATGGAGCGGCGGGGACCAGTGTCCTCCTGCCTCTGTGTCCGGTGCCTTCACCATAACCCTATACAACTCCTATTATTATTAAATCAGAACTTTTCAAAAAACAGTCTGTCTCTGAGGGCCCCTTCCTCTGCCCCCAAAGCACTGGTTTGTGAATGGTACGTGCGGCTGGTTTGGCTGGCAGGGTGGCAGGGCAGGGAACCGAGCCCT
The DNA here is from genome assembly GCF_054644295.1 of Miniopterus natalensis. NCBI lineage: Eukaryota > Metazoa > Chordata > Mammalia > Chiroptera > Miniopteridae > Miniopterus > Miniopterus natalensis. The sequence goes on along the minus strand of NC_142081.1, from coordinate 1,532,211 downwards.
CACCCAAGGACCCGCCTTTCAGTAGGACCAGGGGCTCGGAGCAGTGAGGGGTGGCCTGGAGCCAGGCAGGGCCCCAGGAGGGAAGGGAGAGGCCCTCTGGACCCCGAGCACAGGCCCATGCCCCCACTCTGTCCACCCCACCACCCCCAATCCAGGGACCAAGACCCAGCGGGGCTCCAGGCCCCAGCCTCTGGGATGGGTGGGCACCTCCAAGCCCACCCGGATCAGGAAGCAGTTTCGGGGCCCAGGGGGGTTCCCGTCCTCGGTGGGCTGGCCTGGGCACCACGGGCAACTTTCCTCCTGCGGGAAGATGAGGTCTCCTTCCAAGGGCCCACCCACAAACTTGAACGAGGGCGGGGGCCAGCCTCGTCCTAAGGCCCCCAGCGCCGCCGGTGCACCCGGCAGCCCTGGCCAGGCGCCCAGAGCGCGCCCGGGGAGCCCCCGGCTCGGGGGCGCCCCCCGCCCGGGCCCGCCCCGGCCGCGCCCCTCCGCCCGGGCCCGGGCCTGGCCGGCCGGCCGCCGCTTCCCAAGGTCAAGAGGGAGGCCGGGCCGGCCCGCACCCCCGGCCCGCGCCCTGCCCGCGCCCTCCCCGCCCAGGCCGCGCGCGGCCACTTCCTGCTCCCGCGCCTCCACTCCGGCTGCGCGGCCCGCGCCCCGGCCCCGCCGCCCGGGAACAAAGCGGCGGCGCGGGAGGAAATCCGGGCCCCGGCGGCGGCGGGCGGGACTCACCGGGCGCTGCGTCCGGGCGAGCGCGGGCCTAGCCGGGCCGCGGCCTCCGGCGCCCGCCGCTCCGCATCCCCGCGGGCCGGGCCGGGGCGGGCTGGGCGCGCGGGCCGGCGGCGGGCGCTGTCGGGCGGGCTCGCGCCGGGCCCGGTGCTCGTGCGCGGCCGCGGCTCGCGTCCTCCGGTGCCTGCTGCGCGCGCGCTGGGCCGGCCGCCGCCGCTCCGTCCCGCCGCCGGCCCGCCCCGTCCCCGCCCCGCGCACCCCGCCCGGCCGCCCGCCCACATCCGCCTCCGCCGCCCGGCGCCCCCACCCGGGCCGGGAGGGTGGGGGCCGGGGCCCAGGGGGGCCGGCGACCCCGCGCGCCGCCCCGCCCGGCCCGGCCCGGCCACGCCCTCCCTGGCCTCAGTTTCCCGGGTTGTCCGGGAGCCGCGCTTCGGGGCTGGGCGCAGCCGGGATCGGGCTGAACCCCGGCTCCTGCCTGCAGGGGGTGGGCGCGGGGCTGCGGGTGAGCCTGGCCTCGGAATGTGCCCCGGGCGGGGGACGGGGGGGGGGGCACGACCGTCCCGAGAGACCCACGCCCAGGACCCTGCCCTGCCCGCGGCGCAGCGGGACGCGGGGGGCGGCCGCACTGCGGGCGGGAGGGGCGGCCCTGGCGTCACGGGCACGTGCGGGGCGGGCTCGGGTCGGGGTCCCTGCGCTCGGTGCGGGGGGCGCCCAGGAGCCTCCCCTCGCGGAGGGAGATGCTGACACGTGGCGGTTACAGCCGTGGATGGGGCTTCCCACGGCGACAGAGGAGGAAGAGGGCACAGGGGCTGGGGCAGGGGCAGGGGCATCCGCTCGCCTCGGGCGCCCGCCCCGGCTGGGCACGGCCGCGGCGCAGGAGCGGGGCTGGGGCGGCTGGAGAAGGGCCCTGCCTGCTGCGGCCCAGCACCCTCCCCGCTGTGTCCACGGGCCCTGGGCGTCCACAGTCCCCCGGGGCCGCTAAGGGACCGGGCAGAGGGTCCCTAACCTCTCCTCCCCGCGGCTGCAGACACGCCCCGCTCCGACCCTCCCGCCCGCGCTCCCCTGGAGCCGCGCTTCCCGCAGCGGCCCTGCCCCCGGGCCCAGGCCTGAGTCCATAGTAAAGCTCTTGTAAAAGGAAGGCCGTAGCGTTATCTTCCTGGAGTCGGTGTGTATGGGGGGGGGGGGGGGATTTTTGTTCTAATTGAAGGGTCAGAGTTCAGCCTGGGGGTATAGACTCTTCATCTGGGTGAAAGGCAGGTGCAGTCCCCCCACCCCCCCGGCCCCACCCCCGGCAGTGTCCACCGCTGAAACAGGCTCAGCCCCAGCCTCTGTGCTGACAGTCAGACGCCCCTCAGGAAAGGACCCTCGGCCCTGTTCGGGGGACACTGGCTCCTGGGAAGGGGCACTCCCAGTTCTGGGACTCTCCCCTCGTCCCCTCTGGCCGCACCCCACCCCATGCAGCTGTCCCAGCATTGACTGTGTACCCCCGGGCAGCGCCCTGCCTCCAGGGGCCAAGCAAGAGGCTTGGCCAGACGCCTGACCTAAGGGTCACCCCTCAAATGTTGGACGGCTGTCCATCACTCACCCCACAGACCTTTCCACTGGGCCCCTGGGGGGCCCCCCTGGAACTGTCCCACTCACTGACCCACCCCTCTCCCTGGAGGGGTTTCCACACACACCCCCATCCTGGACCCCACAAGGCTTTGGAGAAGGTAGGGGGGAGGTGGGGGAGGAGAGAATGGGGTGGGGTGGCAGTGAGGGGCCACAGGGGCCCGGGAGGGCGCCCTCTCGTGGAAGAGGCGGGGACTCCCAGGCTGCTCTGGCCTGACCGTTTGAGGGCCAGCACCTTGGCCAGGAGCTGCACTGAGGTGGCTCCCTCTGGCTGGCGGTCTCCAGGAGGCCTCCCTTCATGCTCCTCACGGGGCTCCACACCCAGCGGGTACCTGGGACCCACTGTGAGGCCCACACCCCACTCTGCTCAGTGCCCAGTCCGCTGCGTAAGCCTGCCCTGTGGGGGTACCCTTGCAGGCAGGGCCGGCCCCTCCTCCAGGGCCAACCAGAGGGAAAGCAGAGCCCTCTCCCCAAGGACACCCCCTCTGGCCCCCCAGACGGAACAGTGGGAGAGGGCCCAGCCTGTCTCCGGCCCAGCCACTGCTGGAGCTGCTGCGGAGCCCCTTGGCCAGATGTTTCCAACAAAAACTGCCGCCCCCCCGGGAACACAGGCGACTCCAGCCCTGTCACCTTCTACAGCTGCCGGCCATCGGGCAGGACTTCTTGCCTGGTGCCCAGGGCTGCCTAGTCTCAGCAGCAGCTGCAGGGCGGGGCCCCAGGGCAGCTCCTGGGCCAGATGGCCGCCTGGCCTGCGGCACCCAGGGAGGCACTGCCCACACCACTGAGACGCCTCCTGTCATCCCGGTGCCTGAGACCTTGCTGAGCAGGTAGGGCACCCGAGGGCTGTGGGGCGGCCAGCTCCGGAGTGGAGTGCCATTTGGGGGCTGCCTAGGACAGCCTCTCCCTGAGACAGGAGGACGTAACTCAGGCCTCGAGACTCCAGAGGCAGAGACGTCTCTCCCAGTGATGTCCCTCCTCCTCTAGCCCATCCCTACCTGGGCTGGCCTCCCAGGCCCAACCCCCAGCTCCTGCTGGCAGCGTCCCAGCCTGCATGGACCCCTCTGCGTGCCCCACAACCTCTCTCAGGTGCCCAAAGAGCACTCCGTCCCACCAGGCAGAGCGCTCTGCCCACTCCAGAGCCCCACTCCACCTAGAGCCCCGGAGGGCTGGCCTCCCCTCCCTGCCTTTGAGGGCTCAGGGGCCAGGTCAGTGGAGGCATCGATGGACAGAGCCGCTGGAATGAAGATGGTGGCACCCACGTGCGTCCCTCACGTAGCTGCAGGCATGCATTCTCTCAAGAGACAGTGCTGCAACCCCACTTGGTGCCAGGAGCCGTGTCACAGCCCGGCCACAGGGCACGGGCAGGGCTCTGCGAAGGGGCTCTGCAGGGGGCCCCGCCTGGCCGGTCAGGAAAGACCACTCTCAGGTGCCTACTGTTACAGACAGGAGTGGAGGGACCCAGGGGAGGGCTGTCTGGGGAGGGCCCTGCGTAACCAGTGAAAGGCCCTGGGGGCTTGCCGTTTAGGAGATGGGGACATTACGGTTCCGGGAAATTAAGAGTCACGCCCGAGGTTGGGAGGCCAGACACAGGGGCCGGTCCCACCTCGGTTCGTTCAGACTAGACTTGAATTCCGCTCCCCTGCAGGGGGCTGGGGCTAGGGGTGGGAGCAGGGGGGTTGGCCCTCCTCAGGGAGGGTCCCCACAGTGGATGGGGCCATGGGAGCCAGGGCGGTCTCAGTGGCTGAGTACAGGGGTCCAAGCTGTAGTTGCCGGATTTAGGAAATGAGAATGAAGGACGACCAGGAAAATGTGAATTTCAGACAAACAAGAAATAACTTTTTAGTGTAAGAATTTGCTTCTCCTTCCCACCGACTGTATATCCTAATTGCGGTGGTGCTAGGGCCTCTGAGGGCTCCTCAGCCCCCAACCCATGGCATTTGACCAGGACTACTGGACGGCTACCTCCCATCTCACGGCGGACTCTCCCCTCCTGTGGCGTCAGAGAGAATGGCCAGAGGGCTCCCCGCTCCTCTGCCCATGATACCTGGCTGGGTAGGGTCCCATCCTTTTGAATCCAGCCCCTCCCCTAGCACCACCCCAACCCCTAGTCCAGGCCTCCTTTCTACCCCCACTCCTGGCTGGGACCCCACCTCCCTGCCCACTCTCCACCTGGGGGCTGCCAGGAAGTACAGGTGGGCATTCAGAAGGAGACTTCAGGATTTGAATCCTGGTTCAGCGACAACGTGGAGGTGGGCACCTCACCTCGCATCCCCCACCCAAAGGGATGTGATCATTCCAGCATCTGAGTAAGGGGACTGCTGTGAGGCTGAGCTGAGCTGTGGTCCTCGAAGCCTCAGTGCTGCTCAGCCAAGGGCAGCCGCTGGGAGACCGCCCTGGCCAACAGTATGGGGGGGGGGTAAACACTCCAAAATCTGTCTGCTTCTCTCTGGCTGTTTCCTTCTCTCAGCAGGACTAGGTGTCCCCTCACATCTTCGGTGCTCTTCCACCTGGAACTCCCTGTGCCCAGGACGCCAACCGGGCCCCTCCATGTGCCTCTTCCTCCCTGAGCACTTTCTCACCTGCTCTGGGCTCTGAAGGCCTGTGTGTGTTGTGTGTGTGTCCCCCCCCCCCCCCCCGTGTCCCCTGTCTGCTGGGACCTGCCCTGTCCCCTCGCCTCAGACACACTGCGCCACCAGCAAACACCGAGCCGGGTTCCGCTGAGAGCCTGGGAGTCCCCAGTTCTGGGCTCCAAGGTCGAGATCCCACCTGCGTGTTTGCAAAAGGGTTCCAGCTAAATTAACTTAAACAGTGGCTTTCAACAAAAGAGGGGTGTCGTCTTCTCCAAATTTACGATCCCCCCACTCCGCACCCCCTCTATCCCAGAGCCGGGCGAGGTGGCAGAAGGCCAGGGTGCGGACGGCGCCTTCGGGGGGCGGCCCCGGCGCGGGCCAGGAGGGGAGCCGGTCCTCGGAAGGGGCCCCTTCGCAGACGGGCGCAGTCGGGACCCCACCGGGCGGGGGGGGCACCGCGACGGAGCCGGCAAGTATCGCGAGAGACCCCTCCCCCGCCGCGCCCCGCATCCCCTCCCGCCCCCGTGCCCCAGCTGGCAGCGCGCTCGGGCGGGGCGGGCAGGGAAGGGGCGGCGAGGGTGACCTCAGCGGTTCCGCCGCTCCGGGAAGTCGCCTCGGCCCGCCCCCTCCGGCCCCCGCCCCGAGTTTCGCTCTCTCCGGGGCGGGGCGAGCGGCGGGCGGTGCCGGGCCGGCCAAGTTGGAGGGCGCCCCGCCCGGCGCCCTCCCCGCCGGGGCGCGCTGCCCGGAGCTCCGCGCGCCGGGGCCGCACCGGGAGGGCGCGCGGCGCGGGCGGCGGCCGGAGAGGAGCCCTGGACGGCGGAGGTGAGCGCGGGGGGCGGGCGCCCCGCTCTGCCCGCCCCGCTCCCCGCGGCCGCGCTGCCATAAATGGGGCCCGCGGCGGCGGCGGCGGCGGCGGCGGCTGGAGGCGCGGACGGGGGCGGCGGCGGCGGGGCGTCGGGGGGCGCGGCGGGCGGCCTCCCCAGGGTGCAGGTCGCGGGCTCCGGCGCAGGGGGCGCCCCGGGCGGGGACGCGAGCCGGTCCCCGGACCCGCCCCCCGGCGGAGCGGCTTCTGTTTACTTTCGATCGAGTTTTTCCTGCTCGGGGCAGGTGCCCTGGCGGCTCCGCGCCCCTGCGCCAGCGCGCGGGCCCGGGGAGGGCGCGTCGGCGGCCGGGCGGCGCGTGCCCCGCGCTCCCGCGCCCGTTCGTGCCCGGGCGATGCCGGCGGCGGCATGGAGTTCCCGGGGCACGGCGGGCGGCTGCTGGGCCGCCTGAGGCAGCAGCGCGAGCTCGGCCTCCTGTGCGACTGCACCGTGCTGGTGGGCGCCGCGCGCTTCCCCGCGCACCGCGCCGTGCTGGCCGCGTGCAGCGTCTACTTCCACCTCTTCTACAGGGACCGGCCGGCGCGCGGCCGCGACACGGTGCGGCTCAACGGCGACGTCGTCACGGCGCCCGCCTTCGGCCGCCTGCTGGACTTCATGTACGAGGGCCGCCTGGACCTGCGCAGCCTGCCCGTCGAGGACGTCCTGGCGGCCGCCAGCTACCTGCACATGCACGACATCGTCAAGGTCTGCAAGGGCAGGCTCCGGGACCGGGGCCCCGCGCTGCGCCCCGACGCGCCCGCCCCCGGGGCGGCGCCGGCCGCCCGCCCGCCCTGCCCCGTGCCCGCCTGGGCCCCTGCGCTCTGCCCAGCTGCCCAGAAGGCCAGGCCCCCCCGCGCCGGGGTCAAGGCTGCCGTCCCTCCAGGAGCACGGGGGCCTCCTCCCTGGCAGGCCCCGGGGGAGGCGGACCGCGCTCTGGACCTGTCGCTGAAGCCCGGCCGGAGGCGGGAGCCGGACCACCTGCCCCGCGTCCTCCAGACGGCCCCCTGCCGCCGGCCGCAGCCAGGGGCGCAGCTGCCGGTGAAGGACGAGCGGGACGCCCCGTCGGAACAGGACGGCGTCGGCCCTCTGAGCCCGCACGGCCCCCTGCGGCCGCCCTGCGTTCCTGCCGCGCAGCGCCCGGCGGGGGACTCGCAGCTGCTGCGCGCCGGCGGGGGGGGGCGGCCGGGAGCTGGAGCTGGACGCGGGGCAGGAGGCCGTCGAGGACGCGCCGGCCGCCGGCGGCCCCCCCTGCGCGTGTCCGCTGTGCAGCAGGCTGTTCCCCGGCGCCCACCCGCTGCAGCTGCACCTCAGCGCCCACTTCCGCGAGCGGGACGGCGCCCGGGCCCGCCTCTCGCCCGACGGCGCCGCGCCCACCTGCGCGCTCTGCGGGAAGACCTTCTCCTGCGCCTACACGCTGAAGCGGCACGAGCGCACCCACTCGGGCGAGAAGCCCTACACGTGTGCGCAGTGCGGGAAGAGCTTCCAGTACTCGCACAACCTGAGCCGCCACGCCGTGGTGCACACGCGCGAGAAGCCGCACGCCTGCCGCTGGTGCGAGCGCCGGTTCACGCAGTCGGGGGACCTCTACCGCCACGTCCGGAAGTTCCACTGCGGCCTGGTGTGACTCGCGGGGCCCTGTGGGCTGGCAGCGGGGGGCGCAGCTGACCTTCCAGGACCGGGGGGCACTGTGAGGGACCCAGAGCTGGCCACAGGGGAGCCCCTGGGGCTGGACCTGCCCAGCAGAGAGAGCCCTGCTGCCCCCCAGAATGGTGGCCGGCCTCAGACTCCGGGTGACTGCATCCCTCCTCCATGCCTTGCCCCCTCCCCCATCCTGTGCCCTGACTGCGACACAGTCTTCCTCTTCTTCCAGTTCTGGGGGGTCTCAAGGGCCCCCCCTCTGTGTGGACCAGACAGCTCTGTGTGGGGCAGCCCTGGGGGAATTCCCTGACCCCGCTCACTGGCATGCTCGGACCCTGTGAGTCTGGCCCCACTTGGTGAAGTATGCAAACCACAGACAACGTCAGTGTGAGTCCCCTGCAGGGGGCGAGGCCCGGGCACAGCAGGGGCCACTGGGGCACAGCTGGTTGTCGCAGAGGGGTGCAGGCCCAGTGGGGATATCTGGGCAGCAGGAGCAGAACCACCGGAGGCTGAGGGGCTGTGGAGTCGCAGGCGCCGTGGCTGGAGGCGGCGTGTGGTCCTGACCACGCTGTAACTCAGGCAGAGAAAGTCGGAACTCGGAACGATTCTCTGTAGAGGCAGAGCCTTCCGAGGTTGCCAGATGTCTGCTTTCAGGCAATGGGCCGTGTCACTTCCCTGCCTGAGCACAGGGTCCAGGGTGCCTTTGAGCATCCCCAGGGTGGCTGCTGCTGGGCCTCGGTGGGCCTGACCCTGCAGGTCACTCATCCGTTCCTGGAGCTGCTGGTCATTTCCAGAGCAGAGCAGCGGCCAAGGCTGCTCTCAGACCAGGAGCAGCGCCTGGAGGGCTCCCTTCCCTACCGTGGGGGTGGGACGAATGTGAAGGCCACCACTGCACCGGGCAGGGCCGGGGGAGCAGCTAGCCTGTGGGCAGGGTCACAGCCCCCACCTTCCTGCACAGCCTTGGGAGGCTGGCGCTCCTAGAATGTGGAAGGCACTGTTTGTGGCTCGCTGGGGCCACTCTCCCCTGCCTGCCTGCTCACGGAGCAGGTGTTGCTGCTGGAACCCCAGGTTGTGGCGAGGGGCAGGTGGCCCCAGGTTCGGGGGTCCTGTAGGCGGTATTGCCGCCTGGACTCCTGGTTCCCCAGACCACGGGGGCTATTTCTGCTGTGGCAGGACGTGGCTCGAGGACAGAGTCCAGCCACGTTTAAGTTATTTTCCCTTCTCCTGACAACACTTGATGTATTTATTCGTCTTCCTGGTCTGGAGTGAAAGGACCTTCCCTGTAGGTAGACAGACGGGCTCCCTCTCCCTGCAGGCCCTCTGCTCCCCCTGTGTGGGTAGCCTTTCCTGATGCCCGCGGCTCCGAGGCCCCTGCTCCAAGCCTCCCAGCTAGGGAAAGGCCAGTGCGACCACGCAGTAGGCGCGATGTGCTCCGTGACCGGGTTTCCCTGTGTGTGTGCGTGCAAGCCCATGTGTGTCCAGCTAACAGCCGGGCCGAGCCCCGGGCAGCAGCAATGGGCAGCAGGGATGTGGCAGGGCCTGGTTTTCCCCAGTGGTTCCCATGGGGGAGAAATGTACTTTCCTGGGGCGGGAAGTCGGCCCCGAGTTATCAACACTGGATCCATTGTCATCTGCCAGCAGTTACTGTGAAGTTAACATAAAGAGAAGTGGTCAGTTTGTAACTTGATAACCGACATTGTTCAGATGAAATTTATATATATTTAAGATCCTGGTGGTGTGGGAGCATGCGGCAGAGGCGTGTGTAGACGTGTTTGGGGCGGAGCCCGCCGTGGGGTCGCCCTGGGCCAGCCCAGCCTCCTGCCTCGCTGCTGTGCTGGCCCTGGAGGGTGGGGGGAGGCTCGGGGTGACCCGGGGGACGGTCCTTCACGCTCGCCGTGTGGCGGGAGGTTTTGTTTGCACGCTCGCCTGTCTCCCTGTGTTCACATCCCTGTCTTTATGTCACCGTGGTTAATAAAGCCACCCCAGGTGGACACGGCTGCTGATTCCTGGGGAAGGGAGTGTGTGCGGCTCCCAGTGTGGGGGGACGGGGGAGCTGCTGGGCTGGGCCAGTGGGGGAGGGGGTGTCCTGTGGGGGGGTGGGCTGGGGCGGGGCTGCAGACCCCTGGCACCCCCTCTTCACCCAGGTAGCCCCCACCCCACTCTGAGTTTGGGGGAGGGACACCCTGGGAGGCAGGTTTGTGTTGGGGCCAGGATGCCCCTGGGACCAGCCTGGAAGCCTGGTGGCCTCTTGTGCTAAGGGAGGGGGACCTTGCTGCACGGCCACAGGCCCTGGGCTTGGGTCCTGTGCTCCAGCCTTCCAGCAGCCGCCACAACTCCCTGTCCCCCATCTGCCCTCCCCCCACACCCACTCTTTGCCTTCCCCCTCCCTCCATATCTCATTTGGCTGGGTTTGGGCCAGAGATGGTCGAGGCTGGGAAGGGACGGTTCCTGCTGCCCCACCTCACCCCGTGGGCCCGCCTGGTCTCCAGCAGGCCTGAGTGGGGGCGATGGGCAGACTCCCTCACGCGTGTCCCAAGCCTGGTCCCGGCCAAAGCTCCCTCCAGCAGAGCCCAAGGGCAGGGTGCTTGCCAAGGGGTCCTCGGAGGTCGTCAGGCGGAGCTGCACTGGCTCTGGAAGGGCCACTGATTCTTAGACTGACCTTTGAGGCCTTCCCAGTCCTGACCCCGAATGGGGCCCTTGCTTCTGGAGGTGGCGACTGGCACCTCCCTCCCTCGCCTAGCCTGCCTCCCACAGAGCCACTGTCCTGCAGGGAGGCCCTGTCATGCTCCCAGTTGGTCCCATGACTCAGCCTGGCCTTCTCAGGACTGGGAGGAGGCTGTCGTCATGCCAACCAGGCCGGGGAGGAGGGCCCCTGAGGGGAGGGGCTGACCCCCAGAGGGGTTTTGGGGATGGGCCCATCCCACCTGCCCAGCTCTGCCAAGCTCACTTCGGGAGCCCCATAGGGTGACTCTCGGCACCCTCCCTAGACGCCATCCAGCGTGACCGCTTGGCTGCAGGGTAAACTGAGGCAGGAAGGGGCTGCTGCCTGGCTGAGCTGGCATGGGCCCCAGCACTCACACCTGGCCCTCCTGGGACCTGCAGGGCAGCCAGGAGGAGCCCACAGGGAGCTCAGAACCAGGCAAGAGGGGGTCTCAAAGCCACCCCTGCCTGGGGTGGGCTCTGGGGGCGTCCAGGTGGGCAAGATAGAGGTGGCAGTCCAGGCCAAGGGCCAGCCACTGCCAAGGTGACAGGCAGGCAGGCGAGAGGCCAGGGTGGCAGCCGGGTGTGAGCAGCGTCAGTGGAGAAGCCTGGGGACAGCTGGCTGGAGGGCTGGGGCAGTTCTAGACCCCTGGGCCCGGAGTGGCAGAACATCCTGCGTCCAGAGCTATGGGGGCCTGGGCTGGGCTGGGGACAGGAGGCAGCTCAGAAGGGAGGTCAGCCAGGCTGACTGAGTGTCGGGGAAGCCCACCCACCGCAGTGGCCCTGCAGAGAGGTCAGTGGTGGGGGATCCAGGGAAACCAGGGGGGCCAGGGGCTCTGAGGGAGCCAGGACTCCCCTCCCTGGGTTGGACCCAAGCAGTTTTATTTTCACCAATATGATCAGACGCCTGGGTGAAGTGGAGCATCCCTGCTGTCAGCAGACAGCCTCAGCTCCGGATTCAGGCTCTGGACCCAGTTCCACTGGTGCGTGTGTGTTGGGGGGGGGGGGGTTCCCACACATCCAATGAGCAATCCTCCAACACCAGCCAGCGTCCTCCGGTTCAGCTCGATTCTGACACTGTTGCCCCAGAGCATCCGACCCCACAGGTCAAGGGCTCAGTCCTGCAGGACTGTCCCATCCCCAACCCCCACCGCACATCCAGGCTGTCACCTGTGCTCCTGACCAGGTAACCGGCTGCAGGTGGGAGGTTCCCATGACCCCTCCTTGGGTTTGATTGATTTGCTGGAGCAGCTCACAGGTTTAGTATAAAAGGATGGAACTCAGGAATCGCCAGATGGAGAGACACCGGGGCGGGGTGGGGAAGGGGCGGGGCTCCCCGGGTCTCCACGTGGTCCCTGAACGCCCTCCTTTGGGGTTTTATGGAGGCTTCATCACAGGGGCACAATTGGTTAACTCATTGGCCATTGATTCAACTCCCGGCCGCTCCCTCCCTGGAGGCTGGGGGAGGGGATGGAAGTTCCCACCCTCCAATCACAGGGTTGGCTTCCTGGCAACCAGCCCCATCCTAGGTGACCTGGGTCTTTCCAAGCCACCTGTTTCACACAGTGGAAGACACCGTGTCACTTTCCACAGGACATTCGAGTCTGTGTACCTCGCCATGTTTGTTTCTTTAGCGGTTGTGTGACTTGCTGGGGTGGCCGCTACGCAGCACAGTGGCCTCGACCACCGTGGCCCGGGCGGCTGAAATCAGAGGTGCATTCTCTCCCTGTCCTGGAGCCCCAAGGCCCAGATCAGGTGTCACAAGGCCGGCGTGTGGGCGGCCGTGTCCTCCGCGTCCGTGGCGCGGTCGTCCCTCTGTGTCTGTCCCAGTCTCCTCCTCTTGGAGGCCCCAGGCCGACTGAGTTAAAGTGGCCTCGTTTTAACTTGATCACCTCTGCAAAGACCGTTTCCAAATGGAGTCACATTCAGAGGTGCCAGGGTCAGGACTTCAACATACCAGTTTGGGGGGACCCTTGGTGTTTCAGAGGAGCATGGAGGCCGGAAGACCCTAGCCTGGGACGCTGGAGGCCCAGACCCCAGCCCGGCTCTGCCCACACCTGGCCTGCAGTTTTATCATCAGTAAAATTTGTTGACATTTCTGGTTTTGTCTTCTATGTGCTGGGCAACCCACGGACAGCTGGGCACAGCTGATGGCCACCAAGTCACTTGGCATTCAGAGCCACAGCTCGGGGAGGGGGCACCGCCTCCCGCAGGAGCCCCAGGCCTGATCTGTTCTGCCACACCCTCCAGGGGAGTCCGCCCTCCCCTGAACCTCACACCTCACCCACTCCATCCAGGGCCAACTTCCTGGATGTGACACGGACACATTCCCCTTGGGCCCACTCTTCTCAAACTGGATCCTCACCTGGCTGGTCCTCTCAGACTCTGCCCCCCAAGAGTGTCACCATCAAGCTGTTTCCCCCACCTGCCCCCAACCATGGCTGGGCAGGAAGGCAGAGACGCCTCCGCCCGCCCCTCCGAGGCTCTGCCTGGGGTAGACCAACCCTCCCCGACCCCTTGTCCTCAGAGGCTCCAGCTCCAAGCTCTGCCTCTTTGTTCCCCTCCAGTGTCAGAGGCCAAGGCCAGGGACATGCCACTTCTGTGAGAAACCGCATCCACCCTGCCCTGGGGCGCCCGGCCTGCTCTGAGCCCCTCAGCCCTACTCCTAGCTCCCGGCCTCCCGAACCCCTCAGCACCACCCCTGGGCTCCCTGCACTTGCTCTGGAATCTGAAGGTCGGACCCCCTACTCTGTACAAGCTCCATTTCTTGTTTGCCTGAACTTCTCCGTAATAACTTTTCAAATCCATTGACCTCCTCGCTCCCCGCCATCCCCTTACCCCTCCACCATGCTCAGCTCCCTGCCCAGGCCTCCCAGCTCTGCCCTCTTTTTCTGTCAAACTCCTTGGCAAAACCCAAACCTGATGAAGGTAGACATTCCCTTCACTGTGCCGGCCAAAGACAACAGGGGGCATGTGGCCCCGGGACAGTGAATCTGCTCGGCCTCGCTCAGCTTGGTTGGCCCCACCCCTTGGAAAACCTTGAGAAATTCTGGACAAACATATATCTGTTTAAAGAATAACTGGAGCCCAGCCCATGTGGCTCAGTGGTTGAGTGTCGACTTAGGAGGCAAGAGGTCATGGTTCGATTCTGGGTCAGGGCACATGCCTGGGTTTCGGGCTCGATCCCCAGTCGGGACGTGCAGGAGGCCGCCGATCGATGTTCCTCTCTTATCGATGTTTCTATCTTACCATCCCTCTCCCTTCCTCTCTCTCTAAAAATCAACAAAAACATTAAAAAATAATAATAATTGGGGCCCTGGCTGGTGGCTCAGTTGGTCGGAGCGTCGCTCGGTGCATCCAAAGGTTTCAGGTTTCAGGTTCCACCCCCGGTGGGGATGCATTCGGGAGGCAACCGATCCATGTTTCGCTCTCAAATCAATGTTTCTCCCATCAATGTTTCTCTCTCTCTCTCTCTCTCTAAACATATCCTCGATGAGAATTAAAAATAAAATTGGAGAAACTAGTAAAAGGCAGAAACTGGACGGATCTACCCATGAAATACAGAGATCACGCCCCTGAACGGTGTGTGCTGTGGACACAGGTCTGAGACACCTCACAAAGGGCTCAGCACCGGGAGTCACGGGGGCTCAAGGGGCAGCCACCCCCACACGCCCACCCCGAAGCTCGAGGACTGGCAGTGGGGAGCCGCGCTGGGCAGGTGCAGCAGCAAGGTGGTCCCCGCGGGAATTCAAATGCGGGACATCGAGTGGGAAGGGACGGCCAGCTTCTCACCAAGTTAACAGTCCACCTGTCACTGGACCCAGCATCGCCAGTCTGGGTGTGCCCAGGAGAAAGGGAGCGTGTCTGCAGAGGGCCGGCGCTCACGTGGCTGTACCCGTCACCAAACAACTGGAAACGGCCTGAATGTCCGGCAGCTGGAGAGTGGGCACACCGAGTCGCGGACGGGGCAGCCTGCAACCAGCAAGGGAAGCGGCAACGGGGCGAGTGTCCCCCTGAGGACGAGAGGGGGACAGGCACCTGGTGAGCTCTGGAGCCCTGACTGCTGCTGGCGGGGAACCGGGCGGGCGCTGCGGCGGGTGGAGAGTGGGGACTGACTGGGAAGGCTGCAGGGACTCCTTTTTATTTTTTAAATTAAAAAAAAAAAATGTTATTTATTTTTTCTTGTTTTAGAGAGCGAGGGGAAGGGAGAGGGAGAGAGACAGAAACATTGATCAGAGAAACACGGATCAGCTGCCTCCGCGGCAGGGACCTTTGGGGAAACGCGGACATTCCTAGAGTTTTGTGGGGCGGGGGTTGCTACGTGGGTGTAGCCATTTGTCAAATTTTACAGTGAGATTTGTGCGCTCCGATGCATGTACAATAAAGACTGGTAAAGACGAAGGTCTGGACGCAGCGGGTCGCCGGCAAGGGGAGGGCTGTGGAGAGTGGCCGTGGGTACAGGCGGTTCACTGCGCTTACACACACTCCGGCTTTGGTGAGGCTGTGGGCCGGGCTCTGCGGCGTCTGCCACGGGTCACCGGCAGGCCCTGTGCTGGCACCTGCCTGGTTCCAAGGGTGATTCGACAGCTGGGGCCTCGTCACGAGGGCGAGGAGGCTTTGGGCAGGAGCTCCTGCATCTGCCCCTCGGGCAGGCTCGCAGGTGTGCACGGCCTCCAGGGAAGGGTGGCGGCCACAGGATTGCTCAGCCTGGGGGGACCCGTCACACCGGGGTCCGTGGGTTGAATGGGACACTGCACAGCCCCCCACGCGAAGGCGCCCCGTCTGCGTGCACGGCGGGGCGATCCCCACATTGCGGAGTGAAAGCTACGACGCGCAGAGGGCGAGGGTGCGCCCTCCCTTAGAGAGGCCGGGAAGTTACGAGTGTGTAACATTCCTGGAAGGACATTCAAGGAATAGATGACTTGGAACTTGGTCACTCATGGGGCGGGAACTCGGTGCCTGGAGCGCAGGGGTGGGGGAGAGGCCTGTTTTGTTTTGAATCACTTTTCCAATCCTTAGTGACCAATCCCAAGGAACTGAAGTTGAAACTTCATCGCCTCCCATTTTCCTGTTTCCAGCAACGCTGCTTCCACAGCTGGTTACTCCTAGGCACGGTCTGTGCTTTTTCTTTATTGTCATTAAAAGATACACGTTGGAAACGCCCCCTCCCCTTCCGCTGTGCCCCACCCCACCCCTCGCCCCTCCTTCGGGTTGCCACCACTGTTCGTTCCTGGGCATCTGCCCATGTTTCTTTTTGTAAATACAAGCAAGTATCTTCCCCCATTACCGCCCCAAAAGGCGGCACACCAGGTATGCGGTTCTGCACGTTGCTTTTTGTCACTCAGCTCTACCCGTATCTGCGCGTAAACACTTCCGTGGCCCCTTTATTCCGAGGCAGCTGCAGTATTTCAGTGTGGTCGAGACACCGCACCGTCTCCCCGGGACGGACACCTGGGTGGTTTCCCAACTTCTGCTGTGGTAAGCAACGCTCCAGCAAATCACCTGGGTCACGGGTCGCTCGGCACGGGGAGGGACCGGACAAACTCCCAGGGGGTAAAAGCATTTGCAGGCGTTGCAGTGCCAAGTGCCTCATGGCAGCTGCCCCGGCCTTCACTCCCCTGCCCCATTTCCCTACAACCTTGCCCACCAGAGTATGTTGGCACACAGCGGGATTTTTCAAAACCTGACGGGTAAAAAACTGTACCTCAACATCATTTTTTTAAAAAGTTTATTGGTGCTTCCAAGGACATGGTATTTTACCTTTTTAATGTCTTTATTGATTTTTAGAGAGAGGGAAACATCAATGTGAGAAACACCGATTGGCTGCCTCCCCTACGCACCCCAGCCAGGGATGTGAACCGCAACCTGGGCACGTACCCTGACTGGGAACCAACCCAGTGACCTTTCGGTGCACAGGACAATGCCCAACCAACCGAGCCACATCTGCCAGGGCCAAGAATATGGTATTTTAGTGTGCATTTCTCTTACTACGAGTGAGGTTCAATAAGCTTTCCTATGCCTGTGGGTCATTAGGGTTTTGTCTGGGCTCTTCGCTCGTGTCCATTTTCCTACTGGGCATTTCCACTCCAGTATTAAAAGTCACGTGTGTCTCCCCCCCCCCCCCAGCATTTTTTTAAACTATGATTTTATTGATTTCAAAGGGAGGAGGGAGCGGGAGAGATAGATCCATCAATGATGAAAATCATTGCTCAGCAGCTTCCTGCATGTCCCCTATTGGGGATGAGCCTGCAACCCCGGCATGTGCCCTGACCGGAACAGAACCGTGACCTCCTGGTTCCTGGGCCAACACTCAACCACTAGGCCACACCAGCAGGGCTTTCCTAGAAGTTTTTAATGGTTTCACTTCTTTTACATTTGTATCATTGATCTAGTTTTAGCTGGTCTGTGGTCTAGCTCTGGATCGAACTTTATCATTATTCGGAAGAGCAACACCATTTATTAAATCACCTTCGCTGCTAGAGAGACCCTCCTCACATCCAACTCCCCATGTCCTGGTGGGGTGGCGACTTTTCCTCCGTGGCTCTGTCGGCGCGTGCCCTGGCTCGGTGGGGCCGCAGGGCTGTACCGAATGGGGCCTTAGAACATGCTTGATCTCCTGCAGGGCCAGCGGCTCGCATTCCTCCTTTTCCAGTTTCCTTGGCTGTCTCTGCTCATTCGTGTTCTATGTGAGCTCTAGAGTCAGCTCATCTAGTTCGAGGGGAAAAGCTGCTAATGGCTCTGCCGTCCACTCCAACAAGCCTGCAACCTCCAGGCCGCCAGCCAAAGGGGCTCTCACGTCATCCTACCACCGCCCCCACTTCTCGTCAGTGCTTTGCTGGGCTGACCATTGCCTCCCGCTAACACTCCCCTCCCAGCTTCTCTCCCACCCGCATCCCACTCTGCAGGTCAGGTGCAGGTTAGGTGCAGGTGCAGGTGCAGGTGCAGGTTAGGTGCAGGTTAGATGCAGGTTAGGTGCAGGTGCAGGTTAGGTGCAGGTGGAGGTGGAGATGCAGGTTAGGTGCAGGTACAGGTGCAGGTTAGGTGCAGGTTAGATGCAGGCTAGGTGCAGGTGCAGGTTAGGTGCAGGTGGAGGTGGAGATGCAGGTTAGGTGCAGGTACAGGTGCAGGTTAGGTGCAGGTTAGATGCAGGCTAGGTGCAGGTGCAGGTTAGGTGCAGGTGGAGGTGGAGATGCAGGTTAGGTGCAGGTTAGATGCAGGCTAGGTGCAGGTGCAGGTTAGGTGCAGGTGGAGGTGGAGATGCAGGCTAGGTGCAGGTGCAGGTGCAGGCTAGGTGCAGGTGCAGGTTAGGTGCAGGTGGAGGTGGAGATGCAGGTTAGGTGCAGGTACAGGTGCAGGTTAGGTGCAGGTTAGATGCAGGCTAGGTGCAGGTGCAGGTTAGGTGCAGGTGGAGGTGGAGATGCAGGTTAGGTGCAGGTACAGGTGCAGGTTAGGTGGAGGTGCAGGTGCAGGTGAGGTGCAGGTGCAGTGCAGGTGCTGCACTCCTGAGCCCGGGCTCTCTTCTGCTCACGCCCCTTCCTTAGGGAATCTCCTTCCACTGCGACAGCTGCCGCTCGCAGGTGCCTCCTACACCGATGCTGCCGCCGCCACGGGCTCCCCAGGCCACGCGCACGTGCAGCACCCACCACCCCGAGCGGCTTCCGGGGGCGCAGGAGGAAACCCCACCTCCCCGCACAAGCCCGGGCCTCCGCCGGCCCCCCGTGGTAATGCCAGCGCGGGCGCCCCTGCTCACGCCGGGAGCCTGGGCGCCCCGGGCCCTGCCCCCGCCTTCGGCCTGCAGGACGCGGCTCGGGCCGCCCCTCCACGGCCACGGGGACCCCGAGCGAGGGCCGGAGCCTCGTCTCCCGCGGGCTCCGGTCGGGCGGAGCCGGCCCTCCGCCGCCGCGGCCTCTCCCCGCCCCGCCCTCCCCGAGCGGACGCCGCCGCGCGGCTGCCGCGCCAAGTCCCGGCGGCCCGGAGGCGGCGACCCCCCCGCTCAGCCCGCCTCTCGCCCGGAAGTCGCCGCCGGGCCGCGCAAGCTCATCGCGCGCGCGCGCGCGCGCGGGGGGTCACGTGGGGCGGCGCGCGGGCCGCTCCCGGAAGTGACCCCCCGGGAACGCGAGCCCGGGCCGAAGGTTCCGCCGAGCCGCGCTGCGCCGGGCGGGCGGGTCACGTGCCGACCCGGGCCCGGCGCGCTCCCGGGGGCGGCGGTGCGTCCGCGGCCCCGGGTCCCGCGCGCTGCGGGCGGTCCGCGGAGCGCTGGGCGCTGACCCACCTGCCGGACTCGCCCGCCGGGTTTGCCCTCCGCCCCCCCGGACGGGGCCCCTACCCTCCGTGCGCGCCCATGGGTGCCTGGCGCCGTCGCTGCCGGAGGCTTCAAGGTGATGATGCGGGAGACGAGTTACCCGCACGCGCGCCGCGGAGCCCGGTGTGACCGCAGGGCCCGAGCCAGCGGGGCTGAGTCCTGCGTGGACGCGGGGCCGGACCGGCAGCCTGCGCCCTGGGGGGGGCTGCGCCCTGGGGGGGGGCGCTGCGCCCTGAGGGGGGGGCTGCGCCCTGGGGGGGGGTGCCCTGCCCTGCCCTCCCCGCTGCCCCGCGCGGGCTGCACGCCCTGCTGAGCCCTTCCCCGTGTCCCTGGACGGACCGGGACGGGGCCCAGCCTCGGGGGCAGCCTCCGTGTCGCCCCTGCCGGGCTCACCCCGGGCGCGCCAGGCCAGGCCGGGCTGCAAGAGGCCGGTGCACCCGGCGGCCTGAAGCTCCGCGCGGCGTGGGTTTCCCTGCGGGGCGCGGAGGGCGGCTTGGAGGCGGCCGTGGGCCTGAGGAGGATCCCGACCCCATCTCCAAAGGCCGAGGGACAAGAGCTTTCAAAGGAAAAGACGCCACTCCCCCGGGGGCCTTCGTGCTGGGGGCGCCCTGGCTGGAGAGCGCGGTTTGGCACGAGCCTCCGAGGCCTGCAGCGCCTCCCAACCCCGCCTCGCACAGCAAACCGCCCTCCACGGGCGCCTGCAGAGCGCACCCTCCACCTCCCTCCCCAGTCTGCCTCTCAGCGGCTGTCTGTGCTCCCCTCTTCTTTCCTTCAGTCCCCCCTAAAAACAAGCTCAACTGTCTCCTAACCTTGCTAAAGCAATGACAAGCTTTGTTAACAAGGAAGGGAGGAAGGGAGGGAAGGAGGGAAGGAGGATGGGAGGGAGGATAGCGTATCCCTTAGAAGAACTTTTGGCTTCAAGCCGCAGAAATTCTGACAGGTGCAGTGGTTTGAGTTAATGGGGATTTCTTTTTCTACCCAAACAAGAAGCAGGGAAGGGGGGGGGGGCAGTCATGTCTGTGTTAACCAAGCGGCCCAGGGGTGTCGGGCCAGCACCTCTGCAGTCCTGTTGCCCTTTTTCTCCTGGCCGCAGAGGGCTGCCACCGCTCCAGGTGCCACCTCCCTGCTCCAGACTGGATAAAGCGGGGAGAATAGCGAGAGAGATGTCCATCTCTTCTATCATGGAGGCAAAATTCCCAGAAGCTCTCCGTAGGCTTCCGGCTCCATCTCACTGGCCAGAACTATCTCCCGTGCCCGAGGCTCCCGCAGCACAGTGTGGGGAGGGGGCGCTAAGTTTTCCAGTGTTTGGAGTAGGAGAGGGGAGAAGAGAACAGAGTTACGGACTGGGGCTGCCCAGCGCCTTTTGAATGTCCCCTCTGTCTTTTGATCGCTCCATATCTCGAATCCGGTTTTCCCCACTTAGAAATCAGAAGGAGGACACTGGTCTGCACCCCCTCTCCACTAGGGACCTGCCCTGTGATGGGGCTGTGGGATCTGGCCCCTGCCAAGGCAGCATCCTTCTGGGGCTGGGGTGGTGTCAGCTTCCTGCTGCTGCAGAGACAGAGTAGTTCTCGGCTTGGTGGGGGGAGCAGACCCGTCTGGCAGGGGGTCTGGCACTGTTCCCGGAAGCTTAGCCTGATCCGTGAGCCATCCCACGGCTCCGTAGGAGTTCGTATCTGCTTAACTGAGCTGCTGGAGTGGATTCTATCTGCAACGGTTATGGGCTGGATTGTGTCCCCTGCCTCCAACGCTGCTGCATTGAGTCCTAAGGCCTGGCACCTATGAATGAGACTTTATCCAATTAGGGTGAGGTTGTTAGGGTGGCTTCAATTTGGTGACCTTATAAGAGGAGGGAAATTTGGACACAGATGCACGGGAGGGTGCCATGTGATGACAGACAGAGAGACTGACACGCTGCAGCCACAAGCCCAGGACTGAGGGTCACTGCCTGAACTGCCTCCTACTCACCCAGACACTGCTTGGGGAATGGACTGGGCTCTTAGCTGCTGTGTGAGCTGGGCGGGGCTGTAACAAAGGAGCACAACTGGGTGGCTTACTCTCCCCCATTCTAGAGGCAGACCCACTATTTTTTTTTTAAATGCTCACCTGAGGACATTTTTCCCATTGCTTTTTCAGAGAGAGTGAAGGGGGGAGGGGAGAGAGACATGGATCTGAGAGAGACACATCAATTGGTTGCCTCCCACACCCACCCCTGCCAGGGCTGAGGATGGGGCCTGCAACTGAGGTACATGCTCTTGGCAGGAATCGAACCTGGGATCCTCCAGTCCTGGGGTGGACACTAACCACTGAGCCAAACCAGCTAGGGCCAGACCCACTCTTCTTGGTGTCAGGTGCTGGAGCCAATGAGCAGCCCCCACCCCCACCCCAGTTTCGATCCCTGAGTCACAGCTATGGCCAGCAAGGGGAATTAGTGTGGGAGGGGCCTACACTGGGAATGAGATGGGTACTTTAAATTACCTGGCCCGTTCTCATGCCTGAACTTTGTGGGCCCTGTCTAGGCCTGAGATGCAATTACAGGATGGAAGGAGCACAGGACTTTACATCCCGGTGAGCTGAGATGCCTCCAAAGAGCAGGTGCAGGTGGATGATTCAGTGGGTTGAGGATGGATGGGTGGATGGACTGATGGCTGTTCGGGTGGGTGGAGAGGGAGGTGACTGGGTGGATGGACGATCAGCAGGGACATTGCCTGGGAACTCTGGGAGGTTCAGAAACCCTGATCATGTCCTCCGTGGGTTACTTTGCGACCCTGTCCTCGCCGGGGGCCCTCTGCATGTCAGTGACCTGCTGTGCAGGCCGAGAGGCGAGGGGAAGCTGTCCCGGGGCTAGCTGGAGGCCGCGGCCCATGCGGGGCGGAGGTGGGGAGGCGCGGGCCCGAGTTGAGCGCAGGTGTTCTCGGGGCAGGGCCTGCGGCCTGCTGCAGAAGCCACTGGGGGCTCCCGGTGATTCTAGAAGGCCCCGGGGCCCTTCTGGGTGGCATTCATGGGGCAAGTTCCCCTGTCCAGTGGGCAGAGAGGAGAGACGGGATGACCGGTGCGAGGGCGTGGCACGGGAGATTTGGCAGAGGCGGGAGGGTCCCGGCAGCGCGGGGGCGTTGGGCGCAGCCAGGCGGCCGGTGGTGGCGCCCTGACTTTCACTCCGAGCGCGGGGCGCAGCTGGAGGGCCCCACCCGCCGGCCGCCCTGGGACGCGGGTCCTGGCCGCGCGCACGGCACGCAGGGCGGGCGGGAGCCGGGCCGAGCCCGCAGCCTCGCCGCGGAGGCGGCAGGATCCCGGCTCTGGGCTGCGCGGGGTGGGCCCCGCCCCCGGGACGTGCGCTGTGGTCGCCCCAGCGGGCCCCAGGGGTGCGCCCCAAAGAGGGCTCCCAGGGCGGCCGTGCGGGCGGGGGCGGCCGGGCAGGGGTCCCACATCATGCCGAGGCCCAGCGCCCGCCCGGAGCCGGGTCTACCGCGGGGGGGGGGGGCACCCCGCGCCCGGGGCCGCCCGGCTGGGTCCCCGCGGCCAGCGCGCCACCTGGCGGCTCGGCGCCGCATAGCGCCCGCGCAGGACCCCTGCTTGGGGCTGCGCCCCGGGCTCATCGGTGCCAACGCGCCCCCCCCCCCCAACGCTGCTGACGCGCCGAGGGGCGGGCGGGGCGCAGGCTCGGGGGACAGAGACGGGGCGCCCCTCTCCATCCGCGGGGGGCGAGAGGGCCGGACGGGGCTGAGGGTCTGCAGGGCGGGGGCGTCGGGGGTGCGAGGGGAGGACGCGCGTCGCGGGGGGTGACCCACGTGCCAGGCCCGGGCGCAGGGATGGGGCTGCGGGAGACCCGAGGGGAGCGGGGTGAACGTCGCCGAACTGGGGGGGGGCCTAGGAGGAATGGGGAAGCGGGGTGCACTGCGGGAGAGCTGGGAGGGGGCGGCTGCTGGTCCCGGCTCGGGCGACGCCCCTGCGCCCCTATGCCCGGTGCGCCCCCGACGTGTTGAAGGCCTGGGTCGTCCACAGGTGTGGATGCGGGGCCCAGGACCCCGGTTAGGGAACAGGAAAGGTTGGGGGGCACCAGGGCAGTGACCTCAGCGCTGGCACCGGAGTGGGGGGCTGTGGTGGAACCCGGGTGCAGGACAAACCTCCTGCCCCCAGCCCTGCCCTCCCAGATGCCCCAGGGGAGAGCGTGGCCTGGAGCTTAGAGACAGGCGCTGGGGAGGCCAGGTGCAGGGTCTCCCACCCAGCTCAGGTGAGGCTGGACCCTCAAGGCCACAGGGAGCCAGGTGGTGTTTAGGGGCCACGGCTCACTGCCGGGTGGTGGAGACGGGGGTGCGAGAGCACAGGCCTGGGAAAAGGGGTGAGGGAGGCCAGGCCCGGCTGCCATCTGCTTACCCAGGGTCCCAGGCTGGGGTGGGGTGGTGGTGAATCAGCCACTATCCTCCTGAGTGGGCTGAAGGGGGCAGTGGGGTATTCTGGGGAAAGCCGGGCTCCTGCCCCTGCACCCCGGTGTGTCCCCCCCCCCCCCGGAGCTACCCCCCAGCCCCTCCCAGGTCAGGCCCAGACCCAGGCATCCTCACCTTGCCCGCAGCCTGCAGGCCAGCTCCCCCTCTCCAGTCAGGACTCCCTGATATGGGGGCTCTGCACGTCTGTAGGGTGTCCCAGGAGCAGACCCCGAGACAAGGACTGGAGTGCACACTGAGGAAGGGGGTGGGAAGGGCTGGAAAGGCAGGCCTGGGGCCGCAGGGACCTCACCGCCAGGGGAACGTGGGGGAAGGCTGGCAGTGACCTCCCCGCGCTCAGGGCACAGACTCCTTCCCGACCGAGAGATGCCCCCCAGGGTCTGCGGAGGTTAATGGCTACTAGACTCCAGGCAGGTTCCTAATTTCAGTTATTTTATGGTTAATTCTAGAATTCCCATCGGGTTGTTTTTGTGGGGTACTTTCCCCCCATAGATTCTAGGCCTCTGGTAAAATTCTCCATCTTGTCATTTATTGTGGAGTGTTTAATCATAATTATTTAAAAACCCATGTCCGGTCACCTGTGAGTCCGCTTTTCTTTTTTCTCTAGTTCTTTTTCTTTTCTATGATTTTGTTCCTGTCTCCTGGCCCACCTGGTGATTTTGAGTGGATGTTGGATTGGACATTGTGCATGACAACCTACGGAGGGTGGGGACGGGGTCTGTTTCCAGTTTGCTGCAGTGACCGTCACATTCGGGGGCCTCGGCCGGGAGCCTGGGTGGTTTCCACGCGGCTGCTGCTTGATGCCCGCGGACTCCGCCTGCTGGGCTTTTAGCTGCCACTTTCTGCTCAGCCTCTTAGCTCTCGCCCCACACCCCTTAGAAATGGGCAGGTACCTGGAGGGAGAGAGGCACCGAAGGGTGGGTGGTCGCTCTCAGCACCCACACTTGTCCCTCAGGCCGGGAAAGCTGCCCACCCTTGGCCTGCTTGGCCTCTAGGCCCAGCACCATCCACAAATCAGCCAGTTTCCCCAAGGAGCAAAGCCCAAGAACTCGGCTCACGTCAGCGCCGTTCCCTCTGCTCAGGCCCCCGGCCCCTCGAGTCCTGGCTGCCTCATTGCTCACCGATCCTTCCAACAGCTGTTTTCAACGCAGCTTTCAGAGTCACTTTCGGTGCAGGGTTCTGTCTGACGCTTGCTTTCCTTGGAAGCAGAAGTGTTTCATGATTATGATTAAAAACTAAGTGGTCTAATAAATATTACGACTGGTATAGATTTGCTTGGTAGACAGTAAAAATAATCCACTGGATGATTCAATTGATGTAGGAAATTTCTAAAATGTGTGTTTTAAATTTTATAACAGAATAAATAGCAAAAGAAATCAGGTTGCATAAGAACCCTATTAAGAAAGGAAGCCTGTCGTCCTGGCTGGTTGCTCAGTGGTTAGGGTGTCGGCCCTCGGACTGAAAGGTCCAGAGTTTGATTCTGGCCAAGGGCATGTACCTCAATGTTTCTCTCTCTCTCCCTCCCTCCTACTCTCTGAAAAGCAATGTACTGGGCTCCCCCTTCCAGTGTCTCTGGAAAGCAATGGAAAAAACATCCTCAGGTGAGGATTACAAAAAAATAAAATATCTTTCAAAAAAAAAGACATATCAAGATAGAACATTTACTTTTCTTCTCCTAAAATTTGTCCTAAGAGAGGAAGAGCCTTCATCCACCCGCCTGGTTCCCCTGGTGGGTGATTTCCGTGGGAGTCATACTCTCAGCTCAGCCTGGTTCCTTCCAGAATAGTTTGGGAAGCCCAGGGCGAAAACCTCACAGGAGGCGGCTGCCGGCGGCCGTGGTCCCGTCTCGCACGGAGGAATTGAACTCCGGCTCGAGTCGGTCCAGTGAGGGACCTCGTGTTCGTGTGCAGTGCCTCCCTGCTGAGCCACGGAACCCAGAGGGACAAGTCCGGTAGCCGACGTCACAGGCACCCTGACGCATGTGCAACTCGCAAACCCAGGGGCCTGATGGCAGCAGCAGGCGGGCAGGGCTGGCGCTGCCTCCTGGGCGGGCAGAGCTGACCTGGGCCTGGTGTGGACGGGGAGAGGGGACCCTGGACCTGGCCTGGTGTGCGCGGTGGGGCTCCAAGGTGGGTTGTGCATAACAATATCTATAAATGCTGCTGTAACACATTTAAAAATTTTGTTGAATTTTATTAAAACTTTCAATCTGGACAAAGAGCACAAGTCGCAGAGGACATCAACGCAGAGTGTTAAAAATGTAAAATAAATGAGATGTGAAACAAAAAATTCCATTCTGTGAGTCAAAATAAAAAGGCACTTTGCTGAATAAAAGGGGGTATTTCAACATATTAAGAAGACTTTGATCCCGGCCCTGGAGACCTCCCTGTCCCTTCATTATAGACCCGATCCGGCCTCAGGGACCTGTGGGGCCAGCACATGATGTCACCAGCCCAGCAGCCTGCTCCCCGGGTGTGCAGCGGTGTCTCATCTGCGGGTGGGACAGTGAATTCACTGTGGATGTCATCCTTCAACTTCCATCCGGGAGACCCAGCCATTGTTCTGCTGTGACTCTCAGAGGGGTTTTCTCATTTAACCAGAGCTGTGCCCAGTGCTGGGGGTGGCTTTGCACTGTCCCACTTCTGATGCAGGAGACCAGCGGTGACCTTTAGGAAGGCCACCAGGCTGTGCAAGTGCAGGGAGGGGGCAGTGGGGACAGGAATGCGGTAGGGGGGTGGTTACTGCCTCCCCGTTCTTGAGTTCCCTGTGTAGGGGTGAGTCCTGCGAGGGGTGCGGGCAGACACCATGCCCTTCAGAGAGGGACTGGGGGACAGCCTTGAAGCCCCTCCACTCCGCCCCGCCCCTCGCGTTTAGTGGTCCTGGGGCCAATGATTGTCCTGCCACAGCCCCGCACTCTGCTCCTTCATAGCCAGGCCCTGGGAGGACAGTGCTCCATCCCCCAGGGGTGGGGCCCCTTTTGCTGCTGGGCCTCAGCTGGACGAACAATTGAACATGGAGACCGCCAAGCTGAGGCTCTGTGGACCCGGCCCTCCTGCTGTCTGAGGGTAATTACCTTGGCCTAAGACGGGGTCTCAGACAGCGAGGCCAGCAGGCCTGGGAGAGCAGCTGGGGGCCTCCACTTCTGACAGGGACGAGGCCATGGGGGGCCTATCTGGCCGGGACCCCTGCCTCCTGGCCAGAGCACAGCCTCTGCCCCCGCTGCCCAGCTGGGGGCCGCCAGGGCGAGGCCTGCAGGCCACTCCTGTCCTCTCCTGGGCTGGACAGGTCCACACAGACCTGGGCAGCCACATAGGACACATCAAACTGGAAGTCAGCGGGGTGTCCTTAGCCTCACTCCGGGAGGCCCAGCTCCTGGCTGCAGCTGACCGCTGGCTCTGGTCACCACCAGGGCCTGCAAGGCTGGACTCTTGGAACCTGCCTGTATTCCCTGCTGGGGTCTGTCTGCCACCTTTGTGTCACACATACATCATTGGCCAGCGCTGGGGTTTCCTTCTCCTGTGAGTGGCAAAGGCGTCCAGCTCCTAGGGCTTGGCTGTGGCCAGAAGCTTGTAATGCACTGAGCGAAATTGGAGGCTAAATGCAAACAATCCAAAGGCAAAGGGACAGCCAGAGTCCCACAGTCCTACAGTCCTGCCCTCGGAGGACAGGGCAGCTGTGCGGACAGAGACCCCGGCCCAAGTCAGGTTCAGGTGGAGGCCGGAGGGAATGTGGGCTGATGACCTGCACGTGGTCCCAGCCCCAGCCCCAGCCCGCCCGGACCTGCTGAGTCCAAGGCTTCAAAAGGCAGCAGGGCCCTGAGGCTGGGGACAGGGCGGGAGCAGGAGGGGAGGCCCCTGCCCCCTCCACCTTCCTTTTCTCTTCTACTCACCCCCTGGCTCCGCTCCCACCCCAGGAAGGGGGCATCTGCACACCCCACCTCAACCCCAGGCACCAACTCAGGCCCCTGCCAGGCCCTGAAGCCGGGCGCCCTTGGACCGAAGCCCACCAGACAGACCTGCTGAGCTCTCCCCGGAGTGGAGTCTCTGCCGTGTTCTGCAAGGGGACCCCCAGTCCCCTCCTGTCTCCCCTGAAGAGCACAGCAGGTCTTGTCATGGTTAATACGGCTTCACGGTTTGAAAGTTCAGGCAGAACCAAGGGCTCGCAGGAAACAAGGTCCAGTTCCCACCACTGTGAGGCCGCCACTCTGAGAGGGCAGGGATGAGGGAGGGGGCTGGGAACATCACCGTGGTTCTGTGCCCGCCCAGGGAGCGTGCCTGTCGCGCCCCCGGCGGTGGGTGCGTCTGACCGACAAGCATCCCAGCTGTTTCCAGCTTGGCTGGTAGGGGCAAGGTCCTCATCACACCTGTGCTGGGTGCACTCGTGGGTGCCAGAGGCAGACGACAAATCCCTTTGGGAAGCTGACAGGCACTGTCTCCCCACCTCGAACCCCAGACACACTCCAGCACATAACTGGGGTTCCCGTCTCCCCACCCCGCCCCTCCCGTGTTTGCTGGTCTGCGGGCGAGAGCTCCGTTCTCAGCGGCGCGGATTCGAGTTTCCCCGGTTAGGTGATTGAGTACAGACCTAATGTCACTGGCCCTCATCCATCACTGGACGCGGCGGCTGCCAGCTTTTGGCTGCTGTGACCGCGGGCGCCCAGCTCCTGCGCGCTCCTGCTTTCAGTTCTTTTGGGTGAATCCTCAGAAGTGGGGTCACTGGATCACATGGTAGTTCTATTTTTAAGTTTTTAAGGACTCTCTATTCTGTTTTCCATAGCGGCTGCACCACTTGCGTTCCCGCCCGCCGAGCGCAGGGTTCCCTTCTCCCCACATCCTCGCCAATACTTTTTTTGGTTTTTTTTTCTTGACAGTGGCCCTCTCGGTGGGTGTGAGGGGGGCTCCCGAGGTGGTTTCGATGTGCGTTTTCTTGCTGACTGCGGAGGTTGTGCCTCCTCCCATTGGCTTCCTGGCCGTTCGCCTATCTTCTCGGGATACCTGTCTACGCAAGTCCTTTCAGGCTATTTATTCTTAATTTTTTCAATTACAGCTTACATTATTACCTTGTATTAGTTCCAGGTGTGCGGCACTATTTACTCGCGCACCTTTGTTCTCCTCCTGGACTTCAGACTTGGTTCCCATGGTTATAAAAACATCCCGCACCTTCTTTGCTGGGTTGCGGTCAGTGTATGGAACAGTTTGGGGGAACTGTGGCCTCTCCTCCTCGGTCTCCCCTGCAGGCCCCTGACTCAGTCTACCGCCTTCTTTCTACCGCCTTCCCTGTGGCTGCAAGGTCCACCCACACCTGCTCCCCCAGCTCTGTGCTGAGCTCCCAAGCGCTACTGGACAGCTCGCCTAAGTGTCCTCGGGCCTCTCCATCCCTGCACCAAACTCTGAACTCCTGCCCCTGCACACCTGCTCTCACCTGTTTCCCAGCAGGGGGTCCCGGTGACCACTGGGCACCATCCTTGCCTTCCCCCCCCCTTCACCTTGGAAGAAGGCTGGGTCCTGGCCGGTGAAAGATGCAAAGAGAGGAAAGAGCTCTTTTGAAGGGCTATTCACCAGGGCGTGGACAAGGGGTTGGAGAACCTGCAGGTGGTGGAAGGCCGGGGTGGGGCTGGTCCCAGAGCCCTCAGCAGGCAGAGGCTGGGCCTCAGGGCGAGAGCTGGGGAAGTCCCCCAACTTCTGGGCTGGAGGCCAGGCTCAGTGGGGTGCAGGGAGGATGGGGCTTAGGGTCACTGATGCTGCCCTGAGGTCTGGGGGGGACACTGGGACTACGCAGCCCGACCCCCTTCCCCTCATGGGCCTCCCCCGTTACAGCCCAGGCCTCGGGCTGGACACAGGGGCCCTGCCCCTGCCCGGGACGTTCTCCAGCTCGCCCTGCACCCGCCCTGAGCGGGCCTCGCGGGCACCGCCCCTCCCGAGGCGCAGTCCCGGGAAGGAGTCCGGGCTGGGCGGTCACCTGCGCAGGTCCCTCCCCGCCGGCCCCTCCGGCCGCGCCTGTTCCCACCGCCCGTCCTTCCGCAGGGCCCCGCCCACGGCCGCGTCCTCCCAGCCCCGCGGGTGGGTGTCCACACCGCCGGGTGCTCCCCGGGTCGGGCCTGGCCCCAGACGGCTGACCACGCGCGCGGAGTGCGTCCTAGGGCCGGGGGCGGGGGGGCCCGGCCTTCACCTGCGGGCGCGGGCACTGCGCCCGCCCCCCCGGGGCTCCCCTCCGCGCTCGCCGCGCGCTCACCCCACGCAGCGCGGTCCCCGCGCCAGGCGCCCCCGCGGGGATCCCCCGCCCGCTCCTGCGGCACCGACACCCCTATTGCGGCGCCCAGCGCGGGGCCGGACCCCGAACTCTGCCCGGGAGCGGGGAGCCCCTCCGGGCGCCCAGCCAACCCCGCCCTCCGCGGGGCCTGGCCACGGTCGGCGCCCGGGTAGGACGGTGCCACCCCCGCCACCCCCCGCCGCGTCCAGCCCAGAACGCGGGAGGCGGGGGCGCGGGAGGGGGCCCCGGGGGGAGCCTGGGGGCCACCGCCCCTCCCCCTCCCCTCCCCCTCCCCTCCCCCTCCCCCCGGAGGGCGGGGCCAAAGGTTCGGGCCCGCGCTCCCGAGGCGCGGTTAAGCGTTGGCCAGGACGCGGGGCCAGGACGCGGGCGGCTGGACGCCGGGTTCCCACCGGCTCGCGGGGGCCGCTCCGGCCCCGACGGGGCCCAGGGAGAGGGAGGGGGCGGGGCCTGTCCGGGGGCGGGGCCTGTCCGGGGGCGGGGCCTGGCGGGGGCGGGGCCGAGGGTCGGGGGCGCGGGCCGCGCTCACCTGGCGCCCCACCGACCTAACCTGAATTTCCGGGGGCGGGGCCGGACCGGGCGGGGCGGGGCGGGCGGGGCGGGGCGGGCCCGGCGGGCGGGGCGGGCGCCCGCAGACGTCAGGGACCCGCCGCGGGAGGCCGCGGCCGCCGCTCTGCCCGGGCTCGGCCGGGGCTGCGCCTGGCAGGTCCTCGGGGCGGCCCGCGCGGCCCAGCGCCCGGCGGCCGGACGGGAGGCCCGGGGCCGAGCCGCAGGTAAGACGCGCCGCCTGCGCCCGCCGCGGCCCGAGCCTCCGCCGCCCGCACCTGTGCGCCCGCGGGCCCGGGGCGGGGGCCGGGGCCGGGGTCGGGGCGGGGGCCGGGGCCGGGGCGGGGGAGCGGGGTCCCCGCCGGGCCGGACAAAGGCGCGGGGTGGGGGCGGCGGGCGCACCTGGCCAGGCCGGTGCCTGCGCTGCGGAGACGGCCCGGGTCCGTGCCAGGCTGGGCGGGGCCGCGGGGCGCGCGTCTGCGTCTCCGCCGCCCGGGAGGGGCGCGGGCGCGGGCCCGGCTCCGGCTCCGGCTCGGGCTCGGCCTCGGCCTCGGGCGGCGGGGCCGGCGCCGCTGCCTCCGCTCCGGCCGCGCGCCCCGCGGCCGCCTCCGGCCTGGTCTCGCGCTGCCCCGCGCCGCTGCCCCGGCCCCGCTCCCCCGCCGCCCCGTCTCCCCTCCCAGCCTGTCCCCGGCCCCGCGTCTGCGCCGCTTCCCCGCCCGCCCCGCGCCCGGCCCGGCCCCGCGGCGACTGCGCCCCCCCGCCCTGCCCTCCTGGCGGCGGCTCGCTGGCCGGGGCGCGGGGACGAGTTTGGGGGGTGCCTTCTCCCGCCCGGCGACGATGGCGCCCAGCCCCGAGCTCGGCGGGCGGCTGGGGCGCATCCCTGGCCCCAGGCCTGGGCCTTCTCAGGACCGGCCGGCGCGGCCCGGCTCCGGCTCCGGCTCCGGCTCCCGGCTCCGGCTCCCGGCTCCCGGCTCCGGCTCCCGGCTCCGGCTCCCGGCGGCAGGACGGGCTTTGGGGGCTGGGCCTCCCTCTGCACTAGCGGAGCCTGTGGCCTCCCGGGGCGGGGTCTCCGAGCCGCCGCCTCTGGGTAGCAGGCCCGGGCGCAGCGTGGGCCCCACCGGGCGTCGGGGCTGGGGGATGGATGGGGCCTGGAAAACACGGTGGGGCGGGGGCTCTTCAAGAGGGAGCCCTGTCTCTAGCCCAGAGGGGTTTCTGAGGAGGTTGGGGTTGTGGAAGCCTCTGGGGGCTGCAGGGGCCTGGAATAGTGCCGGCCCCTTGGTCCCCAGGGTCAGCCCCCCCCCAGTGGACCCTGGAGAAGTGCAGGGGACCCAGGGGCTCTGACCGGCCAGAGCTGCCTTCGGGGGTGGAGTTACCACATCTTCCCACCTGCCTGCCCCAGGTGACAGGAGGGTTTGCCGGGGATGCATGGTCACTTGGCCTTCACAGATGGGTGGGGCCTGGCGTTGGCCTGCCCGGAAGGTGGCTGAGGCCTCTGGGCGTGGGCCTGCAGGAGCAGGGCCTGGGGCACCCCACCTGGTGCCAGCACCAACAGCTCCCCTGGTTTCTGACTCAGCTCTTAGCCAGTCTCCTGCTCAGCCTCTGCCTCTGCTCCAGGCAGTCAGGCCATGGACTTGGGACCATTATCACAGGGCCCTGCACTCAGGCTGGGCCTCCAGGGATTCCCCGCTGGCTCCAGGACCAGCCATAGGCCTCCCAGATGCTGGAGGGCCCAGCACCTTTGCTCTGCCTAGAATGCGCCCCCCATGTTCATGTACCCTCTTCCACCTGCTCCTGTGTTGCTCAGATGTCACCTTCCCAGCAAGCCTTCCCTGACCACCCTCTTTAAACAGACCCCTCTCTGTGTCACTCACGCCTCATTCTTTTGAGGGAAACCCCAGGATGCATTTGACCTCGTGTGTACATGAGCTTGTGTGAGTGTGCATGTGTGTGCTGTGTGAGCGTGTGCATGTAGTGCAAGTGTATGTAGTGTGACTGTACATGTGTGTGCACATAGTGTGTGTGCACATATTGTGTGTGCCGTGTGAGTGAGCAGTGCAAGTGGGCATGTAGTGTGTGTCTGGTGAGTGTGCATGTGTGTGCCATGTGAGTGTGTGTATGTAGTGTGTGTCTAGTAAGTGTGCATGTGTGTGCCGTGTGAGTGTGTGTAGTGAGTGTACATGTGTGTGCCATGTGAGTGTGTGCATGTAGTGTGTGTGTAGCAAGTGTGCATGTGTGTGCCGTGTGAGTGTGTGTAGTGAGTGTACATGTGTGTGCCGTGTGTGTGCAGTGAGTGTGCATGAGTGTGTGTGTGGTGTATGTGCAGTGAGTGTGCATGTATGTACCATGTGAGTGTGTGTGTGCGGAGGAGAGTGGCCAGGACCTTGTGGGCCTGTGGGTGGTGCTCCAGGTGCACATGAGTGTGGCACAGGCGAGCCTGCACGTCAGTGCCTATGCCCCTGTGCTGGTGTACCCCTCTGCTCCTGCTCTGGGCGGATGAGTGCAGTGACTGCAGGTGGCCGGCGCTGCTCCAGGGCCTGGTCTCAGGTGGCACTGGCCCTTTTCATTGCTCAGGTTGCCCCCACTGGGCCCCTCAAACCACCCTGCATCCCCTGCTGTCCTGACTACATCAGCCCTCAGATCCTGCTTCGCCAACGCCCCCAGGACCTTGGGCACCAAAGCACCACTTCCCTCCTAGGCAATAGAGAGGCTGCCCCATGCCCTGACCGCTGCTCCTGTCCTGGCCTGGGGGTGTCTGCAGGATGGTCACTGTGACCACTGAGGGATATTTGGTCTTCTCAGTGGTGGGAGTATTGGTGGGTCAGGGGTCCTGTCCCCAGCTCTCCCCCTAGCCCCAGTGCCCAGGGCTCTGCCCAGAATGTCTGGCTGGGGGAAGTGGAGCCTCTGGTTCAGAATTTGTGTTCTGGGGAGGGTCTGGTGCATGGGCCTGACATTGTGGGGACCCTGACTGTGGGGAGCTGCTCCTGGTCAGGTCACAGGGACACCTGTGGATCCACACACAGGCTGTGCAGCTGATGCCCACAGTCTCCACCCTTCCTGCACCTACAGGAGAGAGAAGGGGCTACAGCTTGGGTGGGGATTCACGGGAACAGACATGCCCAGGGAAGGACAGGGGGCCTGGTGTGGCTGGAGCTCAGCATTTTTGGAGGTGCTGCAGTGGTGGTGTGGGGAAGGTGCTTGAACCTCAGAGGGATCTGTCTGTGCTGGGCCTCGGGGTGTCAGGGGCCTGGGCTTGGACAGGGGAGCCACTCTGACAACCCCTTTACCCCCAGGGCCTGCCGCCAAGATGAGCGTCACCTCCTGGTTCCTGGTGAGCAGTAGCGGCACCCGCCACCGGCTCCCGCGAGAGCTCATCTTTGTGGGGCGTGATGAGTGTGAGCTCATGCTGCAGGTGAGTGTGGGCCCCTCTGGGGCCTAGAGGGTGGGGCCCCGAGCAGGGGCCCCCACTTGCTGCGGGACACCTGGTGAAGAGGCCTCTGCACAGCTCCCTGGGCCCTGGATCCACAGGTGGACTGTGGGCCTGGGGTGGGCGTGTGCAGGCCCGAGTGCTTGCTCCAGGGTGAGGGTCTGACACAAGGCTGCTCAGGTTTCTGTTGGACTCTCACGATGTTGGGGACCCACCTCTGGAAGGTGTTGGAAAGCCGATCTGTCCATGTCCTTGTCGTCTGAGGGCCCAACTTGGGCTGTGAGTCTGGTGGGGAGCCACAGGGCCAGCTCCAACCATCGGGCCTGTCCACGGTGGCTGGTGCCCCTTCAAGGTGCCCTGGGAGGAGGGCTTTCTTATGCATGAGAGGCTGACAGCGGGCACAGTGAGCCAGGCACTGGACACTTGACAGTCAAGACTTTGTTTCTGGCCCAGGTTTCAGAATCTGAGTTCGGCTTCTATGGGACTCACATGTCTAACTCTTTGGGAACAGGATGGAGGGGCAGGGCAACAGGCTGATCCTGCAGGGCCCACCCTAGCCTGGGTGTCCTTTCCTCTGCCCCTCACGGTGTGATTGAGTGGGCTCCCCATAACCCTGATGGGGCCTGTGGGGGCCGCAGGTAGTAAGGGCCTTTAGGTATTAGGGGCCTGGGTGCTCTTCCTGCCCCCCAGCCCGGGTCTGTCCCCCCTACCGTCTCCCACAGACCCTCACTCTGCTTCTTTTCCCAGATGTTGGGAGAGGCTGGGGGGGGTCAGTGTGCTCAGTAGGAGTTTGGGGTCCTATCCCTAGTTTCTGGATGGTCAGTAGTGGAGCCTTAAGCAGGAGAGGAGCAACAGGGACAGTCCCTGGCATGGGCCTGCCTATGTTGCTGTCCCTTGCTGTCTTCCATCCTGTGGGGAAACTGAGGCTTGGGGAGGTTACGCAGGTGTAGTGTGAGTGTGGGAATGCCACTCACCTCCCACCACCCTGTCCTGGCCTCCTGCCTCCTGCCATTGACTTCTCAGAGGCAGCCCAGGCCTGGTGCCAAACCAGACCCATCCTTCTCTGTGCCCCCACTGGGGTCCCTGCCAGCATGAGCGTCCCGCCAGCTCTCTAGGGGCAAACCCTGACCTTCTCTCACCCTTACTCGAGCCTTAAGGGTCCCTGATGCACCCCACCCAACAGGCCTGTGCTGGGCCCCAGTCTCTCCCACACCTGCCCTAAGAAGGTGGCACCGGGGATGGGACAGGGCTGCGGGGAGTGGACATGGCGGGGGAGGGCCCTCTGTTCAGCAGAGAGGGAGGAGGCGGCCTGAGGAGGGGAAGCCGAGGCCAGGGAGCAGGGGCGGCCTGCAGGCCTGTGCCCAGCCTGGGCAGGAGGGGCCGTGGCTTGGACTCCCAGGCAGAGGAGGTGGGGGAGGCTGTGTCCTGGAGGCGGAGCTGGCCAGCCTGGCCTTGTGCCTCCCCCGCTCTGCAGCAGCCCCACGCTTGCTGACCGCAGTGTCCTGGCCCGTGCACGCCTGACACAGCGAGGACGTTACGCGACGCAATCGTGAGCGGAGACGCGGCCCAGGTCTCCTGCTGCCAGAGCTCCGGCGCAGGGCAGGCACACGTACCCTGGATGCGTGTGCACTCACACGCCTGTGCACGCCTGTGTGTGTGAGCACACATGTGGCTGCACGCTGTGTGCACTGCCTCTGTGTCTGTGGCGGGCCTTCTCTCCGCCCCTGCCCCTTCTGCCCCGTGGGAATCTGTGACAGCCGGGATCTGTCCGCTCACACCCTGCCCGGAAACCGTGGCCGTGGGCGGCCCGAGAGCCCCTGCACACTCGCTCACACTCACAGCCGAGCGGTCGCTGGGGTGGTGCTGGGTGAGCTGGCAGGAGGGAGGCCCAGCCCCGGGTTTGGGCGGCCGCCAGGTCGGGGGAGCCCTGGGCGGGGCTTCCCCTGCGGAGGGCGGCAGGCACGAATTTGGGAAGCGCATCTTGGTTCTGTTTTAAAATGAGTGCAAACAGACCCTTTTCCAAAGCTCCGTGTGTCTGAGCGTTAGGCCCTTTACGAGCCTTTTGTAGCCGCGGCTCCCCCGGTGTGTGGGCACTCTGCACACAGCCTGGTTTGGTCAGGGCCCAGGCCCAGGCCCAGGCCCAGGGGCGCCCAGCCTCTGCGCACCTGGGCTGGGAGTGGGGAGGGGCCGGAGGAGGCTCTGGTGGGGGGGCTCCTCCCTGCTCCTGGGAACCTGATGCTACTTGAGGTCTAGGGAGGGGGCTTGGCAGGAGTTGTGCCTGGTGACAGGCCCTGGCCAGGAGTGGATCGGGCAGCACAGGCTTTGGGTACACATTGGGGGGTGGGTTGTGCCAAGTCCAAGGAACCAGAGGAGGGTGGGGCATCTTGCTGGGAGAGGGAAGGTGGGCACAGGGAGGGGGGTGGTCCTGGGCAGAGGACCCAGACCCGGCAGAGAGCATGGGACCTCCAGAGCTGGCAGAGGCAGCGGGCCTGCTGGGGAGGAGTGTGGAGGGGGAGGTTTGGAGAGGCTTTCAGGGCCTGCGGCTCATGGGAAAGGCCGACCGTTCCTCCCAGGAAATTTTAGCAGAAGAGAGACATGCAGGGCCAGATGGGGGCTGGGAAGACAGGACAGAGGTAGCCGCAGGGATGGAAACAGGTGTACAGGTTGAGGGGCACTGAGGAGGAAGACCAGTGGGCACTGGCCCTGGTGCGAGAGGGTGTGTGGCTGGGGCAGGGAGCTTGGCTGGTGATGTCCTGGAGGAAGGTGAGAGGGCCAAGTGGGCCATAAGCAGGGTAAGGAAGGATCATGGTTTGGCCGGGTTGGGCTTGAGCTGCCTGGGGGCGGCCAGGGGGGTGGCCAAGGGTTGGGAGGGAGGAGAGTGGTTCCGGCTGGATCAGCCCAGAGGCCCCTCCAGGGGTTGCTCTCAGCAGAGGTGGCACCCAGGCGTGAGGGACAGGGTGCCCTTGCTGCTTCCCGCCCGTGTGCCTCGGGTGCGGCAGAGCCTGGGCCGGCCCTCATCCCACCGTGTCCTGGTGTGGAGCATGGAGTGATGGGCAGCCTGAGGCTGACGTGCCCCTCTCAGTGCCCCTGCCCGGCCGATATCCCTGTGAGGGCTGATGCCCGGCCCCTGGGCCTCAGGGTTCGCTTTCTTGAGATGGCCGGTCCCTTTGGCCCATTGGCATCTGTGTGCTGGGCAGGGCTGAGGCTGGCAGCTGACCTGCTCCGAGCCCTGGGCTGTGCATGGGAGGGGGGCAGAGAAGGAGGTGAGCCTGCCCGGTCGGCGTGGCTCTGTCGTTGAGCGTTGACCTAGGATCCAGGACATCAAGGGTCGATTCCTAGCAGGAGGTGTGCAGGAGGCAGCCGATCCATGACTCTCTCATCACTGATGTTTTTACCTCTCTCCCTTTCCCTTCCTTTCTCTGAAACCAATAAAACTATATATATATATATATGTGTGTGTGTATATATATATATGTGTATATATATATATATACACATATATTATAACTTTATTGATTTCAGAGAGAGGAAAGGAGGGGGAGAGAGAGAGATAGAAACCTCAATGATGAGAGAGTCATGGATCGGCTGCAGCCCGCAACCCGGGCATGTGCCCTGACCGGGAATCGAACCCTGGTCTCCTGGATCCTAGGTCGATGCTCAACTGCTGAGCCATGCCCGGCTGGGCAATAAAACTATATTTTTTTTTAAAAATTAGGAGATGAGCCCGGTCCTCCTGCTGCTAGACTGGGCCCTAAGAAATCGTAGTGCCTGACCCTGGGGCTGCTGAGAGGGGCAGCGACCTGGCCTGAGGGGGGGCGACACTGAGACCCCGTCGCTGGGTCCTGGGAAGCTCCTCCAATGCCCTGCGGCTGGGAGACTGAGGCCTGGAGCCGGGACTGCAGTGTCCCTGAGTGAGCCAGGGTGGGGCGGCCCCAGCCAAGGCCAGTGGGCAGGGTCATCAAGGTGGCTTCTGGGGGAGGTGAGTGCCCAGCAGGCCTGTGTGGGGGCAGAGCAAGGAGTCCAGTGGAGGAGGTGGTGCCTGGTGTCCGGGGTGGGTGGCCAGGAGCTGTCTAGCTGTAGGTTCTGACTTAAATGAGGCATCAGGACGGGCAGAAGTGAGGCCGAGGGGGCGAGGGCAGTGGGTCCTAAGGTCAGACCCACCTGCCAGAGACAGGCAAGTTGCAGCAGGAGTCCCACCAGCATCCTTTCTGGGGGCTTCCTGGGGAGGCACCTGGAGCAGGGGGAACAGCTTGTTCTTCCCTGGCTCGGGTGGGTGGTGCTGGGGCAGGTGACTCAGGGATGGCCTGTGTCCCGGGAGCCTGGCTGGCCCTGTAGACAGTACTCTGCCCTCTGAATCACCCCTGCTCCCTTCAGAGGATCCGTGGCAGGAGGATGTGTGGGCCCGCCCCCCACTTCTCTCCCTCCTCACGATACCCCCAGGTCCCCCACTGCGGTGTCATTGTTGTGGGTTGAAGCCACCACCTTGGGGCGTCTGATTCCAGAACAGCTTGGGGCATGGAGGCCGCGCTCAGGCCCAGGGCTGCAGCCCCACGAGCCCTGCCTGCTGGTCTCTCCAGGGGGAACCTGGTGCTTCTGCCAAGCTCAGTGACCTTGGCTGGGGCAGGGCAGGGCTGGGCCGGAGCCCATATCCACACCACCTCCCCATGTCCTGTGCTCGAGCCTCTGGGTGAGAAAGGAAGCCTGACCCTGGGAGCTTCCAGCCCTTGGGTGGATGCTGGGGCCTCCCCAGCCTCTGGTCATTTCAGGATGGTGCCCAAGGTGCTGGGCAGGTTGGGAGTATGGGAGACATGGGCTCAGAGGTGGTGGCCGGCTACCCGGGTGAGGGAGGGTCTGGGCACACACCTGTGAGAACTGAAGCCTGGTGCTGTGGG
Source organism: Miniopterus natalensis (assembly GCF_054644295.1). Taxonomy (NCBI): domain Eukaryota; kingdom Metazoa; phylum Chordata; class Mammalia; order Chiroptera; family Miniopteridae; genus Miniopterus; species Miniopterus natalensis. Next base: position 1,494,233 of record NC_142081.1, on the reverse strand, counting down.
GACGCAGGAACTCAGGCCCTGGTCTGAGATGTGTCACCCGTTCGAGTATGCAAGTGCCCATCACTTGGAGAGCTTGTGAGCCCCGGGGGGGGGCTGGCTGGGCCGACCAGGAGTGGGGGAGGCCTCTCCCTGAGCCACCGCCCCAGCCCTTCAATCCTCTCTCCGGGTTCTGCCCGACCTGCCTGGCCTCCCTCGCCTGCCCTTGGGAGCGAACATCACGTCCCAGCTGACCAGGGGTTCCCAGCCCCTCCCCCGGCAGACCCAGGAGCACCCACTGGGGTGGGAGGGGCACTGGCCTGTGATGCTGTGGAGGGCTGGTCACAAGGGAGGGGCCCGGGTGGCCTCAGTGGGGTGGGAGGAACTGGCCCAGGCATCTTGGCAAATCTCTGTGGCCTGATCTGGTTGCTGGGACGGCTGGCCGAGCCCGGCCCGGGCGAGCTTTCCGGGGAGCACACACTCAAGGTGTGAGGGTGCGGGTGGGACCTCAGGGGCTCCAGGGCCCACGGGGCTGGCGTTGGTGTCCTGGTGGCAGAGGGGCGATGGGGGCTCCTGCAGGGAAGGTCCCCTGAACGTCCCCTGTGTCTCCCAGTCCCGCAGTGTGGACAAGCAGCATGCTGTCATCAACTATGACCAGGACAGGGATGAGCACTGGGTGAAGGACCTGGGCAGCTTGAACGGGGTGAGTGTTGGCTCTGCTCCTTGCCATGGCCCTGCCCCTCCACGACCCCTCCCTCTGCACTGTCTCTGTCCCTTTCCACGGCTCCTCAGGCCTCTGCACTGTCCCTGCCCCTCCAGGGCCCCTCCCTCTGCTGGCCTCACCCCAGCTCTGTCCCTCTCTGGGGCCCCACCGCCTCCATGAACACACCCCTCTGCTGTGGCCCACCTGGCCCCTCCAGGGCCTCTGCTCAGGTGGGGAGCCAGCCTCCTCAGGAGGGTTCCCGCTGGACCGTGCCTGGGGGGAGAGGGATGGGCCTCAGGTGAGCAGGGGAGGTACCGGGACCCCCTGCGGGCTGGGAAATGGGACTCCCGGGATGGATGGGGCTGTGCTGGGGTATCGTGTCCTGGGTGGGCGTTATGTGATCTCCTTTGTGAGTTGGGGTGCTGAGGACAGGGAGGTGACCAGGAGGAAGGCCCTGACTGTAGGAGCAGGGATGGGGGTCAGGTGAGAGGAACCTGGTGTTTGGGGTGGAAACGGGGCAGGAAGGACGGGAGCAGGGGTGGGGCCCAGTGTTGGTCTGTGTGCTGTCTGTCTGTCCAGGAGGTGTCTCTTTGGGACTCTTGTTTCTTTCTGGGTTTGGTGGGCAGGAGCCTGCCCTGGGCACTGTTTTAATAAGAAAACCAAGCCACCAACCTCCACCCACTTTTGCTGGAGCCAAGGAGGGCCCTTCCCCAGCCCTCCCTGTGTGGTCCTGCCCCCCATCCTGAGCCGGGGTCCCACAGGAGGCTCAGGCTGGCCCCACCTCTGTCATGCCTCACCCGCTGGCTCCTCTCGGGGTGCTCGCACCCAGCTGGGGTCTCAGACTGTGCTGGGGCCTGCCCCCCGGGTCCCTCTCCCGTCTGTCCTCAGGATGGGCTGCAAGGGAGGCTGGCACTGGCCCCCCGATTGAGGGGACTTCAGGAAGGTCCAGGGGTGCTGGCCTGTTCCCTGCTCTTCACCCCAGGGGCAGGCTCTGCAGAGGCCTGTGATGTGGGGCCAGAGCCCACCTGCCCGTTTGACACCGGGCTCAGACAAGGACACAGGCTGGCAGGCAGGGTGGTTCTGCAGAGCCTTGCAGCTGTCCCCACGCCAGGCCTGCTGTCCTCTGCTCCCTGCTCGGTGCCCAAGGACCCCTATTTTACATCAGTGTGTCCAAAACCATGCTCGCCTTGGCTGCAGCGCTCTCCCAGGCCAGCCCGCTGTGCCACCTCTCGGATCACAGCTGCCACGTTCCACGTGTGCTCAGCAGACACCTGCCCGGAGCTGCCCTTCCTCTGGGCTCCAGACTGTCCTGTGACGAGTCCTGATAGTTCCTTCTTTCTTTTCTTTTTTAAATTTTATAATTATTTTTTTAATCCTGAGAATATTTTTTCCATTGCTTTTCAGAGAGAGTGGAAGTGGGGGGGAGAGAGAGAGAGAGAGAGGGAGACATTGGAGTGAGAGACACATCAATTGGTTGCCTTCCAAACTCACCCCAACTGCGGCCAGGGATTGTGCCCTTGACTGGGAATCAGACCTGGGACACTTCAGTCCTTGGGCTGACGATCTAACCGCTGAGCCAAACTGGCCAGGGCCTGTTCCTTGTTTCTTTACCAGACTCCGGGCACAGTTCATGCCTGAGCCACCTCTGCCATCCCCCTGGCAGCCTGGCTTGTCCCAGAAGCGTGCAGAGCCAGCTGGGGTCTTGTGTTCACCTGAGCACAGTGTGGTGTTGGGTGGTGGCCCATGAGGGGCTCCCCCTGGAGGGAAGACTGTTTTCGGGGACTGGCTGTCCGATGCCCTGCGAGCCTCCGTGGAGAGCATTGGCACAGCCTGGCCAGCCCTGCCATGGGGCCACCCTGGAGGCATCGTGGGGTCTGGGTGGGGGGCTGCAGCCATCATGAGTCTGCCTGGACGAGAGGATGGTCTGTTTCACAAACATGTCCAGGGGCTTTCTGCTTGGGGGGCTGCATCCGAGTCCCTGGGCACCGGGTAAGGCCTGGCACTTTGACCCGCTCACCAGTCCCTTGGCGGTGTCTGTCCCTGCCTGGCGCAAGGGTGCCCGTGTGTTGGAGGGATGGCGCTTGGTCCAGAGCCGGAGGGAGGGAGGGCGCCAGAGCCGGTGCCCCGCACACGCCAGCTCAGCTGGGCCTGTTTCCCCACAGACGTTCGTGAATGAGGTGCGCATCCCGGACCAGAAGTACATCACGCTGAAGCTCAATGATGTCATCCGCTTCGGCTATGATATCCTTTCCTCCCGCTCCTCCTCCTGGCTCCTCCCTGGTCCCCAAGGGAGCAGGTGGGGGCCTCAGCAGTCACAACTGGGGTTAGAGGCTGGCAAGAATGAACCCCAACTGCAGCCCCTGCCGTCCATCCCCCAAGTCCTGGCCCTGGGCACCTACAGTCTGCCCGCTGGCCTGAATTCACACGGGGCCCAAGGAACAAGGGAGCCTTCCCTGGGACCCAGAGCCCCATGGCACCCAGGGGCTGAGCAGGCGTGGCGTTCTGTGCCCAGGGCACGGGTGAGGGGTGGCTGTGCCTCCCCCCTGGGCAGCTGGGGCCTGTATGCACAATAGGATAGCATACTGGTTTCAGCCCACACTAGAGCTGGCACAGGGGTTGGGGATGTGGCCCTGGCTGCTGGCGGAGGTCCCCCCCACCCCAGGAACCCTAAGAGGCTGCGGGCCGGCGGGTGGTCTAGGATAGCTGGACGGGAGTCGTAACCTCTGGGTTTCCTGCCTGCCTGCCGTGCCCTCGGCTGAGTGCGGGGTGGAGGGCATGCCCCGAGTCCTTGAGTGTGTATGTGCTGTGACCTGGAGTGGCCCCTGCCCGCCTCTCCATCCAGCAGGCTGCACGTGTACAGGCTGTCCCCACAGTGTGGACACATGTCTGGTGTACATGTGGGGGGGGGTGCTTGCAGATGTCCACACTCGGGGGGCAGCGTGACCCCCCCATTCCTCCCTCGGTCTGCATCGCCTGGTGGCAGTCCTAGGGCTGAGGCTGCTGTGCACCCCACCCCAGTGTTCTCCTTAGCTCACGGCCACATTCCAACATGTACGTGCTGGAGCGTGTGCAGCACCGCGTGCCCGAGGAGGCGCTCAGGGTCAGTGCCAGCCCCGGACTCCCCCGTCCCCACAGCCCTCGGCTCCCACTGCCCACCCCTCCCGGCCAACACCCCCAGGCTGCCCTGGCCGGGCTGTGGTTCCTCGGCTGGCCGGTCCTGCTCTGCAGGATCACCCGGTCTGGCAGGTGGGGAGACAGTCATTCCCCGCCGGGCTGATGCGGCGCCACGGTGGGCGTGGCTAGTGGGTGTGGCCAGAGCCCTAGAGGCCTTGCCCAGCAGCCTCCTGTGTCCTGGGAGGCCCAGGGTGGCCAGGAGCAGGCAGGAGAGGGCCTTTGAGGCTGGCGTTCAGGCTTGAGGGTCCTGGGTCGGGGGCCACTGCAGGTGGGGTGTTACAGAGCATGGTCTCGGGGGACTCTGTCCAGAGTTTTACCCAGGAGCTGTTTCAGGGGTGGGGGCAGGCCTCGGCTCACCTTCCCAATGAGCCCCAGGCAGCCCAGGGACATGGGTGGCCTGCCTGGAGTCAGCCAGTGTGAGCCCAGCACTGACGACCACAGAGCTCAGCCAGGTAGCCCCTGGCATTCAGACACACACCCACACGTGCACACACACACATGTACATGTACAGACACGTGCATGCACACGCAGACACCCATACACATGTACAAATACATGTGCACAAGCACACACTCCAGCACATGCGTGCACATGTGCAGACACGTGTGCGCGCATGTATAGACACATATGAACATACATGTACAAGCACATGCTTGCATGCACAGATGCTTGCACACACACATATGCATATAATTAAATACGTGCACTGCTTCCCAAACACACAGGCCCTGATGGCTGACCCCGTGCCCCGGGGCCTGTCCCGCCCCTCTGGTGGGTCTGGGGTGTCAGTCTCCCCTCTGACGTTGCTCCCACTCCTCCACCCAAGCAAGCAGCCCCCTCCTGGCAGCTCTGTGGTCCTGAGGATCCCCCAGGCTTGGGCACGGAGCTGCCTGCTGTGCGTGGGGGTGTCCCCCTGAGGCAGCTGCTGCCCCTCACGCCCCCCCCCCGCCCACAGCATGAGAAATACACCAGCCAGCTGCAGGTGAGCCTCAGGGGTGCAGCCCCCAAGAGAGGCGAGGCCGTCCCAGAGCAGGCGCCCTACTGCGAGTCCTCGAACCCCAGGCTGGAGCGGGACCGGAGGCCAGGAGCAGGTACGACGGCACGGCAGGGGGCCGGGGGCATACACAGGCCCCCCCCACATGCCTCCCCACCCCGAAGTAGTGCTTTTGCCCCCTCAGGACCCCTTGCTCCACCTCGACCTCCTGGGCTCATCCCCCCCCAGCAGTCACAGTACAACCTGCTCACATAGGAGCTCAGGTGCCCATGGGCACTGCCTCCACTCTCTGTAGACACTCCCACCCACGCACCCCTGCACCCCTGCAGACACACGCACCCCTGCACCCCTGCAGACACACGCACCCCTGCACCCCTGCACCCCTGCAGACACATCCACCCAGTGTGTCCGCGTTCCTGCACCCATATACATGCACTCTCCTGTGCATGCCCAGCCCATGCAGTCTGTAGACACACACACTTGTGTGCGCCCACATTCCTGCATCCTGCAGACACAGACCTGTGCACCCCGCCCCCCTGCACCTGGTGTGGCCCAGTCAGACTGGTGGCACGCAGCCTCCAGGGTCACCCATCTGTGGCCTAAACCACTCGCAGAGCCTGGTGAGAGGTGGGCTCGCTGTGGGGCCGGCTCTGGAGGCAGAGGCCCTAGGGCAGAGCTAAAGAGATTGTTTGCCCCAGGTGGGTGCTGAGAACAGTGCTTCCCTAGGGACCAGCCTCCCCCACAACACCCACCTGGCAGGCAGGCCCCGATGGGGCCGGGGGAGGTAAATGGCATAGACTTTGGGCAGCGAGTTGTCACTGTCATCAACATGGAAACAGCTCAGGACCATTGGCAGCTGGCCGGGGTCCTGGGCAGCTGCAGGCCTGAGCTGGGAGGTGATGCCAGGGCTCCTTCCACACCCCATTCCCCCCCTGTCTGTGTTGGGGCCACCGTGACCCCGAGTCCGACGCTCCCTCCGCAGAAGCGGCGGCCTACCGCACCCCCCTGTATGGGCAGCCCTCCTGGTGGGGGGAGGATGACAGCTCTGCGCCCGAGGACCGGCAGCAGGAGGGGCCGTACCCAGGTAGGTCCCCAGGCCGGGCCCGTGGGAGCCCCAGAACTTCGGAGTGCAGCCTCGCCGGAGCGGCCTGCTCTGAGGAGAGGGAGCTGACGGTCCCAGGACTGTGGGTGGGTGAGGGTGCCGCCCTCAGTCCTACCTGAGGACGTGTGTCCCCCCCGCCCAGAGCGGCCCAAGGAGCTGGCGCAGCAGGATGGCGACCTCGCTGGGACCACGGCCGGCTTCCGGGCGCCCACAGAGCCTCAGGGCTACTCATTCCGCCGGGAGCCCAGCTACTTCGAGATTCCCACGAAGGAGGCCCTGCAGCCCCCGCGGCCCCCCGAGGTGCCGGCCCACGAGGCGCCCACCAAGGACGTGGAGCCGGGAGGGGCGGCGCCCGTGGTGCAGAGCCACGCCTCCTTTACCATCGAGTTTGACGACTGCAGCCCGGGCAAGGTGAAGATCAAGGACCACGTCACCAAGTTTTCCCTGCGCCAGCGGCGGCCCCCGGGCAAAGCCACACCCGTCGAGGTGGTCTCCGCGGAGACCAAGGTGGCCGACTGGCTGGTGCAGAATGACCCGAGCCTGCTGCGCCAGGCGGGCCCCGGAGACGACCGGCACAGCGCCAAGAGCGACCTGCCCGTCCACACCCGCACCCTGAAGGGTGAGTGCCCCGCCGGGTGGCTGAATGAACCCCTCCCGGTTGGGGACCCTAATCAGCTTGACCAATTTCAGTTTTTCAATGAATTGCCCGAGACCCGCCTGCCCCATTGGGGGAGACCAGCATGTTCCTGGTGCTCACCTGGGTCGTGTGTGCCGGGCTCCACGTTGCGTGGAGTGGGGCGCTGTGTCCCCCACCACGTGTGTCAGCTGTGGTTGGGTGTGTCGGCCCCCCTCAGCCTGACGCGTCGGGATCCCTGCCCCCAGGCCACAAACACGAGGACGGCACGCAGAGCGACTCGGAGGACCCCATGGCCAAGGCGGCCGCGGCCGGGGCCCCTGTGGAGAACGGGGAGCAGGTGCGTCTGCAGCGGCAGATCAAGCGGGACCCCCAGGAGCTGCTTCACAACCAGCAGGCCTTCGTCATCGAGTTTTTCGACGAGGACACGCCTCGCAAGAAGCGCTCCCAGTCCTTCACGCACGCCCCGCCTGGGGACCCCAAGGCCGACAAGCGCCGGGGCCCCGGGCCGGCCGACAGGGACCGCCCCGGCGCCCCGGCCCCGGCCCGGGGAGGGGGCAGCAGCTCCGGGCCGCAGCGGGCCAGCTCCCTGAAGCGCGAGAAGACGGAAGAGCGGCTGGGCGGCCCCGCCACCCCCGCCCGGGCCTCCGCGCGCCCCTTCGGCAGCGTAGGGCGCCGCTCCCGCCTCGCCCAGGACTTCGTGGCCCAGTGCCTGCGGGAGGGCTCCCCGGCTGCCCGGCCGGGCCCCGAGAAGGCGCCCCCGGCACCGCCCGCTGCCCTGACTCCCCGTGGGGCCAGTCCCGCGGCCCCCTCGCCCCCGCCCCCGCCCCCCACGGACCCGCAGCTCACCAAGGCTCGCAGGCAGGAGGATGACGACAGCCTCAGCGACGCGGGGACCTACACCATCGAGACGGACCAGGACCAGGAGGTGGAAGAGGCCCGCAAGAGGATCGACCAGGTGCGGTCGGTGGGGCCTCGCGGCTGCTCTGCCCGGGCTGCCCTGTCCTCCCGGAGCCCCGGGCCCAGCGGGAGCTCGAGGGGGCCGGCCCTCCCACAGCTGCACCGCGCCGGGGCGGACAGTCCCGCTGGGCGTTCTCGCCCCGCCTCTCACTTCCCCGCCTGGCCCTGGAAGGTCCCAGCAGCTGCATGTCCCGGCCGCCGGCCAGTCTGTCCAACCGGGTCCCCTGCTGTCCTGGAATCGGGGTGGGGCTGTGTCCGAGCGGAGGGCGGGAGCTGGGTGCTCTGACCCGCAGGCCCGCTGTCCCTCCCCACAGGTGTTTGGCGTCCTCGAGTCCCCTGAGCTCTCCAGGGGGCCCTCGGCCATTTTCCGCCCAGTCATCAGAGGGGACAGAGATGAGTCCGGCGATGCGATGGTTCCACGGGTGTCCCTGCTGCAGGAGTTTGCCTCCCGGCCAGTGGGCCTGGCCCCGCAGGGGGAGCTCCAGGTGCGTAGACTGGGCCCAGACAGCGCCGGTGTCCGGGCTGGGCCCCGTCCTCGGGTCCTGTTCCCGCTCACTTTGAGGCTCTGGTTCTGCCTGGAGCTGGGCTCCGGACCCCACACAAGGCTGGGCTAGACGTTTTCCTGAGGAGTGTACCCGCCTGGCAGGTGGCGGGACCAGGTGTGGAGGCCTCAGCGGGTTCTGAGGCCCTGAGTCAAGTTTGGCGCCTGGGTGTGTGCTGCCCACGGGCAGGGCAGGGCTGGGCTGAGCAGCAGCTGCCGACCTCGGAGCCGCTGAATTGGCTCCGATATAGGTAGTATGTTGGGGTCCTACAGGCTCAGGTGAGGCAGCCGGGGCCTCTGGCCGTTTCTGCAGGGGGAACAGGTGGCAGACGTGGAGGTGGCATTGGGGTGGGCTGCCTTGGATGCCCCCTCATAACTCCGCCCTCCCCTGTGGGGCCCCTGCCTCCTGCGGGTACACTCCTACCTTCTCTCCGCAGGACCTCCCCGTGCCGGGCTCCCCTGGAGGTCAGAAGTGGGTGTCCCGCTGGGCCAGTCTGGCCGACAGCTACTCAGACCCTGGCCTGGCAGGTGAGTAGCCCTGGGGCTGCAGTGGGGAGAGGGCAGGGGGTGAGCTTGTGCCAGCCTTGCCCGCAGCAGGATCAGGCTCCCGTGCGCCCAGGGGCCTGCAGGCCAGCGGCTGCTCTAACTGGGCTGCCCTTGTCTTCCCAGAGGACAGCCCCGGGCCCCGAGCGGGGGAGCTCGAGGGGGCCCTGCCCATGCGCCAGCGCCGACGGCTCCCACAGCTGCCCAGCGACAGGGCGGACAGTCCCGCTGGCCCCGAAGCCGTCAGGAAGAGCGGGCCTGGGCCACCAGAGGCGGGCAGTGAGCCGGCCGGCCGCCTCCTGGGCCAGGAGGACTTGGAGCCCGACAGCCTCAGTGATGCCAGTGGATCAGACGGGGGGCGGGGCCCCGAGCCAGGCAGGGGCCCCCCGGAGGAGAGGCGCAGGAGTCCCCAGGAGGGACTGGTGTGGATGAGGGGCCGGGGCTCTCCCACGGCCACCGGGGAGCTGTTCCCCAACTCCTTCTTCACTGCGGACCAGAACGGGGAGACTGTGTTTCCCCGGAAAACGTCTATGGCTCCAGGGGAGGCCGAGGGCCCTGGGCGGGCAGTCCAGCCCAGCACCCCCTCAAGGGACAGTGTTTACGTCAGTGCCAGTCGCAGGATGGTGATCCAGCTGCAGACCGGGCGGTCCCCAGAGCCTGAGGGTCCTGCCCAGGCCAAGGAGGCCGGGGCCTTCATCCGGCAGGAGAGCTTCACCAAGGAGCCGGCCAGCAGCCCCCCAGCACCTGGCCAGCTCCCGAACATCCCCAGCCACCCCCTCCTGCAGGACTTGGCTGCAGTCCGGGCCTCACGCATGGACATCCACTCCCAGGACACCCAGCTGATCTTGAAGGAGACAGAGACGGCCCTGGCAGCACTGGAGGCCCGACTGCTCTCCAAGCCTGGGGCTGAGGCAGAGGGCAAGGTGGGCAACACCCCGGGGCCCCCAGAGGACTCCCTGTCTGGGGACTCCGATGTGGACACGGCCAGCACCGTCAGCCTGCTCAGTGGCAAGAACGGGCCCAGCCCAACAAGCCCCCAGCTCATGGGGCTGCAGAAGGAGAAGCCGCCGTCCCCGCCAGCAGCGCAGAACCTGGGGGGGGTCACCCTGAACAGCACCCGGGAGTGGCTCTCGGAGAAGCATCGTCACCCAGTGGGCCCGACGGACGCAGGCCGTGGAGAGCCCGTGCGGCGCCTGGCTGTGCGGCGTGGCCAGGGTCCCCAGGGTTCCCTGGACTGGCCCGACGAGGACCGAGGCTCTGGCCTTACCCACCCGCCTGGCTCAGACACGGTCACCTCTGACCACGAGACCCCCTCGGTCACCAGGGCAGGGCGGCCAGGGTCTCGCCGGAAACCCACAGCCCCACCGCCGTCCCCAGCCGCCCGGGAAGAGCAGAGCCGCGTGTCGGCCAGCGCCCAGAAGGTGCAGCAGGTGCTGACCCGCTCCAACAGCTTGTCCACCCCACGGCCCACGCGGGCCTCCCGGCTGAGGCGGGCCCGGCTGGGGGACGCCTCGGACACAGAGGCCGCGGACGGTGAACGGGGGCCCCTGGCCAACCACGAGCCAGCGGGGCGGCCGGCGGCTGAGCAGGCCAAGAAGCTGTCGCGCCTGGACATCCTGGCCATGCCCAGGAAGCGGGCAGGCTCCTTCACGGGGCCCAGTGACTCTGAGGCGGCCCCCGCCCGCACCGGCTTCTCTGGCCGCAGCGTGGAGTTGTCCTGCGCCGGCCGCAGGCTCACCAGGGCCGAGGCTCCGACTGCCACCCGGAAGACTGCCAACACTGCCACCGCCTCCCGCCAGCCCTTCAGCAGGGCCCGCCCGGGCAGCGCCCGATACTCATCCAGTGAGTGCCGTGGGCGCGGGCGGGCAGTGGGCCTGCAGGCCTGTCCCTGTGGGCAGGCACGTCACCATGGACTCGCACACAGGTGCACCTGAGCAGGCTGCTCTGTGTGAGGGCAGAAGACGCCAGCCGTGTACAGATGTCCAGGGTGGAGGGGCTCCTTCCGTCTCCCGGGTGGGCCTGCCCCTTGTTCCCTGGAGCTGGGACTTCAGGCTGGGACCCCGATGGCATGTGAGGCGTGTGTGCAGGCTGAGCCACCCACATGGGCTGGGGGCCGGGGGAGGGCCCTGTGCCCAGCTGCTGTTGGTGTGCAGCTCCCTCAGGGGTACCCTGTGAGCCCAGACTCTGTGGCCAGGAGACAGCTGTGTCTATCGCCTCACCCCGCACAAGCAGCCTGCAACCCTTGCGTGCAGCAAGGAGGGATGGGCTGCTGTGGCCACTAGCGCCAGCCTCCTGCCCAGGGCCTGGACATCCACCCCCGTCGGGAGCTAACCCGTGCTCCGAGTGAATTGGTTTAAGGTGTAGACGCTGCTGTTCTAGCTTCCCACCCGGCACCCCCTCTCCCACCCCCACGCTGACTCAGCCTGAGCCTAGTCCCGAGGCAGGGTGCTGAGCTGAGCGGCTCATTGGAGGAAGGGACGGGTGCCCGAGAACCATGGTTGCTTGTTTGGAATGCTGGCTTCTCCCCTCCTTTTATTGTGCATGTTCCCAGCCACCGCGGGGGAGGCTTGGAGCCGGGTTGGGCCGGGAGTCAGGTGTGAAGACCAGGCAGGTGCAGGGAGGGGTTTCAAGGAATGAGCTCAGGCTCTGCCCGCTGGCCAGGCCCTGCTCAGCCACCCTCTTGGCCCAGCCCAGGGCCACACAGGGAGGATTACCCATTTGGGGTATGAGCGCCATTTCCCTGCCACCGAGACATGGTTCCCGTCTGGCTCACGTAGCCTGGCCTGTTGAAGCGCCAGGCTGCCCATCCCTGCACGTGCCTCTGGGCTGGTGGCAGCCTCGCAGACCGTGGAGCTTAGCTGCTGCTGGCACTTCAGCTGAAGGCTCTGGGTGCAGGGGTGCCAGCCACAGGGTGGCCACCCCGAAGCCCTGGGCCCTTGCCTGGAGGGACCTGGGGGCTGCTGTGGGGTGCTGAGGGCCGCTCTGTTCTGTTCTTGCTTCTGGAACCAATTCACTCGCCCAGGCACACGTCGCCGGCAGCAGGGCTCTGATTGCACGTCCACCTCTGAGGAGGAGTACGGCTCCCACCACGGCTCCCCCAAACACACACGCTCCCGTGCCTCAACAGCCACGCAGACCCCACGGGCGGGCAGCTGCACCCGGGCCCGGCCCCGGGCCCCTGGCCTGCGGGACACAGATGACGACGACGAAGAGGAGCCCGACCCCTATGGGCTCATTGTGCAGACGGCGGAGATTGCGGAGATTGCCAGGTAAGCGGCGCCCGTTCACAGTGGGAGCTGCTGACCCACTGGGGCCTCCCCTTGGGGCTGAGAGCATCCCGAGGGCAGGGGCTCTCTTCCCAAATGGGCTTTGCAAAAACTCTGGATGGATGGATGAGTGGATGAGAGGATGGATGAGGGATGTATAGTTGGATGGATGGCTGGCTGGCTGGATGGGTGGATGGATGAAGAATGAATAGTTGAATGGATGGTTGGGTGGATGGATGGATGGGTAGATGGTTGGATGATGGATGGATGGATGGATGGATGGATGGGAGGATGGATGAAGAATGAATAGTTGAATGGATGGTTGGGTGGATGGATTGGATGGGTAGATGGTTGGATGATGGATGGATGGATGGATGGATGGATGGATGGATGGATGGATGGGAGGATGGATGAAGAATGAATAGTTGGATGGATGGTTGGGTGGATAGATGGATGGATGGTTGGATGAATGGATGGGGAGATGGTTGGATGATTGGATGGATGGGTGGATGGATGAGGGATGAATAGTTGGATGGGTGGGTGGATGGATGGTTGCATGGTTGGATAGGAGGACAGGTGAGGGATGAATAGTTGGGTGGGTGGGTGGATGGATGGATGGGAGGATGGATGAGGGATGAATAGTTGGATGGATAGTTGGGTGGATGGATGGGTGGATGGATGAAGGATGAATAGTTGGATGGGTGGGTGGGTGGATGGATGGATGGATGGATGAGGGATGAATAGTTGGATGGATGATTGGGTGGGTGGATGGATGGATGGATGAGGGATGAATAGTTGGATGGATGAATTGGTGGATGGATGGACGGATGGATGGATGGGTGGATGGATAAAAGATGAATAGTTGGATGAATGGTTGGGTGGATGGATGGATGGATGGATGGGTGGATGGATGGATGGATTGATGAGTGGATGGATGGTTGGATGGATGGATGGGTGAATGAAAGGACGGATGAGGGATGAATGGATAGATGGGTGGATGAAACATGGATGGTCAGATAGGTAGATGAGTGGATGGATAGAAAGATGCAGATATTCCTGGGATGGTGAGGGACCTCCGATTCAAGGAAGAACTGCACCAAGATTTTTATTAAAGGTGTACTCCCTCATGTGGTCATTTAGCAGAAGGGCCCACCTCTAGGCCAGGTGCTGGGGAGGATGGTGCAGAAAGGTGGGCAGGGGGTGAGAGCAGGGTCTTTCTCTGAGCAGTGGTTGGTGCTCGATGGCTGGGCCCTGCAGGGCCTTTAGAGGGATGGGAGGGTCCTGGGGCTTGGTGGATGGTGAGTGTTTGGTGTTGAGGATGCTGACCTTGAGCCCAGGAGGCACCCAGAAGAAGGTGACCAGAGGCAGGTGACTCCTAGGAGAGTGCCCCGTGTGGGTTTTGGAGACATGGGCGTCGCCAGGACAAGGATAGCGACTGGGCCATGGGGTTGTGCAGAGAGGACATGAGAGTGTGAAGAGAGCCAGGGCAGAGGGCCAAGGGGTGTTGGGGGTGTCACCTGTGCAGGGCGAGGTGAGGGGGCTGCAGTGCCGGCTGAGACAGGAGGTAGCAGGTGGAGGGTCGGGAAGGAGGCGCTGCACCTGGGTGAGAGGGAGGAGGGGGTGGGGTGGAGGAGAGAGGAAGGGGGGTGCAGGGCCTGGTTATGAGGTCTCTGCTCACATCCCAGCAGCTGAGTGCAGGAGCAGAGGCTGTGGGGGGTGGGGCCGACTGGGAACAGGCACTGAGGCACTGGTCGGTTTCTCACCAGGAGTTAGAGGGAAGCCCTGTGTTTCCTCTATCAAGGAAAGGTGGGGTCCTGGTGAAGGACCCCCACATCCAGGGCCCAAGTTCAACCCTGGTTGGGGGCAGAGCTCTGGTATCCATGCCGGGCAGGGGCCGGTGGTGCCTCCAGGAGTGAATGGGCCTGAGGGCCAGCTGGGAGGTGCCTGGGCAGAGCTCGGACAGCTGAGGATGGAGACCCTGGCATCCTCCTGGGAGGGGTGTCTCCTGGGGAGGGGGAACATTGAGTCCCACCCGCTCCTGCTCCCCGACCTCCTTGCACTGCGCCCCTCTGGGAAGTCCCCACGGGATCTGCCTTCTCTCCTGCCGGCTGCAGACTGAGCCAGACGCTGGTGAAGGACGTGGCCATCCTCGCCCGGGAGATCCACGACGTGGCGGGTGACGGGGACTCGCTGGGCTCCCCAGGGCCTGCCCGCAGCCCCGCCCTCAACAATGTACCCAGCACCCCGGCCTCGACCATCTCTGCCCGAGAGGAGGTGAGCCTGGCCCCAGGCCCTTAGCAGAGGGTTGAGGGCAGAGGGCAGAGGGAGCCATGGACTCTCACCGAAACCCTGCTTCCCTATGTGGCCCCAGCCACCCTGGGAGCATAGGTTCCAAGACCTGCCTCTATTGAGTGGGGGCATCTGGGGACCCTGAGCAGAGGGCTTGGGGCCCATCGCTCTCATAGCAGGGGAGGTGGTGGTCTCTCCACTTTCTGGTGGATGTTCTCCCCGCTGGGCTGACCCCTCCCCACACACAGCTGGTGCAGCGCATCCCCGAGGCCAGCCTCAACTTCCAGAAGGTGCCACCTGGCTCCCTGAACTCTCGGGACTTGGACCAGAACATGAACGACCGCCGTGAGGACACCCTGGCCAACAAGACTCGGCCTCGGAACCGTGAGGAGGCAGGCACCCTCCCCGCCCCCTCCCCTGACCTGGCTCATGAATGGGATCCTTCTGGGCCGGGGGAGCAGGACTTTCTGGGGGGCACCTGGGCACTGTGCTGAGGCCTGGTCCTCACAGGTGATCTTCGATAACCTGATGCTAAACCCCGTGTCCCAGCTGTCCCAGGCCATCCGTGAGAACACGGAGCACCTCGCCGAGAAGATGAAGTGAGTCGCCCCCCCCAGAATGCTCCACTGGCTGTGGGACCCCCACCAGAAGGGAGTACCGGGGGGCCCAGCCCGACTCCCCTCAGACACATAGGAACACGGGCATGTGAGCCTGGACTGGGTGGAGCTGGTGTCCCCCCAGGGCACACGCTCCAAAGGGCACACGTGTGTGTTTCCACCGCTCCCAGAAATGGAGCCTGGGGGAGCCAGAGCCCCCAGGACGACCCGCATCCCGGCCCCACTCCCTCTCCCCAGGCCTTCCTCGCCCTGACCCGGGCCAGGCAGAAACAGACTCTGGTACCAGCCAGCCCAGGTCCTGCTCCTCCGGGCCTCAGTTTTCCCTGGGGCACAGGAGGGGTGGTCTGGGAAGGGGCTCAGGTTCCATGTCACCGTCCTCTGTCTGCTCCCCCCAACCCCGGCTGGGCAGGATCCTCTTCCAGAACTCGGGGCGCGCATGGGAGGACCTGGAGGCTAGGATCAACACTGAGAACGAGGTGCCCATCCTGAAGACATCCAACAAGGTGAGGACAGGAAGCCCTGCCAGACCCCAGAGCGCCCCGGCCACCTGGCTGCAGAGGGAGTGGGGCTCCGGCCCGAGCTGGGACCCCAGCTCCTCCCCCAAGCCCCAGGAAGAGGCCGCCTCTCTCTCGGGGGTCAGTCCGGTTCCCTCTGCTCCATCGGCCCCCTTCCTGCTGCTTCTAGGAAATCAGCTCCATCCTGAAAGAACTGAGGCGCGTGCAGAAGCAGTTGGAAGGTGGGTGTGGCCAGGCCTGGGGTGGAGGCTCGGGACCTTAGCCGGAGAACCCAGGGTGGGCGTGGGAGGCAGGGCAGGACCCTCCGCCACCTAACCCTCCCTCCCCTGCAGTCATCAACGCCATCGTGGACCCCAGTGGGAACCTGGACCTGCTGACCACAAGCAGGAGCTCTGCGGGCTCTGGCCAGCTCGGGAAAGGTCGGCCGGCCGCCCAGAGCCCAGCTTCCCCCCCTTCAGCCCTGTCCCTGAGGAGCTTCCCGCAGAGAGCCACCTGTGGGTCCCCTGGCCTCCCGGACCCTGCCTTCCTCCCCGACTTCCTTCCGGACTCAGAGAGGTTCCTGATCTAGGCGGTAGGGCCAGGCGGCCCCCCTGTGTGCGAGTGTCTGGTGCCTCCCGCTCACCCTGTCCCTGCCTCGGCCCCTCCCGGCTGTGGCCGGTTCACCGTGAAGACCCCCCACACGTGCCATAACCCCACAGGTGGGTGCTGCACCCAGGCCCCATCTCAGCTCCCAGCCAGCAGCCCGGAGGATTGTTCAGCCCCACCCCACCCCACCCCCACCCCGCTGGCCTCATGGCCCAGCTCCTGCTGTGGCCACTGCCAAGGGCCAGGTCCCCGAGCCCTCTGCATTGCAGTTATTTTTGTCTTTAATTTTCAAGGAAAGAGTAGTTTGTCCCATTTCAGCAGCCTCTCTGCCCGGAGGGGCCCACCCTGCCTCGTGGGCTGGGAATGCATGTTTACCTGTCTTGTCCCTGTGTGCTGGCCGGCCAGGCAGAAGAAGGGGCCGTCCGTGGGGTCATTCAGTGCCAAACAGGGAGCTGGGAGGGGCTCAGCTCCCCACCCCAGGACTCGAGGGTGCAGGACAGGCAGGGTGCTGCCGCCAGGCTGCCCCGGAGTCCAGCGGCCAGGGCAGGGATGTCGCTGTGGCAACGTCTGGGGTGGGAACCCCAGAGCTTCGAGCCTTTGGTGCCAACACATCTGCAAACCCATGTGTTCAGGCTGCTGCAGGGAGGCTGCTGGGTGTGCCAGCTGCCTCGCAGGTGCCGCCCACGCTCACACCTGCTCACCGCCAGCCCGGGCACATCTGTGTTTGCTGTGCCCTTGGGCTTGGCGTCTGGTGGTCCTGGGCCAGGTGGGGGTGAGCGCCAGACCAAAGTGGCTGCAGGCGGGCTTTCAGAGGCTGCCGAGGCAACACGCCACCCTGTCCTGGACGCTGGGCATTAATGGGGCACCTATAAGCAGCTCGGGCCCCACAGGCCCCAGTCCCGTGGGGCGGTGTTAGGCACAGGCCCCAGGAGTGTTTCGTTTTCTCAGGATTCTGTTGGGAACATGCCAGGCGGCCCCTCCTGGAGCCTCTAAGCCAAAGAGCCCTTTTGGGGTGTGGGGGTGCCCCACCTCAAGCAGAGTGGCGTGGGTGCACTCTGCACCCCCTGGCATCTCTATGAGTGTTGACTGCAGGAGGAATCAGCTGCTGGGGGGGCCACTGTGGCTGGATGGAGCCCACATGGCTGACGTGGCTCTGTTTACATTGGGCACCCAGTGCGTGGCCTGCGCCCCACCCAGTGTTTACGTGTGTGAGTGGCGGTGGGGTCCCCGCCTGGCCCCCACCCGAGAGCCTGCTGTGTCGCTCGGAGGAGGTGCTAGTCCCAGTCCCCACCCTGCATGCCCCACGTAGCTGCCCGCAGCCGTCCTGGAGACACGCAGTGGCCACAGCTCCTCCATCCACCACACCTTCTCCATCCACCCCCCACCCCCGGATGGCTGTACAATTTTTTTTATTCATAGATTCGTGTGCCCCCTCCAGCCCTCGACCTGGGATTGGTAACTTATTTGTCTGGGTTCGCCGAG
The DNA here is from genome assembly GCF_054644295.1 of Miniopterus natalensis. Classification (NCBI taxonomy): domain Eukaryota; kingdom Metazoa; phylum Chordata; class Mammalia; order Chiroptera; family Miniopteridae; genus Miniopterus; species Miniopterus natalensis. The sequence goes on along the minus strand of NC_142081.1, from coordinate 1,476,851 downwards.
GCTCCTCTGTGTTTGTCCTCAGGTGGTCTATGGGTGTCTTTCAGAAAATGGTTATTTTATATGATTTGTCATGGAATTTGTTCTAATAAATCATTCTATCATGTGGCAGCATCCCGGCGGCCTCGCCTGGGCCTCGTTTCTTGGTGGTGGCGGTTGGTGGGGGTGGGGAGTTCTTGGCCCCGGGGTCTCCCTTCCTGGGCTGGAAACTCCCGTTTGACCCCCAAGACCAGGGGGCCCTGCAATGCAGAGAGTCGCCACCAGGTGGCAGCCTGGGCGAGAAAGCGAAGCAGAAATTTCCAGATGTTGGCTCATCAGAGAGGTCATTTTATCCCAGCTGGTCAAGGCGGCCACGTCCGCAGGCTCGTCTCAAGCTGGCTGTGCCGCCGAGCCCGCTCCTCCCTCTGGATGGGTGCAGGGGTGGGGTGCTCTTGGCACTTGCTCTGCGCTGACGTCCCCCACCTGCAGTGTGACGCCCCCTGGTCTTCACACCGGGGGCAGTCCCAGCCCCACCTCCAGCTGCAGGGAGGACCCTGAGGCCAGAGGGGGAGTCGAGCCCTGGCGGGTGGCTCCGTGGGCTGGGGTGTCATCCTGTGCACCAGGAGTTTGTGGATTCAGTCCAGTCAGGGAGCGTGTGGGAGGCGACCCATCGATGTTTCTGTCTCATATCGGTGTTTCTCTATCTCTTCTCCCCGCTTCCTCTCCCTAAAAATCAACAACAAAAAAAATCCTTGGGTGAGGACTTAAAAAAAATTAAATAAAAGGGCAGGCTGGGCTGGAGCAAATGTCCAGCATGCGATGAGCCCACAAGGCCGGCCACGACCAGAGCATGCTCATGGGTGACTCGACCAGCGGAGCAGGGGCCACTTGTGCCTCAGCACTTCCCCACTCCAGGTCTGTTCCCCACTCCAGGTCTGTTCCCCACTCCGGCTCTGTTCCCCACGCCGGCTCTGTTCCCCACTCCAGGTCTGTTCCCCACTCCAGGTCTGTTCCCCACGCCGGCTCTGTTCCCCACTCCAGGTCTGTTCCCCACTCCAGGTCTGTTCCCCACGCCGGCCCTGTTCCCCACTCCAGCTCTGTTCCCCACTCCGGCTCTGTTCCCCACGCCGGCCCTGTTCCCCACTCCAGCTCTGTTCCCCACGCCAGCTCTGTTCCCCACTCCAGGTCTGTTCCCCACTCCGGCTCTGTTCCCCACGCCGGCTCTGTTCCCCACTCCGGCTCTGTTCCCCACGCCGGCTCTGTTCCCCACTCCAGGTCTGTTCCCCACTCCGGCTCTGTTCCCCACGCCAGCTCTGTTCCCCACGCCAGGTCTGTTCCCCACACCGGCTGTGTTCCCTATGCCAGTCTGAGCAGCTAGGCCCTCCTGCTGCCCAATGGAGACCTTCAGACCTGCTGCTCCCTGCTGGGCCTCACTTTTCTGGCCCCATGGTGGCCCCTCAGGCACTCAATTCATCAAAAAACACCTGTAAGAAGTGAATAGGAAAAATGTTAACTATTTTTAGATCCAATAAACACTTTGTGTGTGAGTACACAACTACCACAAGCAGAAAAAGAGAGCTGGCCCAATAAAAAACGGGCCGAGGGCTTGAGCAGGCAGTTGACAGGCAGTTGTCTGAGTGGTCAGTAACCACGAGGTCACCTGTTCAGAGAAGTGCACCGTTACCACCACGAGGCACCGCGACGCCCACCAGGACAGCTCCACCGGGGTGCTTGTCGGGGCTGGTGAGTCGGGCAGCATTCACCACAACTGTGTGAGCGTCAGCCTCTGACCCAGGAGGACTGCGTGCACACGACCATGGGAAGGCATGTGCGAGTGCTCACGGCAGCCCTGTCCACACAGCCGCCACCGGACGCACACCCCACGGCCGCCGACAGAATTCACATCCCTCCTGCTGTGTCCATGCTCCTGAGAGCGCAAAGCAATAAGAAAGAGCTGCGACCTCACATGTTCTGATGGACGACAGAGCCAACGCCAAGGTCTATATGCGGCAAGAATACGCATCCACAGAAGTCACCACCACGGTTCCATCTCGGAGAGAGGTGTGGACCGAGAAGGTACTCGGGGGACTGTCTTCCGCCTCAGTCTGGATGGTGGTTCCACAGGTGTGTGACCTGTACACACCTATCAAGGTGCACACGCAAACCTCGGTGCCTGCCCACATGGCTGCTCTACAGCAAGAAAGCTTTGAAAACTGAGCATTTAACTGAAAACTGAGCATTTATCCCCAATCAAGGCAAGTGATGGACAACCAAGAATTTTATACCCAGCTAAATTAGTCTTCAAGTGGCTTCTAAAGGAGGTATTCCAAGAAGAAGGACAGTGGTCACCGGGGGAGAGTCGGAAGTAAAACAAGTAATGTGAGTAGATAAATTGGTAAAAGTGGATATTCTAAACATACCCTGACCGATAAAATAATTATAAGATGGATAATTTACGAGACTGAAAATAATAATAGCATTGCAAGAATTTGATAAAATTAAGAAATTATTGACTTGGTCAGGAGGGATCATTGTGTTGTGATTTTGTAGGAAATTTATTTATTTAGAAATGCATACTAATGCAGTTACGAGTGAAATGTCATTTGTGCTCTCCTTTACTTTACAATGCCTTAGCAAAACTATCGATGAAGCTGGTGTGACAGTGTCTACAGTCGTGGGCCAAGGGGCCATTAAGAAAGTGAGGGGACCCAGGGCCATCATTTCCCATTCACTTCCCAGGCCACCCACATTGACCCCAAGGCTTCCCTGTTGACCCTGACCTTGGGAACTGCTGGTCACCCTCAGGCCAGCACCCTGGACAGGGTCCCCTGAAGCTCCTGCCCTGAATGGGAGCTTAAAAGGGGGAACTAGGGCAGACACCCAGACCTCATTCAAAGTGAGAGAGCTATTCTAAAGGTAAAGTCTGTGGGGCAACAGGGTCCTGTATTCAGGGAGCCCCAGTTGGAGGGGTAAAGGGTGAGGCAGAGCCCCTTGCTGGGGTTGAGACCTGGTAACCTCTAGCCGGGCCTGCCTTTTTGGACAGCCAATGAGCAACCCCACCTGCCTTCCCCAGGATGGAGGTCCTAGCTGCCTCCATTTCCTAGCCTCCCTTGCAGCCAGATGCAGTCATGAGACTAAGTTCTAGATGAGGAAACATAAGTAGAAATCCCCTGTGGGACTTCCAGGAAATCTCTGGGATATCCTTTAAGCTCTGCTAGGAGCATGCGGGTGATGGCTGAGCTCAGGCAGCCATTGTGGGGTCATGAGGCTGCTGGCCAACCTTAGGGACAAGCTGAGAGCTGGAGGGATCTGGTGTTGGATCTGTGAAGCCAACACCATTTCTAGACCACCAGCCCCTGAACTTGGTCGGTGTGAGAGAGAAATAAGCAATCCCACTTGAGCCGTGGTTCCTTGGGTCCCCTGGGGCTTGCATGAAACCTGGTACACAGGCTGTGCCTGGAGTGCGTCCACGGTAGAGGTGGAGAGGAGAGTGGCTTTTATCTGGAAGTAAAAGTTCTCAGCCTCACCCTGGAGCTGACCTACCCTGTTCCAGATGTCATCTTCCCGGGTGCAGAGCGAGGTGCTCAGGACTGAGAGGAAGTGACCGAAGGGGAAGCACAGGCTGTGGAGCAGAGGCCAGTGGGCGGGGTGGAGGCCACGGGGAGCCCGCCCAGAGAGCTGAGGGCTGCAGTCAGGCCGGAGCTAAGATGAGTGCCAAGGCAGCACCCTCAGAGGTAAGTGCCAGCCGAGCCAGGGCGGGTTGGGAGGGCCAGGCCAGAGGCTCTGGGAAAGAGGCTGTGGCCCTTCCCAGCCCCCTGCTGCCAGCAACCCCAGGCCCCCAGGGTGACAGAGCCAAGAGCTGGGCCTGCGACCACCCACTCCTCCCCAGTTTCTACCGCAGGACCGCTAGGGCCTAGGGGTCTCCCAGCGAGTTGACAGCAGGTCCTCTGTCCCAGCCTCTGCCCGGCGGCCACACCCCACATCTTGCAGGGCAGGAGATCCTGCACCTCCAGCTAAGACCTCTGAGGCCTCCAGGGTCACACGGGGCTTGGGGGGCTCAGCCACTTCTCCCAGCCTATCGCAGCCCTGAGATACCAGAGCTAGGGGGTCATTCTCTCCCAACAGCTGGCCCCCTGCAGGGACAACCAGGGTCCCCAGGGCTCAGTGAGTAAACAGGTCTGCGCCTGCCTAGAGCCATCCCGGTGGCCAGCCTCCCAGTCCTATGAGTTCCTAGTGGCCAAGAGGAGATGAACGGCTCTGGGGGTCAGGCCTGGAAGGTGCCTTGGTCAGAGGCCCATCCCGGCCACACCCAGGATGGAGGGAGGGCTGTGTGTCCTCTCTGAAGGTGTCAGAGTTTGGCCATCCAGAGTGGCCCAGTGACTGGCCATGGGCCTTTCGCTGAACCCCAGCGAGGGCACATTGAACTCGGGAGAGCCCTGCTTGTGGTGGCACTGGAGGCCACTGTGGGGAGAGGCCCAACTCCAGCAGGGGCCAGCTGGCCTGGCTTCGGGCTCCTTGGGTAAGTGACCACTCTGAAGAGACAAGACCAGCCCTCTGTTCCCAGATGGCTGCCGAGTCCTACTGCAGAGGGACAGCCCCCAGACAGTGACACGGGGTCCTTACTCAGCCCTCAGCCTCCCAGACAGCATCTCAGGGTCCCCACTGAGTCCACAGCCCCCAGGCAGCATCTCAGGGTCCCCGCTCAGCCCACAGCCACCCAGACAGCATCTTGGGGGCCCCACTCAGCCCACCATCCCCCTGATAGCTGTGGGGTCCCTGCCTGACTCAGCCCACACCAGGTTTCTCTGCCTCTCCATGTGGCAGCTTTTTGGCCAAGGCAAGGGCACTGCAGCTCTGGGAGGTTGCGGGGGGGACACAGGGGCCCAGCCTGGGGAGGGAAGCGGTTATTTATAGGCCTGTAAAGGGGGCCAAGCTCGAAAGCAGAACTGACTCTCACCCTCACTGCAGTTGTGGTTGAAACAAGGAACTGAGATTCTGACACCCAGACACCCACCGGGAGGGAGACCGAGAGAGGGGCTCACACAGCCGGTCACACACACACACATACAGAAACACATACATAGACAGGTGAAAACACACACAGACTCACACACACAGAGACAGAGACAGACACACACATATAGACACACAGACACACACAGACACGCACAGACTCACACACACAGACACACACAGACATGACACGCAGACATACACAGAGAAACACATACACACAGGCACACACACAGGAACACACTCACATAGACACACCGACAGACGGACACACACACAGTCACTAGGCAAAGTCCAGGGGCTCTTCCAGCTTCAGGGGCCACCGCCCGCAGGCCACACTGCCCGGGTGGGGCAGCAGACTGGAGCCTCGCACCCCAGTGGGGCCTTGGGCAGGAGCAGGGGGGCCTCGGGGGTTTGAGCAGGTGTCTGTGGGGTCCTCATGGTGGGGGTGTCCCCAGCGCCCAGCTCCCCGGGCACTATGGCCAGGGCTGTGAGTGACACCAGGCTGTCCCGTGCAGATGCTGAGACCTCCGCAGAGAGCATCGGTGGCCCCTGAGTGGCCCTGCTCCACGCTGCCCCACAGCCCACAGAGCAGGGAGGTGGGCATGGTAAGACGGGGGCCGAGGGAGGGGGCTCAGCAGTCTCACAGGCCTGTGGGCAGAGCAGCAAGGACGAAACCAGCCAAGGGGGAGCCTTAGGGCACCCCAACCTGAGGGGGTGCTCCGCACCTGCCCAAATCCACTAGTCATGGGGGGACCTGGAAGGACAGCCGGTGACCACATGGCCACCTGATCCTACCAACACTGTGGGTCTGGCCCCTGCTCAGCGCCTTCCCCCTCTGTCCCGCCTGACCCCACCCCAGCGGCAGGCCTGGCCCTCCCCAGGGGCCGGGGACCCCTCGGTGACGCCTTCTTCAGTTGCAGGTGCTGGGAGCACTGGCCATGCTGTGGTTTGGCGGCGTGACCCTCATCTGCCTCCTGTGGGGGGGGCCCTGTCTGACCACCTGGGGCCAGCGGCACCCCGAGGACAGGCCCGCCAAGTCCCAGGGTTGGGGCTCCAGCCCAGCCTGGGAGCCCCTGGGAGGGGAGGCCCAGTGGCAGCGGCCAGACTCCTGCCGGTGAGTGAGCCTGCGGGATCTGCAGGGTGGGGGCCACGCCATCCTCCTGGGGGGCTCCCCTGGGGGCCAAGCCATGCCCTCTGCCAGCTACTCTTGGAAGATGCGGGGAGGGAGGCAGTGAGACAGGGGAGCCGGGGGTGGGGGGAAGGCCCCGGACTGGATGGGCCGGAGCAGGGGCTGGGAACGGGGTGGACTTGAGGTGTGCCTTGCAGCAAACACAAGGTGCCCCCTGGGGGCTCTGACAAGGCAGGTGAACCGGGTCCCACTGGGCCGAGGTGTGGCACCTTCACGGCCAGCCCTGGGAGTGGTGCCTGGCCCTGTGTGCAGGGACTGGGGCTCACCATGCCTTGGGCCAGCCCTTCCCTGTGGGTCAGTCCTGGTCGCCTCCAGGGCTTCCACACCAGCTCTGCTGGGCTCGAGGGACAACAGCTCCCCCCGGGCAGTGTCTGAGATTGGGGTAGGGCCTCAGTCCCCAATCTGCCCTGCTCAAAGCCCCCTCCCTGGCAGGCTCCTGGGTGTCACCTCCCCCTGCAGGCTTGCTTGGCTCAGGCCTGCCCTTCCCAGACTGGTTGGCTGCCCCTCCCTGCATCCTTGGCCTGGGCCCTGGGGCCCTGTTGACAGCAGCCCCCCTGGTTTGGCTGGCAGGGACAAGGCGGGTGACAGGAGGCAGGCTGCTGGCTCCTGAACTCATGCTCGGGCCCATGGGCTCCCTCCACAGGCTGGTCCTCGTGGAAAGCAGCCCCCAGGACCTGCCCTTCGCAGCTGGCAGCCCATCCGCCCAGCCCCTGGCCCAGGCCTGGCTGCAGCTGCTGGATGCCGCCCAGGAGAGCGTCCACATAGCCTCGTACTACTGGTCACTCACGGGCCCAGACATTGGGGTCAACGACTCCTCTTCCCAGCTGGTGCGCCCCTCCACCCCACCACCCAGACACGCACAGCAAGCTGGGCCGCCCATCAGTCTGACTGAGCTGCGGGTGGGGGAGTCTCTGGGGAAGGTCTGGGCCCTTCCTGGTGGGGGCAGCAGAGGGCCTGCCCAGGCGGACAGCTCACTGCCACCCTGGTTTTGCAGGGAGAGGCCCTTCTGCGGAAGCTGCAGCAGGTCCTGGACCGGAACGTGTCCCTGGCTGTGGCCACCAGCTACCCAACACTGGCCAGGAACTCCACCGACCTGAAGGTCCTGGAAGCCCGAGGCAGGTGCCTGTCCCGCACCTTCTGCGCTGGGGTTGAACGTGGGCTGACTTGCTGGCATCATGGACAAGGACAGGGACAGGGACAGGGACAGGGACAGGGACAGGGACAGGGACAGGGACAGCAGAGGTGCTGCAAAGAGGCTGGAAAAACACCCTGTGCTTTCCCAGGACCCCGGGAGGGTAGGAGCTCCGAGCCTCGGGCTTCTTCGAGTCAGCTTCATGGGACCCGCTGGTGACAAAGAGCCGGGGGTGTCCTTGTCCACAGGGTGCAGCACAGGGTGGACCGGGGTCCTGCGGAACCAGCTGCTCTGACCTGCGGGGGGGAGGCTTGGCCAGGCCGCAGGAGGCAAGCAGCAAAGTCGGTACGAGGTGGCTCGGCTCTGGAGCCAGGCTGCCCTGGGGAGGTCCCGGGCCAGTCAATGCCTCAGTTTCCCCACCTGTAAAATGGGGGTGACAGTGATAGCGACCGAGCAGGGCTGTTGTGAGGATAAATGAGTGGACCCAGCTGTAAGAGCCGGCTCACCAGGGAGCTGGCTCACCCTGTCTTTCTGGACTCCCGGCCAGGTGCCCAGGTACGATATGTGCCCATGGGGAAGCTCACCAGGGGCGTTCTGCATTCCAAGTTCTGGGTCGTGGATGGGCGGCACACCTACGTGGGCAGTGCCAACATGGACTGGCGGTCCCTGACACAGGTGAGCCCCAGGGCCCGGACGGGGAGATGCCCCACTCCCGACGCTTGTCCCCTGCCCATGCTCTGGGAGCTTTGCTTGGTGTCCCCTGCGGCTAGTCACCAAATGGAGCCCTGGGTGACACAGCCACGTCTGTAACGCCACCCTAGCGGCACACGCCGGAGGCTGATTCCGTAAGTTACAGAACTCCGCCTGGCCACCAGCCCATGCCGTGGAATCTCATGCACTCGCTCCCTCCATCCAGGCAAACACGCAGAGGGCGAGCCTGGTCCCCTTCGGGAAAAGCAGTGGGGAGGTAACTGCCTGGGCCTTGGAGGTGAAGGGGAAGGTGATCTTTCTGGGCGCTTTTATGCGTTTTCCATTGTTTTGTTTGTTCCGTTAATTCTCGCCTGGGATATTTTTCCCATGATTTTTTTTTTTTTAGAGAGAGTGGAAGGGAGAGAGGGAGAGAGAGAAAAAAAAACATTCATGTGTGAGAGACACATCAATTTGTTGCCTCTAGCACCCGCCCTGACCCAGGCCAGGGTTCGGAAACTGCAACCCTTCGGTGCACCGGGTGCCGCTCTAACCAATGAGCCGCACCGGCCAGGGCTCCGTTGCTTTTTGGGTAGCGAGCATGTATTGCTTCGATCCTTGGAAGCCATGTTCAAGACAAACAGGGACCCGCTGGGCACCCCACCCCAGGGCTCCCCGGCACCCTGTCCGCCCTGGCCCTGCCCTGCCGCTGGTGTCGGGGCTGCACCCTGCCTGGCAGCCCTGCCTGGGGGCCCTCCTCCCACAGCCGCGGCCTGACCGTCCCGTAGGTGAAGGAGCTGGGCGCGGTCATCTACAATTGCAGCCGCCTGGCCCGCGACCTGGAGAAGACCTTCCAAACCTACTGGGTGTTGGGGGCGCCCAAGGCTGTGCTCCCCAGGCACTGGCCTCACACCTTCTCGTCCCACATCAACCACTTCCAGCCCCTCCGGGCCCGTTTCGATGGGGTGCCCACCACGGCCTACTTCTCGGTAAGAGGGCCAAGGAGACCCACGGGAGCCCTGCTCCCCCCTGGCCCACCCTGCAGCCTTCACAGAGCCTGCAGGGTCCTCAGGGGGACCGGCTGCGGTCCTGGGCGAGGGGCAGGCCATTAGCACCCACAGGACACAGCCAGCCTGGCGGTGCCTTGGGGGGGCAGGGGTGTCTCCATCACACTGCCAGTGGGGGTCAAGGGGCTCTAGCTTGGACTAGGGAGGTTTGGGGGGGCAGGTGATCCAGCGATCGTGTCACTGCGGGGACGGAAGGAGACAGGGGGCCGCCATGGCCCCCAGCAGACGCCCTTTCCCTCGGGACACAGCCTCCCACCCCGTGGCTGGTCCACAGCAGGGAGCTGGTGTCAGGGTGGGGATGCTGCCCCGGAAGGGGGGGGCCCTAGCAGGTGTGCAGCCCCTCCTAGCACGGGGGGCCTCTTTCTCAGGGAAGTCAGGGTGGCCCGGCCGTCCTGCCTCTCCAGGCAGCGCCTGTCTCCCTCCTGGGCCCCAGATCCCGGAGGGCGGGTCCGGGAGCCCCGTGGTTCAGAACAGGGGCAGTGCCCTCATGGACCCCTCTCTCCCGGAACAGGCGTCACCACCCAAGCTCTGCCCCCGCGGCCGCACCCACGACCTGGACGCGTTGCTGGCGGTGATGCGCGCAGCTCGGCGGTTCATCTACGTCTCGGTGATGGACTATTTCCCCACCACGCGCTTCCGCCGTCCTGCCAGGTGGGGCCGGTGGCCCCGGGGCGGAGGCCTGCCTTGCTCACGGGCGGCTCCCGGTGCGTTCCCCTTCCCGCCAGGACCTTGACCTTCCGCTCCCCCAGGTACTGGCCGGTGCTGGACAACGCGCTACGGGCCGCGGCCTTCAGCCGGCAGGTGCAGGTGCGCCTGCTGGTCAGCTGCTGGCTCAACACGGACCCCAGCATGTTCTCTTACCTGCGGTCCCTGCAGGCCTTCAGCGACCCCGCCATCAACGTCTCCGTGGACGTGGTGAGGACCCACTCCCCGGGCCGGGCCGGGCCGGGCTGGGCCGGGCGAGGGCGGCCCTCCTCCCATCCCTGACACGCTCCCTCTCTGCCCCCAAAGAAAGTCTTCATCGTGCCTGTGGGGAATCACTCCAACATCCCCTTCAGCAGGGTGAACCACAGCAAGTTCATGGTCACAGAGAAGGCGGCCTACATAGGTGAGCCACAGGGGGAGGCCTGCGGTGGGGCCCGGCCTGGGCAGCCTCAGGACCCTTGAGTCTTCGAGGGGCACCGGGGGAGTGCTGTGACTCACAGAGGCTACACAAGCCTGCAGAAAGGGGGACGTGCCCGGGCTGTGGCCAGGCCGGGGGCTGACGGGGGGCATGGCTCTTAGATCAGAGGACAGAGGGGCTGCCAGCGGGGCCTCTGTGGGGTCTCCGTGCAGCTCTGAGGACCACGCAACCAGCCCAGTGGCCACCTGTCCCCACAGGCCTCGGCCAGGCCGGAGGGGCCCGTGTGAGTCCAGGCGCCCAGCATCTCTCCTGCCCCTCACCTCCCGCAGGCACCTCCAACTGGTCGGAAGATTACTTCAGCAGCACCTCGGGCGTGGGCCTGGTGGTCAGCCAGAGGGCCCCTGGCCCCAGGGCAGGGGTGGGCACTGTGCAGGAGCAGCTGCGGCAGCTGTTTGAGCGAGACTGGAGCTCCCTCTACGCCGTGGGCCTGGACGGACAAGCACAGGGCCAAGACTGTGTGTGGCAGGGCTGAGGCCCAGCCCTGCTTGGCTCTGGCCTTCACAGCTCTTGCGGACACTGCCTCCCACCAGGCTTCCCGGTCTGTCTTTCCTCTGGGCTCCAAGTGACTCCTTTCACACAAGCCATGGTCAGGGTCAAGACTGCCCAGTGCCCAGTATTGCGAACTGTTTGCTCTCCTCCTGCTGTTCAAATACAGCTCCCTTAAGCCCCCACCTCCTCCTGGGAGCCCTCCGGGATGCCTCTTGCTGATTTCCACAGAACTGCAATCCTGGCCCACACGTGGGGCCTTTGGAGTATGTGTGCCTCCTGGTCTCTCTGTGTGTGTCCAGCCCAGGGCTGGAGTTCAAACCCCGACCCTGCGAGGAGCCGGTGTCCACATGGCAGCCAGGCGAGGTGGGCCGCATGTCTGCCATGGGACTCTTTGACTCTCCTCAATACCCAGCCCCAGCCCCCAGGAACCCGGGGGGGACTGACGCATGCCAGAGCCGTTGGCTGGGGGTGGGGGAACAGGAGCAGATGGACTGGCCCCCATGACCACCGGGTTCGTCCCGGGCAGTTGCTGGTGTAGCAGAGTGGGACCCAGACTTGTGGGGTGGGGCTGGAGGGGAGAGGCGGGCCCAGGACTGTGGGGTAGAGTGAAGAGGACCTGGGACTGAGCTGGGGGAGGGTGACGCCAAGCTGGGATGGGGCTTGGACCCAGCCCCACTGGAATTCACCCTACCCTGGGAACCACCTGGGCACCTGCTGGCAGAGGCGGGGTCTGAATTTGGCTCCAGCCCTTTGGTAGAAAAGCTCGATCAGACGCCTGTCTCACCTGCTGGCTTCTGACTCAGGCTTGGAGCCCACCTACCCTGGTGGAGGCCCCCGAGTCACCTGAGGCTGGACGGAGCCGGGGGCTGGCCCAGTGGTCCCAGGGGAGCTAAGCGAGTAGATGCCAGGGTTCTGCTCTCCCACATCCTGGGAGGCCTGTGCCCCCCTCCCCCGTCTTCTCTATTTCTGGGGGAGCTGGGGGGTTGGTGTTAGACGCTTCAGACACCAGCGTTCATGTCCATGAGGAAGCTCCCCCAACGCCGGCCTGCCTCCCTACCACTCGCAAGGATCTGAGGGGGGTGCCGGGGATCTATGCTGTGCTGCAGGGTGTCCGGGGCATCTGGGGGCTGGTCAGCGTGTGAGCTGCACTGACCAAGCTGGGCCGGGAGCCTCCCATCCCTGCCCCAGAGCAGACGCCATCTCACACCCACCTGCTGCCCAGGGCTGTCTGCCGTGGTCCAGGCCACAGCCGATGCCCGGCGGCCCTCAGCCAGTGCCAGGCCGAGCACTCCGGGCCTGGTGGCCACACCTGTGGCAGCCTCGAAGGCCTGCTCCAAAGCAGAGCCCAAATCCTGGAGGGTGGGTGCATGGAGAGCCAGATGGATAAGGGACTGAGACATGCCAGGGGGGCTCCCTGATGTGGCCCTTCCTGGGGTGTGGCACCTCCTTGAACCCCAACCTTGAGGGCAGCGAGACCTGTCCTTCCTTGTAACCAATCGAGTGCACACAGGTGGGATGGGACGGGTCACGAGATAGTAACAACTAAGAGTGCCCCCTGCTGGCTGCTGAGAGGTGCTGACCGCTGCTGGGCAGGAAACAGGCCCCTGTCCCCATGTCCCTGTGTCCCTGTGTCCCCGTGTCCCTATGTCCCTGTGTCCCCGTGTCCCCATGTCTCTGTGTCTCCGTGTCTCCGTGTCCCTGTATCCCCATGTCTCCGTGTCCCCATGTCCCTGTGTCCCCGTGTCCCTGTGTCCCCATGTCTCCGTGTCCCCGGGTCCCTGTGTCCCCATGTCCCTGTGTCCCTGTGTCCCCATGTCTCCGTGTCCCCGGGTCCCTGTGTCCCCATGTCCCTGTGTCCCCGTGTCCCTGTGTTCCCATGTCTCCGTGTCCCCGGGTCCCGTTTCCCAGGCAGAGGAGCTGAACTCGGCCAGGAGTCTGCGGGTTTGGAAGGAGCTCCTTCCCCATCAAGCCTGCAGAGGGGACCGCAGTCCCTCCGTCACCTCGGCCACAGCCTGTGGGACCCTGCCGAGGACCAGCTGAGCCGTGCTTGGACTCCCACCCACAGAAGCTGGCAGATGATAAATGTGTGTCATTTTAAGCCTCTCATTTGTGGTGGTTTCTTACACAGTGCAGACAACGGGTACCCGGGAGACGGGCGGTGCTGGTCAGCAGCTCCTACAGTGCCCACTGCCCCCAGCCCCCGGCCTCCAGACCAAGGCCCCCGCATCGCAGGCCTGGACTCGGGTTCTGGGTTCTGAGAAGGATGAAACCTCTGAAGCCAGGCCACCCCACCCCAGTGTTCCCAGGGGCCTGCGTGGGGACAGCCCTGCCTGACTGCAGGACAAATGCCCACTGGCTCCGCCTTGCCGCCTCCTCGCTCGGGAGCCACTCAGGGACCTGCTGTCGGCTCCCTTCCGGAGGGTTCCATGCCCCCTAACTTGGAGAACTTTTCCATGACTTGCCCACGGTGGCAGGTGGCATGGGGCAGGAACCCAGCCTCTCCTCCCACCCGAACCCCTGCTCCCTGTGGACACTGCCCTCCTGCCGTCCCAGGGCCGCACCGGGTGGGCACCCTCAGGAGCAGCAGACCACCCCCGGGCCCACGGTCCCTCAGAGGGGCTCGGAGCCCAGCTCCTGCCCCGCACCCACAGCCAGGCGAGCAGCGCCCCCCGAGGGAGAACTGCAGGGCGGGGGCACGTGGCCGGGCTCCTCAGAACACGGCACGCCCGGGAGCCGGGAGCCCTGGCTACTGTCGGAAACCTGTGAGCCTCCCGCATTGCCCTGCACGGACTTGCTCCCCGAGGGCCGCGCGGAGGAGGGCACTGTCTGAGGGCCCCGCCGACTCTCCAGGCCGGGCCCTCTCTGTGCCGTCCAGCTGGGTGGGGGCGTGTGTCCATATTCCCAACACACCTCCTCTTGGTCTCCCAGGTGAGGCTCCCAGGAGGACCTGGACAGACAAATGGACCTGTGGACAGCCCCTCTAAGACTCACCCCTGAGTCTGTTCCCAATAGAAACTGGGACCAGCAGTGGGGGGGGGGGCACCTCAGGACGGTTCTTCCGGGAACAAAAGGCCTCGCAGCCGCCACTGTGGGTGCATCACTCCTTTATTGCCTGTCGGGGGACAGCGAGTGGAGTCTGGTGCAGCGTGTGCGCGAGGGGCGGGGGCGCAGGGGCAGCGATGCCGGACATTGCTCCTCGCTCCCCTGCCGGCTCACCACCCACAGCCGCCCCTGTGCACGGCCCCAGCCAGCGCCGGCCCCCGCCCTCCTGCGAGCATCTGAGCAGCCCACTGAAGTGCCCAAAGCTTGGCGTGGGCGACAGTCAACAAAGGAGCGAGCTGGTTAAAAGCGCGCAGGAAGCGGGGTCCCCAGGAATACGCGGGACTTGTCCTGAAACAGGGAAGCTCCATCAGCTAGAAAGCAGCAGCAAGGCAGGGCCATGCCCACGCCCGCGCCCGCGCCCACGCCCATTGTTGCCCCCCCCAGGGTAGGTCCCTAGAAACCCACTGGATAAGCCCTCCTCCAGCAACCTTCAAGGACACGCTACCCAGCGTGGTCCTGAGTCCTTTGCTTGCAGAGTTGGGCCCCATTTTCGGAGGGCTCCGCGAGGGCGGCGGGCTTTCTGCTTGGTTTCCTTTCTGTGAGTCGACGTGGGCAGTGCCCTCTGTTTTCCGACTTGGTTTGCACCTCTGTCCGCCCCTGGAAAGTCGCGCCTGTGACCTCACTTGGTCTCTGGCCTGGGCGCAGGCTCGGCGCCGGCGTTCCCGCCCTGCTCCCGCCTGGCTAAGTCCGTTCCTGCTGCGGGCACGGCCGTGGGGCTGGGGCCTGGCCCAGCGCCTGCGGCCTCGGCGGGCTCCCAGTCCTCCTTGTCCTCCGCGGAGAAACTTTCTCGGGCATCAAAAAAGGTGACTGCTTCTTCCTGGGGCCTGGGCTCCACCAGGCCCGCCTCATCCCCAGCGCTCTCGCTCTGCTTGCTGGGGGCCGAGGAGAAGCCTAGTCTGGGAAATCGGAACCAGCCTGCCTTCTCCTGCTTCCTGGGCAGCTCTGCCTCGGGGCGGGCCTCGGGCTGCGCGTGGCCCGGAGCAGGCGTTTGCTCACCTTCGGCGGGATCCGCGCCCGCATCCGCCGCAGAGGAAGAGAAGCCGATGCTGGGAAGCCAAAACCTGAACCGGCCCGAGGGCCGCTTACTCTCTGGCTTCTCCTTGGCAGCCCCCCCTTCGTCTCCGGCGTCCTCGGGGGGGAACTCGAGGATTTCCGCAGGCTCCTCGTCCGAGAAGCTGTCTGCAGCCTGGGGACCAGAGCTCACTTCGAAGGTAAAGGTCTGCGTTCCGGGCACCTGGACGCTGGAAGAGATCACTTCAAACGGTTCTCCGGGGTCGGGCTGGGCAGCTCCAGGAGAGGGCTCAGCTCCCAGGGCTACTTCGGGAGCCGCCTGGAAGCCCTTCGGAGGCAGCTGGGAGTCCTGAGTGACCACGTGCACCTGAGCCCGCAAGGGGCTCTCCGGGACCTTCCCCTTGAGCAAGGAAAACCCGTAAGAAGGCACCTGGATCTCGGAGGCCGGGATCTCGGATTTCCGCACGATCTGAGTAGAAAAAGCCTCGGATCCTGACAGGTCGGCAAACTCTGTCGTGACCCTGCTGTGTACAGTGACCTCTTGGCTCTCAACCCGAGCACCTTGAATGTGTACTCTGACCTTAGAAATGGGGTGAGCGTCCGCAGGGAGGTCAAGGACCGCAGGCTGCTGCCCGGGGACCCCGGCGCCTGCCTTCAGGACGCTCGCACCCCAGACTCCAGGGCGTTCCTTGAACAGGGCCAGGTCAAGGCTGCTGTCTGGGATCCACACCTCTCTCACGGCTGGGACAAAGACGTCGGCCTCGCAGCTGGAGGCCGGGAAGGTGAACCGAGGCACCTTCAGCGCGGGGAACTTGACAGTGATCACAGAATCCTCCCAGAGCTGCCCCATGTCAACCACGGAAATCCGGGCCGGCACGTCCGTCCTCAAGGCCTTCAGTTTGAGGGGGCCTTCGGGTGGGGGAGACGGGGGCTCTGGGCTCCCTGCCCCCCGGGCGGGAGCCTCGTCCGGTTCCCCTGGAGGAGCTTGGGTTTCTGAAATTCTCCCTCCCGGCGTCTGAAGGGGGACAGAGCCTTCGCCTGGGCCGAGCCCGGCCTCTTCAGAAGTGGGAGGACCATCAGGGGACATCCGGGCGGGAGGCCAGTGCAGCTCCAGGCCTTTGCTGTCAAGACTTTGGCTGAGAACTTTGGCCGCATCTGCCTCTGCCTCTGGGGGCGACAGGGACACAGCTGCCTCCGCCTCTGACAAAGGGGCACAGACCCCTGGACTCTTGACTGCAGCCGGGGCCTCTCCTTCCTGCGGGGCCCCCGGCCCCCCGGCCCCAGCCCGCTCCTTGGAGGAGCGCCAGAAGCTGGGCAGGCGGAGCGAGGGCATCCGAAACCAGCTGTCCTGAGAGCTGGTCCGAGCGGCGTCCACCGCCACATCCGCCTCCGGGCTTCCCGCCGTTGGGGCTGCAGGGCCCGGTGTTCCACAGGACGCCTGGAGCGGGCCCTCGGGGGAGGGGGCCCCCGGAGCCTGGCTTGCTGAGCCGTCCCCAAGCCCGTCCTCTCTCCTGCCGTCTGCAATAGACAGGCCGTGTTTGGGGACAGGAAGGTGACCTGTGGACTGGCTCACCTCTCCCTGGACCTGGCCGGGTCGGACGTCAGGTTTGGCAAAGCCCACACTGGGAAGGTGGGCCTGTGGCAGGTGGAGGTCCCCGCCCGCGCCTTCTGGGGGCCCAGATGTTGTGCTGGTGCCCCCAGCAGCATCCTCCCTGCTGGCCCCCACTGTGGCCCGAGACGCCGCCCCTGCTGTGGAGCTAGAGAGGGCAGACTCCGGGTCTCCGGGGGGTAGGCCTGCCCCACCCCGGGAAGCCTGCATTTTGGGGAGTGTCGGTTTCGGCGTTTTCACCCTTCCCTTCTCTCCGTCCTGCTCAGCAGTCACGTCCACGGGGGCCTCCATCTGTGGAGCATGCACTCCAGGCCCACCTGCATCTACAGCTAGGCCATGTCCAGGGTCCCCTCTGGATTCTGTCCCCTTTTTTGGGGACCGCCTGAAGGATGGGAGCCTGAGCCGCCGCATTTTTGAGGGACCTCCTTTCCTGTCATGGTCACTGTCTTCAGCTGGGCCCCCATCTGGAGCCACTGCTGGTGTCCCGGCACTGCCTGTGGGACCTTCGGTCCCCTTGGATGTGGAGACACCTGCAGAGGGCAGTGAAGCGCCTGCCCATGTGAACACTGCGGCGTCCTCAGACTCCAGTGCCCATGCAGGGCTGGGAGAGGACAGGGAGCCCCCTGGGACATGGGACTCCCCCGTGGCCCCTGCTACCTCTGAGACCGAAACCCGGAATTTTGGTCGATGAAATTTAGGAAAAATCACCCGGCTATAGGATGTGTGAATCGGGGGGTCCACTCGGCCAGGGTGGCTGTCGGGTTGGGATGAAGGAACACGCTCCCAGGATGGGAGGTCCCCAGCACCTTGGGCGCCGAAGAGGTGAACATCAGCCTCGGACTCAGAGAGGGTTTCCTGAGGCAGCTCCGGAGAAACAGTGGCTCTGGGGAGAGTCACCTGGTATTTTGTAAGCGTGACACCCTCACAAAAGGCAACGGCAGAGGTTTCAGCATGGTGACGACTGATATGAGGCCTGGATGACGAAACACTTGGCCAACCCGGCGGGGCCATCTGCACAGACGGCTCCGCTGTGGCACCTGGCTCCCCGAGAGACATTCCGACGCTCGCCACTGACGGAGTGGCAGAGGAGCTCCCGGGGAGAGGGACCCCAGGATCCTGGTCGACGGTGATCGAGGCTGTAGCAGATTTCCCTGGAGGAGAGAAGACTTTTGAAATTTTAAAATGCGGTCTCTTAATTTTGCCCTGGTCTACAGGTTTTGTGGGTGATGAGGCCCCATCCACTTCGACCATAGAAAACTCATCGGCTGGATCAATGACGGCACCGACCCTATCAGAAGAGGAGGAACCTTCCGCAACGGAACCAGCATGAACAGGAGGGGACACTGACTGAGTCCTACTGGAAGATGATCGGAAAAATGGCATGCTAATCTTGCGCATCTTGACCTTGCTGTCCCTGGTGGCCACATCCATCTCCCCAAGGCTTTGGTCTCCCTGAATCTTGGCACCAGACGCCTGAATGTCCACCTCCACGCTAGGAAGAGACACCTCCACGTCAGGAGGGCTTACCTCCCCTTTGGTGCACTTAAGGTCCAGTTTTGGACCTTTGATGTCCACCTTGGGCATCTTCATGCTGGGCATCTGCACCTTGGGCAGGTGGCCCTTGAACCTGGCCCCGTCTGCTTTGCCCTTCAGCTCGCCCAGCGTCACCTCTCCCTCGGGGAGGGCCACTTCCAGCTCTCCCCCAGGAAGCTGGATTTCAGCAGATGGCAGTTGGACGCTGCCCTCTGGGGCTCGAATCTCTCCTCCCAGCGAGGGCAGGCTCGCCTCCCCCGTGGCCTTGGGCACAGGCGCGTCCACGGACGTTCCCCAGTCCTTGCCTGGCGCCGACATACCAAAGGAAGGCATCTTGAACTTGGGCATCTTGAACTTGCTGTCGCTGGAGGCCGCCTCCATGTCCCCCAGGCCCATGTCGCCCTCCAGCTTGGCGCTTGGAGCCTGGATGTCCGCCTCCACGCCGGGCAGCGACACCTCCACCTCGGGGGCGGTCACCTCCCCTTTGGCGCCCTTCAGGTCCAGTTTGGGCCCCTTGATGTCCACCTGGGGGCCCTTGAAGTCTACTTTGGGCATCTTCATGCTGGGCATCTGCACCTTGGGCAGGTGGCCTTTGAGTCCGGCTCCGGCGGCGGGTCCCTGGAGCTCTCCCTCGGGCAGGCGGCCCTCAGGGAGCTTCACGCCCAGCTCGCCTGTCTTGACATCCACTTGAGCAGATGGCAGCTCAATGCTGAGGTCACTGGTCTTGATGTCGGTCTGGACGGAGGGCAGGGACACTTCCGCTGTGGCGTCCACGGACTTGCTTGGTGTAGAAACGCCAAAGGAAGGCATCTTGAACTTGGGCATCTTGAACTTGCTGTCCTTGGCCGCCACCTCCACGTCCCCCAGGGCCATGTCGCCCTCCAGCTTGGCGCTTGGAGCCTGGATGTCCACCTCCACGCCGGGCAGCGACACCTCCACCTCGGGGGCGGTCACCTCCCCTTTGGCGCCCTTCAGGTCCAGTTTGGGCCCCTTGATGTCCACCTGGGGGCCCTTGAAGTCTACTTTGGGCATCTTCATGCTGGGCATCTGCACCTTGGGCAGGTGGCCTTTGAGTCCGGCTCCGGCGGCGGGTCCCTGGAGCTCTCCCTCGGGCAGGCGGCCCTCAGGGAGCTTCACGCCCAGCTCGCCTGTCTTGACATCCACTTGAGCAGATGGCAGCTCAATGCTGAGGTCACTGGTCTTGATGTCGGTCTGGACGGAGGGCAGGGACACTTCCGCTGTGGCGTCCACGGACTTGCTTGGTGTAGAAACGCCAAAGGAAGGCATCTTGAACTTGGGCATCTTGAACTTGCTGTCCTTGGCCGCCACCTCCACGTCCCCCAGGGCCATGTCGCCCTCCAGCTTGGCGCTTGGAGCCTGGATGTCCACCTCCACGCCGGGCAGCGACACCTCCACCTCGGGGGTGGTCACCTCCACTTTGGTGCCCTTCAGGTCCAGTTTGGGCCCCTTGATGTCCACCTGGGGGCCTTTGAAGTCTACTTTGGGCATCTTCATGCTGGGCATCTGCACCTTGGGCAGGTGGCCTTTGAGTCCGGCTCCGGCGGCGGGTCCCTGGAGCTCTCCCTCGGGCAGGCGGCCCTCAGGGAGCTTCACGCCCAGCTCGCCTGTCTTGACATCCACTTGAGCAGATGGCAGCTCAATGCTGAGGTCACTGGTCTTGATGTCGGTCTGGACGGAGGGCAGGGACACTTCCGCTGTGGCGTCCACGGACTTGCTTGGTGTAGAAACGCCAAAGGAAGGCATCTTGAACTTGGGCATCTTGAACTTGCTGTCCTTGGCCGCCACCTCCACGTCCCCCAGGGCCATGTCGCCCTCCAGCTTGGCGCTTGGAGCCTGGATGTCCACCTCCACGCCGGGCAGCGACACCTCCACCTCGGGGGCGGTCACCTCCCCTTTGGCGCCCTTCAGGTCCAGTTTGGGCCCCTTGATGTCCACCTGGGGGCCTTTGAAGTCTACTTTGGGCATCTTCATGCTGGGCATCTGCACCTTGGGCAGGTGGCCCTTGAACCTGGCCCCGTCTGCTTTGCCCTTCAGCTCGCCCAGCGTCACCTCTCCCTCGGGGAGGGCCACTTCCAGCTCTCCCCCAGGAAGCTGGATTTCAGCAGATGGCAGTTGGACGCTGCCCTCTGGGGCTCGAATCTCTCCTCCCAGCGAGGGCAGGCTCGCCTCCCCCGTGGCCTTGGGCACAGGCGCGTCCACGGACGTTCCCCAGTCCTTGCCTGGCGCAGACATACCAAAGGAAGGCATCTTGAACTTGGGCATCTTGAACTTGCTGTCGCTGGAGGCCGCCACCATGTCCCCCAGGCCCATGTCGCCCTCCAGCTTGGCGCTTGGAGCCTGGATGTCCACCTCCACGCCGGGCAGCGACACCTCCACCTCGGGGGCGGTCACCTCCCCTTTGGCGCCCTTCAGGTCCAGTTTGGGCCCCTTGATGTCCACCTGGGGGCCCTTGAAGTCTACTTTGGGCATCTTCATGCTGGGCATCTGCACCTTGGGCAGGTGGCCTTTGAGTCCGGCTCCGGCGGCGGGTCCCTGGAGCTCTCCCTCGGGCAGGCGGCCCTCAGGGAGCTTCACGCCCAGCTCGCCTGTCTTGACATCCACTTGAGCAGATGGCAGCTCAATGCTGAGGTCACTGGTCTTGATGTCGGTCTGGACGGAGGGCAGGGACACTTCCGCTGTGGCGTCCACGGACTTGCTTGGTGTAGAAACACCAAAGGAAGGCATCTTGAACTTGGGCATCTTGAACTTGCTGTCCTTGGCCGCCACCTCCACGTCCCCCAGGGCCATGTCGCCCTCCAGCTTGGCGCTTGGAGCCTGGATGTCCACCTCCACGCCGGGCAGCGACACCTCCACCTCGGGGGCGGTCACCTCCCCTTTGGCGCCCTTCAGGTCCAGTTTGGGCCCCTTGATGTCCACCTGGGGGCCCTTGAAGTCTACTTTGGGCATCTTCATGCTGGGCATCTGCACCTTGGGCAGGTGGCCTTTGAGTCCGGCTCCGGCGGCGGGTCCCTGGAGCTCTCCCTCGGGCAGGCGGCCCTCAGGGAGCTTCACGCCCAGCTCGCCTGTCTTGACATCCACTTGAGCAGATGGCAGCTCAATGCTGAGGTCACTGGTCTTGATGTCGGTCTGGACGGAGGGCAGGGACACTTCCGCTGTGGCGTCCACGGACTTGCTTGGTGTAGAAACGCCAAAGGAAGGCATCTTGAACTTGGGCATCTTGAACTTGCTGTCCTTGGCCGCCACCTCCACGTCCCCCAGGGCCATGTCGCCCTCCAGCTTGGCGCTTGGAGCCTGGATGTCCACCTCCACGCCGGGCAGCGACACCTCCACCTCGGGGGCGGTCACCTCCCCTTTGGCGCCCTTCAGGTCCAGTTTGGGCCCCTTGATGTCCACCTGGGGGCCTTTGAAGTCTACTTTGGGCATCTTCATGCTGGGCATCTGCACCTTGGGCAGGTGGCCCTTGAACCTGGCCCCGTCTGCTTTGCCCTTCAGCTCGCCCAGCGTCACCTCTCCCTCGGGGAGGGCCACTTCCAGCTCTCCCCCAGGAAGCTGGATTTCAGCAGATGGCAGTTGGACGCTGCCCTCTGGGGCTCGAATCTCTCCTCCCAGCGAGGGCAGGCTCGCCTCCCCCGTGGCCTTGGGCACAGGCGCGTCCACGGACGTTCCCCAGTCCTTGCCTGGCGCCGACATACCAAAGGAAGGCATCTTGAACTTGGGCATCTTGAACTTGCTGTCGCTGGAGGCCGCCTCCATGTCCCCCAGGCCCATGTCGCCCTCCAGCTTGGCGCTTGGAGCCTGGATGTCCGCCTCCACGCCGGGCAGCGACACCTCCACCTCGGGGGCGGTCACCTCCCCTTTGGCGCCCTTCAGGTCCAGTTTGGGCCCCTTGATGTCCACCTGGGGGCCCTTGAAGTCTACTTTGGGCATCTTCATGCTGGGCATCTGCACCTTGGGCAGGTGGCCTTTGAGTCCGGCTCCGGCGGCGGGTCCCTGGAGCTCTCCCTCGGGCAGGCGGCCCTCAGGGAGCTTCACGCCCAGCTCGCCTGTCTTGACATCCACTTGAGCAGATGGCAGCTCAATGCTGAGGTCACTGGTCTTGATGTCGGTCTGGACGGAGGGCAGGGACACTTCCGCTGTGGCGTCCACGGACTTGCTTGGTGTAGAAACGCCAAAGGAAGGCATCTTGAACTTGGGCATCTTGAACTTGCTGTCCTTGGCCGCCACCTCCACGTCCCCCAGGGCCATGTCGCCCTCCAGCTTGGCGCTTGGAGCCTGGATGTCCACCTCCACGCCGGGCAGCGACACCTCCACCTCGGGGGCGGTCACCTCCCCTTTGGCGCCCTTCAGGTCCAGTTTGGGCCCCTTGATGTCCACCTGGGGGCCCTTGAAGTCTACTTTGGGCATCTTCATGCTGGGCATCTGCACCTTGGGCAGGTGGCCTTTGAGTCCGGCTCCGGCGGCGGGTCCCTGGAGCTCTCCCTCGGGCAGGCGGCCCTCAGGGAGCTTCACGCCCAGCTCGCCTGTCTTGACATCCACTTGAGCAGATGGCAGCTCAATGCTGAGGTCACTGGTCTTGATGTCGGTCTGGACGGAGGGCAGGGACACTTCCGCTGTGGCGTCCACGGACTTGCTTGGTGTAGAAACGCCAAAGGAAGGCATCTTGAACTTGGGCATCTTGAACTTGCTGTCCTTGGCCGCCACCTCCACGTCCCCCAGGGCCATGTCGCCCTCCAGCTTGGCGCTTGGAGCCTGGATGTCCACCTCCACGCCGGGCAGCGACACCTCCACCTCGGGGGCGGTCACCTCCCCTTTGGCGCCCTTCAGGTCCAGTTTGGGCCCCTTGATGTCCACCTGGGGGCCCTTGAAGTCTACTTTGGGCATCTTCATGCTGGGCATCTGCACCTTGGGCAGGTGGCCCTTGAACCTGGCCCCGTCTGCTTTGCCCTTCAGCTCGCCCAGCGTCACCTCTCCCTCGGGGAGGGCCACTTCCAGCTCTCCCCCAGGAAGCTGGATTTCAGCAGATGGCAGTTGGACGCTGCCCTCTGGGGCTCGAATCTCTCCTCCCAGCGAGGGCAGGCTCGCCTCCCCCGTGGCTTTGGGCACAGGCGCGTCCACAGACGTTCCCCAGTCCTTGCCTGGCGCCGACATACCAAAGGAAGGCATCTTGAACTTGGGCATCTTGAACTTGCTGTCGCTGGAGGCCGCCTCCATGTCCCCCAGGCCCATGTCGCCCTCCAGCTTGGCGCTTGGAGCCTGGATGTCCACCTCCACGCCGGGCAGCGACACCTCCACCTCGGGGGCGGTCACCTCCCCTTTGGCGCCCTTCAGGTCCAGTTTGGGCCCCTTGATGTCCACCTGGGGGCCCTTGAAGTCTACTTTGGGCATCTTCATGCTGGGCATCTGCACCTTGGGCAGGTGGCCTTTGAGTCCGGCTCCGGCGGCGGGTCCCTGGAGCTCTCCCTCGGGCAGGCGGCCCTCAGGGAGCTTCACGCCCAGCTCGCCTGTCTTGACATCCACTTGAGCAGATGGCAGCTCAATGCTGAGGTCACTGGTCTTGATGTCGGTCTGGACGGAGGGCAGGGACACTTCCGCTGTGGCGTCCACGGACTTGCTTGGTGTAGAAACGCCAAAGGAAGGCATCTTGAACTTGGGCATCTTGAACTTGCTGTCCTTGGCCGCCACCTCCACGTCCCCCAGGGCCATGTCGCCCTCCAGCTTGGCGCTTGGAGCCTGGATGTCCACCTCCACGCCGGGCAGCGACACCTCCACCTCGGGGGCGGTCACCTCCCCTTTGGCGCCCTTCAGGTCCAGTTTGGGCCCCTTGATGTCCACCTGGGGGCCTTTGAAGTCTACTTTGGGCATCTTCATGCTGGGCATCTGCACCTTGGGCAGGTGGCCCTTGAACCTGGCCCCGTCTGCTTTGCCCTTCAGCTCGCCCAGCGTCACCTCTCCCTCGGGGAGGGCCACTTCCAGCTCTCCCCCAGGAAGCTGGATTTCAGCAGATGGCAGTTGGACGCTGCCCTCTGGGGCTCGAATCTCTCCTCCCAGCGAGGGCAGGCTCGCCTCCCCCGTGGCCTTGGGCACAGGCGCGTCCACGGACGTTCCCCAGTCCTTGCCTGGCGCCGACATACCAAAGGAAGGCATCTTGAACTTGGGCATCTTGAACTTGCTGTCGCTGGAGGCCGCCTCCATGTCCCCCAGGCCCATGTCGCCCTCCAGCTTGGCGCTTGGAGCCTGGATGTCCACCTCCACGCCGGGCAGCGACACCTCCACCTCGGGGGCGGTCACCTCCCCTTTGGCGCCCTTCAGGTCCAGTTTGGGCCCCTTGATGTCCACCTGGGGGCCCTTGAAGTCTACTTTGGGCATCTTCATGCTGGGCATCTGCACCTTGGGCAGGTGGCCTTTGAGTCCGGCTCCGGCGGCGGGTCCCTGGAGCTCTCCCTCGGGCAGGCGGCCCTCAGGGAGCTTCACGCCCAGCTCGCCTGTCTTGACATCCACTTGAGCAGATGGCAGCTCAATGCTGAGGTCACTGGTCTTGATGTCGGTCTGGACGGAGGGCAGGGACACTTCCGCTGTGGCGTCCACGGACTTGCTTGGTGTAGAAACGCCAAAGGAAGGCATCTTGAACTTGGGCATCTTGAACTTGCTGTCCTTGGCCGCCACCTCCACGTCCCCCAGGGCCATGTCGCCCTCCAGCTTGGCGCTTGGAGCCTGGATGTCCACCTCCACGCCGGGCAGCGACACCTCCACCTCGGGGGCGGTCACCTCCCCTTTGGCGCCCTTCAGGTCCAGTTTGGGCCCCTTGATGTCCACCTGGGGGCCTTTGAAGTCTACTTTGGGCATCTTCATGCTGGGCATCTGCACCTTGGGCAGGTGGCCCTTGAACCTGGCCCCGTCTGCTTTGCCCTTCAGCTCGCCCAGCGTCACCTCTCCCTCGGGGAGGGCCACTTCCAGCTCTCCCCCAGGAAGCTGGATTTCAGCAGATGGCAGTTGGACGCTGCCCTCTGGGGCTCGAATCTCTCCTCCCAGCGAGGGCAGGCTCGCCTCCCCCGTGGCCTTGGGCACAGGCGCGTCCACGGACGTTCCCCAGTCCTTGCCTGGCGCCGACATACCAAAGGAAGGCATCTTGAACTTGCTGTCGCTGGAGGCCGCCTCCATGTCCCCCAGGCCCATGTCGCCCTCCAGCTTGGCGCTTGGAGCCTGGATGTCCACCTCCACGCCGGGCAGCGACACCTCCACCTCGGGGGCGGTCACCTCCCCTTTGGCGCCCTTCAGGTCCAGTTTGGGCCCCTTGATGTCCACCTGGGGGCCCTTGAAGTCTACTTTGGGCATCTTCATGCTGGGCATCTGCACCTTGGGCAGGTGGCCTTTGAGTCCGGCTCCGGCGGCGGGTCCCTGGAGCTCTCCCTCGGGCAGGCGGCCCTCAGGGAGCTTCACGCCCAGCTCGCCTGTCTTGACATCCACTTGAGCAGATGGCAGCTCAATGCTGAGGTCACTGGTCTTGATGTCGGTCTGGACGGAGGGCAGGGACACTTCCGCTGTGGCGTCCACGGACTTGCTTGGTGTAGAAACGCCAAAGGAAGGCATCTTGAACTTGGGCATCTTGAACTTGCTGTCCTTGGCCGCCACCTCCACGTCCCCCAGGGCCATGTCGCCCTCCAGCTTGGCGCTTGGAGCCTGGATGTCCACCTCCACGCCGGGCAGCGACACCTCCACCTCGGGGGCGGTCACCTCCCCTTTGGCGCCCTTCAGGTCCAGTTTGGGCCCCTTGATGTCCACCTGGGGGCCTTTGAAGTCTACTTTGGGCATCTTCATGCTGGGCATCTGCACCTTGGGCAGGTGGCCCTTGAACCTGGCCCCGTCTGCTTTGCCCTTCAGCTCGCCCAGCGTCACCTCTCCCTCGGGGAGGGCCACTTCCAGCTCTCCCCCAGGAAGCTGGATTTCAGCAGATGGCAGTTGGACGCTGCCCTCTGGGGCTCGAATCTCTCCTCCCAGCGAGGGCAGGCTCGCCTCCCCCGTGGCCTTGGGCACAGGCGCGTCCACGGACGTTCCCCAGTCCTTGCCTGGCGCCGACATACCAAAGGAAGGCATCTTGAACTTGGGCATCTTGAACTTGCTGTCGCTGGAGGCCGCCTCCATGTCCCCCAGGCCCATGTCGCCCTCCAGCTTGGCGCTTGGAGCCTGGATGTCCACCTCCACGCCGGGCAGCGACACCTCCACCTCGGGGGCGGTCACCTCCCCTTTGGCGCCCTTCAGGTCCAGTTTGGGCCCCTTGATGTCCACCTGGGGGCCCTTGAAGTCTACTTTGGGCATCTTCATGCTGGGCATCTGCACCTTGGGCAGGTGGCCTTTGAGTCCGGCTCCGGCGGCGGGTCCCTGGAGCTCTCCCTCGGGCAGGCGGCCCTCAGGGAGCTTCACGCCCAGCTCGCCTGTCTTGACATCCACTTGAGCAGATGGCAGCTCAATGCTGAGGTCACTGGTCTTGATGTCGGTCTGGACGGAGGGCAGGGACACTTCCGCTGTGGCGTCCACGGACTTGCTTGGTGTAGAAACGCCAAAGGAAGGCATCTTGAACTTGGGCATCTTGAACTTGCTGTCCTTGGCCGCCACCTCCACGTCCCCCAGGGCCATGTCGCCCTCCAGCTTGGCGCTTGGAGCCTGGATGTCCACCTCCACGCCGGGCAGCGACACCTCCACCTCGGGGGCGGTCACCTCCCCTTTGGCGCCCTTCAGGTCCAGTTTGGGCCCCTTGATGTCCACCTGGGGGCCTTTGAAGTCTACTTTGGGCATCTTCATGCTGGGCATCTGCACCTTGGGCAGGTGGCCCTTGAACCTGGCCCCGTCTGCTTTGCCCTTCAGCTCGCCCAGCGTCACCTCTCCCTCGGGGAGGGCCACTTCCAGCTCTCCCCCAGGAAGCTGGATTTCAGCAGATGGCAGTTGGACGCTGCCCTCTGGGGCTCGAATCTCTCCTCCCAGCGAGGGCAGGCTCGCCTCCCCCGTGGCCTTGGGCACAGGCGCGTCCACGGACGTTCCCCAGTCCTTGCCTGGCGCCGACATACCAAAGGAAGGCATCTTGAACTTGGGCATCTTGAACTTGCTGTCGCTGGAGGCCGCCTCCATGTCCCCCAGGCCCATGTCGCCCTCCAGCTTGGCGCTTGGAGCCTGGATGTCCACCTCCACGCCGGGCAGCGACACCTCCACCTCGGGGGCGGTCACCTCCCCTTTGGCGCCCTTCAGGTCCAGTTTGGGCCCCTTGATGTCCACCTGGGGGCCCTTGAAGTCTACTTTGGGCATCTTCATGCTGGGCATCTGCACCTTGGGCAGGTGGCCTTTGAGTCCGGCTCCGGCGGCGGGTCCCTGGAGCTCTCCCTCGGGCAGGCGGCCCTCAGGGAGCTTCACGCCCAGCTCGCCTGTCTTGACATCCACTTGAGCAGATGGCAGCTCAATGCTGAGGTCACTGGTCTTGATGTCGGTCTGGACGGAGGGCAGGTACACTTCCGCTGTGGCGTCCACGGACTTGCTTGGTGTAGAAACGCCAAAGGAAGGCATCTTGAACTTGGGCATCTTGAACTTGCTGTCCTTGGCCGCCACCTCTACGTCCCCCAGGGCCATGTCGCCCTCCAGCTTGGCGCTTGGAGCCTGGATGTCCACCTCCACGCCGGGCAGCGACACCTCCACCTCGGGGGCGGTCACCTCCCCTTTGGCGCCCTTCAGGTCCAGTTTGGGCCCCTTGATGTCCACCTGGGGGCCTTTGAAGTCTACTTTGGGCATCTTCATGCTGGGCATCTGCACCTTGGGCAGGTGGCCCTTGAACCTGGCCCCGTCTGCTTTGCCCTTCAGCTCGCCCAGCGTCACCTCTCCCTCGGGGAGGGCCACTTCCAGCTCTCCCCCAGGAAGCTGGATTTCAGCAGATGGCAGTTGGACGCTGCCCTCTGGGGCTCGAATCTCTCCTCCCAGCGAGGGCAGGCTCGCCTCCCCCGTGGCCTTGGGCACAGGCGCGTCCACGGACGTTCCCCAGTCCTTGCCTAGCGCCGACATACCAAAGGAAGGCATCTTGAACTTGGGCATCTTGAACTTGCTGTCGCTGGAGGCCGCCTCCATGTCCCCCAGGCCCATGTCGCCCTCCAGCTTGGCGCTTGGAGCCTGGATGTCCACCTCCACGCCGGGCAGCGACACCTCCACCTCGGGGGCGGTCACCTCCCCTTTGGCGCCCTTCAGGTCCAGTTTGGGCCCCTTGATGTCCACCTGGGGGCCCTTGAAGTCTACTTTGGGCATCTTCATGCTGGGCATCTGCACCTTGGGCAGGTGGCCTTTGAGTCCGGCTCCGGCGGCGGGTCCCTGGAGCTCTCCCTCGGGCAGGCGGCCCTCAGGGAGCTTCACGCCCAGCTCGCCTGTCTTGACATCCACTTGAGCAGATGGCAGCTCAATGCTGAGGTCACTGGTCTTGATGTCGGTCTGGACGGAGGGCAGGGACACTTCCGCTGTGGCGTCCACGGACTTGCTTGGTGTAGAAACGCCAAAGGAAGGCATCTTGAACTTGGGCATCTTGAACTTGCTGTCCTTGGCCGCCACCTCCACGTCCCCCAGGGCCATGTCGCCCTCCAGCTTGGCGCTTGGAGCCTGGATGTCCACCTCCACGCCGGGCAGCGACACCTCCACCTCGGGGGCGGTCACCTCCCCTTTGGCGCCCTTCAGGTCCAGTTTGGGCCCCTTGATGTCCACCTGGGGGCCCTTGAAGTCTACTTTGGGCATCTTCATGCTGGGCATCTGCACCTTGGGCAGGTGGCCTTTGAGTCCGGCTCCGGCGGCGGGTCCCTGGAGCTCTCCCTCGGGCAGGCGGCCCTCAGGGAGCTTCACGCCCAGCTCGCCTGTCTTGACATCCACTTGAGCAGATGGCAGCTCAATGCTGAGGTCACTGGTCTTGATGTCGGTCTGGACGGAGGGCAGGGACACTTCCGCTGTGGCGTCCACGGACTTGCTTGGTGTAGAAACGCCAAAGGAAGGCATCTTGAACTTGGGCATCTTGAACTTGCTGTCCTTGGCCGCCACCTCCACGTCCCCCAGGGCCATGTCGCCCTCCAGCTTGGCGCTTGGAGCCTGGATGTCCACCTCCACGCCGGGCAGCGACACCTCCACCTCGGGGGCGGTCACCTCCCCTTTGGCGCCCTTCAGGTCCAGTTTGGGCCCCTTGATGTCCACCTGGGGGCCTTTGAAGTCTACTTTGGGCATCTTCATGCTGGGCATCTGCACCTTGGGCAGGTGGCCCTTGAACCTGGCCCCGTCTGCTTTGCCCTTCAGCTCGCCCAGCGTCACCTCTCCCTCGGGGAGGGCCACTTCCAGCTCTCCCCCAGGAAGCTGGATTTCAGCAGATGGCAGTTGGACGCTGCCCTCTGGGGCTCGAATCTCTCCTCCCAGCGAGGGCAGGCTCGCCTCCCCCGTGGCCTTGGGCACAGGCGCGTCCACGGACGTTCCCCAGTCCTTGCCTGGCGCCGACATACCAAAGGAAGGCATCTTGAACTTGGGCATCTTGAACTTGCTGTCGCTGGAGGCCGCCTCCATGTCCCCCAGGCCCATGTCGCCCTCCAGCTTGGCGCTTGGAGCCTGGATGTCCACCTCCACGCCGGGCAGCGACACCTCCACCTCGGGGGCGGTCACCTCCCCTTTGGCGCCCTTCAGGTCCAGTTTGGGCCCCTTGATGTCCACCTGGGGGCCCTTGAAGTCTACTTTGGGCATCTTCATGCTGGGCATCTGCACCTTGGGCAGGTGGCCTTTGAGTCCGGCTCCGGCGGCGGGTCCCTGGAGCTCTCCCTCGGGCAGGCGGCCCTCAGGGAGCTTCACGCCCAGCTCGCCTGTCTTGACATCCACTTGAGCAGATGGCAGCTCAATGCTGAGGTCACTGGTCTTGATGTCGGTCTGGACGGAGGGCAGGGACACTTCCGCTGTGGCGTCCACGGACTTGCTTGGTGTAGAAACGCCAAAGGAAGGCATCTTGAACTTGGGCATCTTGAACTTGCTGTCCTTGGCCGCCACCTCCACGTCCCCCAGGGCCATGTCGCCCTCCAGCTTGGCGCTTGGAGCCTGGATGTCCACCTCCACGCCGGGCAGCGACACCTCCACCTCGGGGGCGGTCACCTCCCCTTTGGCGCCCTTCAGGTCCAGTTTGGGCCCCTTGATGTCCACCTGGGGGCCTTTGAAGTCTACTTTGGGCATCTTCATGCTGGGCATCTGCACCTTGGGCAGGTGGCCCTTGAACCTGGCCCCGTCTGCTTTGCCCTTCAGCTCGCCCAGCGTCACCTCTCCCTCGGGGAGGGCCACTTCCAGCTCTCCCCCAGGAAGCTGGATTTCAGCAGATGGCAGTTGGACGCTGCCCTCTGGGGCTCGAATCTCTCCTCCCAGCGAGGGCAGGCTCGCCTCCCCCGTGGCCTTGGGCACAGGCGCGTCCACGGACGTTCCCCAGTCCTTGCCTGGCGCCGACATACCAAAGGAAGGCATCTTGAACTTGGGCATCTTGAACTTGCTGTCGCTGGAGGCCGCCTCCATGTCCCCCAGGCCCATGTCGCCCTCCAGCTTGGCGCTTGGAGCCTGGATGTCCACCTCCACGCCGGGCAGCGACACCTCCACCTCGGGGGCGGTCACCTCCCCTTTGGCGCCCTTCAGGTCCAGTTTGGGCCCCTTGATGTCCACCTGGGGGCCCTTGAAGTCTACTTTGGGCATCTTCATGCTGGGCATCTGCACCTTGGGCAGGTGGCCTTTGAGTCCGGCTCCGGCGGCGGGTCCCTGGAGCTCTCCCTCGGGCAGGCGGCCCTCAGGGAGCTTCACGCCCAGCTCGCCTGTCTTGACATCCACTTGAGCAGATGGCAGCTCAATGCTGAGGTCACTGGTCTTGATGTCGGTCTGGACGGAGGGCAGGGACACTTCCGCTGTGGCGTCCACGGACTTGCTTGGTGTAGAAACGCCAAAGGAAGGCATCTTGAACTTGGGCATCTTGAACTTGCTGTCCTTGGCCGCCACCTCCACGTCCCCCAGGGCCATGTCGCCCTCCAGCTTGGCGCTTGGAGCCTGGATGTCCACCTCCACGCCGGGCAGCGACACCTCCACCTCGGGGGCGGTCACCTCCCCTTTGGCGCCCTTCAGGTCCAGTTTGGGCCCCTTGATGTCCACCTGGGGGCCCTTGAAGTCTACTTTGGGCATCTTCATGCTGGGCATCTGCACCTTGGGCAGGTGGCCTTTGAGTCCGGCTCCGGCGGCGGGTCCCTGGAGCTCTCCCTCGGGCAGGCGGCCCTCAGGGAGCTTCACGCCCAGCTCGCCTGTCTTGACATCCACTTGAGCAGATGGCAGCTCAATGCTGAGGTCACTGGTCTTGATGTCGGTCTGGACGGAGGGCAGGGACACGTCCGCTGTGGTCCCCATGGACCTGCCCGTCCCTGACGTGCAGAATGAGGGCATCTTGAACTTGGGCATCTTGAACTTGCCGTCCCTGGCGGCCACCTCAGCACTGCCTGGTCCAATGCTCTCTTCCATTTCCTGTGCAGTGTCCCTCTCTGCTGTTATCTTTGGTGGGTGTTTCCTCCCTCTTCCATCTTTTCCTTCGGCTTCCTCTGAGTCCATCTGCAAATTGACAACTGTGAAGTGTCTGTGTCTCTTTGTTTCTGGTTCCTGTTCCTGTCTTCCTGTCCCAGACTCTGCCTCCTCTGGGGACCTTCGCAGTGAGGGCGCTCGGATCCCTGGGTTTTTCACATTTCCCCCCCAACCCTCCAAGGCCCTGTCCTTGCCATTACCGTCCTCTCCTGGCAGTCCTGCCTTGCCCCTCTCTGGTCTTGCTTTTGCCCTGTCTGGTCCATGCACTGCAAGGACTCTGTACCCCTGTACTTCTGGGCTCTCGGCACCCTTTTTCCCGGCCG
This sequence comes from Miniopterus natalensis, assembly GCF_054644295.1. Classification (NCBI taxonomy): domain Eukaryota; kingdom Metazoa; phylum Chordata; class Mammalia; order Chiroptera; family Miniopteridae; genus Miniopterus; species Miniopterus natalensis. The sequence continues at coordinate 1,444,935 of NC_142081.1, read as the reverse complement.
CGGTGGCCAGTCCCTCTCTGGGCCCCAGCTGGCGCACAATCATTCCTCCTTCGGTTCCCAGTACTTTTTCTTTGGAGAAGCTGAACTTGGATGTCTCTAACTTTGGTGTTGGGATCTGGCACTCCCGCTGGCGGCCCTGTGTGAGGCTGTCATCTGCGGGGTCCTGCAAGGACAGCCTGGCAATGCCTGTTTCCAGCTCCACCACTCCCTCCCTGTGGCCCGCCTGGCTTTGTCTCGGGGCTCGGCCTGCCCTGGCTTTCCTCTGGGGCACCATCTCCTCCTGGGCCTTCCCCTCCTTTGTCTTTTTTCGGCGTCTGCTGCAGGCCCCACTCTCCACGGGTCCCTGGCAGGGCTCTGCGGTCCTGTCCTCTCTCTTGCCATGTGCAGCAGCCCCAGGGTCCTGTCGGCTGTCATCCCAGGACCCCGCCTCCTCAAGTTCCCCAGCGTGGACAGTCCCACCTTGTGTCCCTCTGCCCAGGTGCCCCACCAGCAATGGTCCCTTCCCGGAGCCCACCTTGAACCTCAGGTTCGGGAACCTCCACCTTCGCTGGCTGCCTGCTCCTGCTGGGAATGGGGCCTCCGTGTCTGAGCTTGTGGGGGATATGTCAGGGGCCTGCCCCCGCTCGTAGGCCTCTGAGGAGCTGTGTGATCTCCGGGGTCCACGCTTGCTCTTTGTGGTTTGAAATTTGGGCCAGGAGAGCCTCTCCTTCTGGGGCCGCCTGCCCCTCTCCTTCCGGGGCTTGGCGATAAGTCTCTCCTGGTCTCCATCTCTTTCCAGAGTCTTCACGGGTGTGTCTGTGCTCCCCTCGGGGACATCTTTGTCCTGAAACACAGCGAGAGGGAGCCTGTTGGCACCAGTACAGGGAGTCTGTGGCCCTGGGCTCGGGGGCCACCCCAGCCTCCCTGAGGGCCACGGCAGGCTCACCTGCATCCCTGAACGCCTTGGGGCGCGCTGAGCAGCCCCGGAAGCCCACTCCTCATCCCCTCTGGCAGGAAGTTTCCGTTTGATCTTGAACTGGACCCTGTAGGGCTCTGAGTACTGAAGGATTTTCAGAGCGTCTTCGTAGTTAATGTGGTCAAAGAAGATGGTTGCGCTGAGCAGCTGATCCCCTAGACAAGGACAAAGTGGCCTCGGCCTCAGCTCCCCAGGCACACCCTTGCTGGGATGGGGTGTGTACACGAGGAGCCCACCATGCCCCCAGCCCTCCCCTCTGTGGAGCCCTGGGTGGGCAGGCGTCCCCCGGTGTCACGGGAGAGAAAATTCAGCATGGCGGGCTGTCATCCTGAGCTCCAGGTATGGCCCTGGCCCCCCTCCAGACACCTCCCATCCTGATGGGGACCATGGGGACACCAGGGATGGGTGGCCATCGCACCTTCTTTCAGGCTGAAGAGCTTGGCCGCGGAGGAGTCCTTCAGCACTTGCTTGACAAAGATCCCCTGGTCCCCACCGCCCGTGACACTGTAGCCACTGGCGCCAGCCTCCACTTCGGTCTTCAGCGTCACCTCTGTCGCCTCCTGCAGGGACAGGGCAGAAGCGCACGGCCATGGTGACAAACATCCCTCCTGCCGCTAGCAGGGGCTGCCTCCCTGAGGACAGAGACCCCAGGTCCTGCCCACCGTCCAGCCACGCAGGGCAAGGGGAGGGCCTCTGGCCAGGTGTGCATGGGTGGCTGTGTCCAAGCTTTGCAGAGGGCCAGCTGCAGCCGCCTCGGGGGGAGTGGCCACCTCTTTTCCCTGCTCCCACTTGCCAGGACTCAGGGGCAGCCTGTCCACAGCCATTCAGGCCCAGGGGCGCTTGGCCAGCAAAGGGGCGAGGCTTCTGCTCAGCAGCGGTCAGAGCCTTCTTCCATCGCCCCTTGTTCATTCTTTCTATTTTATTTTATTATGTTTTTATTGATTTTAGAGACAGAGAAGAAGGGAGATGGGGAGAAAGGTAGAAACATCGATTGGCTGCCTCCTGCACGCCCCCTACTGGGGATCGAGCCCGTAACCCGGGCATGTGCCCTGGCTGGGAATTGAACCAGCGACCTCCTGGTGCAGGGGGCAGGCCAGCCAGTGAGCCACACCAGCCAGGCTGCCCCTTGTTCATTTTGTACATGCTCTGAGCTCCGGTCGCCAGCAAGGGAGCTGGGGCTCAAACCACAGAGGGTCACCAATGCCGAGGGAAATACAGTGAACGGGCGCCCAGCCTGGCTTGGGGCATGGCGGGGCCTCAGGGGTGGCAGAGTGTTCGAACTGCCGGGGACACCGATGACAGAACCGGCCACCTCAGGGGCAGCGCCCCCTCCTCACCGGGAGCCCACAGGATCAAGCGCCTTCTGCGGCCTGCGCCACAGACAGCAGCCTTCCCCACATGAGGTCTGAGCACCTAGGCCCCCGGCCAGCGGTCCGGCTCTTCAGGGGAGCACAGGGGTGTCAGGGGAAGCCGGGGCCAGCCTCTGGAATCCCTGCCCCCCAGGCTGACAAGGGGGACAGGCAGTCCTTCCACAGGGCACGGGGGCCCCTTCAGCCTCCCTGCAGCTCTCCTCCTTGCTCTGGCCCCAGCCCCTCTGCTGGAGCCCTTGTGGTGGGGTCCACCTCCCTGACCCCCAGTTCCCACCATACCCACCTCAGAACGACTCATCCTGGAAAATGTCCGTGAGTCCCCAGAATCACGCTTCCACCAGGACCTCCGTCTCCCTGAGGAGCCTTGCCTGCTCGGCGTGTCTTCCTGCAGCCGCAGACATTGAGGGTTACCCGCCCGCCCAGCCCGGGGCAACGGGGGTGACTGGGGAGGCCAGGGAACTCCACCTTCAAGGCCCAGAGCCCCCAGAGGGAGCTGAGCGCCTCAGCTGCGGGGCGCCTTCTGTGCCTCCCCTCCAGAGATGGCACGCAGGCACACAATACCTGTGCCCCGCCGCCCACGGGGGCGTGAGGCCTGCTCCCCCCACAGGTGCCACCTTGACAGCTAACGGGAGGGGTGGGGGGAGCAGCGGAGACGGAGAGGACAGCCAGCTGGGCATCGCCGTGGCCGGGGGCAACAGGGCAGGGCAGGGTGGCTGCACAGACAGGGTGATGCAGGAGGAGAGGCGGCCACGCGGGGCCCCACACCTGAGCCTGCCCTCCGACTGTGGGTGTCTGTCCGGCTGGCTTACCGGGAGTCCAAAGCCGGCCCCCTCGGTCACGTACTCATAGACAGGCGAGGACCCCTGAGGCCGTGGCCGGATGATCTCACCCACGGGCCCTTCGGTCACCTGGCGGGAGAGAGAGCGGGTCACCCTCGGCCACGCGGGGAAGGGGGGAAGGCGCGAGGGGGCCGCGTCCCCGAGCGTCACGTACAGAGCGGTCCTCCTCGGTCTCTGCCTCCGGGTCCTCGTGCTGAAGCTGGCGTCCAGACTCTGCAGAGAGAGAGGCTGTCAGTGAGCCCTGCCGGTGGGCGGGCCAGGCGGCGCACCTGAGGGTGGGGCCCAGGAGCACCTGCATACACTGGAGGTGGTGTCACCCCATCCAGACGCTGAGTCTAGGTCACAGGGAGGCAGGGGAGGACCCTCAGCCACGGCCCGGAGGTTGTGACCTCAGGTCAGAGGGCAGGGAGCCAGAATGGGTGGGGGGGACGCTCAGGCAAAGTGACAGAATCCACAGATATAGTCAAAGAAAGTCACTAAACACGCAAACAGAGCGATAATCACAACCCCGAGGGGAACCAGAATCCGGAGGAGCTACAATATGTAGCCAATAAGGTCCAGCATTTGACAGAGATTCCATGATGTGCAAAGAAACACGAAAGCAGGACCTGTACATGGAGGAGCTGGGCAGGGACGGGACTGTCTTGAATGTCCACAGATGCTGTGTTCAGCAGACGTCAAAGCAACTATTATGCATTTGGTCAAAAAGCTAAAGGAAACCATGTTTAAAGAGTTGCTGGAGAACATAGGACATCAGTGAAGGAAGACAGTCGTAAAGAAATAGAAATTATTTTTAGAAAACCAAGTGACAGTCCTGACATTGAAAATTTACTGCAGGGCCCGGCCGGGCGTGGCTCAGCGGTTGAGCGTTGACCTAGGATCCAGGCGATCGGGGTTTGATTCCCGGTCAGGGCACATGCCCGGGTTGTGGGCTCGATCCCCAGTCGGAGGCATGCAGGAGGCAGCCGATCAATGACTCTCTCATCATTGATGTTTCTCTCTCTCCCTCTCCCTGCCTCTCTCCAAGATCAATAAAGATATATTTAAAAAAAGAAAGAAAGAAAGAAAAGAAAATTTACTACAGGAATTTAACAGCAGAACTTAGATAGATGCTAGAAGAATTGAAAAACTTGTAAGTTAATAAGGATTAACCAGTATAAATTGCAATTAACCAAAGAACTTATGTGGGTATAGGGATAACCCATGGACAGACAATAGTGCGGTAAAGGCCTGGGGCGGGGGCGGGGTGGAGGGGGTCAATGGGGGGTGGGGAAGGGGGGCATCTGTAATATTTTCAATAATAAAAATAAATTTAATAGTAATAATAATAATAAATAACCAATTTGAAGAACAGAGGGGGAAAAGACTGACGGAAAATGAGCAGAGCCTGCGTGATCAGTGGGACAGCTTTAAGAATGCCAGCACTGAGGTGTGGTGCTGAAGTCCCAGAAGGAAAGCAGAGAGATGAGGCAGGAGGGTGTTTGAAGAAATAATGGTTGAAAACAACCTACAGACCCCCCAAACTCAACAAACCCCAACAGGAAAAACACAGAGACATCCAGCCCCAGGCACAGCACAGTCAAAATGATTCAGAGACGAGGAAAATGTTGAAAATCACAGGAAACGACCGAGCCCTCGCATTTAAGGGCACAACAATTGTTAACAGCCAATACCATGGGGGCTAGAAAAAAGTGGAAGGATACATTCAAACTGTTGAAAGAAAAACACTGCGAACCAAGACTTCTATACCTAGCAAACTGAAATAAAGGCAAAATAAAGATGTCTGCAAATAAAGCGACTCAGGGAATTCATTGATGTAGACCCGCCTTACAAGAAATGCCAAAGCAAAGGGACTGACTCCAGACACTAACTCAAATCCACAGGCACACACGGAGCGTGGAGAAATGGTAAATATGTGAGCACATATACGGCTCTAGAGAAATATATTTTTCCTCATTCCATCTCTTAACTTCTTTAAGAGACATGAGGGTTTTTTCCTGGCCGGTGTGGCTCAGTTGGTTGGAGCATTGCCTTGTACACTGAGAGGTTGCAGGTTCGATCCCTGGCCCCAGTCGGGGTGCATGTGGGAGGCAACCAGTCAATATGTCTCTCTCACATCGACGTTTCTCTCTCTCCCCCTCTCTCTCTCTCCCCTGCACGTCCAAATGGAAAACTATTCTTGTCGACCCCACATCACCCACAGAAGTTTGGGTTTCCTGTGGATTGCAGAGCCAAAGGTGATGGCTTAACAATCAAGCTTCCAGAAGATAAATAGAAATGACTCAGGGGGTAGAGAAACAGTCCTTAACTAGGACACAAAAAGTAGCCGGAAAAAAAACACCTAACTAAAGTGAAGAGCTTCTGTTCACCCAAGGACACCTCCGAGGGGGTGAAAAGTCAGGCCGTGGTCCGAACAAAGAGACGCAACACATTTACCAAGCAGGACCTCCTCCCCTGGATGCGCAAATTCCTGCACACTGAAGGGAAAATTCAGACAACCCAACGGAAAAACAGGCAAGGACACATTGGAAAAGCAACTTACAAAGAGACATCCAACTGGCCAGTTGACCCAGGAGAGCTGCTCAGCATCCTTAGTCATCAGGACACTGCCAATTAGGTGAGCACTCGGCCGGCCGAACCCCACCCTGCTGCAGGCCGGGCCGACTGGCTGCCCATCACTGTGGAAGAGTCTGGCAGCACCTCCTCCGTCTAACAGCCCACCTGCGGCCCAGCAGCTCCACGCCAGGCTCTGTCCAGCACAAATGCAGATGTGTGTTTCCCCAAAAGACGGCTACCAAAATGCCCACCTGGCACTACTTCAGTGCCCAGAAACCAGAGAGGCTCCAATGTCCATCAACAGTAGAATGAAAACTGGCTGGCGTGGCTCAGTTGGTTGGGCGTTGCCCTGTGCACCAAAAGGTCACCGGTTCGATTCCCGGTCAGGGCACATGCCCAGGTTGCAGGCTCGATCCCCAGTAGGGGGCGTGCAGGAGGCAACCGGTCAGTGTTATGCTTTCACATGGATGCTTCTCTCTTCTCCCTTCTTTTCTCTCTAAAAATCAGTTTTTTAAAGAGTCTTTTAAAAAAAAGAAAGAAAGAAAGAAAACAATGTGGGTATTTTTCGGGTGGAATAGTACAGGGCAAGGCAAGTGACTCAACGACTGCCCAGGGCGGCGTGGATGAAATCCGCCAGCACAGCGCTGAGATAGAGGCTGCTTGTGCCCGGAGCTCCGTCAGGGGCACTGTGCCCCCTTCACATGACCCCGCTTACGTGGGGAGCGCAGGGCCGGGGGGTGGGGCGGCCCTGGTGGTTGTCAACCCGGGCACTGGCTACACCGGTGTGTCCACTTTGGAAAAATGCTACACACTTAAGATCTGTAACCCTCTTTCAAGAAAAAAAATTCCGTTCTACATAAAATTGAAATAAATGTTACGCCGATAAATTTGAACATTCAGACAAACTGGACACAGTCCTAGAGAAATGCCTGCCAACCGCGCCAGAGAAAGAAGCTCAGTGGTTCTGTGATGATTCAACCCTCTAACCCGTATCTACAACCATCCACGCTCCAGCCCGCCCACGCCCCGAACTGGACTAAATACCCCGAGAAGCCGCACAGCGCTCACACCAGCCCAGCAGCACACGTTGCCCGTTGGGGTGGGCACTGGACACAGGGCTATCCCCGGGGAGCGAGTCCTGGCCACAGTGCAGGTCTGGCTGCTGCTCTCTGGCCAATTTGCTGTGTGACCCTGAGCCAGCCAGTCCCCTCTCTGAGCCTTGATTTCCCTATAGATGTCCCAGGGCCACTCTGCTCACCCAGAAGAACCAGAAGGGGCTGTGGGGGGCGGGATGGGGGTGGAGAAGCCGTGCGCGGGGTGCTGCATATGGGAGGGGGATCCTCAGCGGAGGGGTGGCTCTGGGAGAGGACTGAGTCCTGACCCTGATTCTGGCCTTGCAGGGGGCAGGGGTGGAAACTGGAGCCCATCCTTGCAGAGCCTGTTCCCGCCCCACCCCCCTGCGCGGACCCCACTCTCTCCGCCTTGGTTTCCTTTCCAGTTTCGCCCAGACCCTCACCCCATCCCCAAAGTGGGTGCACCGTGGGTAGGCGGCGAGGAAACTGAGGCTGGGAGAGGGAGAGCGGCTTGCCCCGGGCCGGGCCAGCGGGGGGGGGGAGCCCGGCTGGGCCCGGGCAGCGGAAGGTCCCGGCCAGCCCAGGGCAAGGGGCGCAGGCAGCCCCAGCGGCGGGGTGGGCGGTCTGGAAGCTCTTGACGCCCAGAAACCCGGCCTTCCTGCCCAGCCTCCGCAGCGTGACTCTGAGTCAGACAGCAAAACAAGCGCCAGTGCCGCCCTCCTGGGCGGGCAGGCAGGCGGCACGGCCGAGGGGCGGCGCCAGCAGGACCCCGCAGGCTCTGGGACCCGGGGCGGGGTGGCCGCCGCGAGCTGGGCTTCAGGCTACGGGACCCATGCCGGAGGCGCCACGGGGGAAGCCCCCACGAGTGGGGCAGGGCCCCCGTCCCTGAGAGGCTGTAGCCCAAACCCGCTCCAGGGAGCATCGTGGGCGACCAGGCCGGGGCAGGAAGGTGTTGACAGCCGGGAGGCAGGGCCACGCCCTGGCTGGGAACGTGAGGTGGCGGAGGCTCCGGCTGCTCCGCGGCCCAGTCCACCCCCGGTCACCCCCTGGCTGGCGAGGAGCCCTCCACCTCGGGACGAGGGCGGGCTGGGAGGCCTGTGTGGGAAGTTGCCAGGCTGTAGCTTTAAACTCTGGGCCCCTCTGTGCCCCCGAAGGAGAACCCCGGCCTGGCCCGGGCACACCAACAGGAAGGAGGAAATCCTGCCTGCCCTGGCCAGGCTGCTGGGCCGGGTCCAGCGTGGCCCCCGCAGCGGGATGCGCACCCCAGGGCCCCAAGCATCACGCTGCCCATCTCCTGTCCGGAGGAGTCACCCCGGTCCCCAGTGCAGGGGAGGCGTCCCATCAGCCTGCCTGACCTGGCTGGTCCCCTCCCCTTGGCCCCACAGACGGGCTCTGGAGACGGCCCAGCTCCAGCAGTCACCTCAAACAATGACTAATAATAATAAGGTCACCAAAGCCCCACTTTACAGAGGACAAGGGGGGGACATGCCTTTCCCCTCTTCATCGCTTAGGGCCATCCAGCCCCAGCCCCAACCCTCTGCGCCTCAAACACTCCAGGGATGGGGACCTGGGAGCTTGGGGAGAGTGGGAGGTGGGTGCAGAAAGCTGCACTCCCGGCAACTGGAATGTTGGAGGGGGCTGGGGGGGATCCAGGAAGTGCCTGGGGAGGGGACGGAGCCAAGGCGTCAGGGACCAGGTGAAGGGGGTGCAGAGAAGGGGCCATGCCCAGGATGACTTGCCCACAGGACTCTAGCAATGCCAGCCAAGTGGGAGTTCTGTGGGTGAGGCAATTTTGCTTAAACAAAAACCCAAGTTTGCATCCAAACAACCACCCCAGGGCCCAGCACCAGCCTCCAGGTGGGGCCAGGTGTGGTGGGTGCCATTTGCATGTCACCAGGGCAGTAGTGGGACTGGGGATCGTGAGACTGGTTGGGAGGAGATCTGCCAAGGGAGCCCCAGATGGTGGCCTGAGAGGCCCGTGGGGTGTGTGTGGCCAAGTATTTCTGGACCTGGGACCCTCCCTCAAGCTCCGGTCCACCATGGGCCAGGCAGAGGTGGAAGTGGGGTCCCTGAGGCAGGCTCACCCCTTAGGGACGCTGCCCTCGGGCCTGCAGCCGGGTGCTCAGGCCTCACCTCATCCTGGAACTCCACGAGGAAAGTGCTGGGCTGGGCTGACTGGTCATGAGACCTTCAGGCCCGAGGGCCTGCCCACCCCTCCCGATGTGTCTCGAGCTAACTGTGGCACGGGGAGGCTGGTGGACTCCCTCGTGCCTCCAGGGCTCCAGGAGGGAACCAGCCCCGGTCCCCTAGATCCGGGGTGAGGGCTCACTCCTGTCCCACCTGCAGCTTTCTCACTACTGCCCCAGCCTCCTGCTTAGGAGGCTTCTCCGCAGCACCCCTCCATAGCTCCCTGCAGCCACCCATGGGTCAGCGTGGCTCAGCATCGGCAGCACTCGCTGCTATTGCCTGCACCCCAGACCTTCCGAGCCGCAGGCCCAGGCCCAGGCCCTCTCCCCCATCTCTGCACTTCTCACACGTCGTTTCCTCTGCCGGCTCACAGGCCCGCCCGGCCACTCTGTCCTAGCTTCTGGCCACTGCCTGCTCCCTGGTCCCAAAAACACCTCGCAGCACCTGGCACACAGTAGGTGCATAACAAATGCCAGAGCAGGGAGTAGATGCGCAGAAGAAGGGAAGGAGCGGGGCAGATCTCCTGGAACAAGGCAAGTCCTGCCCAGCCTGAGGATGCAGCCAAGTTCCAGGGCTGGGAGGGGCAGCAGGTGGGCCCAGTGCATCTCCTGCATCACCCGGAGAAACTGAGGCACAGGGCAGGCATGTCAGCCCGCCAATTCCAAGGGGCCCAACAGCCGAAAGGAGAGGCCCTACACTCCTATCCACCCAGATGGGACCAGGGGCCCACCCGATGGGGTGGCTGAGCACAGCCGGCCCCACAGCCCACCTGGCACCTGCAGGTAAGCAGGCCTGGGATTACTTGAACAGCCCTCCACAACTCCCAGGGTCCCCATCATGCAAGACAAGGACCGTGACCATCACTGCGGGCCCCCCTCCAGGTCCCATGGTCCAACTTTGGGGACGCCCCCCTACCACCCTGTCCCGTGCTGCTGAACCGACAGGCCTCCTTTCCAACAACTGCGGAAGGCTGGGGCTGGGGCTGGGCAGAGGGGCAGGGAGATGCCCAGCCCAGTTCTGTCTCCGCCCCTGAGGCCCCCAGCCAGCCCCCACAGACCTGCAGGTGCCCAGGGCTGAACCTGGAAGGGGGCTGGGGGCAGGGGGCAGGGGTGGGTACAGAAGACAGCTGCAGCCACTTACCCAGGTGAGGCCGCTGTCCTCTCAGTTTGCGCAGGAGTGAAGATCCCAGGCCCGTGGCTCGCCCAGCTACCCTCCAAGGTCCCTCCCTCCCTCGCCCCTCCTTCAGGCCTCCTCCCAGGCTGGCCAAGAGCCCCACCCGAGGGAGTGGGCCACCCCCTTACAGGCCCAATCTGGGCCGGGCCCCTCCCCTTCTGTTCCTAAGGGCCAGGACCCGCCCCTCACCCAGAGTGCCCCCCCCCCAGCTTGAGCAGCTGACTGGGGGAAGGAAACACCGCCCAGCCTGGGGATATCTGAGTCACCACCACCCACCGGGCCCAGCCCAGCCCAGTTCTGCCCGGTCCAGCCCGGTCCAGTCCTACTATATGGACAGACTCAGATGTTAGACCGGACCCTCCAGGAAGGCTGCACACAGGCCCTCTGCCTCAGTTTCCTGTAGGTGCCCTTCCTACAGGGACCTCAGGCAGGCACAGATCCCTGCTCCACCTGGGACCTCAGGGCAGTAGGGCCCCTCAGGTTGTGCAGAGACCCCTGCCCGGGGCACAGCCAGCCCCTGCAAAAGGCCAGAGCAGGGCTGGACCACGCCCACTCATGTGACCTTGTGGGAAGTGGCCTTGGCCACCACCCACCTTCCTGTGCCCCTGGAGGGCAACCTGGCCCCTCCAGGCCCCTCAGCCCAAACTCAGCAGCCCCTACCACTCCAAGCTGCAGGGCAACTCATGAGCTGGCATTGGTGGGGCCCTGGAACCAGCATTTTTAAGAACTCCACCCAGTCACCTCCATATAAGTGGCGGTGAGGAACACACACCCCTGAGTGGGAAGACACCAAGTCCCCAGCTCCCCAGAGTTCCGACTGCCTGGCCTGCAACCTCCTGCCCTCTCCCCCAGCCATCCTCCAGGATCCCACCCCCATCCCAGACACAAAAGCTCCTCCCAGCTCCAGGAGCCCTGGCAGGCCCAAAGCCCATCCTGGGCAGGACGGCACAGGCTGTGCTCTGGGAACATCTGCTGGATCCCAGGGCTGTTCCTCCCTGCGCCCCGGGGCCCTGTAGGTGGGGCCCAGCTGGCTGTGGCACCTGCATCCCACAAGCAGGTCAGAGCAGGCCGGCACCGCTGAGGGGCCCAGCCAGGGTTTGAGGGCAGTGAGTGGTCAGGCCCAGCCCCCTACAGGGAGGGCAGTGATGGTGGCTGCAGGCTGGGGGCTCCTGGGGCAGCTGTGGGCAGCAGGCACCCAAAGAAGCTGCTGGAGATGGGCCCCACCCAGACGCAAGAAGCCAGGAGCAGAGGGAGGCGGGGTGGCAGGCAGAGAAGGGCCCCTGGCCACTCAGAGGGCTCCCGGGTGGAAGCTCCAGCCCCGGGCAGGGGGCCCTGGTGGTCAGATGGGGTCAGAGGCCTCTGGGTGTGCCACCAGACCTGGAAGGAGGAAAGGCATCCGGGCTCCTTCTGGCCACCCCCATCCCTAAAAACCTAACGGTCAGAAACAACTTTATTTACAGTGACACAGGAGAGCTGGCCAGGCCCCCCCGAGAGTGATCTCACCAACTCCCACAGGCCAGACGGCTCTCACCTGGGAAATCTTTGTTTAGAGCCTGATACCCCACCAGACCTTCACCTCCCCCAGGGCAGGGCCCACTGGCTGACTCAGCAGGCCCCAGAGGCTGACCCTAGCTAGAAGTAGGGTGAGGGCTGGCAGGGAGCAGGGTCACCGCACCTCTTCCGGAGCCTGGGGTCCCCCCGCCAATCTAAGCCATGCTCCATCTCCTGAACCCTGCTGCTGCCTCCCTGACCATGGGCCCTGCACCATGGGGATAGCCTTGGTCAGGGCCCCCACCTCAGGAAGCCAGAGGGAGGCACACTACCAACCCCGTCTGCTCTGCGGCCTGTGAGCGGGGCCTCTCCCCCACGACAGGCCCTCTCCTGACTCAGGCATGTGCACATGTGGCTTACTCCGCCCAGAGCAGCCTCCCTGCTCGGACCCTGGACTCTCCCCCCAGGTGGCCAGCACCAACAACTGGGCTCAGACTGACAAGGAGGGGTGGGTGGTAGCAGGACCACGGGGAAGCCCAGACACGCCAGGACACTGGGCAGGAAGGGAGGGGCAGGCTGGAAGCACAGGGCGCAGGGTCAAGACCACCGTGACCTTGTAGGGGCACGAGCCAGGGGCTGTCCCTCACATTCGTCCCCTAAGCTGGTTCCAGGCCTGCAGGGGTATAGCTGGCTCCCAGCAGAGAAAGGCTCTGAGCAAGGCCCTGCCCAACCCCAGGCTCCGTGTGGCCAGGCCTGGCGGGCAGGCAGGTTCTGAGCTGCAGCACATGGGTCCTGGGATCCCGTCCTGTCCAGCCTGTGCCCGCGGTGCCCACTGCACAGGTGGCTGTAGCTCAACACTCCCCAGCCCCAGGCTCCAGCACGGAGTCACCATGGGAACTCCCTGGCAGGGGAGGGCAGAGCCAGGGGCAGCTGATAGTGAATCAGCTGGCAAGTGGGCCAGGCCCGAGTGTGGCATTCTCAGGGGATGTGTCACGAGGAGCCCTCGGGTGCTGGCGCCACCCAGGAGCAAGGCCTGCTGGGAAAGGGGCTGCCCTTGAGGGTCCTACAGCCAGGCCGCTGGAGAAGCCAACCTCTTCCCTCTCCAGAGTCCGGCAAGGCTGGCAGCTCTTGGGAAACGAGGGTACCGGCGGGCCAAGGGCAGGGCGGGAGGGGCAGAGCATCCGGAGCCTGTGGTCTGGCCTCACCTTGCAGGTCTCCAGCAAACAATGGGTCTGAGCCAGCCCATCCACCTACTGTGCCCACGGGAGGCGAGGCCCAGATGCGGGCCCCACCAGGTGTCCTGTCCCCCACCCACTCCTTTCTGGATCTCAGCTGTCCTCTCAGCAGTGGACACCCACATCTGGCACCGTGTCCAGGCAGGAGTGCGGCTGGAGGACCCTCCCCAGGACTCAGCAGCCTTGCCGCAGGTCCATCACCAGCCCTGGGTGGTGTGCTTGCCTGAGGCTGCCTCTCACATACACACCGGGTGAGCAGGGTCTCCTCCGACTCAGGGTCAGCAAGGACCAGAAGAAAGTGAGGGTGCAGGGATGGGGGGGGAATGCCACCTCCCCACCCTGCCCCACCTCCTAGCTCCTGGGCCCACATCCATTTTTCCATTTTAGAAAGTGCTTCTGACTATTAAATATTCATCCCAGCAAGGCAGACCTTTGGCTCCCAGCCCCAGTGGCTTCCAAAAAAATAAAAACAAAGGGAAATCTGGAGGTACAGGCAAGGGGGTGGGCAGGGCCTGGCAGAGATGCCCCTGAAGGCTCTGGCCAGTCCCCTGGCCAAATGGGCAGCTACCTTGGAGTGGAGATGGGGGAGGCAGCCAGTTCTCACCATGTCTACACCCAGCCGGCTCTGGGCTCACCCCAGCTCCCCGCTCTCAGCCCTCAGCCCTCCATCTTCTCATCCAGCCTCACCCCTTCCCACAGGACCTGCCCTGAAACCCTTTGGAGCTTCCTGGTGCCCTGGACCCAGCCCTCCTTCCTGACAGCCTCGCCCCTGCCTTCTCCCCACCCCACCCCCAGACCTACCTTGTTAAGCCAATTGCTGACCGCACCCCCCCAGCTGACACTCTCTCCAGGCCTCTCACATGTGTGGCTATCCCCATCAGACAGCCCTTCCTCCCTGAAGCCCTCCCAGACTCCATGCCCCTGAGGCTGCACTGACGCTGAAGCTGTGCCTGACTCACCTTTGCTGATTGGAGAGCAGTGAACCCCTGCTCCCTGATATGTGACCTCCCAAGTCCCAGGGCCCTGGGAATGCACAGATGGATGGATGGCTGGGCAAGCATCCCCCTCACAATAGCTCTGAGTGCAGGGCCTGCCTCTTCCCTGGCAGATGACCAAGCCGGGAAGACCTAGGTTTTCACCCCTGAAGTGGGTTGCAGGGCCCCCCAGATGGCCAGTCCACCACCCCACCTGCCTGGGGTTCTTCCTAACACTTCTCCATCCCTAGGCTAAACCTAAAACACAGAAGCTTTCAGCAAAGAGCAGACCTGGAAGGAGACGGAGAGGGTCAGAGCCTGAAGGAGAGAGAGCTGGGGTGGGCTCAGCAATCAGGGGGGTTCCTGGAAGAGGCAGCTCCTAGCTGGGTCCAGGACAGAAGAGCTTGGACAAAGGGAGACAAGGCCACAGAGCATTCCTGCCACAGGTCCCCCCACAATGGGCCCAGGTAGGGTGGGCACACACGCTGCTTCGGCGCACAGGGGAGGCAGGGGCCTTTGGGCACTGGACCTGCCTATCTGCTCCTGGGCCCCACGTCACCCCCTTTCCCCAGGCTGCCCAGCCTCAGTTTCTCCACCACGAAAAGAACTGGAGGTCTTGTTGGGAACACAGATGCCAACACCAGCGGTGGCTTTGAAAGTCCACCTCATTAAGGTGTCGGGAGGGGTGGTGCCTGGCCCAGAATGACCTCTTCCTCCTCCATGCCCCCCGCCATGAACACTTCTGACTGCAGAGGGGCACTCGAGGATGCCCTTGCCTGTGGACCCCCTGCCTGATGGGGTGGGGCAGAGCCAGGTTGGTCATACATCACTGCATAAAGCATGTGACATGGCTGCTCTGGGCCCTGCAGAGGCCAGAGGGACTCCACGCTGCTCTACGACTCTGTTTCACTGCTCCTAGACTCAGTGTCCATGTCTGCAAAATGGGGACACAGTCCTCCACTAGTGTGGATGGCGCAGAGAATGGCTCTCTGGTGCAGAGCTTGGCCTCCCTGGCTGCACAGCTCTGCCTCTCTGCCTGACCTTGGCCATGGGCAGCTGTGGTAACTCCTGTTCACAGATGCCAGATCCAGCCCACAGCTTCTGGAATCCAGGGCTGTGCAGAGGCCACCAGCCTGATTAAGGGTGGGGCCACCACAAGGAAGCTCAGCATTGAACTGCTCTTGGGAAAGGCCTTGGCATTCCCATAGCCACCCAGATGCCCTCCCCACACACACACATCATGGTGCAGGACTGCACCTAGGGCCTCCCTGGCACTAATGGGGGCTTCTCGGGGGGGGGGGGTCTCAGGCCAAGCCAGGGGCATGCAGGTATAAGGCAGGCACCTAGACCAGAGGTCAGGGGACTCTCTTTCAGTCTAGCTGTCCAGGACCCAGCTGTGCCTCTAGAAGGAACCAGTGTGGCCCCTGGGATAGGAAGGGATGTGACCGCTGGGGCCCATCACAGGGTGAAGGAGTTGGTGTCCTGCATGGAGATGGTGCGCCCAGATGGAGCTCCCTTCCCATACTGGAATAGGGAAGGGTCACCTGGGAGGGTAGTATGGGGTGTGGGGCGGGGTGCTGGAGCTGGCCTGGTGCAGTGAGGCTGGGTGGATCCCTGTGCGGGTGTGTTCCCTGCACAGCCACCAGGGGGCAGCCTCTGCATGCAGGTGGGAAGGACATGGCTCTGCCCCTGGGCCTGGGGTAGGGGTGCAAACAGGCTCTGGAGGGGTCTTAGAGGATCAGCATGGCTGGTGCAGGAGGGCAGGCTTGGACTGGGCAGAGACAAGGATGTGCAGTCCCTCCTGGCCTGGTAGGAAGGCATTTCGGCTGGAGAAGGCTGGCACCAGTCCCCAGGGGTCCTTATCAGGAACGCATGTTCCGCCTCCTGTGAAGGGGCGCGGAATCCGTATGCTGGACAGCCCCTGCTCTGATGCAGCAGGTCTCCATCGCTGCCCCAAGAGAGTCACTGACCTTGGCCCCTAAGAGCAGATAGTTTTGTAGGCTGGACACTAGGAGGCCAGGGAACCACCAAAGCCAAGCAGAGAGTAGTGGCCTCAGATAAGGAGGGGAACCAGGACAGGCCTCTGAGAGGCAGGAGGGTGGGTGAGGTGGGCCCTAGAGCCTGCAGCTGGGGTGGTCTCTGGGCAGAGGCAGAGCAACAGCCCCGTGTCCTTCAGGCCCCCTCTCCTCTCCCTGTGACGTGGTGGATCCCAGCGATGTGGGTTGGGGCCAGCCACAGTCAGGAGGAGGGGGCTGGGGCCCATCGACCTAGAGTGGTTACCGTTCTCCTGCTGGCTGTCCAGAGAAAATCAGGGGGAGGGAGGCCCAAACAGGAGGTCAGCTGGCCCTCAGCGCGCATCAGATAAATGGGGAACAGAAGGGGCCACGGCAGCTCCCGCTGTGGCTGGAGAGGCGTGCCCAGGCCACCGACACCTCAGCCCACTGCACACACACAGCCATTATCACCATCGAGCTGTCGTCCCTAAGGAGTGGGGTCCAGCCTGCGCCAACGCAGCCGGGTCCAGCCCCCTAGCTGGCAGCGGGCCAGGTGTCCTGGGTGTGGCCAGGCTGCTGCATTACTGACCCTCATCACTGACCTGTGGCTGGAACGGCCGCCTCCGCCCCACCCTGCCCTCCAAGATGCTGAGATACCCAGGCCCCGGAACCAGGCCTAGTGCCGAGACAGACGGATGACCAAGTGCACCCGGTTCTCATTCTGAGGCCAGAGGCACACAGGCGGGCGAACTGCCCCATGGGCAACACCCACCTTCCCTTGCCCCACGCTGGGGCCTGAGCTCTGACCCCCTCGGGTCCCTAACCAAGCCCAGACTTCAGGTCCATTCCTGCCACAGCCACCACCGACCCAGCGACCCCGCCACCAAGTAGCCACGCCGCGGACCCGGCCCAGCCTGACGGTCCTGGACCAAGACCAACAAATAGCCCCAACTCCCGCTCATCCCCAAACATGTCAGATGGCAGGCCTGGGGACCCAGGGCCCTCACGCCCCACTCAGACGCGCAGCCCTCCCCAGGCAGCCACCTCTGGGGACAAGACAACTTCCCGAGGGTTACAGCAGGGGACGGCGACAGACGGACAGACAGACATGGACAGGGAGTGGCAGAGAAAGAGGCAGGGAGCGACAGGGTGAGCGGCAGAGCTGGGTCAGCGGCCCCGAGGGACAGTGGCGGGGGAGGGGCGCGAGGCAGGGGCAGGTAAGAGGTGAGGCCGGGAGGAGGGCGGCAGAGGCCCGAGGAGCCCCGCGGCCCCACCCCGGCGGCCCCAGGGGAGCGGGCTGCAGGCGGGGCGCACCGCTGCCGGGGGCTCCGGGCCAGGCGGGCAGCACCACGTGGAAGCAGTCGCACATCGCGGCGGCGGCGGTGCGGGCGCGCGGCGGCCCGTCGCGTCCAGTCGCTGGTTCTCCGGGCGCGGGCGGCCCGGGCGCGGCGGGCTCCGCGCTCAGCCTCTGCAGCCCCGCGCGGCCGCCGACGGCCGGACTCGGACTGCGGGCCGAGCCCGCGCCCCGCGACCCCGCGCCGCCGGGACCCCGCCCCGCCCCGCCCCGCCCGCCCGCGCCCAGCCACCGCGAGCGAACGCGCCCGCCGCCGCCCGCCTCCTTCAGCCCATTGGCTGCGGCGCTACAGGCCCCGCCCCGGGCCCCGCCCATCGGGGAAGGCCCCGCCCCGGCCCCGCCTCCAGCCGGCCCCGCCCCGGGCGCCGCGGGCCCTCGGCTCTGCCCCGCCCCGCCGCACGCCCCCCTTTCTGCGCCCTGAGCGCGGACTGTGCGCCCCGCGGGGCGGGCGTGTCTCCAGGAGCCGCGCTGAGGCTCCAGGACTCCCCCGCCGCCGCCTTAGGGTCCAGCCCAGGCTGGGTGCGGGGCGCCCTGGGGGGCAGTAGGGAAGGAGGCTGGGACGCGGTGCGCCCCTGCCCAGGGGCCGGCCTGGGGGCGCGGTGCAGCCGCGGGGCCCAGGAGGCCCGGGCTAAGGGCAGACGGTCTAAGCTGCGACCCCCAGAGCGGAACCGAGGCAGCGAGCAGCGTGTGCAGAGGACGGGGCGCCAGACCGCTGGGCCGCCGCGGAAAGGCCCGGGGCACCCGGCGCAGGGGGGGCTGGGAGTGTGCCCGGGCAACTGCTGGAGGCCAGGAGACCGCCGAGGGGACGGGGGCCGGGCGGGTGCTCCGGCGGAGGGGAGCCGGTGGGAGGGGAGCAGGGCAGCTGGGAGCCACGGGTGCTGTGCAGAGGGAGGCACCTCGAGGTGGGTGGGGAGTGAAGAGGCCCAGGAGAGCTGTTTCCCTGAAAGCAGGGGGTTAGCTGAGGCTCAGGCTGGTGTAGGGCACCTTGGAGTTACAAGTCCTGCTGGGGCTGGGGCTGGAGAGCCTGGGCCAGAAAAGACCAGGAGAGCACGGCCACCAAGGAGGACCATTCCTGGGGGCTGCCCGGGAATGGTGCAGGAATGGACAAATGGACACATGGACACAGGCGTACACACGCGCACACACACCCCTTTACCTGCAGGCCAGGCTGCAACAAGAGGCCCACTCAGACACGCAGACTTGAAACACAGAGACACACAGACGCACACACTCACCCGGATACACAGACGCTGACCTATGTGGACATGTCCCCATGCCCTCAGAGACAGGCACACACTCACACACCTGCACCCACTCCCGCCCACCTGCTAGGGCACGCACAGCAGGACAGACAGGTACGCACACACAGTACACAGCATCCTGGGCTCACTGGGATGGACGTGCCCGGAGGGCCCAGGTGAGCCTGCTGCTGGATGACTCATGCTCGCAGTTCCCGTTAGCCGGGCTGCAGCCGGGCAGCCTTCCAGCAGCAGGTCAGACAGGCACTCACATCACTGCTGGGAAGAGGCCCTGGCAGCCTTCCGTGTCTCAAGCCCATGGTGTGATGGGACATATCCCTGTCCTTCAGGTGGGGACATGGGCTTGGGTCTCACCCCTCCTGCCCTGGTGTCTTCTCTCAAGCTGGGCAGCGTGCCCTGGGCCAGAGACCCCACTTCCACCTCTCTCCCTGGAGACCTGCTTTGCTCTGCCCGGCTGCCAGTCAAGTCCAGCGTCTGCGCAGGTCTTTCAGGGTCTCAGTCGGCTCGTCTGGCTGTGGGTGCCTGGAAACATGGGCCAGTCTTATGAGACCTTAGGGCACAGCTCTGTGTCCCCATTGGGCATGTGACCTTGGCAAAGTTGTGGGGACCCTGGGTGCCTATCCAAATGAAGTGAGCTCACTCCATGTGACAAAGTGACATATCCTGATTGTCCAGCATAATGCACACGGGGCTACGATGGCTCCCATCAGCTCTGTGGGGAGGAGGGGGAATAGACCCTGGTTGGGGAGGCTGGGGGCTACCCAGACTAAGCAAAGGCAAAGAGGAGGGTCTCACGTGGCCACTGAGCCACACACTGCTGGCCCCCCTTACAGACAGCCCCTGTGCAGTTGAGTGGCCCCTGGGACCCCTGGCTGGCCAGGGCCTGGGGGAGGCTGGGGCAGGGACCTTTTCTGGGGCTACTTCTGCCTGTGGCCTTGGAGAGGGCTGGGGGGTTTACACCGTCCTGCTGGGGCCTTGCTTGCTCTGTAGCTGGGGGTTAACTCAACACAGGCCCCAGATTCAGGATGGTGTGAGCAGGGACGCCCACCCCAGGGCCTGCCCCTTCCCCTCTCCTGCCTGCTCTGAGGGAGGCTTGCATCACCTGCTGTGCTCACCCCCAGTACCCCATGTACCCCCTGGGGCCATGTGGGCCCCATTTTATCTCCAGGAGGCCCTGGCCCCTCAAGCAGTGTACCCCACAGTGTGCAGAGGGAGACTGCCCAGAAGTCAGCCCTTGCCCCCAGGCCAGCCAGACAGGGCCCTGCCTGCACCTGCTGGACCCCTCTTCCCATCCCACCCCTCCTCCCACCTGCAGGGCCCTGGAAGCCCCAGCCCGGTCCCAGGATCACAGGGCCTGACAGGGAAAAAGCTGCCCAGGTGGGACCTAGGAAGCTCATCTGTGGCTCCCCTGCCTGTCCCAAGCCCCAGCCGAAGCCTGGCCATGTGCCTGCCGCAGAAGTCTGTTGCTGCCAGGAGCCGCTGTCATCACACATAGCACCAGCCCTGTCCTGAAGTCCCCCTCTGGGGATAGATGCCCTACTTCAGAAGGCCACAGCATCTGGGCATGGCTCAGGAACTGCTGTCCCCCCAAGGCACAGAGACAAGGGCCCAACTCGCACCCTGGCACACACATGGCCCCACACCACCCCTGGGTACCACCCCATGAGGTGGGGGCTGTGGTGGTTCTGTAGTGCTCTCTCCAATTGACACAGGCTCAACCTCCTCCCCAGGACCACCAGGCCAGGGACACCGGGGACCACAGCCAGCCCTGGCCTCGGCCTGATGGTCAGGGGTCCCAGGCTTGCCTGCAGCCTCCCAAGGTTGGGTACATGGGTACCAGGACTGGGATGCAGAGCACAGTGGAGCCAGGGTGAGGAGCTGGGGCTGCCAGCCTCTGCAGCCTCTGCAGGCCCTGGCTCCTGGGCAGAGCCCCCACCCACCCTGACCGGGTTCTCCGCCTCTCCAGGCAGCAGGGACGCCCACAGCATCAATGATTGATGTTTCTTTGAGGCAGCCGCAGCAGCATAAGCAAAAATAGCTCTTGCCATTGTCCCTGCCCTAGCCCAGCCCAGCCAGAGGGGCACAATGGGGTGGTTGGGGCACCTGGACCTCCACAGCTGCCCCCCACCCTATTTAGCAGTGCTGGGGCTCTGGGATGGACTGAGATGTCCTTTCTGAGAAGGGCCTGGGAGGGCCACATGGGCTCTTTCTCCTGACCACACTGCACCCACCCCCTTCATGGCCTCTTGGGGAGTTGTGGCTTATGTCCTGTACCCCCACTTTAATGGGGACCTACCCCTCTAGCCAGTTCTCCCCCAGCTGATGGAGCCATTTAACCTTGAACACTGCCTGCCCTGCCCACCCACGTGGATATCCCATGTCATGGTGCTGACCTGAGGAGCCAGGGGCCACCTATCAGCTACCTGGGCTGCCCTCACCCCTCTCCTTCAGCCAGGGCTGAGCACTGAATGTCGGGATCACCTCTGCTGCCACCTCCGAGTCCTGACTCACCCACGGAGCACTTCCTCAGTGGGGTCACCAGGTGTATGAGTGTCCTGTGGCCCCTGTGACAAATAACCACACACACAGTGGTTTAGCCCCACATGCATTCATTCTTTTACAGTCCCCGGGGTGTGTATGGGGTTGGGGGGCTGTGTTCCTTCTGAGGGTTTCAGGGGAGATCCATTCTTTGCTTTTTTCAGCCTCTCGAGGCCGCCTGCATTCCCTGGCTCCTTGCTCCGCATCACTCCAACCTCTGCTTCCGTCCTCCCATCCTCTCTCAGACTCTGACCCCCTGCCTCCCTCTTTAAAAAAAATTTAATTTTTTAAAATTTATTTTTTTATTGCATTTATTGGGGTGACATTGGTTAGTAAAATTATGTAGGTTTCAGGCGTACAATTCTATAAAACATCATCTGTATATTGTATTGTGTGTTCACCACCCCAAGTCAAGCCTCCTTCCATCACCATCTATCCCCCTTACACACTCTTCCACCCCCATCTCCGTCTGGTAAGGACCCCCGTGGCCACACTGGGCTCAACAGCATAGCCCAGGACCACCTCCCATCTCAAGAGCCTTAATAATGTCTGTGAAATTCCTTTTACCTTGTAAGGTCCCATATTCACAGGTTCTGGGGGTCAGGACGTGGACTTGTCTAGGACACCAGGTAATGCGTGTGCCTGGGTCATTTCACCCTGCACCCTGAGGGCCTCAGCGCTGTCCTCCCCCTCCCCCGAGGTCCAGACAGGGAGTGGGGAACTTCAGAAGAGCGGCTCTGGCGCTGGCGACACTTGTCACTCAGGCCTTTGGGCCTGGGCCTCAGCTGCCCCGCACAGGAGGACAGCACTCCTCCACCGGTTCCTGCTCCCTGGGCTGAGAAGGCAGCAAGGACGGCGGGTGGACAGCAGGGCCACCTGGGGCCGAGGCTGCCCGCGGGTGACATCGAGGCAGGAGAGCGCCAGCTGCGGTCGCCCCTGCAGGGCCGCCCCGGGGCTGCCCCCTGCCGGGCGGGCTGACCGCGCTGCTCACGCGCTGCGGGGCTGGCTGCTGAGCCCGGGAAGCAGGGAGCGGGCAGGAGGCCGCGGTCCCCGGGTCAGCGCATGATCTCATCTGGTCATTTTTTAAAGTCGTACTTTCAGTAGCTTGGCTGAGAAGGACCAGGGGGAGAGGGCGATTCGTGCACACGGGACGGGCCCGGGAGGAGCCCGAGAGGCCAGAGGGCGGGACCGGTGAGCGGGCAGGTGGGCTGCAGCGGGTGCGCACGGGGCTCGCTCGCCGCGGCCGACCGGGGGGAAGAGCCTGCGCGGCGCGGGAGGGCGAGGCTGCCCGCGGTGCGCCCGCCTGGGGATGGCGGCGGGCGGGGCTGCTGACCCGGCCGAACGGGGCTCTACGCGGGCTCGGGAGGCGGGACGGAGCCCCTTCCGCGCCGCACGTCGGGAAGGACCGGGCCGGGCTCGGAGAGGCAGCCAGGCAGGCGGCCGCCGTCCCCGGAGCCTGTGGAGGAGGCACCGCAGGGCCCGCCCGCGTGCAGCGCGCGGGGCGGCGGCCGCAGGGCTCGTTGCAGCAGCGGGAGCGGCGTCTGGGAGGCGCGGAGCTGCCGAGCGCCGCAGGGGGCGGGGCCTAACGCTGCCACGCCCCGCGCGGCGCCGGAGCGTGACGTCCCCGTGGCGACGCCGGAAGCGCGGCTGGTGCGCGTCGTTGCCGGGCAACCGGTGCGCGCTGGACCCCGGGCTGGGAGCTGCGGACGGCGCTCGCGGGCCCAGGGGCGACGTGGCCTCGGTGGGTGCCGGCCGGAGGCGGGTCCCGGGACCCGTGCGCGCCCGAGCTCGCCCCTCCGGAGCCACAGGCCGAGCCCCGCGGGGGTCTCGGTGGCCGCCCCGTTAGGGACCCCCCGGAGCCCCGACCGCCCCCTCGGGGACTGCGCTGCGTCCTCCCTGGCAGCCCGGACTCTCCCCTGCTCCGGCCGGACTGGGCCTCGCTGGCCCCTGACCGCCGCCCCTCCCCCCCCCCGGGCTCGGGCCGCCCCCTCGGCACCTGGGTGTCTCTAGGACCCGCCCCTGTGCGCGGAGGAGCCCCGGGCAGGAGCCCCGCCACTTTCCCTGGGTGGCCAGGCTGCGTACGTGGCCTGGGTCCCTTCCGCAGCGACACTGGACCCCCGCGCGGCCCTCCGCACTCCCGGGAAGCCACCAGCAGCTACGGGGTGGCGGGCGCAGCCCTGGGCCGTCCGGGTGCGGCCGTGCGCGCGTCTCCCGAGCGTCCCGCCCTCGGTGCGGGCTGGAGACGCCCACAGGCAAGGCCCGTGGCGCCGCGGCGAGCGCCTGGCCAGATGCCCCCTCTCAGTGGGTCTCCGAGTGACCTCAGACAGGACGCAGGCGGGGTCTCCGTCCACCGGGCTTCCGCGGACGGCGGGGCGAGCGACGCCCCCGGAGGCAGAGTAGCGCCCGCGGGCGGTGCGCGCGGACCCGCTGCGCGCTCCCTGCCGCCCCCGCCGTACGGGGAGGCCCGCAGCTCCCGAGCCGCCAGGAGCCGCTTCTGCCCGGGAGCCTGGCTCCCAGCAGGTGGACCCTGGGCGGCGGGCGCCCGCCTCGTCTCCGCTTCAGAGGTGTTTCCAAGGAGCGCAGGGAGCGTTTTATTCGCCCGGAGGCCGCAGGTCTCGGGCCGCGGTGGGCCGGCCGGGGCGGGTCTGCTGCGCGCCGCCTCTGCCCCCTGCCGCGCGGAGCCGGGGGAAATGGGCGCCCACCCCTCCTGGCTCTGGCCACGTCGCCTCTGCCCCCGCCCCACTCCCACCTACCGGGCTGTGCGGCCCTGGCCGCGGGTCAGGGCGCCTGAGGACTCGGCAAGAGCCCTTCAGCGTGTGCACAGCGACGGGGCGCGGGCCGGGCCGAGGCGCCCACCCCTCGCCCCCCGTGGGACCCGACGGCCACGTGGTCCCACCCGCGTCGCCGCTGCCTCTGCCCCTCTTCCTCCGCCGTCTCTCCCCAATCGCCGTCAGCGCGGAAGTCTAAGGGAGCCCCCAGGGGAGAGGCGTGGCCGGTTCTGGGGCCCGACGGCCTGTTTTCTGAACCAGGCGGTTCCCGGGCCTCTGACGAGCTCCCGTTCCCGTCAGCGCGGCGCTCACGCTGGTTTTGAAAACAGGACTTGTCTTCCCGCCGAGGGATGAGTCGAACTGTTAGAGCACAGCGTGAAGTCTGTGAGAACCCGGGGAGGCGGGACGCGGCTCCCGCAGTGCGGGGCGCGGGGATGCTACACTGAGCGGGGTGCGTGCACCGGCAGGGATGCGTGCACCGGCTGGGATGCGTGCACGGCGCGGGGGTGTGTGCACCGGGCGGGGGTGCGTACATCCAGCGGGGATGCTACACTGAGCGGGGTGCGTGCACCGGCAGGGATGCGTGCACGGCGCGGGGATGCGTGCAACCGCCAGGGATGCGTGCACGGCACGGGGATGCGTGCACGGCGCGGGGGTGCGTACATCGAGCGGGGATGCGTGCACGGCGCAGGGGTGCGTACACCGCGTTCTCCCAGTCCCCCAGCCTTGCGGTTTCCTACGCCCGCCCCCACCTCGCGCCGTCGGGGCCTGCAGACCTCAGGTCCTTTGCGAGAAGTGCCCCGCTGGTTGTGCGGGTGGATTTCACAGCCAGTTAACACGCGGGAGACGGGGCTAACATGTAACATGGGAGCCTGTCTTTCTTTCCCGCGTCACTGACCCTAGTCCCCCTTTTCCCATACACTGGTTTTCATCAGCGATTTTGCACAGCTCCGTGATTTTTAGGGATGATCGCGTCATGTGATAGCAGTGGTGACGTACAATCATTCACAAATTTCACTTGTACAGGAATGATGTGTGTGGGACAGGATGACGTCCCACGTGTATTTCTCCTGAGCTTGGTATGTTTTTCTTTTATTTTTCAGCCCATTCTCAGCTATGAGAATATTTTTAGGTTTGCTTTTCAAGAAGTACCAGCCCAGCAGGCGACTGAAGATGTCTCTGCCTTAGACCACTTCCTAGAGATGGGCGGTGAAGGAGCGCCAGGCTGCGGATCTGGGCATAAATGGTAGCCATGAACTGACAACTCCCCATTTATACTTTGGGTTGACAAAACAGACCCACGGGGCATTTTGTTTCTAGCTTTGAAGTGCATGGTCTCTCCCGAGAACTCAGCAGAGGGCCAGGTGGCACGGGGTTGGTGTCCAAGCCCCAGCCCCTCTTTTTGGAGCCATATTTAGCCTCTCCCCAGCTGCCCCTCAAGCTCACTTGAAGCAAAGTGGGCCCGGTGGTGGTGGTGCCAGCTCCTCAGGTCTCAGTGGGAGTGCTGGGGGTGTGGGTGGGACTAGGGGGCCTGGGCAGAGGGCACAGGGGCCTCCTGGGGGACTTGGCCAAGTGATCCTCTGACAGAGAAAACACCCCAGTGCCCTGGAGGGACATTCTCGGCCCCCAGGGACAGCCTGCCTGTGTTCCTCCTGCTGCCTGCAAGGCTGCGGTCCCGGGCCAGTTACCGAGGGGAAATCCCGAACCCTGCTGTGAGTAGGCAGCTGGGAAATGATTCTGGCACTTAGCGCTCTGTCCCCTCCTGTGGTTGTGTGCCTTCCCTTCCCCTCCAGGGGTGGCCTGGCGGCAATGGATGGCACCTAGACATTCACTCGCTCTCCAGTAAGCATTTGTTCTGCTCTCATTTGTGCGATCTTTGTGGCACCAGCATGGGCCTGGGCGTCTGAGACCGTCAGGGAAGAAGACCAGGGAAATACCTGGCTGCATGGTGCTTCCTCCCCTTGGAGAGGACACTCGGTTATGAAAATGAGTCACTTGGTGCCAGGGACATGCTGCTCTGTGGAAAGAACAGAGCTGGAGGAGGATGAAGTGCTGGGGTCTGCAGGACAGTAGATGCTGTTAGAGCAAGCAGACAACGTCCATGGGGCAGTGGGCCCCTCCCAAAAGGGAAGGCTGTTGGCAGGATTCTGAAAGGTCAGGTGCCCTGCACTGCTGCTGTTCAGAAGGCTTTCTAGGTTGCCTTTTAATTCGTGCATCCCTTCCGGCTCTGAATCTAGAAAATTCTGGAGAGCTCTTCAGAATGCAGACAGCACGTCCACTTCCCGATGCCTCTGGAGTGGGTCCCGCAGCCAGGAAACCTTCCTCCTAGTTCTCGGGGTCAGTGCTGCTCAGGTGAGGTAATCTGGGTGGAGATGGAGCCTTGGGGTACATGGACTTCACAGTGACGGTGCCAGCCACCCTGTGGCCAACAGCCTGCCTCGGAGAGCCATCTGCCTGGGAAACAGCGAGCTGGTCTGCAAGGGCACACCTGCCCCGGGACTTGGAAGACTGAGCCTCCCCAGGGGTGAAGCCGCTGCTCTGTCAGAAGGGTGGGCATCAAGGCCAGGTGGGCAGGGAGTGCAGAGGGGTGCTGGCAGTGGCTGTGGGCACCTACCCTGGGTGCTGGTGAAGGAGGTGGCTGGTTGAAGTGATGCCAACGGGCCAGGACAAGGAGCTGAGGAGGGTGAGGAGACCCAGGTGACAGCAATCTGGCTCATGCAGACTGCCGAGGGCTGGCCTTCAGCAATTGACTGGGCAAAGCCTTTCTCCATGTTTAAGTATCACAGAAATTCCCTTACATGGAAAATACAAAAGGGGCAGGCGGCCTGGTGAAGGCGGGGCACTGGAATGGTTGCTACATTGGCTGAGGGGCAACACTGGGCTAGGAGGAGTCAGAGAGGCCCCTGGCTGTGTCTTGGTGCCAGGAAAACAGGACAGGAGGAGGGAGGGGGAAGCAGCCTGACCAGGATGCTGAGGTGGGATGGCTCTGGCCTGGAGGTGGTGAGGTACAGGGGTCACACAGTCCAGCAGGGAGAGGGCAGCGTGAGGCGATGACAGCCCAGGGTCCTCTGAGTCCGGAGCAAACTGCCCTTTCCCTGCAGTGCAGGAGGGCAGGGCAGAGGACTGGAGCGGAAAGGACCCTTTCCTCCCCTGCTGACGGTGCTTTGCGTCCTCAGAACCTTTGCAGGAACCAGGGTCATGTTTCGGAAGGTTCCGAGCTCAAAGAGCCTGAAGAAGTTGGGGTGCGTGGAGCCCTGATCCAGACTAAGGTGAGCCGCAGACAACTCGCTGGCTGCCTGTCTCCGCGTTTGAGTCAGTCACTCTTTCATTTATTAAAATGCATGTTTCCATCATCCAAGGCAGACATGGAGCATTCCCACCCCTGTGGCACAGCCTGTCACCCGCAAACCCGTGGGGAGGGCTGCAGGGAAGGCAGGACAGGGCTGCATGCCCTGCTCGCCAGTTTTCTCCACCGTCTGAAGTTCCTGCCGCAGCTGTAGTGTCACCTGTCAAGGGGTGGTGGTGGGCTCAAGGCAGAAAGGATGGGCAGGAGAGGGACTTCTTAGAGAAGTCCGCTGGTTAGGGGTCTCCCAGCTGCCCCGACGCAGGTATTAAGGAGGAGCACCATGGCTGGGCCATTCTCCCTTCCAGGAGCATGTGTTGCCCGGGACCCCAGAGCTCTGTACACCCTCCTCCCTGAGGTGGGAGTGGCAGGTGGTGGTGGGTCCACCAGAGGGTCTGCTTTGATGGTGGGTGTGGACAGTGCCCTGTTGGGGAGGGTAGGTATGAAGACTTCATCTCGACTGGGAAGGCGGGAAGGGGACAGCAAGGGTGGGGCCAGATGCACACAGGGGGCTCAGCAGGAGCAAGCCGGGTGTGAACTGGTGCTACCCAGCAGGCAGGTGACAGGTGCTGCGGGGCATGGAGGAAAGGGCCCTCTGTAGGGTGCCCAGCAGGCTGGGTCCATATGCTCTAGGAAAACACCCCAGGGCAGGAGGTAGGTGCAGGGCAGAGGCCACTTTAGAGCAGCGAGACATGTCCATGTGGCTGTCAGGTGGATGCTGCAGGGCGAGAGCAGGAGGGTGGTGGTGTCCTCCATGGAGGCCAGACCCTGCCCAATGCTGTCCTGGGACCACAGGCCAGGTCACAGAGTCACTTGGGACGAGGCCCAACATCCCTCCAGCTGGGGTCCCGTCTGCCCTGGGAGATGTCACAAGCTGTGTCCTGGCGCCTCTGGGTGAGGTTCAGGCACCGCAGGAGAGATGCCGGGGGGAGCACAAGCTGGCAGGGGAGGCGGGTGGCCGGGCTGCGGCACTTCCTGTCGCGTGTGCTCCAGCCTCACGGCGGCCTGTCAGCTCTCAGGAACCCCGGGCGGCAGGCAGGGGCCCCTGATCACATACAGCCTGCCTCCCGCAGGCACAGGCAGCACGTCCCAGCGCCACAGAGGAAGAGGGTGTTCAGGCTGCGTGGCCTGAGAATGACAGTTTCACGGTGGCATTTGCTGAGGCAGGTGCACTGCGTATCTCCATGAGGAGTTTGTTTCCTTATTGGTAGCAGATACCAGAGCTGTTTTGGGGGGTTTCCCAAATCCCAGGTCAGTGTCCCAGGGTCCTTTGGGTAAACCAGTCCTGCGCCCACTGGATCAGTTTAGATGGAGGGTCCTTTGGCAGAGCCAGTCCTCACCAAGAGGCATCAGGGATCCCAGGAGTTGCCCCTAGCCTGACACAAACAAGGTGGCGCCAGAGCCCTCTGCCCTGAGTAGGTGCTGCTGGCCCCTGGGGGTGCCCTCTGAGGAACCCCAGGCCTGCCTGCCTGCACTGCCCGGGGCACCCCTGGGTCCCCACCCAGCAGCCTCTTGCACCCAGAGGGCAAACTTCCCCTAGTTATCAGCTGAAGAAACCCCCCTCTGACAGAGCCAGCAATAAAATTTTATAAAATTTTATTAAATAAAATTGCCTGGATAAGCCGTGTTCTTGCTGATTCACCTGCTCTTTGGGGACTGGTTCCAGAAATCCTGCCACAGCCTTCTCCCCACTCCTCAGGAGGCTGGCGCTCTGAGACTGCAGGGCACCCAGCACCCATGTGGAGGGACGCCAGCCATCACTGTCCCACCAAGGCCAAACCAGAGGCCAGGAGACCACAGTTGGGGGCCAGCCTTAGATGCTAGCACCTTTTACCCAGGTGCCAGACCCAAAGGGTGGCTTAGCAGGGACTACAGTGATGGGCAGGTTTCACCTGCCACTTTGGGGCCCCAGGCCGCCCCATCAGGCGCATGTGGTTTGGGGCTCTATGTTAAGGGGTAGCTCTGATGTTCTGGTGCTGCACACCTGGGAAATGTGCATTCATTCTCATTCTAGTCAGAAAGAGGCGAGTCTGGGAGCTGCTTTTCTACCATGCTGTTCCTCAACACCTTGGAGACTCCAGGGGCCCTGCCGAGTCTTGCCTCCCTCCCAGACTCAAACTGGGATGGGGATGCTGTCACTTTACCTGTTCCCACAGTGCCTCCCTGCCTCCTCGCTATAAGCCACATCCCCATTGTCCAAAACTCAACTCCCCACTCCCCAGCTCTGCCCCTCCAAGCGCCTCTTTCAGTGAATGGTACCACCACCCACCCACCCGGTCCCCAAGCCAGGAGCCATGGCGACCCCCTCACTCCCATCCAGACAGAGCCAAATATGGCTGAGTGTGTCCTGACGTCGGGCCAATCTCCTTGCAGAGGGGGCTTTTGAGAGAAGAGCAACAGGAGGGTGAGGCTGCTGCCAGGGCAGAGAAGCATCTGGGAGCTCAACGGTGTCAGCTGAGTGGGGACCCCAGGGTCCAAGCCAGAACCCACAGGCCTGCCTGGCCCTCCCTGTTCATTTTCTGGATATTTTATATCCAGAAGGCTGGCAAAATAGACCCTGTAGCTACTTCAAAACTGAACAAATAATTTTAAAAGACAGAAATGCTGTAAGACACAAATTACTGATTTAAGTTTATTGCTTCTAAGACACATCCACTTTAAACTACTTTCCACCAGAAGGAAACATTTCAAAACCTGAAGGGAGCAATCATGGTGGCTGAGGGCCACCCCACCCTGCTGTCCCCTGTAGTCACTTCCCGGCCCCTGCCAGGACCAACATCCAGCCTGTGACTGGCTCCTCCCAGGGACAACTCCAGGGATGCCTCTCTTCCTCAGGCCCCAGGGTCCCACTGCCCACCTAACATATCCAGGTGCAATTCCTTCCCCATCTCCACCAGGCACCTTAACTGGACCAGGAAAAAGACCCACCAAGGAGTGACATAGTGGAAAATCAGCACTCTCCCTGTCTGGTGGAACAATTTTAATAAAGTGAGGTGCACATCCAGGACATTGAAGAACCATCATGTGCCCAAAAGAAACAAACCTTTGTGGCAAAGGGCAGGGAAGGGAGAGAAGCATAAGCAGGAACCATGTGGGGAGAGCAGGCTCCCTTGTAAGCCAGAGAAAAGGCTGCAATGTGGGTGGTGGATGTCCACGCAGGGACACCGGGCAGGCGTAACCCCCACGCAGGGACACCGGGCAGGCGTAACCCCAACCCCACCGTCAATTACCCTTAGATCAGGGGCCACAAATGACACATGTCCACATTTCTTTTAATTGCAGACTTAAATTTAACCTTAACAGTTGGTCCCAGCACATTTACTAGAGCAGGCGTGGGCAGATCTGAGCACACAACTCCACACCAGGGCCCCACAGCCAGGCCATTTAGAGGCATGTGGGGCCCAGATCCAGGCTCTCAGGGGCCACCAGAAACTCCTTAGGTGTCTGAAGATCCACTAGGGCCAGAAAGGTACCTGACCTTCGCCCCAATGACATTTATACATAAATAGCCATAAATTAAACCCTACAAAATCTACACTTATTCTAACAAAGAACAAAATCTACACTTATCCTAACGAATCTTGAAGGTCGGCCAGGCCCCCTCAGCAGACCTGGTCACGACTCCAGAACAAAAGGGTCCCCCTTCAGTGGCTTCTAACCGTGACAGCACATGGAGACAGTTCCACATAAGTTTATAGTGAGAAGTCAAGGCATGTGTGCACTGCTGACTTGGGGAGTGACACTCGTAAGAAAGAACAAACCTTAAAAAATTAAACACACCAACTGCAAGAGTGAGGTTATAAAAGTTTCTAATTAGCAGCAGAGGATGTTTATAGAAAAAATATACTTTTAAGAAAATAGCTGAAAAAATCTAAAGAGATAAAAGTACAAAAAGTTTACAAAATATATCTTAAGCCAAAATATTGCCCAAAACACATAAAACTTAATTTTTAAAAATTCACCTATTTGAAGTTAAACGAGGCTGATGCAGCTGGCAGCCGTGTCCTCCACGGAGCTGTGTTGGGACTCAGAGTGGAGGAAGGCCCGGGGCTGGTGGCACCTGAGGCAGGTCCAGGGTGACCAACCTGCAGGAAACTGTTCAGCCCCTGGGGGAGGGGGGAGAGCAGCGGGCAGACTGGGCCCTGGTCCGGGACTTCCTTGTAATCACGACAAAGCAGGGCTGACTCCGTGGTAGGTTGGTGCTCTGGGGGTGTCTGTGACCTGACAATCAAGGGCAGGGCAGCCTCAGGTCTCGACCAAGATCTCCACCACGTGATCCAGCTCGCCCAGGTCCCGCTTGCAGCTGGCGCTGGGGGGCGGGGCGCCCCCGGAAGCCAAGGTCTCGAACCCGTCCCCCGGAACCGACTTGCCGCCCACCATTCCCGTCAGCATGGCGTCCAGGTCGTAGTAGGGGCTGTCCACGTCCGCAAACAGCCCTTCCACCGAGCTGGGGGCTTTACTCTCCAGTGTTTCAAATATCTGATCCAGCGACTTCTGAAAGCTCCCTTTGTTTTCCCGGGGGCTGTCCGCTTCCCACATGCAGCTCTGCGCGCTCCGCGGGGCCTGCGCACCCGGGGCCACAGACAGTTCCGAGCCCAGGTCTGGAGTGGGGCCACCGGCGGAGTCGAGAGCAGGGTGCTCCCCGGGCTGCTCCCACGTGGTGCGACAGAGGATCTCAGTGGAGACGAGGCGGTCCAGCGGCCCCCGCCCCGCAGTCTGGGGTGCCGGCACCCGCCACATCCCATCCTGGGTCATCTCCTCTTGAATCTGCCGGACCGTGTTGGCTATGAGAACCGAGCGGCAGAGATTGGGCTCAACCAGCATGTGGCACAGCTGCAGCTTGACCAGGGACATGTCCAGGAGCGACTGCCGCTGCAGGCTGTAGGAGGGCGCAGCGGGGACGCCCTCCCCGTCCTCATCGCAGTCCGGGCACTTTCTCTTTAACCCTCGGGCAAACATCGTGTCCTGCAGAAACGAGGAAGACACCATTAGTGGTTTCAGAGACTGAGCCCCTCTGACACTGCCCCAGGGCCCTGGGAGAGGTGGGCAGAGGGGGTGAGCCGGGCAGGCCCTCCCTGGACCCCTAGGCTACCCCAGCTCCCAGGTGGAGTGGCTGCAGTTCCTGCATGCTCAGGGCGGGACCGCTGGCCACGAGTCCTTGCTCTGCTCTGAAAAGCAGAAACACGAGGACCTGATGTTGGGGTTACCAAGCAGAGCACCTTGGGGTGGCGCCTCCCACTCCCCAGGGCTACCCCTTCTAGAAAAGCTACACCATGCTGAGCTAAGTCTCTTCTCAATTCTGTAAAGTAGCTAAACATTTTTACTTCAAATAATTCATTCAAGTTACTCATAAGAGGGTTGGAATCTTTAATATGCAAATTATTGGGTTTCCTTTTTAAAAAATACCAATCCTGTGGCTCCCTGAAGGTGTTGGGGGCGGGGGGGGGGGGAAGGGCGGGGGGGGAAGGGTGGGGTGGGCAGCCTCTGGGAATGGGGGTCTGCAGTGAAGAGAGAACTGGCTGTGGCCCCCTCCCCAGGAGCCCTTCTCAAGGCCCAGCGTGCCCATCCTCTGAACTTCAACATGCAGACCTCACCTCCCATGGATTTAACACTGTAACAAATTAAGCGGCCTTGGGCATTTATCCCCAGGAAGGAAAACCAACCTTTATGCAAAAACATGTACAAGCATGTCCACAGCAGCTGCACTCAGCTGCAAACCGGGAATAAGCCCACACCCCAGCCTGCCTGAGGTACTAGGGGCCCACACCGCGTCCCACCCCCACCCCAGCAGTGGGGGAGTAGCTAGTGAAACCATGGCACCTGCAAGGACCTCAAGGGAACTGCTACCTGAGAAAGCCAGTCTCAGAGGATGGGTGCGCACCGACCCCATGGCTGTGGCATTCTGAACAGGTATGGAGACAGGGCGGCATGGCCAGCACAGGACTGCAGTGGTGGGTCCACAAGCCATGCACATGCTGAGCGCACAGCCACATGTGTGCACACACATGCCATCTGATTCAGATCTGTGGCCACCCAGGGGAGGTGACCTTTGCCCATGTCTTTGCAACATCCTGTGGATTATTTTGAAATAAAAAATTCTAAAAGCTGAGTGACACAGTCCTGGCTGGTGTGGCTCAGTGGTTCGAACAGCGGCCCACACACCAAGGGGTCACAGGTTCAATTCCCAGCCCTGGTCAGGATGTGTGCAGGAGGCAACCAATCAATGTTTCTTTCTTACATGATGTTTCTCTATCTCCCGCCTTCCTCCCCCCTTCCACTCTTTCTAAAAATCACTGGAAAAAATATCCTCAGGTGAGGATTAACAACAGCAACAAAAAAAGTCACTAGCTTAAAATTGCCAAGTACAGGGTGGGGCAAAAATAGGTTTACAGTTGTCAGTGCGCAAAAGTTGATTCTTGTATTACTACATATTATTGTATTACTTCCTATACGAACAACGGTGAACCTACTTTTGCCCCACCCTATAGACTGAGAATGTAAGATTATGTCAAACTATAAAAAGACACCGTGTTGAGAAAAAGGTTAAGTTTCAAGGGTTTTTCTGTGGCAGGTCACTTCATCTCTGGCTTTTAGTAGTATTTTCAATAAAATCTAAAACTCCAACTCTGCCTGACGACTAATTTAATTTAGGGTCCAAACCAAGGCCACTGGAATAGCACAATCACCCCCTCACCCCCCAGCAGAGGTGAGGGTCTCGGGAGGTCAGGATGCCACGAGGGGCAGTGGGCGGCAGACCTGGTTTGCACTCCAACAGCGCAGGAAGCACGCTGAGCACGCAGTGCCCACTGAACGCCTGCTAGGCTGCAGGAAGTCAGGCCTCTACCTTGAGGAAGAGCTGGACACCAACAACCTCCCTTAACAGCAGGGAGGCTCCCTCAATAACCACTGGCTTCCCTAGCTCTTGACTCACTTCCAGCCTAGGACCCACCAGAGAAAGCCAGTGTCCCCAAGCAGTCACGTGGGCCGCCCTGCTTCCCCAGCCCCCATGGATGCCAAGCCCCGTTACACCAGGAAGCCCTCCTCCCTCTCCCCTGCCCTGATCTCTGCCAAGCAGGCAGTGGGGACCTCCCACAGTGCTGCCCTCACTGTGACTGATGGGAAGAGGTTCAGAAAGTACAGGAAAACCCCCTGTCTAGATGGGACCCCTTGTCTCCGGGCTCTCCCCAGCATTTCCTCTAAGCACCTTCTTTCCTGTGGGGTTGAGCTCATCGCAGGCTCTGCCTTCTTGCCTATCATTGTCCCTGTTGGTACAAGTTCACTATCACTTCCAACAATTGTGTGTTTATCCCACGTACAAACCATTGTAGCGACCCTCATGTAAGGCACTCACACCGTCACCACCTCCCCGGTGACGGTGACAGGGGTTCTACCTTGGGCTGCACTGACAGTCCCAGCACTGGGTTCCTTGGAACATCACCCAGGACAAAGGGAGGGGCAGTTCCAGGCACCTGTTCTCGATCAGGCTGCTCTCTGGGAAGGCAGACCACTTACCTCCACCAGCTTCTCTGCACTGACCTGCCCTTTAGGATTATCCCAGCACTGCAGGTACCCCCCACTGCCCGTTTCCACCAGCCCACCATGTTCCCACCAGATGTCATGGGTAAACGGTGCTGCATGTGACAACAGAACACAAGTAGGCCACCACTATCATGATCCAGGCAATGTGCAATGTGATGAATCCCAAAACACGACAAATAAAAAAGCAAGAGCAAAATGTAGGTACCATAGGACTCCGTTTCATGACCCATGGAAGAGGCTAGCAGACTGAAGCTGTGGAACAGCAGAGCGCCTGCAGAGACCAGGTCAGGCGGACGTGGGCCCGCTGAGAACACAGGGCTCCCCAGCGTGTGCGCTGTCAGAATTCAGGGAACTGCGCGCTGGCATCTGTTCAGTTCACTGTCCTGAATTATACCTGATGGTAATCAAGACAGAAGAACAAGAACACGAGGGGAGCCTCCCATTCACTTAAGTCTAGACCATTCAGACACAGCCCCACTGCGCGCATCAGAGCTCCAATCTCAGGAGCACGCCAGACCAGGTGTGCTCACAGTCATTCTAAATCACCCCTCACACGTTCCAAACCCTCAGCAACTATTCACTTCTGTGACTCAGCAAGAAAGTGCCAGCACAGATTACTCAAAGGCAGTCTATGCAGTCCCACGAGCACATGCGTGGTCACCCCAAGCCATGTTCAGGTAAAGGGGTCAGGCCTGTGAGGTTCACCCTCCTCAGACACTTGTGTTTGGGGCAAAGTCAGCAGTGTGATTCTGAAGGGACCCTGAGAGGTGCTGGGAAGAGGAGGCCCAGGTGGGCCTGGCCCAGCACAGCGCTCTGCGAAGTCCTCACCTAAGGGCCCTTAACCCTTCTAACCAGGGTCACAGGCCCCAAGCTCGGAGGCCAACCTGACTGCAGAGCCCAACTCACTGTTACGTTGTGACTCACTTCCATTTTCTCCGAGACCGGCCAGTTCCTGCCGCGTACCTATTTAAATGCTCAAATCCCACTGCAAACTCTCCCATGTCAAGGTACACTGCTCTTAGGTGTCCTCCAGACCAGGTGCTGACCAGACAGAGAGGGAGGGAATGACCAAATGAGTTCACATGGGGGGCAGAGCCATGAGGGCACGGTGTGGGCCCACCCAAAGCACCCCCATTGCAGAGGTGACCCAGGCCCACCGCACCGATCTCACACAGTGTGGCCAGCCTTGCGTGAGCCGGGTGCAAACGCAGATCCCCAGATTGTGAGCAGGAGGGCTGGCACAGGACGGGCTCTGGCCTGACCTGTCACCATGGCTGTCAGCCACTGCCAGGCACCCCTGGGTTTTTAAGGCAACTCGACACTCTCATTTTGTCACACAATCAGATCTGTGAAATAAATACTTCATCAGAGAGAAACAGGGAGATGAGCCAACCTGGTCAGGTTTTGGGACCCGTAGTGTGCAAGTCGAGGCACAGGGCCAGCACCCCACCGCTGTGGAGCTGACAGGTCTCATAAGCTGTTGCTACAAAGTGAATTTCGGGCACTTCTGTTACCTGGGATGAAACACACCGACTTTCCTTGCCTGGACACACATATAGTGAGCTGAAGGAACTTGGGTCTTTTAGTGAAACTCCGTTCTGCTGGCACTCTAATGCCCTACAAAACGGCCCCTTTCCCGCAGCCCTGGAGGGCAGTGTTCGGTTAGTGTTCCAACAGGAGCGGAGAGAGCTTCTCCGCCCTCCTTCCAAGCCAAAACCTGCAAAGGTCATCACGGACTCTTCATCCTAAATTCCAGCTTCAGTTATAAAACATGGCAAAGCTTGAACACAGCACAGTTCTGTGTAGGAAGTTGGTAAGACATTAAACTCAGCATTTCTCTTGGCTCGTTTTAAAAGAACCGTGAATGGGCCCCACACCCCGCGCGTGCGGCACCCCGGCGGCCGGCAGAGGCAAGGCAGCGGGGCAACCCTCCACTTGGGCGACAGCTCCCCCGGCACACCCTCACCTGGGGGGCTCTTCCTGGCAGGCCTATTTTGGGGACAATGAGCCTTTGAGAACGTGGAGCTACGCTGGCCTCGGGCCGTGGAAGCCAGTTCCTGGTACTTTTCCGAGCCGCAGCTGGGCGGCCTCCCAAGCTGGCGACGCAGCGCCGAGGGCCAGTCCCCAGAGCCCACAGCAGATGGTCCTCCCGCCGGCCGGCGGCCCGCCACTGTCCCGTCCCTCCCCCGCCCGGTCGGTCTCCACTGGACCGGGAAGCCCGGGAGGGCCGCGCCCGCGCGTGACCACGGCGGCGGCATCATGGCTGAGGGAAGTCGGGCCACTGCAGCCTGGCGCAGGGAAACCATTGCAAAATACCCCCAGCATTCCTCCGCAAAGCCACCACCCGGGCGGCAGGGGGGCCTGCGCGGGGCACCGCCGGGGGCCGCGCCGCCCTCCGGGCCGGGAGAGGTGCCATCTTGTCCGAGGGCCGGCCGGCCGAAGCGAGGTCCGCTCACAGGACCCGGACGAAGCCCCGTGCTCGTGCTGACCGAGGCGGAGGAGCGGGGGCCGGCGGCGGCGGGAGGGGACGGGGGGCAGCGGGGAGGCGGCCCCGGGGCACTCCGGTCAGGGCTGAGCCCGTCGGCGGGACCGGCGTCTGCCCGAGGCGCCCCGGCCGCCCAGGAGGGCCCCGGGGACGAGGAGCCGGCGCCCACCCCGCGCGTCAGCGGGAGACGGGGAGGGGCTCCCCGCGGAGGCCGCCCTCCGCCCGCGGCCCGCGGGCCCGTCTAAGCGCCTCCACCCGAAGGGGCCGCGGGCCCGCCGACGGCCAGGCCGCCGCTGCCGCCCCGGGGCCAGCACGGAGCCGGGCGGCGGGCGCGGCGGCCCGGAGGCGACCAACCCCTGCCTGCCGGACACTCGACCGGCAGGCGGAGGGCATAAGTCAACAAGGTCGCGCCCCCTCCTCCCGCCGCCCGCCGCCGGCCTCCCGGGCCCCGCAGCCCCCGGGCCGCCCCCCCCCGCGTTGCCTCCCCGCCGCCCGCGGGCCCCGTAGCTCCCCAGGCGGTGAGAGCCGCCCGCGCGCCCGCCAGGCGGAGGAACCGGGGGCCCCGGCCCGACGCTCACCTGGCCGCCCGCCGTCCGCGCCGCCGCCAGCCGCCCAGGGAGGGCGGGGCCGGGGCGGGGCCGCTCTGCGCCCACAAAGGGGCGCCGGGCGCCGGCCGCCCCGCCCGCTGATTGGCTGAGTCCGGGGGCGGGGCCTTCGGTTTAAACCGGGGGCGGGGCCTATCTCTCCAGTTCCCGCGCGGACGCGTTGGCCGTTGGGCCCGCGCCCTCCGCTGCCCCGCCCCCGCCGGCTCCCAGGTCTCCGCGCGCGGCCCTAGTGCGCCTGCGCGAGCCACCTGGGGGCGGGGAGGGGATTGGAGTGGGAGATGACGCGCGAGGGGCGGGGCCTGGGCGGGGCGGGGCCTAGGGGGGGAGGGCGCGCAGGGGCGGGGCGCCGGCGGGCGGGGCGGGGCCAGGCGGCGGCTCCGGGCACAGCCCTGCGCCCTGCGGGGGCTCCGGGTCCACGAGCAGCGGAGGAAACGGGAAAACCGGGAGGGCGCAGGGGAGGCGTCTGGTGTGCGCGCGTGTCTAACTCCTTAGTGGAAGAGGCCTGCGCCAGGAGGGAAAACCCAAGGACCACTTCTGAGCGCGGGCGAGGCGCAGGTGGCCCCGCGCCCGGCGCGCCCCGCGCTGGGGGCGTGGCCGTGCGGGTCACACAGGCCTCTGGGAGGCCGGGCGTGGGCGGGACACGCAGGGCAGCGGGGGGAGACCCGCAGGTGCTCTGTAAACGGAAGCAAACCCCGCTCGAGGGGCCAAACGCAGCCTCGCAGCTCGGAGCCCAGGAGAGGGCGCCCGCGGGCGGGACGCGCTCAGCCCCACGGGGCAAAGCGCCGGCGCCGGAGCACCGCTGGGGTGCGCCCGCCTCCCAGAGCCACCGCAGGCTTTCACCCCAAATGCCCGGCATTTAAAGAAATAGATAAGTCACGCCAGGACACAAGAACCAAAAATGTCCCCCCGGGAAACAGAAATGGACTCATCAGGTGGCCCCGATGTTGGAGTTAGATCTTAGTGACAGTGACGGCTGGAAGGGAGAAAGTCAACGACAAGGAGAAGTGGGATCCGCTGGGTGTGTGTTTTAAAAATATGTCTTTGCCCGGCCGGGCTGGCTCAGCGGCTGAGCCTCAACCTAGGACCAGGCGATGGGGGTTCGATTCCCGGTCGGGGCACAGGCCCGGGGTGCGGGCTCGATGCCCAGTCCGGGCGTGCAGGAGGCAGCGATCAGTGACTCTCTCATCACTGATGTTTCTCTCTCCCTCTCCTTTCCTCTCTCTGAAATCAATAAAGATTTAAAATATATGTGTATATATGTCTTTCATTGATTTCAGAGGGAGGGAGACATCAGTGGCGAGAGGGAGAATCGGCACCAACCTTGCTCAGACAGCCAGGCAGGGTCTCTCCCCAGCT
This sequence comes from Miniopterus natalensis, assembly GCF_054644295.1. NCBI lineage: Eukaryota > Metazoa > Chordata > Mammalia > Chiroptera > Miniopteridae > Miniopterus > Miniopterus natalensis. Next base: position 1,405,841 of record NC_142081.1, on the reverse strand, counting down.
GGCTCTCGGGGGCCCAGCAGAACCGGGGTGCCAACCCTCAGGAGACGACAGACAGGGGCAACCCCCACAGGCGTTAAAGCCCCAAACAAGATCGGAGCAGGTCAACATCAGTGATCTATGAAAAAGAGAGCACCTCCCACCAAGTTAGTTTCCTTCCAGGAACCGGAGGTCGGCTGAACTTTTCAACCAGCCAGCGTCACCCGTTATAATCATAACATAAGAGGGAAACGGGAAATCTCAATCGGTGGAGAAGCATCACCTGATAAAAGTTCAACACGTGTTGGTGATAAAAGTCAGGGAGCTGAGCACACAGGTGCAAAGTGAGGACCGGTCCACAAAGATACCCCCACTCCTGACACCCACTGCAAGCGGCGGGGTCACCGAGACCGCTGCCAGCTTCAGCGATTCACCAGAAGGACTCGCAGAACTTGAGGAAATGGATAGGCACACGGTTGCGGTTCATTACCGTGAAAGTAAAGAGATTAAAGTCGGCGTGTGGAGCACCATCGGGGAGGGTTCCAAGCACGGGGCTTCCACACTGGATGGCCCATGGCCCCCACCCTAAACCGCATCTTAAACTATGTGGTGTGGCCCCTGTCCCCTGGCAAACAGGCACGACACCCCAAGGGTTTCGAGATCACCTCTCAGGACCCCAAGGGCAAGGACCAGACCTGTCCTTGGGCAGGGATCACTTCTTTTGTGGTTGTGGTGGCTGCTGTTAACCCTCACCTGAGGATTTTCTCCACTGAATTTTAGAGAGAGTGGAAGGGAGGGAGGGAGGTGGGGGGCAGAGAGAGAGGCACAGATGTGAGAGAGACGCGTCAATTGGTTGCCTCCCACACTCACCCCCACTGGGCCAAGGATGAACCTACAACCCAGGTTCATGCCCTTGACCGGGAACCGAGCCTGAGACGCTTTGGTCCGAGGACTGACGCTCTAACCACTGAGCCACACGGGTCAGGGCAGGGATCACTACTGCACAACAAGGGAACTCCCTTCAGTTGAATAAAGTGTATTTACAAAAAAACTTGTAGGAAATAGTAGAATGTGGGGGTGAAAAGAGGGCCACATACCAAATATGACAGCTCAGGGGGAGGTCAGCGTGGGCGGGTCACACCAACCTGGAGACCAAGGTAACCGCACAGGAGGGTGTGAACATGAAAATTCCTAACCGCAAGCTGGTCATGGCAGGTAATCCTGTCCTAGGCCTGTAGCTCCCTTGACAAAGGTCAGTCTTTACCTTAAGTGAAACTGCCTGTTGTCTTTTTGCGTCTAAGATGACATTTCTTTGAAATGTCAGAGCATCTCGTTTTCCAGACCCTCAGGGCACAACCTCCCACCAGAGCAGAGGCCACAGAACCCTCCTGTTATTTTATTCCCAAATACCTCCTCCCTGTGCTGAAAATGTTAACTCCCCTGCACCCACCAATAGAAAAGAAGTGCCTCTCCGTTTTACTTGTGATCCAGTCCCAGAGATTTCCCCGATCTGCTTTCTCCCGCCTCCCTAATCTACCACCAATGGATCCATGTGACCCCCCCTTGTGCCTCATTTGATTCTAATGTATAAAATAAGCTGCAAAACTGCCGTTGTCCCGAACATTTTCTCAGTCCATTGAGATTTTACTTCCTGGCCATTGTCATCACTTTGGCTCAAATAAACTCATAGAAATCCTCCGCAGGTCTGGACGTCTCTTACGTGGACCAGCGCACAGTGAAACAGCACAATCGTGAGGACGCCATCCTGCGGCCTGCGACCAGGAATGACAGCAAGGTGACCGCCCCACCGCTCCCTCCCAACCGTGCGCCGGAGGGCCTGGCCGAGGCCAGCAGGCAAGAAAAAGACGCAGCAGGCATGGGACTTGGAAAGAACGAAAACCATTCTTCCCAGAGAGGTTTCAAATGTAGAAACCCAAGGAATCTTGTCTCAGTCGACTCAGGCACTGTAACAAAAAACCCACAGACGTTTATTTCTCACAGTCCTGTCCACGATCGAGCTTCCAATGAGGCTGGGCTTCTGGCGAGAGCTCTCCCCCAGGCTCTCCTCACCCCAGGGTATGTTTAGAGAGAGAGAGAAACAATTAGCTGCCTCCCTTACATGCCCCGACCAGGGATCAAACCCGAAACCTTTTGGTGTGTACAGGCCGATGCTCTAACCACCAAGCCATGCGGGCCAGGGCTGAGGCGCCTCTGTTCCTAACAACAGCTCCATTGAGGTGTAATCACACCTACAACTCGCCCTTTGAAGTGTACAGCCAGTGTCCTGGGTGCGCTCACAGAGGCCCACGGCCGCCACCCACCCTGGGAACCTGCCATCACCCAGGAACAACCCTGCGCTCTTACTGTGACCCGTCACCGTCCCTGCAACCCCGGCCCCTGGCACCCGCTGATCGCTGTCCAGTCTCCACGGGCGCCCCTGTTCTCACACACGGTGTCCCCGTGATGTGGCCTCTTGTGCCCGGGATCCCTCACGCAGCAGGCGTTCCCGGGGCTCACCCACGAGGCAGGGCGTCCTGCTGGGGGTGCGTGCATGGCTGGGTGGGCATCTGGGCTTCTGGGAGCGTGGGCCCCCCTCTCTTGGGCAGATCCTGAATCGTGGGGTGACTCCGGGTCTGATCACGGGGAGCCCTGGACTGTTCTGCACAGCAGCCTCCCCCAGCGTCGCTGCCCGGTGGTCACAGGGTCTGAATTCGCAGCTCCGGCCGTCTGGCCGTCCAGCATCAGACGAGAAGCCCTCGGGCACCTGTGCGGCAGGTGGCGGGTCGCCCCTGCTCCCTGGTCCCATCGCACCCATGGGTGGGCTCTGGGCCCCCTCCCTGCGCTCCCGCCTGCACCCAGCGGGACCTGCGGGTGGGCACTGAGGCCCGGCTGCGGACGGTGTCACTGTCAGGACGGCGTGCCCGGCTGTGCCACCCGGCGGCTCACGGGTGCGTGGCCCCGGGGCGAGCCCGGCTCCCACGCGCCCGCCCGGCCGCAGCTGGGCCAGCTCTCCGGGGGAACGCTGCCCCCTGGCGGCCGCACCCGGCGCTCGCCCACTGCCCAGCCGCGCAGCGCCCTCTAGGGGCCGCCGCCGGGACACACGGCCTTCGTGCGATGACCTTGCGATGGGGAGAGACGGCGGGAAGGGCCCCGGGGCCAGACGCGCCCATCCATCCAGGAGCTTCTTAGCCAGCGCCCCTCTGCGCCCGGCAGGGCTTCAGCGCAGGGCACGCTTGAGCTCAACTAGTGCCCCCGCAGCGCTGCGAGCGGGTACCATGGCCATTCCTAAATTACAGGCGAGGAAACTGAGGCACGGCGGGAGGGGTGAGGTCGCCTGTCCACGGGGAGCTGTCCTGGGGGTGTTAGAGTAGCACCAGGCCGCCAGCCAGCTGCTTCCCCACTAGGACCCAGCGCGCCCACCAGCGTCCGCACCCCGTGGCCCCAGGCCACCCACCAGTGTGGTTGGTCCCAGCACAGAGCCCCGCGGCCCTTCCCTGGAGTGTCCCTCCCGTGGGGTCAGGAGGCATTGCCGCCTGGGTGGTGCCGCCCCTTTGAGACCCACCCAGAGGATGGGAGCCCAGAATTCCCAGCCAAAGTGTTCTGAGCCCACCTCTCGGCTGGGCCGCCTCTCCCCCAGGGGTCCCTCAGGTGTGGGCGGCAGAGGGGGGTGAGCCTAGCAGGGGCCGCCCTGCCCAAGATGCACAGATGCACTTGGCAGGTAGGAAGCAGAAGCCTGGGGGTCCCGCTGAAGGTCCTTTATGTTGGTTGACAGCTTGTTAAGCACGTGGGCATGTGCGCGCGCTGAGAACACTCAGGGGCCCGGGTGGGTCCCCAGCTGGCACAGGGCTCGTGCCCGTGTGCCGCCAGCTGTCTCCACATCGTGATTCAGGGAACACCGAGGGGCCTACTCGGGCGTGGGTCCTGTCCAGGGAGATGAGAGTTCGGCAGTGAACAAATCGCAGGTGCCCCTTCCCCCAGGAGTCCCCCTGGGGACACACCTGTGGGAAGAGCCAGGAGTGTGGGGTGGCATGCTCCAGGTGGTGGGGCCACCTGGGGGCTCTCAGGGCTCCCTCCTTGGCTCCTGTCTCCCTCCATGGACCCCACAGCTTTGAGGTGCCTGCCTCCTCCCCACCTCTGGTCCCCAGAGAGAGGGGACAGATGTTAGAGGGTAAATGAACCGGAGAGAATATGAGAGAGTGAGAGGGAGGGAGCAGAGGGAGGGAAGATGTCACACGAGGGCTGCCAGGTTTCCATAAGCAACGTGAGTCAGAAGAAAAGGCCAAAGGTTTGTGGTAAGCGACTGTGAGACAGTCATGGCGTGGGGGTGGCCCATGGTGCCCACACAATGGGGTACACAGGTGACATCTTAGAGAACTGCGCCTGAAACTTACCCTCTTATTAACCAATGTCACCTGGAAAACTTAATTTAAATAAATGGAAGAGACAGAGGCTCAGAGGAGGCCACATGAGGACAGAGACAGAGCTGGGAGGGGGGAGGCCACAGAGGGTCGGCAGCCCCAGAGCCGGGAGGGGCCTGGCACAGGCTACCCCTGAGCCTCCAGAAGGAGCCAGCACCGTGACATCTTGATCTCAGGCTTCCTGCCCCAGAACTAGGAGAGATAACCCACTTTAATAACCCGTAACTAGATAGAGCAGCCCCAGGAAACTCACACGCAATCCACCTTTGGAACATCACATGGTCCCCCGCGCTGTCTTGACTCTCCCCCCCAGACTGTTCTGGGGTCCCCACCCACCAGAGAGCCCAGGGTGCACGCCCCTCTCCCGGGCCTGGCCTCCAGGGAAGCCCTAGAGGGAAATGTTCACTAGAAAAGGGGAAATGACATTATTTCATTTAAAGAGGAAGCTGAGGCTGACATGGATTCATTGCATTTTTATCTCAAAGGAATTTTCCAAATGTGTCTTCTCAATGCCTCCCACGGTGAAGACCGACAGTCAGGGCTGCCTTACAGAAACGAAAGCTAATCGAGCACACCGTCCACGCAGTTTCCCAGGAAACAAACGCCCCAGACGTGCAGGGAGCCTGGGCCCGGCCCCGGCTGCTGGGAGGTGCCTGAGGTGGAGGTAGTGGGTCAGACTCCTACACTGACCAGGTGAGGTAGGTGTCACTGGCCCTGTTGCAGATGGGGAAACTGAGGCAGTGGTGTGGCTTGTCAGGGGCAGAGCCTGGGTCAGACACTGAGCTGTGTGGTTTCCAGGGAGCCCACTTTCTTTCGACCACCCGCCACCCCTGTCCTGCGCTCCGTCTGTGCCTGGTGAGGGGCCGGAGGCCGAGGGGCCATCACCTGCCTGCTCCTGATCTGGCCTGTCCCAGCCCTCGGCCGGCTTCTCTCCTGACCATGAACCCAGGAAGCCTGGAAGTGAAGGAATTCCAGCCATCTCTGAGCCTTGCTGGCAGTGCTCACCATTCCCGGAGTCCACTGGCATTTCCAGCCGACATGAGCACCTGGGGCTACCTGCAGATGACATGTGGCACCTGCCCCCCAGCTCCCCTGAGGGGGTGGTACATGCAGCCTCCCCCATTAGACCTGCTCGGCACAGAGCCCACCCCAACCGAGGGCCACTGGGGCTGGGCTCCTGCCCTACCCCCCAGGTCCTAGGCACCATGAGAAGGTGCTCTGTGCACATGGCCCACAGTGAACTGTCATGGTCATCCAAGCAACGCCCACAGAAAAGCCCAGAAATAAAGTCATCACTGTGGATGCCCACTGGGCACCTCCGCCGTGCCCAGCATGTGCCAGCTGCCAGCAGCACCAGGCAGGCACGTGGCCTCTGCCAGCAGCCCTGCTGTTTGCTAATAGCCCAGCGAGCGAGAGCAAGCCGTGGACGGAGAGGCCCTCCTGCCTGCCACGTGCTGCCTGGGCGCCTGCCCTGGGTACAGTTGCCCTCACCTTGGGCCCTGTGGGGCCCAGTGGGAGAGCCTTGGGGGCTGGGTCCTGAGGGGAAGAGGCTCACAGAGGGCATGGCTCCAGGAATAAGAAATTGGTGGCATGACTTCCAGAGGGGCTTCATGAAGTGGACACTGGCTGGTGGGTTCTGTGGACAAGGAAGCCACCCAGCTGGCGCTGGACTCCCAGGCCAGCCGGCCTACCCTGTAGGACACTGGGCTCAGCAGGACTCCTTCCTCAGCCTCTCCAGGGCACCCAGAGGGACCCACGTGGCCCGCTGTGACCCAGGGGGCTGGAAAGGCCTGGGGAACATGCCACTGTTGGGGAGCGACACGGGCGACCGCCTCTCCTCCGAGTCCTTCGAACACGTGAGTTTGGTGACCTCTATCTTGGTGGACCACTTTTTCCACTTCCTGTGGGTTCTGGACACTTCTTGCCATGAATGGTTCATGGCCAGCAAGTAGATGATGGGGTCAGCCACGCTGTTCACCGTGGACAGGCACAGGAATACCATGGAGGCCGTGTAGAGCTTGACCTCCAAGGCGCACACGGAGCCCGGGTTGCCGCCGTAGTAGGAGAAGGCCACGGCTTTCATGAGCAGCACCAGGTGGTAGGGGGCAAAGCAGGCCAGGAAAATGACCACGACCGCGGTGGCCGTGTGCCTCACCTTGGCCTTCTGCGCGGCGCTCAGGCCCTCGCTCCGCTTGATGCTCCTGAAGATGCGGTGGTTCGTGAAGGCGATGACACACAGTGGGAGCACGAAGCCCACGGCGAACCGCGAGTAGTAGTAGTAGGCGGTCCTGCTGTCCATGGGCACCGTCTCGAAGCACCGCCCTCTCTCCTCCGTCTGGAACACCGGGTAGTGAACCAGCCCCACCAGGAGGAACACGGCCGCCGAGATGAGGACGGCGGTCCTCCGGCGCCGGCGGCCGCGGCTCTCCAGCGCGTACACCACAGCCACGAAGCGGTCGCAGGAGATGCAGCACAGGAACAGGATGCTGACATACAGGTTGCAGAAGAAGACGTAGGCGGTCACCCTGCAGGCCCACAGCCCCAGGGTCCAGCTGTGCTGGTTCTGGACGTAGATGACCCACAGCGGCAGGGTGCTGGCGTAGAGCAGCTCGCACACGGCCAGGCCGAACAGGTAGACGGCCAGCACGCTGCCCTGGAGCGCCTGCAGCAGCGTCAGCCAGGCCGTCAGGCAGTTGGCCGGCAGCCCCAGCGCGCACACAGCGCTGTAGGTCACCACCAGGAACAGCCGGCTCTCCTGGAAGGGCACCGTGCAGTTGTCCTGGCGGGCCTCCTGCGGGGGGCTTCCTGTGGGAGAGACAGCGTGGGGACGGGCCATAGAGCCTCTCCAGAGACGCTAAGGAACGTCACAGTCTGTGGTGACTCCGGACTAGACGCACCAGGGCCTAATCATCTCCGAACGGGGTTCTCCACGCGACCCCGAGACCCTCGGTCTGCGGCCCGGTGGCACTGCGGTCGGAGACCTGGGGCCGCGCCACGTAAGGCCAGTGGCCCACCCAGGTCGCTTTCCTAAAGGGTGGTTTGTATGGAAGAGAAAGTGATTCTCTCCCTGCCCACCGAGCCCTCTGCTGAGCACAGTCTCCGCGGAGTCTAAGGGTAGGAGAGGGGGGACACCTGTCTCTGCCTGAGCTGTCCCCGCCCGCCAGGCTCTCCCAACCCACACCCACCCTGCTGTGCAAAGCCTCCTTGGAGCCTGCCCTCCCCCACCCTGACACCCCCGAAACAGCCCTGTCTCCATCCCAGCTTGGTGGCTCAGCACTGGGTCTGCTCCAAGAAATGGGCACAATGTGAGGCCCAGACAGACATCCAAACCTCTGACTGATCCCCTAGCCCTGGGACTGATTTTTCTTCAAAAGGACAGGAAATGGGAGCTTTCTAAATGTCTTTTTTTTTTTTTTTTAATTATCTTTATTGATTTCAGAGAGAGGAAAGGAGAGGAAGAGAGAGATGGAAACATCAATGATGAGAGAGTCATTGATCGGCTGCCTCCTGCACGCCCCTTGCTGGGGATCAAGGAGCCCACAACCGGGGCATGTGCCCCGATTGGGAATCGAACCCCGATCCCCTGGATCCTAGGTCGATGCTCAACCGCTGAGCCACACCAGCTGGGCACCTTTCTGAACGTCTCGATGGAGAGCCTCTAGCTTTGTCATTTCTGAGTTAGTTTGAATCTCTTTTGCATGCTCTATTTTTTTTTAAATCCTTACCCAAGGATACATTTTCATTGATTTTTAGAGAGAGAAGAAGGGAGATAGAGAAACATTGATCAGTCGCCTCCTGCACATGCCCCAACTGGGGACTGAGCCTGCAACCGAGGTATGTGTCCTTGGCCAGAATCAAACCCAGGACCCTTCAGTCTGCAGGCCGATGCTCTAACCACTGAGCAACCTGGCCTGAATGCTCATTTTAAAAATAATTATCACTGTTGTGAGACAAAGTGCATTGTGGTGAAATTCTTACGGGCTCCCTCCTGAATGTTTAAGGTCAGAGGAGTCATGGGGGCTCTCACCTGGCATGTTTGCCGGTTCCAGTGTCAGGGCGGCTCTACGACAGCTTTCCAGTGCACATCATGTCTTAGTGGTCCTGTTGCAAAGGTCACTCAGGGTTTAAAATGACCTGGAGGAAAAGTAGGTTGAAATCGCTTTAGGCAAATCAGATTAAATCATAAGTGAAGTCATTTGACAAATGGTTATCGGGCAGTTATTATGAACCAAGTCCTGTATTTATTCTGTGAATTCAACAGTGTCCCTAATATATAAAGAGCTCCTACAAATCAACAAGAAGTGTCAAAGCAATAAGCAGATCATTCACAGAAGAAACAAATGTAGCTCCTAAAAATAAAATTTTTTAAAAAGCTCAACTCACAATGAAGGAAATGCGAACAAAATTGTCAAATGGTAGTCTTTTTTTTTTGCCTCTGAGGTTGGCAAAAAGAAAGAACTTTAATTTCTGGTGCTGGCAAGAGCATGAGGAAGTGACGCCTTTCACTGTGCTGACGGCAACACAGTGAACTGGCACGGCATGGTGCCTGCTTCCAAAAATCTTCAATTACCCAAGATGCACAGCACATGTCACCTGAAAGAATGTCCCAGTGAAAGAGCCCAGGCCCCCAGGAGAGCACCCACGACCCCTCAGCCTTCCCCGGGCTTCCTTCTCTCACCACAGGTGCCCTAAGACAGGCTCCATCCTGATCAGCCAGCGAGGGGCTGTGGGGAGGGGAGACTCTACCACATCCTCAGATGGTATAAAAGATGAGCCCCAGCTCCGAGGAGCCACTGTGTCCTGCTCTGCTCAGAGGCACACGTTTTGGAGCCACCGAGTCTGGGCCGGGAGGGTCGACCGCTGGCTCTCAACCCAATCCCGCTGCCTGGTGCCGGCCCCGCCACAGGGCCCACTGGCCACACTCCCTACCCATTGGCCTCCCAGCCCTCCTTCTGCAAGCATATTCCACCAGCTGGAAGCAGCAGGAAGCCGAGATATTTACCTGAAACTACAGAAAGTTCCCTGAGTTAGACATTCTAAGTAAGACCCAAAATGCATACAGAGGTGAGACTCCAAGTGACAGTCACCTTTTCAGACTGACGTTCCCCCCATGGGCCCGGAGGGTCCTAGGGCCTTGCCGGCCCTGTACCCCACCCCACCCCATGTCTCAGGTCAGACCCCTGCCAGCTGCAGGTTGGGAGCATGGGCCACCCTGGGTGCTGTGGCTGAGGGCCACCTGCCAGGCTCTGTCCTCTAAGGAGATGATGGTCTGAGGCCCAGTGGGACCCACAGCCTAGGGAGAAATGCAGCCTCCTAAAAATAGAGACTCAGCAGGCTCTGGGGTGAGGGAGACAGAGTGGCCTCGCGGGCTAGGGCCCCCAGGGGAGGAGCTGCTCACCTCAAAGCTGTCCAGACAGTCTGGACCCCGAAGCATGGGGGCACCGCCAGCCTACCCCCCTCCCTCTGCTGATTTCCTTGCTCAGGAGGAGCTGCTGGGGAAGGGCTCCAGGAGGGAAGGGGCTCCTGGAAGGTGCCTGCTGCCTTCACTAGAATTCCAGAGCCTTCTGAAGGCTGGAGGGTGAGCCCTGTCCTCTGGGGAGCCCTGTCCCCAGGCTGCCTCCCCTTGAAGCAGATAGGAGCAGGGGTCGGGGCGGGGGTGTCTAGTAACCACTTCTGCAAAAGCCAGAGGAAGTGGTAGCCCAACTGAAATGCTCCCTCCCCTACAAGCCTCTCACAGCACAGCCCCTCCCATTGGAGGCCACAGGCCGCTCACATGGCCTGTGCAGTGCCAGGTGCTGATGTCCAGACCCAGGGCCTTGTCCCTGACCATCAGGCCCGGACAGTGGCTGGACATGTGGAGATCAGGAAGGGATCCCACGGAGAGAACCAGCCCTCCCAGTGGAAGACTGAGTAGGTGTGAGGCCCTGGCCCCTCCCGGGCTCTCTGACCTTGGGATCCAGGGGGAGACCCTCGGGGAGCATGGAGCAGCCGGGTGCCAGTGCAGCCTGAGAGTGGACCCCAGGCCCCGGGACCCTGACACCAGCACTCAGCTCCTGTCCCTCACCATGGTGGTGGCCTGGGACACTTGTCCCACTGCCCACGCCCTGGCCCACACCCCTCAGAGCTTGTCCTGTACTTGGACAAATGGTTTCAGTTCTCTTCCCAGGAACTTCCTGGGCCTGGTGACCTGTTCCTGGCACCTCCTGCTCCCACTTTCACCTCCTCTACTTTCTGCTTCCTCTCAAGTCCATGCTCCTCGAGGGTCTCCCCCTGCACCCCAAGGTGAGCAAGCCCGGGAGGGTCCAGGGCCTCACACCCACCCAGCCTCAGTGGGTCCTTCCCTCTCCTGAGCTAGCAGCTGGGACACCAGGCGGCAGCCAGGGTGACAGTGAACCCTCCACCCCACCAGCCCCAGAGAGCCTGTGGCCGGTCCTGGCATGTGGCCGGGGCTCTGTGGGGAGTGGGCCGCCCACCTCGGGCACAGGCTCCCCCCGGGCCAGGTTCCTCTCCTGGCCTCTCTGGTTGAACGTTTAGTGGGAGGACAAGGCCGGGCAGGAGTGGCCCTGGGTTCTCCCACACAGGTACCCTGCCCTTTCCTAAGGTCATCCCAGGTCCTGCCCACCTTTGGGATCCCACTGAGGCGGGTCTTGGCTATAGAGTGACAGACCCCCGTGGGATGGCCCTGATTCAGCCGGCGGTGGCTCCCAGCCCTGGGCCTGGGGAAGGGACGTGCCAGCCTGCACATGCGGGCGGGGATCTGACAGTGTGCAGGGTGGGCTGGTGGGCTGGAGGCCCCTTCACACCTGCCCCCCCGCCCCCCTAGCCCAGGTACCTCCTGAGCCTCCGCATCCCCCAAAGCCCACAAGCTTCACCTCCTCCCAGCCCCACCACCTCCGCAAGGCTGCCCCTCCTGGTGGCCCCGTTGCTCCCCCCGCCCCCCAGCACGTTCACCTGCGGCCGCTTGGCCAGGTGCTGAGCCCAGCGATACGCATTTTCCAGACGAGAGCAGCGCGCGTCCTCGGAGGCCTCAAGTGGCAGGTACGGAGCTGCCTCGCCCACCTGCCCCGCAGCACGTCCCTCAGTCTTTTAAACCACGTGCTTTTTCACTATGAGCTTCCCACACAGGCGCGGAAACGCCAACCATGAGCCCCACACTTCCAGCGCCTATGTCACCTGACCTGACCGCCCTGTCCCCCCCACACCCTGGTGAGACTGGCTCCTGGGGCCCGCCCGGCCCGCCTGGACTCACCGGGCTCCCGCCGGGCACTCGGGGTCTCTCCTGTTCTCCCCACGTGCTCATTCGGACCTGGCCGCCTTTCTGCAGTGTCCTGCTTTCCAGCCCCGGCAACACATCACCCGGGGCTCAGGCAAACGGGCCTCTGCAGAGCCACCCTCCCAACACCGGGACCCATTTTCTGTTTCTCCCTTTTCCATGGATTTTGAACACACCTTTTAAAAGCACACTTGCATTTCCTTAATCACTAATGAGGTTGAGCCCCCCCAGATCCAAGCTCTTACTAATCTTATCTCCCCCCCCAAGGTGTCCCCTGGCAGAGGTGACCCTCCTCAAGCCCCTTGGCCCGGGCAGCCCCTGGAGACAAGGGAGCCGGCTGCTTCATATCCTCCCAGCACACCCCAAATCAGCACCAAGCACAGGGCACCCAGGGGTTCCTGAGGGCCTGGGCGGCGTGAGGAGAGGTCCCAGGGATGCACCTGCCCGCAGCTCCTGACTCTCGCCCTGGACCAGCAGCCAGGTGAGGACTTTGCAGGAGACAGTCCCAGGGTAGAGGCTCCGAGGGAGCAGCAGGAGGTCCCCACACCCGGCCCCCCCCGCACCCCAAACCCTCCTGCTGACACACTGCTGTGGGCACAGGTGCCTGGGTTCTCTGGTGAAGGCCTCCGGGCTAAGACCCCCCCCAACAAGCTCGCTTTTGCTGTCAGACCCCCTGCCTGCCCCCTGCCAGCACGTGGAGACTTACTCAGGCCGTCCCTGTGGCCCAGCCTCTCCTCAGGCCCAGCGGGGGGCTTTCAGAAAACAGCAGGGACTAACCCACTGTCTCTAAACCCCGGATAACAGAGACTCCAGGGTTGACCGCCCGGGGGGGATGCCAGCCCAACGCGGGCCTGTCACTGTCCTGGGGGCTGACAACAGGAAACAGCCCAGACCCACTTCCCCTCTGACAACACCCGGCGCCAGAGACGGGAAACACCTCTGAGTTCACTCGAGGTCTTTGCAGTGGCCAGGTGGACACATGGCCAGCGTCCTGGGACAGACAGACTGGGCAGGACCCGTGGGGCTGGGACCCTTGAGAGGTGGACTCCAGCTCCTGACCCAGCGTCTCCAGGGCAGGGTGGGCACTGCAGGGCCAGCCTCCAGGAAGCTGGACACGGGAACACCACGGACACAGGGAGAGAGGAGGGGCAGCCGGCCCTGGTCACAGTGGCCCCGAGACCAGCTGCCCCCACCCCTATCCTGTATCGCCCCAGCTGTGCACACGGCGCCTGCCCTCCCAATCCCCATCCTGGGGGGCTGCTGGAGGAAAAGGGCCTGCACCAGCCACCCTTGGTTCTGCCTCTGACGCCCCAGGCGGTTCCAGCCTGACCAGTGGCCTCTGTGGGTGGGTCCCCAGACACAGCACCCTTCCCCGAGGCACCGCCCGCCAGACTAAAACATCCTACATCCAAATGCGCGGCCCCGTCTCCTTGGAAAACACCACAGCTGCAGGCAGCCCACGGCCTCCTCACCCACCCTCTGCCCCACAGGCTGGTCCCGGGTTTCGGGGTGAGAGAGGCCAGTGCGAGCCCCTTCCCTAAGCCCGGCACTGAGGCCTGACTGGTGCCTGCGGTCTTAGCCCCCAGGGCAGGGCAGGGCCGGGCCACACTGAGTCAGTGGCCTCTGTGTCCGGACTTCAGCAGGATGGTCCATGTGGTGTGTCCAGGCTGCGGCCCCCTGCATGTCCAGGGTGGGGAGAGCCAGGGGGCACCCCCACTCTGCACTGTCCTGCAGCACCTCGAAAGCTGGGCCTGGAACGTGTGCAGGTCTGAGCACAGGCCTCACCTCAGCCTCTGAACACCCGCCCTGCGGCTGTGGTGTCCATGGGCCACTGCCCAAGCATGTCACCCTCCTCCCAGGGGCTCAGACGCAGGACAGCGCTTCCAAACCGAGCAAGCGGAGCTGGGGCTCTGGGAGCCCCGGACCCCCTGTCCCTCAGCAGCAGCCTCCAGAGGCCCCGGGTCCGAGGGAGGCCGGGTCTCAGCAGGGGCAGAGCCAGCCAAGCCAGGTGTCCCCTGGGCTTGCAGTGCAGCTGGCACTTCACGCAGGGACCTGCCCCCTCTGCACCCCACTTAGGGGTTCCCTGCACCCCAGCTGGTGGGTCAGGTGGGAAACACAGGTCTAACCCTCTGTTGTGTCAGCTGAGTCCTCCCCTTAGTGCCTCAGGAGGGCCTGGGGGCAGGAGCTGAGGGGCGAGCTGGGTGGCAGCTGTGCCCACCCCCACCCTCGCCCCCAGGACCCTTATTGCCCCTGCTGTGCACAAATCCCTGGCCAGGGCAGGGGGGGTGGGAGGGGGGTTTTAGGGGAGGAGAGGGCTGAGGGGCACCTGTGGGTCAGTGTTAGAGAGAAGCAGGACGCGGTCGCCGGGCTGGGGGTCCGGGTGCTCCTCCTGAGGGCTGAGTGTCTCCCGGGGGGGAGGGGGCTGCAGCCTCCTGGTGTGGACACCCCCAGGGCACCTGCTCCCGTGGCCCCCGACTTTGGCTGGGCAGGTGCCTGTGAACCTGGAAACGCTTCCACGTCTATCCTGTCCGCAATGTCGTTTTAATCATTTCACGACGGGGAAAAGTATCCACCCTTGTGAATCGCTGTCCTGTGCTCAGATCCAAATTTCGGGAGATACAGAAGGGAGGGGGCAGGCGTCCGCTCCCGGCCCACGTCCGGGACCAGATGACCATCCTCCTGGGGGACGGCGGGTAAAGGTTTTATGAAGAAAAGCAGGAGAGCGTGAACCCCAAGGAACCACCACCTGGATGCTAGAGACGCAGATGCTCTCAGACGGGCGACCCCGGGAAAAGGCAGGCGCCCGAGTCGAATGCAGACCCCGGGACTTGGCGCCCAACACGCGCGGCTTCACCTCCAGAACCAAGCGCGTGTCCTGCGCGACCCGACCTGAGCCTGCCTCTTACTGAAGCGCACATGCCCGGCTTCCCGTCCTCACGGGGCTCCCCGCCTCGCAGGGACGCGCATCTCCCTGCATCTCCCCGCTTCCCCCCTGCGAGCAGCGCCTCCGCCCCAGGAGCGGCATGCTGACTTTCTGGAGCGCCCAGGCTGCTTGTCTCGGGCACTGCGGCACATCCTGGGCTCCGCCTGACTGGTCCTCCCGTGCCATTCAGTGTGTCCCCCTCATCCGTGTGTCTCGTCCCTGGAAGCTGGTCCTAAAGCCCTCAGGTGCGGGAGGCATTTCTGGTGACAGTTTCTCTGCAGCGCGTGTGACAACTTGGAAATGATCAGCGGGCGGGGCGCCCGGGGCAACACTCCCGCGCCCGGTCACCGGCCTGGGGGCTGCACCCCCGCTCCCGCTCCCGCTCCCGCCAAGTCGCCGCCCCGCTCGTGGCCAAGCAGTGGCTCCTGGTGTGTATGTTCCTCGTGGATCGACTGGCGGGGAAGAGTGTTCGCTCCCCCGTCGCCAGGGAGGACAGTGTCCCCTGGCCGCAGCCGAGAACCCGAACTTTCTCTGAGTGCCGTTCAGGATTCATAGATCTTTTTATTGTGGCAAATTTTACGTAACATAAAATATTCAATTTTAAGAGCACAGCTCAGTGGCATTGAGCAGATTCACGCTGTTGCACAACCACCCCCAGTGTCATCTGCAGAACGCTCCCATCTTCCCAAACCGAACGCCCTCCCGCCTCCCGGCACCACCGTCACTGCCTCCATGGGCCGGACTCCCCCAGGGGCCTCGAATCCGTGGGGTCACACAGTGTCCGCCCTGTCTCACTCAGCATGACGTCCGCAGGCCCCTCCGTGTCCCAGCCGGTGTCGGCGTGTCCTTCCTCGCTAAGGCTGAGCCACCCCTCGGTGTGAGGGGACCACGGCGGGCTATGCATCATCCGCGGTGGGCTCCCGGGCTGCTGCGGCCTTTGGGAAACTGGGTAACGCGCCCCTGAGCCTGGGCGTGCAGGCTCGCGGATTTTCCTGTGCTCAGCTTGTGGCAGTCAGCCGCACACGTAACTCCTGAGGTCACTGCAGTTGTCCCACGTGTGACAGATCTTGCACCCGCCGCTTCAGATCGGTTATGACGCGCGGGTGTGGAGCGAGCCCGCGTCCCGTGCCCGTCTGTCTGTCCCGTGCCCGTCTGTCTGTGCGACGCCGGAGCCCGCTGGCCAGGAGACCGTCCCTCGTGCCTTTCCTGGCTCGGGCCCTGCCGCCCACCTTGGGCCTCAGCGACGCTGAATCAGGGGCCCCGGGGGGGGGGGGCACGGGGCTGCTGGGGTTCCCCTGGGACCCGGCCTTCCTCATCAGAGCAGGAGTTTCCCGGGGGGGGGGGCGCCGGCAGGGAAGGGGCTCTCGGGGGCTCAGAGCAGTTCCTGAAAGAGCTGGCCCGAGACAGCAGAGGCCGGGGGAGGACAGGGGCTTTTGAGAAGTGTCATCCTGAGAGCCCGGTGATTCAGAAACCCTCCTCGTCAGCCCTGTTACTCTGACTGGGGCACACCCTGCGTGTCAACCAGGAGGCACGGTTTCAACAAAGCCGTAGGGTGTCCTAGTTCAGGCACAGGCGGGGTTCCTATTGCCCCAGAAACCCCAGGCAACCTTGCTGAACGCACGGGGCTCTCTTCTTCCCCGGCTGGCCTGGCAGCTTCCGCAGCCGTGGGGAACAGGGTGCCTCTCGTGGTCCACTGTGGCTACTTGAGCGCCAGCCTTCACACCTGCGTTCCGGGTGTCAGGCAGGAAGGAAGCTGAGGGCGGTGGGCCCTGCCCCTCAAGAGACGTCCCAGAGCTCACCCGTCCAGGGCTCGGGAAGGAGGCAGGCAGGGCCGACCTCGTCCTGGGGCAGGACAGGGACCCAAGGCCACAAGAGGAGGCCATTTACTTGGTCAACAGCTGTTTTATTAAGCGCCTGCTTTGTGCCAGGGCCCAAAGTATGGTAAATATTCTCCCCACCCCCAGGGAAGACACCCCTGGCCTCTCTCAGCCCCGCTGCTCGCCCAGACCACTGTCCCCAGACCCCAGCTCCTCACCGAGAGTGGCACTGTTGGTTTCTAGGAACTGTTGGTTTTGCTCTAAAAGTTCCTTGACACAGAAGGGTGTCAAGACCTCCCCCAGAGGGACAGCAAGGTGCAGGTGTGGTCAGGGCCACCCCAGACCTCCCCAGAGGGGCAGCAAGGTGCAGGTGTGTCCCTCCCTGGCCACCCTGGGAAGTCTGTCTGGCCACAGCTGAGAGGTAAGAGGCAAAGGGAGCCTCAGCTTGGAGCCCTCCATGGCCAGGTGGTGGAGCTCGTCCAGCTGGTGTCTTTCCAGCTCACTCCCCAGTTCCTCAGCCATCAGAGGTCAGAGGTCAGCAGCACTAACCCCACTTCCCGCACTGTCAGAGAATGAAAGCGAATCCTCCCCTGGATTCTCCTCACCTCTGGAGACTCCCCGGCCTCACCCTCACGCCCTGCAGCCCAGCCCAGGCTAGGACCTTGCCCAGTGGTCCCCACCCAGAGTGATTTCATCCCCAGGGGACACTTAGCCTTTCTGGAGGCATTTTTGGGTCTGAGTGGGAAGAGGAGGGATGGTGCTAAACAGCCCATAATGCACAGGACAGCCCCTCCCCGACCACAGAGAACCATTGGCTCCGAACCTCGCCTTCACCATGCTGGGTGGGGAGCCCTGAAGCCCCTGGGGCAGGCCCCCTCTAGGAGTTGCTCTGGGGCCCCAAGGGAGGAGGGTAGGCCAGGGACATAGGTGCCTGCTACAGCTGGGGGCAGCCCCTGATCTCCCCAACCACTCCCCCCAGAGCTCCCCCTCCCCGGGGAAGCCCCAACTCCAAGCCAGCAACCAAGGCCAGGGCAGCTGGACCAAGTTGCCTGCATGGCCAGGAGCCAGCCCTGGGTGCCCAGCAGGCTCTGGGACCCTGTGCCCTCCTCCACCTGTAACCCTGCTGCTACTTAAAAAGCAGAAGCAACCTGGGGGGGGAACTGCCAGGGGTGGGGCTTTCATGGGTGCTGCCCGAGGCTCCCCCCTCCCCCACCCATGACACCTTCCCAGGCGAGACAGCCCCCCATGTGGAAAAACACCCGCGGCTGAGGTCTAGCCCGCCATGCGCACCGGAACAGCTGGTTT
The DNA here is from genome assembly GCF_054644295.1 of Miniopterus natalensis. Classification (NCBI taxonomy): domain Eukaryota; kingdom Metazoa; phylum Chordata; class Mammalia; order Chiroptera; family Miniopteridae; genus Miniopterus; species Miniopterus natalensis. The sequence continues at coordinate 1,388,129 of NC_142081.1, read as the reverse complement.
CCTCCGCTGCTGGGAGCCGGGCTGCAGCCGCGTCAGCTCCCGGCTTCCTGGGTCACCCTCAGCTGAGCGAGCATTTACAGAGCCTGCTCCGTGCACTGCCCTGGGCGGGTCTGGAAGGTGGGGGATCCCCCAGAGGCCCACAGCCCAAGGAGGGACCCTTGCATCAGCAGGCATGGAGAGAGACCATAGTGGCCGCCCTGGAAGTGGGACCACAATCCCGGAGTGTGGTCGAGCACTGCAGCTGGACCTGGGGCCTGAGCTGAGCCAGCCAGAGCCCAGGAGGGCTTCCTGGGGCAGAGGGGTCTGCAGAGGGGCAGCTAGTGGCAGCCTCTAGGGGGAATCCCCTTAGGAGGGGAGGGGCCAGGACTCTGCAGCTTATCTCCCAGGCTGGTTGCAGGTACGTGCTGCTCTGCCAGGTGTCAGGGTGAGGTCAGAGGTCAGAGGTCGGGGAGAAGGCTGGGCCAGTGTCGGGGCCAAAAGGAAAGGTGGGGTGGTCGGGGATTTGGACCCAAGAAGACATTGGGAGAGGAGACGGGAGAGATCTGGACACTGCAAAGTGGAAGGCCAGATCTGGGGGACACAAGACATGGAGGGGTGCCCTAAAAGACTGGTGGTGCCAGGGCCTCAGAGGCCAGGCAAGGCTGGCATTGCCCGGTCACCTGCCCACAGTGAGGTGGGGCAGATGGGCAGGTGGCAGTGCAGCTGACCAACTGAGAAGTTCTGCGCAGGGTCCCGAGAGGGGAGTCAGGGGGACACCCCAGATGGAGGCAGAGGACAGAGGGAAGGGGTGTGTGCACCGTGGTGTGTGCATGTGTGTGCACCGTGGAGGGTGTGTGCATGTGTGTGCACTGTGGTGTGTGTATGTGTGCACAGTGAAGGGGGTATGTGCATGCACTGTGGTGTGTGTGTGCATGCAGGGTGGGGTGTGTGTGTGTGTGCACGGTGCTGGGGTGCTGGGTGGGTGGTTGCACCGTGGTGGGCATGTGCATAGTGGTGTCTGTGCATGTGCATGTTAGTAGGTTTGTGTGGTGCGTGCACGGTGGGGGGTGTATATGTGCACATTAGTGGGTGTGGGTGGTGCATGCACAGTGGGGAGGGTGTACACGCACTGTGGTATGTACATGCACGGTGGGGGCTGTGTACACACACTGTGGTTTGTACATGCATGGTGGGGGGGGTGTACACGCACTGTGGTTTGTACATACACGGTGGGGGTGTGTACATGCACTGTGGTATGTACATGCACGGTGGGGGTGTGTACACACACTGTGGTATGTACATGCACGGTGGGGGTGTGTACACACACTGTGGTATGTACATGCACGGCGGGGGGTGTACACGCACTGGTTTGTACATGCACGGTGGGGGCTGTGTACACACACTGTGGTTTGTACATACACGGTGGGGGTGTGTACATGCACTGTGGTATGTACATGCACGGTGGGGGTGTGTACACACACTGTGGTATGTACATGCACGGTGGGGGGTGTACACGCACTGTGGTATGTACATGCACGGTGGGGGGTGTACACGCACTGGTTTGTACATGCACGGTGGGGGGTGTACACGCACTGTGGTATGTACATGCACGGTGGGGGTGTTTACGTGCATGTTCGTGGGGTGCGTGGGGTGGGAGCACAGTGGCCAGCGTATGGGCTCGCGCATGCGGTGGGAAGCTGTCTCTACCCCTCGGGCTGATGGCCTCCACCTCACAGAAAGCCCGGGTCATGACAGCTGCCTCCACTTCCTGCCCTCACCTGCAGCTCCGCACCCTCGGTCACTTACCCTGCTGAGGCTTCCTTCCTGGGTGAGGGCGAATCCCTTGCCCACTGGGCCCGTCTGCCTTCTACCCCAGCCCTGCCGTCCCTGTCAGCTTCCGCCCCGCCCCTTGGTCACCTTCACACAAGCACACACACGCGAACACATTCACACGCACTCCGTGGGCTGACTGTACCTCCTGCCTTGCTTACTTTGCTCATTCGTTCTGACCAGTGTTTGTGAGGGATCTTTAGGGTTTTCTACAGGTGAGATCAGGTCATCTGTAAACACAGTTTTGCTGGTTCCTTCCCAAGCTGGATCCATCTGTTTACATAAGCACAACCTTCCTAGGAAATTAATCCAAACCCTACTCTGCAGAAAGGCACCCAGCTCCACCAAAACCACCGCTGGCAGCTGTGTGCGTCCCCCACGCCCGGAGCCAGGGGCCCCTCCCTGGTTCCGGGCGCACAGTCCCGCCCTGAGGCTTTCTTAGGGGAATGGTGACAGGGTCATTCTAGGAAGCCAAGCGCATCTGCCACCTGCAGCCTCCGCAGGGTCCTTGGCGTCACCGCAGGCTGGGACAAACCATCTGTGGTTCCAGGCTGAGCCTCAGGAACCACAGGTCAGCTGGGGGGAGAACAGGGACCAGGCATCTGGCCTAGGCTTCGGGCCATCCCCAGCCACAGCCCTGGGTTCTGGCGCCAGCCTGGTGCTGGGCTCTCCAGGCTCCTGTCAGCCTGCTGGAGCCCAGCAGTGCCCATCCGTCCGTGGTGTCAGGAGAGCTGGCCCTCCGCTGGCTCCAGGCTTCTGCTCTGAGGCCCTGTCCTTCAACCTTTTAGCTCCAAGTGTCTCTGTGGTGGGACTTTTAAATATTGCTTCAATCGACCTGCTGGTCATGGGACCAGTCAAACTTATTTCTTCTGGACAGTCTAGTTCCCTAAAAATGTGTCCATTTCATCTGTCTCCAGAAATTACTCTTATTTCTTTATTTGGAATTGATTTTTTTTTTTTTTTTGCATTTAATTTACATACAGTAAAATTCGCTGTGTGATGGCAGTTTGTGGGTTTTGACAAATGCAGATAGTTGTCTATCAACCAGACAGGCATGAGACAGAAAGCTGTGGCCCAGTCTCCCCTGCTGCCCCCCACCTCCCAACACCCACACTCACCCCCTCCAACCACCACCACTACCGGCCTATTCCCCTCTCTCTAGTTTTGCCTTTTGAGATTGTCACAGAAACGGAGTTATACAGCCTTTGAATCTGGTGTCTTCCCCGCAGAAAATGCATTTGAGATTCACCTGCGTCGGGCAGTGGACGGAGTCTCCCCTCTTACAGCCAAGTGGTAGCGGGCGTCACCCCTGGGCCAGTTTGGTGCCCGCCTGCTGGCTGGAGAGCACCTGGCCAGGTTCCAGCCTTTGGCGATTATAAATACAGCTGCTCTAAGATTCGCGTACAGGTTTTCGCATGAACTTAAATTTTTAGTTCTCTTGAGTGAATAGCTGGGAGCGGAAATCCTGGGTCACCACGTGGTGGGCAGGGGCCAAGCTGTCCCCGCGGCGGCTCCCCACTTCGCACGCTCCCAGGGGTGCTGCTTGGGACTACTGTTGTCAGCAGCTTTGTGGGCGTGCAGGGGTGCTGCGGGGGGTTGGTTTGTATTTGCCTAATGACAGATAACACAGGGGAGCACCCTTCGTGTTCTTATTTGCTGTCTGTGTCCCTTCCTCCCACTGGGCTCGGATCTTTGACCCATTTTTAAAGGGGGTCATTTGTCTCTGTACTCGAGTTCTGAGGGTTCATTACATACTCCAGATACAAGCCCTTTATCCGATACGTGTTTTGCAAACATTTTCTGCCAGCCTGTGCTCGTTTCACCTTTTAAATCTTCAACTCTCTCCTCTTTCTGGTCCGCGTTGGGTCTTTCCTTTCCTTCTGCTCTGTGTCATCGGTCAAGTAACTTTTCCAGAGAACTAGCTTCTGTCTTCACCGACTTTTGTTTCCATGATGCTGATTCCCAGTCTCACTTTTAACCTGATTTTCAACTTTCTTTGGGTTTTACTGGATTTTTCCCCCCAACGTCTTTTTTAATTTGCTTTCCAAAATCAGGGAAAACCTATGTGCAGTGCCACTTACCCCTTTAGGGGTGTAGTTTTCTCTTTTCACAATGCACTCTGTTGTGTAAGCTATTAGCACAACTGAATATAAAATATTGTCATCGCCCCCAAATTCCCTCGTGCTTCTCTGCAGTCACCCCTCCTGACGGCTGCCCCTACCTCCCCGGGCTGGACACGGCGTACGAACCCTGCGCTTCCTTCTCGCCCAGGGTGCCTGCTGACATTTCCTGGGAAGCACCCCAAGTCTGGATACACAGTGTTTTTCTCGTTTAGTTCTAGGTGTTTTAAAACTTCTATTATGGGCCCGGCTGGCATGGCTCAGTGGTTGACTGTCACCCCATGTACCAAGAGGTCACCGGGTCAATTCCTGCTCAGGGCACATGCCCGGGCTTCGGGCTTGATCCCCGGTAGGGGATGTGTAGGAGGCAGCCAATCGCTGTTTCTCTCTCATCCATGTTTCTCTCTCTCCCCTTCTCCCTTCCTCGCTCTCTAAAATCAGTAAAAACATATTTTTAAAAATACTTGTATTTAAAATCCCACTTCTATCATCATCTCTTCTTCAGCTCATTAGTCACTGAGCACGTTGAGTGTGTGTGTGTTACAGCACTCGCTGGTCTATGTTTCCCCAACATTGTATTATATCTTCAAACACTCAGCACAATTAAAAGAATTGTACAGAGAGATCCTTGTACCCTCCAGTTACACTCCACAGTTAACAACTTAGTGTACTTTCCCGTTCACACATGTCTCCATCCATCCACCCACCCACCCACCCATCCACACCTCTGTCCATGTATCCATCCATCCATCATCCACCCACCCACACCTCTGTCCATTCATCCATCCATCCACCATCCATCCATCCACACCTTTGTTCATTTATCCATCCACATACCCATCCATCCATCTATCCATCCATCCATCCATCCATCCATCCATCCATCCATCTATCCATCCATCATCCATCCACCATCCATCCATTCACACCTCTGTCCATGTATCCATCCATCCACCATCCATCCATCCATCCACACCTCTGTCCATGTATCCATCCATCCACCATCCATCCATCCACACCTCTGTCCATTCATCCATCCATCCACCATCCATCCATCCACACCTCTGTCCATGTATCCATCCATCCACCATCCATCCATCCATCCACACCTCTGTCCATGTATCCATCCATCCACCATCCATCCATCCACACCTCTGTCCATTCATCCATCCATCCACCATCCATCCATCCACACCTCTGTCCATGTATCCATCCATCCACCATCCATCCATCCACACCTCTGTCCATGTATCCATCCATCCACCATCCATCCATCCATCCACACCTCTGTCCATTCATCCATCCATCCACCATCCATCCATCCACACCTCTGTCCATTCATCCATCCATCCCCCATCCATCCATCTATCCATCCATCCATCCATCTGTCCATCCATCATCCATCCATCCACCATCCATCCATCCATCTATCCACACCTTTGTTCATTTATCCATCCACACACCCATCCATCCATCCATCCATCCATCCATCCGTCCGTCCGTCCATCCATCATCCATCCATCCATCCATCCACCATCCATCCATCCATCCACACCTCTGTCCATTCATCCATCCATCCACCATCCATCCACACCTCTGTCCATGTATCCATCCATCCATCCACCATCCATCCATCCACACCTTTGTCCATTCATCCATCCATCCACCATCCATGCATCCACACCTCTATTTATCCATCCACACACCCATCCATCCACCACCCATCCCTCTATCTCTCCTTCCCACTATGTATTCACCATGCCCACAGCTGCCAGACCTGCCATGCTCTGGGCATAATCCCCCACAGCCCGGGTCCTCAGCTGGCCTGGACTATGCTCCAGAGCACCAGCAGAGAGGGCAGGAGGCGCCAGCCTTGACCAGTGCCTGGGACTGGGACGCCCAGCCTGCATTCTGCCCCCGGGTGCCAAGGAGGGTGATGCTGGCCCCGGCCACAGGCGGCGCTGCTGGAAGCCGGGGCTGCAGAGCCCTGCCCGGTGCGGGCAGGACCCGGCCTCCGTGGCGGCTGGAAGAGGGGAGCCCGGGCGACCTGCGCCCCCTGGAGGCGAGGCCGGGGGGGGGGCAGCCCGCCTTGGGTGCGGTGTCTCCCCAGGGCTCCTGCCGCGCTTTGCTGCGGGACCCCCCCCTCCCCCCCGTTCCCCGGACAGTGAATGACTCACGCGCCCCAGCTGGAAAGTTTCGTGGCTCAAAGCCCCAGGCAGCTGCGCGGGTGAAAGTCCCAGGTCCCTTCCCGGCAGCGACTGAAGTTCCCCAGCCGCCCAGCAGACAGGGAAACTGGGTCAGGCGCCTCCCACTGGGTTTCCCTGGGGGCCGGAGGGGCCCGCGGGCCCGGGGGCCGGGTCCTTCCCCGCCGGCCCCGCGATCCCGGCGCGGCCCCGCCGCCTGGTGGCCGCTGCGCGCACTGCGCCCGCCTCGCTCCGGGGCCTCCGAGCGGCCCCCGGGCCCCCGGGCCGCGCGCCCCGCGCTCCCAGCGGCGCACAAGCGCACCCGCCCGCTCCGGCCGCAGCGCGCCTGCCGGGGCCTCGCGTCCACCGGCGGAGGCCGCCCGCGACCACCCGAGGAGCGGCCGGCAGGTGCCAGGGCGCCCCGCCGCCTCCGCGCCCTACCCGGGGCACCGCCGGTCCCGGCCCGGCCCGCCCCGCTGCCCGCCCGGCCCCGTCCCCAGCGGCTGCGATGGCCATCGACGGCCCGCGTCTTCCTCCCCCGCCTGGCGGAAACCCGACGGCGACCCGCTGTCTTTCCCACCTGCCCCGGCTCAGACTCCAAGCCCAGGGCCTGGTCTTTCTCCCAGCAACGCCCGGTAACTTTTAAAAAGACTTTCAGCCGCGTAACTTAACATCTGTATCACCTGCTCCCTCCCTTACCCCCCCCCCCACACACCAGCGCGCACCGCACCCTCCCCGCCCCACCGCGGCTGGACCTGTAAAGAGGCCCCAGCAATGCGGTGCTGGGGGCAGGAGGGAGACTGCCGTCTGGGTGCCCACATGGGGGAGCTTCAGGCCCCCCACAGCGAGCCAGGGTGGGCTGGGCAGAGGGGTGAGCTGCCCCCACTGGTGTCTCCTCTCTCCCTGGGTGGCCCTGGAGGGCCTGACACTCACCTGGTGTCCAGGGGTCCCCACGCTGTCCTTGTCTCCCGGCAGGCAGTGGCCAGCTTGGCCCAGCTTCCCCACCTGTGCAGCCCGGCACCCCTGTGCCACCCGCTTCCTCATCTGGGCCTCTCACCCGCTTTCCTTTTCTCTGAACCTCTCTCCGCCCCTTCCTCCCCTGAGCCTATTGGAGCTGCCCCTTCAGAGTCAGGCCCTCTAAGGATCCAAAAGCCAGGCCCCGGTTTCTGATGTCCCCTGGAGGAAAGCTGTGAGCCATAGTCGGGGATTTCTCCAAAGTACCAGGATCCCCACGGGTCTGCTGAGAACGTGAGGTGGACGTGCACACCCGCCCACCTGGCTCCTCTGACCTCCCTCAGGGCTGGACTGGCCGGTGCAGGCCCCACACGGAGGAAAACTGCTCCCGGGGGCGATGGAGAAGCCTCTAGAGCCACAGACTGGGAACAAGGAACCGCCCGCGGCCTTGTGATGCGATTGGGCTCGAAGCACCAGGACGCGCACTTGGCAATTCCTGGGCCTCTTCCACGGCCGTCTGTGGACCCAGGAGCCCAGGGCTCCCGCACGCACAACACCAGAGCCAGCTCCAAACTCTTATTTTTTTATTTTTTGTTAATCACCATCCGAGGATATTTTTTCCCATTGATTTTTAGAGAGAGTGGAAGGGAGAGAGAGAGAAAGAGAGAGAAACATCAACTGGTTGCCTCCTACACGCATCCCAACTGGGGCCAGGGATCAAGCCTGCAACCCAGGTTCCTGCCCTTGACCGGGAATCGAACCTAAGACCCTTTGGTGCAAGGGCCGGCGCTCTAACCACTGAACCGCCCCAGCTGGGGCTCCAAACTGTCTTCTGGGAGGACTCCGGTCCTGCTCCGAAAGCTGCGTCCACTGGGGCAGCCTGAGCTCTGTGTTCATTAAGGGCTGAACCGCGGTCTTTCTGTTGCAGTTAAAAGGGCCAGGCTGAGTGAACTGAGCAAAGCGGCCTGCCCGCCGCCCAGGTGATTCGACTGAAAGGAAGACTTGAACCTCAGCTCCAACACATGGAGGCCCCCAAACAAAACCAAAGCCCGAGGTCTCTGCCATCCCTGCATGGAGGTGGCCTGCTTCTCTGTTCCCTGGGGGAAAAAAACTTACAAACTAAAGTGGGACTGAGTCCCCAATCTACCCTCTGCGCTCAACCCCAGGGCCGCGAGGTCCAAACAGCAGGTCCCTAATGAGCCTCCACAGGGCCCTGTCTCTTTCGCTTGGGCCCTTTGGTTTCTCCTTAGTTCCTCCACCTAATTCGTGTATTGGTCTGAGATTTCTTAGAAAAATTCTGTGCCGGAATTTCTCTCTCTCGAAAGGGGGAAATAACTCTAGAAATTGACAGCGGTGGCCAAAGCAACCACCTGGGTGGATCGATGACCTTTCAACATCTCTTCTGTGTCCTGTCTCTGACAGCTTTGGAGCTGGTCTTGAGGACAGTGGTCATTTGTCCCCATGAGATCAGTGACCACCCTCCCCGTGGGCAAGACCCTCCACTCCTGGCAGCAGAATCCTCGGCGCAGTTCCTATTGGGATCCAGGTGGGACACTCAACACGGCCCCCTAGGATTAATCACTGCCCATAACTGAAGAGGCCCCGCAGGGCATGGAGCCGCAGTGGGGGCCCGCGGGCCCAGGGCCTCCGCAGCCCCGCACTGGCCCCTGCGACACCTGTTTTGCCTGTGAGGAAACCACATGGAGGCCCACAGAGACTGGCCACGGCCTCCGAGCCATAAACAAAGTTGTCACCACGGTTGCCCTGTCCTTCCCAGTCCCACACTGTCCCCCTCATCCCCTCGGACAGCCACGTTTTCACTGTAACTCACATGTACCACCTTCCTTGGCGTCCACGGGGACCACATCCGCCAGTATCCCTTTGCCTTCCCGGGGAAAGGTGGACAGCGGCACCCTGGAGGGAGGCGCCCAGGGCCTCCCAAACCTGGAAAGCCGATGTGGGTGACCGTGTCCGGAGGTTCTGCTGCTCTGTTCCCTTCCCCACAGACAGCGTCCACCTGTGTAAAGCTTTCGGCCCCAAAGGGCATAAACTTTCTCAGGAAAAAGTGCCGTTTGTTCACACTCAGGTTGGGTATTTAGGGCACCTGACCCCAGAACCTAGAAGCAGAAAGGCCTGGGGGTGTCCTGAACCTCCCCAAACCTAGTGCCGAGTACCAACGGCGAGGTCTGGACTAGCTGGCTTCTGTCAAAACTGTGTTCCAACTTCTCGTATGGCCCGGCCTGTTTACTGAAAAACAGTGAACCTGACCCTATTGTTTGGGAAGGTCAGGATGGCCTGGCTTTTAATGCCAGTGGGTGACTCTGAGCCCTCTCCTGCCCCAGACCTCTCAGCACCCGAATGCCACAGCCCACTGACTCCGGCCAGCGAGGGCAGCATAGTGCCCATGCCCAGATGGACTGGGAGCCCCACACTCACTCATTCACTCATCAAAGGCCCATTCATTCATTCATTCATTCATTCCTCCAACTAACACTTCCAGTGGGCCTCTCGGGCCAGTGCTGTGGTATCTGCCGCAGGGGATTCGTCCGAGTCAGGGTGGGCCCCCGAGGGTGGGGGAGCTGGAGGAGGTCCCGGAGGCTGCCTGGCACTCTGGTCTGAAGGGGATGCGCACAGCAGTCTCCTGAGACCTCAGGGTGTCTCCGAGTCCCCAGCCTGGTGGCCCAGAGGCCTCAGACTGACCACGCCCCACATCTGAGCAGCCCTGTGGCCTGTGGGATCATCTGCCTGGGGCTTCCCTCCTCTCAGGGGCAGACCCTGCTTCCCTGCAGCGGTCCTCCAGGGACCAGTGTCCCTACGCCCCAATGGCCTTCAGCTGCCCACAGGATCTGCTCCAAGCTCCTGACCTGCAGATGCCCCAGGAGACCAGTGTTTTCCTGGGCCCTCTGTGTATGGATCCTTCCAGGGACTCCGCAGCCCCTCTGCCCCGTGGCCCCCACAGCGCCCTCCCCCCAGGCCAGTCCCCTCTCCCCGCCCTCTTCAGGTCCTTTCTCACACCCCTGTTCCATCACCAGGAGCAGACAGGCAGCACCACCCCACAGGTGGCCACCAGGGGGCGCCGTGCTTTGGATGCATCAGCGCCCCTGAGCTGGGAGCCTGGAGCCAGGGTGCTGGGGGAAGACGAGGCTGACCTTCGACTGGTGTCTCCTGGGCTTCTTGGGAACTGTGCTAGTTGGTAACTGTGAGCCCACCTCCCAGGTGAGGAAACTGCGGGCAGAGAAGGGGTGCCGCCCAACTGGCTCTCAGGGCATAAGGTCTGGGTCTCCAAGGTTTCTCCAAGCCTTCCTTGAATCTGCCTCCACCTTGCTGTGTGACTTTTGGAAAGTCACCTGACCTCTCTGGGCCTCAGATTCCCCACCTGTAAAGCGAGGGTGGAAAGGAAGGCATTGCCGTGACTGGGCAGGGCCAACTACTGGACAGAGCGCTGGTCCCTGGCTCCAGCTCCCGTCTAGCTGGTCTCTGCGCCCCAGGAGCAGGGAGGGCTTCACCCCCACCCAGCACGAGGTGCCTCTGAGGGCTACCGTCTCAGCCAGCCAGCGGCCTGCCCGCTGTCCGTGGGCCTGGAAACTGCGGGGCTGCTTGGGCCCGGCTCTAGCCAGCAGGGGGCAGACCCTCCAGGGGAGCTCTGGGGCTGCAGCCAGGTCAGGAGCATGCCTTCCTGCCGGAGCACAAGTTGCCACAGGCTGGCTGTGGGTGTGTACGTGTGCGCATGCATCTCAGTGTGTCAGGAGCCTGTCTCTCTGCGTGACCCCTACCAGGGACGGCCCACCCGTACCCTCTCCCCTCCGAGGTCCCTGTGGGCCCAGAATGCTGGGTGTGGGGGTCGGGGCTGCATCTCGCTTGGGTGGTAAGTGTAACCAGCCCCTGCTGTGCGCAGCAGGGACCCAGGCTCCACCCTTCTCAGAGGGCCTGCCTCCTGGTGATATCGGCCCCCTTGGGCTCCACCCAGGCCCTCGGTGGAGGGCAGAAGAGGCCAGGCAGAGAGTGCAGTCTGCTGGGTGCTGGCAGCAGCTCGTTCCCACGCTCGAAGGTGCAAGCCCTGGCACTCAGACCCTGCCCCACCCTTGCCCTGTGGCGACCAGGGCACCTGGAATGTGGCTGTGGACTCCGTCCCCCCGGGCCACGGATTCCTGTCTCAGTGGGCGAGGGCGGAGGATGGCTTTCCGCCCTTTGATCCCTGCCAACTCCAGGGAGCCGGGCTGGTCCAGGCCTCGCCAGCTAGGCCACAGGGGAGCTGGGAGGGAAGCCCAGGCTGGAGCAGCCTCCCTGCTCTGCTCCCCAGGCCCCAACCCCAGCTCCCAGGGCCTAGCTCTGCTCCCCGGGTGCCCCGGGAGTCCCTGACCCCTCTCCTGCAGCTGGTCAGTGGTCTGGCTCCTCACCTGGGGACATAGGTGTGCCCCCCACCTTCATCCAGCCTGTGACCACAGCACCAGCCACACACACCTCCTCCACCTGCCCTGGGGTCCAGAGGCCCCACCCCTCTCTGTCCCCGGGGCCTCAGCCTGCTCTTGGAGGCCCCAGCAGCCCCTTTCGACAGCTGACCCACCTTGAGACCACTGGGGTGCCTGGTGCTGGTCAGGGTCTTGGCCCACCAGGAATGAGAGCGCCCCAGGGTCCTGGGCCTCACCCTGACTGTGGAGGACCCAGCACTGGCTGCAACCCTCACACAGATCCAAGGCTCCTCACCCCCAAATGTGCTTGTTTCCTGCCCCTCCCCCCAGCCAATGAGTCCCCCACTTACAGTACACTTGGATCACCTACCCCGGTGTCCAAGCACCACTGAGCACCCCCAATCCCCCCCCCCACCACACACACACACAAGGGGCCACACTCCCAGCCTGGGTTTGGGGCAGTCTCAAAATTCCAAGCAGGAGGGGGGATGGGGGGTCTCCTTGGAGCTGCTGAGGGGCAGGAGGACCCAAGGGGGGTTGGCTTGGCTCTGCTCTGTCACCCCAGCGTTCAAGGGGAAGGGGCTCGAGGGGGCCCCACTCGCGGCGAGGAAGGGGTGCCTGGCCTCCCGCCGGGCTGGGGGCTCTGCAGCCGGTTCCCCAGGGGAAGGGTCTGCTCTCCTGCCCACGTGATGAGTGGACGCCATCCCTACCCGGGCAGTCTTTACCCCAACCCCTGCCTGACCGCGGGACTGCTAGAGACCCCCAGTGTCCTTTCCCAGTGGGGCGCCTCCCTCTGGGGACCTGGGAGAGGGGCGGGGCCAGGCCGGGTCTGCAGGGTCCCCACACCCGGGATGAGCAGGAGGCTTCCCGGAGGAGGTGGCACAGATCGGCCTCTTAGGTGCAGGGACGCGTTCCTGCGCAAAGCCTCGGTGCACGGGGGACAGACGACGTGCGGCGGGGCCCACGGAGGTCCGGGGCCTTCCACGCGGCCGCACACCCCACGCGCCGGGGAGGCCGGGGCAGGCCGGGGGCGGTGGATTCCTGGGCGCCGTCGGACAAGCCCGCGCCTGTGCGCCGCTGGCGGGGCCGGGGGACGGAGGACGCCCCGCCCCCGGGGAGGAGCCAGTCCCCCCGGGACCCTCCGACGGCGGCGACCGAGGCCGTGCCCAGCTCCCGGCCGCCGCAGGCCTGGACCCCGGGCCGGCGGGGGGTGGACCTGCGGGTGCGGGGTTGGGGAGGGAGCGAGGTCCGCGGCGGGGCGGGGCGGGGCGGGGCGGGGCCGGGGCGGCGGGAGGGGCGGCGGGGCGGCGGCCCGGGTGGGCCGCGGGGCCGCGGGCTCGCGCCGGGAGCGGGGGGTGGGGTGGGAGGCGGGGCGGGGCTGCGTGGCCGTGGCTCCGTCCCTCCGCCGCCGCGCTCCATTCATCCCTTTAGCGCGGAGGGACGTGCGGGCTGCCCGCTGGCGCGGACCCGGGATGCTCGGCCGGCCGGGTCTGCGGGGCCAGCGGGCGGGCATCCCGGGCCCGGGAGGAAGGGGCAGGCCCAGCGGAGAGCCCGGGCCCCGCATCCCGATCGCGAGGCCCGCTCTCCCCGCGGGCAGGGCCCCCCGTGCGCTCGGTGCCCACGCTCCCTGGGCCCGGCGCACCTGCGCTGACCCCGCCTCCCGGGCCCAGGTTGGGCCCTGGGCGCCCCCACACTCCCCTGAGGGGCCTGGGCGCGGGAGGAGCGGGGGCGGGAGCCGGCGCGGGGTAGGCGACCGAGGAGGGAGGCAGGAAGCGCTCAGGGCGGGGGAGCCGCGGGAGCCCCAGGGAGCAAAGGCAGGCCGGCGAGGAACGCCTGGAGTTGTGCAAAGCGGAGGCGTGAACAGCAGCGTGGAGGGCAAGGCCTGATGGAGGAGCCTGGGCTCCTGTTCGTGAGAGCAGTGGGGAGCCATGGGAGGTGTTTGAGCTGGGGAGTGCAATCGTCAGATGTCGGTTTTATTTTATTTTAATTTTTTTTTTCCCCATAAATGAGAGTTCTCCCCAGCACCATGGTAAGGACCTCCTTTTTTTTTTTTTTTTTTTTTTAATATATCTTTATTGATTTCAGAGAGAGGAAGGGAGAGGAAGAGAGAGATAGAAACATCAATGATAGAGAGTCATTGATTGGCTGCCTCCTGCACGCCCCCTACTAGGGATCCAGCCTGCAAACCCGGCATGTGCCCTGACCAAGAATCGAACCGCAATCTGGTTAATGGGCCTACACTCCACCACTGAGCAACACTGGCTGGGTCCCTCCCCTGCTTTAAAGCCTGCCATAGCTCCCCAGTGCCCACAGGATCAAACCCAAGCTCTCCACCCAGCCCCTACCCCCCCTCCACCCCCAGCCCCCAACATGTCCATTCCCCTTCCCTGGAACTCAAGTGTGGCCACTTCCACAAACCCTGTCCTGCTGCTGTTCCTCCTTTGCATCTCTCTGGGCTCACACAGCCCTGGTGTGCCCCATACCTCCTCCCTGACCTGGGACAGTCAGCAGCTGCACCAGGCCCAGGCTGTGTCTGAATCTCTTGAGAAACCCTTGCCCCTCTGGCTTTCCCGGGGCCCACTGCATCCTCATGTGCCATCTCTGAGCCCCAGTCAGACTCAGTGTCCCCTAGCTATGGCAGGGAGAGCCCTTGCCAAGGGTTTGCTGAATGGGACCCTTGGCTGAGATCAGGGCACGTGGCTGGGACACAGCATCCTGGAAACGCATGGTGACTGACTTGGTGTCATGGGTCCAGGGTCCAGGTGGCTGAATAGGTGGAGCATTCCCCGGTGTGTCCCCCGCAAGTCCCCCCATAAGTTCAAGCCCCCCAGCCCTGCTCTCCAGGCTCAGGGAAGAGCTAGCTCAGGTCTCCTGCAGGTCCAGCCCAGCCCCCCCACCCCAACACACACACACCACACCACACCACGCAGCTCACTGAGCCAGGCCGCAGACAGGCATGCTCCAGCACGCCCTGGCATTCCTGACCAGGTAGGCTGGGAAGAACCCAGGCAGGCCCGGTCACCACCCCAGTGTCTCTCTCAGGAACATAAGCCACAGAAGGCTGAGCAGAGAACTCCAACACAGCCACTGACCCGTGACCGACCGTGGAGTAGAGGGGCCACGGTGTCCTGTTCCCAGAACCACAAAGCCCAGCATGGGAGGGGCAGCCTTGAGGAAGGGCAGGTCCCCGAACCACGGTTGTGGGGGCTGGGGCCCAGCCCACGGGTACTGGTGCTGGGGGCCAGGGCAGCTCCATCCAGCTGTGGGCCACCTGGGCTCAAAGGTGGGCCTAGACGGGCCACAGCACCAGAGACCAGAGACCCGCCCCACTGCTCCAGCCTCCAGCGGGGACTCCAAACCCACAGGAATTTGGGCACCAGAACTGGCACACATGGCCCAGGCAACAGCAGGCCAGGGCACCGGCATCACCCTCACAGCCTGTCCCCCTTTCTCAAGCAGGGCAGAACAGCGTCATCTATTCCAGTCTTCGTTTAAGGCCTGGGAAGACATGTCAGGGGTCACCCCTCCCCCCGACACACAATAAAGGACTTGTGGGTTCTAAGATTAATTCTAGAATATTCTACAAATTGTGTTCTTTTTGAAAATAACATCTCTCCTGTTATTTCTCTTTAGTGACTCAGGGAGTCTGGTATCAGGCAACCATGTTGAGCTCTGATACCTGCTCGTAGTTAATCTGTTGATTATTTGGCACTTCAGTGTATGTGACCATGTTCTCTGGAAATACATGATAACACCCTGCTGATTCCTTCTCCATGCGGATCTGAAGCTGCTGGTTTCTGTTCTTGTCTTATTGCATTGGCCAGGACTTTCGGAGTATCGCTGAGCAGTCAGCGTGAGGGCGCACGTCTCATGGGAAGGCTCTCCGCTACTCTCGCCACAGGTTTGAGGGCCGTAGTTCTATCAGTTAGGGAAATTCCCTCTGGTCCTTATTTTCTAATTTAATTTTTAATTTTAATACATTTTTATCGGTTTCAGAGAGAGGAAGGGAGAGGGAGAGAGAAACATGAATGATGAGAGAGTCACTGATCGGCTGCCTCCTGCACTCCCCCGACTGGGCATCGAGCCAGAAACCCGGGCATGTGCCCTGACCAGGAATCGAACCGTGACCTCCTGGTTCATAGGTCGACGCTCAACCACCGAGCCACGCTGGTTGGACTAAGTTGTGTTTTTTTTAAACCATGGGTATTCCCTGGCCTGTGTTGCTCAGTGGTTAGAGGTCGGCCTGCACACCAGAGGGTCACAGGTTCGAATCCTAATCAAGGGCATGTGCAGTCCCAAGCCCTGGATGGGGTGTGTGGGGAAGGCAACCAATCAATGTGTCTCTCTCACATCGATGTTTCTCTCGTCTCCCTCCCTCCCTTCCACTCTTTCTAAAAATCAATGGAAAAAATATCCTCAGGGGAGAGTTAACAGAAGAACTCGTGGGTGTGTATTAAACTTAATGAAAATTCTTCACCTGCATCGTTGTCGTGATTTTGTTTTCTCTGACCTGGTGCTGGCTGTGTTAACATCCCTCCTCTGAACTATCCTTCTGCTCCTGAGATAGAGTGTAAGGGACACATACACTTAATATGCTATTGGATGTTAGTGAGCGAACATTTGAACACTTTAAAAATCCATGCTCATAAATAAAAGTGGTTTAGAATTTATCTTGTGCTTTCTTTTCGATCTCTACACCAGCTTTATAAAAACAGGTCGGGCCGCTTTCCCCTTTTTCTCTTTTTCTGGAACAGTATGGCATATGGGTTATCCGCTCCCTGAGGGTTTGGTGGATCTAACCTGCGATGCCTGCTGGGCTTGGGGCTTTGGGGAGTGTGTGTGGGGCGGGGGGAGGTTGAGTTCCTACATTAATTTTTTAAAGAATTATTAAATTTGTGTGGCTTTCTATTTCTTCTTGTCCTGATTTCAGTCTTAATAATTTTCTATGAATGTATGCATTTTGCCTAGTTTTTTTTTTAAATATGTTTTTATTGATTTTAGAGAAAAAGGGGGAGAGAGAAAGAAACGTCGATCGGCTGCCTCCCGTGATCGAGCTGGAAACCTGGGTATGTGCCCTGACTGGGAATCCAACCGGTGACCTCTTGGTTCATGGGTCAGTGCTCAACCACTAGGCCACACGGGCCAGGCTTTTTGTTGTTTTTTGTTATTCGTCACCCAAAGATATATATATATATATATTTTAAACGTATCTTTATTGATTTCAGACAGAGGAAGGGAGAGGGCGATAGAAACATCAATGATGAGAGAGAGTCATTGATCGGCTGCAGCCCACAACCCGGGCATGTGCCCTGACCGGGAATCGAACCCTGATCGCCTGGATCTTAGGTCGACGCTCAACCGCTGAGCCACGCCCGGCTGGGCTACCCGAGGATATTTTTTCCATTGCTTTTTAGGGAAATTGGAAGGGAGAGAGAGAGAGAGAGAGAGAGACATTGGTTGGTTGCCTCCTGCACGGGCCCCGACCGGCACCGGGGATCAAGCCTGCAATCGAGGTCTCTGCCCTTGACTGGAATTGAACTCAAGACTCTTCAGCCTCGACACTCTAACCACTGAGCCAAACGGGCCAGGGCTGATCAGCTGTTTTTCGTACAGACCAAAGCTAATGCTGTCACTCTTGTCCCAGACCCAGCACTGAACTCTTTGTAACAGAATTTAAATCGATCTTCTTGGGTTATCCAGGGATTTCATCATCTAATCTATAAAATGTGATGTCCTATTTCCTCTGTTGCAGTTTCTGCAGGTCATTTTTTTCTCTTCTCCGTTGCAACCGTGGTGATCAGCAGTAATGACGGAAGACAAGCTCCCCTCGCGGTCCCTTCCTGGGCCTGCTTCTTGAAACGTCCCCCGTCTAACCCGGCAGCTTGGGGCCGATATAGATGGACGGTGTCCTATTGAGGACGTTGGGTGACGAATGAATGGAGCCCTGGCCCGGTGGCTCAGCCGGTTGGGGTGTCATCCTGGGCACCAAAAGGTTGCAGCTCAGGGCACATACCTTGGTTGCAGGTTCCACCCCTGTAGGGAGGCAACCGATTGATGTTCCTCTCTCCCTTCCTCTTATTCTAAAAAAAGAAATCAATAAAAACATATCCTCAGGGGAGGATTTAAAAAAAAAAAAGAGCCCTAGCCAGTTTGACTCCGTGGTTAGAGCGCTGGCCCACGGACTGAAGGGTCCCGGGTTCGATTTCCGACCAGGGCACGTGCCCTGGTTGTGGGCTTGATCCCCAGCGGGGCTGTGCCGGGGGAAGCCGATCAGTAACTCTCATGATGGATGTTTCTCTCTCTCCCCCTTCCTCTCTTTGAAATCAATAAAAACATATTTTAAAAGAAGAGAGAGAATGCACAGGGGTTCTGGCCGTGACGTTGTAACTGGGGTCACACCCACCTTCCTGCCATAGCTATCAAATGGGCCCGCTAATTGCGTCCCAGGCAATTACTTCCAGGAATTGAACAGCAGGCTGAGTGAGTCTGACCCTTCCGAGGAGGGACAAACACGGTGCGTTTCATGTCTGCCCTAGTTTTTCAGTTCAGGTTTCCTTCCAAGGTCCGGGGAGATGGAGGCGAAACAGAGGTGCGCGGCCTCGCTGGCGTGGAAGCAGAGATCAGGGTTCGGGGCACCGGAGGGCGCAGCGGGCAGGGGATGGCACTGGCCAGGAGGGAGCTACGCTCGAGGGCACAGCCGTAGGAGTCTGCCACCGGCTCCCACGCGGGGGTTTCCCCCACGCCAAGCAACGCGCCGACACCGGCTGGGTGTCCGAGGGCTCAGCTCCATCCTGGCACAATCTACCCAGAGACAGCACCAGAGGTAACGGGCGCAGGCCCGCGAGACCACCATCCTCGGACACCAGCCTCCAGCCCAGGGGTGACCTGCACTTCTGACCAATTGGCTAGAAACCAGAGGTCGCCATGCCCCCTCCTTGGGTTCAGGTAATTCGCCAGAGGGACTCACAGAACTCGGGGAACCTACATTTACTCACTACCGGTGCACCACAGAGGTCCTGAAAGGATTCAGATCAACAGCCAGAAGAGATGCGCAGGGCAAGGTCCTGACGAAGGAGCTTGTTCTCCTGGGCTTGGGGCTCAGCAGGGAGACGCCTGGTTGCCCAGCGTGGATGGTCTCCCAGCCCTGTCCGTTTGGGTTTTTCATGGAGGTTTGATGACAGGGGCGTGATTGATTACTCCATTGGCCATTGACCACTCCTGCAGCCCCTGGGCCCCCCTTAGAGGTGTGGGGGGAAGGGGACCTGAAGTTCTGACCGTTGATCCCAGGGTGGCTCTCCTGGCCGCCACCCATCTTTGTTTCCCCAGAGTCACCTCATTAAACATAACAGAGTCGCCTTGACCGGTCTTCCCAGGAAATTCCTAGAGTTTGGGGAGTTCTGTGCCAGGCTTGGGGGTGAGACCAAATAGATATTTCTTCTTATGAGTCGCAGAAGCTCGGGGGGCAGCGTGGAGGTCCCTCAGCTCCTGGCTGTCCAGGCAGGAAAGCCCTCGGCGAAGCCCAGCGGCGTCGCTGCGTGGGGCTGAGGGCGGCCACGGGGCAGCAGCCGCATCCGTGCCCGGGTAGGTGGCGAAACCCGCTGAGCACCGTAGGCTGTCGGGCGGAGGCCCCGGGGGGACCGTTTCTGTCTTTGTCTTGTCTTTGCCCACCTGCCTCCACGTGGTCACCTGAAGAAGACACGGCCCCGGGATGCCCGTGGAAGAGCCAGGGCCGCGGGGTCCTCCTGGGAGCGGAGTCCCTTCCTTCTTCCACACCCGGAGTCCCGTCCACATCACGCCGAGGCCGTTCCCACCGCTCAGCCTCGGCCAGTATGGGTGGCTGTTGAGCTGGGGTGTCAGTCAACCGACCAGGAAAGAAGTGAGGAGCACTGCCAGCGTCTTAGCTCAAAATGCCGAGTTCCACGGGCTCTCCCCTAACGCGCAGTCTCGACAGATTCTCCCCTCCTGGGTGTACCCTCCTGCCCTGTCTCGACTCGCAGGCACCCCCACCCCGTGTCTGACAAGGCAAAGGACAACCCTTGCAAAACTTCTGACGAGTAAGCCTTCTTTTCCCAAATTAGGTTTGTACTCACCCCCCCCAACCCCCCAACATGCTGGGATGGGAGGCTAATTGCAGGCCTGGCAGCCGGGAGGGGGGGAAGGGGCCTTTGATAACATCGCACCTGCTTGCAAAGCAGCCACGTCAGGTGAGGTCATTGCAAGGTCTTCAGACCAGGCTGGACGGGCCCATGGGGGTGGGGTGGGGTGGGGTGGGGTGGGGAGGCCTGTTTCTGGCCAGCAAGGTTCTCCTGAGATTCTGGCTTCCTCTGTCTTCCCCCACATCTCCCTCCCGACTCTGGGGTCCCAATCAGGGCCCTAACTTTTGGGGTGACCTGGGCGAGGAGGCCGTCGAGGTCTCGGAATTCAGCCCCTGCCACTATGCTGTGTCCTTTGGGAGCACGTCAACCCAACAGCTTAAGAGATCAGAGAGCCCGCCCCGTGTGGCTCAGTGATTGAGGGTCATCCTGCCCACCCAGAGGCCACAGGCTCAATTCCTGGTCAGGGCACAGGCCCAGGTTGAGGGTTCGATCCCCAGTAGGGGGCACGCAGGAGGCAGCCGATCCATGTTTCTCTCTCATCTGTGTTTCTCATCTGTGTCTCTCTCCCTTCCTCTCTAAGAAATCAATAAAAACATTTTTTTTAAAAAAAGAGAGATCAGAGATCCTTTTGGCAACTGCAGAAATAGTCCTGTTCTTGGACCAGGCCCGAGCCTAGCATGGAATTGCTGGTGATGTCGCTGCACGCCCTTCGACTCCAGCAGCTCAGAGCAGCCAGCAGCCCCGAACCGGGCCCTCCGCAGGCACCTCGGCCAGGCGAGCTCAGCAGTCACCCAAGTAATGTCTCACCACCATGTGCCATGGGCTCTGCCTGTCCCGTCGTCGGATGTGCCCGGAATCCCTGCGGACACTCCGGTGCCAAGCTCTCCTGGCTGCTTTAGGCAGACGGACTGAGCTGAGCAGACAGGATGGGCACCAGGCAGGGATGCCGAAACGGCCAGCCACGGCTAAGCCTTGGAATGGCCCTCACGGCTGCCGGCCACAGTGCCTGCTGGGTGGAGTCCACACAACCACAGTCCTCTGTCCGGAGACCATTCCGGCTCCTTGACTGGGGACCAGCCTGGTGACCGGCTTGGACCACAAGAGCGCATCTGAGGGGAAAGCATGCGTTTGCTCCCGAGCTTGCGTGGAGCTGGTGCCATGACAACCGGCCTGGGGCCCAGCCAAAAACCAGTCAACCGCCAGGCCCACGCACGAGGCCCTCGAGAAACAACCAGACCCCCGTGGACCTGCCACCCGACTGCAGAAGCTGTCCAGGAAGCTTGGCCTCGGGCCACTTCCGGCGGGAGGGCCATGCAGCTGGGCCCCGCCAAGACCGCCCACCCCCTGCACGTTTTATGCTGCTGAGATGTGGGGTGATTGTGATGCAGCAGAGGGATACTATGCACCTCTCAAGGAAGCCACTGTCCTGCCCCAGGTGAGGCGTTGACGACACCAGAAGACAAGGCCCTGCCTTTGGCTCCAAGGCCACATTTAGCCACGAACAGTCGCAGCCAGATGGATGTCACGGGACACGAGTGTCGGTTGAGGGCTCAAGCTGCTGTTGGTGGCTCCGGCCTGGACTCATCTCCCAGCCCCACCTGAGCCTGAGATCAGAAGGTCACCCGCTGGGCCTGCTCATCTGATCTGCGATTCCGCCTGGACTGGGACTAAACCCGTCCTGTGGTCCCCAGCAGCTTGGCGCATGGCTCTCATCCAGTTCACACTTGTGGGAAAGAGAGAGCATTATTTGCGACACTCCCCAAACCCCCAAACCCAGAAGCCACAAAGAGAAGGACTGACAGACAACGGCACGTGAATTAAAACCTCTGATCAGCAAAGAAACACTGTTCACAACGACAGGGACCGGACCCCACAGCTCACATCCCAAATCACCGACAGATCTGACCACACATGTTCAACACGTCTGTTCCGCAGAAGGAACCGCAGCTGACCCCGAACTCGGGAAACTCTTGGCAATCTACAGAACGGAAGGACGGACAGATTCAACCTCATAAAACGTAAAAATATCTCGCCCGGCTGGCGGGGCTCAGCAGTTGAGCATCGACCTATGATCCAGATCACGGTTGGATTCCCGGTCAGGGCCCAGGCCCAGGTTGCGGGCCCGATCCCCAGTGGGGGGCGCGCAGGAGGCAGCCGGTCAGTGACTCTCATCATTGATGTCTCTCTCTCTCTCTCTCTCACCCTTCCTCCCTCCAAAATCAATAAAAACTTTTTTTAAAAATTAAAAATCTCAACAAAAGGGTACGAGAGACAAACACGGAACTCTCTCCCCACTGCAGCAGACTTTCCACACAGCACTGCCCCTGCCAGCGCAGCCCAGCTGCCCCCAGACCTTCCAGACTCCTCCACTCCTGACACGGCACCCCGGGGGTGGGCCGCCCCCCAAGAACACCTGCGCACGGGTGGGCCAGCAGCAACAGCTAAGGATGCCGGCCTTGGCCTGCAGCCTCGGCGGGACCCCCGAGCCAGAGCCATGGGGCCAAGCCTCCCCCAGATCCCTGACCACAAGAAACTGACATGATGGAGATTGGTGGTTTTTAGTCGCCCCGTTTGGGGTAACTGGTGACACAGCAGCAGACAGCGCTGCTCGTGCCAACGAGAAGCCCAAGGACGTGTTAGCGGGGGAAGCTTGCCGCGTAACAACCATCCCCAAGCCTCAGTGCTCACACACAGAAAGCCGATGTCCTGCTCACACTGAAGGGCACTGTGGGTCCCGGCAGCTCCCCGGCCGGCTCAGTGGCCCAGTTCCCATTGGCGGTGGCTCCGCTCAGCACGTGCCTGCGAGGCCGCCTCGGGGAGCCAGAGCCAGTGCAGAACTGCGCCCCGCTTGTCCGTCAAGGCTTCGCCCAGGGCGACACGGTGACTTAGGGCAGGTGGGGAGGTGACTGGAAACGCCCTGAGCCCCAGTAACGCCCACCATACCGCCCACTTTTTCCCTTTACAGGTTCAGCTCATCTCCCGGAGTCTTTGTGAAGCTGCTTCTTTTTCAGTTGCTCGCATGTGTCTTTGATGATCAGCTCTGCGGCCACTTCTGCATCTGTCCCACAGGGAGGCACTGGGGGTCCTGACCAGTCCCTCTGGCTCCCAGGCCCCGAGTGCTGCTGTCAGCTCTGTCTGGCTGTGGGGGCTGGGGTGGGGGATCCTGGGGTCCAAAGCCTGTAGGAGGGGAAGACCCAGCCGCCCCACCCGGTCGGGGGTGAGGGCGAGACCACGGAGACGCAGGAAGGACTGAGGATGTGGGCACCCTGTCACTGGGCCACAATTGATTCTCCCAAGCCCGGTACAGACGTGAGCGAGAGGCCACCTGCAAGGCCGCAGGGGGCAGGAGGCGCTTGGCAGGACACAGCCCACCACCCACCTGCCCAGTGAGTGTCCCTCCCACAGGGCGGAACCCCCCCCTGGCCCGCAGGGGTTAATGGCCCTGGCCGCCCAAGGGACATGCTAGGAATCTCTTCCCTGCCCCCTGGGGCCGTTTCTTCGGAGACCAGGCAGGCAGTGCTGTCTCCAAGCAGGGGCAGCAGGTGCCGTCCCCGGGGCCAGACAAACGCCCCGGTGGTGGTGCAGGCGCGAGGCAAAGGTCCCAGACACTGCTCAGCGCCCGGGGCAGGCCACCTGCCAGGACACTGGGTCAGCCTGGCGGCCCAGGCGCCCCCGATAAGGGCAAGAGCCCTGCTCCAACCAGGCAGGGCGGGTGTGGGGGAGGGAGAGGCAGGCGTCTCCAGGCGTGTGCAGGGCGCTGGCTCCGCCCCTGCCGTGGAGCCTGCGGGGACTGTGGCGGGGCCCGGCCTCACGGTGGTGGAGGTGCTGGCGGGCGGGCACGAGATCACGCCCGACACAGCATGCGCCCTACCCGACGCCGCTCGCACGGCATCTAGAGAACCCGTGAGGACGTCAGCGGCTTGAGGACGGACATCAGAGGGACCTGCAGCAACGTGCAAGTTGCAAACCAGCTCGCAGCTCGCGCCCAGGAGCAGGCTGGGTTTCCTTTTTCTCATAGGTTGTGCTCTTGGCCTTGTTCCTTGACTTAGTGACCACCTGCTACTCGTGGGAGACAGATGACTGGAGCACAAATGACGAGCTGCCGGTTGGCCTTTGACAGCAGCCGAGGCCACCACACCACGTCCAGTTAGCCAACCAGCAAGATGGGGCTTATGGCCTCGTGACTTCATGCTCTCAAGTTTGACCCGGTGCTTCTTAAACCCTTGACAGCTCTTCGTGGCTAAGCGACTTTAACTGTTTTATAAAGCTTTCTCCAGTTGTTAGGGGGAAGTGCAGCACCTCCCCTCCCGTTCCCGGGAGTGCTTCCCCGAAGCCTGTGTCAGCCACGTGGGCGCCAACGTGCCGGAGGCCCCGGCTGTCCACAGAGGCCCTGGGGTCGGCAGGACCATCCACACCTTACAGCCACCTCCGCCACGTAGCTGGACATGGTGCCCGCGCCCCAGCCTCCCTGCTCCTGGCTGTCCACGTGGAGACCCCCGCCCCTGCCCCAACTCCAGATAACAAAGGAGCAGCACCTGAAGAACAGGGAGGCCAAAACGTTTAAGTTATTAAATCAAATATACAGTGATTCATTTAATATGTACATATTTACAAAAATGCACTTTCACGAGGCGGGGCCGGGGGCCGGCAGGTGGGCAGTGTCCTGGTGCCCACAGCGAACGCTGACAGTTGCGAGGGGAGAGTCTGTGTGAAGGCACTTGTCACAAGCTTCAATGCTGCCACCGTCCCGGGGAGAACAGAGCAGTCAGGAAGGGCACTTCAGAAAGCACAGTTGAGAGATCTCTTAGAGCGTGTTCCGGGCAGGAGCAAGCGAGGACGGCGGACAGAAGGGGACTGACCCGGGAGCGGCGCGGAGCTGCCCATAGCCTCGGGCCGTGCCAACCACCACGGACCCCACCAATAACCACAGGTGCCACCAACAGCCACGGGCCACACTGTCAGCCACAGATGGTCCCACCAACAGCCACTGGGCCACACGACAGCCATGGGTGGTCCCACCAAACAGCCACAGGCCACGCTGTCGGCCCCAGGTGGTCCCATCAACAGCCATGGGCCACACTGAAGCCACGGGTCCCATAAACACCATGGGCCATGGGCCCCACAGGCTCTTTGGCCTGGAGCCACGGAGAACCCCAAGTGAGGAATAAAAGGGAAGATTCTGTAAACAGGGCACCACCTCTGGGAACAAACAGTTTGGTGAGAACACGACACCCTTTCCTGCCACACGGCGACCACAACGCATGGAAACGTTACAAAAATAGCAACTATCCAAGAATACTCCCTTGCTTTCCACCTGGCAATTATTGAATAATTTATACAAGGTTAAAGAAATGTAGAAAATAAACATTTGTTTTTGGTTTTTGGTGTTTTTTTTACACAAAATAAAGAAACTATGCACACAGCCTCAGCCTCCTGGTCGGCGGGTGGCGTGGCGCCCGGCAAGGGGTCCCGGGGTCCTGGCCCAGCTGGTGGCCCGGCCCTAGTCCTGGCCGGCTCAGTGTGCCTCATTGATGCTCCTGACCGCACGGTTGTCCACTTTGGGGCCCGAGGCCCAGCGGGCCGGCCTCCCTGGCGAGCACCCGGGCTCTTTGGTGAGTTTGTGTGAGAGGAACTTCTCCGCCTCCAGGGAGTCCTCCTCGCTGCGGCCGGGCTCCTCGTCTTCTTCGTCCTCCCCGCTGCTCCCGCGGCCTGCTGGCCCGGGCAGCGCCTCGCCCGCCCTGCGGGGCGGGGGCGTGAAGTTCTTACACTGGTAGATCACGTCCTTGTGGCCGCCCGGCCGCTCGATGGGGTTGCGGATGGGGTTGAGCGGGGCCCACTGGTTGTTGGCGCTCTCCTCCCGTGGCAGCCGGCTCCTCTCCCGCTCTTTCCTCCGCTTGCGGGTCCACCAGACGCAGACGGCCACACAGGCCAGACACAGCACGCTGAACACGCCACACAGCATGGGCACCAGGACACCTGGCAGGGGAGGGATTTCCAGCCCAGGCTCAGCCCGGCCCCCCTCGCCAGAGCCCGCACCGTCCCACCCGTCCCCCGCTCACCTGCGGAGGAGCCACCCATGACCACGGTCTCCACCTTGACCTCAGTGATGGCCAACAGCAGCGAACTGTTCCCCCGCTGGGTGAGGGCAGCCACGATGGCATGAGCCGTGCTCTGGATCAGGCTGCTGTCGGGCAGGTCCCACGCGGGGCTGAAGGACTGTGGCAGACGACAACGCTGAGAGGCGCCCGCCCGCCACGTCCTGGGCCTGCCCCCCTCCCGGCTGAGCCAGGACAGGGTGAATGCCGAGGCTCTGTGCCCCTGCACAGACCACGCAGGCCGCTGCGCTTGTGAGCGGAGCTGTACTGGACAAGGGCTGCTGGCTTGGGGGCCTGGGTCCCCAGGGCTCCTTGAGGGGAGGTCCCCCACTAGGCAGCTCACAGAGAGGTGGGTGTGGCTGACCCACCCTTTCCACTGACCCTAGACAGCCGTGCCTGCAGCCCCAAGAGCACCACAAGCCCAGTAATGCACCAAAAATGGAGCTGCCCCGGCTATGTCTCTGCCCATGTGGCCCTGCTGCCCCGACACTGGTAGCCAGCCAGCACCCTGAGACACGGTTCTCCCTCTTCCTCTCCCTGCACACCTCCAGCCACACCCCCACCCCCACCCCATGGTTACTGGTTTACACCTGATACCCCCGGGGCCCAGAGCAGAGCCCAACAATACCCCTCAGCGAAGGGTCCAGACAGAGCAGGGGGTCGACCGAGTCCCAGAGATGGCCTGAGCCCATGGGGACTCTTCCTGCTACAGACACTGGGGAACACGGCCCAGGAAGGACAGGGGGCCCATGAGGACGAGGCTGCAGACAGGGCTTCACCACCCACAACCCCACCTGCCCTGTCCCCTTGAGCAGGCCCTGGCCTGGGCACCAGGCACCCCAGCCACAACCCACCCCTCAGATTTGGCCCCACCATTCCCAAAGTCCCAGATGAGGACTCCCACCCTCCACGGCCCCAACCCTCGGCCTGCATTCCCTGGTCCCTGCCCTCGAGGGGCCCTCCAATCATACGCCATTGCAGTCCATGCCAGGGCCCCCCAGCAGCTCTCTTTCCCCTTCTGGGTGTTACCTCTGGGTGCTGCTGCTGTCACTGGGCCCTCCCATTGCCCCAGGGACACCGGCCCACAGCCCCACCTCTACAGCTTCAGACACCAGACGCCGAAGGGGAACAAGCCAAGTCCAGGGGCCCAGTCACCATCCTGCCCACACTGCGCCTGAAACCCTCCAGCCAGCGCCTGCCTGGCCAGGTGACTGGCTGGCCCAGCTCCTCCATCCCCTGGCACCTCCACCCACCCCTCCTCCACATCACGTGGATCTCCACGGGCCTGTTCCAGGCCTTTCATTTCAGCAAGAAGGACCAGTGACCCCCCCTTGTCCAGATCCCTTGAGAAGCAGACCCCATCAATTGCTGATTACCATCTCCCTGGGCCCCTGGCCACTCCCCCAGCCCATTCTGTCCTCTCGGACATGCACACACCTCCCCCCGGCCCCTCCAACCTCTGCTGCCCCGGCTGCTGGCCCAGCCCTGGCCAGTCTCTGACCTGGCTGAATGCACTGCCCGATGAGCTGTGCCCTGGACTCCCAGCCTTGTTCCGCTGCCTCTCTTCTCACCCTGGGCACGTCAGCATCCTCTCCCCAGGCCCTGCCGGGCTCCACCAGCCGCAGGCGAGGGCACCCACAGCTCCACCCACACAACCACAATGGGGTAGACTCCTGAGTCTGAATCACTGTCTCAAGTACCTGGGGACCGCCCTGGCCTGGGCCCTGCACCCCCAGCACCTCCCAGAAGCACATACAGAGGACGACCCCGGACAGGATGGCCACCTGCCCACCCTGCACTCACCATGGCCACCTCCACAGCACTGGCCTCCGGGGACGGCCGGTCACAGAGCAGCACCAGGAGACGGTCCCGGGCCACTGCCCTCGTGGCCGGCAGGGCACGGATCCCAGAGCAGATGGCGCCCACGGTGGTGCCCTGGGCAGAGAGGGGCAGCAAGTGAGCAGGCCTGCCTGTTCCCCAGCTGCCACTGAAGGCCTGTGGCAGGACACGCCCGCTGCCCACCTGGGGACAGAGTAGGGAGCTGGTTTCCCACACTAGGCCTGCGCCCCTACCCAGGACACAGTCCGCCACCAGGGTCGGATCCTGCCCTTCTGGCAGAGGCAGCCCCACCTGCAGGCCCAAGGAGGTGGGGCCTCACCCGGTCTGAGGTCCCCACAGGGCGCACTGGGCTCGAAGCCCCCTCTCACCTGGCCCCACAAGGCCAGGCTCCCTGAGCGGCACAACAGCCTCCCTAACCCCACAAGGGCTGAGCCACAGCCGGCGTGGAGGGCAGCTGGGAGCAGTCCCTGACGTGTGAGTGGCCCCGAGAAGTGTCTGGGCCCTGCAAACACTCGGGGTGTGCACCTGCCAGGATGGCTCACCTGGGGCACCTGGTCGTGGTTGAACCACAGTGTGAGGCGCGCGCAATTGTTGTCCAGGTGGCCGGAGCGCGGCAGGCACGGGGTGCTGGGCAGCAGGGGCTCCTCAGGGCCACACTCCCCCCAGGCTGCGCAGGGTGGCTGCAGGCACTGTCCTGGGGCCTTCTCCCCACACTGCTGACCAGGCGGGCATTGGGCACTCAGGGTGTCGGGCTGGCTGGCCAGCAGGCAAGGCTTCCTCCCGCACCATACCTGGGCCGGGCACGCAAAGGGACAAACACGGGCACACGCAGACAAGGACCCGCAGACACCACACGGGAAGACAGACAGGGTCGGAGTCAGCAAGTCCCAGGGCCATGCTCACCCTACCACCCAGGGCTCCTGGGCTGAACCTAGCACCGGAAAGGACCCTACCAGAGCAGGGGCACCCCCGGGGGAGGCGACCAGCAGCACAAAGGCCTTGGGCATCTGGAGCCAGAGTAGGGCTAAGACTCAGTTTCCCCAGCTAGTGAGGAGGGACCTGGTTGTGTCAGTGGGTCCTTCTTGCTGGATGCCCAGCAGAGGTAGGCGAACTTAGTTCATCTTCCCCCAATACCCCGGCAGCAGCTCACAGGGTATCAGGGTCGTAGGCAAAAGACAGGGCCCCCTTGGGCACCAGGACGTCAGACCCAGGCAGGGCAGGGCTGGTCAGGGAGGCTCTTGGGCAGGGGATCCCTGGCACCTTGCTGCAGTCCCGGCGGCCATCCAGGCAGTGGCAGCTATTACAGTCCTCCACCCAGGAGCTCCCATGCGGGAAGGGCACGCCCTGTGACCAGCAGGATCTCCCGAACACGATCACTGTGGGGACAGAAAGTGGGGGTCAGCAGTGGGCACTGAGCTCTGAAGGTCAGGTCTTGCCATTGCCCCTGCCTGGGTGAGGGCCCACCCAATGCTCCCCACCTACCCTCCTGGCAGCGCGGGCCGGCCCGGCCTGGCGGGCAGCTGCAGCGGTATCCGTTGATTTCGTCCACGCATGTGGCCCCGTAAGCACAGGGTGAGGACTGGCACTCGTCAATGTCTGCAGAGAAGTGGCCAGGCTCAGCAGGAGGCCAATGCCCACACACAGAGCCCAGGAGCTGGCACGGAGCAGGAGGGACTCGTGCCAGTCAGAGGATCAGTCCCAGGTCAGCACGGCCTCCAGCTGCCCCATGGGGTCTCTGAGCTAGGCCTGGCACTGGCACTGGCACCAGCCCATCCTCTGCCATCCACTCCTGGAGCACAGTGGGCAAGGCCTCTGGGGGACAGACACCTCAGCCCAACTAGGGTCTATCCCCTCACCGAGCAGCCCCAGAGCCAAGGGGTGCTATTGGCAGGGCACAGACAAGTGGGGAAACTGAAGCTTGGAGTGAGGCAGGAGGTGGCTATGTCCACACCGCCCTTCAGAGTACGTGGACTTTCATGGGCCCCCACTCCAGACACCTGGGCCCACAGCCCTGCCCGCCCCGCCACCCAAGGCGCCTCACTGATGCGGCAGTCGGGACCCGCAAAGCCGGGCGCACACTCGCAGCGGAACCAGTTGACGCCATCCACACAGATGCCGCCGTTGTAGCTGTGGGGAGAAGGCAGGTGTCAAGGAGGCCCCCAGGGCAAGAGAAGCACCCCAGCCTGCCGGCCCCCAAGGCTGCCACTCACCATGGCAAAGGGTTGCAGTCGTTGGTGTCTGCATTTGAGAGAAGAGACAGGGAGGTCGGCAAGGCATCCACTACCCAGAGCCCCTCCGTGTTGGGTGCGGCAGCCTTGGACACAGCCGCCGCCAAGACCTCACTGGAAGGCTGGGGGTTAGGGGCAGGGGTGGCTCAAGGGGAGGGGGCCCTGGGCAGTCCCAGAGGGACTGGTTACAGAGGATGCCTGTAGTTGGAGCGAGCAGCAAGGTGGCAGGGGCGGGAGCCTGGCCGCAGGATGAACAGGGGGCAGGAGGTCAGTGGAGACCAGGACACATGGGGAGGGGGACCAGGCTGCAGATCCGGGGGTAAGGGGTCAAGGGTAGCACAGCAGGTCTTGGGGTACAACTGTGCTTTGGTGGACAGGTGCAATGGGCATGTCCAGGGGCAGGCCGGGGGAGCCCTCACCTCACAGTGCCCGACCCCCACCTCCCTCCGACGCCCCGACCCTGGAGCTCACTGTGTGTGCAGGTGCGGCCCTCCCAGCCGTCTCGGCAGATACAGGAGAAGGAATCCCCGCTGCCCACGCAGGTGCCCCCGTTCATGCAGGGGTTGGGCAGGCAGCTGTTGTTCTTGGCTGTGAGGGGCACAGAGGAGGAAGGGGGCCCGTTCGGCTGGCCGTGGACAGAGAAGTGGCTACGCCATGCCCCCACCCAGCCAGCGGCACAGCGAGCAGGGACGGGGCAGGCACGCCCGCACTCCGGGCGGCACCCAGGGCCTCCTCACCAATGTTGCAGGTGCTGCCACTCCAGCCGGGGGGGCAGGCACAGCGGAAAGCGTCCCCGCTGTCATAGCAGGTGCCGCCGTTGCTGCAGGTGTAGGCGTCGCACTGGAACTCGCCTGCGGGCACACGGCCGCTCAGGGGGCGCCTCAGGGGGGGGGGGCAGCGGGGCGGGGCAGGTGGGCACTCACGCGAGTGGCAGGTCTTGCCCTTCCAGCCGTCGTCACATGCACAGTAGAAGTCGTTGACCAGGTCGTAGCAGCGGCCGCGGCTGTGGCAGGGATCGGGAAGGCAGTCGTTGGGATCTGGGGGCGAGGGCGCCGGTCAACAGGGGGTCACCGGCATTCAGGGGGGGCTTCCCGGGGGCAGAGGCACCGGAGCTGAGCCGGAGAGACAGAGAGGGGCGGGGAAGGATGCCAGCGGCCGAGCAGGGGCCAGGCCTGAGGTACTGGTGGGGGCCCCCAGGTGAGTGGTATGCCTGGCACATGGCAGCGGTGGCCGGAGAGCAGTGGGGGAGCCCGGCAGGCCCACTCACTAGTGTCGCAGAGCTCGCCCTCCCAGCCGCTGGGGCAGAAGCAGCGGAAGGAGTCCACCTCGTCGATGCAGGTGCCCCCGTTGCGGCAGGGCTGGCCCAGGCAGTCGTCGATGTCTGCAGGAGGCAGGCGTGAGCAGGGTCCAGGATGGTCGGCCCCCTCCCGGCCCCTGGTCCACGACCACTCACTCTCATGGCAGTAGGTGCCCGTGAAGCCGCTGTCGCAGACACAGGAGAAATTGCCACCGGGTTGGCTGATGCAGTGTCCATGGGGGCCGCACACACTGGAGGGGACCGCACCAGCCACTCTGGGTCCCGCCTCGAACCCGCAGCCATCGATCACTGCAGCAAACAGGAAGAGGTCAGCCTGTCCCTTCCCCACATCTGCAGGCCCCGCCCCACCGCCCCACCTCTGCAGGCCCTGCCCCACCTCTGCAGGCCCCGCTGGGGCAAGGCTCCCTGGGCACGGAGCAGTTCTTGCCACCCATGTCGTCAGGGCATGCGCAGTAATAGTCGCCTTCCAGGTTGTAGCAGCGGGCACCGTTCTGGCAGGGGCTGGGCTCACAGAAGTCAATGTCCACCTGTCAGGCGGGGGCATCATGAGGGCCCAGCTTCTCCTGGTGGTACTGGGAGACCAGCCAGTCACTGTGTCCACCTGAGAAATCCCCGAGGCGCAGGCCCTACTTGGCCTGGACACCTGGGCCGCCAAAGCCAGAGCCTGAGGACCTCCCACCAGAGACTGTCCAGACCGCTCAGCTGGGCGGAAACACCTGCCTGCGCTGCCCCTCCCGCCACCCCACTCCACCGCGGCAGCTTCCTCTCCTCCCCAGGCCACATCCGGCCTTCAGCCCTCCTCTGGCAGGAAGGCCAGCTCCTGACCCTCTTCCACAGGCCACGCGCCTTGAGCCCAGTCTGTGGGTCCTCCCCAGACGTAGCACCCGCAGGCTCCCTGGCTCCAGGCGGGACCGCTACCACGGGCTCCAGGAAGCCTGCTGGCCAGGAGCCCGACCTGTGCGCCCCTACAGCCCCACTACTCTCTCCTGCAAAGGCCAAGGCAGGTCAGACGGGGCGGGAGTGAGCCACCCGCCCAGAGAACATCGCCTGTCCCTACCCGGGACCCACGCATGGCACGTGCAGCCCCTCACACTCTCAGGCACCCCCTCCCCACCCTAGGGCGCCTCTTGCAGGCTGCCCACATGCTCCACCCCATCACAGCCACTTGCCTCCAGTCCGTGCGGTGTGGACAGGGCACGTGCCAGGGCTTGTCATGCCAAGCAGGGACCCTTTGACCTCCCCCCACCCTCTGCCCAGCCAGGCACCTGGACTTTAGGGCCTGGGTCTCGGTCTAGGCCTGGTCACTCGGGTGGCTCCCAGGGCAACAGCTGGGGCGGAGAAGGGCAGGGCATCCCCCGCAGACTCACCTCGCAGAGCGGCCCAGAGAAGCCCCGGGGGCAGTGGCAGCGGAAGCCGTCCACCAGGTCCTCACAGAAGCCACCCCGGCAGGGGCTGCTGGCGCACTCGTCCAGCTGGCGCTCGCAGTGCCGGCCCCCGAAGCCCCGCGGGCACACGCACTGGTAGCCGTTCACCAGGTCCTGGGATGGGGGGTGACGCGGGGCGGGGTGAGCCTCCCGCGGCAGCCCCGGCAGGCACCTCCCGCCCCACACCTCCCACGCGCGTGCAGGGACAGGGCGGCTGGCCACACCTTACCTTGCAGGTGCCACCATGCTGACACTGCCCTCGACAGTCGTCGATGTCTGGGGGACAGAGGGGTGGGGTCACGGGCAGGGCCCGGGGCTTCCCGGCCCCGCCCACCTGCGGCCTGCCACCCATACTGACTGATATGGCAGTTGAGGCCCTTCCAGCCAGGGAGGCAATCACAGTAATAGCCACCAATCAGGTTTTTGCAAGAAAAAGCGTTAAGGCACGGCTTCCCGTCACACTCATTGGCGTCTGTGAACAAGACAAGAGGGCGCCATGGGGCCCGGCCCCACCTGCCCCTGCACCAGGCACCCGGCACCCGCAGCCAGAGCAGCGCCAGCAGCAGCAGCCGAACGCGCAGCCCGCAGTCCATGCACGGACGCAGCCCACGGACCCTTACCCAGCCTGCAGGTGGCCCCCACCCACTGCTTGGGGCAGATGCACTCGAAGCCGTCCACCTGGTCCACACAGGTGCCCCCTGCTGCGCACGGGTTGGAGGCACACTCATCGATGTCTGCAGAGGGACAGAGGGACCAGCGTGGTACGTGGGGGGTGTAGGGGGGAAGGCCTGTGGGGACCTGGATCCCCTGGGGAAGGGAGCGGCCCCGTGTGGAGAGAAGGGCCACAAGTCTGGGCCTTCCTGTCACTCCTCTCCTGGGCGCTAAGGCCATAGCCACACGTGTGGACTTGACAACAGCGGCTCCATCCCCAGCGAACCAGCCCACCCTCACCCTCCAGACCCTTCAGGTGCTGGGGTGGAACCCCCCTAACACACCCAAGTGGGCTCTTACCCATCGCGCAGGTGGGCCCGCTCCAGCCGGATGGGCAGCGGCACTCGAAGCCAGAGGGCACCTCGTGGCAAGAGCCCCCGTTGGCGCACGGGTTGGAGGTGCAGGCGTGCTCCGCTGCATTGGGAGCCAGAGGTGGCAGTGGGTGGGCGTGGTGGCCCAGGCCCCCACCTTTCCAGAGAGCTCCCCCCAAGCCCCCAAGGCCCCAAGGCAGGGGTAAGGGGGTGTCCGGGGCACAAAGAGGCCCGAGAGAGGGGGCCCAGCCGGGGTCCTGAGAACCAGCACAGCGCCAGGCCGAGGCCGCCCCGACGTACCCCGCTCGCAGTTCTTGCCCGAGTAGCCCGTGGGGCAGACACAGTGATACTGGTCGGGCTCGGCGTTGACGCATGTTCCCCCATTGGTGCAGGGGTGGTGGCTGCCACAGTAGTTCAGGTCTGCGGACAAGGGTGAGGTGCTCAGGGAGAGGCCCACCGCTTGCCCTCCACCTTCCCCGAGGTGTCCGAGCCCCAGGCCTGGCTGCCCGCTGGCCCTCCACCCACCGCTACCTTTGTTGCACAGCAGGCCGCCCCAGTTGGTCTCGCAGTTGCACTGCCAGGGCTCCACACAGCTGCCATGCACGCAGCCGGGGTACGGCACGCACTCGTCGCAGAATCTCCCCTGCCAGCCGTAGCTGCACCTGGGGGAGTCCAAGGGGCACGGGGCCCGGTGGGCGGGGTGGACCCTAGGAGCTGTGGCTGCTGCCAGGGTGACGTAAGGACGCAGGGGGTCACGTGGGCCACGGCCGGGGCTGGAATCCTGGGCCTTTGAACTGGAGCAGGCCCGGGGCCAGGCAGGGGTTACAGCCGGCCAGCTGCCCCCTCTGCCACAGGCACTTCCAGCCACTGGCCCAGGACAGTGGGCAGCAGCTGTCCAGTCACTCCTCCCTGAGCTATTCTGGGACTTACCCCTGAGCGGGGCCCCAAGAGCAGGCGCCGGGGAAGGGAAGCCCTACAGGGACCCCATGAATGGGAGCGCCAGCTCAGACGCACCAGGCGCTGCCAGGGCCTCGCGGCTCTGGTTCTGGGCAGGCCGGCGGGACGTCAGGAGAGGCTCCTGGCCCGGCCCCAGCTTTGTGACTTTGGCACAGCTCTCAACCTCACCTGAAACTCAAGGGCAGTAACTTCTCTCTCCCAACAAAGCCCCATCCAGGGCCCATCTCACAGGTGGGGATACCGAGGTCCACAGGCCACGCCAGGGGCCAGACTCAGAGCAATGTCTGACCCAGGAAGAATCATCTGCTCCCTGGCAAATGGCCTGGAGAGACCTCTTGACCCCAAGGCCACGACCCCAGGCCCGGCCCTGCCCATGCTGTGGGCCACATCCCCTCCTGGAAGTCCTGCAGGAGGAGGGCAGGCGGCCAGGTCAGGGAAGGCACCCCAGCTTCACTTGGGCAGTGGCTGCCCCGCCAAGGGCCCAGCACTCAGTCTGACTACGGACACTGCTGTCAGGTGACAGAGCCTGTCATCCTGCAGCAGACACCCCAAGGCCCTCCAGGCCCTGAACAGGACCCCAGGGGCCCCCTCCCAGAACATAAAGGTCCTGGGGGAAGGGAGGGACATCCAGGCTTGTCACTTCCACACCGGCACCGCCGTGTGAATTTATTTTTGTACAAGGAAGGAGCCACGGCCCTTCCTGGGCTGCCCCTGAGCCCCGCAGCCATCCAGCGGGGACACTGGCCTGCCCAGTGGGCACAAGGACGGAAAGCTGAGGCTGGCGAGAAGGGGCTCCACCATCCACACCGCGTGCCCAGAGGGGTCCATGTGGGTGTGGGCCGTGCACCCCCACTCGAACCCACCAGGTGACGCGGGGGACCAGGCTTGGGCGGGTCCCAAGGGCGTGCTAAGCCCTGGGTGGGGCAGCCCTCGGCAGGCCCCCACCTCCCCAGCTTCCCTGGCCGAGGGCTCCAGGAGCCAGGGGAGGAGGCGGCAGGAAGGCAGGGCCATCTCCGCAGCATCCGGTGGGGGGGGTGTCCTGTGCTGAAACCTGAGCCCTGAGCCACCGCAGCAGCTGGGCCTCACCCACAGGGCTGGAGAGGGCGGTGGGGGCTCACCTACCCCCACGCACGGCCCTCAGGCCTCTGTCCCCAGGAGGCCCGCCCCTCAGCTTCCTGCACAGCCCACGCCCGCAGGGGGAGGGTGGGGCAGAGACCAGCTCCCCTCCACCCTCCGCCCACACAGCCCCTTGGTCGGGGCAGCCACCCAGGGCCACGGCTGTGCCCGGCAAAGGCGGCAAGGGCGCAGGGGCCAAGCCAGGGTGCGCAGGCCTGGGACCCGGCCCCCGCGTGCTCACGCCCAGTCCTGGGGCCCAGAGAACCCAGGCTCCAGCCATCACACCAGTCAGCAGGCAGGCCTCCTCCCTGGATAGCCAGCCAGCCAGCCAGCCTCACGCCTACCTCGCCCACCCAGGACATGCCCCCTCTCCTCGGCCCGGCCCCCCACTGGGTGCCCTCTCACCCCTGTTCTGTGCCTGTTGGACGTGTCTGGAATCCAGCAGGGTGAGGGGCTGGGTGGGTGAAGCCCCAGCCCCTGCCCTTCCCTGGGGCCAAAGCCACCACAGGACAAGCAGAGACGTCACCACCCCGCCCTTCCTGGCTCCCAAACCTGCCCTCCCGTCCAAACTCATTCCTGTGTCACCCGGAGGAAGTTGCTTAACATCTCTGTGCTTAGTGTCCTTGTCTGAAAAATGCACATGGGAGCAAACCCACCCCCACAGAGAGGTCCTGGGATGAGTAAGACCCCAGGACGGGGCAGAGCGCTTCATGGCCCTGCCACATGTTCACCTCTGCCAACTTGCAGCCCCCTCCCAAGGGCAGAGAGCATCCACCTGGCCTCAGCCCCGTCTCCCAGGCCACCCCTGAGCACCCCCAGCACCCACCCTTGCTCCCACACGGGAAGTGCCCTGATCTAAGCATACGGCCTGGGGCCCCTGGGAGCTGCCCTACCTCCTGCTTCTCTGCACCACAAACTGCCCACCCACCGCTCCCCTTGCACCCCTTCCCCCACACTGGGGCCCCTCCTGCCATTCTCCCCATGAAGATCTCCACTGTCTGCACCTGGCTGCCAGGTCCCCTGCTCTACTTGCCTTTACCAGCACGAGGCCCAGATTGGTTCCCTGCCTCCTCTCCATCTGCCCCCAGCCCAAGGCTAAACACCACCTGTATGTCACAGGTGCCCTGGGCGGCTTGGGCCAGGGCCGTCCCCATAAACCCCTCTGCTCTGGAGACATCGCCTGGGGCAGGGCAGGGTTACCCTGCTTGTTCCTCCCTCGGCCACCCCGCCTCATCCACAGCAGCTCCCACGTTCAGTGGCCGAGGCTGAAAGACTTGGGGTCCTCCTTGACCTCCCACTCTTTCTCGCCCCAACATCAAATCCATTCCAGGATGTCCACCTCTCCACCGCCTGCTGGGTCATCGCCCTCCACCCCCACCCCTGCAGCTGCCCCCCTACTGGGCTGTCGTCCCCTACAGTGGCTGCCCTGGTCCTTCCATCCCCAGACCCAGCTCTAAACCCTCCGGGGGCCCCTCCTCCCCGCTGGGTCCCACCTCATGCTTGCTGGCCTCTCCCTGCTCCCCACTCATGAGCTTGAGCCCCCATGCTCTCTGCTTCTCCCGCGCTGTGGGCACCGCCCTCAGGTGGCTGTTGGTCTCCAGGCCTGCATTCCTCGGACACAACTGTCCTGGCCACATTATGGGGAATGGACCTGGTCGCCCTTCTGAGTCCCTGCCACGCTGTCCTTGGGCTGTCCCACACCCCAGGCTCTGAGGACACGAGTCTCCCCCGCACTGATTATAAACTGCCCAGGAGCAGGGCCCAGGTCCCCAATGCCCAGCTCAGCACCTCGCGCGCAGCAGGCACCCGCCACCCTCTGCTGAGGCGGTGGCGTGTGTGACCAGCTGTTTTCCAGTCTGGACAAGAGGACAAAGGGGCAGGTACGGCACTCACCTGCACTCCCCAGGCACAGCGCACCCCCCGTGGAGCAGGTTGCAGCCTTGTTTACACACAGCTGCAACAGAAAGGGACAGAGAGCCCCTGCAGCCAGCGATGCAGCCAGCGATGCGGGCCACCCACCAGCCCCGTCGCCCGGCCGGCCCGTGGCAGGCCCCAGGCGGCAGCCTCAGGGGGCGGTCCCAGCTGTCCCTGCCGGTCCCCCGCACCTTCCTTGCACTCCTTGCCCATCCAGCCGTCCATGCAGGCCTTGTTGCCGTACTGATCGCAGGTGTGGTGGCCGAAAAAGTCGTTGCGTGGCCGGCAGAACTTGTTGCAGGTGGGGCTGTAGTAGTTCTCCGCACAGCGCACGCGGATCTGCAGCTCCAAGTGCGCCACGTGGCCACTGAAGTGCAGGCTCTTCCAGCGGTCCTCGGGGTTGATCATGCCCGCATGCGACACCCGCTCGATCAGCAGCTCCTCTTGGGGAGGCAGCAGAGTCAGCCGGGAGCGGCCACCCCGTCCCACCCAGGATGTGGGATGCAGCACCGGCCCAGGAAACCAACCCAGGCCCAGCGGAGGCAGCAGAGCAGGACCCCAGGGACACTGGCCAGGCCACCGCAGGAAGCTCAAGGCCCAGACAAGGCTCCTGCGCCACACCCCAAAGGCACATGGGGCCAGGGAGGTGGGGCACCCTCGCCTGTGCCCCACAGCTGATGGCTGCCCCTATGCCAGCGCCCCCCCTCTGCAGATGTGCGCCCCTGACCAGTATAGGGAGATCGCTCGGGCTCAGCCACTGCCCATCTTAAAAGGCCTTCTCTTGGGCCCAGCAACCCCACAGCTGGGCCTCACCTCAAATCAACCCACTGCATGGGGAGGAGGGGGCAGGAGGCAACCAGGGGCACGCAGGGACCCTGAAACCATTCCCTACACTTCTGAACAGTTTGGGATTTTCAAGAGTAAAAGGCTCAGGAATCCCACACACCCCAAACTCCCTCCTCTGTCCCCACAGGCCTCTCCCAGGAGGACCCCGCATCTCACCGAGCCCATCCTTGCTGAAGTGCCCACCTACTCATCCCACTGCCCCCTCCTCCCGGGAACATTCCAGTCCTGGGCGAC
Source organism: Miniopterus natalensis (assembly GCF_054644295.1). Taxonomy (NCBI): domain Eukaryota; kingdom Metazoa; phylum Chordata; class Mammalia; order Chiroptera; family Miniopteridae; genus Miniopterus; species Miniopterus natalensis. Next base: position 1,349,565 of record NC_142081.1, on the reverse strand, counting down.
CCATCCCATACCCACCGGGTCTCCCCCAGTATCGTCCCCTGCGGGACCTGGGCTCAAAGCCTCCATGGCTTGACCCCTGCCTGGCTGATCTCATCACTTCCCCTCTGCCATGCAGGCCCTGTGCTGCTCCCTAAACACATCGGGCTCACTCTGGCTTTCGGGCCTTTGCACATGGGGCTGCTACTGTCCGTAGTGCTCCTCCCAAACCCTATTCATCCATGGGAAACCTCTCTGCCCTCCCACCTAGGGCCCTGCAAACCCCAAGCACAGGCCGGCCAGCCAGCAGGGGAGACTCAAGGAGAATGCCAGCCAGCCCCATGTTCCAGGACAGACAGGCAAAGAGGGGGCCAGGGAGCCAGAGAGAGCCTCCCAGTGGTGCCCCACTCCACTATGCCACTGACATGGCCCCCAAAACACACCCTCCAGGAGCACACAGATGAAGCTGAGATGGGGGAGGATGACAGTGTGTACACAGCTCTGCGAATCACAAATGTGGCAGAGCTCCCTGGCAGCCAGGGTGAAAAGGGACACACTGCACAAAATCCTCAGGGTAGAAGCAGCTTTCCTGGCATTTGGGCGGCTGTCCCCAGCCGGCAGAGGACAAGGAACCTGGCCACATGCATCTCTGTAGCTGAGAGAGGTCAGCCTCCTGGTGCCCTGAGGGAAGCCTTGTAGGCAGTGGCCGGCCACAACCCACCCAGGCCAGGGCTGACTCACCATCCGGGGTGGTGTGGTTGTCCCAGTCCCAGGCCTCCACAATGAGGGTGAAGGAGCGCTACGGACACAGGGAGCGGACAGTCAGGGACCTGAGGCCCCCACCTGCCTGCTGCTGCACAAATGGGGACCTCCCCTGCCCAACCCTAGCCCTGAGACCCAATTCTGCCCTCTGGATCTGTCAGAGCTCCCCACCCATCGAGGACCCCCTCCCAGTGTCCTCACTGTACCCTCCCTCCCCCAACCCCTTGGCTTCAAGGACCACATCTCAGCAGACCTCCAGACCACCCACCCCAGGTCAGTCAGGCTCAGGGGCCTAGGAGCCTGGCTCCCTGGGCCAACGGCCCCGACCTGGGGAGACTGAGTGCCCAGGTTAAGCAGCAGGGCGAGCCGTGTGCTGGAGCGGCCTGGGATTCGAGGATGCTGAGCAGGAGCGTTGGTCAGGAAAGATGAGACCCTGCAGCAGGTCTGCCCGAGAGGGACAACACTGCGGTCTCCCCGGTGTCTCTCTGCCAGGCTCCCGGGCATGGCAGAGTGGAGGGCACACCCACAGGCCCCTGACAAGCCCTGGCTCTGGAACTGCAGCCCCCTCAGGACGGGACAGGGACACAATGAAGGGCACACAGCCCACGACCTGCCTCACCCTGAGACGGAAAGCGGCAGCGAGTGGCCCTGGCTGCACAGGCGGGGAAACAGGCCCAGGGACCCCTGGTGCAGCCTCAGCCTTGTCACCTTTGTCACCGTCTCCACCTGCTCCCTGGACCATCTGGCCCTTGAGCCCCAGGCTATGTGATGGGGTGACGCCCCTGAGCAACCCCAGGACCTGCCCCCTCTGCAAGGGTGACCAGAGCCAGTGGGCAGCCCTTGTCACTCCCAGGCACAAGCCTCCAGGAGGGTGAGATTTGGACACCCTGCCAGGGACCCTCTGTGGTCCCCTGTCCATACCCGTCAGCCCCCTCTTTCACTCAGCCACGAAGACCCTGGTTCCACCCAGGCTGCGGCCCACAGGACAAGGCCACCTCTGGGGCCACAGGCCACCCAAGGTGACCCTGCAGTATAGAGGCCCGACTGTTCCCCGTCCTCGGTCACCCCACCGTCCAGTCCCTGCAGCCTGGCTGTGCTGGGAACCACAATGCCTCACTGCCAAGGGCTAAGGGCCCCCACCCAGGCTGTTCCCACCACCCCAGCAGCCTTCTGCCGACACCCAGACCCAAGCCTGCCAGTCCTCCCTGGGCACAACCCAGCTCCCACCCTACCCTGCCCCACGCCCTACATGGTGCCTGCCACAGCCAACCATACCTACTGCCTCTGGACACCCTTTGGGGAACCTCTCCTCACCCCACAAAGAGACACTTGCCCTCCCTTGGCCTCCCTCCCTTCATTCACACGGCTGCTCCTGCCCTGAGCAATCACCCCCAGCACCTGCCTCCAAGACACCCAGAAGGTCCACAGGACCTCACACCCACCAGCCGCCACCCTGGGGCCTGCACCCACCCAAGAGCACGGGCTGAATCGGAGAGCCCTCCTCTAACCTTTAGAACCCTTCCTCCCCACCATGGGGCAGTCACCAGACTCTCAGTACCACCTCTTGAATCCCCCTTAAACCCATTTCCCTCCAACCCCCTCCGCCCTCCGCCAGGCCGGCAGGCCTGAGCCCAACCTGCCCATCTCCTCCAAGGGCTGCCTGCAGCCACTAAGGCCTGCACCCCCATCCACAGGAACCCCACAGACCCCCCCAGGGTCTGTCTGTACCTCCCCGACATACAAGATTCCCTTGGAGTCGCCCGCTCCTGCCCTCCTCACAGCCAGCCCAGCACGCCCACCCTGTCGCCAGCCCTTCACACACAGAGCACCCGTCCTTGCACGGGATGCTGCCCTCAGGCTGGCCTTCCCCTGGCCATCCCACTCCTGGTGATGGCTGGAGCCCCAGCGTCCTCCCAGGCTTCAATTCTTTTGTTCGTTCATTCGGTCATTCACTCATTCATTTGTTCCTTCCCTCATCGACCCTGCAGAAGGCCCGGCTCTGCACTGGGACCACCACCTCTGCCCCGGTGGACGGATGAGCCAGTGGGGCTCCAGGACGGGGAGCTGTTCTAAGGGGTGTCAGGGCAAGGCTCACAGAGGGTTCGGCTGGGACTGAGGCTTCAGAGAGCAAAGGAGGGAGCTCCCTGCACAGGACTGCACGGTGGGGGGGGGCTGACAGCAGGGACATGGGGACAAGGTATCGGTCAGACAACCAGGGCCACAATGCCACGCCCAACTTTGGCGCCAAGGCTGAGCACAGTGAGTGGATGGGCGGGGGGGGGGAGTCGTATCTGAGTGAGGCCTGCGACCACTCGTGCGTGGGAAGAGATGGGGAGCCAGGGCAGGTGGGCCTGTGACCACCACTACAGGTCAACCCCCCAGCAGGTCAGGAAGGCCCAGGCTGCCCACCCCACAGGGCGGCGGGCTACCTCCCCGCACCCGGGCACCGGTGAGCAGGGAGCTCCTCCTGGCTCCCAGGAAACCCCACGCCACCCGCTCAGGTAGAATTACCGCCACCTTCTTGGAGCCCAGGGCTCTGGTTACCTTCTCCCGCAGGGACGTGTGCCCGCCCGCCCGCCTGCCTACAAGGGCCCCACCGCCCGCCACCTGGGTTCCCTACACCTGCATGGCAGGAAGTCATCCAGAGAGAACCTGAGCCTCCCTCAGTGCTGGGCCCCAGCCACCTCTCCTCCCCTGGGCTGGCCTCCAGGACTCAGTTTCCCCTCTGCAAATGGCAACCTGTCATCCCAGTGCTCCTGCCTCCTGGGCCGCAGGTAGGCAGGGTTATCAACCCCCCAGCCCTGCAGAGCAGGAGTCAATGGGCCTGGGCAGGGCCTCAGAGGGGCTGGGGTGGGGCAGGTTCCCTAGCAAGCAGGCAAAAGGACCCTGGTCCCTCCTCCCAGGCCTTGGGAGGCCCACCAGCCAGCTGGCCTTAGTCCCCAAAGGCCTGGCTACAGCTCCTCCTGCGAGCCTGCCCTCACTCACCTGTGCTGCACAGACAGAGCCCCCCAACCCCCCAACTATCCACTGCCTCCTCCCAGACCCTGACCCCAAGGCCAGGTCCAAACCCTTCATCTGACCCTTAGACAAGGTGACAAGGCAGCACCCCAACGGAGTGGAAATGGCACAGGACACACACGGGACCAGGTGTACCATACTCTACGGCTCAGGGCACCCCGTAGCCTGGTGCCCCACCGCACAGCTCAGGGCACCTCACAGGCCAGGAAGGCCCAGCTCAGCCCCCAGCCCTGGCCCATGGCTCCAGCCTGGCTTTCCCGCACCATCCCAATCAGCCATCCGGCCCCCCACGGAGCAAGCCTGGTGTCTGCCGGTGCCAGGAGCTCTAAACACAGATACATTTCCTGAAACCCGAGCTTTGGAGAGGCCTGGGCCTCTGCCGCCATTGTCACCAGAGGCGGGGGGGAGGGGCCGCCTCCCCCAAGGCGGTGGGCCCCAGGGAGGTGGCAGGAGGAATGGACCACAGGCCCACTCCACACAACCACCCGGACGCCCACACTCCAGAGACCAGCTGCGGCTGTGCAGCGAGGGCGCCACCCACCCCACCCCACCCTCAGGCCCCTTGCTATGAAGAGGGCCGGCAGCCAAGGGTCTCCCAGCACCTCAGCACATGGGCCTTGTGAGGCTGCTGCCGCAGAGCCTAGACGGGGCTGGTCCTAGTCGCACCGGCTCGCCTGAGATCTGAGAGATGAGGGCCCAGCTCTCCTGGGATCTAAGAGACGAGCGCCTGGCTCTCTGGGATCTGAGGATGGGAACCCAGTTCACCTGGGACCTTGAGGATGGAGACCCCAGCTCACTTGGGGTTTGGGGGATGGGGACCCTGCTCACCTAGGATCTAAGAGATAAAGACCTAGCTCACCTGGGATTTCAAGATGGGGACCTCGGCTCACCTGGGATCTGGGGATGAGAACCTTGGCTTACCTAGGACCTAAGAGATGGAGACCTGGCTCACCTGAGATCTTGGAGATGGGGGCCCAGCTCACCTGGGATCAGGGGATGGGGACCCTGCTCACCTAGGATCTGAGAGATGGGGACCTTGCTCACCTAGGATCTGATAGATGGGGACCTTGATCACCTAGGATCTGAGAGATGGGGACCTTGCTCACCTAGGATCTGAGAGATGGGGACCTTGCTCACCTGGGATCTGAGAGATGGGGACCTGAGCTCACCTGGGATCTTGGAGATGGGGGCCCAGCTCATCTGGGATCAGGGGATGGGGACCCTGCTCGCCTGGGATCTGAGAGATGAGGATTTAACTACCTGAAGTCTGGGGATGGGGACCCTGGCTTAGACGTGGGAATTAGAGATGCTTATCTCCCCATCACCTTCCACCTCAGGCCCCGGCCTGGCTCCCCAAAGAACCCTCTCATTGGCCCAACCTGCCCCCATCCTGACACCACAGAGCCTGAGGTGGTCCCTGAGAGCCACAATCCCTTCCACAAAGCTCCTGCCTCAAACGCTGCAGGATGTCTTCCCTGCCAGCTACAGCTGGCTCCCCAACCCTCAAGGCGGAGGGACAAAACCCTCGGGCCATTTCCAAGCCCTCCCAGTGGCCCCACTTTGCCAAGCCCCACCCAAGCAGGACTCCTGGGGGAAGGTGTAGGAAGGAAGCAGGGGGCCCGGGGTGCACACAGGCCCCAGGAAGGGAGTAAGGTGGGTGAGAAGGGAGCCCCCAGCTCCTTGGGCGGCAGGGAGCACAGGGAGGGTGATGCTTTTACCACCAGGAGCAGCACAGGTGGCCTAGGCACAGACCTCAGCCTGGCCCACCCTGGGCCGGGGACTCATGCAGCTACCAAGCCTCTGTGATAACTGGATGCAACGGGGCAGGGCCCCGTGCCCACATCCCACTAGACCCACCCCCCCTTTGGGGCACATGGCTCTGACAGGCCAAAATCCCCCTGCACACACGCACACACCCTGAACGCACCATAGCTCCCTAGGGACTGGGGCCTTCTGCTAGGCAGCCAGTGGGGGAGGGGAGGAGACCGGGCAGGCAGGGAACCGGGCTGGGGGCCCAGAAACTGCTGTGGCCCAGGATCTCAGGATGGCTGCGCTGTCAGAAATGCGGTCAGCCCCATGCCCACCTGTAACACATGAGCGGCCTGTGTCCACCTCAGCTGTCCCCATGACTCGTTTTGCCCTCCACAAGCAACCACATGCAGCCACACAGAGGTAGGAAGGCGCAGCCTCCAGCTGGGCAGCAAGCAGCCCCTCTCATTCCCTGGGGATAGGGGCCTGGCCGCCACACTGGCCTCCATCAGCCAGCTCCTCTGCGCCCACCACCCATCCGGCCCCTCCGAGCCCTCCATCGGCCACCTGCCAGACCCAGAGAGAGCACGTGCGCACACAACCTCCACCCTGCCAGCTGTAGGCCAGGCTCCAGGGGCAACGGATGTCCCTGAACGCCGGGGAGGCCAGTGAGGAGGAGAAGGGGCATCTGTTGGGGTGGGGTCAGGAGAGCAGGGACAGTTCCCACATTCAGGCTGCCTCCACCTCCCCACATCCAAAACCCTGGCCAGGCCCTCTCCAGAAGCTGAGCCTGACAGCCTCAAACTGCAGGCACAGCCAGCAAAGACGTATCCGCCCAACTGCCAGCCTGGGGGGCCAGCAGAGGCCAGGCAGAGGTGGTCAGGGCTGGCCCAGGGTCACTCGAGGGGATGGAGGAGTGCAGAGCCAGGCTAGCTACCTGTCCTCCTGCCTCCAGGGCCCCGGGGGTGGCTCCCTGGACTGCTGCTTGGAGGCCGTTTTACCTCCAGCCCACCCAAGGCCCTCCTCATGTTCCTACCCCCGGGAGCCTAAGAGTCCAACCTGGCCCTGGGCAGGAGCCCCACTATCCTCCCAACCGAAGCCCCTGAGGCTGGGCCCAGTCCCTTCTTGGCCCCCAGAGCGCCCGGGCAGAATCTCACTTTCTCCAGTCCTAGCGAAGCCCTGGGTTCCAAACATGCCCCAGCTCCCAGGACAGAGCGGGACCTGCAGCAAGCTGAGGCAGCGTGGCCACGGAGCGGCTGCAGCCCAGCGGAAATACCAGGGCGCTGGCATCACACCAGCACGAGCGTGGCATCGCAGCCTCACCGCCGCTGGGAGGGGGAGACAGAAGCTGCCCCCAAACACCCACTACCCCATGGCCCTGGTCCCCCACCTGGGGCTGGGCCACTTGGCCCCTCCTGGGACATCTGAGGGAACTAGCTGCAAGCAGGAAGAAGAGGGGAGCTGCCCGAGACCCAGTGCCCAGAATCCAGGGCTCCCAGGGAGGCGAGGGCCTGCCCCATCCCGTCCCACGCCTGGCCGGCCAGTGGGCCCGAGAGCCACGAGGGACACGTGTTGGCCCGCCACATTCCTCCAAGGCCTCCCTGCCCCCACACCACGGCTGCCAACTCGAGCAGAAAACACATCCTCAGGTAGCGATTCGAAGCCGCCCTGGCTGGGCCCCAACTGCAGATGACAGGCTGCGGCCCTGCTCAGACCTGCCTGCTGCACTGATGTGGGGGCGAGGGGGCGGGCTTATCGGAACTGCCCCAGGCCCTCCCAGGCCTGCCCCTGCCTTTCCCATCTCAGGGACACGTTCCCCTCAGAGGCCCTGGGGTCAAGGAAGACCCCAGAAGCCAGTCAGGCTCAAAGGGGCAGGGCTGTGGCCAGGAGGGGCCAGGGAGAGCCTCCCTACCAGGTGGGCCGTCAGAAAGGGGTGAAGATGAGGCAGCGGGCGGGGCCCCCATTTTCAACTTAGAAAAAAATGCGAAGCACAGGACTCCCGCAGCACAGGTACTACTGACCCAACCGTGGCCGCCTGGCCTCAGCTGCCAGTCTCTCCACCGAGGCACCAGGTGGACACATTCCTGGTGCCTCCAGCCAGCAGGTCCAGCTGGAAGTCCTCGGTTAGGAGACTGGGCCCCTCAGACACAGCCTGGCCCCTGCTCCAGCGACTCCCGGCTCCCAGGCCCTCCCCAGCCGCTCCTGGCCCCGCACACCGGGGTCCTGCCGCACAGGGTGCTCTGCATTCCTGCCCCACCCAGTTCCAGGGCTGCAGCGCAGAGGCCCTGGTTCAGAAACACACCCCTGGAGGCCTTGGATGACCACTAACACCCCCTCGGACAGCCCCCTGCCCCAGCCCTCGTCCCCCCAGCACACCCAGGCCGGGGGGAGGGGGCGCCAGCCTGACTACCCAAACCTGAGCCCCCTCAAAACAGAACAAAATTAAAAACCCACCGACAGACGGTGCACAGATTCACCGCACCAACACCCCCGTTTGTTCCCCGGAGGAGTAAAGGGGGGTCCTGGGCCAGCAGCAGGGGCTGCAGCCAACACTCACGAATTAAGCCCTCCTCGGCCCAGCCCCCCACCCCATCCCCACCCCATCCCGGGGCATCCAGGAAACTGCAGGGCGAGCGCAGGCTGGCCGCGGGCCCAGGGCGGCTCCGCCGGGGCCTGCCCCATACCAGCCCCAGCACGCGCGGCGCACATGCCTCCGCGGCCGCCGGGGCCCAGGGCGCCCCGCCGCGCGTCCCCACCCAGACAGGCACGCGCAGGGCGACGCAGGCACACGCCCCGGGCCGCGGAGCGCGCGGGCCCCGCCGCCCCGCCCCCGCCGCGACCCCCGCGCGCCCCTGCGGCGGGGCGCGGACCCGGCCCCGCGGAGCACGCGCCCGGGGTCCGCCCGCCGCGCGCGGCGCCCCCTGCCGGGCCCGCCCCGGCCGGGTGCGCGCAGCCGCACGCGGGGCCCGGGCCGCAGGTGCGGGAGGGTCCTCGGGCGGGGCGGGGGCCGCGATGCCCAGGGAGGGGAGAGCGGGGCCGGGGTGGGGGTGCACGTACCGGCCAGGCGAACTGGAAGGGAATGACGACGAGGCCCGGGTCCTGCTCGCCGCCGGCCCGCGCCCGCGCCCGCGCCCGGTCCCCCGCGGGCGGCAGGTAGAAGGAGTTGCCTCCCAGCACGGGCGTGGCGCCGTGGCCGTAGCTGCAGGGCCCCGTGGGCGTCACCTTGGCCTGGTACTCCTTGAGGCACACGCGCACGTACGTGTCGCACTCGTCGCGGCCGCAGCCCCCCGCGGGCGTCGTCCGGCCGTCGCCGTCACAGCAGGCGCCGTTCAGCAGCTCCCCGTTCGCGTTCCGCAGCGCGCTCAGCCGCAGCTCGAAATAGCCCAAGGGCCGCGCCGCCTAAAAATAAGGCAGAGGGAGGGCGCAGGGAGGCGCGGGCCGGGGTCGGCGGGCCGGGCGCCCCGCCCCCACCGCCGCCGAGCCCCCGCCGCGCCCCCGCCGCGGCGCGCAGCCCCGAGGGCTCCCGAGCGGCGGCGCCCGCAGGCGGTGCCGCCCGGCCCCGAGGGACGGTCCCGTGCGCCCCGTCCGCGCCCCCCGCTCACCTGCACGCAGAGCGCCAGCAGCAGCAGCAGCCGCCGGGGCAGGCGCCCCCGGCCCCGCTCCCGCATCGCCGCCTCGACCCCGCGCCGCCGCCGCCGCCCCTGCGCGTCCGGCCGGGCCCGGCCTCCCAGCGCCCGCGCGCCCTCCGAGCGCCGGCAGCGGCAGCGGTGGCGGCGGCGGCGGGCGGGGTCGAGGCGGCGCCGCGCGGGCCCGGGCGGCGGCGAGCGCGCAGGGGCGGCGGGCTCGGGCTCGCAGGCGGCTGCGCTCCGACCGGCTCCCTCCCGGCGGCGGCGGCGGCGGCGGCGGCGGCAGCGGGTCCCGGCCTCGCCTCTGAGCGCCCGCGCTCCCGGCGCCCGCAGCCAACAAGTTCGGGCCGAGACTGACAGCTCGCTCGCCCATTCGTCACCCGCGCACCTGCATATGCATGAGGGGGCGGGGCCGAGCCGTGGGGTGGGGCTGGGGGGCCGGGGGCGCAGGAGCTTTAAAGGCGGGCGGGCGCCTCCCGCCAGCGCCCGGCCCCGGCGTGCGCTTCCCGGGGCGCCGGGGCCGCGGGGGCTTCGCTGACGCTTCGGCCGAGCCCGGCGAGCGGGGGCCGGCGCCGCACAGCGGCCGCTGCTCGCCCGAGCCCCGCCGGGTGTCGGCGGCCAGGGGGTGGGGCGCCCCCTGAGGTCACCGCCGCGGTCCCCTCCCATCGGTGCGCCGCCGCCGCGCTCCCCGCGGTCCCCGAGGAGCGATGCCACCTCCTGCACAAATCAGGGCTCGGCCCCCGCGCGGGGCGGGCGCGGCCTGGGACCGGGGCCGGGCCGACCTACTGCGCTCCCCCCCGGGAAGGACCCCCTCCGCGCGCTCCCACCGCCTCCGCGCCGGCCGCAGGGGGCGCTGCTCCCCACCCGCGCCCGGGCCCTCCCGCCGCACGACTCGCGGGTGGGGCAGCCAGGCCACAAACGCTCCGGCAAAGGCTGCGCGTCCAGCTCCGCGCTGGCACAGGGGTCGCCCCAAGGCGCTCGAGGGGCGCCCGGGCCGGGGTCCGGACTTGGGCGGGGGCCATAAAGGAAGGTGCTGCACGGACAAGGCGCGGGCCACCCGGAGGCTCCCCCAGCGGTCCTGTCGCCAGCCCCCCTGCGCCCCCGCCCCCCCCGCGTCCCACCTTGTTGCCACTCCACGGAGTCAACACCAAGAGCTCCTTGTCTCCAAACATCACCTGCCCTCCATGAAGCAGGACTGGTGATTGCCTTGGCTGTCAGGGATCACGAAATGTTCCACAGGGTCTTATGGCCCCACCCCCACGATAACTGGACCGTGTTCTCTCTCCCTTGGATCCATCCCCCCCCCAAATTTGTCGGGGGCCCTGGGCTGGGTGCTGAGAGTGCAGGCCACTGCCTGGCGCTAGTCATGGCCACACTTACGGGCATGGAAGGCTTCCTGGAGGAAGAGAGCTTTGAAGGGGACTGGTTCAGGGGCTGGGGGCAGGCAGAAGGAACTCAGGAGCACAGGCACTGCCCTGTATCTCAAGGATGTTCTTGAGGCACCCCCCAAAGGGACCAATGCCCTGGGAATGAATGCCACCCCCTCCCCTAGTTTCACTGCCCCACCCCTGTTGAGCAGCCCTCTCCCGGATCCAGGCCTCAGGAGCAGCTGGGGGCCCCTGACGGCATGGGCCTGACTCTGCTCATTCCAAGTGGTCATCCCTACCTGGGCCCCTCTGTAGGCCGGGAGGGGGCGGGACACAAGCCAGGTACCTCCACACAGAGACCCCACCAAATAAGGGCCTGCAAGCTGTGTTAGGAGCACCCCTTCCTCCCTGTAGGGGCCGGGGGTTCACTGTGGAGGTCCTACCTTTACTCTGGCCTGGAGCAGGCACTCTAGGCCCCAGGAGGGAAGAGGAGCCCCCCCAGTTCCAGGGGTCCAGGGCTCCATCCCTGGCTGTCCCTGCCCATGCCCACTGCCCCACTATCCATGGAGGCCCTGGGCACCTCTGTCCCACACTCAGCCAAGCACTGAACGAGGCAGACAGTCCCTGCTCACCCTCAGAGGCTCCCGGTCAGGGGTAGACAGAGGACTTACACCGATAATGTAGTGACAAACTGCAAGGGTGAGGAAGGTGGCAACCCAGGGAGGGGCTGAGAAGACAGAGGACAGACAAGGGTCATCCAGGTGAGCAGCTGTGATGGCACATGCAAAGGCCCTGGGGCCAAGGGAGCCTGACCCCAGTGAGGGCCTGTGAGAGAGAGACAATGGCCAAGGGAGAGGGGGTAAGGGGCATAGGTGAGGCTGGGGGTGGGGGGCACCAGGCTGAGCTAGGCCTCCCCGACTACAGTCTTCCTGCTAAGACCAACGGGAAGTCACAGAAAGCAGCTGAGCTGGGTTGGGCTCCATGTGGTGACTTATATTTTCAGAAAGATCCCTGGCTGCGGGGGAGGGGCAGCAGGGGTGAGGCCATAGGTAGCCACGGCCACAGTGCAAGTGAGAGGGGCCAGTGGCCCGGTGGGGCCTGGAGGTGGAGGGACTGAGGACCGAAGAATTCCAGTCCCCTGTGGGCCCCTCCCTCACCCCCCTCCAGAGCTTTCTGCTCCAGGCCAGCTGGGGGAGGAAAGGACGGCCTAGGCTGTGACCCCATCCAGAAGCCCGTGTCTCAGCCAAGGCTCTTTCTCTGCTGGGAGGCACCAGCGACGGACGCTCACTGCATCCCAAGATCCAAGCTCAACCTGTCAGGAGACGCAGCCTCCCTGGGGCCTACCCTGCCTCGGGAGCACAGGGAGCCCCTGCCTGCCCTGCAAAGCTAGGGAGACGTGACCTGGCCTGTCTGCCTCCCTCCAGACCCTTTGGGAGCGGGACCGAGGTCCCCTTGGCCAGGGCAGCTGGGTAAGCATCAGGGCAGTACTGGGGTCAGCAGACCCAGGACACCTGTCTGCGGGGCAGGCTTTCTGCCTCCCTGCCCCGGGTGCCATCCTGCAGGACACAGAAGCCTCCTCCTGCTCACTGTCCCCTTTCTTCTCCTGCCCCCTAGGAGCCACATCCTGGACCCAATGGTGCCCAAGAAAGGTTCAAGTCAGGACAGTGGCCTCTTCGGGGGAGGAATGGGTACTGGAGGCTGCTAGGAAACAGGGACCCCCTCCCTCCGAGGTGCTCCTGCAAGGATTTCTACAGCCTTGGCCCAGAAGGCTGGAGATCCAGTGGGAGTCAGGGCTCCTGCCTCTACCTTCGCAGGGCAAAGCTGCCCTGCCTCTTCCAGGAAGGCCCCCATCATTGTTCTGGGGTCCACTGAGCCACAGCACCCCTCAGATCCCAGTTCCATGGGGCCCCTAGCATGAGGACTCCCACTCTGAGCCCCCAGCCCCAGGGGCTCTCCTGGGTGTGCTCTGAGGTGACTGCTCAGCTTGTGCTGGACACGGCTCGGTGGGTTTGGGAGTCACTCAGCCTGGCCATGGGGCTTCAGGGCCAGGCTAGGGTGCAGGCTGCCCGGGGTTTGGACAGAGCCTGCTGGGCTCAGGAGTGAGCTGTGCTTCCGCCCAGTCTGTGGTGCTAAATATAGAGGCCAGGGAGGGGAGTTTCCGGTTACAGCCCCCCCCCCCCCAGTGCCGGGAAATCGATGCCAGTTCCATTAGGCTCTGCAGCGGTGCCTGCTGACCTGCCCCCCAGGGTGCAGAGTGAGGAGGCTGGATTGCACCCAAGTCCAGGGACCCTGCCCTCCACCCCTGCCCTGCCAGCCCGGAGCCTACACATGCCCCAGGGCACACCGAGCCCCCAGGCCCTGCTAGACGCTCCTCCAGGACAGTGCGGCAGGCAGCCCAGGAAGCCAGTGAGCACTAGGGGTGGGCATCAGGCAAGCAGTAAGGGGGGCAGGCAGGGTGGGCCAGCTCTAGGCTGGACAGAACTCCTGCCCTGAGATAGTCTTCAGAGGAGCGGGGCCCCGGGCAGCCCACTGGGGTCTCCTTGGGGCAGGGTGGAGCTGCAGTACTCAGGACCCCATGGCAGCCCAGCCCCGCTGGCCCCTTGGACACACACCATAAGCCCAAGGGCCCCTCCCTAGCAGCATGGCACTCACTGGCTTGGCTCCCAGGAGGCCCCACCTGGTCACAGCGGCATTTGCATACAGGTGGTGCTGCTTGGGTGGGTCATTTGGGTACAGCCTCCTCGAGATAGCCCTGAATGCCAGGTCCCAGGCTGTGCTGCTCTGCTGGGCTCAGACACAGAGCTACCCAGGCCCACAGGGAGGGAAGGACCTGGGTGCCCTCCACGCATGCTCACAAAACACCTGCCTGCCTGGGGTCAGCCTGGGGAAGGGTGGACCTTGGCCCTCATGAGGAACCCCCACCCAACAATGGGGCCCCAGTAGGAGCCAGAGGCAGTGTGGCCTGCCCCCATGTCTCCTGCAGCCGCGGCCCAGGGCCCAGCCCCAGGGACACTGGGGCTAGAACACTAAGCCAGGTCCACAGGAAAGCTCCTGGCCACTCCAGCTCCCCAGTCCCCACCTACCTGTGGGGACAGCATCCCCCGGATACCTTACCTTCCCCAGGGTCAGGGATCTATGATCCAGGCTGCCCCGACCTGTCCCCTAACACAACACCCAAGGAGCTGACCAGAGGGCTGGGGGGGGCTCTGGGGAAGGGCCAGACCAGGTCATTCCCCTCAGAAAGTATCAGGTTGGGCCCCCATCCCCAGCTGACGCCTGTGACTATGGTGACCAGCACACACTCCCTACAGTGGGCTCCAGCCCACCCGTGATAGATGGAGCCTTCCTGGGTGCCTGGATGAACGGGCAGCGAGCTGTCCTGTGACCCCGAGTGCTTGAGGCAGAGGGCAGTTCCTGCAGCCTGACCCTCCCAACGGGCAGGGGCTGCAGGGCCACGCACAGGCCGGCAGGCGGAGGGGGCCACCCAGGCCACGTGGGTGGGTGACCTCACTTCCCCAGGAGCAAGGAGCATGTCCTCCCAAATGCAGGACCCACAGTTCAGTCCCCCCTCCTCCTGACTGAGGCCGGCTCAGCCACACACACACACACACACACACGCACACACACACGCGCGCCAAGGTCCCAGCTCATTCTGTGGCCCACCCCCTCCTGTCCTGCCCTTGGCACAGCCACAGCCACAGCCAAGGCTGCTGCTGCGTGGAGCTGAGGGGCGCTCGGGACAGCCAGCCATCTCGGGCTTCCCTGACCCGCCCTGGTTACAGCTCGGAGCCAGTGGACACAAGCTGGAGCCACACGAGCCTTTATTGGGTCTGCAGGGTGAGGGGCCAGGCCCAGCCTCTGTCCAAGCCCTCTGGGGTATCACTGGGGACCCAGGCTGGGGACCACAGAGCTGAGGAACCAGGAGATACCAAAGATGACGCCGAGGGTCTTGGGGACATCCGGGTTGTCCATGAAGGCCTGGGCGCCACCCAGGGGCAGGTGCACAACCTCAATGAGCTCACCCTCCTCAGCCAGGCCACCGCCCGGGCCACCCCGCTGGGCATCTGTCACCTCTGCATAGAACATGGTCTGGCTGGAGCCGGTCAGTCCCACGCCAGCCCTGCAGGTTGAGACATTGTCTGCTGAGCCACCATGCAGGCCCCGCCGGCCCTTCCCACTCCCCACCTTCCAGCCCTCGGGTGGGCACTCCAGGAGGCCCCCCACCCGTGGACATACTGCTCTTCAAGACAGAGCAAGCCGCCAAGCTGTGCGGGGCCACATGGCCAGGACCTGTGCAGCCTGGAGGAGCTGACCATGGTCCCGACCAACGGCCGGCCAGGACACAAGGTCTCAGTCACACAGCCACAGCAGTAAGCTGGGAAGAGGACCTGAGCCCCAGGGTACACAGCAGACCCAGCCACCACCCTGACCACGACTGCGAGACCCTGGGGGGCTGATGCAGATGTGAGGCCGTGGGGGCTGCACTGCTCAGCCTCTGGCAGGCTGTCTGGAGCACAGCACCTCCCTGCTCCTGTGCAGGCTGGGCCCTTAGGTAGGGCCTCCTTCCCCACTGTGCACCTACCCCGCAGTCCCCACCCCCAGGCTGCTGAGGTGTGTGCTGGGCCCCCCGCCTGCACCCAGGGATCTAGGCTGGCTGTGGGGAAGGCATGGGCCTGGGAGAGCTCCCCAAGCCGTCACCTGCAGGACACAAGCTGGGGACAGCAGGTGCCAAGGCAGCCAGGTGAGAGGCTGGGCTCGTGGTGGTGGGGGGTGGTGGCAGCAAGGTCCCCAAGCCCAAACCCATGGGTCCCAGGCTGGAGAGGAACATGAGAGTCCCCTTCTCAGTGAGTGTTGGCCAGAAGGGGGCTACTGGCCTCTAGGAGGGAGACAAGCACCCAGGCAGAGAGCAGTGGCCCCAACTGGTTGGTGGAGGGCAGCCATGGTGACCGCTGGCTGTGAGAAATGGGTGAGGGACAGGTCAGTCCGGATTCCAGCACAGGAAGGCCCAAGCGTGGTTTGCAGGGGGAGAAGGGAACCAAGGGGAGTCTGGGGAGGGGCCTCGGGAACAGGGGAGACCCCGGGTGAGCCCAGGTTAGCTGCGGCTGCCCTTGGAGACGCGCCCAACACACAGGGCAAAGAAAACGGCTGAGGGGCTTCCACTCCCCACCCCAGGAGAGGCCCCACTCGGACTGACCTCACCCAGCTGCTTCCTCTGCCCTCCATCCCCTTATCTCCCTCAGACCCTTCCTGATGGGCCGTTTCCGCCGGCGGCACGGCTGCCTTTGATGGAAGCCCGTCTGTGGGGTTTCCAGTCGGTTTCCTCCGGCTCGTGAAGGAGACAGGCGTGGCCTCTGAATATGCCCGGCCAGGCAGGGCACTGCCTCCCCTCCTCACTCAATCGTTTCCGTGGCTGGCTAATCTCAGAAGGGTGCCTGGGCCTCGTCACCTGGGACTGGCAGGTGAGTGGCCTGGCTCACCTCTGGGGTGATGGAGGAAGCCGGGGCCCTGCTACAGGGCAGCATGAGCTCTGCTGTCTGTCCAGCCCTCATGAACCCCACAGGGACAACTGCCCTGATCTCCACTCCAGCCCCCCTCCGGTCCTGTCTCACCACAGCCAACCCTCGACTCCATCACACAAGTCTGAGCAGGCTGCTCACTGTCCACAACCCTCCTTGGCTCCCCAGCACCCTCAGGATCAGGCGGCAGCCCAGAGGCCCTGCATGTGGAGCCACTGCAGCCAGGCTGCTGGTCCACTTGCCCAGAGCCTCTGCCATGCAGCCCCTCTGCCAGGACCCCCCACCAGGCTCACATCCCAGGTGGGGGCAACCCCTCCAGGGCACCTCCCACCTGCCTTCCTCTTTGCCCACCCCTGGCGCAACCCTTACCCCAGGGCAGGCCCCTTGGAGTCTCCCCATCCCCAGCAGGCTCAGGGGACAAGTAGCCATTGGCCGGCCACACGGAGGACACCTGCAGAACACTGAGGCCCCTCACACTAAGATAGCCAACACTATGGTGTGGAAATCCTCAATCCTGTTTAACATGGAGGATCCCGAGGCTCACCTCCTTCCTGGGACTGGAGATAAACCTCCACCCACAAAACTGTAGGCTAGGGGGCCCCGGTGAGGCCCTGGGGGCTGTTGCAGCAGGGGGGACCCAGCCCAACGCTGCACGGCCCCTGCACTGGACTGAGAGGAGTCAGAGCCCCCAGGCCTTCCTCCTAGGGGTGCCGGCCCTGTCCTCTGGAGAAGGCCCGGAGCTCAGTGTAGTCAGGACACTGCGAGGCCCTCCTCCTGCCCCAGACATCCCTGAGGGCAGTGCGCCCAGGGCAGGGGGTGGGCTTTACCCCAACATCCTATCCTAGAAAGGAAGCCCCAGCAGTAGACCTCATGGGGAGTGGGGGGGGGGCGCCTGGGCCCAGGTGGGGCCCGTAGGCCCTGAAGTTCATCGTCCAGGCCACACCTCTCCCCCCTCCCCAGGAGTGCTGGGGCCCCTCCCCGCCCAGGACACAGCCATCCCCTCATTCCTGAGCCACTGTCCGAGCAGATCTATGACTCACCCCCACACCCAGAGCCTGGTGCTTAATCCCACAGGAAGTAGAGACATCTGTCAGCAGCAGCTGCCACCGAGCCAGCCCCACAAGGCTAGGGGCCACAGGGTGGGGGCTGCAGGGTAGGGGCAAGGGCGCAGCATGCCCCAGAACCAGCTCCAAGAGCCCCAGGTTCCGGTCTGGATCACGATCTGGGTGCGTTCCATCCAACTATCCCCCAACCCCACGATGAAAACAAGGAGGCACTGCCTCACTTGCACACCCCGGGGGACGGGGCACTCATTGCCTGGAGGCAGCCTGTCCCATCCCCTGGGAAGCGCTGAAGCAGGGGGCCCCTCCCTGGCCTTGCAGGTCCACAGGCCCAGCCCCACTCACTTGTAGGTGGCCACCCGGCGCAAGTCGGACGGGGTCAGGTGGTAGCCACACTCCTCCCAAGCCTCCTTGCAGGCCACTTCCTCCAGTGACAGTCCGGGCTGGTCCACAAGGCCGGCGCACAGCTCATACGTCACCCCTGCTGAGCCCGGCAGTGCCACCGGCAGCACCCGTGGCTCATCTTGGTCCACAGCTGCCAGGGAACCTGGGAAGCGGCGTTCCACCTCGCCCACATACACAGCTGGTTGGGGGGAGGGCAGACTACAGTCACAGCCATGTGGCAGCCACCTCCTTGTAGACCAGACCCCCTCACCAGGCCTCAGTTTCCCCTGGAGCTCCTCCCGACATCTGCATTCTGACCCTAGGACCACAGGGGCCTGAAGGCAACCTCCAGATCTGCCCTCCCCACACCCCCTCTGGGGGCCTCACCTGGCCGGAACTGTTTCACCAACACCAGGCTCCTCTGGGAAGAGTTGAACAGGAGAATGGTCACACTGTGGGGCGGGGGTGGGCCAAGCTCAGTGCAGAAGCAACCCCCTCCCCTGGCCGCCCTGGACCCCACTCCCAGCCCACCTCCTCTCCCCAGCAGCCTGGGGAAACTAGGTCCCTTGGTCAGATGGGGAGTGAGGCCCAGGCGGAGCCAGAGCTTGCCCGGGTCACACAGTCAGGCTAGGACCCAGCTGGCAGGACAGGGCAGTGGGGTGGGGAAGACATGTTTGGAAGTTGGGGGCTGGGTGACTGACAGGACATGTGGTCCCCGTGGGCCAGCTGCCTGCTGAGCACACTCCTGAAGCCACGTCGCTATCTAGCCCATATCCCACTGCTCAGGGGCAAGGGCACCCAGACAGCCTCTCTCAGGTCCCACCGGGGACCCAGCTCAGCCACCAGGCCTTGGGGCGACCCTCAGTGAAGGGAACAGGAGAGTGGGGATGTTTGTGGGGGAAACACAGATGCAGAGGCAGGGTCCCCGTGGGCATGGGAGGGGCCCTGACTGGGACCTCACCTGTCATGTGTCTTCATGAAGTCCCAGGACTTCTGGATGCCATTCTGAAAGAGGCGGGGCAGCGGTCAGGGTAGCAGAGGGCTGCCCGCATGGGGGGAGGTGTTCTGGGGAGCTGAGGAGGCCAGACAGTCCTGCAGCACCAGCTCCGGCCACGGAGGCCCCCTCCCAGCCTGGGCCTGCTGGAGCCGGGAGCTCCCGCAGGTGAGGAAGGGGAGCGGCTGGGCGGGGAAGAAAGGTCAAGGACAGCCTGGGGTTCTGCAGGTAAAACAGAAAACCAGGGCAAAGGAAGGAAGGCACCCCAGGCACAGCATGAGCACATCCGGCACAGGTTAAGCACAAGGCGCTGCAGAGATGTATGCCGTCACCGAGTGGAGGGAGGACCGTGGCGGCGGGGGGGGGGGGGGGGGGCAAGCATGTCATACCCTCCCCATCAGGGCAGGGAGGGACCCAAAGGGTAAGCACAGAGACCCGGTTTCCTCAGGCCACTGGACAAAGGGAGGAGAGAAGTGGGAGGGCAGGAGGGTAGATCAGCCTCCTGAGGGAGAACCAGCCCCAGGAGCAGCTGGGGTGGGGTGGCACCCGAGCAGGGTGGGGGATCATTCAAAAAACATGGGGATTCAATGACGGTGACTGGATAGTGGGACAACCCCTCTCCCGGCCCAGTTTGGGTCCCAGGTTAACTCATGCATCCTGTGGTCGTTCCCCGGCCCTGGGCACCCTGCCCCAACTGGCTGCCAAGACTCTGGGAAGCGCTCAGTGTATGCAGGAGGCAGTGTGGGGCAGGGTCTGAGCTGAGCCCGCTGGGGGCAGGCAGAATAGACAATTATGGGGTTCTAGCAGGCGGAGGATAAGAGGTGTCCAGAATCCTGCCAGGTGGACACCACTAGGCGAAATGGGCCATTCCACCTGGCCCAGCACCCTCCCCAAGGGGTCTCTGTGGGTGGCGCTGGACCCGCGACCTTGGGGCCCTGCTCTGTGGCTGCCCATCACCAGCCCCTCGGTCACTGGGTCAACCCAGAGGCCCTGGCGAACCGCTGGCACCACCCTTGGGGTCTGTCGAAGCCACAAAATGGACATGGGCCTGAGCACCAGAAACACAGAAAGTGCGGCCAGGGAGGCAGGAGAGGGATGACTAAGGGTCAGGGTTTGAGAGGAATTCCTGGTGGATCACACACCAGGCCCACAGAAGCGAGGAATGAGCGCTCCAGGCAAGAGGCCTCACAGACAGAGGCCCACATGCTGGTCCCAGCAGAGCTGGGAAAATGGGTCTGAGCTTGGCCTGGAGGCAGAGGTGTCCCGGAAGGGTGGTGGCAGCCTTGGTTTCCAAGGGGCAAAGAGGACGATGCCCTATGGCACACAGGCTGGGCTGCCTGGGAGGCTGTTCTCAGGCACTGCCCCAGAAGCAAGCCCGGGCCTGCCTGCTATCCGGCCACCCAGGGCCAGCCACCCACCCAGGCCGGGCTCCAAGCAAGGCCTGCCTCCAGTGTGCCATGTGCCTGCTGCGCCCACTGGCTCCCTCAGGGTTTGTATCACCTGTGCAGGTCTCAGGGACCCCTTGGCTCAAGATCAAAACATCTCTCAGAACTTTAGGTCCAGCCAAGACGGGTGGAGGAGACGGTCTCCAAGGCCCCTCCCACAGGCCCTGGCCAGCTGGCGGGCCCCAGACCTGGCTCATCTTCAGGGGCCTGGGAGGGAGGAATAGGACTGGAGTGGACATAGTCCTCTCCCTCTCAGAGCCACGGGGGTGCCCTGTCTCTGGCCCACCTGTCTGTCCATCAGATCTCTGCTGACCAGGGTGGCTAATGACCAAAGGCTATAGATACTCTGGGTGGCATGCACTGCCCAGCCCAATGTCCCTGGCCCCTCAGCTTGTGCCCACCACAGCCTGCTGCCTCACGGCTCAGCTCTGGTCACCAGCACCCATCAGTGGGAACGTCCCGGCAGGCACCCACCAAGGCTGCCACCCTTCACAGGAGGTGGGGAGAGAGGGCTGCAGCCACAGCCCAGCAGGTGTATGCCTGGGCCGCCCTGTGCCCGCTGCCACCCAGAGTCCCAGCCCTTGGGGGCTGTGCAGCCACAGTCAGGCCAATGTCAGGGAGGAGGGCAGCGACCTCTGTGTTCCCACACTCTGTCTGTTAACTGACCCACGCTCCTGCCCCAGGCCCTTGCTGCCAACATGGATCCATCCTGGTGCCCACAGGGCCCCAGTGACTGGGAGAGTGGGGGTGCAGGGGCCTCTCTCAGGCTGGGCCCCAGGAGGCTTCACAGGGTCAGTGAGAAGAAGGGGTCTGGAGAGGACGGGAAAGGCAGGACACTGCAGGTCCAGGGACACCAAACTCCGACTGTGCTGAGAGGGGCAGGAGGGCAGTCTTCACCTAAACGGCCTGCAGGAGCCCCAGCCGGAGGCAGCGCCCGCGCAGGTGGAGCAGGCAAGTGGAGGGTCGGACCCAAACTGGGCAGAGCGGGTGGTGGAGAGCTGAGCAGGAGGCGGTCAACGGCTGGACACGGGGAGAGGGGGGCAGCAGCCCTCTTTCAACCCACAAGTAGTTCTTGTTAACCTACGAGGCAGCCACTGCCTGGGAGGCCGCGCGGTCCTGCCCTCCCGGGCTGGAGGTGGACCCCCGGAGGTGGACCCCCGGAGGTGGCGCGCGGGGAGGGAGCCCACCGCGAGGGGCTCTCCGGGGCTCACCCAGCGCCCTCTCCTGCCTCCTGCCCCCTGCCCCCGGCCTCCACCCCCCGATGTGGAAACCACCTCCTCCGGGAAGCTCTCCCTGATTCCGGACGAGCCCAGTAAGTCCCACCGCAGCGAGGGCGGGTGCCCGGCAGAGCCTCCTGGGAGGGGCGCGCGGTCCCCGAGGTGTCCCTGCGGGGCCCCGCCCTGACCCCGGCGCCCAGGCGGCCTTGGAACCGAGACCCACGCGAGCAGCCCGGGGGCGGGGCGGGCTCCGGGGTGTGGGCGGGGCTCCGGGCCGGGTGTGGGCGGGGCTCCGGGCGCGGGGCGGGCGGAAGCGGCGGGCGGAAGCGGCGGGCGGGCGGGCTCACCTGGCGGTAGCGCAGCGTCAGCGGCCGCAGGTAGGGCGAGGCTGCGCAGCGCCCCACAGCCGCCCCCTCGATGCGCTCCATGGCGCGCGGGCCGCGGGGGCCGCGGCGGACGCAGCAGGGCGCGCCCCGGGCTGCGGCGGGCGGGCGGGCGGGCGCGTGACGCCGCGGGGGCATGCGCAGTGCGCGCGGGGCGGGGCGGGACGGGCGGGGCGGGGCGGGACGGGCGGGGCGCGCGCAGGTGGCGTCGGGGGCGGCCGCGCGCGGGCGGGGGCGCGTCGGGGGCGGGGCGCGGGCCCCCGGGCTGGAGGGGCGGCGCTGCGGGCCCCGGGCGAGACTGCGTCGCGCTGGGACTGCGGGGATGAGCCGGGCGCGTGCCTCCCCCGCGGGGCGGCCCCGGGGACGGAGAGACCGGGCCCTGGACGGAGAGGTCGGCGCTCACGGCCGCCGAGCGGGCCGGCGACGGGGGAAGGGCGGCCGCTGGGGCTGCGCGCGGGCGGCATGAGCGCGCGTGGGCAGGCAGAGCCAGGCCCTCCCCTCTGGGGTCCTGGGGCGCGGGGCTGGCCTGGGCCCGACTGCCCGCGGGCCCCGCGTGGGAGGAGCTGCGGGGCCCCCTGCCCCCGGGTTGTCCCTCCCCCTCGGGAGCCAGGTGCTGCGCCCGCCCCCAGGAAGCCGCCCTCCGCCGACACCCCGCCCTGGCCTTGGAAGGGCCCCGTCCTTCCTTGGGTGTGGATCCCAAAGGACCCCCTCCAGATGGGGCCACCGCGTTCCCAGTGGCAGGTTCAAGTGGTGGGTGGGGGAAGCGAACCCTTCACCTGCCCTGAACTATGGCCCCAGGTGGGGCTGCCCACGTGGCCTCGAAATCTCCTCGGACGCGGTCTGGCTGCTGTGGCTCGGTTGGTGGGCGGCCTCCCCTGCACCGAAAGGTGGCCAGGTGGCCGGTGTGCGTCCCAGTCAGGGCCCAGGCCTGGGCTGCAGGCTCCAAGCCATGTTTCTCTCTCCCTCCCTCTCTCTCTAAAAATAAACAAAACCCTTTTTAAAAAACTACTGAGGAACAACAAAATCAACACGGTGTCTAAACCAAATGCCATGAGTTAAAGTGCTACTTTTTCAACTAACTTTAAAAAAAAAAAAAGAAAGAGCCCTGACCGGTTTGGCTCAGTGGTTAGAGCCTCCGACAGGGGACCAAAGGGCCCTGGGTTCCATTCGAGGTCAAGGGCACATACCTGGGCTGCAGGTTCCTTCTTCCCAGCTGGGGCGTGTGCGGGAGGCCACCAATGGATGTGTCTCTCACATCGATGTTTCTCTCTCCCCCCACCTCCCTCCTTCCCATTCTCTCTCTGAAAAAAGCAATGGAAAAATATCCTCGGGTAAGGGTTAACAAACAAAACAAAACAATGAAAGAAATGTACGCCTATATTGTCTATTGCCATGTTAAAGAAAACAATTTCGTGGCTCAGCACCATTCATTGCCTTTTCCCGTCCCTGGGTGGTGGCCCTGGCCTGGCTGGGCAGCTTTCCCGGGTTTCTCTGCAGCTGGGATCAGGGGCAGTTGGGGCTGGAATCTTCTGAAGGCTCCGCGGGATGCATGTCCAGCTTGGCTTCTTCCCCTGGGCCTGGGGCCTCAGTTTCATGGCTGGAGCAGCAAGGCTGGCTGGCCGTGTCACTGTGCGTGGCCTCTCCAGTGTGGCTGGCTTGGGCTTCCCCACAGCATGGCGGTCTCAGCAGTGGATTCTTCCACGGCAGCCAGCTCCCCCAGCACACAGCCACTAGGCTAGCCTTAGGTCCCAGCCTGGGAAGTCAAGCACTGTCATTTCCACTGTGTTCTGCAAGTCACACAAAGTCCTGGGCCACCCCAGATTCCAGGGGAGGGGACTTCACAAGGGTGGGGGCACCAGGAAGCATGGTTCATAGGGGTTGTCATGGGAGACTATCTGTTATCTCCCCCTATCTGTAGGGGCTTGTGCTTCCCAGCCTTGCCCTGGCGTCCTTGTGGCTGGAAAGACCACCCACCAGAGAATCAATCCCAGAAGCTCCCCCCAGCACCACCCAACCGCCAGGACAGGCAGGCTTCTTCCTCCAGGCCCAGGGGGCCCGGGGTGCTCCTGCCTGTGGTCATGCGGAAGTGAGGACTGCTCAGAGTTTGCACAGTGGCGGCCAGACCCAGCAGCACACAGGGCTGCTCAGGAAGCACCTCCACAGAGCATCGCTTTCTTCACGTTCAGGGGAAGTAACATTTTTGTAATAATGCAAGCCGAGGGCCTGGCAGTGCAGGTGGCAGGACTTATGTGCTATAGTATACCAGCAAGGTGCCACCCCTGTGGGAAACAGGCTGGCAGGGCCTTAGACAGCTCAGGGTAGAATTCCACCACCCCATGTAACCCCCAAGGATGGAAAACAGATGCAGAACTGAGACTCGCACCAGCAGCACTGTCCATCCTGTCCATCGACAGATGATGGTGAACAGACCGGTCTGGCCACACAGTTGGCCCTTGGGCAATGCTCAGCAACCGGGCAGGTGGACATTGGCTTCCTCCACAGGTCCAGAGAGGTGAGGATACTGGTCAGGGAGTTTCTGACATGACTCACTTAAAGACGGAGGAAACCAAACCAGCCCCTTCATGGGGCTCTGTGTTTCAGTAATGGGGCCCTTGGGTACCTCTGGCCTGAGCCACACAGATGGAGTGTCCGTGGACCTGCCTCCTGCTCCAAGCTCAGGTCTTCCTGAGGACCCCAGACCTGCAAGGGGCCAGGGGTCAGCTTTCAGGCTTCCTCTTCTGTCCCAGGCTCTGGGCTGGTTCCTGCTCCAACTCACAGGGTCCTGAAGGCTGAGTGGCCCCAAGTCTGTGCTCAGGGAGCTGGAGGCCATGTCCCAGCTGGACTGTCAGGCAGATTGCGGCCTCCCTCACTCCGCTTCTTCCAGACCCATGGACTGGAGGAAACAGCAATGGCGATGGTGAAAATTCCACGTGGAAGGAAATCCAAGCAGAATACACTTCTTTTTTGTTGTTGTTAATCCTCACTTGATATTTTTTCCACTGATTTTTAGAGAGAGTGGAAGGAAGGGATGGAGGGAGCAGGGTGGGGGGAGAGAGAAACATCGATGTGAGAGACACATCACTGGTTGACCCCTTGGTTTGGGGGCCAACACTCTAACCATTGAGCAAACCAACCAGGGTCTGAATGAACTTAATGTGCTACAAAGTGTGCTTGCTCACAAGGAAGCACTCCAGCCTTGGTGTGGCCGAGGTCCCGGTGCACATACTGGGAGAGAGGGAAAAGGACATGCGCGTGTGTGTGCACAGGTGTGTGTGTGCACAGGTGTGTGCGCACAGGTGAGTGTGTGCATGGATGTGTGTGCTCATAGGTATGTGTGTACACGGATGTGTGTGTGCACAGATAGCTGTGTGTGCATAGTTGGGTCTGTGTGCATGTGTGTGTACATATATGTGCAGAAAAGCTGAGCCCTCCTGGGCTGGGACGCTGAGGTGGGGACACCTCTCCTACATCCACTCTGCACCCACCTCACCTTCTCCGCACAGGCCCAGCACCAGTCACTTCCATGGTGTGTGCTAAGCATCCCAGCGCTTGGCCCAGACCTTGGAGGTGAATGGTCACTGATCCTCACAATGGGGACTTCTGGGCCAATTTGCAGAGAGAAACCGCTCCCCTTACCTCATGCCAGTGAGTCCGAGATCACCTCCCTAGGAGCCCCGTGCAGGCTGCCCTGCGCCCTGCATTGTTTCGCTGCTGTGGTGATGCCACCCTACCTCCCACCAGGTCCTGCTGAGGAGTTGCCAGGGTGAAGGAGCACCACTGATTCTCAGATGCTTAAATGTGAAATTCGTCCCACGTGCAGAAGAATCTATAAGATATGTTTCTATATTGTAGTTTAAAGAGTAATAGGAAAGCAGACGCGCAGGAGCCAGATCATGAAGCAGCACATTTCTAGTCCCTGGAAGCTACAGGGAGGAGGGGGGGCGGGGGCTACTCCCAACAAAGTCTTTCTTAACATGGAGAACCATCCCCTGGATGGTTCTTCATATTCAGTGTGTACCCGCAAGCTACATTCCCTCTTGTTTTGACAAACTGCTCAGCTGAGCTCCTCAGGAGAGGTCTGACCTCGGCCTCCCTGAGAGTTTCTAGGAGCCATTCTGGGGCCATCAGTGGGCAGGGACACAGACGCTCTAGGGACATACAAGACTCCCACAGTCCAGGCATCTGGCAGGGCTCTGCATTTCTGCTTCTAAACCCACCAGGGCCCTCTCTCAGTCCAACATAGGTCAGGAAGGAGTCAAAGCAGATACTCCTGGGGAGGCCACATCCTCAGCTACCCCAGAGGTGCCATCTCTTGTGTCACACTGTCTAATCTGTATGACTGACACACACAGGCTCAGTTGTCCTGCTGACATCTCCCTTCCCCCTGGCCCTTGTGTTAGATGCTGGGAGTCCGCATGCCAGGCCTCTCTCTTCCTTGACTCACACTCTCATTTTAATGGAGCACATCCTGCAGTAGCTTCTGGAGACAGAGTGCATCTGTCTATGGAGGCAGAGATACATTGTAACACCTTGTCTGTCTGAGCACATCTTTGCTCCACCCTCATACATGAATGCTGGCTGGGCTGGGTATAGAATTCATGGTTGGAAATCACTTTACTCCAGCACTCTGTAGGCATTGCTTCATTGTCTGCTTACTTCCAGTGTGGCTGCTTCGCATCTCAAGCCATTATGAGGCCTCTTTTGGGACTTAACACGTGTTGATTTGGAGAATGTCCCATTTGGACTAGAAAAGAATGTGTATCTTTCTATTTGTTGCTTCATCATCCAAACTGTGCACATCTTTGCTTGTGGATGCTTGAGCTGTTGGGGTCTGAGAGAGAAGCTGGAGCATTTCCACTACAGTTGTTGGGCCAGCTGTCATTTGTTGCTTTGTGTCTTCTGAGGCTATGTTTTTAGTTGTATATGTGTTATATTTTTTATCTGCTATTCTTGTCAAAAGTATTTGTGTCCCTCTTTGTCCTTCATGACGCTATTATTTTAAAAATCTATTTTCTTGTTCATTAAAATGACTACCCCTGCTTTCCTTTGATTAAAAGTTCTCCAACCATTATATTTTTAATTTTTTAAATATGTTTTTATTAATTGCAGAGAGACGAAGGGAGAGGGAGAGATAGAAACATCAGTGATGAGAGAGTCATTAATTGGCTGCCTCCTGCATGCCCCCTACTGGGGATCAAGCCTGCAACCCTGGCATGTGCCCTGACCAGAATCGAACATTGACCTTCTGGTTCATAGGTTGATGCTCAACCACTGAGCCACACTGGTGGGACCTCCATCTTTTATTTTTAACTGTTGAGTGTCCTATTAAGTATGTATTTTGACAACATAGTACTGGTTTGGACTGCCTGCCCCCCTCCATTGCTGCCAGAGCCCAGCATAGGCTGGACTTCCTGCCCCACCTAGCCTTGTCCCCCAACCATGGCAGGGTCCCCCTAGGACAGATGGGCCCATGCATGCCAGAGCCAAGCTGATCTGGGGCAGCAGGACAACACCTGGTGGGAGTCCCCTCGCCAGGTCTGGAAGGGGGTTCAGAGTCGGTTGGGGTGACCCTCCTGGAGAGGGAAGAGGAGAGTGGAGCAGGGTGTGGGACAGACCCCTAAGGTCCAGAGGCAGGCAGAGAGCTGTGAGTGGCATGCTGAGCCCCAGCTGTGACCTCACTGGGGCCCCAACACAGAACAGAATCAGGCTCCCAAGACGTGCACCGCCTTGTGGGTCTGACTGCCCGGGTCACCCTGGGGCTGGTGGCTTGACCAAGGCCGCACATTCTCAACCTCTAGGCGCCCCTGGGTCTCGAAGGGAAACAGCTCAGCCAGGAGCCCCAGGAACGCACAAGCCCCATCACAGACCAAGCCCACCCGGAAAGCGGGAGCCCGGGGAACAATGACCTTCGTGTGACAGACTTTCCCCTCAGTGGGAGAAAATAGAGTTTAATAGAATGGCGATTTCCTGCATTTGTGCCTGTGCCTGAGGAGTGATTCACGCAGAGACCTCCCACAAAGAGGAGTTTCTAGCCAAGTCGGCCAGGGCTGGGGCCCCAACAGCTCCACACCCCTGGGCCCTGGGGCCAGGCAAAGGTCCACCAGCCATCCTCTGAGCCCCTGCCCTCCTCCCGCAGGTCAGCTCAACTTTGGCAGCTTGATTACCCGCAGAGGGACCTGAGCTGGACAGACAGCAACAGCTCCAGGGCTGGGAGATGGCCTTGGGGCTTCCCAACCAGAGTGCAGACAGCTATTCTGAAGCCTGGGGTGGGGGAGGGGAGGACGAGAGGGGCACGAAGAGGGCTTCTGAGGGCCTGGGATCAGAGTGGTCAGTGAGTCTCTGATCCCAAGAGGTCAGGGGGCATGTGGCTGTGCTGAGGGCAGGTCATGGGTACCTGGCAGAAGGCAGAAGGGAGCAGGTTCAAGGGAGGTAAACGTACTGCTTGGGCCTCCTTCCACGTTCGAGTGGGGGGTGGTGGTGCTGGGGGCTTTCCTGGGTTTGGGGAGGCTCAACAGTGACACCTATGAGGGCCACCATGCAGGGGTGAATCAGAAGGTGCCAGGAGCCCACTAGTAGGTCCTGGGTGGCATGCAGTCCTATATGGCCCAGGTGGTCAGACCGAGAGCCCAGGGGACATCTGACCTGCTCAGGAGATGGGGACTTGCCCTGGTGGTAGCAGGAGGGTCCTGAGGGTACCCCTCTGGTTTTTTCCTTCTGGAGAAGAGGTGTGAGGGCAGGGCCTTAGTGGAGGCCTGGACCTCTGATCCCCACTGTGGGGCATGGGAGAGGAAACCACAGCAGGGGCAGCTGCAAGGCCCAGGCTCACAGAGTTCTCCTTTGGGGAACTGATAAGGATGCTGACCTTCTCCATCGGTCACTACCTGCTGACTCCATCCCTCCCTGCACATTCCTGAGAGTCCCTCCTGAGACCCCCAGGGCGCACAGCCTGTCAGCGAGTCTCCCAACAGTCACCAGTCACGTCCGTTGTTCAGTGGGGGGGGGGCGAGTTCATGTGACCATGAGTACCCGGGCCCCCCCCCCCCCAGCCCATTGCTCCTCCCTTCAGCCACTCGTCCTTGGTCCCTCCTGGGTGAGACCCCTGCTGACCACCCTGCTGCCTACTCCTGAGACTTCTGCCACCTCCAAACCCCACCATGGCCAGACCACCCCTTCCCTGCAGCTCTAGGGTCTCATCCCTGCTACACCTTCCTTCCACCCCCTGCCCTCCCCTTTCAACCACACAGCATGGGGACAGTGGTACCAACCTACCTGCTCTGGGGACACACATGGCCTCCCTCCTGGGGCATCCCTGACAGCACTGTGAGCTTGTCCATGTGGCCACCTGACCAGGCTCTGCTCCCACACCCTGCTGCCACAGTCCAATGGATGGAGGCCAGCTGCTGCCCTTTGGACCCACATGGCATCAGAACCAAGGCCCAGCTGCTCCCAGTGCAAGATGAAGCTATGGAGCGCAGCAGGGGTACAGCTCGCTCGGCCCCTTCCTGCCAGCCTCCTGCCTCCCCCCTGCTTTCCCAGGCAAGCTACCCTGCAAGGGGCCTGGGGCTGCCCCCTTCATTCTTCACAGGTGTCTCCCTCCAAATCTCTCCTACATCAAGTCCCCACTTGGCCTCTCAGATTAGTTCATGTTCAGGCCCCCCAACACCTCTCCTAGGCCTTCTGACCTTGAGATCCTTAGGCAGGCACCAGGCAGGACGGCACAGCTCCCCTGCCCCCGTGGGTGCCCCAGGTGCCCTGACCCTTCATCAACACTCGCTACCCTCTGTAAAGTGCCTACTAAGTTCTGGTGCTGTGCTGGGTGCTCTCCCTCCGAGACCTTGTTTCGTCTGCACAAACCCGTGTTACACAGCGAAGGAGCTCAAAGGGCATGACCGCCAGGGCCAGCAGCCCAGGCCCGCGGGATACAGCCTCCGCGGAGGCCGGGTACAGCTCTCCCCTGGCTCCTCTGGCCTCGGGCGCTCCTCTGGCCTCGGGCGGCAGCCTCCTGCAACATTTCATTTCTGGGGTGCCCTGCTGTCCTCTTGGTGCTCCCCCAGCCCTCCCAGGCCCTTTGTTGGCAACTCCTCCTGTTAAATCCCACCACGCGGTGTTTTTTGTTTTGTATTTTTAAGGTAAGGTAAAGATTATTTTTATTATTTCTTTTTAATCCTCACTTTGAGGACGTTTCTCCCCCATTGCTTTTCAGAGGGTGTAGGAGAGAGAAACATCCATGCGAGAGAGACACATGGGTGGGCCCCAGGGGGGCCAGGGGCTGAGCCTGCCCAACCCGGTAGGTGCCCTTGGCGGACCCAGACTGGGTGGGACCCTGCAGTTTGCCGGCTGCCACTCTGACCACTGAGCCCAGCCAGGGCTCCTGGTGGTGGTTTTGATGGACGGGGATTGAATCAGGGGAGGGCTTTGCAGGGGGGAAGCTGCGGAGTCTAAGGCCCCCCCGCCCAGGGCCCGGGGCCGGGGCCAGGCAGGACCGGCCGAGGTGGGGGCACCGGCGGCTGTTCCCGGCCCCCTCCGGCCGCAGCCCGGGTCCGAGCGGCTCCTCCCCTGCGGGGCGCGTGGGGGCCGCTTCCCTCCCCGGAGCCGAGTCCCGCCCGACGCCGTGGTCAGCGCGCCGCAGCCGGTGACCCCCAGGGACGCGCAGAGGGCAGGCGGGCACTCGCCGGGGCCTCCCCAGGAGGGGCCCCCAGGAGGGCCGCGGCCCAGGGCGCCCCGGGGGGCGGCCGCTCCCCCGACGGGGCGGGCGCGCTGGGCTCGGAGCGTTTCCGCCGCCCGCCCCCGCCGGCCCCGCAGGAAGCGGCCGCCTCCCGAACAAAGGGGCCGGCGGACAATGGCCATTGAATTGGGCCGGGGCGCTCGCGCACGGACGGGCCGCAGCTGCCCGCGCTGATAAGACCCCGGCCCCGCGCCCCAGGCCCGCGCGGGGAGCCGGCCCCCGAGGCGCCCAAGTGCCGCGCGGCCCGTCGGCGCCTCGTTTGGGGGAAGGACGGCCCGGGAGTCGCCCCGCCGGTCCCCGCCTTCCTGCGAGGCCGCCCGCGGCCCCCTTTCCTCGGGACCCGCCACCTTGGGGACCCCCGGCGCCCCGGGAGCGCGAGCCAGGAGCCGCGGGGTGCGCGCAGGCCCGAGCCCAGCGGGGGGGGGGGCGGCTCCCTGGTCCCCACCCGTCACCTGGAGGCTCCGCGAGGCAGACCCGGGTCTGCAGCCAGGGCACGTGTTGGGGGGTCCCAGCATCTTCTGGAAGGAGCCAGCACCCCCACCCCTGGGTGGAGTGGGGCCGAGAGGGACAACACCTCTGCGCTGCGGGGACCGAGGCAGGCTCTCCCCCTGGGCAGGGTGAGGTGGCCCCGGCCCACTGCGGTCCTGGGGCCCGGGCAGGGCAGGGGTCTGGGGAGGACTCGGAGCTCCGGCCCACAGCAGCCCCGTTTCCCTCTGTGCAGCCCAGAGCTCTGCCAGCACTTCCTGGCACTACCTGCACCAGCCAGCAGCCTTGTCCTGGGCAAGCCCCTTCCCCCCAGGACAGAGAGGACACAAAGTCAGGACAGAGGGACATTCACAGCTGCAGGACCCAGGAGGGCTCTGACCAAGCTAGGAAGAATCGATGGGCAAGGAAGGCTTCTTGGAAGAGGTGACACTTGGGCCGAGTTTCTCGGGGAGGAGGGCAGATCCTGCAGAAGGAGGGGGCTCCCCAGACACAGGCTGGAGTCAGGGAGAAGCCAGGTGTTTGCAGAAGGGCCGAGTCCAGGCGTGCTGGTGGGCAGACGGGGGCTGGAGGGTGTACCCAGGCCATGGGCAAGGCCTCCACCAGGATTGGGTGGCAGCACCGATACCAGCTGCCTCTCAGGCCTGACCTGGTGGCAGTGGCGAAGGTGGCCACTGGAGGCCAGCCCTGGCAGAGAGAGGGCGTACGTGGTGGCTCTGCCAATGTCCCAGGGCTGGGTGAGGTGACAGGATGTGTGGAGGGTGCTGGGTATGGCCCTGGCGATGCAGGACCAGCACGGTGGCAGCGGTGAGCAGTCTCGCTGACAGTGGTGGCTCCCTGGTGGGCTGCTGGGTGGTGGCCACAGGTATGGCAGGGTGCTGGGTGCAGAAGGGCTGCCATGTGGGTCAGGGTCCCTTAGCAAGGCTCTCCAGATTGCTGCTCCTTGGCCTGGGGTCATGCCCTCCAAGGAGCCAGGTGCCCCCTGCCATCTGCCCTCCTGCCCCTCCCATGATAAGCTGTGAGCACCCCACCTCTCGGGTAACCATGACCCGGCTGAGGCCTGGGCAGGTGGACACAGCCTGACCCGCAGTGGACACTGGGGCCTGCACGGGCAGATACAGGCCTACCAGGCCCCTGCCCGGCACCGAGCTCTGCTCTCAGGCCACAGGAAGTGGAAGGCCAGCAGCTTTGGACTCTGGGACTCCAAGTCCACAGTGACTCACCGAGAGCCCACCCTGGGGATGTCCTGACCAACACCTGTGGGGTCCTGCCCCTACCCAGCCTGCACCTGGCTGGCTGCTCTGAGCCTCTTTCCAGGAGCCCTGGTGGGGCCCCCAGCCCTGCCCTTCTGCCACTCTCCACCCACCAGCATCTTCCTCATCCCTGGGTAGCAGGGCTGAGCACCCCCACCTGTCTGTCCACCCCCCAACCCCAAGTGCCCGCAGCCAGCAGCGTGGAGCCAGGCCCAGGGCCCACCAGAGCTGAGCGCACAGCAGGCTTGGCTGTCCCCCCACACTGAAACAAGCATGACACCCCAACCTCTAGGGACCCTGCCCCTCCCACCCTGAGGCCCTCACCCCTCTCCCCCTACCTCACACACCTCTCACACCAGGCGCCAGGTGGGTGGTCCACCTGCCTCTTCTGCACCCCAATGTGGCCTGACCAGCTCTTCCTTTGGGACCCAGTGTGGACCCCCCTCCTCCAAGAAGCCTTCTGGCCTACCCCTCCCACCCTGGGGCCCCCGGAGGGTTGTCCTCATTCCCCTGAACTAGTCTCTGAGCGTTATTGGACCCTCAGTGGGAACCCAGTCTGCTGCCCACCGGCTGAACCCACCTCCACTCTCACCCACAGCACCCTCACCAGTGCACCTGGGGTCACCCTAGGTAAGGACAAACTGAAGTTGGGGAGGCAGCTAAGGACCCAAAGACTCATCTTGGTCGGATCATGCAGGGCCCTCCCTGCGGCAGGCGACCACCTGGGGGCAGGTGTGCATGGCAAAGGAACCGGCTGTGGGGGGTGCTCCCTCCCAAAGAGGCGCTCCTCAGGGCACTGGCCACAGGGGCACACACAACCTGCGGGCGCTCCTCCCCTCGGCCGCCCGGCCGTCCTGCAGCGCCGCCTGCTGGCCGGGACAGAGCGCCTCTCCCACTTGCAGAGCCTGCAGGGCTGGGCAGGAGGCTTGGGTGGCTGTGCACCCACGTGCATGGGCCCTCCTTAGGGCTCCGTGTCCCCCACCATGTGACCACCATGCCCCTCCCCAACATTCAGAGACCCTGGAGCCCGCCAGCCTGTATGCACCGAGGGAGCCTGGAATGCCACCCGCAGGCTGCTGAGCTCGATTTGCACCGTGCGGCCCCTTGTCTTTCCAAACTCTCCCACCTGCCGCCAAGCATCCACCGCCCCCCGGCCCCCGACAGCCTGCTCAGACCCTGCCTGGCTCCCCATCCCCCCTGCTCCCCCACCCCCTGCAGGGCTCCCTCCTGCCAGGTCCCCGTGCCGGCCTCAGAGCAGGCGCTTTGCTTCATGGGGAGCCGTGACACCTTGTGTCTCCATGAGCGCGTAGGTGTGCGCACGGGCCAGCTGGCTGGGGCGCCTTGCATATGTGCTAATCCGGGGCCCAGTGCCCTCCTCCCTAGGCCGGGACCCGTGGCCGCCTGCAGCCCCGACACTGGGGCCCCGTCCACGTCTGGCCCTTGCTGACCTGTGGCCTCCTGCCCGAAGGGCGTGCCCCCCAGCTGCCGGCTGAGCTCCGCCTTGCTGCTGAGGCTGGGTGGGGGGAAGGGGCCACAGCGGCCACACACCCCTGCCCCCCGCGCCGTGCCAGGCAGACATTTTCCCAGGCCCCACCAAGGCGGGCACCTTGCAGACAATGCTGTTATTCACAGACCTCGAGTGGGGGAAGCGATTACTTGGTCCCACCAGAGCAGTGGTCCCTCACTGCCAAGGACACCAGCCCCGCGTTGTCTGGCACGGCCTCTGGCCAGAGGGACAAGGCCTCTCCCTCTGACCTCAGGACGGCTGTGGCTCCTGCACTCCAGCCGAGCTGTCTCGGCCTTGGCAGTTTGCTCCCATCATGGGCACTGACCCTCCCTGCCCACAGGCCTGCCTGGGCTTTGGGGTGCCCCACCCTCAGACGGGAGCAGGTCACGGAGGTGGGGCGTGAGAGGAGCTGTGGCAGTGGCGGATTAGGGTCAAGGCTGAGGAGGGCCAGGGTCGAGCGGGACCCCCCCAGTCTGGGGCCCCTGCCTTCACAGGTCCCTGAGGGCCCATTGTGTGGGGACAATGGCTTCCTGAGCCAGGCCCCCCTCCCAGCAGGAAAGCCATAAAGAGCCTGCCGCTGTCCTTTGAAGGGTCTGGGCAGTCGAGCCTGGGGCCTGACGCCCTGGAGCCCATCCCTCAGCCTCCACCCCTCGCCAGCCCAGCAGGGACTCAGGCCTCCCCGGGGACTGGCCCGCCCTCCAGGCACGTAGGACACAGGCAGAGGCTAACCAGCCTTGGAAGCTGGCGGCCACACACAGGCACAGCCCACAGCGCCAGAGCTGGGCAGCACCCTGCCTGCCTGGGGGCCCTGGCTTAGGGCTCTCCCCATGGGAACCAACTGGACGCTCTAGATGTCCTCCACGGGGTCAGGGTGCATGTGCAAGACAGCGGAGTGTCCTGCTGAGGGGCTGGACCCTGGTGTCAGTCCCTGACGGGCACACCTTGGCTGGGGTTAGGGACCTGGGGACCCAAAGCTGCGAGAAAGGTCAGCAGTCCTGGCAGGACAGGGACAGGCAGAGGGACTGCCCCAGGAGCCGAGTGCCCCATCCAAGTCCAGCTGGTCCTGGGGTGCCCCTGCTGCCCAGGGGTGCTGTGGCAGTAGCTGGGCCAGTCCTGCAGTGGGGGCTGGGGGTCTCCCCATACCAGGTCTCCACTGTCTTGCCAGGCAAGGGGGTCATGAGGCCCAGGAAGGGCCCGATGGGCGCTCTGGGGCGGGGACAGTGAGCGCATGTGGGGGGGGGGGGGGGTCCTGCAAGCAGAGCAGCCTGTGGCAGAGCTGAGCAGGCCCCACTAGGACAATCCCGCGTGTTGGAGACCTTGGTGTGCTAAGAACAAAGACCCCAGACCCAACCCGAGGACTCGCATATGCCCGCAGTTCTGCGGGTTGTGGTTTTTATTATTCGGGGAGTGAGGTGTCCTTGGGTGCAGGATACCCCAGCTGGGGCTCGGGGACAGGAAGACTGGTGGGAACTGGCCTGGACAGAGGGTCAGTGCCTGCTCCTGTCTCCAGGCTGTGCCGAGGTGGCCACTGAGGGTGGGCAGGTGGCCATGGGGTGGGGCGGGCGGGCAGAGCTGTAAACCATTTCTCTGTCCCGGTCACCCCTTGAGACCTGGGTCCCTCCCTGTCCCCTCTGCGGGCCCACAGATAGCCAGTGTGAGTTCCTGAGTTTGACCCCCCATGACCTCAGAGCCCCTCTGAAGCAGGGTGGCCCCACCCTCCCACCCTCAGGGGCAGGGGAGTGCTCCACACTCCTCCCAGGGCTGAAGTCCCTCAACAGCAGAGTGGACAGCAGGCCCAGCTGACCCTGACCCTGGTGGTACATCCAGACCCAGGCCAGTGAAGAGAGCCCTCACTCCTAGACACAGCCTGTTGGCCCCTCTGCACCCAGCAGCCCCTGGGTCGGACCTGGCCACCAGCCCACCTACCCCAGCCTTGGCTCACCCTTCAGCACCAGGGAGCCACAGAGGGGCCTGCAGGAGGTGCAGCTACGCGGGCAGTGCCTCAGCCTGCAGGGTGCACAGGGGCAGGGTGAGAAGCCTGGTCTGGGGAAGGCTGGACGGAGGGGTGGTACGGGCTGAGAGCAGGTAGGCCGGGGTTCGGCAGGGACGGGCTCAGCCCCAAGGCAAAGGCACCGGGCGGCTTCTGCTCTCAGAGGCTGCCCAGCACCTGTGCTCCTCCCAAAGGCCCCTCAGGTGGTCTTGGTGGCATCAGGTGCCATCAGCCCTGCCCCTGCTTGGAGGTCCAACCTGGAAACCGCTGCGGGGGCGGAGCAGTACGCAGGCCTGCATGACGTCCCCGGGTCCACGTGTGACAGTGGTGACCTGTGCGTGGGGTGCTGTCTAGTCCGGCGGCACCCTGCCCGCAGCTGGCTGCTCGCCTAGGGCCTTGCCCCGTTGCCACGTTAGTCACCACCACAGCACGTGGCTTCAGCACCACCTGTCACCCACGTGTCCCTGTGGTGCGGGTCCCACTGCTCTGGGGCCTTGCCACCGAGTGCTCCTCGCCTCACCCTCAGGGCACAGCTGCTCCTCACCAGACCTCCTCCCTGGGACTCGACTCCTGCTTCAACCACACACGCCTGGCTGGGCTGCCAGCTGGAGCTCCCCTTCCAGCATGGGGTGTTCCACCCCACCTGCCCCTCCAGCCTCCCTCAGGCATGTCCCTCTGGGACAGGCCATGGAGCCACACACAGAATCACAGGCCACAGCCGCAGAGGTTTCTGCTCGAGTAACACCTTTCTGTCCTCAGAACCCAGCCTCCACCCACCTCCCAGGCCGAGGGTGTTGGCCGAGGGGTGCAGCAACTGGCCTCTGAGTCCTGACCTGCAGACTCTGCTGCATCATGGGAGGGGCCCAGCCCCCCAGGAGAGCGAGTGCTGGGCCAGGCAGTGTGGAGTGGTCTGCCACCGAGGTCATCCTCTCCGGGGCAGTAGGGTGGGCCACGGCCTGGCCTCTGAGGGATGTCCAGAGCAGTGATGCCCGAGCTAAGACTTGACAGTAGTCTCTGGGCCTTCCTGTTCCAAGGCCTGGCCCTGGGGCAGTTCAGGGCAGTGGGAACTCTCTAGAGCAGGCAGCCAAGCTCAGGGCCCTGCCTGCCTTCCCTGCCTCTGGTATGCTGAGCCAGATGCCAGCCCAGACATGAGTGCCCGCCACTCTCCTGGCTCCGGCCCCTGGGCTCGTGCAGCTCTGAGTGGGCCCCAGGCCCTGGCAGCGGCAAGGAGGCTGGGTCTGGCTGCCTCTGGAGGTGCAGGACCAGCTCGGGACCAGCAGAGGGAGCTGGACACAGTGCTTCTCGGTGACAGCGAGACCCGGAGGGCGCAGGGCACCGGCTCCACCAGGGCAGAGCAAGGTCCTGGAGCCCACCAGCCCTCCACGCACTTGGGCCTCCTGGGCCTCAGTTTCCTCACAGGAGACATGACAGCCATGTCTGCGGAGGGTTCTTGGGCCACGAGACACACGTCTGAGTCACGTGCAGGCCCCAGTCCAGGCACCCGAGATGGACACACACCGTACATTGCTCAAAACATGGTGCCCACGCAAGTGCCACAGACGCCACACGTGGCTGTGAGACGCAAGCTGCGGGGCAGGCAGGCAGCGCCCTCTTGTCACAAGAGTCTCGTGCTCGTGCCTGTGGGCCTTGGGCCCAGAGACCCTGTCTGGTCCCTCAGACACCAGCGGGTCCACCACGGACACTGCCAGGTGCGGTCACGCCTCAGTAGCCATCGTCCTCGTCGCCATCACAGCCGTAATCTGCAAAGCACAAAGGCTGTTTAGGGACGCCGAGGGGCCCCTCCCTTGCTCCCTGGAGGCTCCAGCTCTAGCTGGGAGCCTTGTCCACACAGGCCCCCCCACCCTCGATGGAAAGGGCCACTTCGGTCTCCGCAGGTCTTGGGGGCCGATGGCCTCGCATGTGGGCAGTGGGGGCCTGGCTCAGGGTCAAGTACCCATGTGAGGTGTGCTGCACTGCGGGTGGGAACCCTACTTCTGTAGGCTGGGCCACCCCTGGCCAATCCAGTGCCCGGTCTCCCCAGTGGGCAGGACCTGGCCAAACACCGGGGCTCAAAGCCCATATAGCCAATACACCAAGCGTCTTCACTCAGATCTCCTCCCAGGTGAAACACGGTGAGAAGCCAACAGGCCTCAGCTTAGGGGCAGGTGGACAGTGCCCTTTCCTGGAAGCCCAGCCCACGTCAACCCACCAGCCACTTGGAGCCCGCACCATTGCCACCCAGCATCTGCAGAGCACTGACGCAGGGCTCCCCGTCCTCCTCGTCGGGGTCCTCGTCGGGGTCCTCCTCGGGGTGGTAGGACACAGGGCCGCTCTCCACCACGACCGCTGAGGGCCTCACCGGCTCAGACCCCAGGGGGACAGGGCTCGGGAGCAGGGCCTGCAAGTGAGGGGGGACAGGCTCTGGGACAGGGTACGGAACAAGGCTCCCTGGCCACCCCGTGACCCTGACCTGCCCCCACTCCAGAGCCTGCACCTGCAGCTACATTGGGATACCTGGAGACCCTCCCTCCCTGCTTCTGGCTGAACCAGACCCTGAGGACAAGGAGTGAAGACCCCTGAGCCATGGCCCGGGAGGGCCCAGTCCCCAGATGAGGCCACCATCCAAGGAGGGACTGCCGGCACAACCAGGCTGGACCCCGGGACCTTGGCCTCGCTGCCCAGAGGCTCTCCCCGAATGGCCCCAGGAGATATCACCTGCAGGCTGGCCAGGGGCAGGGCTGGAGGGGCAGAGCTCCGCTCCCCATGCCCTGTGTGGAGGACTCAGGCTCTCAGGCCCCAGGCCCAGTCCCAGGACACTTCCCTGGCATCTGGGCCTCAGGACTCCTGCTGCTACGCACAGCAGTGTGGCTCGTGCTCCATCCCACCAGGGGCTGTCCTCCCCGTTCCTCACTCAGACAGGACTCTCTGGGGTCCCCGCCCCTCGCTATGTCCATACAATGTACCTCTCCCAGGGCTGCCTTCTTAGCTGGCTGTGTGGATACCATTGGCCTCAACCTGAAAGAAAGCACAAGAGGGGGGGTGAGGGGAGCAGAGCAGGGAGGGGAGGGGGAGGAGCGCTCCAGGGCCCAAATCTGCCCCTCTCCTCCCAGCCAAACAGCTTTAGTTGCCCCCTTCACCCATGCCCCCCAGGACCACAGCAGGGGGCACCCCAACTTCTGCTAACAGCACCCCTTCCACTGGGCCTGCTCACCCTCCCCCAAACCCTCCAAACACAAAGCCAGGGCTTTCCCCACTGTTACCTGCAGGGGACCGAGAGGACACGCACCAAAGCTCCTCAACGCTGCTAACCCACCCAGGGGCACAGCAGGACCCCCACCTGAGAGGAGACAGGCTCCCCTCCAAGCCCAGGAACCCCACACCCCAGGGCTGGTGGCGGGAGGCAGGGTGGATGCGGGGCAGAGCCTATGTGGTAGCCCTGAACCCCTTCCCTCCAGGCACAGCTGGGAGACGCTGAATCACACTCTGCTAGGAGCCGGAGGGGCTCCAATGACAGCTGCACCCACCCGGGCCCCAGCCCTGCATGCGGATTTGAGCCGGCTGGGGCAGTGGATGCCATGCTGTCACCGACACGACCCCTAGCACAGGGGCTCCTGCCCTGGCCCCACCCACCTGGCACAGTACCTTTTCCCCATACTGGCCACAGGGTCGGCCCCACTCCTGCCAGCCGGCTTTTTCCTCCGCGGCAGCTTCCTGGCGCCGGCCCTGTCCTCGGGCCGCGT
Organism: Miniopterus natalensis; assembly: GCF_054644295.1. Lineage (NCBI taxonomy): Eukaryota > Metazoa > Chordata > Mammalia > Chiroptera > Miniopteridae > Miniopterus > Miniopterus natalensis. The sequence continues at coordinate 1,310,369 of NC_142081.1, read as the reverse complement.
GTCCTGCCTGTGCGCACCGCCACCCTTGCTGTCCAGGTCCCGCAGCACGCTGTAGTTGATCTTGCTGGAGATCCGCTTCTGCTCCAGCATCTTCTCGATGGCCTCCCCGGCCGTGCTGGCCTGGATCGGCTCCCGGCGCTTGCAGGACTTCTTGGGCTCGAGGGAAACACACAAGTGACACCTCCTGCAGGCTGGCAGTCGGCACCCCTGGGCCCGTGAGGTGCCGCCCAGGACTTCAGGGAAGGAGGGGCCCGGCAATCCCAAGGCTACACCCACCTCCTCCTCTCGGAATGGGGGAAGCAGCCTGGGCCCATCCTGCCCCACTGCACCCTCCCCAGTGAGCGGGGCACCAGCAGGGAGCCTAGCCCAGTACTGCAAACTGCCCCAGCTCCCACACAGCCCCCTCCCACACTGGCCCGTGGCCAAGCAGACAGGACAGAGCAGGGTGCTTCCTGTGCTCTGGCCATGCCACCCAGCAGGGAGGTATGGTCCCTGGACTTTGACCTGGGCACTGAGCTGCAGACCACCTGCAGGAGCCCACCAGCTCTCCTGCGCAGCCCCCTTGGGGGGAAATGACAGACTATGCTGCCAGGGGCCCCAAACCCTGACTCTAGCCCTGGCCTCCCTCCCTCTCAGTCCAGACGGGTTTGTGAGCCTATGCTTTCAGCTGTTGCCATCCCCCACCCAGCCTGCTGCACGTAAGCTCCTGTCTCTTCTCTGTCTCAGTTACAGGCCCGACCACTCCCCAAAGTGGCTCCCAGTCAGGTATCACCACACACCAGCTGCTGAGCCACGGCACTGTGACCACCAGCAGGACAGGCGGCGAGAGCAGGCTTTGCCAGGCCACAGAGGGGACAGGGCCCTTGGCACAGGTCCTGAGTCTCAGCAGCCTGCCTGGGGCTTTCCCCACTGGAGCACACAGACCCACCACCCGCGCCAGCCCCACCAGGTCACAGGAGGGACAGGCTGGTCCACGGCAGCAACTGCCCTACCTTCTGCTCCTTGTAGATGCCCAGCTCCTTCTCCTTGGCGATCCGGGCTTCCTTCTCTGAAAGGCCAACAAGCAGCTGGGTCAGCGAGGGCCCCACACGCTGGGTGCCCAGGCAGGGGAGCGGCGCTTACCCCTCTGCTCCCGCAGGTACTCGGCATTCTCCCGCATCCACAGCTCGGCCTTCACACGGGCTTCTGCCTCGTTCAGGATGTACTGGGCAGAGCACAGCATCACGCTCAGAGGCATGCTTGGTCCTGGCCATAAGCATGCCTCCCACCCATGTAACTGGTCGGGGGTGGGTCTCTGGCCAAGGACGGTGAATGTGCAACCCCACAAATGGCTCATCCTCAGGAGCCTGCCGGGGACACCTTTCCATGGCACTCCCACCCACCCCTCTGAACAGCTCACAGCCCTCCGGGCACAAGAGCTGGGCCACCAGATACAGGGACAGAGGTCCTGACAAGAGAGCAGACTGAGGGCTTGGGAGGCCAATGTCGGAGCTAACAGGTGGGCTTCAGTGCTACATCCTAAGAGCAGGGACAGACCTTGCCTGCTGAGGGACCCCTGCACACACACGACCTGGGACAGGGGTCTGGGGCTGTGCAGGCACACAGGATCCCAGTGGGCCTGACATCTGCATCACAGCCACAGATCCTGCAGGCAGATCCCAGGAAATGCATCTCCTGCCAGCCCTGGAGGGCGCAGAGCCTGCACTCACCCTGTCAATCTCCAGGTCATCGATGCCACTGAGGTCCAGCTCGCCATCCCCAGAAGCGTCTTCTAGAGAAAAGCACAGCTTTTGGTCAACAAGTTCAACACCCCCAGGCTCTCAGGACTCAGCTTCCTTGCCTCCAGCAAGCTGGCACTGCTCTAGCACGTGCGAAGACCCCATGCTAGGCAGAGGAAGCAGGATGCCACACGGGGCTACAGGGCACACCCCACCTGTCCTGTGCGTCCTGTCGGAGAAGCTTCCAGATTGGGAGAGGGCAGTCGGCCAGTTCTCTGCTCAGCAATCTGAGAGGGGGCCTCAGGGAGCCCTCCGACTGTTCTCAGAACATCCCTAAAACCTGTCAGCCACCCCTTCCTGCCCCAGTTGGGTCAAGAGCACCATCTGCAACACTCAAATCAAGGTGGCCCCCGCTGCCTGCTGCCCCTCGACACCTGATGTCCTCTGCTGAGCCCCACTGTTGTCTGCCCACAGCAGGCCGTCAGGATGCTCCCCACCGAGGCCCTGCAAGGGCCCCCGGGCACTCCATGCTCCCTCAGCTCTGGCCAGAACAGCCTCTTTCTGCTCCAGGGTCACAGTGCCCCTGCTGCCCCAGGGCCTTGGTATGTGCCCTCTGCCCTGCACTTTGCAGGACCTGCCTGAACTTGTCTGTCTGACCATGGAGATCGTACCCTCAGCCAGTGTTTCCCCACTGGGTTAGACAATGCAGAAAGGTGGGCAGGGAGACAGTCTGTCCCCGGGCAGGGACCATGCATGACACACGGCCGTGACTTCTCAGCTAAGGCTTGCATGCGGGATGCCTGTCCACAGTGCCTCCTGGGTCACACGGAGGCAAGAAGGTGCCCGTGGCCACAACCTGAGCCAGCAGGACAGCAGACAAGGGTCCCAGAAACAGTGGCGCCTGCTGGCATCTGGGGTTGGCACCCAATGGGGTCGCTGCCTGCTCACAGCCCTGCATGTGGCTGGTGGTGCCTCTGCCTCCCAGAGACCGGGAGGGATGGCCCAAGCCCAACCAAACCCACCCAAACCTGGAACCCCTTCCGGCCCCGCCCCGCCCCGCCCCGCCCCGCGCTCACTGGACTCCTGGCTCTGCGAGGAGATGCACTCTCGGATGGAGTCTGAGATGCCCAGGCTCGCCGCTGTGGGCAGGGGCCCGAGCAAGGACTCCAGGGCGGGGGGCCTGCCACTCCCGCTGGGGCTGCCCACAGCCTCCGCGCTGCCGGGAACGCCACCGCCAAGCAGCTCCCGGTAGAAGTCCTTGTTCAGGTGGCTGGCGGCGGCCTCCAGCTCCTCGTCCTCCGCATCCTCCTCGCCAAACACGCCGGCCGTGGCATCCTCGACGGAGCCTGGGGACACAGTCCACACCCCGTCAGCCGGCAGGACGCAGGGGACCCACTTCTGTGTAGAGAAACATGCCCACCGGCCGCAAAGGGCGTTCCCTCCACTAATTAAGCTGCTGAGGATGAAAGAGCCACCAGGTGCCCTGGTCACACAGGCACCCACGTCCCGGGCGGCCTGCGCCTCACGCCTGATGTGAAGCTGACACGAAACCTGAAACCAGCAGCTCCCAGGACAAACCACCCGAGACGAGGGAGGGACGAGGCAGAGACTTCTCAGAGCTGACACTGAAGCAGAATCCACAAAACAGACGCTGCACAGACTCAACGCAGATCACACGCCCGACGCAGGACTTGTGTTCACGAGACGTGAACTTAAAACTCCTTAGTAAGGAAACACGCCCAGTGAAAGTGGGTGAAAGACCTGAACGAGACTTCAGCAAAGGCCCCAGGAGGGTCAGCGAGCACGTGGCTCCCCCAGGAGGGCAGGGCGGCCCCGTGACGAGCAGGCGCCTCTCCTCAGCCCTCACCCAGGAAGGACACGCTGTCCCCACAAGACTGTAAAGAGCATTCACAGCGCTCAGCTCAACAGTTCCACCTGGAAACAACCCGAACGCCCTCGGCCAGGACGGGCAGCAGGCCGGAGGGTCAGGAGGCAGTGCCCACCCTGAAAAGGGACGGGTGCGGACAGAGACAGACAAGCAGAAGGGGGAGAGCCAGAGGAAACGGCACCCACGGGTGGGAGGGTGACAGGCCTGACACCTGGGGCGATGCAGGTCCCCGACCTCCCGGGGAAGGGCCCTGCCGGTGAGCACACGTCCAACACGCACAGAGTGCTGCACGGCCGCCACCCCTCGGTGGGGGCCACACAGTCATCGGGCGGCAAGACTAAGGGTTCCTTGACTACCTAACGTCTCAGCTGGCGCGAGTGTCATGCGAGTTCACATCTTGACCGACGTTTCCCTGGAGAGCCACCACTCGATTCCCGGAGAGCAGGACACTCGTGTGGGGGGCGACCTCCTGGACTCACCAGGTGGCTCTCCGCCTGGACACACGCAACTTGTTCCTCTGAGGGAAGGACTCCCGCAGCCGTGGCTGTCTCTTCCTCCACCTTCCTCCAAATTCTTCCAGCCCCTCCCTGCAGCACTCACACTGGGAATCTGCTTCCTGCACCAGCCCCGCCTCCTGTCTCCTCCCAGCACCTTGGGAGGGCACAGGGACACAGAGGATGGGCACACGGGAGCCACGGCTTCCACAGGCCCACAGGTGTGGCTCAGGAGGTTAATCTGAGGAGCAGCCCCACGGCCCAAGGCAGCCACACCCTCCTGCTCCATTTGCGGAGACCTGGGTGGATGGGTGGGAAGCCACGTCCGCCACCTGACAGCACAGCAGCAGGGGTGGGGTGGCCGGTGGGAGGAAGAACATGGCAAACATCAAGGAAACCCGCAGACAAAACGCAAGGCAGGCCCAGCCAGTGTGGTTCAGCAGTTGAGCATCGACTTAGGATCCAGGAGATGGTCGTTCGATTCCCGGTCAGGGCACATGCCCGGGTTGTGGGCTCGATCCCTGGTTGAGGGTGTGCAGGAGGCAGCCGATCAATGACTCTCATCGTTGATGTTTCTCTCTCTCTCTCCCCCTCTCTCTCAAATCAATAAAGACATAAAAATCAAACAAACAAAAAACTCAAGGCAGGCCAGGCGGGAGAACATCTCCACTGCTGGAGGAAGAGGCAGCCAGCGCTGCAGAGGAGACAGGATGCTCTGTGCCCGAGAGGCCACAGGACACAGTGAGCGAAGGTGAATCACAAGTCAGCAACAGACGACCCCGTGGATATGGGAGGCCGGGCCGGAGCAAGCACAGGGCTCCTCCCTGCCCAGGGCCGCTCTTTAAACATCCAGCCAGGCACCCAACAGACGGCACAGAGGAGAGACAGCGCCGGCCACACTGCCACCACAACACAACAAATGCAGGAATTAACGCCAAGAGAAGAAAACAAAAGGCACCCTCACACCCTCCTCCTGAACTTACACCTCCTTCCTCGGCTCTGAGCACCAAAGAGAAATGACCTGCGGCCCCAATTCCATGTAGGCAGAGGCCCAGTGGCCGGCGTAGAAACGAGAGGTAGCAGCAGTGATGAACCAACACAGCCGCAGCTGTGGGGGCTCAGTGACCCACCAAGAAAAACCCAAAATCAGAGCCACAGAAGACAACAGAGAATACAAGAGGAAATGACCCAGGAAAATGAAATGAAAGTACCCGAAGACACAACTTGTGTGGACAGTGGAGCTGGCTGGGTGGTGGGACGTGCACCTGAGAGCTGACAGGCCTGGACCGAGCAGGGGACGAGGGCCCTGTGACATGCTAACAGCACCCACCCACCCAGGACACCCTGTTCCATGCACTCCGGGCACACAGGAAACACTGGGTGCTGACACCAAAGATGTGTGACCATGGAGAGTGGGCCCTCTTCACAGCAAAACGTGGGACCTCGGTCTCAAGTCCGCAACATGAGGCCTCATAGGGAAGCGGTGGTGTGCCCACTGCCATCACTCAACTTGCCCGGTGCTAAAGGGCCAGTGACGGACAGAGATTAGGGGCCTGAGCACAGGAAAGTGCAGGAGAGCATCGTAGAAGCCAGTCACTCACAGAGGCCCGACAGGATGGGCTGCGGCCCAAGGTAGCACCACAAGTGGAAATGCCCTACGTGGGAGATGCCCTGGATACACCAAAACTGAGCACGTGGCAGACCTGCCGAGCCCACCTGAACCGAGCTCAGAACACGCCCGCGAGCCCAGAAGGCTGTCACCTCAGCTCCATCTCAGGTAGTCGCTGCCCCACCCGCACAGCACAAGCAGGAGACACGGGGTGGGGGTGGGGGGAGTGTTCCTAGACACGAAGGAGAAGGGTGCAGAAACACAAAACGTGGGCCCTGTGGAGGGTGGGCCGGTACCCTCGCGACTGCAGGGGTACGGGGGCCACAGAAACGATCGACACTCAGAACGCAGACGATCCCTACTGAGCATGGATCACTGCACTGTGTCGGGTCGAAGGCATGAGTCAGGACGGCCTGAACCTGGAAACCCAGCGATGGCTGCATGCCGAGGTGGCAGCAGAGCCCAGCACCGGCAACACAGAGCCCACGCGCTGGTCAGGGGGTCAGTGTCAGCAAAAACAGCAGCGGCTGCCGGACAGAGACGCCACTTCCCCAGCAACAGAGACGGCGATGCGGCTCAGGCACGAAACTGCGGGATGGCGCCAACCCCCTCCTGGCTGCCGAGGAGCAGAGCGCACGTGGGGGGGATGGGACAGGGACCGGACAAGTGACTGAAGATCACATGAAAAAACACACCAGAGGGGCTGCAGAATTGGGAGAGGAGGCTGGGGGTGCCCGTGGCCCAGACCAGGTATCATGGGAGCACCAACGTCACTCATCGCCTGCTCCTGGGCCTGGGCCTGTTGCCCCAACCCCACAGGGCCCCTGCGCAGGACAATGAGGGGCAGCCCTGCCCCCCTGGGAACCAGAAGAGAAATGGAACTACAGGTGCACCTAAAGCTCATAGCAGCTCCACAGGCTCCGCTGGCAGGGAGGGTGCCTGGGACGGGAACTACATGGATGGGCACCGAGGGGCAACTGTGGAAAGGGGCTCGAGGTGGTCTGGGCCCCATATCCAGGGCTAAGCTCCTACCCATGGGCAGTGGGCAGGGCGGGCCTGCATCTGAGAACAAAAACCCAAGTGGGCGATTCTGTCCAGAGCAACTGGGACAGAAGACGAGTGGACTTGGGTGCTCGGGAGCTGCTCAAGAGAGAGTTGGTACCTGGGGGGATAGGGGTATCCTAGGAGCAACTGGACACTCAGCGTGGCGTGTGGGGGCCAGCGGCCTGGAGTGAAGCAGGACACGTGGCTGTGGAAGGGGTGACTCGAGTGGCCAGGTGTGGGGCATGGTGGACTCACCGTCTCTCGCCAGGCTGGCCAGGGCCCCCTTGGCCTTGGGCCGGCTGTTTTCTAGTTCAGTCTCGATTTCGTCCTGGTAGGTGGATATTTCCCCTAAAGTGACATATCAGGAGCAGAAGTGAGCACAGGGCCCGTCCCCAAGGACCCGAAGGGTCCGGGTGTCAGGGGGGCTGCTTACCTTCAACTTCCTCCAGTTTTTTCGACAGGACTTGTTCAAGCTGAAAACGAAGATGACAACACTGAGTGACAGGAGTGACCTGAGTCAGCCGGTGCTGCAGGGCCCCCGCAGGCCCCTCCCTAACGGGGGCGCCTGATGCTGTCCTGGCCAGGAACACGCTTCAGGGGTCTGATCAAGGGCAAAGAGCCAGGAGGTGGAGACTGAGCTCAGGCCTGGATCCCCCAACAAGGGGACATGTGCTCAGCCATCCAGATAAACTTAGCAACCAGGCCTTGGAGAGGAGCAGGGGCCCAGCTAGACGCCCCGATAGTCTGGAAAGGGACCTGTGGGCCCCACCCGCACCTTCACATGTCCACATCCCACACACATGTGTGCATGCAGGCCTCCACTTTGCAATACAAATGTGCAGAGTTAGGTCACAGAACGCAGCCAGAACCTCACGTGCAGACCGTGAGGCATGGGCAGTCGGCATGCAGGTGGGCTCACCTGCTTCATCCGCAGCTTCCGCTGGCCGGCCGTGTACGATGGGGGGTCACACTCTTCCTCCAGGTCAATCTTCATAAACTCGTCTACTGTCAGCTGACTGGTGGGGGTGTCTTCAAATTCCGTGAGCCTAGGACAGAGACATAGGCTCTGTGAAAGGGAGCCTGATGCCCCTGAAAAGCCACGTAAACCGGCCCACAGTTTGCGAAATGGCATCCCAGACAGTCCAATTCCTTGGCCCAGCACCCGGCACTCCGTGAGCACAGGCCAGCTACCTTCCGGCAGCCTGTCCATCCCTGCTCAGTCCTGCCAACAGCTCAAACCTGGCCCAGGAGAAAAGGCCCTACACCCTCCTGGCACCACAGATGGACTCGAAGGGGCCCGGAGAGGAAGAAGCCCAACCCACAGCCCAGTGCCCAGCTGAAGGCAAATTTTCAGCAACCTGGTCAACTTCCATACAACCTTCAAAAAGTTTAATGACAGAATTTTTAAAACAAACTGTATATAAGCCAAACAAGCACACGATGTTTCATCTGCCTTTGAAAACCACCCGTGGTAAAGGCAGCAGGGTTAGGGTCCCAGTGAGCTGAGCTGGGCGGCCGTGACCTTGCGCCCCAGGCGGCACCTGGCTGGGCTGCTTAGCTACACAGATGTGGTAGCCCTGTGCTCGATCTCAGCTTCCTCCAGGTGACGGTCTCTCAGGCCACACTGAGCAGAACACAAGTGAGGCGCCCTCAGTGCCCGTTTCCTGACCCCTTTGAGTCTGGGCAATTCTACAAACCACTGTTCCACCTGAGCTTACTGTGGAGACAAACAAGGTCTGCAGGAAAGGGCCACTGCAGCGGGGACGGGGCAGGCGTGGCCCCAGATGGACGGACTTCTACAGGGGAGAGGGCAGCCCCTCTGTGACCCAGCCTTGCAGGCTCCTGGCCAGACAGGAAGCAGCAGGACCCCCAGGATGGGGCTCTGACCAGCAGGCGCAGCTAAGCCTAGTAGAGAATGTGGCCCTGCCCCAAGGCCCTAAGCAAGAGCCACCCACCTCTTCCTCAGCGTGGACTCGCACACCTTGACCACGCTGATGACCTCTTTGACGGTTCTCCGGAAGTCATGCATCCTGGCTGCGACCAGAAGTGCTGAAAAGGGAGATGACGGGATTAAGCAGCAGAGCACATGCGCTGTGACCCAGACATCAGGCCAACCCCACAAGTGGGCGTACTCAGTCTGTGCAAGTGTCACTGAGATCTACATGCTGCTCTAACCATGATGGTCAAGACTTATAGAGAGGACCACGTGCTGCCTGACCTCCGTGGTGAGACACGGAGAACCAGGGCCTGTTTTCTGAGGGCTTCCCATAATGGGCAAAGAGAACCTGCTGAGGTGGCCTATGTGGGAGACGCTGGTTGGCAATGAAGCTGAGGGTTCTAGAGACTGAGACAAAGGGAGTGGCCCATGTTCTGGGCATGGTGACCCTGGCTAGGTGGGCTGGATCTGGACTGCAAACTAGGAAACCAGGCTTTGGATGGAAAATGAACCTGGGGCAGCACTGAGCCTACTGGTAGCGGATCGTGGGAATGCGGGCCCTGGCATTCCAGAAAAAAGTGGACCTGTAGGCACTGGGCACAGGGCCAAGAGGAAGAGTGAGAGCCCTGCCAGCCTGAGGGGCCCTGGGGGGGTCTCTGGCCCTAGGGGCTCCAGCAGACCCAACAGTGTCTGCAGGTGGCTGCCACCAGAGGACACACCAGACAGTTGCCCGCAAGGGCCAGGGAGCCAGCCCGAAAGGCCAGTGGCCCAGCAGTCAAGCCCCAGATCTAGACCAGGGAGCTGGGCAATCCTGCCCCTACCCCCAGCCTGTGGAGGGCAGCTGGGAGCAGGTGGAAGTCCGAGAGCAGGGGAGGCTGGGAGGCAGCTCTGGAGAGAACCCAGCACCCACCCTGCTGCAGGGTCGGGACAGCAGCCGCCACCCGGCGACCTGGCCAGCCTGACTCCGAGACTGTACCTGCCCCGCAAAGGCCGGAGGGGCGCCGGCCCGTGTGCATCCAGTCCCTCTTCATCCTCTGCAGCAGCCGCAGGGCTGTCATGGACACTTCGTGGTTCTTCTCGCCGAACTCCAGCAGGTGGGCAAAGCGTGGGATGTACAGGCACGGGTCTGTGGGGACACGTGCCTCAGTGCGTGACCTGGACCCGCAGCCTCGCCACCCTGCCCCCAACGCCTAACCAAGGTAGGGCCACCTCACTGTCCTTTCACCACACAGGTTCCCAGGATGCCCTCCCATGGGACATGCAGCTCCCAGACCCACAGATGGGGCCCGCACTGCATGGCCCCCGCCCATGGCCTGGTGGCAGCTGCACTTGCCATTTCATGGCTAGAGCGTGAGGTGGCGCCAACCTTTATGTATTTATTGCCAACATTTATTCTTGTGAAGGTCGGTCTCCACCTTCCGCCCTTTGTCTTGAGATGTATGTTGCATCTCTTCACGTGTCTCCTTCTTACTAAGGGAAAGCCAGCTGGCTCAGGAGGGACCTGTGCACATAGGTGCAGGACGCAGACATGCATGCGCACAGACAGACACACACCCTCAGGCCGGCTCTGGGCTGGAGGACAAGGCTTTCTGGGGCCTCCAGCCTCTGGGCAGCAGCACCAAGTCACCCAGTGGACTCGCCTAACAACTAAGATGGCCACAGCTGTCTTGGAGGACAGTGCAGGGCCTGTGACGCAGCCATGGGGTGAGACCTTTGGACAGGACTATCCAGGAAGGCCTTGCTCAAGGGGGCTGCTGGGGAAGAGGGCAGAGGAAGGGGTGGGGGCAGACTGGGAGACCCTGGGAAGCACAGGAGGAGACAAGTGATCTCATTACATTCTCCCAGCAACAGAAGGAAGAGGTGAGACACATCCCAGCTGTCACAGCACCTGGCACCCTCCTCCAGGCCCTGGCCCGGCCACTTCTCTGTGTGTCCCTCTATCCACCAGGGCTTACACAACTGAGCTCAGACCCTAGAAGTCCCGAGATCCTATGAGTACTGCCAGCCAAAGGTTTCGGTGGCCACAGAGAATGGCACCAGCCCCAAAGCAGTGTGGGTCCCCAAGGGACTGCATGGACCTGAGCGACACTGCCCACACTGACCAGTGAGCACTGCCTCTCGGTCGTTACATCACCAGGATCCAAATAGTCATCCAGCCAACACAGGCAGCTGCCACCTCTTATCCCTGTTCCAGGTGAGCCAATGGCACAGAGACTCATGGTGCCCAAGGCCACCTGGCCATGTGGCCACCACAGGGCCGATTCAGGTCTGAGCCCAGGCAGTCTGGAGTTACAGCCCTCGTCCACCCTGGGTGTTCTGTTTTGGAATCATTTGGGGTTGGGTTTTTTTTTGTGTGTGTGTTATTTGGTTACTAAAAAATATCTTGGGGCCCAGCCGGTGTGGCTCAGCAGTTGAGTGTCGACCTGGGATCCAGGAGATCACAGTACGATCCCCGGTCAGGGCACACACAAGAATCAACCAATGGATGCATAAGTGGGACAACAAATGCATGTTTCCCTCTCCCTTCCTCTCTCTAAAAAGTAAAGACATATGTATGGTGTGCCCCCCAAAATGTACACACACTTTGAATAACTATAAAGACTGTTTGTTAAAACACGTTTCACTTTCAAAATGTAACGCAATCAGCTGTTAAAGGGTGTGTACGTTTTTTGGAACGCCTTGTGTGTTTTAATTCAACACCCGACAACCAGCAACTGCCCCCGCAGTCTGTGGGGCAGGTCTGAAAACTGGCCTTCAGAGAACAAGACATCTGTAGCGTGGAGGACATGGACCCACAGGAGTCCCCTCCGACACTAAATATAGCCTGGCACCTGCGGCCAAGTGGTCAGAGTGTGCGCCAGTGCACCCAAGGGTTGCGGGTTCGATTCCAGGTCAGGGGCACACGCCTGTGCTACAGGTTTGACCCCTGGTGCTGGGCGGGAGCGCGCAGGCGGCAACCAGCCCGTTTCTCTCTCTCATCAATGATGTTCCCCCTCCTCTGAAAAGCAATGAAAAAAATCCTCCAATGAGGCTTAACAAAAAAGAAAAAAAGAAGAAATAACGAACTAAGTATTAAGTAGGAAGTTAAAAGTTAATAAAATGGAACATTTAGAGTAGGCAAAACAGAGTAATAAACAAAAATACTCAACTACCACTACCAGGAAAAGAGTTTTAAAAGACAAAACCAAACCACAGCGTGGTGCTGCGTGGACGGCACGGACGACCGGAACAGGGAGGGCCCAGAAACGGCCCACACACGTCCGTGGGCTCCCAAAGGTGGCAAAGGGTGGCTCCCTGCCAGGGGCTCAGGAGGCCTGGCCGCGCCCGCGAGGGAACGACGGGCCCTCACCTCGAGCCAGGCGCAGGCCCATTGGGGTGACCAGAGGCTCGCTGGCTGCACGGCGGGCCCACGGCGCCGGGAGGGGTGGGCGCTGCACGAGAAGACGCCTCGCACGAGACCGCGGCCGGGCAGCAGCAGCGGCGGCGGCGGAGGAAGGAAGCACAGCGCGCATGTTCCCCGCAGCAAAGGGGGCGACCCGCAGAGCGAAGGGCGCCGAGGGGCCCGGGCGCCCCGTGGCCGAGGCCGTGGGTGTGACCGCGGGCGGGAGCAGCCCAGGAACAGCCCAGGGCGCCCCGCCCTCTCCCTCTCCAGCCCGCGCGTGGACACTGAGCGGAGGGAAAGCGAGCGGGCCGACGGGCACACGGCCAGGGGCTGGGCTCATCGGTCCCCGGGGGAGGCGGGTCCCTGCAGCGCGGCACCGCTGGGGGTGCGGGTGCCGCTCGGAAACAGCGCGCCGCCCGCCCGGCCTCCGCGCTCAGGGGTCCCGCTGGGCCGGGCGCGGGGCCACGGCTCCAGGGGCGGGGCCGGGGAACGTCACCGCGCGGGGCGGGCCCGGGCGATCGTCACCGTGGGGCGGGGCCTTCCCGGGGGCGGGATCCTGGCACGACGTCACCGCGCGGGGCGGGCCCGGGCGATCGTCACCGCGGGGCGGCGCCGGTGGGGCGGGCCCGGCGCCGGGGCCCTGACGCGGGCGGACGCGCGGCTGGGACGGCGCCCCCGGCGGCGGCGGCGGCGGGTCGGGAGCGGCGCCCGCCCGGCCCCATGCTGCTGCCCCTGGCCTGTCTGCACGGCCGGGTGGCGCAGTGTCTCGCCGCGCTCCTCGTGCTGGCGGGGCCCCCCCCGCGGCCCCGGCGCGGCCCGAAGACGCACGGCGCCCCGCCCCCGCGCCCCGAGGCCGCCCCGCCCGGGAAGATGGCCGCGGAGCTGTACGCGCCCGCCGCGGCCGCCGCCACCGCCACGGACATTGCCAACAGCAACGCCACCGCGGCGGGCAGGAAGGGCCCGCCCAGCGCGCCGCCGCCCGCCCCGCCGCCGCCCGCGCCCGCGCCGCCCGCGCCTGACAACAACAACTTGGAGAGCCCCAACTGGCAGTCCTTCCACCCGACGCTGCGCGAGAGGTGAGCCCGCGCCCGCGCCCCGGCCCCGGCCCCGGCCCCGGCCCGCGCAGCCTGCGCCGGCCCGAGCCCGAGCCGTGCCTCTCCCCCCGCAGGAACGCGCTCATGTTCAACAACGAGCTCATGGCCGACGTGCACTTCGTGGTGGGGCCCCCGGGCGGGGCCCGGCGGGTGCCTGCGCACAAGGTTGGTAGAGGCTCGGCCCTTTGCCCCCCCGCGGCCGCTGCCCGGCGGAGCGGCCCGCCCCGCTCCGCTGGGGGCGCAGCGCGGGGCTCAGGGCAGCTTTGTCTCCGCAGTACGTCCTGGCGGTCGGGAGCTCAGTCTTCTATGCCATGTTTTACGGGGACCTGGCCGAAGTCAAGCCGGAGATCCACATCCCCGACGTGGAGCCGGCGGCTTTCCTCATCATGCTGAAGTAAGTGGGCTCTGTTAGCTGCAAGAATGGGCGGTCCTTACCGCCTGGTACCCCCTGCCAGCGCCCTGGGGGGAAGTCTCCTGGCCCGGGTGTCCGCAGGCCCTGAGTGGCCTGTGATGTGGTCCCCGCCCTGCCTAGGTACATGTACAGTGACGAGATTGATCTGGAAGCAGACACAGTGCTGGCCACTCTCTACGCTGCCAAGAAGTACATTGTCCCCGCGCTAGCAAAATCCTGCGTCCACTTTCTGGAGACGAGTCTGGAAGCCAAAAACGCCTGCGTCCTGCTGTCTCAGAGCCGGCTTTTTGAGGAGCCGGAGCTGACCCAGCGCTGCTGGGAGGTCATCGATGCGCAGGCTGAGATGGCCCTGCGGTCGGAGGGCTTCTGTGAGATTGATTGGCAGACCCTGGAGATCATCATCACGCGGGAGGCCCTCAACACCAAGGAGGCCGTGGTCTTCGAGGCCGTGCTGAACTGGGCCGAGGCAGAGTGCAAGCGGCAGGGCCTGCCCGCCACCCCCCGCAACAAGAGGCACGTTCTGGGGCCAGCTCTCTACTTGGTCCGAATCCCAACCATGACCCTGGAGGAGTTTGCCAACGGCGCTGCCCAGTCGGATGTCCTGACCCTGGAGGAGACCCGCAACATCTTCCTGTGGTACACAGCGGCCAGCAAGCCCCTGCTCGACTTCCCACTGACCAAAAGGAAGGGCCTGGCCCCGCAGAGGTGCCACCGCTTCCAGTCCTCGGCCTACCGTAGCAACCAGTGGCGCTACCGGGGGCGCTGTGACAGCATCCAGTTTGCTGCGGACAGGAGGGTGTTTGTTGCGGGGCTGGGCCTGTACGGGTCCAGCTCTGGGAAAGCTGAGTACAGCGTGAAGATCGAGCTGAAGCGACTGGGGGTTGTCCTCGCCCAGAACCTGACCAGGTTTGTCTCCGACGGCTCCAGCAGCACCTTCTCAGTCTGGTTTGAACACCCGGTGCAGGTGGAGCAGGACACATTCTACACGGCCAGTGCCGTGCTGGATGGCAGCGAGCTCAGCTACTTCGGGCAGGAGGGCATGACAGAGGTGCAGTGCGGGAGGGTCACGTTCCAGTTCCAGTGCTCCTCTGACAGCACCAATGGCACCGGGGTCCAGGGCGGGCAGATCCCGGAGCTCATCTTCTATGCCTGAGCACCGCAGGGAGGGGTGGATGCACTGAGTTGGACGGGGGCTGCACCCTTTCTCCGCAGTGGCTGACAGGCTTCACGAGCTTTGTAAATCTTTTGTACACAGTTGGCTGTAGCCAAAGGTATGAAACATGTTTTCTACACAGCCAGAGCCTTGGTTTCTGAGTCCTGGCTGGGCCTCGCAGCACCCGCTGCACTGCATGTTGGTGTGCACATCTCAGGTAGAAGGCAAATTTGGGGGCAGATGGCAGCCCCGACCCTCCCAGTGGCCCCCATGCTGCCTGCTTTGTGCACCTGGCTGTTCCTCCTACCCTCCTGGATTTTATTCTGAGTGGTTCTAAGTTTAAGACCTTCCTTTCAAATCTAAAACCTGGGAAAAATCATTTTAAATAGTTTATCTCAAGTTTTAGTACAGCAAGAGCCACATGTATATAAAGTACTGCTGGCCCTTGTTCTCACCGACCAGTGAGGGAGGAGGCGGCCTACGGTGCTGAACAAGGCTCACTGGTTAGACGCAAACCAGGCCCAGGGAGGCCTGTATGCCCAAACCTGCCCTCGGCCAGCAGGCCGGGCCTCCTCCATCTGGGCACAGTTGCTTCCCAGGCTGCAGCCAGAATGCTCTGGAAAAGGCCAGGAGTCTTGCGCTTGGTTAATTAAGCTTCACTAGCTGCTCAGACAAAGCCCTACTGTATGACAGGTTCGGATTAGGGGCGGGGGCAGGGTGGCACTTGCAGGGCCCTGGGCTCCAGCCCCCGGGAACATTGCTGGTAGGCGTGGGATGCCCCGCACTCATGCACTGCAGCGAAGCAGCGCTGTCCTCCCACCTGCACTCTCCCGGGCCCGTTGCTTTGTTTCTGGAAACCGCAAGCACAATCCCCAGGGGTAAGTACAGCTGACTCACAGGGATGAGGCCTCTTGGGAGGCGAGGGCCCTCCCTGTCCTGCAGTCCTCCAGCCTCCTGCTGGACCCTGCCTTCCTGGCCCCAGGGGACCATCCTGTGGGTGGTTTAGGGCTGCCCTCCCCTAAAGGGAGGAAATGCACTCTGGATGCAGAGGGGCCCAGGAAGGAGCAGCCTGCTAGGCAGACTGAAAACTGTCCTGGCAGAGCTCCAGCACACAGGCGGCTGTTCTGTTTGAGCTGAGGTCCAGTCTTCCCTGAGGCACCTGACTGCCAGGTGCATTCCTCAAAAGGTGGACACAAGGTCCCCACACACTATAGCCCCCACCCCATTTCCTCTGTCTACAGCCTTGTCCACACCTGCCGAGGACTGACCTCAGCATTCCAGTTTTAAATCAGGAATAACTGCCACACTCCTGGCAGCTTTGGGGCACATTTCTTACCTTGCCATGTCCTAGCACCTGCACATGACCCCCCCCTCCCCCCAGCACTGGCACCACTGGTGTGCTTGGCTGCCCCACGTACCTATCGCTGGCGCGTTGATGCAGAGCTCTCTTGCCAGGAGGAGGAAGGTCTTCCCCAGCACGTACACATTCACCTGTCAGGAGAAGCACACCGAGGGGGCGTCTGTGTTTAGGACACGTCTGCTCTATTTCCTCAAGAGGTACACTTCACTGTTCAGTCTCTAGGAGCCCAATGTAAAAACCCCTGCCCAACCCACCCCCATCCCCACAGGCCCAGACCTGAGCCTTGGGCCTCTCAGAGGGCTCCCTCACCTGGGCCAGCATGGCTCCTGGACAAGGGCCCCTTGGTCCAGTGCCTAAGAGGCACCAGAAAAGACACCAGGGAAAGTCAAGCCCTTGGCGTGTGCTGCGTCCGTCCCAGGTGCTAAGGGATGAGCGGAGAGGCAGAGGTCCTTGTGGGGCACCCTCCACGCCTCTAGGCAGTCACTACCTGCTCCTCAGGTCCCCCCTGAGAAGCCTGGTCACGAGCCCGTGGCTCACAGAACTCCTGCCTGCCCCCCGCCGTGTCCGTGGGGTTGTGCACACGTTCATTTTCTGAGGAGGCCTCAGCCCTCTGCTGAGTCCCACCAGGCTCCTGGGCCCTCCTGACTGCGTGTCCCTGTTCAGAGCAGAAAGGACCTGCCTGCCTACTTCATGCCTGCCGCCCCTGTCCTGTGTCCCGGGCAGGTGAATAGGCGAGTGCCATGGGCAAAGCTCCCCGTGGACTTACAGGGTGAAGTCGGGTGTTAAAGGGGGAGCATGTATACCGCAGGCAGTTATGCCAGAGATGCTGTCCCTCCTCAGTCTCTGTCACAGATCTTGACACTGGCACTGTGTCTGAGGGTCATTCTGTGTGCAGCTAGTCACCCCTGGGTGTGGCCAGGCAGCCCTCCCCACTCCTCCCAACTACAGGTGGGCTTGGCAAGCACCGGGCTCCTGGCTCCACCTCCGAGCAGCTGTGCCCCAGGAGAGTGAGCACCCTCGTCAGCTGAGCCACAATGGGAGAAGGAGCCTCCTGCCAGCACCCATGGACACAGTGGGTGCCAGGTCGTCCTGTGTCTCCTGCTTGGGGGCGTTTACCCAGGGGGTGCTGAGCCTTGGGGGTGTGAATAAGAACAGAGTGAGACCCTAATCCTCGGTGGTCTCGCCCAATTTTGTGTTTTGCTCATTTCCTTTGAATGGCCAGCCCCTGGCAGTACGAGCTCCAGGATAAGACCCTCACATGGCACGTCCACACCCAGGAGAGTGCAGGACACCTGCCCTGAATGCTGAGCCCAGCCTTAGACCCAAGGCTTTAAGTCTAAGCAAGTCTGTGTGTCCAGCATGAACCTGCAGGTCAGCACGGTGACTCCCACAGGCCTGATCCAGCCCCAGGTGAGTGGGAACATCCACTCCAATTGCCCTCTTCGTCTGAACACCTGACTGGTTTCCCATTTCCAAAGCTGGGAAATGAGAAGCTACCAGAACAGACCCTGCCCTGCAGGCAGAGCCCAGGCGCTTCCTGAGTGGCTCTCCTGCCCAGCCTTTCTGCCCTTCCTGCCCGGATGCTCTGCACATGAAGTGCTGACTCTCCCAATTCCAGGGCTATTTTCAGCAGGACTTCTGAGCTGCCGCACATGGGGACAGCTGGGAGGGCAGATACCGGCAACTGATGTAGAAGTCCACCGGATATAGACAAAGCTATCTCCTCAGCGGTGGAATTCGTGTGGATCCGGTACCATCCTCACTCATCATGTCTGTTTTCAATGACAGGACTTTCTGAATCCTCGGTGGAGCGAGCACCGTGGGCCTGGCCACAGGGCAGGGGACTCATGTGGAACCTCAAGGCTCTGCCCGGCACTGCCTTGTGCCCGGGAGTCCCACCTACACGTGTCCCCGACTGGGTCTCACATTACGTTCGGGAAAACATTCCCCGGTACCCAGTGGCAAATTTCTCTAAACAGACTGTAAAGGCAGGTTTGTACATTACTTAAAACGTACGTGAGTCTGTTTTTCTTTTGAAGGACTGCCCTTGCCTAAGACAAGTCCACCGGTTCTGAGTCTGAGCCGCTGGCCAAACAACAGGGGACCCCAAGTCCAATGCCCCCACCAGAGACCACACCCCCGTGTGTCCCTCACCTATGGACCCTCCCAACTGAGCAGGGCAGTGCGTGCCCCCAGCACAGCCCCCGAGGAGAAGGGACTCTACCTGGAGCAGGTCGCTGAGGTCGAGGAGCATGTCTGCAGGAGAGGTCAAGGAGCACTGCACCCACAGGCCAGGAAATCTAAGCTCGGCGCAATCATGATGGGGGAGAGAGAGAGGTGCCCACAGGGTCGCCGGGCCTTCCAGAGACTCCTGTGAGCCAAGACTGGGACGGGAAGCGGGCCCTTCCAATCAGGTGTACACTGCACCGAGGGATCTCCTTGCCTGGCTTGGCCACCGCAAGTGCGCGGCAACACTCACTGAGCGCCTGCCAGGCGCTGGGCATGTCCTCTGCCCCAGGACCGACGGCTGCTGGGGACAGACGCAGGCACTCCAGTGCTGGGGCTCTCAAGGACAGCTGTGGGGACTCGGGCATGGGCCCTGTCCTTGCTCTTGGCAGATGACTCTACTGTAACTAGAACAGGCCCCAAGTGGTTCAGAACTGGGCACACATGAACCCAAACACAAGCTGCTGAGTCCAGAACTTGTCAGATGAACCTGCCTTGGGGACAATGCTGCCCTCCTGAGATGACCAGGTCTCACGCTGCACACTCATCCAGACACACAACAGAGACCTGGGCACTTCCTTTACGACTCTCATCACTGATGCTCCTCTCCCTCTCTCCCTTCCTCTCTGAAATCAATAAAAATGTATTTTAAAAAGGGAAAAAAAGAAAGGAGCCAGAATTCAACTTCACAGGTTCAGAGGAGGGCAGGCACCTGCCCAGCGCCCACTGGCTGTGAGGAAGTTCCTCCTGGGAGCAGGACAACCTGAGCCACATGCTTCCTGGAGCAGCGTCCACAGCCCACGTGCCCCTCCCTGGGCCAGGGCCCGTGCATGCCCATGGGGTTCCCCACTAATGTGCATTTGGGGTCTTTTGTTAGCCTGGCCAATGGGCCTGTGTCCTCCCAGCAGCCTCTCCCACCATCCTGCACTCAGGGACACCAGGCCACACTTGCTGGGACAGGTGAGTCATCGGGGACCAGCCTCTGCCTCCCTCGGATCCCTGCCGTGTTCGGGTGGGTGGCCCTGAGCATGCCTTCCGAGAAGAGACACATCAACAAAGAGAATGGTGGTGGGTCAGACACCGTCAGACTCGGGACAGTCCTAAGAGTCCACATAGACCAAGGCAGTTTTCAGAGTGCCGCCCACACCTGTCCTTGCCACCTGGTGCCCGAGCTCATCTCCATGGAGAAGCCATCCCACCCCCAGAGGAACAGTCACAGACAGGACCTCACTTAAACTCAGGCCCGTTTCACTAAATGGGAAAGTTAGCTAAGACCTAAACAGGCTGAATTAAAAGTCAGAACACAAACTCTCCATCCAGCCACATCCCTGCTTCTTTAAGGCACCCAGACAAGCGCCTCCCAGCAGGTCTGTGAGCATGTGTGACTTCCACAGGTGAGAGGTGGGGCAGGCAGGGTAGCGAGCTGCTAACAAGCCCAGGTCTGACCCCAGGAGACAGAGGGTCGGAAGGCGGTGGCAGGCTGGACACAGCCAGCCATGGGGAGTTCTATGCAGACCTGCCCATCCTGCCCAGGGCTCCCTTGGACGGTGACAAGTCACAGCGACAGAAGCCTCTCTACACTGCTTCCTGGCTTCACTTAGATCCACAGTCTCCCCACACAGGCCTACTGGCAGCTCGGCTGGAGCCCAGTTGAAATCAGACTTGAAAGCCAGCTGTGGGCAAAGCACACCATGCAGTGGTGGGCAGTGGCTGATCTGGACGCCCAGCCCCAAAGTCTCCGCACAGAGTGCCCCACGGCACCATGAACCCTCTCAGCCTGCGAACAAGTGCTTGCCACAAATGAGAACTAGACTTGGGTTGCCGGGCCACTCAGACTCCAGCACTGCCATGCAAATTCTGGGAGACCCATGTGCATCCGGGACTGCCCCTCAGGCACACGCAGAGGGAGACGTCCTCCGATGTGCACAGGTGCCGCTGAGGCCATGGGGCCGGGAGCAGGGGACCTGCCCAGGACAGGTGGGGGAAAGAGCACAGGAAGCAGAGGGCAGACGGCCCGGGCTTCCTCAGGCAGAGGCAGCAGAAGGACCCTGGGCGCGTGGGACGACCGCGGGGCTGCACCCGTGAGGAGCAGATCCATGAGGAGCACGGGGGTCTGCGCACGGCCTCTCCAGAGAAGGCGGAGCTGGCAGGCAGAGCCGAGGGCAGCAGCCTGTCGGACATGCACCCAGCACCACGGGCTACACATCCAACGGCAGGAAGGCACTGAAGAGCGGTGGCAGGGACCCGCCGTATCCCTCCCAGGGGCCAAGGGACACGGTGGCCGGAAGCTGGCACTCATCTGGACAGTTAATCCTATGAGATGCGTCCACTAAACACCAGTCCCTGCAACAGTGCACCCCAACATGGTCGAGAAGGCTGACCGACAGCCATACTGGGGCCCACCGAGGCCCCTGGCGCAGAGGATACGCGGCGTGCTCTCCGTGCGGCACACGAGGTAGAGGCAGGCGGCAGTGACATGGGCCATCCTGCGGCCACGGGTCAGGTGCTTGCTCACAGCCATCTTGAAGAAGTTGAAGGCCGTGTCCAGGCAGTGCTGGTTCAGCTGCAGCTGGCTCCCCAGGTGGTGGATCTGGCGCCGCCCTAGGACACAAGGCAACGATTACTGCGGGGCTCTGAGCCTGAGCCGCCAGCCTCGCACTCAGAACAGCTCCCTCTGACCTCTGCACTTTAGCTCCCTTGTGTGTGCTCCACTAAAACCTTGAGTATGGACAAGGGATGCAGATTGACTGGATGCGAATTTACTTTCATGCACCACCAAACGCTCCTCTCCACGTTTAAATGGCATCAGATCTAGGCCTGGGCAGGCGTGGGCAGCGAGGTGCCTGGGCCTCTCTCAAGTCCCCGAGCTCAGGGTGTCTGGGAGGGGCTCCCCACAGGTCCTGCAGGACACAACTCCTGCTGCATGAGGGAGGGCCAGCACAGAAACACCCTCTCCCACTGCTTGGCGCCTTCGCCTCCGGTGCCCCATCTCCTCCAGGGCACGTGCAGCACCAGGCAGCTTCGGGGGAGGGACAATCTGTGCACATACTCCTTCTGAGCAAGCCCACCCCATAAGCTATGGCCAAAAGACCAAAAGGAGAGGGCAGTGCTGCCCTGCTCAGGAGAGGCCCCTGCACTTGGCCCAGAACAGACGTCCAGAGGCCCTGCAGGAACAGGGTGAGGGGTGCCAGTGAAGCGCTGTGTCCTTACCACCGTGCCCACCCCCCGGCTGCGTGGGCATGCTCGGGCAGACAGAGCCCACCACACACACCCTAGGCCGGGCCAGGTGAGATGTGGGGCCTCTGCTCAGCCCACAGAAAATGGCTCTGGTCCCACTCTCTCTGACAAGGGCAGTGGCTGGGGAAGGCAAGGGCTCCACCAGATCCTGGGTCTTCTCTGGCCCGTGGCCAAGCCAGCCCACCCAGCACAAGCTGGTGAGAGGCCTGACAGTGACCACTGCCTGAAGGTGGGCACCCAGAGCAGCCCTGAGGAACCGCATGGCAGCTGGGGGATAAGCCTGACTCTACGTGAGGGACCCCTACAAAGCCCCTGCCCACCCCACCATGCAACCCTGTTCCCTCAAGCACCCCGCAAGGCTGCTCGGAGGCCACGCAGCTCCCAAATCCCAGCCGAGCTGAACTGACACAGGGTCAGGGTCAGGGTCAGGGTCACTGTTCCTGTCCCTGGAGGCCTGGACAAAACCAGGACCCTAAGGGACTAGAGAAAAAGGCAGCAGAGCCAATCCTGGGCTCCCCATCAACACGTCAGAGACAAACGCAGCCAACACAGCCCGCGCGGCTCAGAGGGACAGCAGCTGATGGGGAGCCCTCCAAGGCCCGGTTCGCTGCCTCCCAGTCTGTGGCACACTTCTGGAACTCGCGTCCCACAAGGCAGGAGAGGTGCTCCCCGGGGGTGCTCACTCGAGGCAGGGGCTCATCCCACTGCCTAGCCCCACAGTCAGGGGGCTCGCGGGCTCGGTGGTTATACCACTTCAGTGCAACACAACTCAGACTGCAACACCTACTATGTGAAGTGTGCGCTCCGATGGTTTAGCACGTTCAGAGTGTGTGAGCACAACTCAGGGCCTGTTGGCCCCCAAAGGAACCCTGCGCCCACTGCCATCACTCCCCTCCTCGGCGCGAGCTTTTGATTCATGCGAGCTCAGCAGGCGGACAGAATAAACCATACAATGCAGGCACATGCAGCCTCAAGTGCACGAGACGCTATTAACAATACACGTCCTGCAACACCAAGTCCTGACTAGGCACAGCCTCTGTCCTCGGGCTCCTCCAGGACAACAGAGCTGCAGCAGGGGCCTCAGAAGCGCTGACACTCTGAGAACAGGGCCTCCCTCCAGGTGCGCTGACCAGCTCCCTCCAGGCCGAGGCAAGGCCAGAGAGAAAGAGTGTGGGACAGCAGGCCTCCAATCCACACCACAGCCCGGCCACAGGGCTCCCTGAAAGCCCCCCAGGCCCAAAGGACCCCTGGGGAAGGCTGGGATAGCGGCCACTCTGACGCTCTAGCAGCACACCCGTCCAGCACACTGCCCACTGGAAGGCACTAATGGGATTGGATTGGACCCAAAGCCAACAGGCACCCGGCATGGGCTGCAGAAGCGAAGGGACCAATTCAAGACTCGCGTTCGTATAACATGAACGACAAAGAATCTCCACCCTCTGCGGGAAAGAGCAAGATGAAGGGAGAGCCGCCCAGGCCAGCGAGCAGACACGGCAGGAAGCTGTCAAAGCCCATGGTAGCCTCAGAATCTTAGAAAAGACACCGACTCAGAAGTGTACACACAGCCTGTGGGTAAAAGACAGGGTCTGTGGAAGTTAAACGTGACCACGGAGCCTGTGCCAGCAGAGGGCCTGGGAAGGTCTGACGTGTGAGGCGGGCTGGAGGAAGGGCCATCAGGACGCAGCCAGGGCAGCGGTCCCCGGAGGCAGCTGGTGTGGCAGCACGTCTCCCGTGCAGGCAGACTCTCAGAGAGGAAACGAAGCAACGAGGGCAGTCACACGGAGACGCACACGCCACAGTCTGACAGAACAGGGAGGGGACAACTGCACCTGCGGGAGCCCAGCATGCTGGGGGGGCAGTGAACCACGTGAGAGGCCACTGCTGCGGACACGCTGTGGAGAAACGGGCCCCAGAACCACCAGCACTGCCCGGCACCCCCAGAAGGGAGGCTCCGCGGGAGGTAGACACAATCCTCGCCCCCCCTCAGTCTGGTGGGGCTGGACTGAGTGCTGCCGAAGGGACAGCGGGCAGAACGCAGGGCTCCTGAAGGAGCCTGGCAGGGCAGTGTCCTGGGACTCCCGGCACACCTTAGAACACCTGCCCAGGGCCCCTCGGAGAAACTGCACCAGGGGAGGAGACGGAGGTGCGGCCACAGCAGCCAGCGGGTCCTGATGACCTGCAGAGGCCCGGGCAAAGCCCAGAAGCCGCCGCGTGTGCCTCATCCGCAGTTTGGTCAGCAGTGTGGCCACGCTCGCCCGCAGGTGTGGCATGAGGGAGCACTCTCTCTGCAGCAACGTTAAAACAAAACTAAACACCCCACAGAACTAAAGGGAGACACAGCTGTCTCCACACCTGTGGTTACAGCTAGAGCCAGGCTTCGAGGGAGACGTACAGCTTTAAATGCAAATATCAGGAAAGGGAAGCTTGAAAAGTCCCTGGCACTTCCAACTCGGAAGCTGAAAAAGCACACACTGGACACATGCGGGAGGAAAGAGACGATCGGACTACACGCGTCTACAAAGCCACACCTGGGAAAGACGAACGCAACCGCTGCACTGATAAGCCCCTGGCCAGATCGGTTACAACAACAACTGCCGCCCTGGCCGCCCTGCTCAACGGCTGGAGGGTTGGCCCTCAGACCGAAGGGTCTTGGGTTTGATTCCACTCAGGGCCACATATCCCAGCTGCAGGCTGGACCCCTGTGTGGGAGGCAGCCAATCGATGTCTCTCACATCAGCGCCTCCCTCCCTTCCACTCCCTCTGGGAAGCAGTGGGAAGTACATCCTCGGTGAGGGGTAACAACAAAAAAGGAAACAACTGCCACCCTGGCCGGGAGCTCAGCTGGTTAGTGTTGTCCTGATAGGCCAAGGCTGTGGGTGTGATCTCCGGTCAAAGCACATACAAGAACCGACCAATGAACAGGTCAGTAAGTGGAACAGCCCTGGCCGGTGTGGCTCAGTGGTCAGAGTGTCGGCCTACAGACTGAAGGGCCCCGGGTTCGATTGTGGCCAAGGGCATGTACCTCGGTGGCAGGCTCGATCCCGGCCCCCAGTCAGGGCTCATGCAAAAAGCAACCAATTGATGTGTCTCTCTCTCTGTCCCTCCCTCTCTCCCACTCTCTCTGAAAAGCAATGGAAAAAAATACCCTCAGGTGAGGCTTAACCAAAAAAACATTATAACTATAATCTCACAAAGAAAGTATTAAGCTCAGACACTCACCAGTAAACTCCTCACATGTTTAAGGAAGAAACTGGTAAGTCGCATGCTGGCTTGTTAGAGGCAGAAACAGAAAACCACAGGCCCGTGTTTCCACAACCTCCGACTCGAAAGCCCTGCACAAGGCGGAAAGTCAGACATGGGGACCCGAGAACAGCGCATCCCAGCCCAGGGTGGGTCCCACATCCGCACAACCATCCACATTCACAAAACAAGCAGAAAATCATGCAATCGCTTCAACAGACACAAAGAAGCCTGGGGCGAAACGCTGACATCCCTCCTGGTGAAAGAGAGACACGAACGCGACAGGAGGTCTGGGCACCGGGACGTGGCTCGGGCACGCAGGGCACAGCTGGAAGGCGAGCCAGCCCTGCAACAGGACAGAGTGAATGAAGGGCAGGGTTTCATCCCACAGCAAAGGCAATGCCGCATCCACCACAATTCCACCTGCAGGTCCACCCACCCAACGTCTGGCAGCTCTCCTGTGGAAATCAGCTTTGAAAGGCGCAGGAGCTGGGGAACTGACAGCCGGGTCTGCTGCAGCACCGTGGGGACCAGGACGGCGCAGCACTGGCCTCAGGACAGCCCACAGCGGTCAGAGAAGGGCCTGTGGCCTCCCAGCATCATTGCACGGGATCGCGTGACCGATGGGCGGCATGGGGGCAGGGGCCCTTCTGAGGACGGCACTGGCACCAGGGGACGTCCTTATTGAAAACTGTGAACCTTGACCCCACCTCACGCCAAGTGTGACAATGGATTTGAGTAAATCACAGACCTAACGTGAAACAGCAGGAAAGCCTGTGGGTGAGGGCACAGCAGAGCATCTTCAGACCTCGGGATGCACGAGAACATCTTAAACAAGTCAGTGACCCTGGCCACAAACACTGGTACAGTGAAACTTCATTCAAATTAAAAACTCAAAAGACGACAGTAAAAAAGTGAAAAGCAAAGCCGTCACTGGGAAGATCCAAAACATGTGCACCAACAAGGGACTCGAACCCAGACCGTGGGAGGAACACCCACAGATCAGCAAGAGAAAGGTAAGTCACGCTCCAGTCCAAGGCCTGATCAGCCCGGCCGGCCGGCCAGCGTGGCTCCGGGGTTGGGCACTGTCCTGTGCACAGAAAGGCTGCTGGTTCAATTCCTGGTCGGGGCACATGCCTGGGGTGTGGGCTCAATCCCCAGTAGGGGACATGCAGGAGGCAGTGATGGATGTTTCCCTATCACATTGATGTTTTTCTCTCTCTCTAAAAAAAGCAAAACCTAAAAATCTTAAAAAAACAAACGTGTGTAGGAAATGACACGGGCAGAGGGCCTCCTAACAGCCACAGAGCACCGGTGACAGCGTCACACAGCTCTGAGTCGCCCGCACACCCGCCGGAAAGATGGGGACCTGAGTGCACCATTCCACTGCTCCCGGACCCTCAGGCTGCTTGCTGGCGGGAGGGTGACGACACACGATGGACACAGGTCCCCCTTAGGCCAATGTCCCATACAGGACGGGGAGACACACCAGTGGGCTCTCACACCACGACGTTCCACACAGCAGCCAACCAGCCAACCGCCGACACTAGCGAGGGACATGCCCCGGGCTCCACCCTGGTTCTGAAGCACAGGACAAGCGGCGGAGACAGCAGGGGCTTTCTGGGCACGTGGAGCACGTTCCGCCGCCTCCCACGATGAGACCGTGACTCACACGCACGACCCACAGTCCATGCTCAGTCAGAGCACTGCGTGACCTTCCTGTGCACACGTCACACAGAGAAACAGAAAACAAACTTCCCGAGAAATGTCTCCCAAACGAAAAGGGAGAAACCCCAAGAGGTCCCAGTTGAGGAGAGAGCGATCAGGACTCGGACTGGGAGTATGCCCTGCCTCCAAAGACGGGATCCTGCAGAGGACGGCTCCAACCACAGATCAGCTGGGAGTTGGGAATAAGCTCCCACCCAGCAGGCCACGTGTGGGCTCAGAGGAAGCAGCTCGGCAGAGGTTTCAGAAGATGCTTTGACATGAAGGATAATCACAGCCCAACACCTGGCGATCTGTGCGTCCAGGTAGAGCCTCAACAAAGTGAAGCGCCGCTGCCCCCCGCCCCCGACAGGCAGGCATGTTCCTTACAGTGGGTCACCGGTCAGGACTGGAACCTAAAGTCCATGAAGAACTCTCACGATCCAACAGCGAGATGACAAGCACCCAAGGAGTCATGCCTAGGGCTGGACGGCGTTTCTTCATCGGTTAAAGAGTGGCCATAGTGGCGCTGCCCATCAGGCTGTGCAGACTTCGTGTCTCTGTGCATCTTCACAGAGACAGAACAGGTAGGACCCCACGCACTGAGCGGCCCTGGCACAGTCATTGCAGGAGGCCGGGGAGGTGTCCTGATGCCTGGGGGGGGGGACTTGGGAACAATTCCTCCTGGAAGTGGGGCCTGCGCCCACCCCGGCCCTGCATCCACCCTCACCCCGCTCGCCCAGCACCACCGCCAGGCAGTGGGAAATACCGTTCTGCAGGGTCTGTGCTCTCGACTCCTTTCCGAGGTTCACGTGGAAGCCTCCACCCAGCGTTGGGGTTTTGCCAGCACCTGGAAACACAAACCAGACCAGTTAGCCTATACGTGGCAGAGCAGACCTGCAACCACAGCCCTCAGCTACACTGGGTGTTTCTGGAGCAAGAACCGGTGGGGACTGCCCTCTGCCCTCTGGCCAAGGTGGCAGCATGAGCCTGAGGCTGAGAGCTGGAGGCCTCCTTGGCCACCTCCCGTGGTCACAGCAGCCAGAGGGCTGGTCCAGCGTGTGGGAAGGGGCATCGCCTCCCGGTGGGGGCTGGCAGGGAGCCTGAGTCCTCTCCAGCAGAGCACGCTGTCTGGGGCGGGTGGCACACTGGGTGCTGCTGCGCTAACAGGTCACCACAGACCCAGTGTCTTCAGGAAGGGGCAGGGCCAGCAGTGTGCCCAACCTCTGGGGCTGGGACCCCTGGTAGCTTAGGCTCTGGCAGCTGAGCTCAAGGTCGGCATCTCCCACCCGTTCTGGTGACGTCGGCTTTTCTAATCTTTCAGACCAAGGCCACGATCCCTCAGCCTCTGACCAGGACACACACATCTTGGCCTGTTTGTTTCCACACACCCCCAAACTTTAATTTTAGAAAACAAGCGCCCTACATTTAATGAAATGGTAGTGCTTTTGATAAGTGAGCGTCCCACTGCACTAAGAAGGACAGTGCGACGGCAGAGCCCCGGAGTCCTACCTCCAGGAACTGGGGCACCAGTGGCCTTCCTCCCAGCCACCTCCCTGCTTACACACAAGCCACAGGCTGAGACGCTACACAAATTGGGGGGGTCCAGCGTTATGTTAAATGCGATCTCCCTAGCTCAGCTCCTCGCTCCTCCATCTATTCCAACCTGGCTTCCACTCCCCACAAGCCACAAAGCCCAGAGAGCTGAGTCCACCCTAGGCTCCCCAACCCCGACCATGTGCCACCACTGCCCTCCCCCTCCATCCCTCTCCCTACACCCCCCACCCCCAAAACCCCCCACTGCACTTCCGGGACCTGTGTCCTGTTTCTGTGTGCCTTTCCCTGTTCTCCCTACTGGCTGCCCGTCACCCTTCCTGGGGCTGCTCTGGGTCGACCTGCTCTGGGAGCTGGCTCCTGAGTCCTGCTCCCCCTGCACACGCATGCATGCACACACGCAGTCACCGCAGCATACAGGTGTGCCTACACTCATACATGCATACAGGCGTGCACACATGCACACATGCACACAGAACACACGTTCACACACATGCACACACACACTCCGCGCCATGCTCCCCATGCTCGCTGTGCGTAGCCTCAGTGCATCACGTGCTCCAGGAGAAACCGGGATCTGCCTGCCCGACCCTCACAGGCTGTGTTCTCTGTGACAAGGACGGTGACGGTGCCTCGCTGGCCCAGTCAGTCGGGGCAGTGGGGAGAGGAGGGCCTGCTTGCTGAATTGACCCCTATCTTTTACTGGACAAGCACCACCCACTGGGGATTTGGTTACAACAGATAAAGGCTGGAAAGCACTCGAGGACCAGGATGCTGAATTCTCTCCAGCCCAAACATGGCCTTCTTGCCTTTAGGTGCCCTTCTCTCTTTCCCATCTACTGCCACAGTTCCTATAACAAGATCCTGTGACAAAAATACAACAGGCTGGAACTAACAGGCAGAGGCACAGGTTTTGGTGCGGCCAGGCCAAGACCGCCCCCTTGCGGGCAGCGGGGCAGGGGCCTGCAACTCCACTCCACTGGGATCTTAGCGCTGGGCCACTCTGAGCGCAGGGGACAAAGCCGGCAACACTCACACCCCAAGAATAAAAAAGAAAGTCAGGGCCCAGGCAGGGCTGAGGGACCCTGGCACCCCAGAAAGACCTGCACACAGCACTGCACTCCAGTTCCTCCAACACAGGTAAGCAAAAACTTTAATAATGTTGTGTCAATTTACTTAAAGAGAGGGGTTTGAGGTCCAGCAGGGCGGTCCCAGGACGGGAGAGGAGCTCAGTGTCCTGCAGCCTGAGCCTGCACATGGACTAAAGCGCCCACAGACACTGACAAGACCCCGGTGAGTCCCTGGCACTGAGGATGCAGCCCGGACACAGATCTCTTGCGGCTGATGAGTAGCTAAGGGGTGGCAGCAGCCTGAACCCTCCCCGACGCAGCTACGAAAGAGCCTGTGTGTAGGGTAAAGTTCTGACTCTGGAAAACCTGGGCACAGGCCACGGGAGGGAACAGCAGCCAGAGCCATCTCACAAGCACAGTCCCCCCCCAAGGGCCTCCAGACAGGTGTCAGCTGATGTGTCCTGAGAGCAGGTACCTCCAACTAGGACCTCAATGGGGCTCTGAAGGCACAGGATAGAGATGCAGAACTCAGACCCCAGCCACCAGGCCAGCTGTGCCGGGAGAGCCCCCTATGGGTGGGGCACATGCCAGGTGGGTGGTGACAGAGGGACCTGCACAAGCAAGCAAGAGTCGCTCCACCTGCTAGGCACCCCCGGCAGGGCTGGGGTCAGCAAACCTTTCTCATCCAGTTATTAGGGGGGGCATCTATCACAAACATGTGAAAGTACTTCATCACTCATAACCAGGGGACCTCTAGGACTCAGAGACACTGTCGCTGTGGAAACCACGGCAGGCTTCCAGGAAGAGGGGCTTGCTGAGGAAGCAGA
The DNA here is from genome assembly GCF_054644295.1 of Miniopterus natalensis. Lineage (NCBI taxonomy): Eukaryota > Metazoa > Chordata > Mammalia > Chiroptera > Miniopteridae > Miniopterus > Miniopterus natalensis. The sequence continues at coordinate 1,280,421 of NC_142081.1, read as the reverse complement.
CGCCACGTTGCTGAGTGAAGCTCCTCTGCCCCCAGGTGCGTCACTAACCACAGAGGGGACACCCAGGGAAGCACTGCTGTCCAGAGGCCCTCTGCTTGACGGGGCACAGCATGCTGCCCTGGCCTGTCACACACAGAGCCCACCCTCGCACCCTGCTGAGAAGTCCTGCTCTGCCCCCACAGGTCCTGACACACACAGGGCGTATCCCTTGCAGGGACCCTTGCTCAGGACCCACTGAGGCCCCAGCCACCCAGCTCCACCCCTGCCTTGCTATTCTGGCTTCACTGGGCACCACAGTCTTCAGCACCCATCCCTCTCAGCCTGTAACTGTTCCCTCGGCCATCCTACCCCCTCACCAGCTGCCCAGCAGCCGAAGGACTCGGTCTGGGTGTCCCCAGCACCACTCTTACCAACACCACTCAGCAAGGTGCTGTCTGTGCGTCCAGCCCAGGACCCTGGACTCACTCTGCTGGTCCGTGAATATCTTCCAGGGAACCCAGGGGGCCCAGGGCCTCAGAGAAAGGCCCAGATGCAGGGGCACTGGGCTAGTTGGCAGGAGCCTGAGGGGCAGGTCCTCTGGCAACTGGGCCCTGATGTCTAATCTACACATTCTGGAGTAAACCCCTGAGCTAACTGTCCACTCAGTTCTCAGAGAATGAGCAGGAATGCTTAGGAAAGCAGTGGCCTCGGGATCCAGACAAGAGCAACTCGGAGCTCAGCTTGCAGACCGGGCTGCAGTGTGGCAGAGCTGAGGCTGCTGGACAAACGCGGCTGTACCAGGGAGACTGAGAGGAACCAAGTCAATGCTGGTGCCACTGGTGCTGTGATGGGGAGGGGAGAGACCAGGCTGAGAGAACCCTACCTGGGGGACAGAGCGGCTGCTGGGCAGGTGACGTCCCTCCCCCATGCCCAGGCACAGGCTCCCTGGATCCCCCAGGGGGCTAAGAACCCAAGACCCCTGCGGCACTTCCCTGAGACAGAGCCCCTAGGACAGAGTCAGCCCATGCTGGAGAGGCATCCCCACACCCCCTTTAAATCACACCAGCGAACAGCGCCCAGCTCTGCTCCTGTGCGCACAACACCGGGGCACCAACTTCACTGCGCATGGCTGGGAGCACATCTCTCCGTCCAGCACACCCAGGAGTACATCCCCTTGCACCAGCTTCCTGTCTGCCCAGGGAGGACAGGTAACGTGAGGTCAAGGGGCACACTCAGCACAGTGCTTGTTTCCACTGTGGTCGTTACTGTCCTCCCAACAGGCATCAAAGTCTTGGGTGGCTGGAGGGGGAGGGTTGGCAACGTGCGATGAAGCCACAAACCATGCTGCCTCTGTCCTGCAGCCCCGGAGGTCGCCCTGGCAGTCACCCAGGAAGAACACACAGCCGTGTGGGGGGCAGGAACAGAAGAGAAAAGTCAATGAAACCCAAAGCCAGTTCTCTGAAAAGAGCAATAAGGTTGATAAACATCTAGCAAAAGATACAACAGGGAAAACAAGAGCACACGCAAAACACCAGTATCTGAAAGGGAAAAGGGGCATCACTACAGACCCTGCGGACACCAGGGGGACCACAAGGGAGTAGTGCCAACAGCTCCCCCTGCAAAAATTCATCATCTTAGATCTTACAGGCCAAATCCTAAAACCACAAATTCACCCAGGCGGCAGATCATCTAAGCCATACACCTATTAAAGAAACAGAATCTGTGGTTAAAAACCTCCTCACACAGAAGCCTCCAGGCCCAGATGGCTACACTGTGCAGGCTACCGAACTGTCAGGGAAAAGTAACACCAATTCCACACAATCTCCTCCAGAAAACAGAAGAGAAGGAAACAGTTCCCCCTTGGTATCAAAACCATACAGACAATATTCCACATGAACATAAACATAAAAACCCTCAATAAAATATTAGCAGGTCTAGTCCAGCAACACGTACACAGAATGATACCCTATGGCCAAGTGCATTTTCCCCAGAAAAGCATATGATTGTATCAGATGATACAGGAAAAGCATCTGACAAAGATCAATACCCACTCATGATAAACTCTCAGCAAACCAGGAGTAAAGGGAATGTCCTCAACTTTACAGATGAAGAACAGATACCCAGTACCCAGGGTGGCTTAGCTGGTTAGAGTTGTCCTGATGTGCCAAGGTTGCGGGTTCGATCCCAGGTAAGGGCACATACAAGAATCTACCAATGACTGTGTAAACAAGTGGAACAACAAATCCATGTCTCTCCCTCTCTCCCCCCCACCTTCCCCTTTGAACCAATAATAATAATAATAATAATAATAATAATAAACAGGCACCCAAACCCTAGCTAACGTTATGCTGAATGGGAGAGACAATGCTTTCCAGACCGAGAGGATGGCAGTCAGTCTCCTCTCAGGCAAGAAAGAGAAGCCAAAGGAGAAATAAAACATCCCCTATTTATAGACAACATGGTTGTCGACATAAAAAATCCCAAGGAATCTATAAAGAAAACCTAGAACTAACAAATTTAGCATGATCAACGCAGAAACCAACCATATTTCCATATACTGGCAATGAACAACCTGAAGTGACGTTTTTCAAAGTAACACTCACAATAGTTCTGCTGGACCTCAGGTACATACTGGAAAACCCACAGGAGCTCCGTGCTGAAAATGGCTCATGCTGACCAGAGACGGCAGGAAACCTAGGCGTGTGCGGAGACCTACCGTGTTCATGGGCTGGAGGGCGGGCCGATAAAAACGCCCAGCTGCCCCAGGTTTATCAAGAGGTTTAACGCAATTCCAATCAAACCCCGTTCTGTGTCTATTTGTAAACAGACACAAACTTATTCTAAAGTTGAATGGAAAGGACCCACAACAGCTAAATGCACCTTAAAAAGGAGAGCAAAGCTGGGGGACTCAGGACAACATGGCTGATTTTTCAAGACTTACCACAAATGTGCAGGAGACCAGGCCCTGTTGTCTGGACAAAGGACTGGCTCTGGGACCAAGCAGACAACTGAACTGGGGGCCCAGCAACTGACCCCACAAACAAGGCCCAGTGACCATTGCCAAAGGAGCAAAGGCAAGTCCAGCGAGGACAGTCCCGCAGCAAATGGTGCTGGGGCTGGACATCCACCTGCAACAACGAGCCTCCACCCACAGGCCACACCTCCCATAAACTAAACTCATATGGTCCCAGGCGCCCTGGCCGGCGTGGGCCGTGCCAGCCGGCGGCCGCCAATCGCTGGGTCTCTCTCACATCCATGTTTCTCTCTCTCTCTCTCTCCCTCCTGCTTTCTCTGAAAAAGCAACGGAAAAAATATCCTCGGGTGAGAATTAAAAAAAAAAAAAAAAAGTCATAGATCTAAATGCAAAACACAGAAGAATAGAAATTTTAGAAGGAAAACACGGCGACACAGGGCAAGGATGTGCCAAAAAAGTCCAATCTAGGAAAGGAAAAAAACCACCACCTAGACTGCATCCGAACGTCAGCCTTTGACTCCAAACGTCAAACTTCTCTGCAACTCACGGGGTTTTCAACCAGGACGGGGAAAGGCCGCTCTAAGGGCCACGGCCACCAAACGGACGCCCCGCGCGCGGCAGGAGCCCGCCCGGCGGACGGCGCGGACCCGCCCGCTGCCTCCCCGGCCCGGGAGCCGCCTGGGGCGGGGAGGGGAAGACGGCCGTCCGCACAGGGGGCCCCTCCTCACACCCAACGGGGGCAGCCCCGGGCGCCCCCCCGCAAGCGGGCCCCCCGCACCGGCCCGGACGCTGCCCCGCGAGACCCGGCGCCCGCAGCGCCACCTCCTGGGCGAACCCCCAGGCGCCGGCCGGGCACTGTCGCCGCCCCGAGGTGGCGAACGCTCGGGTGCCCGTCCCGGACCCTCCTCCGCAGCGCAGCCGGGGCCGGAGAGCGACAGCTCGGGGCGCGAGTGCGGACGCGGCCCGCGCGGCGCGTGGCCCGGCGGCCCGGCGAGCGCCGGCGGCCCTGAGGACGCGAGCGGCCCCGGCCCGGACCCACCGTCCAGCGACACGAACTGGCCCACGGCCGACGAGCCGCCGCCGCTGTTCTCCACGAACTGCACCTCGGACACGATGATGTTGTCCTCGAGCACCGAGCCGCAGCCGGTGCACACGGCATCGCCGCGCGCCGCGTCCAGCTCGATGTCGGTGCCGCCGCAGCCGCGGCACACGCGGCCCGTCATGCCGGCGGCTCCGCGGGCCCGGCCGCCGCCGCTCCCGCCGCTCCCGCCGCTCCGGCCGCTCGGCCCGCCCCGCCGCGCCCGCGCCGAGACTCTCGCGAGGCCTCTTCCGCCGCCGCCGCCGCCGAGCCCGCCGATTCGCGGCGGCAGATTCGCCGCACCGTCAGCAACGGCCGCGCCTGCGGGACGGAGACGGGCACCGGGGCCAAGGCGGAGACGCGACGACTCGAACCCGCGACCTCCGAGCCCCGGCACCGCCACCGACGCGGCACCACCAACCGGCAGGCCTCACCGGCGGCGCCGCGGCTTCGGGAGGAGGGGCGGGGCCTGGGCGGGGCGGGGTTAGGGCGATGGGCGGGGCCTGAGGGGCCGGCGGCGGGGAGCGCGGCCTGTGGCTGCTCCGGGAGTTGCGGGCAGGGGCGGGGGCGGGGCCCGGGCGGTGGGCGGGGCCTGGAGTGTGAGCGCGGCCTGTGACTGGGCCGGGGGCTGTGGGCGGGGCCCCGGGCGGAGTTGGGCTGGTGGGCGGGACCTGAGGCGCCTGAAGCGGTGAGCGAGTGGGCAGCCGCGAGCGCGGCCTGTGACTGGACGGGGAGCTGTGGGCGGGGCCCGGGGCGGGGCCAGGGTGGTGGGCGGGGCCCGGGCGGGATCTGAGAAGCGGGTCTCCGGGAATCGCGGAGCGTGGAGACCCCCGCCCGGCCCTCCCCTGCCCCCGCGCCGGCGGGGCGGCCCCGCGGCTCTCCGCCACCCCGAGACCCGTGCGGATCGTGCGCTGGCATCCCCATGCGCCCCGCCCCCGTCCTGTCGTCTGTCCCCACCGGACTCCCGCACCTGCGGTTACCCGTGACAGTCCCATTTTGTGTCCCCCCCACCCACGCGTGCCGTTCTCAGGCGCCCCAACACTCAGGAAGTCCCCGGGAGTAACCCTAAAAGTAAACGCGCGACTACAGTTTGGAGAAGGCAGGAGCGCCACCCGAATCGGGAACCGGCAAGGCTGCCAACGCACGAACCAGGATCCCGCGCACGGCGGGCTCGTGCCCTCGCGGGACGCCGAGGCTCCGCGATCGTGGCGAGCGGGCCCTGGAGTCCTGGGGGCGGCTCGCACAGGCCAGGGCTCGCGCGGCCGACGCGACGCTCGGGGGGCGCGCCGGGCGCGCGGGGCTGCGGCCGTGCAGGCTGGGGGTGTCCCTGCAGGGGGCCGTAGGGAGCGGGGGGGGGGGCTTCTCTGCTCCCCATCCCCGGGGAGAGGAGTGGGTGTCCTCCCGTCTGAGCTCGAGGGGAGCGCCAGGGAGCCACACAGAAGACGGGGTGCCCGGAGGAGGGCGCACCCCCTCTCTGCCCTGGTTGGGCGAGCGCCAAGAGGTGCCCCGAGGTGGGGACGGCGAGAGGTGCGGGGAGCTTGGCCAGCATCGCGGGTGTGCAGGGGTCGGGCTCCCCCGCCGCTTCCCAGGTGGGGGCGCCGGGAGTGGCCGGCGGCAGGTGCTCCGCGTGGAGCTGGCAGCTGGCGGTCGCCCACTCCGCTGTGCTCCCGTTTCCATCACTTTGTCCAAACACCGCTTTGTATCTTTTTGTTGCACTTTGAAGATAATGTGTGTGTGTTTTTTCCTGGATGCTTTTGAAACTTCTATCTCCAGCAGCTCTGCTAGGCTGTTCTGGGTGACTTTTTACTCCTTACGCTGATTAAATCCAGGCGTGGCCTTGGCGCGGCGCCCCCACTGCGCGCTCTGGGATCTCGGGCGCGCCGGGCGAGGTGCTTGCTCCGTCCCCAAGGCCTTGTCCCCTGTGTTTTCCCTCCTTTCCCCTCCGTGCTTCCACCTGGGTGCTTTCCACGCGCGGCTCCCGGTTTCACGCGTCCCCCCTGCGGCGTGGCACCACCTGTCTCTTTTCCAGTGGGCGCTGCAGTCACTTTATATCCCAGCTCTGGGCTTTCCGTGTGGCTCTTTTTCTTTAGGTTCCAGTTCTCTCATGAAATTTCCTTTGTTTCCGAACATACCTGTCGCATTTTATTTTCTTCATTTTTTTACATGTTTTTTCCTTTTAAATGTATATGTTGAAAGTATTGCAGATGGCCTCTTCCCCCCCCCCTTTGGCCCCCTCCACCCCACACTTGCCCCCCACCCCAGGCCTTCACCACGCTATTGTCTGTGTCCATGGGTTATGCATATAAGTTCTTTGGCGAATCTAAATATGTTTTTATTGATTTCAGAGAGAGGAAGGGAGAGGGAGAGAGAGACAGAGGCATCCGTGGTTTTTGTTGTGAATCCGCACCCGGGGATATCTTTTTGCCATTACTTTTTAGAGAGAGTGGAAGGGAGGGGCACAGGGGAAGAGAGAGAGGGAGCGAAACATTGATGTGAAAGAGACACAGTGATTGGTTGCCTCCTGCATGCACCTGACCGGGGCCAGGCATCGAACCTGGTACCTGCCTTTGACCAGGAATCAAACCAAAGGACCTTCAGAGTTCGGGCCAATGTCCTAACCACTGAGCCACATCAGTCAGCGCTGTGTTGCTTTCTGTTCTGGGTCTCCCCTTTGGAATTTTCTCTTTCTCCTGGGGGATGGGAGTCTCTGAACCTGAGCTGGTCACCCAAACCCAAGTGGTCACCAAGTCCTGCCCAGGCCACCTGCCCTACAGCTCTTGCCCACTCCCTCTCCACCTCTTGGCATCAGCAGGGACAACCCAAGGGCAGTTTGTCTGGACCCCACAGCCTTTCTGCCTGTGACCAGAATCCCCATCTTTGTCCCACACGGCGCATGTAAATCTGAAAACTGCTGTGGCTCGGTCTCTGTTTGCCCCAAAGTGCACTATCCCTCCCACCTCCACTCTTGTTACAGTGCAAAACCCAGCACTCGGGCACCTCTACCGACCGGGCCCCCCACTTTACTCCTTTGACATAAGATGACCAAAATCATTTCTGCTAATTGTAAGACGTTAGAAAAATAAAGAAGCCCTGGTCGGTCCGGCTCAGTGGTTCGGGTGTAGGCCCTCAGACCGAAGGTCCTCAGGTTCCATTCTGGTCAAGGGCACGTACCTCAGTTGCAGGCTCCATCCCCAGCCCTGGGGCCCTGGTCCGGGCACCTGTGGGAGGCAACCAATCGATGTGTCTCCCTCCCTCTCACCCTTCCTCCCTCACCTCCACTCTCTCTAAAAAAATCAATGGGAAAAAATATGCTCTGTGAGGATTTTAAGAAAAGAAAAGAAAGAAAACCCTGCGAAAACCAGAAACCATTTCTACGTTGATCTGAACGTCTGCTCACAGTGGGGCAGCCACTGGTGTCCACCGCTGTGACTTACCGGCAAGCGCCCTCTGCCGACCTCCGTGTTAGGGGCTTGCCGTTCTCCTTTCTCCAACATTTAACTCATGCACTGGCTTATTGTGACACTATTTCCATTGTAGGAAACACAGAGAAGTATTAAATTAAACACAAAGGTGCCCGTTGTTCTCAGGGCTCACCAAGGCCGGGTGAGCGCGGGGCCACCTCCTCGGCACATTCTCCTGGGCTGCCACACAGCCACCCATGGGGAGCAGTTTCCCATGCTGGCTGGACGGCACCAGCAATCACGGTCCATGTTCCCCAGGGTGGGTGTGCACCTGCGGCCGATCCATTCCTCTTCTGCTGTTGGACATTCCTTTCCCTACGTTTTGCTACTTGAAGTGTTGCACACACCCGGTCCCGCATCCCTGTTGACGCGTCTAGTTTTAGCTGCAGGATCCATGGCCCAGCAGGCAGAGGGCTGCTCCAGGTCCCAGCCCTCGGGGCGTCACACCTGCAGGGCCTTTTATGTGCCCAGGGTACCAACCCCTGGCCACCACGTCTCAGGCATTTTCTCCCATCTGCCTCTTCACTTTGCAGGTGGTGGATTTGTGGCTGCAGAGACTCGGGACACCTCCAGGTACACAGACAGCCCGGCTCTCCCAGCAGTTTCCTTTACTCAGGAGGTCCCCTCGAGTCCAGAGGAGCCTCTTTCATTTTTGGCACTTTTCTTGTTCTTTTGCAAATATTTTTTATTGATTTGAGAGAGAGAAAGAGAGAAACATTGTCATGAAAGAGAAACATCCATTGCCACCCCCCCCCCAAGCCCCCGCATGTGCCCCGGCTGGAGATCGAACCCATAATCTAGGTATGTGCCCTTGCCCAGGAATTGAACCCACCACCTTTTGCTATACGGGTCTACGCTCCAACCCCCTGAGCCACACTGCCCAGTTGCTGAAAGCCCACTTGCAGAAAGCCAACTTTGAGCCTCCCTAGAGCAAAACACCAACAAGAACCCCAGACAGACAACATAGTTAAAAATGGACTCAGGGCGGCGTCTCAGCCACAGTCACATACTGATCCTCCCAGCTGAACTGCAGCATCAGCTTCTCAAGCTCCTGGTGGTCCTCAGGGTTCTCCAGAGAAACACCAGTAGGATGTGCACATAAAAGGACATCTGTTGTGGGAAATTCCTCACGTGACTGTGGAGGCTGAGAAGTCCCACGATCTGCTGTCTTCCAGCTGGAGGCTGGGAAGCTGGTGGCGTGATTCTGCCTGCATCTGCAGGTCTGAGAACCAGAGGAGCCGAGGGCACCAGTCACAGTCTGAGGGCAGAGGATGAGATGTGATATCCCAGCTCAACAGTGAGACAGGACAAAAGGGGCAAATTCCTCCACTTTTTTGTTCTATCCAGACCTTCAACTGATTGGATAAGGCCCACCACACTGGGGAGAGCAGTCTGCTTTACTCAGCCACTGGTTCAAATGCTGATCCACCTGGAACCACCCTCACAGACACAACCAGAAACACAGCTGAACCACTAGCTGATCCAAAGTTAGGACGACCTGGTGATGGACCTGGTGGCCAAACAGAGGCTACTGTCTGGGAAGACCTGGAGTCTGGGGTGGCAGAACCCAGGGGTGCTTGCCTCGCTCTGTGAGCTCCCCATTCATGTGCTGTCATCTTGGGCCTCAAGGAGCAGAATCCATCTTTCCGCTGGGGATTTGAGGCTGTGCAGTTGGATGCAGCTGTACCTCTGGGAGGGGGCTCAGGGCCAAGGAGGAAAGAGGGCACTGTCCCCACTGCCTCATTAGGGATAAACAACAGTGCTGTCTCCTGCCCTTGTTTGCTTCAGAACCTTTGTCTTTTGTTCTGGAAAATGGAGCATCTACAACCGTGTTTAATGCTTTTTGAAAAATCTTTTCCCTGACCCTGAAAGGATTTGTCTGCAGGGGAAAAACACCCAGAGACTCTAACACTCATGGCTCTGCAGGGTCCATGGCAGTTGGAGAGCCTGAGAGACAAGTTCTTCTGAGTTGACCGACCTCCTGGGGTACGGCCTTTGAGAAATTTGTTGATAAACAGCACAATAAATCAAGCAATGCTTTGTTTGCCAACTTCCGTGGTGTAAATACTCCCACGTGGGCCAACCTCCAGCTGCCAGTGCTGGTCCCCGAGTGTGCAGCTGGGAAGAGGGGCACGTGGCTCCCCATGCAGACACCACAGATGGGAAGACCTAAGGGCACAGACTGTTGTAAAATGTCCCAAAATTATCAGGAAGAGGGCTGTGTATGTATTACCTTCATTTTTCACACAATTTATTTTATTGTAATTTCTAATTTAATTTTTAATAGTGGATGTGAAATGGAGGCCATGTCTTTTGCAGATTTTTTCTATTAGGTCCTTCTTTTCATTACTGACTTATAAGAGTTCTTAATGAGTTAAAATTACTCTTTTGATCTGTCTGTGGCAATTTCCCCCCAGTTTGTGGCTTGCTTATAAAAGCTCTCTCTGCTCCAAGACGACAAACTATTTTTCCAAGTTTTCAGATTTTATAGTTTCATATTTCATGATAAAATTCTTGCCCCATCTGGAATTTATTTTGGTGTAAGAAGTGAATTAAAAATTCAGCTTAAAAAAAAAAAAGTGGCCCTAGCTGGCGAGGCTCAGTGGGGTCCTGAACCCAAAGGTTGCCCATTCGATTCCTGGTCAGGGCACATGTCTGGGGTGTGGGCTGGATCCCTGGTAGGGGGCGTGCAGGAGGCAGCCGATCAATGACTCTCATCACTGATGTTTCTATCTCTCCCTCTCCCTCCCTCTCTCTGAAATTTAAATATATATATATATATATCAGTTTTAAAAGATCTTTAAAAAAATAGTGTGACCTGTTGTCCCAACACCGTTTTTGGGGTCACCCATCCTTTCTCTAGCGGTGGAGATGCAGTTCTCACCTCGTGCCCTCAGCTTGGTTCCACTGACCGGCATGTAGTGACACCCATCCTGTCATCCTCACCGTAGACGTGGACCTTCCTTAGTCGTCTCTTGCAAAAGCATCCTGCTCACGTGCTCACAGTCAGTTTTCCATAAACACCTGAGAATTCATTTGACCATTTCCAAATTAGCACTTTGATGAAAATCACAGTTCAGGTGCAGGGTGAAGGAGTGAGCAAACCTAGCTGGGATTTTAACATTGCCTAACTTCTTACGTTTGTTCCCAGGTATTTTGTTTTCTTTTGCTGTTCCAAACAGCCTCTCATCTTGCGGGTGACTTACCTCCTGCTGGTGGTGCGAGTGATGGTGCCACGCCTCTGGCTCAGCATCTCCTCCGCTACCTGGCGGGGCCTCTGAAACCGCGGCTCCCTTGTCTCCAGGCTTCCAGGCCGGTCAGCCTCCTGTGCCGGCCTGGGCCCCTGTGTAAGTCACGGCCGTGAAGAGGAGGCCCCTCCCTGCTGCTCCCTCCTCCCAGTCTCCTGTCTGGTCTCCCGGATGCCCACCCCAGTGGGCAGTGCTGTCTGTGTCCTGGAAGCACTTCCCCCCACACCACGGTCTCTACCTATCCAAGTTACACTGTCAATATGCCCGTTAATAACACTGTCCCCTGCCTCCGGAGTATGGCATGCCTCGCCTCGGCTCACCCTCTCACCTTTCACCTCCCGCCATCCCTCCCAGCGAAGGGTACGCCCTCTTCATCCCACACCCCATACCCTCACTCATTCTGCTTCCAGCCTGCTGACTCTCCTCCAAAACCCACCCTACCTGCAGTCACGTCCCCGCTTCCCAACCTCCACCTCTGTCCATGCCTCCTTCGTTCTGCTTTGGAAGCAGATTTTCTCTCCCCACCCCCCCACCCCCCACGTAGCACACCTACCCGTCTCCCAGGTCCTTGCACCTGCACCTGCAGGGCCAGCTCTGGCTGGAGGACCCCCACACTTGCCGTTTACTCTGCTCACCTGCTCAGAATGCTCCGCCCTAAAGCTACACAACTCAGAGGGTTTCCGATGCCAAAGTGGCCTCCCCCGTGGTCTGTTTTCTTTTGTTCCAGAACTATGAGCACCTGTCTCCATGTCTTTAAAAAATATATGTATCTCTTTATTGATTTCAGAGAGAGGAAGAGAGAAAGGGAGAGAGAGAAACATCAATGATGAGAGAGAGCTGCTGCCTCCCGCACAACCCCCACTGGGGATTGAGCCTGCAACCCGGGCATGTGCCCTGGCCAGGAATCGAACCATGACCTCCTGGTTCATAGGCTGACTCTCAGCCACTAGGTCATGTTGGCTGGGCTGTCTCCACATTTTTTACACCTCTTGCATTTTCTGTTAGTGCTGCAACCTGGTTCATTTCTCCAGACTTATCTTCCGCTTCACTGATTCTGTCTTTAGTTGCATCTAATGTGCTTTTTTTTTTAACCCATCCACTGAACTTTACAAACTTTGATTTTTATTTGTTTACTTCTTTTTTATTTTTTGGTAAATTCTCACCAGAGGGTATTTTTTCCATTGATTTTTTAGAGAGAGTGGAAGGGGGAGAGAGAGAGAGAGAAAGAGACACGTTGATTGGTTGCCTCCTGCACGGGCCCTGACCAAGGCTGGGATTGAACCTGCAACCCAGATATGTACCCTTGACTGGGACTTGGACCCATGACCCTTTAGTTTGCGGGCTGACGCACTAACCACAGCGCCACACGGGCCAGGGCCGAACTTTGATTTCTCAATGCGCAGAAGTTCTCCTTGGTTTTGCGTTTGGAATCTGGTTAGTCTTGGTTTTTATGTTACCTCATCCCTCCTCAAGCTGACGTTGAACGTGCTTGTTTTTTCCTCTGTGGCAACAACTCCAGGGCCTGACGTCCTTCGTGGCTGGTTCCTTTACCTCAGGTCCATGCTGGCTTGTTTCCTCTGGTGTTGCTGTGCCCTGCCTCTCTCGCCAACTCCGCGTGCATGAGCCTGCTGTTCTGGAGATGCGTGAAGATGCTGCCGTGGTCCCCACACCCTGGAGCATCCCAGGGCCCCGAGGGGGGCTCCTTGCCAACAGGGGCCCACTCAGCCTGGTGCCACAGCACTGCCCTCTCCCCCACGCCTGGCTGTCTCATCTTATCTGAGGCCAGGGAGTTGCCACAGCCCCTGCCTGCAGTGGAGGGACTCCCAGCGACCGCCGGTGGGGCTGCAGGGAAGGGGCTTTAAGCTTGGACCTCATCCCCCAGAAGTTTGGGCTTCAACACAGCGGGATGCTGTTGCACCACTGGGAAATCTGAGGCTTTAATTCATTAAAAAAACGTGGTGGGCAGGGGGCCCATGGCCAGGTCCTCAGCAAAGGTTTTCAGGGTGCCCTCCCGGGACCCCAGGGCTCTGAATACACTCTGGCTTCCAGCCCAACCACACCCAGACACCCCGTTTGTCGAACTAAGTTCCTGCTTTAAAGAACCAGCCACCAGGAAGACCGGGTGCACTCCACACATCTGGGGGGATGTCACCCCATGCTGGGCTCACTGTGGGGGCCTCCTCCCCACTGTCACGGCATCCTCCTGGGACCCACTGTCCACTGGAGGAAGACGAACGCAGTCATGTTCAAATGCAGAGGGTGACCAGTGACAATGCAAATAAGAGGTTCCGGCCAAAAAAAAGTAATTCCGATCACCAGAGCAATATCTGTGCACTGTGGAAACTTGGAAAATAGAGAAGTCCCCGGTCTCGTCACCACTACCATTTTGCTTCCACGTGGTTCCACCTGAGAAAACCAAGGAACACACAGAGTGATGGCACAGTGTGAACAGTGTGTCTTTGTGTCTGCTCTGTGCCTCAAACAAGAATTTAAGCATTTTCACCATAGCGGTGACTTGGGCTGGAGCAGGGGGGAGACGACACACTCTGGGCCAGACTGTGTGGGCCCCCAACCTGGCTCCTCTCCTTAGCAGTTGCATGGCCTCGTGTGCCTCAGTTTCCTCAACTGTCAAATGGGGATGGCACCAGGCTGTCGTGGCCAGGAAGGGCTCACTAGGGTGTCTGGTGCAGAGGAGGGGGCGGCTGGAGTCAAGCCCCCATGTGCACGGCTTAGTCACTCTGCCTTTCCTCACTTGACCCCCAGTTGTGCCCCATGCCTGGGCGAGATACTGGTGCACACAGACACAGCGTCAGGCCGCTCGTTCATCTGACCACCCTGCGCTGTCCCACAGTGCCACATGCCAGCGGCTGAGGTCAACGGGTGTCTGTCTCTTGCTGTCACCAAAGGCAGCCTGTCCTCCCCGGGGACTGCTACCCACTCTCCGAACACCCCCATCTCATAGGTATAAGACCCAGCGGTGCTAGTGGCAGGAGCTGCAGTGGAAGACAACACCCAGTCAGCTGGCCGGGCCGAACAGACCCTTGTGCTGTCAGTTGCACCACCCAAAGGGGCAGGAACACGTGGGAAACACAGATTCTCTTGTTCTCAAAGGGCGCCCCTGGCTTGAAGCAGCCGCAGCTGTTTTGGGCTCCAGATACCGAGTTACAGCTGGAGGCCGGGTGGGTGGGGTTCCTGGCAGGAGAAAGAGCTCCCAGGGGCTCTGGGATGTAAAGCAGAAGGACAGTGGAAGTCAATGGCTTTGCCTTATTTCAGTAAAGCCACTTGTAGACCACAGGAGACACACAGGAACCCCAGATAAAAGCAACTGTGCCATCCGGGGACACAAAGAAACAGAGGTGCCAGGAAAGCCTTCCCTAGACCTCTGCGTCTGGTGACTGACCAGAACCACCGCCAAGAGGATGGGGGGGACTCCTTGGCCCCCAAACCTAGATGTCCTTTCCTAGGACCTTTCCCGCCTTCCTATCCTGTGCGCTCAGTGGGCAGCTCTGCCCATCGCCCCCTTCCCACTAGCCTGGGTCCCCAAGTTCACTGGGGCGGGGGGGATCAGGAGCCCACCCTGCGCCCAGGCATTTGTGCTCCATTGTCTTGCGTAAAAAACGCAGACAGGGCATTGCTGCACATTAAGGAGGCTCGGGCAGAAAGAGGACACCCCAGGGGGGATTTAGGGAGGCTCAATTCCGCACCCTGAGCTTGGGGGGCGCCCCAGGGCCGGGGCAATCGGAAACCCCACGGGCCGCAGAGGTGGGCGCGGGGTGTGCGCCTCCCGACCCCGGTCCCCCTACTGCACCCCGTCCCGGGGCGCCGCCAGGCCCTGCGGGGAACAGGCGGGGCGCGGGCCCAGGGGGTTGGGGGTGACACGGGACGGCAGGGACAGGAGGGCGCAGGGGACACGGGGGGCGCGCGGGGACGCGGAGGCTCCCAGCTCGCGCCCTGGCCGGGTCGGTGCGTGGGGCCCAGAGCCCCCGGGGCTGCGGGGCCGGGGCGGGGCAGCGCGCTGGGTGGGCGGGCGGGCGGGCGGCCCGCGTGCCCCTCGGGTCGGCTCCCGGGAGGCGGGCGGGGCGCGGGGCGGGGCCTGTGCGCAGGCGCGGGCGCGCGCGCGCCCGGGGCCGCGGGCGGGGCTGCGGGCGCGGCGCCGGCGGGGCGGGTGCGCGCTACCTCACTTCCGGCGGGCGCGCCGCGGGCCGCGATTGGGCCTCCGGCGGTGAGCGCGCGCCCGCCCAGCCAATCGGAGGCGGCGGCGGCGGCGGCGGCGCGGCCCGAGCCCGGGGGCGCGCGGCGGGGGCGCGCGGGCGGGGGCGCGCGGGGCGGGGCGGGGCGGCCGCAGCTTCGTCGCCGCCCGCGGGCCCGTCCGCCGCCCGCCCGCCCGCCCGGCCGTCCCAGCCGCGCATCCGCCATGTGACCGCGCCGCCGCCCTCCGCGCGCCCGGCCCGCCCGCCGCCCGCCGCCGCCGCCTCCGCCGCGCGTCCGGGGCCGGCCGCAGCCCCAGGCCGCCGAGCAGCGGGGCCGGCGCCATGGCCGAGCGGGGCCGCCTGGGCCTGGCCGGCGCGCCCGCCGCGCTCAACACGCCGGTGCCCATGAACCTGTTCGCCACCTGGGAGGTGGACGGCTCGAGCCCCAGCTGCGTGCCCAGGTACCGCCCGCCCGCCGCCGCTTTGTTCCCGCGCACCTGCCGCCCGGCCCCCGGGCCTCGCGCCGGGACCCCACCGGGCGCCCACCCGCGATCGCCGTCGGGGAGCCGCGCCCGGGACCGGCCGCCCGGGCTCCGCCGGGACCTCGCGCGCGGGGCCGGCGTCCGCGCCCCTCCTCGGGCAGGCGCGCCCCCTGCGAGAGCCCCTGGGCGCCGAGGGTGCCCCAGCCCCGCGCCCGGGCCGTCCCGGCGCTCCCCCGGGCGGCTGCCGCGGGCGCCCGTGCACCTGCCCGGCGATGTGCGGGCGCTGAGCTGGGTGCCTCCTCCCTCCGCTGGGCACCGCGGGCTTCCCTTTGCGCCCCGCCGCGCCCTGAGGTCCGAGCGGCCTGGGAGCGACCCTCAGGGCACATGTCCAGAGGCCACGCGGACCTGGGACCGCGCTCTACTCCTGCAGCCCCGGGCCTTCTTCACGCGTGTCCTGGGGGCTGGGGCTCCCCCCTGCGCTGGTTGGTGCCAGGGCCCTTTCCCCGCGTGCGCGGCGCCTGGTAACTTAGAGACATCTGCTTGCCTAGAACCACTACTCTGAGCCCTGCTGTTAATTTTGCCGTCGCAGAAGACACTGCCCCCCAACTTGGGGAAGCCCCTTCGCCCGGTGGTGACAGCTGCACCGGGCTTATCCGCAGGCCAGCACTGTGGCCACCCTCTCCACTCGGACTCCCAACTTCCCCACTTTTCCCGTGGGCGCCTGGCTCTGCTGGTTTCTTCCCCACTCTGTCGTTCCTGCTGATGAAGCTCCAGGCTGAGAGGGAGGGATGCTCTTGCCCCAGGGCCTGGTTCTGGAATAGACAGCGGGCTGCAGGGGTGGGCTGCGGGACGGAGCTCTCCCCGGGGAGACCGACTGGCCGGGACCTCAGGAGTGACACCCTGGCACGGGAAGTGGCTGGTGTGCAGCGTGGCGGCCACGCACTCGACCACGCTCCTTCAACAGGTGTCTTGGAGTGAAGTGTTGGGGATGCAGAGGGTTTGCATTCCCGGAGTGCAGGGCCCGGAGCTCAGAGTCGTGGCCGTGCTGAGTGGGTAGGGTGGGCCTCAAAGCCAAGCTCAGGAGTTTCTCCCCGAGCCTGACCTCTCCTTTTCCTGTCTTGGCAGTTGCTCGGGCACCCAGTCCCACAGCCAGGGGTCATCTTGGACCCTCTGCCCCCCTCCCCCACCAGGCTTCTGTCCGTCTCTGTGCATTGTCATCAGAACCCCATGGACCTTTTGCGAGGCTATGTTCCATCAGCGCTCCCCTCCTCTGTGCTTGCCCCCTCCTGGCCACGTGCCCCCGGGCATGCTGCAAAGCGTAGCCTACCTGTGCTGTGCCTCTCCAGCGCCTTCCTGGGCTCCACAAAAGACCGTGAAGGTTTAACTGGGAGGGGGGAAGTGCCGGAGAGGCCAGGGCTGTATGGGGGCTGCCCCCATAGAGCCGCAATGGGAAGCCCACTTGGTGTGCTTGTGGGGATGTGGGGCTGCTCAGCACCGGGTGTCGGGGAGCTGCTGTTGGAGTGGTCAGGAGCAGAGTTGATAGTTGACTGCACTGAACACGGGCTCCGCTGAGTCCCCCTCGCTGCCGCCAGAGGTGGTCCCTCCAGGCTGGTCTTAGTTGTGCCCTGTGGGGACTTGTATGCAAGGGTCATGTTTTCTCTGTTCTCGGTTGTGCCTGATCTCTAAGTGTCTGAGTGGTGTGGGTGCCGATGTCTGTGGCTGCTGCCTGGTGCCCCATCAGAAGGCAGCCTGCTTCTGTTGGGACCTGTGGCTTGTTTCCAGATTTGGGCCAGTGACGATCTTGTTGCCCTCGGCTTTCGGTCCCTGTCCCTCACATCCACCTCCTGTGGGCGGGCGGGCAGGCCTGTGGTGAGCACCTCAGTGGGGTGAGCACCTGTGGTGAGGCAGTGGGGTTTGGGGGGGGTGCCCAGCGTTACTACTGCGCAGCTCCCCAGGGCGCCGTGCCAGCTCCGGCCCCCTCGGGCATTCTTGCCGGCACAGCCTGGCTTTTAATTTTTGCCCATCTGGAAGGTGTGATGTGCTGTGGTTTTCGTTTGAATCTCTCTGATTGCTAATGTAGGCCACTCAGGCTGCTTGCCTGTCCTTGTCGGTGAAATTTTTTCCTTTCTTTTGCCAGGTTTGTCTCCTTTCCCCAACTTGGTCTCAGCAACTTCTTTGGGGGGTGGCAAGCCTGTTTTGCCTGGATGTGTTGGGGCCCCTCTTCCGATGAGGTGGCCTTGGCTGCGCAGCCTGTGATGCTCCCAATGTCTGAGCCTCTTCAGCCTCGTCGACCTCAACTCCTTCCTGCTCTTCCCTCTCGGGGGCAGGGCGGTTCGGTTTCCTGGGTTTTCTTGTGGTGACACAGGGCTCCTCCCCGCTGGCCCCGAGCCTCCTGCACCAGGGTCCACCCTCCCCCCCTCCTGTCCCCTGTCCCTGGGTTCCAGCAGGGTCTGGGTCACTTATATAGTCCCTTGCACTTACCGCCGCTGAGGGTCACAAGTTAGTTGTTAGTTTCTGAGGTCGGACATGTGTTTGCATCCTACTGTCCCTGTACATTTTTTAAAAATATATTTTGATGTTTTGAGAGAGAGAGTGAGGGAGAAAGAGAAACATCGATTTGACAGAGAAACACCCATCAGTTGCCTCCCCCACGCACCCCCACTGGGATCGAAACCCGCAACCTGGGCATGTGCCCTGATCAGGAGTCGAACCTTCGACCTTTCGGTGCACGGGACGACGCTCAACCCACTGAGCCCCCGGCCTGGGTGTTCCCACCCAGTTTTCCCCAACCTCCTTTATGTCGCCCATTGAGGGAGGTCATGGGGGTTCCGTTTACACACACAGAAGGGTCTTTGGCTGGAGGCGTGGATGTTGGCAGCTGTGTGCCCACCGGCCACCCCAGCAGGCCAGGAGGTCTGCATCTCGGCTCCGCACCCCAGCAGGTCCCGCCTGTCCAGGGACTTCAGGTGCATGGCTGGAGGAGCTCCGGGGCCTGGCCTTGCCCTGTCTGCACTGCAGCCCAGGGACTCTTCCTTTTCCCTGCTGCAGGCCCTCGCGTTGGGGGAACAGGCACGCTCTGTTTAAACCTGCTGCTGGTGGTAGGCGTCTGGGTTGTTTCCAGGTCGGGGCTATTGTGTTCAGAGCTGCTGTGACCGTTCGGCACAGGCTGTGGGAATGTGTCTTCTCTTCAGTAATTACTGGCCACAGGGCAGGTGGGTGGCTGTCAGCGTCATAAGAAACTGCCCCATTTTTCAAAGTGGTGGCATCACTGTCCGCTGCCTCCAGCTGTGTTACCTTCCTTGTTAGCGTCTTTTTAGTTTTTTTATTTTTTAAATTCTCACCCGAGGATATTCTTTCCTTTGCTTTTCAGAGACAGTGGAAGGGAGAGAGAGAAACATTGATGAGTGAGAGAGACATCGATTGGTTGCCTCCTGTAGGTGCCCTGACTGGGGCCAGGGATCGAGCCTGCACCGGGGTACATGCCCTAGGCCAGAATCGAACCCGGGACCCTTCAGCCTGCAGACCGATGCTGTAACCACTGAGCCAAACAGGTCAGGGCTCATGATCTTTGTAATTCTAGCTCTTCTGATGGCTGTGTGATGGTTGCTCCTTAGGGTTTTGTTCTGTGCTTACTGTGAGTGGACACTGAATGCAATCAGGCACTTACCAAATTAAGGACCTTGTGGGATGCTCCTTCAGTTGCTGATCTGGTAAATACATACATGGGTTTTCTGGTATTAAACTGGCCTTCTGTTCTTGGAAGCGTAACTGCATCTCGTGCATTCATTGGGGGGCCTTAGGGTGTAGATGTCCGTTCAGGCGTCTGTGTCTGCGTCTGGGGTTTGTGGTCCCTGTCATCTGCCCGTGTCCGGTTCTGGTCCCGGGACACCTTGTGGAATAAGTTGAGGACGGTGTCGTCTCTCACTGAGCCACAGTGTCATTTGTGTAAAATCGTAATTGTGTGTCCCGTGAGTGTTTGGGAGAAGTCACCTGTAACATAGCCTGAGCCGGGAGCTGCTTTGTGGGAGGTTTGCCCCCGGATTCGGTTGCTTTGGTTGTAGAGCGTGTTCTCGGTCCCTGCGGGTTACTTTTGGAAATACATTTTTCTGGGAATTTTACCACTTTGTCTAGATTTTCAAGTTTATTGGCATAAAGCTGTTTTTGAATCCTCACCTGGGGATATGTTCATCGAATCGAGAGAGAGGGGAAGGGAACGAGAGAGAAACATGGATGTGGGAGGGAAACACCCGTCGGCTGCCTCCCGGGTCAGGGATCGAACCCACAGCCTTTTTACGTATGGCCGATGCTCCAACCAACTCAGCCACCCATCCTGTTGTTTTATTTCCTAAGTGTCTGCGGGGCCGGGCTGTCCTCTTTAATCCCCACGTTGACTCTTCCTGCAGGTAGACACCCCGATCGATCGGTCTCCCCACGGGCTCGTCAGCTTTTGAAATGAAATTAGTCCTTTACTCCCTTCGGTTTTTTATGCTCCTTAGGTTGACGTTGCTGTTCCTGCTCTAATTTCTTGGGATACACACACAGCTCGTTGTCTTTCCCCCTTTCCTTGTGCAAATGCACGTCTAGCTGAAAGTGACGTGTTAGCTGCGCCTCACATGCTTTTATGTGTAGAATCGCTCCGTTTAAAGTATTGTAACATTTTCCCCACAATTCTTCCTTTAACGTGATGAGATATTCAAAGTTTCTTAACACCTTGCTGACCGGCTATTTCGAGCCAGAACTCACCCGTGTGGCCAGCTACTTTTCTGTCAGCAAGGTGCTTACAATTACTTAAATTAATGTAAGTGCAGACACGAGTTATCCCGTGACTGGTCAGCCACGTTTGGACACGGAAAACACGTGCATACTCGTGACCGACCAGCAAGGTGTATCCAAACATACGATGGATTTTTTCCTAGATATTTTTCCAGTGTCGAATCTGTGGCTTCTCCATTTTCCATTATTGATTTCTGACTTAGTTATGTTGTGGTCGGAGATGATGGTCAGTGTGACCCCAGGTCCTTCAGACGTGTTGGACCATCTCCGTGGCTGAGCTGGCGGTCGGTTCCCGGGTACGCTCTGCTCTGTTCTGTTCATGCCGACGAGGACGGGTCTTTGGTGTCTGCACTCGGTCAAGGCCCCTGAGGTTTACTGTGCCCCTCTGTCTGCGTCCTTTGTGTTCACGTCTTCTCACTGACGGCAGGTTTGTCCACTTTCCTGGCGGCTCCATCACTGAGACCAAGTTACCAGGTGCACGGACGTTTAGAACTACACTGCCTTCCCGGTGTGAGCCTGAGCGGCTGTGACTCCCGATCCGTGACGCCTTCTGTCTGGACGCGGACTGGGCGGCGGCAGCTCTGTGCGTGGCCCCTGGACAGCGCAGGACTCACGCCCTTCCACCTGTCAGCTTCCCTGTGTCCTTACACGTCTAGGTGTGTCTGGTTACTTGACGTGAATTGAGATTCTGTTTTCACTCAGTCTGGCAATCTTTATTTCTTTACCCAGAACTTTCAGTCCTCTGTCATTTACCTAATTGGTGACAGAAGGCTCCACGTCTGCATCGCAATTCTCTGTGTTTTTCTTTGTCTCTCCTGATTTTGCATTGATTTTCTTACTCCATTTCCCCCATTAGCTACAGGCGTCACTGTCTCTGTCTTCAGTGGCTACTCTGTAAATGGTAATTTGCACCCTGGCTGTTAAGCTGTAAAGTGAATTGTGTCTTTACTGTCTTCCTGGATGACACAGGGACCATGGTGCTTGCCATTCTGACCAGCCCCTTCGTGTTTATAGGCTTCTGTTCAATGTGTTTGTTGTCACCTCCAAACTGGGGTCATCCCTCTACCTTCTGCATAAAAATGCATCTTCAGGGTTTCCTTCAGTGAGAACCTGCTCTTTCAGCAGAAAACGATCAGCCTCGCTCCTGGGAGTGTGTCCTGGTGTGGAGTTCCAGGTGCAGGTCCAGGTGCAGGTCCCTCTGCACGAGCAGGTGCTGTGCTGGTTGTGGAGTTCCAGGTGCAGGTCCCTCTGCATAAGCAGGTGTTCTGTTGGTTGTGGAGTTCCAGGTGCAGGTCCAGGTGCAGGTCCCTCTGCATGAGCACGTGCTGTGCTGGTTGTGGAGTTCCAGGTGCAGGTCCCTCTGCATAAGCAGGTGTTCTGTTGGTTGTGGAGTTCCAGGTGCAGGTCCCTCTGCATAAGCAGGTGTTCTGTTGGTTGTGGAGTTCCAGGTGCAGGTCCCTCTGCACGAGCACGTGCTGTGCTGGTTGTGGAGTTCCAAGTGCAGGTTCCCTGTCTGCACCTGGAGGATGCTTCTCCTTGACTTTGCTCTGTTTTTGCTGTTGAGAATAAGCATCAGACAGGTGTGACTTGTTCGAAAGCCTATCCTTTGACCTTTGCGGCTCTGGGAAGCCCTTTCTGTCGGGTCTGTGTGGCCCCCCTTGTTACTGCCTGTGTCCATGTCATGGGCTCTGGATTGTGGACGGGTCGTTTTCATTAGTTCTGGGAAGTTCTCGGCCATTTTCTTCAGTTGTGTGTCTGCTCCGTTCTCTGTCTCCCCACCTCCAGAACACCAACCGGACGTGCGGAGCCTTCCCACTGGGCAGGCTCTGCATGTCCCTGGAGCAGTGGGCAGTTCTCAGCCCTTTCTCCCCAACTGTCCGCATCCCATTGCCCCAGCCAGCATGCAAGGCCCAGCTGCAGGCAGGGGCTTGGTTGAGGGGCGGAGTCCAGTACCCCTCCATCTGCCCAGAGCCCCTGCAGCGGACCCTGTAGTTGAACAAAGATGCCCGGCTCAGGATGTGGGTTTGCTTGAGTTTGGGGAAGTTGCTGATCTATTTTGAGGGTGTGTGTTTGGGAAAAGGGTGTTGGAGCTGAGGTAGGGCTGGCTGCATGCAGGGGCAAGTGGATGGGTGGGGAGTGCGGGGTTCAAGCTGGGTGTGGGGTTGGTAGCCTTTAGGGGATGGGCGCTGCCCCAAGGGAGAGACTGAGGACATTGACTGGGGCGCACCGCCTGTGGGCTGGGTGTGACTGGGGGCCTGGCCGTATTGCCACCCTCTCATCCATTGCTGTGCGCACTCCTGGGCCAGTCTGCACCTCCCTGGTGCGTGAAGTGGGCATCGGTCTCTGTGGGACTCGTGCTGCTACAGCACCTCATCTTTGGGGGCCAGTTCACTGTCCTCGTTTCCTGAACGCCGGTGCAGGAGTGGAGTGTGTGTGCCTGGTGGGCTCCGGCACATCGCTGAACAGTGACTCCGCAGAGCAGCCCTGGAAGTAGCACTTGCTCGAATTCAGAGCCAGGTTCCTCCTGCCCCAGAGGTGGCACCATGGATGTGTCCTTGGTCCAGGCGACTTGGAAAGGGCATAGCGCACAGTGAGAACGCCCCGTCTTGACAGTCGAGTGTCTGGAAGTTATACTTTGTGTTTCTGAGCATCTCCAGTGAACACCAGCCCTCGTTCACTCGAGGGGGCAGTGCCCACGGTGTAAAAACAGTGCCTCCTGGCCTGGCGGTCATCACCTGGAATCCAAAGCTGCCGTCGTGAGTTGCCTGCAGGGTGGATCCCCTGGGTGGGGCCTGGTAAACGAGGGCACAGTGGGTGGTGGGAGACGCCAGGAGTGGGCTGTCTTTCTGAACCTGCCACTCCCAGGTGATGGGCACTTGGTACGTTCACCTGAGCCCTGTGGGGTGGCAGCCGTGACCCAGTGGAGGGAGGTGCCTTGCTGCAGGTCCCCGCAAGGGACACGAGGCGGCCTGTCCTCTGGGGTCTGGGTTGTGGTCTGGGCTGGGGGCCGTCTTTTGTGTCTGCCCCCCTCCTACTTCCCTGCTCTTGACAGGGAGGCTGAATGGGACGTGCCGGGGCGCTCCGGGTGACTGCAAAGGTCGTCCTCGGACATCTGGCACAGACGAGGAGCGAGTCTGGGGGACCGAGTACCTGTCCTGGGCCCAAGGGAGAGACGTCCACACCTGGTTTCCCTCTTTCCTGGAGAAGGCTCCCTGGAAAAGGCAGAGGCTGGCTGCTCACAGACAGCCCTCCCCTCCCCCAGCTCGGGGCACACTCAGCACTTTGGCCCTGGACTGGCTGACATTCCATCCCTCTGCCACCACCGCAGGGGCCCACGGGGGCGGGACAGCTGCCACCACCCTCCACCGCCTCTCGGACTCTGCGCTAGGCTCATGGTCACCCAAAAGCCGGGTCGTCTGCCTGTCCTGTGCCAGGGCCGCCTCTCGGCGGAGACGCGGGCCCCGCGGGGGGGGCAGGCACAGTGCAGACCCCTGAGTGAGGGCAGGCGCAGCACCGTAGGTGGGAGGTCCCACAGCCGCTTGCCTTAGGAATGAGAGTGTGGTTGCCCAGGCCCTTGGAGGGTCCGGCTGGACTTCCTCCCGCACTCTCAGTTCTGCTGAGCTTCCCGAGCACCCTGGGTGGGGTTCCCTGTTCTGCATGTTAATGACCAGAGGGCCTCGGGTGTCACCGGGACCCAGAGTTGAGTGTCGCAGACGCTTTAGCTGCTGTGGAGGTGACTTCACTCAGGACCTGCCATCACCTTCACACTGGATGAGGCTCCGAGGGCTGTTTCCTTCCTGCCTCAGGCTCCGGGTCCCACCCCCGGGCAGTCTCCTCCAGCCGCTCAGAGTGGGGGCAGCAGGCGGCCAGGGTTTGCGGGGGTCCTGCGGTGACCCCTTGCCCAAATGGCCTGTCCAGACCCTCTCTTGGCCTCTCTCATGTCCTCTGCCAGGCTTGGCACTTACTTTGTCATTCAAGATTTGCTCCCTGGCGACTGTTGCCTTCCCTGTCTGGGCAGAAGCCCCTGAACCAGGCCCGGCTTGCTCTCCTCTGCCTGCTGCTCCCGCCAGCCAGCACCGTCCATAGGACTGGACTGGTCCATGGTCGAGGGGGTAACACAGGCCCTAAGGAGCTCTAGGCAAGTCTGGGGTGCTCAGCCTGGCCCTGCCTCTGCAGTGCCACACATCAGGGGCCTGAATATCCTTGGGGGGCCTCTGGTGGTAGGCATATGACAGGGCCTCTGCTCCCTCGGGCCGGGACCCACTCCCAGGGCTCCTGTAGTGGCTGGGCGAGATCCAGACAGCCCCTCTGTTTGGGGCACAGCGGAACGCACTCTTGCAGGGGTCTTCCCAGACCTGCAGCTCCGGTGACAGATGGGGCCTGGTGTACCCCTCTTTGGAGGTGAGCCTGCAGGTCCAGGGTGGGTTCATAGCCCAATTGGGCGAGAACCTCTGTAGTCAAACTGGCACCCCTGGGACCTGGGTGGGTTCAGAGGGAAGTAAGTGCCCTCCCATGTCTGCACAGCCACTCAGCAAGGGGAGAGGAGGCTCCAGCCACACAGACGTTCCCTCCAGAGAGGATGGGCTGAGGCAGGATCCCAGATCAGCTGCTCAGCCACTCGGTACCCCTGGACAGCACCAGGCCAGGATCCTGGCTTCAGGGTGGGAAAGCCAGGGGTCCTGACAGGTGACCCCTGTGCCTATGCAGGTGGTGGGAAGTGGCTTCTGACCCCACCTCGGTGGGACCCTGTCCCTCACCAGTGAAGCCCAGGCACACAGGACCGCCTGGCTGGGGTGGCCCGACGGCCCTGGAGTGGCTGACAAGAGAGGCCCCTCATCCCTGAGCTCCACAGCACATGTGGTCAAAGGGTGAGACGGCTGACAGCCAGGAGCCCCATCCAGGCTTCTAGAGGAAGGACCAGCTGCTGGTGAGGCGTGTGGTGACTGCACCCCAATGTTGGGACTACCCAGGGCTGTTATCAGTGGTGTGTGGAGTCTGGTGGGCTGTGGCCGAGGGAGAATCGGAGAGGAGGGGCCCGGAGGGGGGTGGCCGTCTGGGAGAGGTAGGGAGCAGGGTGTTTGGATGAGGCTGGGGTCAGGGTTTGCGTGCTGTGCAGGGCTGGTGCTGTTGGGGTGCAGGCCAGGAGCAATACCATGTGTCTACAGGTGGGAGCAAGAACCTGCTGTCTGCCCATCACTTGTTTTTCAGCAGAGCAAGTGTGGAGTGGGGGTGGCAGGGATGTGAGGGTGGCCCCTCGAGTGGAGGGGAGGGGACCCAGGAGGGCAGGGGCCTAATGTCCCTGGACCTGGGCAGGCTGTGTCCAGCATCTCAGGTGCAGAGTGGGGGGGGGGGGGGGCGGCAGAGCTGAGGGCTGGTGTGGGTGAGAATGGTGGGCCAGCTGCTTGGAGGTGGCACGGCACTTGTGGGCAGCATTGTGGTTTCTCACTTGCATAGAGCCTGTGACCCCCAGAGCCCCGCGTACAGCAGGCCTGCAGCCTTGTGAGCTGGGCTGAGGCCCTTGTAGACACACGTAGATGTCAGAGAGACACGTGGCACCCCCCCATTCCCCGCCAGCCCTACCGCCTACTGTCCCTGGGGCGATCAAGCCTTCCTTCTCACCTCCCTGATACAGGGTCACCTAGCGTCTTCCCCATGGCCATGCCCCATGCCCAAAGGGGCTAGTTCTGTCCACCATGACCCAGCCCAGGAGAGGGTGCCTGAGAGCCTGCCCCTTCCTAGGTGCCCTAGGGTGGCCCTGCTTGCCACATGTGCACTGGCTCTCTGGGGGCAGCCGTGGGCCCTGCCTCCTGGTCCTCATGGACTCCCACTACTGTGTTGCCAGGGCTGGGAACTGAGTGTTCCCAGAGGGAAGTCTGGTTACTGCCAGTGTGGCCTGGGAATGTGCCTGGGACAGGCTGGACTGGGGGTGAGGTGGGCCGGCTCTCAGCCCTCAGGATAGCTGAATGTTTGTGGAGCCGGAAAATGGGGTTCCTGCTTCCAGGCCCATCCCCGAGCATGCCCGCACCCCTCCCAACCCTCCCCTGCCCGATGGGAAGTCGGGGGAGGGACAGGAGATGGTAGACTGGCAAGAAGCCCGAGGAAGGCATCGCCCACACCCTGTCCAGGCTGACCCCAGGGCAGCTTCGGCCAGGCTCTTGCTCTTCTGGCTGCGTCACCTGGAGCCGGGCCTCCAGGTCCATCACTCAGTCCCCAAAGTCTGCAGTGGCAGGTCTAGGCCACAGGCCGTTCAGGAGGGTCACATGGCCTGACCCAGGTGCTTTCAGGGCTCCCCAGCCTGCGTCTGGGCTTCCTGCAGCGGCTGCTGTCCTGCACCCAGCTTCCCAGCTGGGACTGTGCGTCTCTGCTAAATTAATGCCCTTTATAGGGGGTGGGGGATTCTCGCTCACAGGAAGGCCCTGGGCAGGGGCCCTGGCCTGTCAGGGAGGTCATGGGGTTCCCTGCAGCAATGGAGAGGTGCGCCTGCAGCCTGGGGCTGTGGGCTGGAGGCAGGTGAGTCACCCAGGGGCTCTGAGTCACCCAG
This sequence comes from Miniopterus natalensis, assembly GCF_054644295.1. Taxonomy (NCBI): domain Eukaryota; kingdom Metazoa; phylum Chordata; class Mammalia; order Chiroptera; family Miniopteridae; genus Miniopterus; species Miniopterus natalensis. The sequence continues at coordinate 1,253,695 of NC_142081.1, read as the reverse complement.
GTAGAGGGTGCAGGCCTGCAGTGGGGGTGTCCTGATGGCTGGGACCAGAGTGGGCGATGGCCCCTGTATAGCAGCCTCGTCACTCGCTGACCATAGCTGAGGTGGTGGCGTTTTCCAGCATCGTCCACACAGTCCCTGGGAGCCCGTCCCTCACAGACACACGTGAGTGCCGGGCTGACCTGGCCTCTGGTGGGCACCTGGCCCCTCCATTCTCCTGGCCCCTTCCCCGCCAGGACTGGCTCCTCCACCCCTCCTCCTGTGCCTTGTCCCCTGAGGGGGGCTGGCCTCTGCTGGGCCTGGGAGGTCGGCTCAGAGCTCCCCACCTCCTCTCCCTGCCCCTTCCAGGGGGTCCCAGGCTTCCCAGATGAGCCCTTGTCTGCCCCTCACCTCCTGCAGGAGCCACCGGCCCACACGCTGGCCAGCGGGGACACTGAGAAGGCACCTCTGACCTTCTCTCCTGATTAGCAGGAAGCAGCCGTGTCCAGATAAGGCTCAGACACCAGAGAAAGCTGAGCTGAGCCAGTGAGAGTTGGCAGCTGCCCCAGGCCCCGGAGAAAGGTGACCAGCGCTCAGGATGTGGGCAGGACTAGAGCCCTCACCTCTGCAGCGCCACTGCAGGCCCAGGCCGGGCAGATGGCTGCTGAAGGATGCACGCCTGGAGCCTGGGCAGTGGCTGTGGGGGTGCCCCTCTGCCCTGCCCTAGGCCTCTTCCTGGGCCGCGGCCTCCAGGAGGCGGACAGGGTGTAGGGCCACCTGGCCAGCTGCCACCTCAGAGCCCCAACTCCCACTAGGACAGACTCGCGATGGCACAAACGGGTCAGCCCTGGGGACAAAAGGCCCCTCAGTTCTCCCTCCCACAGGACACACAGCATGTTTGGGACCAGAGGCCCCGTGTCCCGTGTCCCTTGTCCTTGGTGGAAAGCAGCAGAAGTCAGTGCTCTCCTCACGGGGCCAGCCGGGGCCCAGCACTGCATGGGGGGGGCAGGCCCGGCCAGTGCCCCTCTTCGCCCACATGCTGGGCGTGCCAGGCCTCCTGCTGAGCATTGCCAGTGACATTGAAGTGGTGGCTGCTGGGAGGGGGGGAAGCAGCCTGCAGCCCCTCAGCCTGTTACGCAGTCAGCAGGTGGCCCCGCAAATTGCTCTTTCGAAAGCATGGGGACGGGCCCGGGCAGAACCTGTGCAGGAGTGTTCACAGCAGCCTCGGTCACGGCTGCCCAGGGCTGCCCACTCCGGGGCGGCGTAGTGGGGAAGTGCTCCAGCAGGTGGCTCGGCTCTGCCCAGAGTGGAGAGGGGCTCGGCCTCAAACGGAAGACGCCCCGACACCCACCACAGGGGCGAGGCGGGCGAGGCTGGAACCCGTGCTGCTGGGGAGGGAGGCACGTGCTGAGCGGTCCCTCAGGCCAAGGACAGCAGCGGGCAGGCTGGGCGCCTGCCGGGGTGGGAGAGGGGGCGGTGGCCAAGCGGGTGAATAAAATGTTCTGCAGTTGGAGGCGATGGCTGCTCACCTCATGAGCGGGCTAAATGCCCCTGCCCTGCCCTTGTTACGGGGGTTCCGGTCGTCAGCTTTATGTCATGTGTTTGCCCCAATGAAGACAAGCCACGACCATGGGGCAGGGCCGTTCTAGATCCCAGGGCACCAGCCAGGCAGGTGAGCGGGAGTCACGCGTGTCCGGCCTGCACCCTGTGCTGCCAACACAGGAAGGGCCCCAGGATGGCAAGACAGCAGGCCTGGCCGTCCGTCCGCTGTGGGCGGCCCGAGGCCATGCAGGTGGGGGCAGTGCCTCTGTGGCTGCCCCTCGGTTCTGTGGGTCGATTGTCCTCTTGCGCTTCTCTAAGGGCCTTTGTTCTCGGGATGTCGGCCCTGTGTCTGCTGTTGGCCCTGCGGCCACGTTTCTGCGTCCCTGCGCGGTCTCTGGCTTCGCTCACTGACGTCCACGTTTCAGTCCTTGGAGGAGTTAGAGTCGCTCTCTGCCCAGCGAAGGAGCGAGCGAGCGAAGGCCCACTTGTCCCCGTGCACACTCGGGCCTGGGGCGCCTGGGGCGCGGTCGGGGGAGACAGACCTGCTTGCCCTCTGAGTTGTGGAGCCCTGTTTGGGGAAAACTCCTCTTAGTAAGTTTTTAATCAACAGTTAAAAGTGCCCTGGCCGGTTTGGCCCAGTGGTTGGACTGTCAGCCCACAGATTGAAGGGTCCCGAGTTCAATTCCAGCCAAGGGCATGGACCTCAGTTGCAGGCTCCATCCCCGGCCCCGGTTGGCGCACAAGCAGAAGGCAACCAACCGGTGTTTCTCTCTCACATGGATGTCTCTCCCTTCCACTCTCTCTGAAAAGCAATGGGAAAATACTCTCAGGTGAGGATTAAAGAAAAAGTTAAGACCGAACCCTGGTGAGTGTGACATGGTTTAGCCCAGTGGAAACAGTGGGGCGTCCTCAAAACGAGGCGCAGTGCGGCCGTGCGGCCCAGCAGCCCCCTCTGCTGTGTGTCCCGGGAGAAGGGAAAGCAGGGCCTCCAGGAGACATCCGCACCCGTGGCCGCAGCAGCGCCCGTCTCAGCAGCTGAGACGAGGCCGCCACCCAGTGTCCACGAGGAGGAACAACCTGGCGTGGCCCGTCTGCACCGTGGCGCCACTGAGCCGTAGGAAGGACGGACCCCAGGACGTCACCCGTGGCCGTGTGGGCTGTCGGTTGAGGTGCCCCTTAGGTCTGTGGCTTCTCTAACTTCTGAAAAATTACCTTTTAAAAGTCATACGTGGTAAAATTCAACCCGCCCTGAGTTTGTCTGCAGCTGATCTGAGTGCCCTGGGTGGTTCCACCTGAGACCAGCATCCCCACAGCCCCTGGGCGTCACCCACCAGCCCTGCCCCGGGCCTCTGCCTTCAGCTCTGCCCAGCCTGATGGCACCTGCACGGGCCAAGATGCGGTGCCGCCTGGCACTCGGGCGGCCCCCCACGCGGCCTGGGGGTCTGTGTTTGGTGTCAGCCTGTAGGAGGCGTGGTGGCCTCTGGCGCTGACCTGATTCCCTGATGAGTAACAATGTGTCTTTTTGGGTGAAGTGTCTGTTCACGTCTGTCCGTCTCTTTTTTTAACTTAAAGTCTTTCTTCAGTTACAGTTGACACTCAGGGTTACTTTGTATTAGCTCCAGGGGTCCTGCGCGTGGTTAGACACCGTCCTTACAGAGCGTCCCGGTGTTGCCGGCCGCGCCTGGCGCCCTGCGTCGCTGCGTGTGTTCCTTCCTGCTCCGTCCTGTGCCTCGCGTCCCCGCGCTCGTGACCACCCACTGCTGCTCGACCTTCGCCTTTCCTCCCCGCCCCAGGCCCTCCCCTCTGGCCCCGTCCGTCTGTCCTCTGTTGGGCTGTTGATTTAAAGTTGTTGAGTTTCGACCGTTCTTTATATATTCTGGGTAAAGCCCGTCGTCAGATACGTGACTTGCAAACGTCCCCTCCCCTCTCGCTCGCTCGTCTTTCCCCCCTTAACGGTGTTCGCCGCAGAGGGAGGCTTTAAGTTCCGATGAAGTCGACGGCATCGCGCTTCCGTTCTGGTAGCCTGGGCGCCGTGCCCTTGTCAGCGTCCCGTCGCGGTCCCTGGCTTCCCGGCACGTCTCCGGGGAGGCCCCAGCTCACCTCGCTCTCCTTGTCTCAGAGTTTTCTCTGTTCTGGCTCCTTTGCCTTTTCGTAGAAGTTTTTCTTTTTCTTTCTTTTTAATTCTCACCTGAGGATACTTTTCCCATTGATTATGGAGAGCGGAAGGGGCGGAGGGAGAAACATCGACGTGAGAGACACACATCGATTGGTTGCCTCCTGCACTCGGGGATCGAACCTGCAACCCAGGTGCATGCCCTTGATGGGCAGGAATCGAACCCGAGGCCCTTTGGTGGACAGGCCGGCGTGCTAACCTCTGAGCCACAGCAGCCAGGGCCATAGAAATTTTAAAGTCAGCTTGTTGCCAGAGGCGTGCTGCGGTCACCGGAGTTGCGATGAATCCCAGGCCGGGTGGGGCGCGGGGCTCGCCTCCCGTGTGCCCGGCCGGCTTGGCCCGCGCAGCGGTGCTCGGGAGCGCTCAGCCCGGACCCTGCACTGGCTCCTGTCAGGTGCAGGTATTTCTTTTCTGTTTTGGAGCCACCGTAAATGGAAGTTTCAAGAGCTGACTCCCAGTTGCTCGTTGCTGGTTTGTGGAAATGCGTTGCTCTTCCTGGGCTGGACTAATTCGGCTTTTTCCTGTGTGACGCTCAGCTCGCCGGCTCTGGAGATTCTCCATAGATGCTCAGGGCGCCTGCCAGCAGGGCGCCTCCGCTCTTCCCTCCAGCCCTCGGCCTCTTCCTGCCTGTCGCCCTGGGCGGCCTGCAGGGTCCCTGTCCCAGGGACAGCACGGTGTCAGCCGGGGCCCCTGACCTGCCCGGGCAGGCTCAGTGAGTCCCCTTCCTTTCCTGGTCCCACTGACGTCAGGAGAGGACGGGAGAGGGAGAGAGAGGCATCAGTGACGGGGGAGAGCCATGGCCCCGCCGCCTCCTGCACGACCCTGCGGGGGATGGGGCCCCGACTGGGAATCGAACCCGTGACCGGGACGACCCCAACCACTGAACCACGCTGGCTGGGCCACCAGGATTCTTTAATCACAGCTGGATATTGAATTTTGTCCGAAGCTTTCCTGGCCCAGCCGAGGAGATTTCAGGGGTTTCCTGAGTGGGCCTGTCGACGTGATGGTGGGTGGGTGTTCGGGTGCTGGGCCGGCCTTGTGTCCCTGGACGCCCGATGGGCCACCCTGTGTCCCGCGTTGCTGCTTCTGAACGTGGCCGTGCCCCATTCGTTCCTCCTGGGCGAAGGTTTCCCAGCCTGTGCCCGTAAGGACCTCGTGTGCCTCGGTTGTCTGTTTTTTCTGGTGCTGGTGTCGGGGAAGCTGCTCCCCCCTCCAGTGAGTCGAGAAGTCGCCTCGTCTTCTGTTCCTGGAAGACCTAGGCAGTCGCTGCGCGTCCTTCCTGCGTGTCCGGTGAAGGAGGCCCGGGGTTACTCGGGAAGGTTTTTAACTGGTAATTCACTTTCTTTCGTGGGTTGGACTGTTCAGGTGGCCTCCTTGTCGCAGTGAGTTTGGGCACTTGTGCCGTCAGGGAGGCGGTGCCTTTGGCCCCGGTTCTCGGAGCGACGGGCACGGTGGGGTCTCGCGCTCCATGCTCGCTCGCGCGCGTCCGAGCCGCGCAGGCAGCTCTCCTCCTGTTCCCGGGACCGGTCAGTTTTTTCTCTTTCTTTGTCTGGCTGGAGGTTTATCATTTTGTGGATCTTCCCGAAGCACAAGCTTTTGGTTTGGTTTCCTCTCGGTTTTCTGTCTTCACTTTGGGTCTGACTTGCTCTCTTCGCGTCTGGCATCGTCTGCTTGAGACCTTTCTCCTCCCGTGTGAGGCTCAGCCCCGCGGCCCTCCCCTCAGCTCTGCCTGGCGGTGCCCACGGAGCGTTTCCCCGGCCACGCAGCGTGTTCGACCCCCGTCGAGGCTGCCTCTCTGCCGGCAGGTAGGTCGCCGAGGGCTGTGCGGGTTAGTTTCCCGGCTGCCTTGCTGGCGTCGAGCTCTGGTTAACTCCAGTTCGGTCGGAGGACTTGCTTCATGTTCCCTGAACGAGCTCACGTGGCTCTGTGGCCCGCCCGGGTGAACGCCAACTCCTTCAGCCCGCCTCCATCTCGGTCTTTCTCCGCCCGGCCCTCCACATCCCCCTGCTCCACTCACGGCCGACACGAGAGCTTGGGGTCACTCTGACGCCAGCAGATGCTGTGCCCTCGGCCTGACCATGTCGGGCATCTGTCCTGCTCCTGGGGTTCAGGTGCTTACCTTGGGGACCGAGTGACAACTCGGGGGCGCACGGAGAGTCTGGGCTTCCCAACGGGGACCCAGGTGTAGGGCCTTGGCCAGGCCAAGGTCTGTGTGGGAGAATGAACCAGGGCTTCCGTGAGTGCAAGAGGCCTGCAGCCCGGGCCCCTGGCGGTGGGCGCGGGACTGTGCGGGACCATGGGCCCTCGCTCCTCGGTCCCTGTCCTCGTGGGGCCGGCTGGGGATCCGGCTGTGCTGTGGCTTCCGGGAGATCGGCCTCCCGGGACGGCACCCGCTGGTTTCAGGGCAGACCCTGCAGCGAGGCAGGTGAAGGCAATGCCGTGTCCCGCGGGCTGTCCCTCAGGGCTGTCACCCATTGTCCTGACCTTGTGGGGCTCAGAACAGACGGGTGGAGGTGAAATTGGTGGGCAGAGGGTTCAGGAAGGCTTCTAGCCAGTGCTGCGGGCAGGGCTGGTAGGTGGGCGGGAAGGCTGGTGCCTTCAAAGCAGGGGCGCCGGCATCCTGGTCCCTGGGGACCTCGCTGGTCGGTCCACCTTCTGCTGTCCACAGGCCCTCACCCACCCACCTCCGGGACCCTCTGGAGAGGAGCACCCGGCCGACTGCCTGGGGGTGCTGAGGGGTGCTCAACACCTGCGGGGACCCCGAGGGTGGCTCCCAGCCTGTCTGGGTGGGGGCAAGGTCTCCCAGGAGATGTGATGGCCGGCCTGCCGCGGTGACTGTGGTGCTGGAGGCCCAGGGCAGACGGTGGTGGCCCAGCCGTGGCTGGGACCTTCCTGGGGCTCCAGGCTGCTGCTGAGGGCATCTGTGTCCTTGCAGGTTGTGCAGCCTGACCTTGAAGAAGCTGGTAGTCTTCAAGGAGCTGGAGAAGGAGCTCATCTCTGTGGTGATTGCCGTGAAGATGCAGGTGAGGGTCTCCCCGCTGCCCAGAAGTCGAGGAGGCCGGCTACACAGACGGCCGGAGCCGAGTGTGTCCAGGGAACGGGCGCCTCTGCCAGGCAGGTGGCCTGGAGACAGTCCTGATGATCTGGCAGGGTTGCGACCCTCCTGGGGTGCAGTCCTGTCCCCCAAGAGGGGCACACAGGCCTCCCAGAGCCGAGTGCAGGCGCCCACACCCTGTGCCTGTCACCTGCAGCCCTGACCCTGGCCCGGCCCAGCTGCTCTCGCCTCTCACTTGGGTGCAGTGACGCTCCCCAGCCCACAGTGTCCTGTTCAGTCTGAACAAGCGACAGGGTTTCAGGAGGCCTGTTAGCGGTGTGGCCCGTTAACTGGGTGGCCCATTGGCCGTGTGGCTCGCCTTGGCCTCTTCAGGGGCCGCTGGGTTCCAGGTCTGCTTCCCAGGTGGCCTTGGCTGCACAGCAGGCACCTCCTGTGGCCACCTCCCCAGCTGTGGGCCACAGCAGGGTCCTCGTCTCCCAGCGCCAGCCCACAGGCTCCTTCGGGTGTGGTGGCCGCTGAACAGCAGGCGGAGGTCCTGCCTTGCCCACAGTCCCAGGCCCTGGGACCTCCTTCTGCAGCCTGGTGGGTGCTGGGGGCCAGGGTGGCTGCTGCTGCAGGGCCCCAGCTTCCTGCCTGCACCTGGGAGCCGCTGGAGGACCTGGGCTGTCCACCAGGCTCCCCTCCAGGCCGAGTGCGGATCTGAGCAGGGCGGCGGGAGGCCTGCCTTGTTCCTGTCATTTGCAACCACTTAAAATGTTACTTTTAAATAAAATTCTGAAAAATTCTTTTCCTTACCAAAGACGGTGCTGTAAGTTCTCAGCATCAAAGCCAGCTGCGTGTGGGGCGCAGGCCGCCACCCCAGGGAACGGCCCTGCCCACCTGCAGGTGTCATGCTGAGCTTTGGGCTTTGGGGTGGGGAGGGGTCAGGGTCTCATTCGGTCGCAGAGCCAGATGGAGTCCACCCATCTTGGCCTCTGAATCTGGCACTGTTGACCTCTGACACCACCGACCCCCAACACTTGGGCCCTGTTTCTTGACCCCCTGTCTCCAGCTGTCCATCTCCATGGTCAGGCCCTAGACTCTGCCAGTCCTTAGACTCAGCCTCCGGGACAAGGAATTCGTTCCACTGGCCTGGGGCTCACTGACCACACGTGTTTTCCCATCTACGTCTACACGTCTGCTGCTCTCCCTGGGCTGGGACGCTGCCAGCGTTTTAACTGGTGACTTCTGTGGGGCGGTCACTGCCCCCACACTGTTTTCGGCGGTGCCCGGGTCTCCAGCTTTCTCCCTGGTCTGGTCGCCCGCCCGCAGCTGCGTGTCTGCAGTGGCCGTAGATCCCGTTCCTGGGCTTCTCGGCCCTGAGGCAGATTTCCAGGGGACTTGGGGGTCGGAGACAAATCTTCCCGCGTGCCCGTGGGAGCTTGCACCGGCTCCCCAGCCTGTGAAGGGAAGGGACGCGACCTGCCTGGTGGTGTCGCTCGGAGACACCGCCTTCCAGTGAGAGCCGCCTTCTCCCCAGGGCTCCAAGCGCGTCCTGCGGTCCCACGAGATTGTGCTGCCCCCCAGCGGACAAGTGGAGACGGACCTGGCTCTGACCTTCTCGCTGCAGGTGGGCCCTGGCCTGGCCTCGTCCCCGCCCCCCGCCCCCTGTTGTCACCCGGGCGGTTTACTCAGAAATGCCCTGCTCCTGATAGAAGGCAGTGAGGTTGAGAACTTCAGTTTCCCGTTAAGGCCATTTTTTCCTCTTGTTTGGAAAAGCTGGGGAGGAGCACGTGGGAGCTCAGCCCTGTGAAGTGTGCTGACCGCCAGCGTGGCTCAGTTCACACCGGGCACCCCAGAGTGAGACAGATGCCCTGGACATGTCCAGAGCCCAGCCAGCCCCACACCGGCCCAGGGCGCTGTCCTGCCTGCTCCAAGGCCTGTGTTGCTCAGGCCCCGTGGACGGGGTTCCTGCTGTCCCCTGTGCTTGAAACGTTAAAAATCCCTCAGTGTCCGTCCACTTCACACCCACCTCGGCTGCCCCCTCCGTGCACACGAGAGACAGAACTGAGGTCTCTGAAATCCGAGAGCCCCGCCAGCTCCCGCGCCCGCATCCCCCAGACCCGCCTCCCGCCCTGGCTCGGCTCTGCCCTGCGGGCCCTCCCGCCAGCTCTCATGCCCGCCACAGCGCATCTGGGTTCTGCGTTTTTTATTGGGGGGGGGAGTATAATTTACAAAATGTACAGTTCACGCTTTCTGAATACATGACTCCATGAGTGTCAAGAAACGTGTACAGGTGTGTAACCACCCCCCAGCCCAGGTGCGGGACAGTCCCATCGCCCCGGGTTTGTTCCTATAATCCTTACCCAAGACGTGCTTTTTTAAAATTGATTTTCAGAGAGAGAGGAAGGAAGGGGGAGAGAGAGAGACATCAGCGTGAGAGTGAAGCGTCGACCGGTTGCCTCCCGAACGTGCCCTGACGGGGATGGAACCCACAGCCTCTTGGTGCACAGGCCAGTGCCCCAGCCCTTGCGCCCCCTGCGTAGGGCCTGTCCCCTAACTTTTGAGGTTGGTTTTCATCTGTGAGCTCGGAGGACACTTGTGAAAAATTTCCTCCTGCACACGAGCTCTGGGGCTGTGAACCCCCCCCCACCGCACACACGGGGCCTGGACCGTCCAGGCCACCTGCCTTGTGGGGAGAGCGTGTTGATGGTAACGGCCCCTGGCGCCCTCGGCAGGCCTCACGTCTGTCCGCCAGCAGTTGCTTAGTGTCCGCCGGGGACTGGGTGGCCCGTGACCTGGAGTGCGCGGAGCCTGGGGTCGGTGGGCAGCCGTGTGGTGCCTCCCCCGCAGTACCCCCACTTCCTGAAGCGGGAGGGCAACAAGCTGCAGATCATGTTGCAGCGGAGGAAACGCTATAAGAACCGGACCATCCTGGGCTACAAGACGCTGGCCGCCGGTGCCATCCACATGGCTGAGGTGAGGCGCCGGGCAGGGGCCAGCCCCTCTCCGGCTCGGTCGCTGCTGCCCCGGAGTGGGGGTGGCCGGTGCCCTCCCAGGAAGCGTCCCTGCAAGTGCCCCGCCCTGCTGGTCCCTCAGGGTGGGTCGGGTGACTGAAGCTGCAGGGGTTCCCTGGTGCGGAAACGGGAAACACGTCCCGGTGGAACCGCCTGTCCCGGGGGACCTGGCGTCCCAGGTGGCTGGTGTTGGGGCTGGAGGGGAGCCAGCCCCGGGGCTGAGGGCTCCGACTCAGACTTGTGGGCGCCGCGCCTGGGCCCTAGGGGAGGGCAGTGGGGCCCGTGTGTCCCTCGTGTGGGGCCTTCACCATGTGGGGCCTTGTTCGGGGTGTCGGGTGCTCAGGGGTGCGGAGCTGCGTGGGTGTCGTGTGGCACAGGGTAGGGCCACGGGCGGGCGGCCGGGCTCTGTGGTCCTCACATACGTGCAGTTACGCCCCCTGGGCCGTGGTTGTCTGGGAGCTGCTGTCTTCACGCAGTTTGCTTCTGTTGTGACCCTGGGCAGCTGAGCTGTGGACCCTCCTCTCTGACCACCCTCAGTCCCGAGTGGCTGAGCCTGGCGCTGACCACCCCAGCTTGGCCCAGCATGCTCCCTCGTGGCCCGTCCACCCAGCTCCCATGTCCTTGTCCTCTCGCCCTTGGCCACGTCTCCCACCACCACGCCTCTGCTCCGTGGTCCTCTCTGGAACGGTGCCCCCCCCCAGGTGATGCAGCGGCCCCCCGAGGGCGGCCAGGTGCTGAGCCTCTGCAGCAGCGTCAAGGAGGCCTCCGCCAAGGTGGCCGAGATCTGGATCTTCTCCCTGTCCAGCCAGCCCATCGACCACGAGGACAGCACCATGCAGGCCGGCCCCAAGGCCAAGGCCACGGGTGAGTGCAGCCGCAGGCGGTGCCACTTGCTGCCTGTCTGCCGCCTCCCGGCCGTCCTCCTGAGCTTTGCGGTTGCTCTGGCCTGGCTGCGGGGCATCCCAGCTCTGCCCTCGGGAGCCGTGGCATCGTCAGTGAGCAGAGGTCATGGGGCCGACTGTGGTGCCTTCCAGGGTCTGGGTATGGGTCCTGGTGTGGCCTGTCACCACTGTCACAGTTGGAGTCACTGTACCTGTGGGGTGAGGGGGCAGACGGGGGCCCAGTCGAGCATGAAATCCCAGCTGAAACCTGTGCTGGGCAAGAAGGGCCGAGGGGCCTCCTGGGTGTGGAGGGGGCACGTCGATGGAGAAGCACAGCCCCCGCCCCTGCCAGGGCCGCCCAGGCTCCTCCGCCTGCTCCCTGCGCAGCTGGGGCCTGTCACTGGGTCCTGGCCTCATTGTCCCCCACCAGGCGGAACCCTGTGGCCCTTACCCTTCCGTGTGCTCGTTCCGCAGATAACTACTCCGAGGAGGAGTATGAGAGCTTCTCCTCTGAACAGGAGGCCAGTGACGACGCCGCACACGGGCAGGTAGTGTGGCGGGGCCCCGGCAGCAGGCTCAGCTCCACCGAGACCCCAGTGGGTGGGCCCAGCACCCCCGGAGCTGCCACAGGAGGGTGGGGGTGGGGCGCTAGGAGCCCGGCCCCGAGTGCATCAGCGGCGCTGGGGGCACCTGGGCGACAGCCCCCAGTGTCAGCACAGGGAAGGGCCCTGTGGCATCCAGCAGCCGCCCGGCCTCAGGCACCCCGTGTCCCCGCAGGACCTAGATGAAGACGACTCTGACGTAGGGAAGCCCCAGCAGCGGCGATCGACAGTGAGAACCACGTCCATGACCAGGGTCGGTGGAACCTGGTTTTACTAATGTTGGAGGAGGCGGGGGGGGCGCCCAGCCTGGGGGTGCAGGCAGGTTGAGCCTCAGGAGGGTCAGGAAGTGAGGGGCCATCCCGGGTCGCATGGCCTGGGCCTGGGGGAGTCTGCGTGGTGCTCAGCCCTTAGCTAGAGCCGCTCTGGCAGGCGAGAGTCGGGGGGGTGTCCCCGTGCCGACCCCGCCCCACCTGTGCCCAGATGTGCCCCGGGTGAGGCCAGTCCTGTCCCTGTTCAGCATCCGGCCCACATGGCTCAGCGAGCTCGGCGGGGCTGTGCCAATTCTCTGGGAAGAAGCCCCGGCAGGGACCTCAGCCTGTCCCAGAAGGTCCCCACTGGCCCCCCAGCTCATGGGAGAGCCCCTAGCTCCCAGCTGCTCCCAGCTGCCCCCGCCCTGTCCACGCACAGCCACAGCCTCTGCTCCGGCCGGTCCCAGTGGGTCGGGTGCAGCTGCCCCACAGCTGTGACTGGGGAGCCGGGGAGCATGGGCCTCCGTCTGCAGGGTTCGCCCACCTCAAGGGTGGCCGAGAGCAGCCAGAGCGGAGCACTCAGGAGCTCCCGGCCTGAGGCCTGCCAGGGAGGCGGAGCCTGGGGAGGGGCCAGTGACCCGGCCGCCGCAGGTGTCGGCTCCTGGAAGAACCGTGCAGGGTCCCCTCCTCCGTCCATTCTGAGTCTGCCCACAGCCGTGGCTTAAATGCTCATGAAAATGCCTGTTAAACTTGCGAGAGTACATTTGAGCTCATAAATATCGTGGCCGGTGTAAGTGAGCCTGGCGGCCCGGCCCAGCCGGCCTCCCAGGTCCTCCAGGAGGTGGCTCCCCAGGTTCTGATTCCTTCCCCTCCTCTTGCAGCAACAGAACTTCAAGCAGAAAGTCGTGGCCCTGCTGCGCAGGTTCAAAGTGTCCGAGGAGGTGAGTGACCTGTCCAGGCAGCGGTTTCCACCACGAGGCCAGTGCTCGGGAAACGGCTCGCCCAGCTCACAGGGAGGGACAGTTGTGGGGAAACGGCTCTCACAGCTCAGAGGGCAGAACAACCGGCGTCCTCGTGTGAAGCATGAAGCCGGCCCCACCCTCACCTGCCAAAGGCCGACACAAAATGGATCAGAGGCCACGTGGAGGGGCCGAAACTACAACCTGCAGAAGCCGTGAGTCAGCCAGGGGTCTGCCAGGCGAGCAGCACAGCGTCACGGTCTAAGGCGGCCCCCCCGCCGTCAGGAAGGTGGAACAGACCGGCCGGCGGCTCGTTGGCCAGAGCGTCATCCCCATACGACAAGGTTGCGGGTTCGATCCCTGGTCAGGGCACAAACAGGAATCAACCAGTGATGTGCAACCACGTGGGGCAACACATCAGCCTCCCTCTCTCCCCCAATCAATTGAAAAAAGAAAAGAAAAGGCAATGAGAGCCTATAAAATGGGACATTTTTGCAAGTAGAGAACACGGCCGACCCGGGAAGGCAGCCCTATTGAAACTCCCGCCCGGTGAACAGGCGGCAGAGGGCCAGGCCCGACACGTCCTCCAAAGAAGAAACAGGTGGGCAGAAAGCCCGTGAGAGGGGCCTGGCACCCTGGTCACTCAGGAAACGCGGGTGAGGACCACGAAGACGCCAGGCGGCCCCAGGTGACGAGGAGGCGGGCCCCCGGGACAGGGCTGGCCTCAGGCGGTTAAATGCGAGGCTGGGTTTTGCCTACGAGGTGGAAGCCGTGCACGTGGAGACTGGCAGGTGGCCCCTGGAGCTTCGTGTGTAACTGCAGACGCCGGGATGCTCCCCACGCCCGCCCACCGTGATGGGCTAGACCTGGGTCCTTCCTGCCGTGGCTGCGACCCGGCAGTGAAAGGGGGTTGCTGGCGGGGAATGAGGGACGTGGCAGCCGGCCATGGGCTGCTGGCTCCCCTCGGCCAAGCACGGGCCCAGGAGGGCGGGATCCCTGGGGATCGCCTGGTGTCGGGGTGACTGGGCTGATGGAGCAGCTGGGGGAGGGTGTGTGTGGCTCTGCCCTTCCCCTGTCCCGTGGGCTCCCTTCCCGAGCCCTCACGTTGCTCTCGCCGTAGGTCCTGGACTCAGAGCAGGACCCTGCGGAGCATGTCCCCGAGGCGGAGGAGGACCTGGACCTTCTGTACGACACGCTGGACATGGAGAACCCCAGCGACAGCGGCCCAGACATGGAAGATGACGACAGCGTCCTCAGCACCCCCAAGCCCAAGCTCAGGTGGGGGGCGCCCGGGGGCCCAGGGTGGGGAGGACAGGACGTGTGGATCCCAGCAGGCGTTTGGGAGAAAGCGAACAGCAGGATCCAGGCTGAACCCCGGAAAGCTTCGGGGACCCACGGGGCAGTGGTGTGAGGGACAGAGGGGCCGGCTCTGAGGGTACAGGGCGGGGGTGCTCCCACGGTCCCCAGGCAAGGTGCCCATCCCAGGAGGGGCCAGGAGGGAAGGTGCACAGTTCTGGGGCGAGCGTCTCAGGGCCCCGACCCTGCCTGCCTCATGCTGGTCCCACCCCCGCATTTCCACGTTCCCTGTGGCTTTGTCAGCAAACACTGAACGTGTCCCCCAACATTTTAGCGTGAACTGTCCTCTGAGTCCCTTGAGTCTGTAAGTTGCCTCCACCCTCCACGGTTCTCTGTCTGCCGGGACTGGGCATGTGGCTGGACAGCCGGGTTGGCCGGTTCTTGTGGATGGTGCCTCTGTGTGCTGTTTGTGGGTTCCCTTGTTCCCACACTGACGGGATTGTGGGGTGCAGCTGTCACCTGTGCCCCTGGCTTTCAGGGACCTAGGCTCACCTCATAGCTGTGGAGGAGCTCAGTGGGGGCCTTCTGGGGACGCTGCTCTGCCAGGAGCCCCAGCTTTGCCTTGTGTGGGCGGGTCCCGGACGGTAGCCCCTCTCTCCCCACGCCCAGGCCGTACTTCGAAGGCCTGTCGCACTCCAGCTCGCAGACGGAGATCGGCAGCATCCACAGCGCCCGGAGTCAGAGGGAGCCTCCAAGCCCGGTGGGTGCCCCGCTCTCCCGCCGTGTTGTGGTCACCGGGCCACGTGCACGCTGATGCTGGGAAGCCAGGCTGGTGTGCTCCCTGGCGACTGTCCCCGGCAGCCCTGGGCCCACGTCCGTGAAACCCCGGCCGTATCCCGGTGCCTCCGAGGCACGCGGCCTGACTCCCGTCTCGTCCGTGCAGGCTGACATGCCCGAGAAGGCGCGGGCCCTGGGCGGCAAGCAGCCAGGCGACGGCATCTGCGACCCGGTGGCCCACGTAAGCCGCACGGCCGTGCTCGCTCAGCGTTCGAGCGCAGGCCTACTATGCGCTGCCTTAGGGGTCTGACCCAGTGTGGAACCACCATGAGAGCCTGGCCGCCTGTGGACAGCGGGCTCGCCCTGAGTTGCTGCTGGCACAGGCCCAGTGGCGCCAATTGGTTCCTGCTGCCCTCAGGGGTTCCCAAGGAGGGTGTCCTGGGGCATGGGGCGGGTTTTGGGGGTTTGGTACTGGCCTCCTGGGGCGCCCAGACCAGGGCCAGTGGTGGGGTGTCAGGTCAGCTCAGTCCCAGGGCCGCGTGCGGCCGTGTCCACACGCAGGGAGCCACCCGCCTACGGGAGGCTGAACGCTCCCACAGGCCGGAGCCCCGCGCGCATTCCCCACGGCCGCCTCCCTCCCCGCAGAGCACGCCCGCCCCCGGGGAGCCGCCGCTGCAGCCCCCGCAGCCCGAGGACAGCCCGGAGCCAGAGCCCTCCGCCCTGGACGTGTTCACCGAGAGGCTGCCGCCCAGCGGGCGGATCACCAAGACCGAGTCCCTCGTGATCCCCTCCACCAGGTGACAGGCCGCCCCGGGAGGCGGGTGGCCGGGCAGTGCTGTGTGGGAAGGACTCGGCTTGGGGTGTGGACGCTCCCGCGCCAGGCCTGTCTGCTGAAGAGAACCACTCGGGGGGCACGCAGGTTTCTGGGCCCCTCGGAGGCCCACACGGCCCCGACCCCCCTCCCTCTACCCTGTCACTGGCTGCCTGATGGGGCCGCGCTGTGGCCGCCGGCGGTTCTGGGTTCCTGCTCCACGGGCAGGAAAGGCCCCGTTGGCCCCATCACCTGCAGCCCTGTGGCAGGTGCCTGTGTGCAGCACCAGGGCTGCTGCTGGGTGCCCTGTGGGGGCTGCACCCTGCTGAGCCCGGGGCAAGGCTCCGGGAGAGCTGGGGCAGTGAGGACGGGGGCCGGCCCCAGCCTGTCCTGG
This sequence comes from Miniopterus natalensis, assembly GCF_054644295.1. Taxonomy (NCBI): domain Eukaryota; kingdom Metazoa; phylum Chordata; class Mammalia; order Chiroptera; family Miniopteridae; genus Miniopterus; species Miniopterus natalensis. The sequence continues at coordinate 1,237,985 of NC_142081.1, read as the reverse complement.
CCCCCACAGGTCCGAGGGGAAGCAGGCCGGCCGCCGAGGCCGGAGCACGTCCCTGAAGGAGCGGCAGCCGGCGCGGCCACAGAACGAGCGAGCCAACAGCCTGGACAACGAGCGCTGCCCGGATACGCGGAGCCAGCTGCAGGTGGGCAGGGCGCCGGGCCGCGGAGGGCGGGGCAGCTGGGCGCCGGCCTCCCCGTGCGCTGCTCCGCTGCCCGGGCCCGGGCGCCTTTGCCCTGGTGGCCTCTGCGGAGCCGAGCGCTGCCCACGGTGGCTGGCTGCGGGGGGTCATGGCGGGGCCCCCGCCCGGTGTGGACGGGCTGTGTCTGCAGATCCCCAGGAAGACCGTGTACGACCAGCTGAACCACATTCTCGTCTCCGACGACCGGCTGCCCGAGAGCATCATCCTTGTCAACACCTCCGACTGGCAGGGGCAGGTGGGGCCGGCGTCCTCCCTGGGGGGGCGGGGGGGCCACGCCCGAGGCCCACGGTCGCCCTTGCCCCTAGTTCCTGTCGGACGTCCTGCAGCGGCACTCGCTGCCCGTGGTGTGCACCTGCTCCGCCGCCGACGTCCAGGCCGCCTTCAGCACCATTGTCTCGCGGATACAGCGATAGTGAGTTCCCCCCGCTCCGCTGTGGGGGTCCCTGCTCCCAGCCTTCCCAGCCGCACCCTGGGGCGGGCTGCCTGGCGGGAAGTGGCCTCCGTAGGGCTCCCTGGGGCCGGGGCGTGCGGCTGCAGCAGGGCCACGGGCAGTGGGGACGGTCCTCCTGTGAGGACGGGTCCCTGAGGCATCTGTCCCTCTGTCCTGCCCGCGACCCAGCTGCAACTGCAACTCCCAGCCCCCGACGCCCGTGAAGATCGCGGTGGCCGGGGCGCAGCACTACCTCAGCGCGGTGCTACGGCTCTTCGTGGAGCAGCTGTCCCACAAGACGCCCGACTGGCTGGGCTACATGCGCTTCCTGGTCATCCCGCTGGGTGAGCCCTGGGTCCCTCCGGGAGGACTTGCGGCTAGATTTGTTCCTGTCGCAGAAACGCAGCCCAGGGTCAGCCACTGGCCCTCAGTCAGCAAACCCGTGGCTTGAGCCTGCTCACCGTCTGGTGAACGCTGACCGTGCCTGTCGCTGGGAAGTTAGGGGCCCTGGGGGGCGCCTGCCCCAGCCGCCCAGCACAGCCAGGCAGGTGCAGAGCTGCAGGCGGGTCCCACCCCCTGACGCTGTCCCGCCCACAGGTTCCCACCCCGTGGCCAGGTACCTGGGCTCCGTGGATTACCGCTACAACAACTTCTTCCAGGACCTGGCCTGGCGGGACCTGTTCAACAAGCTGGAGGCCCAGAGCGCCGGTGAGGCCGGGCGTCCACACCACACACGCACACACACGCCCGTTAGGAGAAGGGTCCGTCATCTCCCAGGACAGGGCCCCCGTGCCCATGTCTCTCAGGCCCTGGCCACACCTGGGCAGGGTGTCCACAGACGAGGCCCCGGCCAGGACCCTTTCCTCTACCCCCGTGAGCCTGAGCCTGCTGACTGGGGGCTGGGCTGGGAGAGGCATGGCCAGGGGCCCTGGGGGTTGGCTCTTCGGGATTGGCCAGAGCAGCAAGGACCCGGTGAGGATGGCGGCTGCCTCTGGGTCCCAGGGCGCTGGGTGGCCTCAGAAAGCGGAGGTTGAGTGGGGCCCATCGTGGCCCCTCATGACCTCTCACAACCCTGTGTGGCCGCCTCGTGCAGTGCAGGACACGCTGGACATCGTGTCAAGGATCACTCAGTACATCGCGGGGGCCAACTGCGCCCACCAGCTGCCCATCGCCGAGGCCATGCTCACCTACAAGCAGAAGAGGTACCTGGAGGGCCCGGCCTGGGGGGGCGAGGGCAGGCCAGCGGGTGCCCAACCCACACTGCAGACCCAGGTGTCCTGGCTCCTCGGGTGACCCATCACTGGCCCTGAGTGATGGCCCTCGGGGACAGACCCAGCGGGCCGTGGGGTGGGCCTGACCTGGACTGTGGTAAGGCCATCTTGTCCTCGCCGGCAGGACCCTTCACTGACCCCAGCGGGGAACTAGAATGTGCTGGCGGTGTTTCCGTTTCCGTGTGTGTTATAATTTCTCATAATAAAAGTTAAAAGAGCAGCTGTCACTGTGCCCAGCGGTGACCTGCTCTTTCGAGTCCAGCACCTGCTCCAGCAGCCAGGGCGTCCCAGGCCGGGAGACTTGCTCTCTCCCTGCCCAGAGCAGGACAGTCGGTGGTCAGGAGTGGAGCCGGGGCCAGGGCTGCCATCGAGCAGGGTCCACTGCCTGGCCTGGGTGGGGGAGCCTGGCACACAGGCCAGAGTTCAGGTGGTTTAGGAGACTAGGTGGCTCCCTGGGCCAGGCCTCGGACACGGCAGGTCCTCTGGGGAGTCCCGGGGGGACCAGGGCTTGTCAGGAAGGTGAGCTTACGGGGCTGGCTCTGCCCCCAATCAGAGTAAAGCTCTTTGAGCCTGTGGGAGGGCCGGAGCTGGCTGCCTGCAGCAGGAGATCGGGGTTGGCTTGGCGGCTTAGTGGCTTCGAGGGGCCACAGCCTGTCCGGCCCTCGGCTCCCTGCCGAGTGCTCGGTAACATGTCGTGTTTTCTCTCCTGGCGGCTTTCTGGAAGGAAAAAGAACTTCCACTTTGACTTTACTCTCAGGTACTGCTGTTGGGCCTGCCCCCCGTCCAGGCTGGTCTTTAGGGCTGTTTAGCAGTGCTGGCGACTGGGGTGCCTCCTGGAGCGCCGGCACCCCAGGCTCACTCCCCCTGCTGCCGGCCTCCCACCCGGGGGGAGGAGCATACGACCCTTGCTCGGCCGCCCACCCATTTGTGGATCCGGGCCCTGCGGCCGGCCGGTCTCCTTGTCGGCCTTAGTCCAGAGATTTGGTTTAAGACGTGGCCAGTCCGGACTCTCAGTGCGTGTTTCTGAAGCCACGTCTAGTGCTGCTGCTTAACTCAGGAGCATGGCCCTGACCATAGCTCGAGCCACTGACCCTGACCACGGACCCCTCGCCACGTGTGGGCTTTGCTCCCAGCACTGGGGGGTCGGGAGCTGGGTTCCCAGGGGAAGACAGGATTCATGTCAACCTGACACGTGGAGATGGGAGGTGAGCGAGGGCGGGACTTGCCGGTGACACAGTGGTCAGCGCCCCTGAGCAGAGGGTTTTCCAGCGAAGTTCTGTGGCCAGGCTGCTGGGAGCTCCCCACTTCTGGTAAAGGGCTCTTCACCCCCAAGGTGGCTCCACCCTCTCGAAACCTGTCTGTTGAGGACGCAGCCCTGAGCACCCGCAGGCTGCCTTTCTCACAGGCCCTCTGGTCCCTCCTTTGGGGTGCCTTCTGCCCTCGGTCCTGGGGCATGTGCTCTCCTGGGAAAGCCCCCCAGGGCAGGGTCATTGGGTCCTGGGTGGCCTCCAGGAGGAGGGCCTCAGCCTGTCCTGCTAAACAAGCCTAGGGGCTCTAGAAAGACCAGCCGTGGTACCCCGCTGACCCACCCCCAGTGTTCTGTGGCCATGGCAGCTGCTCCCTGTTCGCCGTAGCGTGGGGACTCCGCAGCATGCCCCGCTGCCTGGGCCCGGCCTCTCATCTCTCCCCCAGGTGACTGGTCTGAGCAGCAAACCAGGGCTTTGGGGGACCCCGGCCCTCCCTGCTCCCATGCCTGCCACCCCACTTCCGCGTTACAGGGGTGACACTGGTGCTTAGGGGTGGGGTGGGGGCTCCAAATGCCCTGGATGGAGCCCTTGAGGGCCCCGCATGTTGGCCACCCTCAGAATCCAGGGCTTGGAGGTCAGGGATCAGCCCTTGCCTGCTGGGACAGAGGACACCCTTCTGTCCACCCAGGAGACCCAGGAGAGAGCACAGCTCTCCTGGCCATCTCCTCCTGGCCCCTCTCCAGCCCGAGACGCCAAGAGCATCTGCAGGGAGAGCCCTGTTGATGACCAGTTCCCAGCCCAAGGTCAGAGACACCTGCCATGTGCGGCCTGGCAGCTCCCAGGCGAGGGGTGCTCGGCGCCCCAGCCCCCACATCGCAGCCTTGAAGCGAAGGTGGAGCTCATGTGCCCGTCATGAGCAAGACCCAAGGACGAGTGTCCCCTCTGTGTCGGGTTGGGTGAGGGGTCCGTGGTGAGCCGGTGTCACCCCTGTGCCCCAGGCCCATGTGGAGGCTGGGTGTCGTCTGCATGGCCCGTGCTGAGGCTTGGCTTTGAGAATTCCAGCAACATCCCTGTGTCGTGCCGTTTCTTCCATCTTGGCCCCTTGGGGCCCTCGTCTGCCTCCCTGCGTACCTCTCGGGGGAAGGCTGAGGGGACAGGCTGGCTGAGGGCATGTGGCCCGTGGGCTGGAGCCTGCTGGGCGCTGGGCCAGGGAGCCCCAGGACCACCTGCCTGTCCACCTCGCATGCAGAGGCCGGCTTTGCTATTTGGATGGAGAAAAGGGATCTTTCCTCTTTCAACTGTGTTCCCTTCAGAGAACAGGGAAGGGCTGGGAACTTGGGTGTTTTCGGTGGAACAGACTGAATGTGTGGGTTGTTTTATCCAAACACATTTTCTGGGTGTCCTGCTAAGGTGACGTGGCACAGGGGTGGAGGCCATGGGTCCTCATGTCCGTGTGATGCCGGGGGGGGGGTGCTGTCCCCTCACACAGGTGCCCGGGCAGGGCAGCCCCTCGGGCAGCACCGGCCTTGGACACTGCTCCACCTGCGTACTGTGCTGCCCGGGGCCTGGCCTGCTGGTCCAGCTGGTGGGCGCACTCTATAGGGCAGCATGGGGCGGGGGTGTTGCAAGGCTCTGGGGTGACGCCCCTCGGGCCAGGGCAGGGCACAGTGGCTGCTCCCCTGCAGGAGTCGCGCTCTGGTGTCAGGCTCCAAGGTTTGGGGAAAGGAGGCGGGAGGATCAGAGCTGGGACAGTGACCCAAAGCTGGACCTTGACCAGAGAGATGCCGCCAGCCACGGAGGAGGGCGGGAAGGCACCGCCATTCCTGAGGCCATGGGAGACAGAGGGTTGGGCGGACCCTGCCCTGTGGACCTTTCCAAAGGCCGGGGCAGACTCTTCCAGCTGCCCACGAGGCTGCAAGCCCGGCTCCTGAGAGCCCCTTGACCGCATCCCCTGGCAAGGTGGCCGCCAGTCAGTGGGCAGCCTGCTGCAGGAGGGGCCCGTGCCCCCCACCCCCGCGGCCTTCGCCTGGGTGGGGACCTCAGTTTCCGGGAGGCCGTGGTTTTGCCAGGACTAGTGCAGACTACTCACCGCTCACCACACGCCATGGCTCACGGCAGCCACACAGCCGGAAGCCTGGGTCTCTCCTGCGGCTGCTCTTGGGTGTCACAGTTAGGATGTGGCGTGTGCACCTTGTCACCAGGGCCAGCGGCCTGGGGAGCGGGCCCTGCCTCAGCCTCACGGGGCTTTAGGACGGTCGCCCCCAATTGCTAGAGGCCAGACTGTTCCCTGGGGTTCCAGTGACAGGCAAGCCCCTCCCTCCAGGCTGGGCTGGGCACCTGGGCACCTGGACCATCCCGGGGGATGGAGAGCAGGTTCCTCCTGGAGGCTGCGCTGCCCGAGGCCTGCCCTCCTCCCTGCGGGCGGGTGTGGGGCGGGTGTGGAGGGCGCGGCTGGCCCGCCGCAGCGTGACTGTCTCCTTGCCTGCAGCCCCGACGAGGAGTCCTCGCAGAAGTTTATTCCCTTCGTGGGGGTGAGTAGCTCGGTGTGGGCGGTGGCCTTGCCCAAAGCACCCCTGCATCCCGCCGCCTGGGGAGCTGAACCTGCCAGCAGGTCAAGTTGTATCGGTCTGATTTTGCACTAAGTTGATTTTTCAGACCCTTTCCTATCATTTGAAGCTGAGGACCGGTCCGTTTTTGAACCTTCCCCATCTTAAAGCTCGTGTCCTCTCCCCGTGTCATGGGCAGGCCCTGGCCGCAGGGCTGTGGGGTGTGGCCGGCGAGCCCGGAGTCCTCCCTCCCCCACGCCTCCGCTGCCCTGAGGGTTTGCAGCCTGTCTGTCCCTGTGTGCCCCCCCACCCCGGGCATCTGCTTGGAGAGCCATGGGCAGCCTGGCCGATGGGCCTCCGTTTCCCTGGGCAGGCGTCCAGGGCGGCTGCTGGCTTTTCTGGTGGGAGTTAGTCCCAATCAGCCTGTCCCACGGCACCTCCTGTGGTGCCGGGCAGGCCCTGCCCCTGCCCACTGATGGCAGCCGCCACGAGCCCCTCGGACACTTGAGATGCCACCCCGGGGCCTCAGCGTGACTTGTCACTGGCTCCCTTTAAGCTTCCGTAGCCCCCGCACCATCCCACAGGTCCTGCAGCCCTGTCAGCCCAGGTGGGGGTCCGAAGCAGTGCCTGCCTGGGCCAGGCGCCTCTGCAGGCCCTGGGCCCTCTGTGCCCGAGCTGGACAGGGCTCCCTCACCCAGTGTCCTGATCTCGCTGACATCTGGGCCTGGCCACTCGCACAGGCTGTTTACCGAGGGCCGGCCGGCGTGCAGGCCCAGAGGCTCTGCCGTGGGGGAGGGCAGCCTTCCCGCCAGAGGCCACATGCGTCCTGAGCACTGGCCACAGCTCGAGGGCAGTCCAGGGGCCACTGGCAGCCGTGGACCCTCCTGGGAGTGTAGGGTGGCCACGTAGCGTGCTGCCACTCAGTCTCCCAAACACGGCTTCTGTGAGGGTCCCTCGCCCCCTGGCATCACCGCTCACCGCCAGGCATTGGCCGCCCTGAGCTTGGCTCTGCCCACGGACAGGAGGGGCTGGGCCCCAGCTCCACCCCAGTAGCTCCCGTGGGGGCACATGTTAGCCCCAGCACCTCCAAACTGCTGCCAGTGATGCCTTTTATTTTCAGGTGGTGAAAGTTGGAATAGTGGAACCGTCCTCAGCCACGTCAGGTAGCCCACCCTGCCCAGCACCAGCCCCTGCGAGGCCTGAGGGAGGCTCCTCGAATGCCCGCTGCCTGGCAGCTCCGCCCAGTGAGCCGTCCCGCCCCCCACGGGCCCACGGGGCTGCCCGGGGAGCTCAGCGCTGTCCCTCACTCCCCACAGGAGACTCCGATGACGCGGCCCCCTCGGGCTCCAGCGTGCTGTCGTCCACCCCCCCATCCACGTCTCCCGCTGCCAAGGAGGCCTCGCCCACCCCCCCCTCCTCCCCGTCAGTGAGCGGGGGCCTGTCCTCCCCCAGGTAAACGCAGCCCCGCTCCAGCCCCAGTCCCCGCTGCCCTGCCTCCTGTCCGAGTCCCCGGTCACTGGTCGCCCCTCGTGTCAGGAAGCTGAGGGTCTCGTGGGAGGGCGTGGGCTCGCGGGCAAGGACACCCCGTCCTGGTGGGGGTTGCTTAGGGGACCGACAGCATCGCCAGAGACAGACCCCAGGAAGCAAACAGGATGCTGCCCAGACGTGGTCTGGGAACCGCAGCACGGGGAGGAGGTGCCGGGTGGCAGGTGGGGGCCAGGAGCTGCTTCCGGGTCTCCTGTGGGCAGAGGTCACACAGGCAGAGCTTGGGTGGGGTCGGGGGTCCTCTCGCCGCATGGGCTGCGAGGTCCCAGGGCTGCCCAGCTCCACGGGGGCCACCCCTGTGATGAGGCCATGACCTTGGCCCTCCAGCCTCAAGGGGCAGCTTGGGCCTTGGCCGGGGCCACAGGTCCCCCGGGGCACAGGCAGCACTGGCTGGCACCTTGCCGCCCGCATCAGCCCCGGGGGGACCACGGGCGCCACCAGGACGGACAGTGAGCCCCCCTCTGCTTCCCAGCCAGGGCGTTGGTGCCGAGCTGATGGGGCTGCAGGTGGATTACTGGACGGCGGCCCCGCCCACAGACAGGAAGAGAGACGCGGAAAAGAAGGACCTGCCCACCGCCAAAAACACACTCAAGTGCACCTTCCGGTCTCTCCAGGTCAGCAGGCTGCCCAGCAGTGGTGAGGCCACAGCCACGCCCACCATGTCCATGACTGTGGTCACCAAGGAGAAGAACAAAAAGGGTGAGTGTGTGCGCGTGAGAGCGTGTGCGTGGGTCTGCGTGTGCATGAGTGCGTGTGTGCATGTGAGTGTGTGGTGGGGGACTGTTCCCGGGTGTGCCGGGGTCAGTGTGCCCCCCCCATCCTGAAGAAGCAACCGGACAGCACGGCCCCCTTTCCTCCTAGTGATGTTTCTGCCCAAGAAAACCAGGGACAAGGACCTGGAGTCCAAAAGCCAGTGCATCGAGGGCATCAGCCGGCTGATCTGCACGGCCAAGCACCAGCAGAACATGCTGCGGGGTGAGCACGGGGCCCCAGGAGCTGGCCGACTCGTGGCCCAGGGTTCTGTCTGACGTGAGGCACAGGACAGCAACACTGGGCATTTGAGTCCAGCTCAGAAATGCCTCTGTTTTGCTGACATGCTGGTCACACGAGCCTGGCCCCCTGGACAGCTTTTCAAGCTCTGAGCAGTCGTGTCCCAGCCCCTCTGCTCCTCGGAGAGACCAGCTTGTGTCTCAGAGTCTCAGATGTTCTCTCCACACTGAGACAGAAGTGGAGCTCGGGGTTCTCTCTGTTCACAAGATCACATCTGATGAGTTGGGGGGTGAGGACTCTGCCTTCCTGCCCTGACTCTGGTTTAATTGGAGGGTGTCTTCCACCTGTCCATAGACCCTGCTAGGACGGAAGGTGTGAGGATCAGCAGCCCCTCGGTCAGGGGAGGTGGCCTCGGAGGGTGGGCACAGAAAGGCCCAGCCAGCAGGTCCTCATCCCCCGGGATCTGGGGGTCCCTGGGGGATGCCCTCCAGTTTGTCCTGGGCCCGGGCCTGAGAAGGGATGGGTGTGCTCTCCTGGCAGTGGGCAGGCGGTCAGGTGGTCTTGTCCCCGCAGTGCTCATTGATGGCGTGGAGTGGAACGACGTGAAGTTCTTCCAGCTGGCAGCCCAGTGGTCCTCCCACGTCAAGCACTTCCCCATCTGCATCTTCGGACACTCCAAGTCCACCTTCTAGCCCTGCCCGCTGTGGCCATGGCTGTGGCCGTGGCTGAGCCGGGAGGACCCAGCTGCTTTCCTGTTAACATTTCAGTTTACTACAGAGACAGACCCTGGAAACACAAAGAGAAACCGTCTTAAGTGTGAATGTGCTCACAACCTGGAAACTAACGGGGGGCCCCACAGGGAGCCCCCAACTGCTCTGCTTATTAACCAGAACACCCTGGCGGGTGGGAGGTCAGGCGGACAGTGTTAAGCTGGAGAATCGTGGAAGTGTGTTTTGGCCTCAGGACCCCCGACACTCCCAGCGAGAAGGGTTCTCGCCTTCTCGACCTGCCCTCCCTGGAAGCCAGGACTCTGCTTCCCAGGGAGCCAGCTCTGGCACGTGCCCAGACTCAGAGCTGGGCAGCCAGAGGCCAAGAGTTGGCCTCCCATCGGAGGCATCCTGAGAACACGGAGGCCCGTCAGCCCAGCCCTGGGCCCCAGCCGCCAGCCAGCCAAGTGGCCCCAGCACCACCCACTTGTGGTTCCCAATAAACTGCAGCCCCACGGGGCAGCGGAGGTTTTACAGTAGCAGATATTTTTAATGCTTTTAAATACATGTTACAATGTAGATGCCAGACTCATCCATCGCTCTTATGAAGTCCCAGTGGCCAGAGGCTGGACAAAGCCAGCACAGCGCTGGCCCAGCCACACCCGCCTCCCACGACCCCGCTCCCTGAGGTTTCTCGAGACACCATGCTTCTGAGCTGTACCTACCCAGACAGCAAGCTCAGTGGCCCCCTTGCCCTCGCCCTGGCCCCACCTGCTGGGTGTGGGGAGTGGGTGGGTCCCAGCAGCACTGAGGTGGCTGGTGAAAGCTCAGGCAGGGTGGCTGGGCACTGTTGGAGCTGTGGGCACAGCCAGGGGCACCCTGCAGGGGCCCGGTGGCCTCTGGGCCAGGCGCCTCAGACTTAGGTTTTGGGTCCCATCCTGGATGGCAGCCACACCCTCAGCCTTTCCACAGAGCAGGAGGGGGGCATCCTGACCTGCAGCCGGCATCCTCCCCAGTCCTGCTGCACCCCCAAAACCCCACACCCCAGGCCTCCACGGGAAGCGCCCACCAGCCCCCACTCCTTGGTAGCTGCGGCCCTGGGACCCTGGCAGCCCACCCAGGGGGCTGAGAGCCACACAGGCTGTGCTCAGAGGACGGGGCGGCCGCGGGCGGACCCACATTCCTCATCGTGGGGCCTCCCGTCCTCGGGGTGCAGGAGATGGCCCATAGCCGCGACCTACCTGCTACCTCCTCCCAGGCGGCTGCACAGGGCCTGAGTGCTCATGGCCAAGGGCTTTGGGGCTCCTGGCCTGGGTGCGGCCCACGCCTGAGGGCAGCCCGTGGGCAGCATGCTGGGCAGCGGACCCCTCCTAACAGCACCTCCTTGCTGAGGGACCCTCCTCCCACAGCCTGGACCAGGTGCCTGAGATGACCCTGGCTTGGGGCCCGGCCCCCCGGGAAGAACCTGGGACGGGGGTGCCGGCGGCCGGGCCGAGCCGGCTGCCCCGCGGTCGCCCAGCGGGAGGCGGGGAGGCGGCAGGCCCCTGACGACCTCCCAGCCGGAGCTGGGCGCGGAGGAAGGGCCCGGGGGGCGTCCCGCCCCGGCCGCGGGCCCCTCCCGGAGCATCCGCCCGCGCCCGCAGAGCCCGCGGCCCGGAGCGCCCGTCACTCGGCCCGGCGCGCGGTCCTGGGGCGGCTCGGCCGCAGGGGCGCCTCTGCCCCGCGCGGAGTCGCTCGGAAGCACTTCGCGCAGAGGGGACCAGGAGCCAAAGCCGGCGGTGACCGAGCGCGGAGGGCGCGGGACGCGGACCGCGGGGGCGGCTCCTCGGGTGCAGGCGGAGCCCGCGGGCAGAGCCCCGGGGGGCGGGCGCCGGCCGGGGAGCCGCCCCCGGAACGCGCGGGGCCGGAACCCGGGGCGGAGAGGAGCCGCTGGAGACGGAACCGGACCAGCCGGTCCGAACAGCCGGAACACACACGGCGGGCGCCAGGACGCAGGCGCGCCGCGGGCCGGAAGCGGAAACGGAGGGGAGGAGCCTGCGGAACGGAAGTTCCGCGGTCTTGGCCCCGCCCCCTCGGGCTTTCCAGAACTTCCGTGCGTCCGGCCCTTACGTTTGATGCCCCGTGCGCCCCTCCCCCACTCCGCACCCCTGTGTGCCCCGCCCCACCCCACCTCCGCACCCCAGGGTGCCCCTCCCACACCCCGTACCCCAGTGTGCCCCTTCCCCACCCGTACCCCAGTGTGCCCCTCCTCCACCCCGTACCCCAGTGTGCCCCTCCCCCACCTCCGTACCCCAGTGTACCCCGGCCCTTCTCCACCTCGTACCCCAGTGTGCTCCGTCACACCCCACCTCGTACCCCAGTGTGCTCCTCCCCCACCTCTGTACCCCAGTGTACCCCAGCCCTTCTCCACCTCGTACCCCAGCGTGCCCCGTCACACCCCACCTCCGTACCCCAGTGTAGCCCAGCCCTTCTCCACCTCGTACCCCAGTGTGCCCCGTCACACCCCACCTCCGTACCCCAGTGTGCCCCTCCCCCACCTCCATACCCCAGTGTGCCCCGTCACACCCCACCTCCATACCCCAGTGTGCCCCATCACACCCCACCTCCGTACCCCAGTGTACCCCAGCCCTTCTCCACCTCGTACCCCAGTGTGCCCCGTCACACCCCACCTCCGTACCCCAGTGTACCCCAGCCCTTCTCCACCTCCGTACCCCAGTGTACCCTGCCCCTCCCCAACCTCCGTACCCCAGTGTACCCCGTCACACTCCACCTCGGTACCCCAGTGTACCCTGCTCCTCCCCAACCTCCGTACCCCAGTGTACCCCACCTGTCCCCGGCTGACCGCTGTAACCCCGCCTGCCCTCCTCTGACCAGTGCACCCCCAGTGGTCCCCGCCCAGTCTCCCTGTGTGTTCTGACCCCAGCTCCCTACTCCCATCCTTCCCCCCAGTCAACAGATTCCTCTTGGCTTGGGGTGTGGTTCTGCCACGTGGAGGTGAGGTCACAGGGGTCGGGAGGAGGGCGGTGGGGGGAGCCGGGGCCCTTCAGCCTCACTGGGGGTGCTTCTGTGCCTTTGCTGCCCTGGCCTCAGGGGTTCTGAGAAGGCCCCTGTGCAGGTGGAGGGAGCTGCCTGGAGCAGGCAGGTGGGAGCCCTGGGCCTGGAGAGGGGCGTCCCCGGGGGAGCCCGTGGGAGGCAGAGCAGGAGGGGTGCTGTGGCTGCTCCAGGCTCCGGGGCCCATGTGGAGAAAGGTGGCAGTAGGAGCTGAGGACACAGGTCACCTAGTGGGGTCCACCGTTGAGCCCCACTGGCCTGAGGCCCACCCAGTACTGTCTGGCCAGTGGTGGAAGGGGAGCCTAGCAGAGCCTGGCACTGCCTCCATCTGCCAGGGGGGGCACAGGGAGCCATGGGAACATAGGTGGCCTTGGGGACCTTCCCCAGAGCCCAGAGGTGCAGACAAGCAGGCCGCCAGCTGAACATGAACAGCGGGAAGCATTTGCTTCAAGAGCCCTCGGGAGAGAAGCCGGGACCACAGCCCTCTCAAGAGCTGCCCTCCCCCTCACCCAGCCCAACTGAAGCCTTCGGCCAGAGGGGTGCCCAGAGCAGCAGTCAGCAGGTACTGGAGACTCAGGACTGGGTAAGCTGATGGCAGCCTGGCTTGGCCGCCCCAGGGCTCCCCTGCGGGAACCGTGGGAATTGGCTCTGGAGGTAGGCTGGTCAGGTGCATGAGGATGGACAGGGCTGACGGGGGCCTGAGCACAACAGGGGCTGGGGTTGCGGCCACAGAGTCTTGGCTCTCTTCCCAGGAGCCTTGGGTGGGCAGCAGGGTGGACTTGTAGCCCTCCTGCCTCCCATAACTGTGAGCCATCTGCCTGTCTCTGCTGAGCACTTGGGTGGGGGCCCATGAGGCCAGGGAGAGGAGCCTGCTTCAGTCCTCACCAGCAGCCTCGCCCTGGGCTGGTAGGGCAGCACCACGTGCAGGGAGCCCCATCAGGGGAAGCTCTGCCCTCACGGTGAGGAGGGGCAGCGTCCTTCACACCTGGTCGGTGGGCAGTCAGCAGAAGGGCTGTCTGACAAAGTCGTTCCTAGAGACCCTGCCCGTGACAGCCCCAAACTGGAGGCATCTCTCAGTCCTCCCCCGACAGTTGCTCAATTCCCACACAGCGGCCACCGTGGGAGTGGACAGGGCACAGCTGTCCACTCGGGACACTCCATGAGTGAAGGAAGCCAGACGCCCAGGAATTCCCTGTGTATAGGGGTCAGAGCCTGGACAAGCCAGGTGCACAAGATGCTAGTCATGTGGCTGGGTCAGTGTGTGGGACCCGAAAGAGCTGTGTACTCAGACAGGTTTGCTTCTATGTTCGCGTGGTGGAAGGCTGACGCAAAAAGGCAGTAGGAGTCCTGGCTGGTGTGGCTCAGTGGTTAGTGTGTCGGTTGGATTGCAGTCAAGGGCACATGCCCAGGTTGCAGGCTCAGTCCCCAGTAGGGGACGTGCGGGAGGCAGCCGATCAACTCTTTCATCGTTGTCTCCCTCTCTGCCTCTCCCTTTCTCACTCTGAAAATCAATAACGACATATTAAAAAAAAAAAATGCTAAGAAAACCAGAGGATTCAAGTGTTAGCAAAGGTGCAAAGGTGCGAGGACCAGAGCCAGCACGCCCTGCTGGCGGGGTGGGGGGTGACTGCGCGGATGCTCGGCTGTCTGGGAAGGCCTCTTGGATGGACACAGAACAGACCTGCTGTCCCGTCAGTTGAGGTGAAAGCAGTGGCAACAAATGACCTACCCGACCAGAAGCCACAGGGAATGTCCCAGGAGCTCTCTAAGTGAGGGGCAGCGTTTTCCACCCTGCGGTACCGCTGGCCTGCAGGTCAGACCAGTGCAGGGCCTCGTGCAGCTTGTGGCGCGTCGGAGGCGCAGGGGCTGGAAAACGCAAACTGGAGCAGGCACTGTCCACACTCAGCTCAGGGTGCGGAGGAAGGAAACAGGACCTGTCAATCCTGTTTTACTTCTGGGAAGAAATCGGAAGCAAGTGTGGCATTGTTCATTTTGGATAGTGGATTCTTGATTTTTCAATGTTTTCCTCTGCATTTTTCCCGTGGTTATTGTCACATTTAAACGCATGCCGCCCGGCCAGCGTGGCTCAGCGGTTGAGCATCAACCTAGGATCCAGGAGATCGAGGTTCAATTCCAGGTCAGGGCACATGCCCAGGTTGTGGGTTCGATCCCCAGTTGGGGGCGTGCAGGAGGCAGCCGATGATCAATGACTCTCTCATCACTGATGTTTCACTCCTCTCTCCCCCTCCCTTCCTCTCTCTGAAATCGATAAAGACATATTTAAACAACAACAACAACAAAAGCATGCTTAAGGCCGTGCTTGGACAGGACAGCCCTTCCGCAGGCAGGCCCAGGGGTGCAGCTCCAGGAGCCCCAGGGCCCAGTGGTGTCACAGCCCTTCTCCCACCTTCGGGGACCAGAAGCATCCCAAACACAGCTGAGGAGGTGGCCTGGGTGCAGCTGGAGGCCTGGGGGGACCTAACAGTGGACTTTGGAAACACCTAAGGGATTGTACAGCAATTCTATGAGAAATGACCAAACGCACAACCCCAGATTTTTAAAACTTTTTTCTTATTTTTTTTCAAAAATTTTTATTTATTGATTTCAGAGAAGGGGGGGGGGGAGTGATTCGTTGTTCCACTTACTTGTGTATCCACTGGCTGCTGCTTGTATGCGCCCTGACCTGGGATGGAACCAGCAGCAGGCGTATTGGGAGGATGCTCCGACCAACTGGGCTACCGGCCAGGCACAAAGGAGGTTCTGGGGCGGCCCCAGAGCCTCCCTGGGTGAATAGTGTGGGCCGCACTGCTGGCCAATTGGGAGGTCAGTCCTCGCCCCTAGGCCTGCTCTGCCCAGAGGGGGAGGGGGGAGGGGACCGCGGCTGAGCTGACCCTGGCACAGAGGCCCTGGCGGCAGGCTGCCCCTCCCCCCAGTCCCTCAGGGCTCTGTCAGCGTCACAGCCCGTCCCCAGGGCCAGGAGGGTGCCCCGCACACAGGCCCTACTCAGGGACTGTGCTGAATAAGCGAAGGTGCATATAAACCCACGAAAACTGTCCCAAGGAGGAAGGGGCTTGGGAACTTACAAAACGCTCTGCGTAACCGGAGGAGGACCACACGAGGGCCTCGAGGGTGACGAGTAGTGTTAATACGTTCCAGTTTTCCCCTTAAAAACAGAACCAAAGACCTGTTGTCTTTCATTTTTTAAAAAACCAATTATTTTTATGGTTGACACTGTTGCAGATGTCTTCCTTTTCCCTCCTCTGCCCCCGCCACCCCTCCCTCTCCCCCTCTGTTGAGTCTTAACAGGGTGGGAAGGGGTGGACGTTTCTGCGTGGATCTCCCGGAGCGTTTCTCGCAGATTCAGCGCAGGCGGGGAGCAGAGCGTCACCATGACGATGCGACAGCCTGGCAGAAATCAGGGACATGAACGGAGCTCTCAACACCTGCGGAGAAAGGCCAGGTGGCTGCGCTGGCTGCTCAGTACTGTCCCCCTGGAAACTGCGCGGAAGCCAATAAAACAGACGCCAGTGGTAGAAGAGGAACGTTGGATTTATAATCACCACCTGAAACTTAATGGTTTTTCAATACACTACAGATAGCCTGAAATGTAACGGAAAAAAGGGTCCATTCACGTCAGCGGCAGGTTTCGACAGGAGCCTGTCTGCGGAGCCCTGAAGCGGGGCTGCCGGGGCAGCGGGGTGCTGGCCCCACTCAGGAAGATTTAATGCTTTAAACCTGCCAGGTTTCCCCCAAGCAGCTAACTCAGTGCAATCCTAATTTTTAAAACAAACTCTTCACGAATCTTGAAAATTTTACCCTGAGTGTACGAAGTGTCCCTGCAGCATATATATGTATATATTTTTTTATTTTTAGTTTTTTAATCTTTACCTGAGGATATTTTTTCCATTGTTTTCCAGAGAGAGAGGAAGGGGGGGGTAGAGACATCGATGGGCTGCCTCCCGAACTCGCCCCGACCGGGCACCGAGCCTGCCACCCAGGTGCCTGCCCTTGGCTGGAACTGAAGCCAGGACCCTCCAGTCCACAGGCCGACCCTCTAACCACGGAGCCAACTGGCCAGGGCCGCAGTGTAGTGTTTATTGCTGCAAAACAAACGTCCCCAAGACTCAGCCGCTTAAAACAATCAGATACTTTTGCCCCCTTTTCTGTACGCGAGGGACCTGGGAGCTGCTTAGCGGGGTGGCTTTGGCTTGGGGCCTCTCACGAGATTATAGTCAAGACGTCAGTCACAGCGACAGTCGCCTGGAAGCTCGGATGAGGCGGGAGGCTCTGCCCCACTCCCGGGGCTGGCACGTCAGTGCCAGACGTGAGCAGGAGGCCTCGGCTCCTCCCTTCATGGAG
The DNA here is from genome assembly GCF_054644295.1 of Miniopterus natalensis. NCBI lineage: Eukaryota > Metazoa > Chordata > Mammalia > Chiroptera > Miniopteridae > Miniopterus > Miniopterus natalensis. Next base: position 1,221,640 of record NC_142081.1, on the reverse strand, counting down.
GCGCCTTCCCCCAGAGCCAGCGATGCAGCGGAGAGCAGGGAGGAAGCTGTGTGTCTTACGGCAGCTGTGGGGTCACACCGTCACTCCTCAATGCCCGGGGGCCACGCTGTTTAGTGAAGACCCGAGCGTGGACGTGAGGGGCGAGCCAAGGCTGTGTGCGTGCCATCTTGGAGGCTGGCTAAGGCAGCCGGTGAGATGCTAGTGACCGGCCACCCGACGCCGAGCAGAAGAAGTGAAAGGCGTCCATACCTAGAACCATGGGAGCCACACTGCGGGACCCCGAAGACGAAGCGAAGATCCTAAAAGCATCTAAGTGGGGACCCTTCAAAGGAGCGACCGTGACAGGAAGCTTGGCGGGTAGAATGACAGGTGTGTGCTGAGCATAAGCCATCACCCTGGAGTCCTGTGCCCGGCAAAATACCTTTCAAGAAAAGGGCAAAGGAAGTAGGTGAACCAAGCCCGCCTGGCCTGGCCACCTAGGACCCAGGAGACCACGGTGTGATTCCCGGGCAGGCTGCAGGCTCAGCTCCCAGTGGGGGCGCAGGAGGCAGCCCATCGGTGTTTCTCTCTCTCCCTTTCTCTGAAGTCAATAAACATTTTTAAATATGCCTTTATTGGCTTCGGAGAGAGGAAGGGAGCGGGGGAGAGAGACCTCAGCGGTGAGAGTCCATCAGCTGCCTCGCGCGCAGCCCGGGCGTGTGCGCCGCCCAGGACTCAGCCTTTCCGCGCGGGAAGCCACCCGAACCCGCGGGCGGGGCACCCCATCCTAGCCGGACAGCGCCCCTGCGCGCGAAGCCCTCGCCACGTCCTCTCCTCCGTGGAGACCCCAACCCGGGAAAACGAGGGGGGCGAGCCGTCTGCACGCCGCGGCTCCGGCCTCAGACTGTCCATCCGCGGGTGGTCGGCCCGGTTCGGTTCGGTTCCGCTGCGCAGAGGTGAGTGGTGCCGGCCCGCGCAGGGCTGCCCGGAGCCCGTGGGCGGATCCCGCTTCCCGGCCCTGCCTGGGCGCGCTCTGCACCCCTGCGGGTCCCCAGGAAGGAGCCCCGCCGGCCGCGGGGTCCCCGAGCGGCGTGGGGGAGGGGCTGGGCCCCGGTTGGGGGGCGGGGGCCTTCAGCAACAGAAGTCTGTGGCGCCACGGACGAGGCCCGTGCTCACCCCCGGGCGGGCGGGCCGGTGCCTCGAGGGCCGCGGGGGACGCTGCCTGTCCCCGCAGGTGAGCGAGCCGCCCGGGGCCCCGCGCCGGAGCCGCCACTGGAGCCTGAGCATCGAGGAGCGTCGGCAGCGGGCGGCGCAGGACGCGGCGGGGCCCTCGGCCCAGTGCCCGGTGCGGGGGGCGCGGGGGGCGGCGGGGCCCTCGGCGGGGGGGCGCGGGGGCGCGGGGGGCCCTCGGCCCGGTGCGGGGGGCGCGGGGGGCGGCGGGGCCCTCGGCGGGGGGGCGCGGGGGGCCCTCGGCCCGGTGCCGGCGCGGGGGCGCGGCTGCGGGGCCCTCCCGGCACCCCCTGACGCCCGCCTCCCGCAGGACGTCCTGCAGGCCGTGGCGCAGCTGGTGTCCGACGACGTGGACAAGGACGTGCTGGTCCCGCACCCGGCCGCCTCCGCCGCCTCCGCCCGCGCCTTCCGCGCCTTCCTGGCCCGCGCCGCGCGGGAGCCGCGCTCCTAGGCCGCGGGGCCTCCTCCCCGCCCAGGGGTGCCCCGCACCCCGCCACGCCCGGCCCGCTGCGGGCTCGGGCCTCCCAGGCGCCCCGACATTAAACGCCCCCAGACGGCGCTGCTCGGACCCGGCTTGCGGGAGGCCAGAGACGGTGCGGGGGGCATCGGCGCCCTCCTGCGCGGGGGCCCCCATGCAAAGGGGGGGAGGCCGGGTGCTGGGCGGGAAGGTGACCCCCATGCACAGGGCCAGCAGGACGCGGGGGCAGAGCCGCTAAGGCCCCCGCGCTGGCCCCGCGGACCCGGTCCTGCCTGGGCCCTGGGGCTGGCCGGCCGGGCCTCGCCCCCACGCAGCCGGGGCCTCCCGCACGGGCCTCCCCGCCCCAGCTGCCCGCAGTGGCCGAAGCCTGGAGGTGCAGGCTCAGGCCGAGCCGGGAGCCCCGCTGCCACGGCCGCCCCAGGGCTGCCCGGTCGGGGCAGGAGCGGCCTCCGGTGGGGCCGGGGCCTCGCGGGCAGCGCCGGGTGCTGGGGCGGCGCCTGGAGGCCAATCAGCGGTCACACTGGGTGCTGGCGGGTCACCGGGTGCCTGGTGCGGGCGCCTGGAGGCTAATCAGCGGTCACACTGGGTGCTGGCGGGTCACCGGGTGCTGGGGCGGGCGCCTGGAGGCCGCTCAGTGGTCACACTGGGTGCTGGCGGGTCACCGGGTGCTGGGGCGGGCGCCTGCAGGCCGCTCAGCGGTCACACTGGGTGCTGGCGGGTCACCGGGTGCCTGGGGCGGGCGCCTGGAGGCCAATCAGCGGTCACACTGGGTGCTGGCGGGTCACCGGGTGCTGGGGCGGGCGCCTGGAGGCCAATCAGCGGTCACACTGGGTGCTGGCGGGTCACCGGGTGCTGGGGCGGGCGCCTGCAGGCCAATCAGCGGTCACACTGGGTGCTGGCGGGTCACCGGGTGCTGGGGCGGGCGCCTGGAGGCCGCTCAGCGGTCACACTGGGTGCTGGCGGGTCATCGGGTGCCTGGGGCGGGCGCCTGGAGGCCGCTCAGTGGTCACACTGGGTGCTGGCGGTCATCGCAGGCCAGGGTCCTAAGCCTCCGACCGCAGCTGCAGGAGCCTGGGAAGGCCTCACGGGCTGCGCTGGGGGCAAGGCTGCCTTCCTTTCTGGAGGCTCCAGGACCGTCCACCCCTGGCCTCCCAGCTGCTGCAGGTGTCCACATCCCTCCGCTCCGGCCTCTTCCTCCGTCTCCCAGGCCAGCAGCGTGGTGTCCCCTGACCTCCTTCCATCCTCACGTCTTCTTCTGCCCCCTCCTCCTTTCGGGGACCCTGTGATTATGGGGCCCTCTGGGTCCCCCAGGCCGGTGTCCCCCGGCCATGTGGCCCAACACAGCCGCAGGTTTGGGTGAAGACGTGGGCATCTTCGGGGGACGGGCCTGCCTTCCACAGGGGCTCCTGGCACGGAGCGGGCAGAGGGCAGTTGTGCTGCTGGACATCCCACAGAGCACGGGACGCCCCACAACCAAGATGATCAGACCCCGAATGTCAACAGTGCCCCTGCTGGGAGCCCCGGGGAGCCTGGGTGAGAGCAGGGCCCCCCGCAGACAGGGCAGGCGGCATCAGTCTGGTTAGGTGTCACCCGGCCAGCGCTGACCGCGGACCCTGCTTTGCTATCACCATACGTCCCTTCTAAACTGTTCATTCTGCTTTCCCACCGGGCGGGCGTCTGCCCATCTCGAGGAGCAGTGCGCCGCCCTGGGCCTCACAGGGACACCCCCGGGAGTGGCCACTGGGCTGGCTCCGGTGGCAGGACAGTCTCCCGGGTGCTGGCTCCCAGCTGACCACATGGTCCCCCTGGTGCCCATCTGTCCGTGAGTCAGGCTTGTGTGGAGCAAGGGTCCGCGGCCGTTCTAGACACCCAAGCAGAAAGGGGAGCCCCTCGGCCCGCTGAGCAGCCACTGCCCCTCATGGCCCCCACTGGGAAAAATGACTTCTTTGGCTTTGCAAGAACACTCACTGTTCAACAACCAACAAGAAAGTTAAAACCGTTGCCCACAATTTCATCACCGAGATAACCACTGCTGAGGCTCGGTGAAGGCCACTCAGATGTTTCTAGAGGCCTGGGCAGCGTTGGGGGACTCACGGAGACACAGAGCAGGGGTCGGGGTGCTCCTTCCAAATTAAAAAATTACCTTTAAGGAAAACATGGTTGATGAAATGAGATGGATGCTTCTTTACCCCCAAGTTGAAAAGACTCTCTTAGGGTTCTTTTTAGAAATCACAAAACCACAAAGGGATGGGTGTCCCTCGGTTTGAGCAGCACTGGCTGGCTGGCTTTGAGCAGGGAGGAGCTGGCCGTCCTGCGTCTGGTGTGCCCTCTGGGCCCCCTGCACCCCGGAGGCCCCCGCGCCAGCCCCCAGCTCACGGCGCTGGGCCCTCAGGGTCGGTGGTGGCTACAGCCTCAGTGGCTGGATTTAAGGTCGGCTTTTATATTTGCGAAGAACTTTATTTCTTGGGGGAGGGATCTAGGTTTAAAGGTGTTTTCTCCTGGGGGACACGGCTGGGAAGGGTCTCGGCTCCATTTTCTGTGCCCAGACTTGTCTTCAGCCTTCGAGCGTTGCTGGAGATCGGGGCCACCCTGGCGGTTGGTCCTTGTACGGGAGGGACTCTGTCTGAAAGTTACCTTGGTCCTCGGGGCTGTGGCTCATGCCCACAGGCTTTTCTGGATCACGGTGGGAACCTTTGGTGCACAGGCTCCTGTGAGCCCCGGGATCCTTCCTCGGAGCCCCTGAGCCCCCTCTGACCCTCTCCTCTGGCACCAGGTGCCCCGACTCTGGGCCTTCTCCGTCACCGCTGTCTTCCCCATCCCGCGGCACACGGCACATCCTTCTGAACGAAGGTCAGCCCAGCTCTCGGAGCCCTCCAGTGGCAAAGCCAGTGTCCCTGTGGGCTCTGCGCCCTTCCTCCACCCGTGTCCTGACCTCTCTAAGCCGTGGCCCCACCGCCACCGCGATCACTGAGAGCACGGAAGGTCACCGGGTCATCTGCCCGCCTGTCTCCTCCCCAGGGCAGGCGCCGCTCATCCCACACCCCCAGCACCCGCACAGTGAGCCCCGCGGTCGGTCGGTGCTCAGCCAGGGACAGCTGGACAGAAGCTGTGGCAGCTCTGTCTTGCCCTGAAATGACCTCCGGCCTTTCCTGGACTGTAACCTGCCCCTGCCCCTGCGTCCCACTCGCCGGCAGGGACCACTTCCAGGAGCATGTCTGGCCCGTACCTCGCTCCCGCTGTGGCCTCCTCCAGGGTCAGCTCGTCCGGGCTCCCGTTCTGACCAGGCGCCCTCGACTCCCGGCTCCCGCTGCCCAGGCCCGTCCCCCGCGGGCCCCGGCCCCTCGCCCCGGCCTGGTTTCCCCTCCCTGTTGAATCCTGGGAGCGGCTGGGCCTTCACAGGTCATTCCTGCTCTGACCAGAGTCCACTTGCTCTGCCAGCAAACGGGTGAATCCGTCTCTTCTGCAGCGGAGCTGAGATGTACCCGGTTGGCTGTGAGCGCGGCAGCCCCCCGTGTGGCCTGCGGGGTCTCCTGAGACCCGATGAACATCACCCTGCTTTGAGGGGCGCATCTTCTCTCTTGCGGGGGACGCGGAATTCAGGGGGTTCCGTCAGGCACCCGCCCCGAGTGAAAGTCAGCCTCGGCCGCCTCCGGGACCAAGGCCAACAGTGGGCTCCCTCCCTGGGGTGGGCCCTGTGCCCTGGGCGAGGCCTCCGCGGCGGGCGGTGCTGGGCTCTGGGTGGACGGGCCTGGACGTTTCTTGGTCCTGATGTTCTGGTCAGTTTGTGAGGTGCCCGCAGGAGACTTGCTGCTGCAGCTTTGCTCTCCCAGGAGACCAGCCCCCAGTGAGGACAGGCCTTCGGGGAGCAGGCAGCATCCCCCAGTGTCGTCCCCCAGTGTCACCCCCCAGTGTCACCCCCCAATATCATCCCCCAGTATCATCCCCCCAGTGTCACCCCCCAGTGTCATCCCCCTGTGTCACCCCTCAGTGTCACCCCCCAATATCATCCCCAGTGTCATCCCCCAGTATCATCCCCCCAGTGTCATCCCCCAGTGTCACCCCCCAATATCATCCCCCAGTGTCATCCCCCAGTATCATCCCCCAGTGTCACCCCTCAGTGTCACCCCCCAATATCATCCCCCAGTGTCATCCCCCAGTGTCACCCCTCAGTGTCATCCCCCCAGTGTCATCCCCCCAATATCATCCCCCAATATCATCCCCCAGTGTCATCCCCCCAATATCATCCCCCAATATCATCCCCCAGTGTCACCCCCCAATATCATCCCCCAGTGTCACCCCCCAATATCATCCCCCCAGTGTCATCCCCCCAATATCATCCCCCAATATCATCCCCCAGTGTCATCCCTCAGTGTCACCCCCAATATCATCCCCCCAGTGTCATCCCCCAGTGTCACCCCCCAATATCATCCCCCAGTGTCACCCCCCAGTGTCATCCCCCAGTGTCACCCCCCAATATCATCCCCCAGTGTCATCCCTCAGTGTTACCCCCCAATATCATCCCCCCAGTGTCATCCCCCAGTGTCACCCCCCAATATATCCCCCAGTGTCACCCCCCAGTGTCACCCCCCAATATCATCCCCCAGTATCATCCCCCAGTGTCACCCCCCAATATCATCCCCCAGTGTCATCCCTCAGTGTTACCCCCCAATATCATCCCCCAGTGTCACCCCCCAGTGTCACCCCCCAATATCATCCCCCAGTGTCATCCCTCAGTGTTACCCCCCAATATCATCCCCCCAGTGTCACCCCTCAGTGTCACCCCCCAATATCATCCCCCAGTGTCATCCCCCCAATATCATCCCCCAATATCATCCCCCAGTGTCATCCCCCAATATCACCCCCAGTGTCACCCCCCAGTGTCACCCCCCAATATCATCCCCCAATATCATCCCCCAGTGTCATCCCCCAGTATCATCCCCCAGTGTCACCCCCCAATATCATCCCCCAGTGTCATCCCTCAGTGTTACCCCCCAATATCATCCCCCAGTGTCACCCCCCAATATCATCCCCCAGTGTCATCCCTCAGTGTTACCCCCCAATATCATCCCCCCAGTGTCACCCCTCAGTGTCACCCCCCAATATCATCCCCCAGTGTCATCCCCCAATATCATCCCCCAATATCATCCCCCAGTGTCATCCCCCAATATCACCCCCAGTGTCACCCCCCAGTGTCATCCCCCAGTGTCACCCCTTAGTGTCACCCCCAGTATGATCACCCCAGTACCCCCTCCTGCACCTCAGCCCATCCCCCATCCCCCCGGGTGCACCCCCTGCGCCCCGCGGGGTCCTTCCCGGACGACCCTGGGCGCCGGCCCCCCCGGGCTCTGTCCCCCCCCCGCCCCCGGGGCCTGGACGCTGCTGGGCCGCGGGCTCCGGGCTCGGCCCCCCCCCCCCCCCGTCCGGTCCGCGGGGCTCAGGCCGCGGGCCCGGGAGGCCGCGTGGGGGCGGGGGGGGGACGCGGGGCCCGAGGGGCGGGGGCCCAGCAACGGGGGGCGGGGGACGGGCGGGGGGGCGGGGGACGGGGGGGCGGCCCCGCCGAGGCCCCGCCTCTTCCTCTCCCGCCCTCGGTCCCTGCGCGGCGGCGGCGGCAGCGGCCCCTTTAAACCGCCCGCCGCGCCCCCGCCCGCCCCGCGCCTCCATTTTCCAGGCGCCCGCGCCCCGGGCCCGCGGACATGGCCGCCAACATGTACAGGGTCGGAGGTAAGGCGGCCCGGCCGGCCCCGATCGCCCCCCGCGCAGCCCCGCGCCCCGGGCCCGGCCCCGCGCGGGGCGCTGCCCACCTGTTGGGGCGCCTGCGGGGCGGGCGCGCCGGCCCCCCGCGCACGTGGCCCGGGGCGTGCGGCCGCCGGGGGCCTGGTCTCGGGCCCCGCCCAGGCCCGCGGGTGTGGGGGCGCCGGGCCCTCGCGGCGGGAGCCCCGGCCCGGGCTGCGGCCTCCGCGGGGCTCCCTCGGGCCTGCGCCGGCGCCCCCAAACTTTCCCCGCCGCCCAGGCCGCGGGGGGCCCTGCAGGGTGGGGAGGCCCGCACCCGGCCCGCTTTGTGCCGCCGGGGCCTCGGCCGGGCCGCCCGGGAGGAGGGAGCCCGCGCCCGGCCCCGGCCCTGCCCCCGGGCCTGCCCCCCGTCCCCCGTCCCCGCCGGTCCCCCGGCCCCGGGCCTGCCCCCGGGCCTGCCCCCCGTCCCCTGTCCCCGCCGGTCCCCCGGCCCCGGGCCTGTCCCCCGTCCCCTGTCCCCGCCGGTCCCCGGCCCCGGCCCCTCCCCGGGCCTGCCCCCCGTCCCCTGTCCCCGCCGGTCCCCGGCCCCGGCCCCTCCCCGGGCCTGCCCCCCGTCCCCTGTCCCCGCCGGTCCCCCGGCCCCGGCCCCTCCCCGGGCCTGCCCCCCGTCCCCTGTCCCCGCCGGTCCCCGGCCCCGGCCCTGCCCCCGGGCCTGCCCCCCGTCCCCTGTCCCCGCCGGTCCCCGGCCCCGGCCCCCGTCCCCTGTCCCCGCCGGTCCCCCGGCCCCGGCCCTGCCCCCGGGCCTGCCCCCCGTCCCCTGTCCCCGCCGGTCCCCGGCCCCGGCCCCTCCCCGGCCCCCGCCCGCGCCCCCGCCGGGTAACGTGGCACCTGCGTCGCCCCCCCCCGCTCAGCAGCCGGGGACACGGGGCGGGAGCTTCACCCGGGGGCTCCCCGGAAGCCCGCCCCGCCGCCCAGGGCCCTGCTCCCCCGGCCCGGTGCCCAGCCTCGGCCCGTCCTGCACCCCCTCGGGTGCTGCCGTCACCCCGGGGCCCTTTGTGCAGCGCCCGCCCCCCCGGCGGCTCCTGCTGACAGGTGGCAGGGCCCGGGGTCCCCAGCCCGCCCCCTCCCTCCCGGGGTCCCCAGCCCGAGCCCCTCCTGGCCGGTCCCCTGCCACCCGGTCACCCCCAGTCACCCCGTGGGCCTGGGTGCTGGGTGCAGGGCCCCCGCCCTGGGCCAGGGGCTGAGCCCCAGGTACGGCTGCTGCCCCTTCCCCCAGCTCCAGGCCTGGGGCTCCCCCGGCCCCCCTCAGCCCCCGGTGTGGGCCGCAGCCCTTCCCCTGGGTCCCCCTCCGGCTGAGAGCTCGGCCGGTCTTCCGGGCCTGCTCCCTGGACGTGTGGACAAGCGTCCGTCCTCCGGTGGCTCCTTCAGGGGGCCTGGCCGGTCCCAAGTCTGGAGGTGCCCCTCTGGGGTGTCCCGGAGCCCCCCGTCTCCATGCCGGGTGGCGCTCCGCAGGCGGGACCCGGGGCCCCGCTCGGAACCTGCCCGTCCCTGCGGGAGAAACGGCCTTTCGCCTGGGTTTCCGGGCGGGCGCCTGAGCCCGGCCCCTGGGTCCTGGCAGGGCTGGTGGTCCTGGCGGGGCCCCGGGGTGCTGGAGGTCGGGGTGCTGGAGGTCGGCATCCCATTGGAGGCGCAGCTTGGGGAGGGGCGTCTGGAAGACGGGCCCCTCTGCCTGAGTGGCCTGGGGTTGGGCCCTCCCCGGGCAGCCTTGGCCTGGGGAGACCGTAGGGACCCCTCCGTTGTCTCCACTTGGGACCCTGAGAGCAGCCTTCCCAGAGGACCGCACGGGCCCCCGGCGAGACTGCAGTTTGGGGGCGCAGTTTCTGAGCACGCGTGTCTCCCGGGTGTTGTGTGGGACGTCCTGAGGCCCGAGAAGTCCTAGCAGAAGTCAGTTACCTGGGATGACGGCTGGGCAGCCGAGGGCGTGGCTGCAGCTCTGTGCCAGCTGACCCGCCCGGCGCAGTGGGTCAGCCTGGGCGGGGACAGGCTGGCTCTTCCCAGGGAGGTGACCTGGCTGTGGACAGAGGCCTTCTGTCCGTGGCAGCTGCCAGCGTGGTGGGCGGGGGGGCTGGGCCGGGGGGGCAGGGGCAGGGTCCACGACCCCTGCTCCTCTGGGCCTGTCCGCCGAGGGCCTGGGCAGGCGTCCAAGCCCCTGTGGTCGCCCCGGCTGCAAGAGGTGCCCGTGGGTCTCGGCTGTCCGCGCTGGTTTCACCGGCAGGCCGTGGCCGCTTCCCTCAGGTGTTGCCCTTTTCCTGCCACTCAGTGAGACTGACACCCATTCTTTTGTGTAATTTGCTCTTTTGAAAATATGCGTTGGCCCTGGCCAGCGGGCTCAGTGGTTAGAGCGCCAGCCTGCGGGCTGAAGGGCCTCGGGTTCCACCCCGGCCCGGGGCCTGTACCTCGGTTGCAGGCTCCGGGCCGCGGTCCGGGCGCGTGCCTCTCACGTTGGGGTTTCTCCCCCGTGTCCCGCCCCCCGTCTCTGAAAAACCAGCGGGAGGGTGTCCTCAGGTGAGGGTAACGCACACAGGCACCCCGAGACGGCGACAGGAGCGCCGGCGCTGGGCGGCGGGCGGTGCTGGCCCATTCCCCACGCTGGCCTGTGCCCTGGGGCTCTCGTTACGTCACCGGTCCCTGCCCTGCTGTCACCGGTTCCTTTCATTTTGTTGTGTGTTTTAAACTTTGGACCAGGTGAGACGCTCGCTCGTGTGCAGGGAGTTCCTGACCTGTAAGTGGCCCGCGGGGGCCGCCCCAGGCCTCCTGTGGCTCGGACAGGGCTGTGCCCTTTCACTCGAGGGAAGCTGTCTCCGGGGATGCGGAGTGAATCCGAGGGCAGGACCTCTGGGGGTCCAGGCACCCCTGCACCCCTGCAGTGTGGTGTCCAGACGCGGGGAGGGGGACACGGGTGCTGGACACGCCCCAGGGACGGGTGGGTGGGTGCCCACTCCCATTTGGACTCCCTGGGAGGGACCACCTGGGGCCCTCTGCCCAGGCCCCTGCGCTACCCGGGTGCCTTCTCCAGAGTCAGGCTCTAAACTGTCCTGTGCTGTGCTGTGCTGGCGGGGCCCCTCCTCCCCTGCACCCTGTGGCTGCCCCACCTGTCTGTCTTCAGGGCAGCAGTGGGCCCACCCCTGATGGGACTGGCACAGCCTTCCTGGGCTCCGACGGGCCGGGGTGCGGCCCGACTTCACGGCTGCTGGGCCTGGGCCGGGTGGGGGGCCTCGGGCTGGGTGCAGCGGCCGTGTCAGGGTGTGCCCCTTGGGGAGGGCCTGGTGGGTAGCTGCCGGGGCTGTGCCCTGCCCTGGGCTCCTCAGACCCACAGGATGCCGCCCCCCCCAGGGCCCCCTGCAATCCCAGGTTTCTTGGGCCCGCGGGGTCCCATTCCTCCGATTGGACTGGCCATCCCAGGGCCCCCCCGGCCTTAGGAGATCATCCCCCTAAGGTGCTCGGCTCCCTGCGTAAAGCTGCTTAGTGGCCTCTGAGGGGCAGAGGGTCAAGTCCGTGTGCCTTAGTGGCCTGCAGTCCAGCCCCACCCTTCCCCTGCTTGGACTCCCAGCCACCCTGCTGGGCCTGGGCTCCTGCGCCCTCCCTGCTGGGGAACCTCACCCAGGTGCCCCTTGGGAACCTGGCTCGGTCAGCGCGCAACACGTTCCGTTCCGACCCGTGTCGCCGCGGTCCCTCTGGGTGGACGGGGTCCTCGCGGCGTGGACCACAGTTTATTCGGCGGTGGAGTGGCACGTGGGGTCCTTGTCCCTGCGGGCCGGTGTGACAGTGCCACGGCCTCGTGGCTCACGAACGAGGGGCATGTGTCACGTCCTGCAGGCTGGACGTCCAGGGCCAAGGCTGCCGCCGGGTCCTGTCCGGTGGGGACCTGATTCCAGGGCCTGGGAGCGCTTTTGTGTAAGGGACCTGCGACCCCGCCTGTGGGTGCCCCCCCTCTGGCCTGAGCCCCGGGGGGCCCAGAGCCGAGGTCAGCACCGGTGCTCGCTTCCTGTGCGGGCGGGTGACCCCGTCTCCCGCGGAAGGGGGTTTGGTTGAGGAGCTGACGCGTTACCTCCCCCAGCGGCTGCTGCAGCCTCACGGTCCTCGGGCAGGGTTGGGTCCCCCAGCTCCCCCGAGCCCGCGGCGGCCGACCTGGTCAGCTTCTGTCTGCAGGGGCCTGCCGGGTGTGGGTGCCACCCGCCGTCCGTTTGCATTGCCCTGGTGATAAGTGGCGATGGGCGTCTTCTCAGGGGTTTTTATTTTTTAAAATCCTCGCCGGAGGATATGTCCCCCCCGTTGTTTTTAGAGCGAGAGGAAGGGGGAGAGAGATCTCGATGGGTTGCTTCCCCTACGCACCCCCACGGGGACTGACCCCACGGCCTAGGCGTGTGCCCCGACCAGGAATCAGACCTGCAGCCTTCGGGCGCACAGGGTGACATTCCGAGCGGCCGAGCCCCCTGGCCAGGGCTCGCGTGTTTTTAATGTTTTCTGTTATTGATTTGGGGGGGAGGGTAGAGGGGACGGCCGAGGGAGAAGCGTCGGTGGGGTCAGCTGCCCGCGGCCGGGCACGCGCCCTGACCGGGAATCGAACCGCGATCTCCTGGCTCATCGGTTGCCGCTCAGCCGCTGCGCCACGGTGGCCGGGCTGCCCCACAGCTGCTGTGCCCGTCGCCTGCGGATCGCGGCCCGTGAGTCGGCTGCGGCCAGCGCAGGGGCGCCTGTGTTCTTTTGAACTCGCGTCTGGGTTTCTTTGGATAAATTCCCGGAAGTGGGATTGCCGGGCCATGAAGCAGGTCCGTGCTTAGTTTTCCGAGGCCTCTGCTCCTTTCCGCGGAGGCTGCGCCCGCCTGCCGCCCCCGGCCGTGCGCGAGGCCCCTTTCCCCGCGCCCGCGCCAGCACTTGTTGGGGGGCGTTCTTTGTTTCCTTATTGCTGCGTTGTGAGGACGTCTTTTATATTCTGGAGTTCGGCCCTTTCTTAGGTACGTGTTTTGCAAACTTTCTTTCATAACCTGCGTTTCGCGCGTCTACGGGACGTGCCTGACCTGAGGTCACGGAGGTTTTATCCTGTTTTCTTGTAAAATTTTTCAAAAGACGGGTAAACGTTCTTTTTTTAAAATATGTTTTTATTGATTTTTAGAGAGAGGAAGGGAGCGGGAGAGAAACATTGGTGGGCGGCCTCCTGCGCGCCCCCGACTGGGGGTCAGCCCACAACCCTGCATGTGCCCTGACGGAATCGAACCCATGACCTCTTGTGGAATTTTTATGGTTTGGGTTTTGCTTTTAAGTTCAGGATCCGTTTCAGGCTGGTTTTTGTGTGAGGTAGAAGGTTGGGATTCCGGGTGTTGTGGGTTTTTTTGCCTGTAGATGTCCTTTTGTCCCGTTACGATGGATTCTGTCTAGCCGCCCTGTCCCCGTGTGCACATCTCTGTGGCGGTCCGTTGGCCCCGAGCGTCCCCGAGGTCGGCGTGGCCCTCGTGCGGTGCCTGGTCACTGTGGCTTCGCCTGACCGTGCAGGGGGCGTGGCAGGGCGCCAACTTTGCCTTCTCGGGACCGTCCGCCCTGCCCACCGCCTTGGTCCCCCTGTGAGGCTCGGGGCTGGCCTCTTGGCCTCTACAGGAAAAAACAGAAAGAGCGGCAGTGGCCTCGGATTGGGATTGTGGTCAGGTGAGCGCCAACCGCGCGGGGAGCCGGCGTCCTCGCTGCTGCCGAGTCCTCGGACCGTCGGCGTGTGGCGGCCGCCGCCCATCCGTGTGGCTGGTGAGCTCAGAACGGCGCTTACGTTTTCCGGTGGGTTAGACAAACGAGGGACAGATCCTTTACACGTGCAAATCGCCTGGAACTCGAGTCTCCGGGCCCAGCCGTGCGCGGGGTCGTCTTCAGAGCGTATGTGCCGGGTCGCCCGTCGTGGTCTGGGCCCCGTGCATGGGTCCCTGTCACAGAAAAGCAGAGGCTGGGCCGGGACTCGTGAAGACCCGGCGCGTGGCGGAGCATCCGGGCCGGCCCGACACCGGCACACTGGTGCCGCCACAGGGAGCGTTCCCACGCGTGAGCAGCTGACGGTCAGAAAGGACGTGTCTCGCCGCAGCTGACCTTCGTCACGAGAATAAACGACAGTGTCACTGCAAAGCGTCCCAAGTTGCTCGCTCCCTCGCTGAGCGAGGGGAGCTGGGTGCTGATGGTGACCTTGCGGGTCACGGTCAGTCGCAGCCCCCGGGAAATGGGTGCTGAGGGAGGAGCAGCATCCTGGGCGCGGACGCAGGGGCGAGTGGCTGGTCCCTCCGCCGCAGCGAGGTGGCCCTCGCACCTGGTCCTGCCCCGTGTCCGCCCCAGGCTGAAGCGCTGAGTCACGTTCGTGAAGAAGGCGCCTGGGAGCTGTTTGCACGGACCGAGTGTTCAAGAGAGTTTCCGAGAGGTTGGGACCCACCGATTTAGTGCCAACTGAAGTGGAATCTGCTAGGACGTGGCTGGGACTGGAGGGGAAGCTGAGCTGCCGCCTCGGCCTCGATGTGACCCGTGACCTCTGGGTGCGTCTGCAGACCCCCCAGGAGGCAGGCATTTGAGTTGCGCCGCGTGAGGAGGACCCGCCTGTGTCCGGCGTGGGCGCCACCACCCAGGTGTCGGGGGCCCGAGCGGCACAGAGAGGCTGAGGGCCGGGCACTTTGTCTGAGCTGGACGTCCGCCTCAGCCTGGGACAGTGCAGCTCGTGGTTCCCGAGCCTCTGGGCCTCCAGACGGACACCAGTGGCCTCCAGGTGTCCGGTCTTCACGCTCTGACTGAGCCCATCACCTGCTGTCTGGTCTCCAGCTCACGGGTGGGAGATCGTCATAAGTCCCCACGTGTGTTCACGTCCTGTCCACGTATGCGCATCAGCTCCCGCTGGTCCTGCTTCTCTGCCTGTTACGACGGCGACGCCTGCAGAGCAGGAGGGGCTCGTTCACGGCACACGGGGCGGGAGGCGTGGGAGCCCACAGCCCCGCGCGGACCACGGTGGACCTGCTGCGACTCAGTGACCGTGTGTCCGCAGCAGCGTAACCGCCGTTGGCTCTGGGACTTGCACCTGCAGCGGAAGCCGACCTCCTGGCCTGAGGCGCAGCAGCCGAGGAGTCCTCTGATTCTGAACTCGGGGCCGAGACGGCAGGTTTGGGGAGGAGGAGTCCCGCTCCTGGGCGCCGTCCCCGAGCTCGATGGCCGTCCTTTGCGGATTCGCCTGGAAACTACGTAAAATAGCTCTTACCCTGAACTCCGCTGTGGCGAAGTCCTGGTGACCACTAATGTTTGAGTCACAGATGCTACATGCAGCTTCCTTATTGTGAAAACGTTAAACCAGGAGGGGGCCTGGCCCGCGCGGCTCAGTGGTCGAGCGTCGACCCAGGAACCAGGAGATCACAGTTTGATTCCCGGTCAGGGCACAGGCCCGGGCTGCGGGCTCGATCCCCAGCCGGAGCGTGCAGGAGGCATCCGATCAATGACCCTCCCATCATTGATGTTTCTGTTTCTCCCTCTCCCCCTCTCCCTTCCTCTCTCACTAAAAGTCAATAAAAATGTTTTTTCAAAAATGTTGCCCGGCCGGGCGTGGCTCAGCGGTTGAGCGTCGACCCAGGATCCAGGTGATCGGGGTTCGATCCCTGGTCAGGGCACATGCCCGGGTTGCGGGCTCGATCCCCAGTCGGGGGCGTCCAGGAGGCAGCGGATCGATGACTCTCATCGTGGATGTTTCTGTCCCTCTCTCTGAAATCAATAAAGGTATATTTAAAAAAAAAAAAATGTCACAGGTTAAACAAAAAGCCAGGAGGGGCCGTTCCCACCTTGGCTCCAGGTGTGCCTGGGGGCCTCAGCGCAGGTGTGAGAGGCCTCTCGTTTCTCCTTGTTGGCCCCACCGGGGATGTTTTCCCAATGATCTCAGAGAAGGTGGGATGTGGGAGAGACACCGATTGTCTCCTGAACCCGCCAGGCTGGGCTGGGGATGAACCTGCAACCCAGGTACGTGCCCTTGGCTGGGAGTCGAACCTGCGACCCTTTGGTGCGCAGGCCGGAGCACTAACCACGGGCCACCCCGGCCGGGGCGGGGTTTCTAGTTTCTCACCCCACCGAGCCGCTGAGGAGCTGGCGCCTGCCCGTCGGCCGACCGTGATGACCCGTTGCCCACTTACAGCAGGTTCGGGCCACGGGACCTCCCCAGGCTCGGCAGCTCTCTGGAGGGACCGGAACAAGTCACGGTCAGCCGAGACCGGACACGGGGCCCGGTGCGACCAGCCCGGGTGGCCTCTCCCGGCGGAGCCCAGAGTCGCGGACAGTGCCTCGCGCTCCCGCCACGGCCCGCCACGGGCCCGCCACGGCATGCGGGAAGTGTCGCTCGTTACCTCTGTCCAGGGCGTCCGTCCAAGGCTGGTCACGTCATGGCCGACCGCCTGTGTCTGGCCTTAGTCACTCAGCGCCCAGCCTCTCAGAGGTCAAGCTGACCTCTGGCCCCGCCACAGATCACAGTGTTAGCACCTACTTGGAGCCACGTCCCCAGGTAAGCAAAGACTTACCAGGCGGGTCCCCTGCGGAGTTTGGTCAGGGGCCGAGCTCTGGGCCGTGCCGGCGATGACGCCACAGGGCTGCCCATCCCTGCACGTGAGCGGCAGGCGCCCGTCAGGAGGGAAGTCTGACCACCTGACATACCTTCGGGCCGCACACGTCCCTGCTCAGGGCCCCGCGCCCGTGGATAGCTGCCGCATGTGGCAGCGTTTGGGAAGACGCAGAGCGGCACCGAGGAGCACGTCCCGCTGGCGCTCACACGGACGGCGGGGTTGGTTTCGCCGGGCGGGGCCCCGTGGAGCAGACGTCCGCCTTCCCAGATGACTCGCTTTTCTCGTTAGTTGACCAGTATTGTTACCAAAAGTTGTGCTCAGCTCTGTTTCGTTTGCGGTTTTGTAGGTAGGGCTGGGTAGGGCCGTGCTGGGCTTGCGCCTGTGACGCCAAGTGTCACCTTCCACCCCGCAGACGGCGCCCCCCTGAGCCGCCTGGGACCTGCCCCCGCGTTTCGCAGCTTGCGGCAAACGGGTCTTTGCGCGGAACTCTGAAGTTTTTCTTTCTTTTTTTTAAAGAATAGTTTATTATGGGGCGGGAGCTGGGCAAAGGGGGGGACAGCTGTAATACCCTCCACAATAAAAATAAATTTAAATAAATAAAGAAGAGTCATTCTCGTAGCCTTTCGTCGGAATAAACGGATTTTTCCTGCCACTCAAAAAAAAAGTCGATCGATTTTTAGAGCGAGGAAGGGAGAGAAACGTCGGTGTGAGAGCTGCCGCCTCCCCCCCCATAGACCCCCAGACCTCGCGGCGCCAGGACGCCTCCCAGCCAGCCGAGCCACGCTGGCCTGGCCGGGGCGCAGCCTGGGTCTTTAAGGCCCCGTAGACGTGCGAGACGCGATGGGGGTGTTCCGAGTTCTTGCAGCAGCTGTCTTGTCTCCCGCGGGCTCAGGAAAGGCGGGGCTTCCGCGTGGGGCGACATCCTGAGGCCGGGCTGGTGGGAGGCGGCCTGCGGAGCCCACTCCTCGCCGCCTGCCCCTGGGAGCCTCCGTGTTTCCGCCGAGCGTGAGCTCGCCATGGGCGTGTCACAGGCGCCTCTCGTCGGGTTCAGGTTCCCTGTGGTCCCCATTTGCTTAAGAGCCTTCGCCCGGCAGGCCCTGGCCGGTTTGGCTCGGCAGGTAGAGCATCGGCCCGCGGACCTCAGGGTCCCGGGTTCGATTCCCGCCAAGGGCACGCACCTCGGTTGCAGGCTCGATCCCCCAGGGGCCAGCCAGTGACGCGTCCCCCTCACATCTGGGTGTCTCCCTCCCTCCCACGCTCCCCGAAAAGCAGCGGAAAAAACATCCCCGGCTGAGGGTTAAAAAAAAAAAATTTTTTTTTTTAAATTTCATCAGGAATATTGTTGGGTGTCGTCAGGCCTCTGCGTCTACTGAGATGGTTTCTTGGTTCTGCTGACGTGGTTCTCGGTGTCGGACCAGCTTGTGTTCCCAGAGGAACCCCGGCTTGGCCTGCTGATGTTTGAGAAGTTGGTCACTGGGTGGCCCGTGAGCCGGACGCTGGCTGGGTTTGGGCGGGAGGCAGCCTCGGGCCCGCTGGGGACCGTCCCCCCTGCTTTCCGGAAGGGCTGGGCTGGAATGGGTGCTCATCTCCCCCGGGCGGGGGACCCCCTGCGGGCCGGCGGGCGGGAGGGCTGTCCCTTTCTGGGTGGTGCCGAGGACGTCCATCCGGGTGCTGAGCTGCCTGTTGCACCTGCGCGAGCTGGTCGCTCGCGTCTTTGGTGGGATGGGTCCTTTTTGTCCTGGCTGGTGGATTTGTTGGCACGAAGCCGTTTCCCTGCCCTGGCTGCCAGCGGAGGGCGGGCGGCGGGGTCCTGACGTTGGGCACGTGGCTCATCTCGCCCGGCCCGCCGGCCCTGTCACCTGTCTGCACCTGCGCGGCCTCCTGCTTCCTCTTTCGTGCCGTCCGGATCCGTCCGTTTCCGAGGTTCCCTTGTGAGACTGGCTGCGCTCCTGTGGGCTCTCGGACCCAGAACCGCCTCCGCAGCCATGGGACTGTCGTTCCCCTGGTCCCCTCACCCCGCGCTCACCCTGCCCCTTCTCCCTGGCTTGGCTGCTGCCGGGCAGACTCGCCGCTGGTCTGTCCCCCGCTTGTGGGGACGTGTGAGCAACTACTTCAGGGTTGCTTGACTCCATCTGACGGTTTCTTAGGACGAAAGCATCGGCGATTGGCCTGGGACCTTTTTATAAAACCGCTTTATGGAGACGTAGCCTACGTGAGATTAAATTCAACCCTTTTGCGTTCAGCGACTCCTGGTGTTTTCCCACGTCCGCAGCGTCGCTGCGATCTGAGCTCAGGGTGTTGCCGACCCCTGAGACAACCCCCCGCAGGCCTGGGAGCTCGGGGAGGGCGCCCTGTCTGCTCCCGCTGTGTCCTCAGGGCAACAGCAGAGCCTGGGAGCACTGTCCCAGCCTGTGCCCCCCAGGTGCGCACCCGCAGGTGTGTCCTCACGGGTGGGCACCCACAGGTGTGTCCTCACGGGTGCTCGCCTGCAGGTGCATGTCCGTGGCTGGGGCCCCTCCCCAGGGTCCAGGCAGCCCAGCCAGGACCTGCCTGCCAGTCGACAGGGCTGGGCTGGGTCCTTGGGCATTTTCAGGCCTTAGTGCAGTTTGCTTAATTCGGTGCCCAGTGTTGGCACTTGGGCCGCACCTAGGCTTCAACCAGGTTCCAGCTCCGGTGAGCCCCCTGCGCAGCCGTTTGCTGTAGAGCTGTCTGCCCGGGATGGGACCGCGCTCCTCAGGGACGGCGAGGGGGGTTGCCGGGAGCTTCGCTGCACTGGCTGGGCGGCCCCGCTGGCGGCCGGTCGCCTCGTGGTGTCCTGAGCCTCCCGCCTCCCCTGGTGGGGCCTGTGTGCTTCGTCGTGGGGGAAGTTTGTGTGCCCTGGACGGTTGGGGGACCCGGCCGGCGGCACCGTCTGCATCTCTGCTGGACCCGTCTGCCTGGGAAGCCCCGGCCTCCGCTCACTGCCTTTCTTTCTGGAGAGGAGGCTGGGGGGACCGCGTGGGGGGATGCGGGGTCCGGCAGCCCCAGTGTGCTCACTGACATGGTGTGGGGGTGGGGGTGGCGGTGCCCGTGGCCGTCCTTCCTGCCCTGCCCACCCCCAGAAAGGACAGACTCCTGGAGGCGGCTGGTGTCGGGACGCAGGGGACAGGAGGGCTGCAGGCCCCGCCAGGGTGTCCCCCTCCCACCTCGTATCTGGCCCCCACCCAGCACCACGGACATGGGCCTGGTTACGCCTTCGCCCCCTCCCGTTCCCCTGTTCCAGATCTGAGGGTGCGAGCCGTGGAAGGGGCCAGGGCTTCCCGGGTCCCGGGGGTGGCGGGAGATTTGACCGTATCAGCGACATGCGGCTGGGTGACGCTCTCTCTGTGCCTGTCCGCAGACTACGTCTACTTCGAGAACTCCTCCAGCAACCCCTACCTGATCCGGAGAATCGAGGAGCTCAACAAGGTAGTGCCCGTGTGCGTGTGTGTGCGTGTGTGTGTGCGCGCCATATGCATGCGTGTAATGACTGCATGTGCGGCGGGGGGAGCAGGGTGTCCACCCTTCGTGTGGCTCCACCCTGGGGCCACGGTCACGAGACAAGACATGCCCCCAGCCTCGGTGCCCTGTTTGCAGGGGACCTTGGGGGCGGGCGCGGACTGGCCACTGCACTGTCTGCTCAGATGTTTTGGTGGCTTCGTCCCCAAGGTCGTCTGCCCAGACCTGGGTCCCTGGTGGCCGCGCTTGAGGGGTGTGATCAGCGGGGCCTGAGTAGAACAGGAGTGTTGAGAGGGTCTGGGCTGGACGATTCCTGGGACCAACTAAAGACCCTCCGAAGCCACGCCCTGCGCCCGGGCCACAGGGCCTCGAGGTGACTACATTCCCTCTGCCTCCGGTCCCTCCGCGTGGGTGGGGCTGATGACCCTCCCCGTGGGCGCAGTCCCGCCCGTTGACCGATCAGGTCTGTGAGGCACCCGGAAGCCCAGGCCTGGCAGGATTCTAGATGCGCGAGGGCCAGTGGGACTGAACACGCGCCTCTCCTCTCCATGGCGACCCCCCGAAATAGCAGGAAAGCAGCACCAGGACTGCACCCACGGGAGAGGAGAATGGGGGAGGCCCCGCCCTGAGCTTTGGACAGGGAGGCTTCCGCCACGGGTGGGGTGGCGGGAACGGTGCTCCCCTGCGGGGACCGGCGGGCATGACTGGGGCCTGTGCGGGTCAGGAACACAGGAGGCAGTGGGGCCGTGGGCTCTGTCCCTGCCGGAGAATGGACTCGGCCCACTTGGGCACAGCCCAGCCGAGCGTGGTGGGGCTGGAAGTGGGGTGGTTTGTGGCTCCCAATGGGGCCCCTTGGCCCTGGGGCCCCAGGGCAGCACCTGCCGGACAGGAGGGCGGTGAGCGCCCATCTCTGCAGAGCCCGGGACACCCAGAGGCGAGAGGGGCTCAGGGGAACTTTTAACCTGAAAACTGGTCAAGACAGACCAAGAAGAGGAGCCGGTGCCCGAGCAGAAGAAACTAAATGCAGACAAACCTCTCTCATCCCCGGAGGAACAGGTGGAGGTGCCCAGAGGCCCAGGGTGAGAGCGGCTCGGAAGGTTAGAGTGAAGCTTCGTGTTAGGAGCAGAAATAAAAAGCGGAGAGAAAGACTCGGCGCTTCCCAGAAACTGGGACAAAGACACAGAGACCAGGAGAGACAGTGGAGGTCCTGGGGGCCCAGCACCAGGTGCAGGAATTGTGGAGAAGGGGACAAGCTGACAGGGCCTGAGACGCACCTCCCGGTGCTCGTCCCCCCGAAAACCACGTCCCGAAAGACGCAGGCGCCCGGGCAGGGACAGCCAGGGGCTCCCCCGGGTCCCCATTGTGTCAGCGCATCTGAAACGGGTCTGAGGACCTGGATGGACCGCATGGCATGTGGAGCCTGGCTAGGGTCCCGCCGCTGAGCGAGGGCACCAGGTGAAAACGGGTCCCTGGCGCGGAGGGTGCATCGGTGCCTAGGGCCCAGGAGCAGGGGCATCGGCTCTCTGCCCTCTTCTGTACGTTGAAAACGATCCTGAAACAAGGTTTCTTGAAGAAAACTGGTGGCCTGTCCAGTTGCCCTGGGGCCTCCTTTCGGGAGCTTGTCCTGGGGCCCTGGGGGCTCCTGCTCAGCTGCTTGTCCGGCCTCCTGGCTCTGCCGGGCAGCCTGCCCCGGTGCCCCCTCCCCAGGACGCGGGCGTTTGTGAACTTTCAAAGGAACCTTCGAGTTTTCTCAGAACTTTGGTTGGACGTCTGTTGCGTTTACATTGTTGCCGTGGAAATTTAAATCTTTACGATACTAGAGAAAATTGCTGTTTGGAAAGGAAAGGAAAGGAAGGGGGGGGCTGAGGCAGGAGAACAGCGAGGTCAGGCGGGGACGCGGGACAGACCCTGGGGGACGGGGAGGGGGCCGGGCCCGGCTGGCGCTGCTCTGTGCGGCTCAGAGGCCCCGCGGCGGGGCCCGCCAGTGACGCCGCCAGGAGAGGCCCAGAGAGGAGCTGGGCGGCGGGCGGGAGGCCTCCCAGGAGCCTGTGTGTCTCGGGACCCTGCCACCGGCAGGAGCCGCCAGGAAAGACGTCCTGGGATCAGAAGCCGCACTGTAGGAAACCTGTTCGGTTTAGAAGGTGGGGTCCACCTTCTCAGAAAGGGGCACGAGGCAGAGAGATGGGCAGCCGACCTCAAGGGGGCTCGGGGACCCCACTCAGCCCACTCCCCAGCCTCGCGTGCGGCCGTGGCGAGGCCCTCGGGACCCTGGCCCTGGAGCTCTGCGGCCCCTGCCTGGCTCCCCGGGCGCTCGGGCAGCGGTCAGAGGCCCTGCAGCTGACCCAGCTCTGCCAGGAGTCCTTTGGGACCCGAGCTCAGGGAGGGGCCCAAGCAGATCGAGGAGACAGATTGGAGGCGTGAAGGTCAAGGCTGCAGGGTCCGGGGCAGAGCACCGAAAGGGGACTGTTTGGAGGGCGGGTTCTAGAGTCTGGGCCTCCTGGGTCCCACCCAGGCTGGGCACAGGCTGGACTGTCGGACCAGAGGGCAGGCGGGAACCTCTGGTGCTCGGGCAGGGACACAGCTGGGGACGGGGCACGATGGGCCCCATGGAGCCAAGAGGGTGCATCACCCCGCACCCCACGGATGTTACCGTGTGAGGGCCACACTCCGCCTCCGCCCCGGCGCCAGTGCCCGGAAATGGCTGAAGCTGCCCAGAGGGCTGATCGTGACCCGGATTAAACACTGCGGCGGCCACAGCGGACATCTTCCTAGGTGCTGTCGCGGCGAGCGCTGGAGTGTCCCTCGCCATTCGAGCACCGTGTTCTCCAGGCAAGACTTCTGACCAGGGCTCGCGGCCTTTGGTGGCTGCAGGTGCTCACGAGTCTGACCACCGGACCACGCGTGTCTCATAAAGCAGCCGGGTTCACGCTCGCGGTCGACGCTCACGGACGTGAGACGCTCCTGACTTACTGACGGACTCCTGGCCTAATGGATTAAGGAACTAAAAGTTGAACACTTTCCTGGAAGATAATTTTGTTCAACGTTATAAATGCTAGTACGGGAAATTCTGTAAAGGTTAGGATTGTGATAGGTTTCTTGCATTATTATAAAAAATGTCATAAGCTCCCTTTGGAAAAAGCTATGTTCTCCCTGCGAGGTCATTTACCCAGCGGCCTGCCCGGGCCCTTTGGCCTCCCGTGTTTATTGAACTCTGAGCGTGGAGCAGCAGCTCTGCCCTAGTGCTGGGACAGGGCTCTCCGGGCCCCCGGGCGCCTCTCAGATCCCCGGCACTGGGTTTGGTGCTGCGAGTGACCCAGCCAGTGGCCACCTTTCCTGCATTGGCTGCCTCTGGGAGCTGCCAAGGCCGGGAGGGGTGGGGGTTCCCCAGGCTGAAGGCAGAGCAGGTTTGGCTGAACTCTGGTCACGTTGACCTTCCTGGTGGCCAGGTGTCAGCCAGGTTCTGGGCCCAAGCAAGGCCTGAGGGAGGGGCTCGGGAGCCAAGGTGCCCCTGGACGGCAAGGAGGCAGAGGCGGGTGGTGGGGGGGGGCTGGGGTGTAGGTGGAGGGGAGGAGCGGGGCAGACCTGGGGGCTTCGGTCCATGAGCGTCCCAGTCCTGGGTACTGCTGGCCCCGGGGGCGGGGGCGCCCTGGCTGGCCCTCGGTGACGCGCTCTTGCTGTTGCAGACGGCCAATGGGAACGTGGAGGCCAAGGTGGTGTGCTTCTACCGGAGGCGGGACATCTCCAGCACCCTCATCGCCCTGGCCGACAAGCATGCCAGTGAGTGTGCCCTTCCCAGGCTCGCCCACCCCACTGCCCCTCCCCTCCCCGGGTGCTGGGCAGGGGTTACCCCGGAGTCCCTGCAGCGCTGTGACGTCCTTGTGCGTGTCCTTCCCCTGCCCTTCTCTAAAAAGTGGGTCTTGGTAGCCCTGCCCCCGTGTGTCTCGGTGGTTAGAGCGTCGGCCTGTGCACTGGAGGGTCGCAGGCTTGATTCCTGGTTAAGGGCATGTACCTGGGTTGCAGGTTCCATCCCCGGCCCCAGCTGGGGTGCCTGCGGGAGACAGCCAGTCGGTGCGTCTCTCTCACATCGACGTTTCTCTCTCTCCCCCCTTTCCTGCTCACTTCCAGTCTCTCTAAAAAAAAATCAATGGGAAAAATATCCTCAAGTGAGGCTTAAAAAAGAAGGTGGGCCCCTGTAAGGGGCTGGGGAGTGTCACTGCCTGAAGTTCTGTTCCTTATATGATTGATTTTGAGACTTCAAACCCAGTTGGGCTGTTTCCTGGGTACAGCAGGGAGGGTGGGGCCCTGGGCTCAGGCAGGGTGGGGGCCCAGGGCGCTGCTGGTCCTGCCTTTGTGTTTACATTCACACCCAAGTCTGGGGGGACCTGACTCTGACGGACTGTCCCACACTCAGTGCCCGGCCGGCCTGTCCTCTCAGGCAGGCGACCACGGACAGGTGGGCCGGGCCACACCCTTTCCTTCAGGGCAGGGCTGCCCTGTGCCCTCCTTGTGTCTGGGGCCAGAGGAGCAGCAGCCGCCTGCGGTGTCTCAGACGTGCTTCCGGGCGGGTTCCCGTGGCCTGTCCTGCTGAGCCTGGGGCTGGGAGGTCCGGCCCGTGCGGGCGACGTCTCCCAGTGGGCCTGGAATGTGACTGTCCCTGGTCCCCCAGACACCTGGTGGTGCTGCCACCCTGGCCAACCAGCCTGAGCTCTTGTGAGTTCGTCAGGTAGCGTCTCTTGACTCATGTCACCAGGGTGTGCACAGTTACAGCCGAGACCCTGTTCCCAGCTGCCTGGGTGGGAAGGAGCCCTGAGCAGCGCCCGGGGTCAGCACGGGCCCCTGTGCCAAGCCCAGGTGGACGAGCTCAGTGGAGCCCCAGCAGGTGCAAGGGAACCGCGGGTTCTTCTCTGGCCTCATCTGGAGTGGCCGTGGGCCTGGGCCTCGGTCCTGTTCTCTCTGGCCGTCTTGTGCGCTTTGCAGCGTCCCTGTGGTGCAGGCAGCTCTGCGTCCGCTGGTGGATGACAAAGCTGAGCTGGAGGGGGAACCTCCAACCCTAAAGCCTGTGCCCACCCTCTATGGCCTCCAGGTGCCAAGGCAAAGAGCCCAGCTGAGGGTCTCAAGGGTCCACAAGCTGTGTGGTCCAGAGGAGTGGTTGGCCCTGCAGGTGTCAGCTAAGCTGGTTCCTGCTCCTGGCCATGAGGATGCTGTGGGGGCCTCAATGAGTGGGCTGCCAGGCTGTGGACCTGTGGTCTGAGTGGCCCTGGTGGGGTGGGGGGCAGGCGTCACTGTTGACCTGGGGGCATTGATGGCCGAGAATCTTCACACTTGTGTACACTGCCCAGCCCAGAGCAACCACAGTCCTCACCCCCTTGGCACATGGTGACATGCAGGGACCCGGTGGAACACATGGGCTCCAACAGGGAGCTTGGTGGGTGTTCTGCACTCGGCGCTGTGGGAGGGGCAGGTTTTCCAGAAGGCCCACGTTGGAGCTGGTGGGTTGGGCAGAGAGCAGCAGCCCAGCCCAGGCCTGGCCCTGAGGTGCATGCAGAGCCCCTGGGACCAGAGTCCCCAGAGAGCTGCCCCCGGAGGCCTGCCTGCAGGCAGCCCCTGTGCACGGGAAGTTCCATGCTGTGGACTGAAAGCAGCTGCAGGGAACACGTGTCACGCGATGGGGCCCACGAGGCCACCAGCTCTCCTGCCTCAGTGCGGGGCCGTCTCCGGTGTGCCCCCTGTGAGCATGCTGCGCCCGGGGCCCAGCCCAGCCTCGGGACGTGTGTGAAGACACTGGGCCCTTCTGGCAGGAGGGGCGGCGACCCAGGGGAGCCCTTTGCACAGTCAGAGCAGCTGCTAAGGTTCCTCTAGATCTGAAGGCCTGAAAGACAGGATCCCCTGGGTGCCTCACCCCTCCAGGGTGTCCAGTCCCCACTGTAGGATGGGTGCTCCTGGGCCACCCCACAGCACAAAGCCCTTCATGGAGTCTCCTAGGCCACTGCTCAGCCCCCTCATGGGGACCCAAACAGCCTTCTCAGGCCACAGCAGATGTAGCCACGTTTTCTGCCACACACACACACACACACACACACACACACACACACACACACAACATGCACAAACATACATGCCCACACACACGCTCTCTCACACACATACATATAAGTACATGCACACCTGCACCCACGTCCACACCCCACACCCCCTCACACACCAACACCCCCCTCGGAGCCCCCCTCCTGAGTGAGACCTTCCCTGGAGGGAACCTCGGGCCCAGGTGGCAGGCCCTCCCCGGAACCCCCCAGAATCCGTGGGGTGAGTGAGCTGGGGTGTGGGGAGCAGAGCCTTCCTGGGACTTGGGAGTGAGTCCTCCAGTCCTGAGCCCAGGGCCAGGGCCCACTTGTCCCTAGGGAAGGGGTCTCTATGCCGCAGGCCACCTGCCCTGGGTTAACCACCTGAGTTCTGGGGGCTGAGGGTTAGGGCCCAAGGTAGGGCTTGGCGTGCTGGGGAGGGGGCTGCAGGGAACATCTCCCCATCTCCTGGGGGCTGGAGGCCACCTGAGGCCGTAACTGTGGCCCTGGGAGACCTGTTCCTTGGGCCCCTCCTCACTGCTGCTGACAGCCCTGGCGGGGCGGGCGTCTCGGAGCCCCCGTGGGGCCGTGCGGGTTGTGTCTGCCCGTGGGGACCATCCCTGGTGCCCAGGATGCCTGCTTCTCTCCCCAGTTCCCTGCCAAACTGCCTGGCCCAGCGGTGCCATCACAGGCCTGGTGTTCGGGTGCTGGTGACATCCCCAGGCCGGGAGTGCTCGTGGGGTCCCCAGGAACGGGCAGGGAGGGGAGGAGGCCAGCAGTGTGGGCACTGCCCGGAGCAGGCCAAGGGCACCAGGACTCCCTGCAGCCACCACAGGGGGGCAGCAGAGGGCCGTGGGCTGGCGGCCGGGTGGGTACCGTCTCTGGGCAGGTCTCACCCGCCAGCCCTGGGGGAGGGGCCGCAGCTGGAAGTGCCACGCTGTGCCCCACCTTCGGGTGCCTGGGACAGAAGGCAGGGATTTAGCTGTGTGGCTGGTGGCTCCCAGGACGCTGACGGGGTGGCAGCCCTGGGGTGGCTGAGCTCCACGTGTCCCTGCCCTGGTGTTGCCCCACGGGCCCCCTGTACTGCCCCAGACCTCCACTCAGGGGCACCCCACCCCAGGCCGAGTGTGCTGGGGTGTCCACAGCAGAGGCCTCCCTGTCCCCCGTGGCTGCCACCCGTGGGCAGCACTAACCCGCTGTCCAACCTTCTGCCCTCCAGCCCTGTCTGTCTGCTACAAAACTGGGTCCGGGGCCGACAACGGCGAGGAAGGTAAGGGTGCCCTCTGCGGGGGCTGGGGGCTCTGCCGCCCCGTGGGACCTCCCCACCCCTACCCGGTTGGCAGGGGCCTTGGGACCGCTGATGGCCCTGCCCCGCAGGGGAGATCGAGGAGGAGATGGAGAACCCCGAGATGGTTGGCCTGCCCGAGAAGCTCAAGCACCAGCTGCGGCACCGGGAGCTGTTCCTCTCGCGGCAGCTGGAGTCCCTGCCCGCCACCCACATCAGGTAGCTGGGGGCCATGGGGGGCAGGGCAGCCCAGGCGGCCTCTCCCCTGACCCCCCCCCCGTGTCTCCCACAGAGGGAAATGCAGTGTCACTCTGCTCAACGAGACCGAGTCGCTCAAGTCCTACCTGGAGCGGGAGGTGAGGGGCGGCTGCCGGGCGGGAGGCGAGGGGCGGCTGCGGGGACAGGTGTCCTGCTGGTGGGGGGCCTCCACCCCTAGGGCCCAGGACTGGCAGGGCTGGGCCCATTTCTGCCCCTGGACTGCTGGTCTCCAGAATAACGACAAACCCGTGCTGGCCACGCAGCCGCCGCCAGCCCTCACCGCGTCCACCCAGAGCAGTGTTGACGGGGTGAGAAGATTTTCCAGGTTTATAAAATCAAAACCATCAGCACAGCCACGGGCTTGAGGCCCGAGGGCCTGACTTTGTCCCTCAGACAAGCACCGGGGACGTGTGCACCGTAGGCCGCCCCCCACCCTTGAGGTGTGACACCAGCAGTGTCTCCAGACAGCCGCGTCCCTGGGGGGCAGTTCACCCTGGTGAGAGACGGCCAGTGGGCAGCCTGTGTTCCAAGAGGCCGGATGGGGTCAGGGTGGCCGGGGCATGACAGCAACTTAGAGGACAGGTCACCATGTAGGGCACCACTGCCCTGGGCCACGTCCACCCCGCCACAGAGCCGGGCTGTCTTGGGCTCAGTGGGACGTGGTGGGTGACGACCAGGCCACAGATGATGACCGATGATGACAAGACAGCAGTCCAGGGAGGGCAGCCACCACTGAGGCCGCCCCCAGGAGGCCGCCAGCAGGGGGCAGTGTCTGAGCTGAGTCCTGAAGAGCAGGCTGGGCAGGCAGCCGGCAGCCCACCTGGCAGGATGGGGGCAGGTGGGTGGCCCCATGCGGGAAGCTCTGTGCACCAGCATCACCTGGAAGCCGCCGGGCACAGGGGCAGTGCCCCCCCGACCCAGGATGAGCCCACTGGGAGTAGGGGGCACTGTCTGTGGTTTAGAGAGACCCCTTAGTGACAGCCATACACGGAATGACAGAGAGACATTTGTGAGCAAAGAGGCTGCTGTGAAACCATTCGACTCTGGTGAGCACACGTGCCACGGTCGGGGTGGGCATGGAAGTGGCCCTGGCCTGGTGTCTCCGGGTCCTGTGCGTGTTTCCGGGTGGGGGCATCTAGGTGTTCGGGAGGCGTTCATCTTACACAGTGAGAAGACAGGTGCCCCGAGACCCTGGTGCAGGGCAGCCTTCCCTGCCAAGGTTGGGCCACCCTGGGCGAGGGTTAGTGCGGTGCTGTCCCCGCTCAGGCCACGGGCGGGCAGGCCTCACGGGCATTCGCAGTGAGCAGGACTCCAGCCAGGAGGGAGGCTCGGCATGGATGCTCAGGGCCGCTTGCGGGGGTGGGGGGCACACCATGGGGCCGATTAATTCAGGGAAACCGCAGGTGGGAGGGGGGCTGGAAAAGCTGCCGGAGAGGGAGGAGTCATGAGAGGAGCTGAGGCTGCAGTCGGTGGCCGGAGGGTGAGCAGGCGGCCGGCAGGGACCCCCGTCCCGGGCCTGGGTCACTGGCTTGTTGCTCAGAACAGTCCAGCCACTCGGGCTCTTCCAGGAAACACGGGGAACCTGCACAACAGTGCTGGACCGATGAGGTGGGGGCTGCGTACTCGCTGCAGCCAGACCGCAGGGCGGGAGGGGCGCGCCGAGCGTGGCTGTCACACAGCTGGCTGCAGGAGATGCTGGGGTGCGGCTGGAGTGACTGGGCAGGGCCGGGCCGGCTGCTGCACCCTCAGCTGTGGGCGCCAAGTCCAGAACATTCTGTGACTCCACTTGTGTACGTCTCCCCTGACAACTTGCTGGACGTGCCCAGAACCTGTCAGGGTCATTCCCATGTGTCTTGGGACTTGGGTTCGCCATTAAACACTTTTATAAACTAGCTTTCAGACTCGCTGCTGATAGATATGCTGCCGACGGGGGTGTTGGTCGCCCAGAGCCTGGGCCGGCTCCGTAGGCCTGGCGTCAGTCTGTTCCCTGCAGGGTCTGAGCACGTGGCCATCCAGTGCCGCGGTCACGCTGGTGTCCTCCCTGATCTCCGCCTGCTGTCGCCTCTAGTCAGTGGAGCCCGCGGCTGGGCGAGGCCCCCGGTGCAGCGCTGACCTGTCCCGTGCTGTCTTCCAGGACTTTTTCTTCTACTCTCTCGTCTACGACCCGCAGCAGAAGACCCTGCTGGCCGACAAAGGGGAGATCCGTGTGGGCAACCGGTACCAGGCGGACATCACGGACCTGCTGAAGGAAGGTAGGGCCGCGAGCGGGGGCTCTGGAGGGGTGTCCAGCAGCCAGCCCAGGGCCGAGCAGGACAGGCCATCCGGCTGCTCCTGGTTTTTTTTTTTTTTAAATATGTTTTTATTGATTTCAGAGGGGGGCGGGAGAGAGATGGAAACATCAAATGATGAGAGAGCCATTGATCGGCTGCCTCCTGCACGCCCCCCGCTGGGGATCGAGCCCACAACCCGGGCCTGTGCCCAGACCGGGAATCGAACCCTGACCTCCTGGTTCATGGGGCGACGCTCAACCGCTGAGCCACGCTGGCCGGGCTGGAGCTTCTGCTTCCTTGGCACTGTTTTCCTCTGTTTTCAAAAGCCCCTTTTGTCTTTAAAAAATATGTTTGAACAGATCTGTCCGTTTTGCTAAAACAGGCTGCACCCTGTGAGGGCCACCTCCAGCTTGGAGACTGCCCCCTTGTTTCCCTGTTTCTACAGACTTTTGCCCCCTTCCCTCCTGTCAACCCCACCTGGCTGTATCGTTTCTGTTAAAGGAGTATTTTGTTGTCAGGGATGAAGTAGGATTTCGGCTAAACCTGGGGTGGCAGCTGCGGTGACCTTCCTCGTATCTGAGCTGCCCCTCCGGGGTCCTGCACCCTCCCGTGGGCTGTGTGCTCATCTCTGCCGGGTGCCAGGCCTGAGGCACTCGCCGCCCTCGGCTCCGGCCAGGTCCTGCCTGGGAGGTTCTCAGGATGAGCCTGCCCTGCGTGACCTCGGGGTCTCCGTCTGCCCTCGGCTGACCCCTCACGATAGAGTTTCCGAGCAAACGTGCCCTTTGCATCCACACTGGCAGCTGGACAGGGCTGCCCCGAGCTCTTCCCCTGCTCTCCGCCGTCAGGTTTTCCTCTGAGTGACCTTTGCAAATGCCGAGCCCTGCTGGGCAGCCTGCTTATCTCCTCTCAGGCATGACGTCTCACTTCTGTCTGGTCCTGCCTCCAGCACATTTACACGTGCCTCACACGCACGCACGCACGTTCCGCAGACAGCTGCTCAGGTACACGTGTGCACACGCACATACAATGCCAGGCATGCCCGCACCTACACACGCACACACTTAAACAGTCACATATACACATGCTCACATGTTCGCGTTCATGCCTACACACACACTTATGCACGCATGCGTGCTTACACGTGCAAACATGCACATGCTAACACGTGTACACCCCCTTCCTGGTGGGTGGTGGTTGTCTGTGTCTCGGGGGTCCTGCCGTGAGGTCAGGTGTCGGAGCCGCTCAGCCAGGCTGACGGGAGGCGGTGTGGTGGCATCGCCGCCCCCTCTGCGTCCACGCGTGTGCGTCTGCATCCCGTGTGAGGCCGGGCTGTGCCACCTGCTGTCGTTTAAGCCCATGCCCCCCACGGCAGCGCCAGCAGCCGTGCTCCACGGGACCGCGGGAGCGGGCAGGTGCTAGTTGGTCTCACGCCGCTGCTCCCGTAGGGGAGGGGGACGGCCGGGACCAGTCCAAGCTGGAGACCAAGGTGTGGGAGGCACACAACCCGCTCGTGGACAAGCAGATCGACCAGTTCCTGGTGGTGGCCCGGTGAGCACTGCTGCCCAGCCGTGGGGAGTGGGGGACGGGCACTCGGGTCGTCCTGCAGGGGACCCCCAGCGTGCGCGGGGGTTCCTAAGTGGATGCCAGGCAGTTCCTGCCCCTGGTGCCCGGGCCACTCGGATCAGCCTGGGCTGCATCACCTGTGCCCAAGGTTGGTCCTGGCCACCCTTCTTCCGGCCCCAGTGGTCAGCATCTCTCTTCCTCCCCAGTTCTGTGGGCACCTTTGCGCGGGCCCTGGACTGCAGCAGCTCCGTCCGACAGCCCAGCCTGCACATGAGTGCCGCGGCTGCCTCGCGGGACATTACCCTGGTAAGTGGGCTGTGGCAGGACAGCTGAGGCCCGGGGCACCCACTGCCCAGGGCGTCTAGCAGATCCAGCACCCACTGCCCAGGGCGTCTAGCAGATCCAGCACCCACTGCCCAGGGCGTCTAGCAGATCCAGCACCCACTGCCCAGGGCGTCTAGCAGATCCAGCACCCACTGCCCAGGGCATCTGGCAGATCCAGCACCCACTGCCCAGGGTGTCTAGCAGATCCAGCACCCACTGCCCAGGGTGTCTGGCAGGTGCAGCACCCATCATGGGGACCACTGCATGAGGCCCCTGAGCCCTCACCGCCTGCCCCTTCCTTCCAGCAGACAAGACGGCTCACTGCCCCTCTCGTGGCTGTAGCACCTGCCCTGCCCAGGGCACTTTCTCCCTGGGGTTGTTGCAGCAGCTGGGGGAGAGGGTGTGGCAGCGAGAAACAGGTCCATTGCCCACTATCTGTGGCTCCCCACGCTGGGCGTGATCCCCAGGCACAAGCCTGGCCAAGCCCGTCCCCACCTTCCCTCCGGGGTCACCGGAGCAAGCCTGCCTCTGTCAGCAGCTCTGAGTCATCCTCACTCCTTGCGCCCCCGAGCTGCCACCCCAGGACTCTCTTGTCCCCTGCTAAGTGGGGGTGGGGCTCCGTGTCCCTGTGCAGCCCAGATGTGGCTGTGGGTGGGCCCAGCGGGTGCAGGGTGGCCCGTGACCCTGTGTCTCTCTCTGCAGTTCCACGCCATGGACACGCTGCACAAGAGTCTATACGACGTGGCCAAGGCCATCTCGGCCCTGGTGCCGCAGGGCGGGCCTGTGCTGTGCCGGGACGAGATGGAGGAGTGGTCGGCCTCAGAGGCCAGCCTCTTCGAGGAGGCCCTGGAGAAATACGGGAAAGATTTCACAGACATCCAGCAGGACTTCGTGAGTACGGGGGAGGCTCAGGACCACTCGACCCCGAGGCCACACATCTGTCCCTCTTTAGTCAGCGGCTCGTCATGTGTCACCAGCTTGAGGGTCAGCACTGGGTGGCACGGGGTCAGTGCTTGGAAATCATGGTGAAGACACAGCACACTTATCAGCAGGACATTGGCCTGACGCTGTGTGTCGCCTGAGCCAGGCACTGGCCGGAGGGGGGGGGTCTTAGGCTGGAGCCTCATGACCCAGAGAAGTGTGTTTAGAAACGTGGGGGTTACCCAAGAGGAAGCCCCTCAGGGCAGTGTCCTGGCGGGCATCACGTGCCCTCCTGAAGTGCCTTTCTCTCCCCAGCTGCCCTGGAAGTCGCTCACCAGCATCATCGAGTATTACTACATGTGGAAGACCACGGACAGATACGTGCAGCAGGTGGGCCGGGCACAGGGAACCACCAAAGATAGACGCAGCAGATGGGCCAGGTGCAGGGGGGGACCACTGACACATACGTGCAGCAGGTGGGCCGAGGGGGAACCACCACAGACATGTGCAGCAGGCGGGCTCCCGGGCTAAGAATCCCAGGGCTCCTAGGTCCTGGGTGGCACACCCTGGGTGGGCTTTAGGGTGACCTCTCACAAGGCAGACAGTTGGGGGAACACCAGAGCTCCCCTCCCTGTGGAGCAGCCCCTCCCTGGCTGCCTGCTGGCCTAACCTTCTGTTTCGTTTTTAGAAACGATTGAAAGCAGCTGAAGCCGAGAGCAAGTTAAAGCAAGTCTATATTCCTAACTAGTAAGTGCTCCTTCCACGTCCCTGCCGACCCCGCCGTCCCCGGGCGGCGTGGGCACAGGTGGGGCTGCTGTCGGATGGGCCGAGGCGCCCTGGTGGGGGTGGCTGTGGCTCTGGCTCTGCCTTGGCCTCCCAGGTCGCACTGGTGCCCAGGCCCGTTCAGCTTTGAGCTGAGCTGAGCGCAGGTGTAGACGGGCTTGAACCTCCCTGGGAGCCTCTCCCAGGGGAGAAAGCTCACCCCTCGGGTGAGAGGAAGGCCAGCACCCTAGGAGCCAGCTTTCCTAGGAGCTGTGCATCCACAGCTTGGCGCTCCTGTGATCTCCTCCCTCTTTCCCTCACCCTAAGTAACAAGCCAAATCCGAACCAGATCAGCGTCAACAACGTCAAGGCGGGTGTGGTGAATGGCGCAGGGGCGCCAGGCCAGAGCCCTGGGGCCGGCCGGGCCTGCGAGAGTTGTTACAGTAAGTGCCACCGCCCGGCATCCGGGGCTCGCCCCAGCCCGCGCGGTGGGCACCCGGCCCTGTCCCCGTGTCCCCTCTGGGAGCCCGGCCCGGGGAGCGGGGAAGCCTTGCATGCTCCCTGGGAAGCCTTCCTCCCGGGGGACTCGGCCGGGGCGCGGCGGGCGGCGGTGGCGGGCGGGCGGCGGTGGCGGGCGGGCGACTGTGTGATCCTCTCTGCCGTCACTGGTTCTGCTTAAGAATCCGTCTATTTCCAACTTTGTTGTCCGTAGCCACCCAGTCTTACCAGTGGTATTCTTGGGGTCCCCCTAACATGCAGTGTCGTCTCTGCGCATCTTGTTGGACATATTGGAAGAAATATGGTGGCTTGAAAATGCCAACCCGGTTAGATGGAGAGAGGCCAGGACCAAACCGCAGTAACATGGTAAGTGGGCGCCGCCCCGCCCCCGCGTGTGGCCCGGCGGCCCGGCCCGCGGTCATGGCGCTGTGTCGGGGCGGCGCGCCCCCTTCCGCAGAGCCCCCATGGCATCCCAGCCCGGAGCAGCGGGAGCCCCAAGTTCGCCATGAAGACGAGGCAGGCCTTCTACCTGCACACCACCAAGCTCACGCGGATCGCCCGGCGCCTGTGCCGAGAGATCCTGCGCCCGTGGCACGCCGCCAGGCACCCCTACCTGCCCATCAACAGCGCGGCCATCAAGGCTGAGTGTGAGTGTCCTCCCCACCCGGGGCTCCGTCCCGGTCCTGTCCTGCGGGAGGGAAGGTGGGGCCCAGGGAGTTCAGGCCCCGTACCCCTCCCGCGGGCACCCACACTGTGCGGCCCCACAGGCACCGCCCGGCTGCCCGAAGCCTCGCAGAGCCCGCTGGTGCTGAAGCAGGCCGTGCGGAAGCCCCTGGAGGCTGTGCTCCGGTATCTTGGTAAGCCTGCGCCACCCCCGTGGCGTGGTGGCCTCCGCACGGGAGTCACCTCCGTCCTGCCACCGTTGACCTTTGCCTCCCTGCAGCCCGTGACCCGTCCACCCCAAGGTCTCTGCCCAGGGCACCCCGAGCGGGCTTCTAAACCTGTCCCCCATGCCCAGCTCCCCTGGTGCCCTTGCAGTGTCGGGGGCCGCGGTTTGGGTTGGGTGCAGTCGCTGCTGTGATGCCTCTGAGCCAGGATGGCGTCCGGTGGCAGCCGCACGTGGAGGGGGCCTTTGCGGCCTGTGGACCGTGAGCACCTCAGCTGGCACCTTCCTCCAGCTTTGCCCACCACAGGTGGCCGGGCCAGGGGGCCTCAGGAGGGACAGGGCAGGGCTCACCGCTTGGCTGGGCTCAGGCGGGCTCATGAGTCAGTCCCTCCGGCGTGGAGGTGACTTTCCTCCCGTGAAGGACATTCCAGAGCGGTGAGCTAAGTGCCCACTCAGACAAGTGGCTTCGGCCGTGTTCACTATCTGGGGTCTTGTCCTGGGGCCGGCCTCGCCTGGTCCTGTGGGGGGAGGTGGCTCGTGGCTCCTGAGTCACCAGCGGCTGGGGGGCCCCAGCAGATGCGAGCCTGCGCCACACTGTGGGCCAGCGTCGGCAGGGCATGTCCCGGCCCGGTCCTCGGGGCTGTTAATTCATCACCTGGCCAGCGGCCAGCCCTCTGCCATCAGCTCCGGTGGCCTGGACATGAGGCCTCTAATGGGCCTGCTGGTTTATGTGCCTTCGTCTGGAGCCTGTAAGCTGCTGGCAGTCGCCCAGGGATCCAGCCAGCTGGCTGGGCCCGCAGTGCAGGACTGGCCTGGATGCTGGGTGTGGGTGGGTAGTGTTCTCCCCGGTGGGCATGGCAGAGGTCGTCCTGCATTGGGATGGGGCCTGGGCCACCTGGCTGTCCCTCACCCTTAAAGCGCTTCCCCATGTTGCTCCAACAGAGACCCACCCCCGCCCCCCCAAGCCCGACCCCGTGAAGAGCGTGTCTGGTGTGCTCAGCAGCCTGACCCCTGCCAAGGCGGCCCCCGTCATCAACAACGGCTCGCCCACCATCCTGGGCAAGAGGAGCTATGAACAGCACAACGGTGTGGATGGTGAGTCCCGAGGGGAGGCCGGCGGGGCCTCGGAGCCGGGCCGGCGCCTCCTGCAGCCCCGGGCACCTGGCCCCTCGCCCCTGCGCCCGCGCCCGCTGACTGTGTTCTCTCTCCCTCTCTCCCCCGCCGCCGGGCGCTGCCAGGCAACATGAAGAAGCGTCTCTTGATGCCCAGTAGGGGTAAGGCCTGGGGTGGCCGCTGTGTGGAGCTCTGTGTGCGCGTGCGTGGCGCGGCAGGCGGCTCAGGGCACGTCCGCGGGCAGTCCACGTGGGCCAGGCCGCATCCCGCTCCCCCTAGTTTGCTGTCACGTGGCAAAGGACCAAGTGCTTCCCGGGGGCTACAGTGGCCCCAAATGCCGTCTCCTGGCCCGGTGCCTCTGGCTCTCAGGCCATCCCCCTCCCTGGCCCGGCGCCTGGTCAGTGGACTGTCCTCACACGTGTGGCCCTGGTGCCCCAGCTGCCCGCCTGTACTGTCTGCCATCGCACTGTGATCGCCCGCATGCCCTCAGCCTCAGCTCTCGTGGTCGCCCACGCTGTGCCTGCAGCTCGCGTGCGCCCTGCCGGGGGGAGGGGGTCGATGGACGGAGCCGTGGGTGTGGTTGACGTGGCTGGGGAAGGTCTGCCAGGCCCAAGTGGGCACCCGGGCTGCAGCACCCTCTGGGGAAGGGGACCGAGCCTGCGGGATGGAGGCCTTGTCACCATCAAGCGAGGGGTTGGCAGTGGCCGCAGGAGTTGGGGCTCCCTGTGGTCCAGGTCCCACCCACTGGCTCAAGGCCCAGCTTTTGCCCCTTGCTTAGAGAAGGGGTGTGGAGGCCTGTGGGACTGCATCAGCCTGGGGCTGGGAGGGGCACCTGCTCTGGGGGCTCGGCCCCCCACAGTCGGGTCAGCCTGCAGCAGGTGGATGGGGAGCCATGCAGAAAGGAAGGATTCGGGGAACGTGCTCTGAGCTCCTGCCAGCCCGACAGTGGGTGGTTGGTGGCACCCCAGCACCATGGGCCAGCCAGCATGGATGTGCCAGGGTGCCCTCCCCAAGCTCAGGACTGGGAGGCTGCTGGTCCTCTGGGGGGCTGGCCAAGGCAGTCTGTGTACCAGGCTCAGCCGTCTCAGGGACGTGGGGAATGGCGGGGCGCAGGGATGGGGGCCGGGAGGTGGCAGCAGGTAGTAGCCATCCAACCAGCCTGTCCCCTGGGCACGCCTTCTCTCTGCCGCATCTGGGAGCCCCGGTAGGCCCGTCCTGTGGGCCACCAGCAGTTCTCATTCCTGGTTTTGCCATCTCACCTGCCCCGGCCCCCAGTGCCCCTGTAGTCTCCATGAGGGGGCTGCCCAGTGCCCCGTTCCTGCAGCAGGACTGGCACTGCCGCCTGCCCCCCGACAGGCACCAGGAGCCACCTGGGGGAGCCTGCAGGCAGGGAGTCAGGTGCCCGTCAGGAGGTGCCTTGAGCTTTGGGCTTGTTTTGTAGAAAGTAGTTAATGAGCAAGGTGGATAAAGTCCGTGTGCTCTTGTGGGTTTTTCCAAAATTGGGGTGCTTCCATGTCGACTTCCGTTGGGCATGTGGCCCTGAGCTCTGGGCAGGGCCTGCCACACCTGGCACCTTAACTCACTAACCCGTGCGCCTCACTCTGCACCCACTTCCCCGGCCTCCCATGGGGCGCGCGCTCCCTCTAATGCTCCGTGTGTGTTTTCTTCTCTCCGCAACCCATCGCTCTGATAGGCACTTACCTGGGTAAGTAGTGCCGTGGCCCCCACACCCACCCGGGCATCGCAGGTTAGAAGGCGGTTTGCTCACACGTGGACACACTTACACAAGGACACACGGACATGCACAAGCAGGCACATGGACACTCTGACATTTAAATGTGGACACGTGGACACGCAGGCACTCACATGGACATGCTCTCATACATGGACACTCAAATGTGGACACACGTGGGCACATTCACACGTGGACACGCTCACACATGGGCAGCGGGAGGTGGTGGTGACCCTGCCTTTCCGCTCAGGTTCTCACCCAAC
Source organism: Miniopterus natalensis (assembly GCF_054644295.1). Taxonomy (NCBI): domain Eukaryota; kingdom Metazoa; phylum Chordata; class Mammalia; order Chiroptera; family Miniopteridae; genus Miniopterus; species Miniopterus natalensis. The sequence goes on along the minus strand of NC_142081.1, from coordinate 1,184,203 downwards.
ATGCGTTTGGGAGTCTGGGGCCTCGGGTGCCACTGGTGGTGTCCAGGGCCAAGAGGGTGTGACCTGGGAAGGCTCCTGTCCTGACTCCCAGCAGAGGCCCGGGGTCGGTGAGGGAGCTGCCTCCTGGGATCTGAGCAGTGCTGGTCGAGGAGTGGCCATCCGTGAGGGGCTCTCTGGTGCCACTATTGGCAGCTGTGTTGGGCGACGCCCGGTCACCATGTACACCGGGCGGCCTTTGCCTTGGCTGAGTCGGTGGCTGGAGGCCTGTGTGTGGGAGCAAGCTGTCGGGTCTGAGACGGGTGACCCTCAGAGCCGGCGAGCTGTGGGGCCGCTGGGCTGGGCCAGGCCTTGCCTGGGTGTGGGATGTAGCTGGTGGGTGGCTTGGCCCAGGAGGGGTTCCTGCCTCCCTGGAGCAGGCTGAGGGTCCTCGGCGGGGTGTGGATATGGGACGCACCAGGCAGTGTGCCTCACACCCTGTGCTCCCCTCTTGTCAGGCCTGGCGAACCACGGACAGACCAGGCACATGGTAAGAGGGAGGGCTGGGCCCGCCCCACATACACAGCTCCCTTGGACTTTCGGGAGGAGGTTCAGTGGGACCAGGGGGGGCAGGCAGGGGGGTGCCCTCAGCCCTCAGAGTACTCCCTACCCCTCGGAGTTTCGGGGCGCACATGAAGGCCCCAGGGAAGCACCCTCACACCTGCCCTCGCCCAGGGACCAAGCCGGAACCTCCTGCTCAACGGGAAGTCATACCCCACCAAAGTGCGCCTCATCCGGGGGGGCTCCCTGCCCCCCGTCAAGCGGCGTAGGATGAACTGGATCGACGCCCCCGATGACGTGTTTTACATGGCCACCGAGGAGACCAGGTGGGGCCTCGGCCGGTGGGGCGGGTGGACCGTGGGGTAGCCGTGTGTCCTTGTCACTCGGGGGTCCCTCTGCGCTCACAGGAAAATCCGTAAGCTGCTCTCGTCCTCGGAGACCAAGCGTGCTGCCCGCAGGCCCTACAAGCCCATCGCCCTGCGCCAGAGCCAGGCCCTGCCGCTGCGGCCGCCCCCGCCCGCGCCCGTCAACGACGAGCCCATCGTCATCGAGGACTAGCCTGCCACTGCCCCGGCCGCTGACCACAGACCTGCCCCGCCTGCCCGCCCGCCCGCCTGCCCGCCCGCCCGGTTTTGGTAGCGCCCTCCCACCCTCACCTGCAGAGAAACTGCTCCTCGGGCCACGCGTGGGGAAAGTGCGGTTAACTTATTCCGGGAAAGCCCAGGAGCTGTTTTTAGCTTTGTGTTACTTTTTTGGCCGGAGCGGAGCGAGGAGCTGGCCAGTGTCCGCACCGCATTGCGGGCTCGTGGGCTGGCCAGAAGTTTTGTCGTGTTCTGTTGAAGGTGCCATTTTAAATTTTATTTTTATTACTTTTTTTGTAGATGAACTTAAGCTCTGTAACTTACACCTGGAATGTTAGGATCGGCGCAGCCAGCGGCCGGCCGAGCCGCCTGGTGGGGTTGGCCCCTTGTCTTTTCAAGTAATTTTCATATTAAAAAAAAACAAAGAAAAAAAACTCATAAAAAAAAGAAAAACAATTAGACCTCCTTGTTTGTCTTTCATCTCTGTCTCTCTGCCTGTCCAAGCCGGAGCCCTCCCTGCCCCAGGCACCTTGGAGGAGCCGGCCAAGGATGGACTGCAGCCGAGCTTGGGCTTGCTGGCCCAGGTGGGTCCAGAGGGCACCCCAGCCCAAGTCTTGGGGGTCACCTGGTGTGCCAGGTGGGTGGCTCCGGGCCTGAGAGTCTCCCTGGGGTCGAAGACCCTCCCAGAGAAGCCCCAGTGAGCAGCGTGTGGCTCGTGGCTGTTGTGGCCTCCAGGCTGGGCTGGAGGTTCTGCCGCCCCTCACCTCTGCCCACACACCTGCCTCCTTTAGGGCCTGGGCCAGTGCCCACCACCCTCCCGAGGGGGTGGGAAGAGGGCCAGTGGGGCTCAGGGCCCTCAGGGTGGAGCTGACACTGAGGCAGGTGTGGGTAGCCAGGGCCCCGTGGCTGTGGCTCGCCTTTCCGTGAGGCAGCCAGCACAGCTGGGGTGGCCGGCCCACTGCCCTGCTGCTGGCAGAGCCCTGCCCAGCTGTCCAGGGCTTCTGTCCAGAGCTGCAGCGCTGGGGGCAACCCCAGCAGGTGTGGAGTTTCCTCGTGAGAATTTGCTCAGATTTCAGCAAGTCCGTTCTCAGAAACCCTACCTCAGGCATTCTGCACCCACCCTTGCAGGCCCTAGGATGTGCCAGCGGCTGGAGAGAGGGGCAGGGAGGGACACTTCTCAGGCTGGGGGCTTCCTCATCTGCCCTGAGCTCTGCCTCTGGCTCCCCCAGCCCCGCTGTGAGGTGTGCACATCTCAGCCAGGGCCTTAAAATAGAAGCCACTGCTCACTGGCTGGAGAGATAAGGGGCTCCCGGGCCTCTGACAACCTGTGACGGGCTGACGGTGACAGGCCAGGGTGTCAGAAAAGTGGCTGCAGCACCCCAGCCAACTCCAGTCTGCAGCCCTGCCCCCCACAGCCCTCATAGCCCCCACTGCCCAGGACAAGAGTTGTGGTGTCTCAGCCCTGACCTTGAGCAAGACTCAGCTTCCCCTGGGGGATGGGTGGGAGGGGGTCTCCCCAGGCCCTGACCTCCTTGCCCACCCAAGTCCCCTTCCCTCCTCCTCAGGCTCAGGGCTTCCTCCCCACATGCCCCCCTCCCAGGCCTGAGTGAGGTGGCCTTCACCCACCCTGGCTGACCGGGCAGGCCCCGAGGAGCTGGGGTCCTCCAGCCCAGGACCTGGGCTGCGTGTCCACCTCTGGGCTGCTTGGGGTCGGAGGTGGGGCTTAGGAATGGGGAGTGAGCGCACACTGGCGGAGCAAGGGCCTGGGTGCCCAGGGGTGGGTTTGCCAGCTGTGCCATTCTCGGAGGCCCAGCACAGGGCTTCACCGACACCCCCCACCCCGAGGGCAAGGGCCATCTCAGGTGGGCAGCAGTCATCCCCTCGAGGGCCCTGTTTGGAGACCTGTGGGGCCTCTACCCACCCTTGAGGAGCCCAGTCCTGGGTCCCTGCAGCAGTAGCCCAGACCAGGATCCTGATGTCATTTGCCAACGTTGTCAGGACAACAGCCCGTGAAGACTGGTGACCAGTAGGGTGCCATGCCACTGTGGCCCCAGGGGAGGGACCTGTCCCGGCGCTGGCCACCTGGCCCAGCTACCTCAGAGCCCTGCCTGTTTTCCTTGAACCTGGCTGTCCTCACCCTGGCCTGTCCCTGCCCCACCCTGCCACCCTGGCCTCAGAGGCAGACTCTGCTGCTGCTGTGTGTCCGCTGACCAGTGCCCCTTCCCACCAGGTCCCGAATAGCCCAGGCACATGAGGAGCCTGTGGCTTGGGCCCAGGGACTGTGGCTGGGGGGCAGGGCACCTGTCCCTCGCTCTCCAGGCATCTGGCCAGTGCCGGATGCCATTCCTTAGACCCGTCCCATTCACTCTCTAGGCAGGGCTGGGGTCCTGGGGGCCTCCCAGAAGACACCTGTGTGGGTCAGCTGTCCCTCCACAACAGCTCTGCGAACTTCAGAGGTGGAGTGGGAGTAGGGAGGTGGTTCCTGGCCAGGGGCTCCCAAGTGGGAGAGGGCATGGTAACCACGCCACTTGGCGGGCAGCGGGCCATGAATTATTCAGAGACACCTGACACCCGGCCTGAGCAAGGAGCAGGCTGAGAATGACTGACCTGTGGGGAGCCCCCACAGCTGGCCACCCTGTCCAGGAAGGGGAACACCGAGGCCTCCTGTCTCCGTCTCCACCTTGGCTGGCACAGGGCCAGAGCTGGGTGTGGATGGGGAGGGGGGCTGGTCAGGCTGGTCAGTCAGGCTTGGGGGAATCTTGTATTTCAGTGGCTGTAGGGTGTGAGTGAAAGGGGGGGCAGTCACCCCAAGGAGCTGGGCCAGGGCAGGGCGCCAGGAACACCTGGGTTCTGGAGGTTGTGGGACACTGGCTTGTTCATCCACTCCACTGGGCAAACACCGGTGATGGATGCCATCAGGCCCTGGGTCGTCTGGGCCCTCTGGCCGGGCAGGTGCACCAGGCAGAGGAGAGTGGGCAGGCACAGAGCCTTGATCACTGGACTGGGGGTGCTGGTCCTGGTCATCCGGGCTGGGGTATGGGCGGGTCTGACAGGTTAAGGCCCAGCTGGGGCTGGAGACCCAGAGAAGGGGGCCTATGGGGAGGGGAGCCCCAGAGAGGGAAGGGAGAGGGTCCTCCGGGGCCCCCCAGGTGGGAGTGGTCGTTGGGGTTGGCGCCAGGTTCTGCAGGCTCCGGGGGAGGCAGGGGCGGGCGGCAGCGGTCAGACGGGCCCTGTAGCGGAAGGAGTGTAGGGCCCCGGCTCTCCTGCCTCCAGGAGGATGCTCTGGGGCCACGCGGCTGGCGGTGGGAGGCCCTGGGCCCTGATGCCGGGTCCAGAAGAGGGGCGCGCCGGCAGGGGCCGGAGGGCGCTCGCCCCGGGGCTCCCGACCGCTCCCCCCCTTCGCCGCCCCCACCGCGCCCCAGGAGGCAGAGCGGGGGCGCCCTCGGAGCCCCCCAGCCGGGCGCGCCCCCCGCCCCTCCTGCCGTTCCTCTCGGGCGCCCGGCCCCGCCCGCCGAGCCTTGGGCACCGCGGGCCGCGGGGAGCCCCGCGCCGAGCCCGCCGCGCGGCGTTGCTATAGAAACCGAGCCACAAAGGGATGAGGGGCGCGCCGGGCGGGGGTGGGGTCCTCCGGGAGCCGGGGCGCCGGGTCGGGCGCGGGGGGCGGGCCTGCCGTCGGGGCGTCCGTCCGCGTGTCCAGGGGACGCCCTTCCGGGCGCGGGCCCCGCTGGCCGGAGCTCCCCCGGACCGCGGGGGCCGCGCGCTCCCCGCCCCGCCGCGCCCCGCGCCCCCGCCGGCGGCCCGACGTTGCCATGGAAACAGCCTGGGCGCGGCCGGGGGCGCCCGGCGGGCCCCCCCCTCCCGCCGCCGGGCAGGTGCGCCCCCGCCCCGCCGCGCCCCCGCTGCCGGCCGCCGGGCCCGGGGGAGGGATCCCGACGCCCCGCCCCGGCCGCGGAGCCAATGGGTGCGCGGGGGGCCGGGCGGGCGGGGCGGCGGGGCGGGCGAGGCGGCGGCGACGCGGCGACGGGCGCGGGCGGAGGGCGCGAGCCGACCGGGCGCACCGACGACCATGGCCTCCAAGTGTCCCAAGTGCGACAAGACCGTTTACTTCGGTGAGTGCCCGGGCCGGCCGGCGCCCGCCCGCCCCGCTCCACCCCGGCCGCCCACCGCGGGACCCCCGAGCGCCCGGCCGCCGCCCCGGGATGCGCGGCCCCGCCCGGGGTGGAGCGGGGCGCGGCGGGGCGACCACGCCCGACCCCCGGAGCGGCGGGGGGCGCGGGGCGGGAGCGCGGGGTCCCCGGTGGAGGCCGGGCCGGGGAGCTCGACCCCCGCGTCTCGGGCGCGTGGCGGTCCCCCGGGCGGTGCCGCGCGGAGCGGGGAGGCGGGCGGGTCCCGTGCTCGAGGCGCCTCCTGACTTTCTCCGCCCTTTCCCGCGCACCCCGTTTCGCCTGCCCTCGGACACCTGGCCGCAGGGACCCCCCAGCCCTGACTCCCACCTCTGCCCACGCCGGGCCGGGCCAGACCTGGGCTCTGTCTGGACTTGGTCCACGCGGAGGCGACCTTGGCCTCTGCCTCCCGCGTGTTCCAACGTGCACCCTTCCTTGGTGCGAGTTCCCCCAGGACTTTCCCACGGGTGGGGCGGGGTGACAAGCGAGTCCCCATGAGCACTCAAGGAGACGAGTCCAGGTGGCCAGCCGCCCCCCACCCAAGGTCAGAACAGGCCAGGACCTAAGGGGGTAGCAGGGCAGGAGGGGGGGTGTCTCTGCCAGGGTGCCCCTGGGTAGGCGACACCTCCTGGCGCTCACCCACTGACTGGCTTACTCACCGCGCTCCCTCCTCCTGGCTGATCCTGGCCTGACGTAGCCAGGTCGCCAAAGTCCCTGCCCACCCACCTTCCCACCAAGGCCTGCACCCCGGGGGGAAGACAGAGCCAGAAGCGAGGATGGCCAGAAGGGTGGGGACAGACAGGGGACCCTTCCCTGTCATTCGGGAGCAGTGGTCAGGGCCCAGGATGGGGACAGGCTGACGTGAAGGAAGCTACTTGGCTTCCCCGCTGACAGGCCGGAGGAGGAGGCCAACGGTTGTTTGCTGTTCCCAGAGGGGAGGGACCGGATTTGGCCTGGAGTGCTTCTGGCCTGGCCGGGAGCCTAGGGGCTTCCGGCCGCCTCCCAGGAACCCTCCCAGCCCTCTCTCCCTTTCCCAGAGAGAGCTCCTGCCAGTGAGGCTCAGGGTGGGGGACCATCCCGGGTCCTCCTGCCTGCCTTGCTGCCCACGACTTTGCCCCCAGCGAGGCCCACTCACTGCCCTCCCGCTGGACTCACAGGCCTGTGGACAACCCGGAGAAGTGCTCTGCCAGCTTGGGCGGCCGTAGGCTACCAGCAGAAAACAAAAGGCGCTCACACCCGCTGGCTTCTGTCCTGGACAGGAGGCAGTCAGTAGTGGAGGGAAAGGCCTTTCCCCCCAGCAAGGCTGCACCCCAACACCCCCGCCTCAGTAGCCAACACCTGAGTGTGAGCAGAGCGGAACAGGGCCAGGACACCCAGAGCGACCTCAGGATACTGTGCCTTTGTGTCCCCAACAATGGTTCCTTTCGTAGCCATTAGACCCAGTGAATTCTGTCTTCCCAATTCAATCAGTAATGTGTGGCTATTGACCTGCTCGGTTGGTCTAAGGGTCATTCCCTTGCCCTCGAGTGGCCACATCCTAGAGCCCAAGGTGCAGCATGGTTCTGGCAGCCTGGAGCTGGCCAGTGGAACTGGGAGAGGACTCTCGGCCGGCATGGATCCAAGCTGCCTTGGGCTCCTGAGCTCCTGTCGTCCCCTGGCATGGACACGAGGGGGCCCCCACTCCCAGGCTGCTGGGGCCCTAGGGGAGGCCCGACCCAGACAGCCACCTCTATGTGAGGGAGACTAGAGAGCTGCTGGTCCTTGGCCAGATTCCACCGGGTGGCAGGGGCCAGCCTGCCTGCCCCCACCCCCACCCGCCACATTGTTGGTCAGGCCCCTTCCCGGAATTCCGGCCGTCTCTGGCCTTTCTTCTGCCTTCTCCTCGGCCCTTTTCCTGCCGAGCTCCTGGGGAGCCTTCCTCCCCACTTCCCTCTATTGGGAGGTGTCCAAGCAGCTCCAACACCATGGTAGGGGGATGGGGAGGGCACCCGACCCGACCCTCAGCAGCTGGTCCCAGACCTTGGGCTCCAAAGCAACAGCTGGAGCTAGTGGGGTGGGGACTCAGGGCCAAATGTAGACAGGCAGGCGTCCTGTCCCCTGGGGTTCCCACTGGGGGATGGGAACTGGCTTCCCCACAGGGGGTCTGGAGGCTCGGTCACCCTCCCCTCAACAGGGGCCTCTGCCAGCTCCATTGGAGCCTGACTGGGGGGTTCGGGGTGGTCCATGGACGGGTGTGAGGAGGAGGTGGGTGTGAGGGACACGGCGTGAGGCAGGTGTGTAGAGGGGCAGGGGTAGTGTTAAGGGACCTTCTAAGTCGGCTCCAGCTCACAGCCCTGGGGCGGTGAGGGTGACGGAGGCCAGTGGGACCGCAGGGCCCCTGAGGAGTCGAGAGGGTGCGTGGCTGGCTCTCACGTCCCCTCCCGCCCCCAGCCGAGAAGGTCAGCTCCCTGGGCAAGGACTGGCACAAGTTTTGCCTCAAGTGTGAGCGCTGCAGCAAGACCCTGACGCCTGGGGGCCACGCCGAGGTGAGCCCCCCCGGGGCTGTGGTGGGGGCTGCAGGGCTCTCCCCACCCTCAGCAGGGAGGGGGACCCAGGAAGCTCAGGCACTGGCCCTCACCCTCTCCCCCTGCTCCTCTGCCTAGCATGACGGGAAGCCGTTTTGCCACAAGCCTTGCTACGCTACTCTGTTCGGACCCAAAGGTGAGCTCAGCTGGCCAGCCGGCCGCCCAGCTGGACCTGCTCTGGCTGCTGGGGAGGGGTGGGCCCCTTCTCTCCATGCCCTTCCCAGGACTGTGCCCCAGCGCGTGGTGCCCTCTGGGAGCAGGGTCCTGACCCCATAGGGTGGGCTGTGGAGGGCCATTTTCTGAGAAGTTGGGTGAGGTGTTAGGCCTGGATGGTGGGCGGGGCCACTGGCCACCCACCCTACAGCGCCTGCCACCCCACAGGTGTGAACATCGGAGGTGCCGGCTCCTACATCTATGAGAAGCCCTCTTTAGAGGGACCCCAGGTCACTGGCCCCATCGAGGTCCCGGTGGCTCGAGCTGAGGAGCGTAAGGCGAGCGGCCCCCCAAAGGGGCCCAGCAAAGGTGAACCGGGTTCTGTGTCTGGGGGGAGGTGTGGGAGCCCCTGGGCTGCCCTGACTCCTTTCCACCTTCCACCCCAGCCTCTAGTGTCACCACTTTTACTGGAGAACCCAACATGTGCCCCCGTTGCAACAAGAGGGTCTACTTTGGTGAGTGAACATGCCCAGCCCCGACCTATGGGAGGTGTCTGCCAAGGGCCCCTTGTCACCATCTCTTCCCCTTCCCAGCTGAGAAGGTGACTTCTCTGGGCAAGGACTGGCACCGGCCATGCCTGCGCTGTGAGCGCTGTGGGAAGACGCTGACTCCGGGCGGGCACGCGGAGGTGAGGGGCCCGCATGGGCACGCTCAGGGGTCCAGGCCAGACGGGAGGGGCCTGGAGAGGGCCCAAGGGTGGGGATGCTGGGCTCCAGAGGGGAGGGCCAAGCCTGGTGATGGGGGCTGCCCCCTGGTGGCCAGAGTAGAGGAGCCGGGCACTGCAGAGGCCCTGTGGCCCCAGGCACCACCAGTTGAGTGGACTGGTCATGGTTTTGGGGTCTTGAGGGCTCTCAGGGAGGGAGGCAGGTGCGTGGACAAGAAGGAGGCCACCGGAGGGAGTGGGGAGACAGGAGTCTGTGGACCCCTGCCTCACCCCCACCCTGTCCCCAGCACGATGGCCAGCCTTACTGCCACAAGCCCTGCTATGGAATTCTCTTCGGACCCAAGGGTGAGTGTGGCCAGGAGGGTGGGGAACCAGGTGCCTCCTGCCCCCTCCGCACCCCTCCCCACCAGCCTTTTGGGCCTTTCTCCACAGGCGTGAACACTGGAGCCGTGGGCAGCTACATCTACGACAGGGACCCCGAGGGCAAAGTTCAGCCCTAGGCCCCTGCCCCAGGGCCCACTGCTTGGCTCCGTGGGGAGAGTGACCAGCAGCCCACTCCCGCCTAGCCTCAGCTGGTCCGGCCCCGGAGTCCAGGGCCTGCGTGTTGGGGGAGGAGGAAGCCAGTTGGGGCATCTCCAGAAGAGGCCAGCCCGTCCCCGTTTCTCTAGGTGTGTCTGCCTCTGTGTCTCAGCACTGTTACCCCCTTTTGTGTCCTGCCTCCCTGTCTGTGTGACCCCACATGTCTTCATGTCTGTGTCTTCTCCCCCCTGTGTCCCTGTGTATCCCCGTGGCCCTGGGCGAGTCTCTCTGAGGTGGCCAGCCCACCTCCCCTTCCTGCTGCCCCACGCCTCCCTAGTGTTATTTATCTCCCTTTGCGGGGTGGCACAGCCACACCCCTACCCCTCACAGTGTCCCCAGACAAGGCCCTCTGCAGTCTCCCACACTGCCATGCAAGCGCCGCCCACCACCCTCACGTGGTTCACACCCAACGCTGAGATTCTTGCTGTCAATAAAACGTTTGAGGATTACAGGACCCAGCACTGCGCCTCTGGTTGTGAGGTCGATGCGAATCCAGGACAGGGTCCTTTGTCCCATCCACAAATGCTCCCAACACGCCTGGGCCGGGCTTCTGGTGGGAGGAGGTCCTATTCCCAAGGTTGATAGTGGAGGGCAGCTGAGAGGGGGTCAAGTAGGTGGAAGTGGGAGGGTGGGAGGCTTCCTCGGGGTGGGGTCCAGAAGAGGAGAGGAGCCTGTGTTATGCCGAGGTCACCTCCCTCTGGAGCCTATAGGGCTGAGCCCGGACTCCTGGAAATGCCAGCACTGGGCACTAGAGCCAGGAGATGCCTGGGTCCATCAGAGGCCCGGAGGTGCTGGGTCAGCCTCGGTAAAGCGGCAGAGGGCATGCCACGTGAAGGGAGAGGGGACAGGTGACCAGAGGAGGGGGTCCTCTGCAGGGTAGATGGCCTGAGCTGGGCCTTCAGCCCGGGACTGAGCCTGGAAGTCCAGAGGGGTGGGATGTGGTCAGACCAAGACCGCCCGGGCTCTGCCGTGGCTTTTGTGTGCAGGGCTAGCAACCTGGTGGCCATGGTGGTCAGCCTGGCTCAGCACTGGTGGTGGCCCAAGGACGGAGGGTGGGCAGCCCGAGGGCAGGGGCTTGCGTGCCCCACTGCCCGGGCGCGCCCGCCCAACCGCGTCCCGGAGTCTGCGGTTGCAGCGGTAGCGGGACGGCCTGGCTTTGCCCTTTCCCCTCGGACCCCTTGGGAGCGCCTGGGACTCGCCTCCCCCCGGCCCGCTGCCCGATACCGGCCGCTCCGGGGCATCCGCCAGGGGGCGCGCCTTCTCTTCCCCTCGGCGCCCCGGGGCAGAAGCCGCGCCAACCCCCGCGGCCCGCGCCCGCCTCCGCGCCGGCCGGCTGGCACCGCCGGGCTCCCAGGTGCCTCCCCGTCCCGGGGCCTGGGCATCCGGGCCTGGGCGCCTCCTGTGCCCTGCACCCCAGCCCCAGCGGGCTCCGCCCCGCCCCCGCGCAGCGCGCCGGCTCGGGCCCAGCTCGCTGAACCTGACGCCGGGCCCTTTGTCCGACGGGCGGCCGTCCGCGTCCCAGGGGGTGGGGGACCGGCTCCAGTGTCCGGCAATGCCAGGCCGCCCTCCGGGCCAGTCCCGGCCAGGCGCCCAGCGTCTCCTCCCCCGGCCGGCGCCGGGAGTGCGGCCAGAATGTGACGGGCGGGCAGGCCTGCGTGGGGGACCCCCGGGCAGGTGCCCCAGGGCCCCCAGGCCGCACCCGGGCGGGACACTGGGCAGGTGGCGCACGGACGCGAGCTCAGGGGGGCGGGGACGCCTCCCCTCCCGGCCCCGACCCGCGGCTTCCCACGCGGGGAGTCGCCCCGGGGCACCTGACTTCCCCGAGCGCCCCCACTGCCGTCGCGGGGGCGGGCTCCCGGTGTCCGACGGGAAATTCCTATCCTCTCGGGGTGGGGAGGGCGCTCGGCGCCTCGCGCGGGCCCGGAGCCGGGGGCGGGGCCTGTTGGAGCGGCAGGCCCCGCCCCCGGCGCGGGCGCGGGCGCGGGCGCGGGCGCGGGCGCGGGCGCGGGCGGTGGGCCGGGGACCCGCGCGGACTCGGGGCGCCCCACCCCCACGGCGGGCCCGAGGGCGTGCCCGCTTCCTGCGGGCCGAGGCTGACGCGCGCTCGTGTTTGTTTCCAAGGGGTTGCTGTGGAAACCGGGCGGCGCCGCCGCTGCCAGTCTCCTGCGGCCGTCGCCCAGCGCGCGGGTGGGGCCGCGGGGCCCCCGAGCCGCGGGAAGCTGCCCCGCGGGCCAGGTGCTTCCCGCGGCGCCCGCAGCCCCGGGCGCGGGGGGGGAGTGAGTGGGCGCCCGCCGCCGGTGTGCCCCCTTCCCGGCCTGGGCTCCGTCCCCGGCCCTCCCGGGACACCCCGCTGGGCCCCCGGGCCCCAGGGCCGCGAGGAGCACCCTCCTTCACCGTCCTCCCCAACTGTCCCCGCCTCCCGCGGGCCCCGCCTTCCCGTGACCCCGGCCGGGCCCGCACCTCTGACCTGGGCCGGTGGGGCCCCGCCGCCCCCACCCCTGGGCCCCCGCCGCTGCTCCCTGTGGGCCCCCCCCGCTCAGACCGGCGCCTCCGAGCTGCTGTGGGACGGGCGCGGGGACGGGGCCCTGGCCGCCTCCTGCGCCCAGGCGCCCGCTCACTGCCAGCGGCTGAGTGCCGGTGACCCCGGGCGAGGCCAGGCAAGGGTGGGTGGGCTCCCAGGCCCGGGTGCGGGCGGCGCGTTTCCCAGGGCTGGCCTGGCTGCGGGGCGCTGGCTGTTGGGGGCGGGCTCGGGGCCCAAGAACAGGCCCAGCAGCCGGGCTGGTGAGGGTGGAATTCGAGGCGGTTTTGCCTGGGCTTTGGCTCCAGGACGCGGATTCCTGGAACCACGCTCAGCTCCGAGGCCGGGGGAGGGCAGAGGCATTCGGTCTGGCCAGCCCGTGGACCCCAGGCTGGCGGGCAGAGGCAGCTCAAGCTCTTGGTGCCCCCACCCCTCTGCCTGCCAGGCACTCTGGAGAGGAGGGGGTCCTTGCCCCCACAGGGCCCCCGTGAGGCCTGGGTGGCCCTGAGTAGAACCCTTCTGGGAAAGGGCAGTCTGTCCCTTCCCCCATGCCCCGGGGCTAGGAGGGGCGGTGGGGCCCAGCAGGCCCACTCTGGGACCAGACCTTGGGCCAGACAGGGGTTCCCGGGAGACAAGCTGCTGAAAATAGGCCTTGGGAATGTCTGCCTGTCCCTCACTCAGCCAGGCCTGGGGGCAGGGCAGGCAGGCTGGAGCCTAGGAGGGAACCCTCTGGTCTCTAGGCTCAGCAGTTGTCCTGGAGGGCGGGTTGAGTGCTCTGGGCACCTGTGTGCCGGAGCAGCGGACAGGAACCTAGCCAGCCTCCAGAGGGGACATTCTTACACCTGACCATGCTCCTCAGCTCATTGGTGCTGAGCAGCAGACCTGGAGGCCAGGGCGGGGTGGCTGGGTGTGGCTCCAGGGGAGAGGCCAGAGCAGGCGCCACCGTCTTCAGAGGGAGCCCCAGGGAGCAGAACTTTCCCTGGTGGGGGCGGGTGGCCCCTGTGTGGATTCCTCTGAGGTCACTGGGGCCCAGCCCTGCCACTGCCCCCATGCGTATGGGCGTCTCAGAATTCTGTGAGGCAGGATCCTGCCTGGTTCGCCTCTGCATCCCCACAGAGGGAAGGGTGAGCAGGTGGAAACAGCCTTGGCTCTGCACCCAGGACCCTGCGTCGGCCTCCCCCAGGTCTTAGGGCCCTAGGTGCCCTCATGGTGTGCTGGTGCAAAGTGGGATGTTCTGGGCACAGAAGCAGCCCGGGGCAAGCAGCTGGGGTGCTTTGTGTCTTGTCCTGGCCACTCTGTCCTTCACGCTGCAGACAAGGCCCCCAGGGCCTGCTGGCCGGTGCTGGCGGCACTGGGGGGCAAGGTTGGGGGCTGCATTTCGGGGTATATGAGGGAGCTCAGTGTATCTTCCACTTGTTCTTGCAACAAGTGCCAACAGCACCCCAAAAGAGTGGTGTCAGGGGTGGAGGGCCTGGCAAGGTCCTCAACTGGCCAGGTGGTCCTGAGTCAGGTGGATCTTAGGCCAGGTGCGCTGATGGAAGTAGGAGGCCTTGCACCTAGTGGGGCCCAGGTCTTGGGAATGCTGTGGGGGGCCAAGCCTCAGATGGGGCGCCTGGACATAGGGTCTGGGGGAAGCAGGAGCTGTCCACTGGGAGCTGCAGTTGATATGGGGTCCCAACTCCTTGGGCAGGCTGGATGGATTGGGGGCTCAGGGGAGTAGGGCACATCAGTCTGTGGCTGAAGCTTTGGGAGGGTTTGTGTGTGTGTTCCTGAGAGTGTGTGTGTATGAACTGAGTATCTGGAAAAACTGCTGTGTACCAACCAGAGGGCAAGGCCCGTGGCCCTTGCCCCCCCTTGGCATCCTCCCCCTTCCCTGCCCTGTGACCATGGCAACGGGCAATAACAGCAGAGAAAGCTAGGAAGGACTCATTACCCGGGTTTTCAAGGGGGGGCTCCCCCACGGGGTGAGGTTGGAGTCACAGTGGGGGGAGGGTGGGGAGAGGGGAGGACAGATGCTGGCTCACTGCCTCCCCCCCCCCCCCCCCCCCGAGCGCTGGCGTGGGCTGGGGGTGTGCACTGGACAGAAGCATGGGAAGCCGAGTGCTCTGAGAGTAACCTTGTGCATATCCCGAGATGCCCAGATGGCTGCCCCCCCCCCACAGGTATGCCCACAGGCAAGGAGACACACACAGGTGTGCAAGTCCAGGCACCCTGTCGCTGGCTGACCCCTCTGGAGGCAGCCCCACCCTGGCGCCTGAGGCCTCTGCCCAGCACACCCAGGAGAGGCAGCCTTCCCCAGAATTGCAGGTGGTGTGTGCAGCGTGTGTGGCCTGGTGACAGATGCCCCACCTCCCCTGACTGCCCTGGGCCCTGCCCCCCATCACCACTGGTCTCCTCCCCTCTCCTGTTCTCTCTCTGGATCATCATTCCAGCCAGGAGATGAGGGAAGTCAGGACCCACCCTACTGCTCTGGGGCAGCTGCATCTGGTGAAGGCCAGAGAGACACCCAGGGCAGTGGGGGCTCGTGGGCTGTCGGGCTGGTGGCCTTCGCTCCAGAAACCACAGTGAGGTGCCCAAGTGCCAGCAGATAGGGCAGGAGCCCTGATGGCATGGGAGCAGACCCGTGTGGGTGGGTGGGAGACTAGGGGTTCTACCAGTGCAGAGCATGCACCCCACTCTCATGGGCAGTGGGTGGCCAGCCACTGAGGGGTCCCAGGACCCTGGGCTGGCAGAGGCCCAGTGGGGGCAGAACTGTGGTCTCAGAGTGGGGGTCCCAGGGAGGAGAGAGCCACCAGAGAGAGGTGTGGGGAGCAGGCCACGGGGGTGTGGGGTCTAGTGTGACACCCTCACAGACAGAAGACTCTAGGGTCACCCTTGAACCCTGGGAGCTCTCACCCTTGCCACAAGCTGACCTCCTGGGGTCTGGGGGTGTTGAAATGGAGGCACCCATGGCTTCCCTCTGTATTCCAGGACCAGGCTGCAGGGCTTGGGGGCGGGCAGGTGGGCTTCAGGGAGGGTGAAGTAGGGGTCACTGAGTGCTGCCAGGGCCGAGCGTCTGCGTGGGGAGGCCAGGAGCTCCTGAGCTCTGTGGGAGGATGGTCTCCAGTAGGCTCCACGGGGATGGGGCGTGGACAGGCCCAGAGATGATGTGTTTTTTGGGATGGGTGTGTTGAGGGGAGATGACGCTAGTGGTGGCTGAAGGGAGGAACCCTGGACAGAGGGGAGGAAAGCTGGGGGCAGGAGGGGGAGAGGGCTGGACGCTTTGGTGCTGGGGAAGCCAAGAAGCTGGGTGTGGCATGGGGGCTCTTGGGAGCTGAGATGGGACAGTCTCTTCCCCCAGCAGAGAGGGGGGGGCCTGTGTGACAGACCAGGAGGGAGGAGGGATAGGCCAGACCTTGCCCTTCAGGGCACGGATTTTCAGGTGGGGGGTCCTGCTGTCTCCTGCCTGCACCCTCCTGCCTGCGGTGGAAGGATGGCCTGAAACCCAGTGCCAAACCCCTGGACCCACCCCATTCCTGGGGCGTGTGGGTCCCAAGGTCTCTGCCTGGCACCGGGAGGCGGGGGCCAGCTGATGTCCAGGGCAGCGAACTTGGACCACACCCGCCCCTAGGCGCTTCCCCAGAGATAAGGACCCTCCCCTGCTGCGTCTGGAGACAGCCTGGGCCCTGCACCAGCCCCCAAGAGCCCTGGGCCCAGTGCTCACTGCCTCCGCATGGGAGGGGGGCCTGGCCTCCAGTTCCCTCTTCCAAGTTACCCTGGGG
The DNA here is from genome assembly GCF_054644295.1 of Miniopterus natalensis. Taxonomy (NCBI): domain Eukaryota; kingdom Metazoa; phylum Chordata; class Mammalia; order Chiroptera; family Miniopteridae; genus Miniopterus; species Miniopterus natalensis. The sequence continues at coordinate 1,168,623 of NC_142081.1, read as the reverse complement.
ACAGTCCCACTGTGGTGGGAAGGGTTTCCCAGGGGTGTGGGGGCTGCAGGGCTCACAGGGCTGGGATGTCCCTCAGGAGTGGGGCTGGCCGGAGCGTGGTCAAGACCGGAGGGAAATTCTTGGGAGGCTACCCTGTCAGGTGTCCCCAACCTTCCACCCCGGAGGGGGCCGGGTCATAGTGTGTGGGGCGGGGTCGCAAGCCCTGTGCATCTACCTGAATTTTAGGGGTGAGCCGTCCCCTCTCCCGCCTCAGCCTGTCTCCAGGGGACTCTAGCAGGTGGCAGGTGCCGGGGACAAGGGCTGGGGACCGGCTGCGCCTTCCCACTCCTGGGGAGCCCCGTGGGCAGATCCTGGACCCCCAGACTCCACAGCCCTGGGCGAGGAGCAGCCCCCGGAGCAGCCCCACCCTTCAGGGGGCCCCCACGGGCCTCCTGCGCCCCCCAGCCTCTGCCTAGTGGACGGCTAGGCCCGGGGGCTGCCCGGAGGCGGGGACCTTTCTCGACCTCATGATCTGGATGGAGCCAAGGCCCCGGGTCAAGTCCCAGGACCGGGGGCGGGGCGCGAGGGGCCGGCCTCTAGGAGGCGGGGTCCCAGGTTCCCTGAAAGGCGCGCACGGGGCGGGACCCACCCAGTCCAGCGCCCCCATCCTGCCCGCCTGGTCGTGCCCACCGCGCCCTCCGCCGCCATGCCCAAGTGCCCCAAGTGCCAGAAGGAGGTGTACTTCGGTAAGGCGCCCGCCCGGGCCGGGGGCACCGAGCCGGGGAAGCGGGCCCGGGGCGGCTCGGGGCGGGGGCGCCCGGGGGCCCCGGGAAACTGCCCCTGGGGCGGGCACTTGAGCCCTGCCCGCGGCCGCCTGGGTGTGCAGCCGGGACCCCTGCCGGGGTGACCGTCTCCCCACGTCCGGGTCTCTCCTGCCGCCTCCCGCTGGGCGCGCCCCGGGGGGACCCCGAGGGCAGGAAGGAACGCGGGGTCCCCGCCGCCCCTCCCGCGCTGGGTGAAAACAGGCCCCGAGGCCGGAGCCCGGGCGCCGCCCTCCTGCCCCGCGACCCGGGTCCGCCCCAGAGGCGCAGGAGGAAGCGGGAAGCACCCTCGCCCCCGCGCAGGGGCGCCCTCGGGCCCCACCCGGTGCGCGGCGGCCGGCCCCTGACCCCCGCCCCGGGCTAGCGCCCCCTCGCGTCCACTTGGCGGGGCTGACCGAGGGACCTGGAGGGACAAAGGCCGGCTGAGACTCGGGCGGCCCCAGGCGCGCGTGGGCAAGGCCCGGGGGGGGGGTGTGCCCTGCGTCCCCAGAGCGCCGCCTGTCCCCCTGCAGCTGAGCGGGTGACGTCCCTGGGGAAGGACTGGCACCGGCCATGCCTCAAGTGTGAGAAGTGTGGGAAGACGCTGACCGCGGGGGCCCACGCCGAGGTAGGCGGCGGGGCGGCAGGGGCGGGGTGCGGGGTGCGGGGTGCGGGGGGGCCAGCCGCTCACGGCCGTCTCTCTGCAGCACGAAGGCAAGCCCTACTGCAACCACCCCTGCTACGCCGCCCTGTTCGGGCCCAAAGGTACGCTCCGCGGCCTGGCCCGGCTCCTGGTGGGCCCAGCCCCTCGGTGGGCCCAGCCCCGCGGCCCCGGGCCACCCCTGACTTGCAACTGTCTCCTCTGCAGGCTTCGGGAGAGGTGGAGCCGAGAGCCACACCTTCAAGTAGACCCAGGTCCGCCCCCATCCTGCCCCCAGCCCAGCCGGTCCTCAGGAGGCCCTCCTCGCCCCGTCCGCAGTGAGGCCTGCACTTACCCCGCCCCTGTCTCTCTGCAGGTCGTGGAGACTCCATCCCTGGCCGCTCGCTGGACCACTGCCCCTCCAGGCTGATGTCCAGCCTTAACTCTAGGCTCCTGGGGGCTCCCCTGCAGACCCCATGCCCTCAATAAACCCAACACTGAGAAGACCTGCCAGTGTGTGCCTGTCGTTGGGGGGTGGTCGAGGGAACTGCGGTGGGGGTCCTGACGCTGGGCCCTTTGCCCTGGGGGCTCTGCTGGGGGCCCACTGCAGGCTGCATCCAAGGAAGTGGCTCGGCCACCCTGGACAGCCCCGTGGAGGCTCAGCTCTCCATTTCTCAGGCCCAAAGGTGCCCCAGCCCCACTGGGCTAGGGGAAGACCGGCCGGTTGACCACTAGGTCAGCGGGAACACCAGGCCACAAGTGCAGCAGTGGGAGGACCAGCCACAGGGTGAATCATCAGAGCTCATGTTGGTTCCGTTTTTGAGCTTTGGGGAGTTGTGGTGGGGAGTCCTTGCCTGCCCCCCCCTTCTTCCTGCCCCAACCTCATCGCCATCCTGGCGCTCTCTCACCAACCCAGCAGCTGTGCTCGGCAGGGGCCTCAGCCCAGACACCGCCGTCCCTCATTTGTCCCCACCTTGTGCCTGGGGACTACTCAGTGGCTGGCTGCCCAAATGGGGTGTTTGAGGACTGCCTGTCTGGAGATGGCTGGGGGCTTTCTGGAAACTCCCTTGTCAATTTGGGCATCAGCTGCAGACTTGGCCACCCTCAGAGCCCTCCCCATGTCCCCCACTGGCCACTCCCACTTCGGCCTGGAAAACGCCACCCCTCCCAAGTCTCTGCCGACTTAAAAGAGCCCAGAAGGGTCATCTTAGTTTGGAATGTGTCCTTGGCCCTGCCCCGGGGCTTTAGTGGGGCTTCTGCACGCCTGGCCTGGGCAGGCTGGGGGATGGGGGTGGCTGAAGGGCAGCCTGTAATGTCCGCTGTGTGTGAGACAGCGAAAAATGTGGCCGGGTAGCTCAGTTGGTTGAAGCGTTTCATACACCAAATGACTGCAGGTCCGATTCCGGGTCAGGGCACATACCTAGGTTGTGGGTTTGATCCCTGTTCGGGGCATGTATGGGAGGGGACTGATCCATGTTTCTCTCTCTCTCTTCCCCTTCCTCTCTCTCTCAAATTTGGTAAACACATACCCTTGGGTAAAGATTAAAAAAAAAAAAAAGATTGAGTGATTCACTGCATTCCACGTGGTAGGAGCTGGAGTGCTTCTGGTACAGATGGGGTGGGAGCAGGGAGGAGAGAGCACAGATGCTAGCTTGAGGCCAGGTTTCTCTGTGGACAGCGGTGGGCTGGGGCCGGGGGACACTGTGCAGCAGGTGTGCAGGGAAGCCTGCCCTGACTTTCTGAGACAGGCAGTGCTGAATGGCAGCAGAGGTCCCCCCACCCCGGGGGGGGGCAACTTGGGGTGAGTGTGAAGAGGACTGGCCTGCAGGAAGTGGGTCGGCCAGGCCTCAGGTGGGGCGAAAACACTCCAGGAGGAAGACCTGGCAGGTGCAAAGGCCAGACACGGTTCCAGATGGTTCCTATATCAGGAGCCATCGGGCAGACTAAGGAAAGTGGTCTTTATTCTGTAGGCTGCAGAGAGGGAGGGTGGCCAGGAAGACCTGTGGACTGCTGTGGAGCCAGAAGGCAGGGCCAGACCGGACGCCTGTGCTGGTCCCGCCTGAGCTGAAGGTGTACCTGGGAGGGGACTGATGGTGGAGGCCAGGGGGAGCAGGCGGCAAGCAGTGCACCTGGGCTGGGGGAGGGGGCCTCCGGTGGGGGTGGCCACTGCGGCTCAGGGGAGGGCATGGACAAGAGAAATGGCTACTCCAGGTGGGGGTGCCAGGGCAGGGGGCCCAGGGGCACCTGAGGTGGAGTCTGGGGGAAGGAGGAAGTCAGTTATGGGGGCACATGGGCGAGGAGCTGGCTGTGCCTGAGAGAGAGGCAGGCGAGCAAGGGCGAGGACTGGGAGGAAGACGGGGCCAGGCGTGACCACGCTTCTTGTGCGCTGGGCTGGGGCGGGCGCTGACTTCCCCTCCCGCCCTCTCCTCTGCCCCCATGCTCTGTCCTTACAGCGTTGCGGTTCAGTTTATACACCGTGAACTTCACCCGTGCGCGCCCGGTGACTCGTAGCGGGTCACAGGCTTCCGCAGCCACGGCCCAGTTCTAGAGCACCCTCGGCACCCACGAGAGCTCCCCGTGCCCAGTCCTGGGCTCCTTCGGGGCCACGCTTGCCGTGCCGGGCATCTCAGAGGGCAGTACGCACACGGGCCGCCCCCGCCTGGTGCTGCCGCACAGCCCGGGCTTGTCGTGAACGGAGGTTCGTGCCTTCCGCGCACGGGGACGCGGGGCTCGCAGGTTCCCGGGCGGGCGTTGCGGGGAAGCCCTGTCTCACGCGGACGGAGCTTCCGCACCGCCTTCCCAGCGTCCCTTCAAAGACCGTCGTCGGTGGCGGGAGGGGCCCGAGGGTGCGGGACGGAGGGAGGCCGGGCGGGGAGGGTGCGCGAGTGGGTTCGGGTGGGGAGGCTCGCCGGCCTTCCCGGTGGAGCCCCAGCCCGCGCGGGCCGGGCGGAGCCGTCGGGTGGGGGCGTCCCCAGCGCCCCCCGTCCGGGTCTTGGTGCGCACTGCGGCCCGAGCGCCCCCTGGCGGCCAGGCCGGAGAGGGCGTCTGGAGGCCGAGGGTCGCCCGCGGGGTCGCAGGCGCCGGGCGAGTGGCGCGACCTTTCCGGCCGCAGGGCCTCCGGGAGCGCGGCCGCGGACCCTCCGGCCGTGGATAGGCTCCCGCTGGGCGCAAAGGGGTCAGGCGCTGATTGGTGAGGTCTGGGCCGCGGGGTCGGCTGTCGCCGCAATTGGGCCGCACGGAGCGGACCCCGCGGAGCTGTGGACGCCGATTGGCCCCCGCTGGCCGGAAGTGCCTCCGCCGCGGGCGGGACGGGCTGAGCCCAGGCGCCGCGGGCGCCGCTCATTGGGCCGGGGCGGGCCGGGGCGGGGACTGGGCGCGGGCGCATCAGAGGCGGCGCCGGCGCGCGGATTGGACGCGGGACCCGCCGGCGGCGGAGCGCGGCCGTTCGAAGCCATTGCCGGCTGCATGGGGCGGCGGCGGCGCCGGATGGACCCGGCGGACGCGGCCGGGGCGCTGCCCGGGGCCATAGCCGCGCTGAGCCGGGCGCTGCCCGCCGGGCCCAGCCCCGAGACCTTCCGCCGCGCCAAGTTCGACCGTCCGGAGGCGGTGAGGCCCGCGGGGCGGGCGGCCGGGCGCGGCGGGGCCCCGGGCGGACGCTGGGCGGCAGCCGGGCCTGCTGACCACCCCCTCTGATTCCCGCAGGCCCCCGCGCTCTGGCGGCTGCTGTTCCGCGCGCTCTCGCAGCCGCGGGCTGACTGCAGCGCCGCCGCCCCGCCCGCCCCGGGTAAGCCCCGCCCAGGCCCCGCCCCAGGCCCCGCCCACGCGGGCCCCACTACCGAGCAACCGCTGGCCCCGCCCACTCTGGCCAACCCCGCCCCGTAACCCCCTCCCGGAGTGCCTGGCCCCGCCCGCCCGTGTAAGCCCCGCCCCCGTGGGCCCTGGCCCCGCCCACCCGCTCAAGCCCCGCCCCATCAGCCCTATTTCCTCCAGTAGGTCGGGCCTCATGGGCTTTGGTCCCCCCCTCACCCCATAAGCCCCGCCCTTTCGCCCCGGTCACGCCCAGCCCCCCAGCCCCTCATTTGGGAGTGGGGGGCGTCCCTCCCAGGGCGCCCCCCTGAGCCGGCTCGCCCCGCAGAGGCGCAGGCCCGCTGGGTGAAGTGCGCGCTGCTCTCCCAGGGCTACCCCCGGCGGGGGCTGGCCCGGCTCCCCGAGGACGGCTCGCGGGGCAGCCGCGAGCTGCTCCTGGCGCTCTCCTGGCTCCTGGCCCGCGAGTCCCTGCTGCAGCCGCTGCTGGCCCAGACCCGCGTGCGGCTGGGCGACGAGGTGCCTGTCTGCGAGGTGGGTGTGGGTGAGGGTGCGCCCGTCCCACCCGTGGCCGGGGCCTTGGGCGCAGCCTGCCGGTCCCGCGGGGACGGGCCTGGGCCAGCCCTCAGGACAGCCCTGTGGGTCAGGGTTGGCATCCTGGCCGCCCGGTGAGGACACGGAGGCTGCGCCTCCACCGCCCTCCGCGTCCTGGCGTCCTAAGCCGCCCCTCTCCCCAATTCTCCCCACCCCTCCTTTAGGGCAGGTGGTGTTTGCCCACAGGCTCTGGCCCTGACCCTTCCGCTGCACTCTCGGGACCCCACGGCTCTCACTCTCAGGGGCCCCCTTTCTTTCTCCCCATCTGGGCCTCTGCTGCCGGGTGGGAGCCCGGCCTGACCCTTGCCTCCCCTCCAGTGTGAGGCCCTGGCCAGCCCTGGCCGGCCTGCACCGCGGGTGGAAGCACACGGCCCTGTGGACGTCCGCCACCTGCAGTGGCTCATGGGAAAGCTGCGGTTCCGGTGGCGAAACTTGATGGCCAGCCAGCAGGAGCAGTGCGCCCTCCTGGGCAAGGTAGTGTCGCCAGAGGACTGTCCACACGGGGGCAGTTACCCTCTGAACTCCAGGCTGTGGGCCGCCCCTCCCTGCCTGGGGCCTGTCCAGCGAAGCCCTGAATAGGCTGGGGCCTTGGCCTTTGGCTGGACGTGGGCCTCCCAGGCCTGGCTGGGGGCTGACTGGTTGGTCACTGCCCTGAGGTGGTGCAGAGCCTGAGACTAGGGCTCCAGGTGGTGCAAGAGGGGCCTAGGGCAAGTGGAGCTGGACATCGCTGGGGCAGGGAGCCAGTGGGCTTGACCTCCCTCCAGTGCAGGACTCCTTGGTGCTGGAACCCTGTCCAGCCTGTATCTCCACCACCAGCAGAGGGTTTTTGCTCAGCTGGCCTTCCCTGGGACCCCTCACTCCGTCTTGCCTGGGCCTCGGCTCCAGCTACTCCTGCCGCTTGGGACATGGCCACCTGTTAACCTGCATGCCACCTTCAGGCCTCCCCTGGCTGGGGAGCCCTCTCTGTCCTCCAGGCCCAGACAGGTCACTCTGTGTCCCCACTGGACCGCTGAGCCTGTCCACAGGCTGTTTCTCTCATCACACGGTCTTGGCACTTGGCGAGCTGAGGGGGGAAAGAAGCAGAGGTGCCCCTCTCTACCCCCACTGTATCCCTAGAGCTGGGTGGGATTAGGAGGCCATGGGGGGAACTGCCCAGTGCCCTCCCTCTGCAGAGGCCTTCTGGTAGGCTCTGAGCTGGTCCCCAGCAGGCCGAGGACTGTCCTGCCCTGGACTGGCTTGACCAGGTGTGCCCTCTCTGTGCCTATTCCCTCATCTGTAAGGTGGCACTGCTCAGCCTGGCTCTGTGGTGCCCATTTCAGATCCACGAGTACACTCGCGGTTGCCACAGTGACCGTAGCCTTGGCCATCTGTCTGTTACCGAAACGGAGCTGCTCAGGGACCCAGAGGTTGGCCAGCAGGTGAGGGCTGGTTGGCAGCGGTGGGAGGGGTCTGGGGGAGGACCAGGGCTTTGAGCTGTTTCTGTCTGCCAAGCTTACCATCTTGTGGGTGTGGGGGACAGGCAGGTCCTCAGGTCTCTCCTGGCCCCGTAGACCACCCAGCGCTGCAGGAATGTGGACTGGCTGCTGTGTGTGTGCAGGTGGCTGGCAGGGGCGGGTCCGGAGGAGGGTGCTGGAATTAAGGAACACCACTGCAGCATCCCAGCTGAGGGTGTTGGCACCTCGAGCTCATGCAGGTGTTACCTGATGATGGGGATGCCTGCCCTGCGTATTCCACACTCTGACAGACTCAGGGCTGGCTGTCACTGGAGGGTCGGGCGGTGTGAGGCTGGCACTGCCTGGCCCCAGAGGTGCTTGGCCAGGTGGGGTTGCTGAGACTGGTGTGGTCCCTGCTTCCTGGCCCAGCGGGTCCCAGCTCCTGAGCCGTCTGCTCACAGGGGGCCTGCCTTCCTTTGTAGGGTCAGGGTGCCCAGGTAGGGATGCCTACCTGGCCCTTGGTGCCTGCTGAGCCTGCATCCCTGGCAGACGCTTCTCTGGGGCCCACCTGGGAAGGGCTGTGTTGGGCCCTGGAGATGCTGAGGCAGCATCTGGGCCTCCTGAGGTGCCCTTGGCTCTTTTCCCTTTTAAGGGTGACTCAGGTCCTGGCTTGCCCCTGGTCCCCAGGTTGGAGCAGAGCAGAGGCTGCATCCATTGGTGCCTCAGGACTCAGGCAGAGTGGCCAGGTGGACAGGCCATGGTTGGCCTCCTTTCAGTGTTTCTGGATGGGGAGCTGGTGGGAGCCTGGACCTCCTGTCTTCGGGGCTGCACTCCTGGGATGGGTTCCAGAGGCTTCTGGAGTGATCCGTGGTTGCTTTGTGAACAGCCAGGCATGCTGCAGAGGGACTGGGCAGTGTCCTTGGTTGCTGGCTGAGCTGCAGCCTTTTCCTTACACCTCTGGGTCTGCCCTGCCCCAGCCCTAGGGGTGAAGGGGGCTTGTTGCCTTCCCCCTCCTTAATGCTGCCCCTTTCTCATGCCTGTGGGACTGTTCTTGGAAAAGGCATTAACTGCTTTTCTCATTGACCAGTGGCATGTGTGTTTGTGTGTGTGTGTGTGTGTGTGTGTGTACATGTACAGGCACTTTTACGTGTACCTGCAGTGTGAGCGTGTACCTGCGGTGTGAATGTGTGGGCCACGCACTCTGCCTCTCTACCCCCCCCAGGCTGTGTGCTCCCCAGGCAGCAGGCTGGTTCTCACGGCATGCCTGCCTTCATTATGCCTGGCGATGGGCTGGGCTGGGCCCTTGGTCTGCCATTCAAGGCCACCCCCATCTGGTCTCCTGACCAGGTTCCAGCTGCAGCAGGGAGGCCCCTGGCTGCCTGGCCAGCACTAGGAGTTGTCTCTTGGGCCAGGGGCAGCATGGGATTGGGGTGCAGAGCAGGGAGCCTTCCCTGGCTAGAGGAGACTGGTGGGGTTGTGCAGGGCGTGTGCACTGGCCCTTGTGAGCGGCAGCCTGGCAGAGCTCGTGTTTGGCTGACAGGGTGGCTGCTGTGTTCTGGACATTTGTCCTGGCTACAGAACATGCTCCTGGGTTCCCACACGGCCCAGCACCTCTGTCTTTTAGGAGGAGCTGAGCCCGTGGCTGGTGTGGTTGGTATCCAGCTGTGTGTCCAGAGAGGAGCCACCACAGGCACCTGACTTGGGGGGTTCTCAATGGGGATGGGGGCTGATGGTGGGCCCTCAGGTGGATCCTGCCACTGGTCCCTCTGTGGGTGGGGGTCCTAGCCAAGTTTCCCAAGGCTGAGGCAGGGGCTGGAGGTGCGAAGTGTGTGGCGGTTTGTCAGCTGGCTATGGACCACCTGGGCTCATGTCCACTCCAGCAGGGTCTGCAGGTGTGGGGCCCTTGGGGCACAGGGTCCATGGGTGCTGGCTGTGTGTGCCAGGCAGGGGTGCTGTGGGGCTGTGGTGGGCTAAGGGTTGTATGGGGGCACCACACAGCCTCTGCCCTGGTGTGGGGTTCTCCCCCAGAGCCTGGCAGCCTCCAGGGTGCAGCCCCCAATCAGCAAAGGATGTGGGGTGGACGTCCCAAGTTAGGGGGCACCTGGACTGACCACTGACCCCGAAGGGCTACAGTCGGGGCTGATATGGGAAACACAGGCCTGCTCAGAGGCCTGGTCGCATGTGGCAGTGAGGCTGCCTTTTGGTGCAGGGAGATGGCTGGGCCAGCGCTAGGCCAAGGGGACTGAGCACAGGGGCCCGAGAAGGGTGGGTAAGGTGGGTGGGGTCTCAGCGCTGGGGTTTGAAGTGCCTGTGGTTCTGACCCGGCCTGTTTCTGGTTTGCGCTGCAGCTGCTGCAGAGGCTGAAGACTGAGAATGCCCGCCTGGAGGCTGCCCTGGAGTGGCGGCAACGTGAGCTTGTCTTCTGGCAGTGGATGGTCAGGACACCTTCTACCGCCTCCCTCCCTTGCCCTCCCTCCTTCCCTTCCCTGGCCTGGGCCACAGCAGCCCCGGGGTGGTGGTGAGGAGTTGGGGCCACACACCAGCCCAGCCTGAAGCCAGCTTTGTATCCAGGTCTGTGGAGCTGAGTCTGGGGCTCCTTCCAAATGTCCAGTGGTCCCTCCACCCACCCTGCCAGCTCCTGGGAGGCCCAGACTTCTCGGGGGTTTGCAGACTGGCCTCTGTGCCCCTGCCTCCACCCTGCCTGGGTGATGGTCGCTGTCTGGCTCGCTGTGTGACCTGTGCCTCGTCCCCACTAGCTGGGAGCTGGGCTGCGTGTGATGCCGAGGCCTGTGCTGCCCTCACTCGGGCCTCTCTCTGCAGGACACGGTCCTGGGTGCCTGCCCCCCGGAGGTCTCACAGCCCACGTTTCTGACCAGTGTCCGAGAGTGCGGGGCTGATGCCTTGGAACCAGTGGCACGGGAGCTGCAGGCCCTGCAGGAGGAGCTCCGGACGGCGGTGGAAGCCAGGCGGGCGGCCTGGGTGGCCAGGGTGAGTTCACATGGGTTAATCCGAGTGTGGTTGGTGTACTCACGGGTCAGACTCCAGCGGAGGAGGGTGCATGGCCAGCCCAGCCACTCAAAGCCTTTCGTCCGTGTTGGCTCCCATCCCTGTCATCTCCCGTCCCTGTCATCTCCCATCCCAGGGGCCTGTGTAACCTGCTGGTGGGCATCTTAAACTGTGGGCATGGTTTCCCCTTGAAGTCTTCAGTGTACCCCGAAGGGAAGAGCACAGGGTTCTGAGGGCCTGCAGCTGCCCCCCTGCTGTCTCGCTGCTGTTGAGGTCTCCTTCCCACCCCGGCGGTGACAGCTGATGTCTGTAGGGGGTTTTGTAGAAGGAACGAGGCTCGGAGCCCTTGATGTTCTCTGGCTGGGAATCCCAGGCTCAGGGCCATGGGCTCCCTGAGGATGTGGGGAGAGCCTCTTCCTCTCCCCCACGTTCTGCCCCCAACCCCAGGAGGCCTCGGCAGGCTGTGCCCTCGGTCCAGTGTCCCGCAGGTCAGTCCCGCCCCACACTCCCCTCCTGGATTCAGGCTGGGCTTACTCTGGAGTGGCAGGTGGGGCTGAGGGTGGGTGTCCCCTGGGGTGGGTATCTTGGGGATCTGAGCTCTGGGCACTAAAAGGGCCCCAAGGGACTTGGCCTGCTGGGAGCTGCCAAGCTGTACCCCCAGACCTTGACCCTGGTGAGCGAGGTGGCCCTGCAGCTGGTGGCCGTGAGGGCTCAAGTGCTACCAGGCTATGGGGGGGGGGGTCATCTGTCGCCCTGTCCCTGGAGCCCACGGCTGCTGCTCAGGGTGTAGGGGCTTGGGGAGGGTGCTGCGGAGCCTGGAAGGGCTGGGCCTTTGAGCTGGTGTAGGGTTGGCCTCTGGTTCCCTGGGAGCCATGGATCTGGCCCAGAAGCCCCTCTCAGGGTGCTGGTGGGGGCTGCGGGGCCTCTGAGGGCCTGTGTCAGGGCCCAGTGAGTGCCATGGGGACCCAAAGCCAGTGTCCCGGGCGGGATGTATGTCTTGGCCCCCGAGTAACCAACTTTTCCCGTTGCAGGTTGGAGGCCAGGGGCCAGAGTGGCACGCTGCCCAACAGGCTGTGCAGGAGGCCGTGAGTCGAGAGCTGGCGGCTCTGCCACAGGCCTGGGAGCGAGCCAGGGGCCGGGCCCAGCCCCATGGGCCCCACCGGCTGGTGAGGACTGAGGCTGGCGTGCCGGGGGGCCCGGGTCTGCGGGCTGCTGAGGTGATCGGGACTCTGAGGAGCCGGGAGGCCTGCCTGGAGGAGGCACTGCACCAGCTACAGGCACAGTGCCGGCAGCAGCTGGCCAGGCTGGCAGGAGCTCGGCCTGGCCTCATCTGGATCCCGCCGTCCAGACGCTGAGGGCACCTGCTGTGGCCTGGTCTGGCCTTAGAGGGCAGATTCTAGGCTGGGTAGCCATAGAGTTGACGTAGAAGCAGTGCCCCACCTTCCTGACCCTGGGTCATCCCTGCTTCAGACAGAGCTCAGCCCCTTGGCCAACAGTAGCAGGAGTGGCATGGGCGCTCCCTCCTCAGGAGGTCAGGCCATGTCCAGCGTGGCGGCTGTGGGCTCTCAGGGTCGAGAGAGGACTCAGAAGTAAATGCGGAGAACTGGCCATTCCTCCGCCACCCTTTCAGGTCTTTGGGGACAGGAGTGGGAAGGGGACCTGGGAAGTGGTGGCCAAGACTGGGCCTGGCCAGAGGAGCCTGGGAGTTGGAGGGACGGCTGTGGCCCGTAGCACAGGGTGGTCCCGGAGCCCCTGGGGGGCAGGCATTGCCCTGGACGCCCTCTGGCTGCCCTTCATTCTGGCTGTCATTGTACCACCAGGACCAGGCCTGCGCCTGGTGCGCGGGGGCCCATGGGAGCTGGGGTGGGGCCTGAGCACGGGGTGAGGGGGAGGCCACTATGGACAGAGGGGGCTTTGTCCCTGAGCCTGCTTGGTGAATGGGGCTTGGTCCTGACAAAGAGCCATCTGTGTGCAGGGGATGTGCCCCCAGCTGCTAGAATCGCCCCCAACGCGTCCCCCCAGGAGGCACGGGCAGGCTCCCCTCTTCCCAGGGCAGTTGAATCCTGAACCCCAACCTGCTGCTTGGCAGGTGAAGGGGCCAGTGGGTGGGCTGCCTCCTGCTGCTGCCGCCGGCCAGCTCAGGCCCAGGCCACCCCTAGCCCCTGGGTCTCCTGCCTCACCCCCTTCCTCGTCTCTCAGCGCTTCCTGCCTGCTGTGTGCGTGCGTGTGCTGGATCCACAGCTCACACGGGCACCAGCCCCTCTCAGCCAGTCCCTGGCCGGACCAGGCGGTGGCCAGCAGGTCCTCCCTTTCAGGAGCATATCCCTGAGCTTGTCCTTGTGGGGCTGGTCCCCAGAGAACCCTGGGCCTTTGCCCACCTTCCTGGCCTGGAACCCTTTCCTCTGATGCCCCTCGGCACCACTGCCCCAGCTCCTCTTAGGTCTCGTTATTCCCCGCTGGCTCCAGCTGTGACCCTGGGCACAGGGGGCCTGACCCTCCACCTGCACCCTCTGAGTGTGTGCGGTCACTTGTGGACTCCCGGCAGCTGTCCCCCCATGCGGTGCCTGACCATCCTGACCACGGGGCAGGACCCCGCTCATCCCGGAGACCCCTGCCTTGTGTGGACTTCCATCGCCAGGACGGCCACAGGCCCTTGTGACCTTGATTTTCAGGGACCCAGATGAAAGTCACTGTTACAGAACTGTCACTTCTCAAACTGATCTGTGGTCAATACACTTCCGGCAACCCCACGTGTCTGTCGGTGTGTCTCCAGCTGCTGATTGTGGAGCCCAAGGGGGTCGGCCGAGAGTCCTAGCGAGGGAAACAGCCCCCACAGCGCTGGCTCGTCTTAAGGCTACCGTGACCTGGAGTGGGGCTGGGAGTGAGTCAGCGCTGCTGAATGGTCCTGCTGCGCTGAGGATCTGAAGTCAGGTGTGGGCAGGTGGCAGGTCTTCAGTCCCCACGCAGGCTGCCATTTCTAACTCCCTGCCCATGCGGTGGCATTGCCCCCAGCCCCAGGCAACCTCCGTCCCCTGCTGCAGGCGACCTGACAGCTCACAGGCCTGATGCCAGGGCCAACACCCTCCCCCACCCCCCAGGCTGGAGAGGGCCGGTCTGCACAGGAGTGTGAGGACTGCGCCCGGGGACCCGCAGGGACAGAGCCCTGCAGGAGGTAGGACACTGGCCTGTGGGGATTGGCTTCCTGAGGCCAAGAGGAATTAGACTCCCTAAGCTAGGAGGCTCTGCTCTTTCAAAGACCATGGAGAAAGGGCAGACCGGCCAGAGCGGGAGAATTTGTGGCATTTGTAGCCAATAAAGAGTTGACACAGAACTATTAATCATTGTGAAAGAAACGCAAAAAGTGAGCAAAACCCAAGGGCTGCCACCGCCGAGAAACAGGAAGTCAGGTAACTGAGTCAAAACGTTCGCCTTTCGTAACCAGGGACAACCAGGGAGTGATAGCATCGGAGCCAAGGGGCGGGGACGGCAGGCAGGCCTCGGGGCACAGTGGGGCCCCTGGCGGGGTGCACCCCGCCATCCAGAACTAACTCATCGCCTGCCCAACGGAACCCCTGTCCCCATTACGCAGGGACCCTCCCCTCCCCTCCCCTTCCCTGGCCCAGCCCCGGCACCGCCGTCTGCTCTGTCTCGATCTGACTCCACATCAGTGGGGTCACAGTGTCGGTCCTGTGTCTGGCTTATCTCACTGAGCATGACATCCTCAGGTCCATCCGTGTCCTGGCAGGTGTCTGCTTGTCAATCCTTTTTAAAAATATTTTTATTGAATTTTAGAGGAAGGGAGGGGGGAGAGAGAAACATTAACGTGAGAACCAATCAGTGATCAGCTGCCTCCTGCACACCCCCTGCCTGTGACAGTCCCCAGCCTGGGCATGCGCCTTGACCTCGGAATCAAACTGGCAACCTTTGGTGCAGGGACCATGCCCAGCCAACGGCCACACTGGCCGGGGCAGCATGGTCGTCCTTTCTAAGGCTGAATAACATTCGTTGTGTGGATGGACCACAGTTTGCTTATCCATTTCTCCTCGTGGTTGGGGGAGTGTGTCCACATCTCGGCTGGGGGCGCACGTGTGTCTCTAGTTTCATTTTATAGACAGGTCTGGATCAAGAGCCAGACGTGGATGTGATGGAGAAAACCCTGGCATGTGGTGGGGAGGGGACCAGGTGGCGCGGCGCAGTCAGTGCCCCTCCCTCCATCTGCGTCAGGTCTCGGGGCTGGCACTGCCCACCTCGAAGGCTCCTGCACTCTTGTTCATGGGGTCATGGCCGCTGAGCAATTTTTCACAGCACCCTTGGCAAAAAGAAACACCTAACAGCTCTGTTTATTGGGGCCAAACAACTTGAGCATTTAGGTCCTAGTGACGGAGTAGCTGGTCAGAAAAAAAGCCAAAACAAAGCCATGATAACACAGAAATTGAAAAAAAAACCCACCTTATTCTTCAATAGGCACACTTTTAAAAAAAGTACGTTTTTTACTGATTTCAGAGAGAGGAAGGGAGAGGGCGACAGAAACGTCAATGATGAGAGTCACTGGTTGGCGGCCTCCTGCAGGCCCCCTGCTGGGGATCGAGCCCACAACCCGGCCATGTGCCCTGACCGGGACTCGAACCTTGGCCGCCTGGTTCGTAGGTCGACCCTCAACCGCCGAGCCAGGCTGGCCGGGCTTCACTTACTTATTAGCAGACTGTCTGGCCCCACTCCGCTCTGCACACCTTTTCAAACCCCACTCAGCTTGGACGCTGCCCCCTGAATGACCGACCCTGGTCCACCTGTGCCTGGCCTTTGCTCCTCGCTGGAGCGGCTGCTGTGAGCAGCTTGCAGTGCGACCCGCTGTTGAAACTGCGCACTCGATAGAGCTGCCCGTGAGGATCTCGCATGTTCAGTTACCACTGTGCTTCCCTGGAAAATCTAAAATGCCCTGTGGCTCCTGAGGCTTCCCTGCGGCACCCCGGGTGCCTCGGCACACAGTTTGGGAACGGGGCCCAACGGAGGACGGGCGTGTGTTTCCCTCTGTTCTTCCCGCTAAGTATTGTCTGAAAGCCCCGTCCCCGCAGCTGTGGGCACAGCCGATGCCTGCTGGAGAGTGGAGAGTGTCCCCAGCCGATCACGCCCACCCACCCACTTCCCACGGAGGGCTCCCAGGCCGCCCCCGGCTCCCGGCCACCGCGGACGGCCCTGCCCTCCTGGGCCCACGGGCGCAGGGCGTGGGGTGTCCATGCGGGAGCAGACTGATGGCACCTGCCGGGCCACACCGCCCAGCTCCCACGTTCTGGGTCTTGCCCTCCATCATTACCCCACTTTTCACAGGTGAGCAGGTGCTGAGCGTCTCCCGGTTTACGGGCCGTGTCTCTGCTCACGGCACCTGCGCGGCTCCCTGCGCCCGCCCAGCTTTGTGGGCCTCCTCTCTGCAAACTGCCTACTCACATCCTTTGACCATCTGCCTTTGGGGACTGCGGTCTTCTAAAGATGCTCTGCAGGAACCCTGAAAATTCAAGATATGAATCTCTCCTTGGTTTCGCGCGTTATAAATACCTTCTCTGTTCTGTCACCTCCTTAAAGATATGCTCGTGGTTTCCCTTGTTGAACAGAAGTTTAAGTTTTGTTTTAATCGCACTCGTTTTTTTGTGTTTTGGTTTTTACAAGTAACATTTTTGTTGTTAATCCTCACGTGAGGGTATTTTTCCCCACTGACTTTTTTAGAGAGAGCCGGGGGGCGACATCGATGTCAGAGAGACACATCGATTGCTTGCCTCCTGCAACTGACTGGGGCTGGGCTTTGAACCTGCAACCCAGGCACATGCCCTTGCCTGGAAACCAAACCCAAGACCCTTTGGTGTAAGGGCCAACGCTCTAACCGCTGAGCAGCACCGGCCAGGGCCATGAACGTTCTCTTTAGGACATTCCTCCCTCTCCAGGTCATATTCTCCTGCGTTTCCTTTAACATCTGGTCTCCACCCACCTGGATGACACCTCTGTAGGTGGTGGTACGTGGTCTGGGCTTTCTCAGACCAGCACAGCGCTGAGCCCACGTGGCCACTGGCATCTGTCTGCCTCCATCTCAAACAGGGTGTCTCCACCTCCTCTTGCTAAGACTGCATTTGACCAGACTAAGAAGTTCCCTTCCTCCACTGAGGGCTCTTTTTTTTTTTTTTAAGTATGTTTTTATTGATTTCAGAGAGAGGAAGGGAGATGAGAGTCATTGATCGGCTGCCTCCTGCACGCCCCATACCAGGGATCGAGCCTGTAACCCGGGCATGTGCCCTGACCGGGAATTGCACCATGATCTCCTGGATCCTAGGTCAGTGCTCAACTGCTGAGCCACACCAGCCCCGCTGGGCTTTTTTTTTTTAATAAGTTGTGAACAGCTATTGATTCCATCAATGCCTTTTCTGCATCTATAATATAATCATGTTTTCTCTTTAACCTGTTAATGTGAATAACTGTACTTATTGATGTTTTAAAAATTTCCACTAAAAAATAATTGCAAATAAACCTGCAGAAGTTCCCACAGCTCCCAGTTTCCTCGGTCAACATTCACATTTCATCCCCTCTCCACCACTCGTGACATATGTACCCGTGGAACGCACGCAGCAGGCACCTATCTGTTCATACGGATTTGCACGTATCCTCCGTGCCATCAGAGAATGAGCTGCAGGCAGAATGCCCGTCATCCTAACCCTCGGAGTGGTCCCCAAGTAACAGGACTTTCTCCTGTGGCACTTCAGGAAATTACCACCAATACAATGTCCCCGTCTGACCCTCAGACCCCTCCAAGTCCCCACTGTCCTGAGGACGGGCTCAGGGGCCCACGACCCACCCCAGCTCATGTGCACGCTTGGTGTCCCCTCCCCTTAGTCTCCTTCCATCTGGAACGTTCGTCAGTCTTTTCTTTAAAACGTTCTTAAGCCTGGCTTAATAAATGAGTTCAGTAAGGCTGCAGGACACAAGGTCAATATGCAAAAGTCCATTGCGTTTCTACACACTAGCAAGCCGAGATGAGATGAAGTTAAGATGATTCCACTTGTCACAGGATCAAAAACAATAAAATACTTAGGAACAAATTTAAGAAAAGCAGGGCAAAACTTGTGATCTGAAAACTATAAAAAACACTGTCAGAAAAATTAACAAAGACCTAAGGAAATGGAAAGACATCTTACGTCATCACCAAGTGGACCTAAGGATTCAACTCAAGCCCTCTCAAGGTCCCAGGTACCTCTTTGGGAATTGACAACTGATCCTAAAATCCACGTAGAAACACAAGGGATCCAGAATAGCTAAAACAATCTTAAAACGGAAGAGCATGGCTGGAGGACTCACACGTCCCAATCTGAAAACTTAGCTACTGCATGGCTACAGGGATCAAGACAGTGTGGTGTGGGCAGGAGAGGAGACGTCCGCATCAGTGGAACAGAGTTGACAACCTAGAAGTAAACCCTCGCCCGGCCGGGCGTGGCTCCGCGGTTGAGCGTCGACCTAGGATCCAGGCGATCGGGGTTCGATTCCAGCCAGGGCACATGCCCAGGTTGTGGGCTTGATCCCCAGTCGGGCGTGCAGGTGGCAGCTGATCAATGACTCTCTCATCATTGATGTTTCTCTCTCTGTCCCTCTCCTTTCCTCTCTCCGAAATCAATAAAGATATATTAAAAAAAAAAAAAAGAAACCCTCACATTGTGGTCAACTGATTTTTAAAAATATATATTTTTACCCTTACCCGAGGACACTTTTTCCATTGCTTTTCAGAGAGAGAGGGAGAGAGAAACATGGATGTAAGAGACACACATCGATTGGTTGTCTCCTGCACGTGCCCTGACCGGGGCCAAGGGTCAAGCCTGCAACCGAAGTACATGCCCTTGGCTGGAATCGAACCTGGGGCCCTTCGGTCCACAGGCTGACGTTCTAACCTCTGAGTCAAACCAGCTAGGGCTGGGCTCAACTGATTGTTGACAAGCGCGCCAAGACAAGTCAATGAGGAAAGAAGAGCCTTTTATTATTATTATTAAATGTTTTTTATTGTTTTCAGAGCGAGAAAGGGAGAGGGAGAGAGAGAAACATCAATGATGAGAGAGTCATTGATCAGCTGCCTCCTGCATGTCCCCTACTGGGGAGGGAGCCCGAAACCCGGGCATGTGCCCTGACGGGAATCTCATGGGCAGCCTCCTGGCACACAGGACCATGGTCAGTCAACGGAGCCACGCTGGCCGGTGGGAAAGAAGTCTTCTCAGCAGACGGTGCTGGGACAAGAGAATGAAATCGGAGCCTGGATGAGTTTCCTAGGGCTGCTGGGACAGATGACCACACGCTGGGTGCCTTGTGACAACAGAGATGTGCTGTCTCAGTTCTGGAGGCCGCAGGTCTGAGACCAAGGTGTGGGCAGGGCTGGCTCCTTTGGGGGCTCTGAAGGGGAACTGCTCCGGGCCCCTCTCCCTGCCCCGGGCCCCTCTCCCTGCCCCGGGCCCCTCTCCCTGCCCCAGGCCCCCTCTCCCGGCCCCGGGCCCCCTCTCCCGGCCCCGGGCCCCTCTCCCAGCTCTGGGGCCCCTCTCCCAGCTCTGGGGCCCCTCTCCCAGCCCCGGGGCCCCTCTCCCAGCCCCGGGGCCCCTCTCCCAGCCCGGGGCCCCTCTCCCAGCCCCGGGCCCCTCTCCCAGCTCTGGGGCCCCTCTCCCAGCCCCGGGCCCCTCTCCCTGCCCCGGGCCCCTCTCCCGGCCCCGGGCCCCTCTCCCGGCCCCGGGCCCCTCTCCCTGCCCCGGGCCCCCTCCCAGCTCCCCAGGGGCCGCAGGCCCTGGTGGTCTCCGCCTGCAGTGCTGGGCTCTGAGCCCGGCCTGTCCTGTGGCCTCCTCCCCTCCGTGCGAGGTGTCTCCAGGCCTCTCCCCGTGTACGCGCCGCAGTCACTGTGCTCAGACGCTATCGGTTGGCCCGATGAGCCTGCAGAGAAGCTACCGTTGGCCCTGACACAATGCGGCCGGCCGGTTACGCGTGGATTTGAAAAATTCCTCACGTGGACACGTGCAGCTAAAACCTGCGCTGTTCAAGGGTCAACTGTGTCTCTAAAGGAGGCCCCGCGTCCCGGTGCCGGCGGGAGGGCTTCAGCCTGCCTCCTCCGACGCCCCGTTACCTCGAGGCGGACCGCAGGCCTGAGTGTATAGCCCCAACTGGCACGCGCCACCCAGGTCCCACCGAGGTCCCCGCGGGCGCCGCACGGCCCCGCGTCCGGGTCAGCGGCGTGGGCAGGAACGGGGTCCCCCGGGTCCGCGGCCGCGGGCAGGGGTCACCGGTGGTCGGCCTGGGAAGGGGCCGCCGGGCGTCTCGGGGGCGAGCAGGCCGGGCCGCGGCTGCGGCGAGGCGGGTGGGCGCTTCCCGGGCCTGCGCGCGGCCCTGGGGGCGTCCGGCTCCCGCGAGCCACCCGCGCCTCCGCCGCGCAGCGCTGTCGCCGTGGCAACCGGCGCCGGACCCCATCCCCGCAGGCGGCGGGGCCCCGGGCGCGGGGCGGGGCCTCGGGCGGGGCGGGGCGCGCGGGGGCCGGCGGGCGCAGCGGCCGACCGGCGGCGGGTAGGTGCGGGCGCGGCGCGCGGTTGCGCCCGCGGGGCTGGGCGGGGGCGGGGCCCGGGCGCCCCCACTGCCGGGCGGCGGGGGCGGGGGCCGCGGGGCCGGCGTGAGGCCGGGGCGGCGGGGCCGAGGCGCAGCCCGCGGGGAGCGGCCCGCCCCCTGCTCCAGCCTCCGCCGGCCGGGCCCGCGGCCTCGCTCCCCTCTCCGGTGGGCACGGGCGTGGCTCTCGGTGGGGCCCGAGCGCGGGGTGGCCGGGGGAGGGGCCCGAGGCCGCGGGGCCTGAGAGTTCCGGGCGGGGCGTGCGGGGTCTCCAGGGCCAGCTGGGGCGCGGGGGTCAGGCCCCCCGCTTTGCGCGCAGGGATCGGGGCTCCGCGCCCCCGTGCGCGCGTCGGGGGGGTCTGCGCCCGGTCGGACGAGGGGCGGCGGGCGCGAGGCCGCGGTGGGGGACGCGGGGGGGCGGCTGCGCGGGCGCGCGGGCTCCGGCCTGGCCGACTGGGCAGGGAACTGCCAGGCCTCGGCGGCGGCCACGGGAGGCCCGGGTGTGTCCGGGGGGCTCCCGGGTCAAGCCTGTCCACCCGGGGGTGAGAACAGGGTGTGTGTGTGCGTGGGGAGCAGGAACTCGTGGGACCGTGGGGGCGGGGGCGCGCTTAGAGCGGCCGCGTCCTGTGCGTGGCCGTGGGGACCCCCGGGGGGGCCTCCTCCCCAGTCGGCGGGGCTGCGTTGTCGTCAGGAGGAGGCCGAGCCCTCGCTCCACAGTCACGGGTGACATTAAGTTTTATGTCCCTGTCTAGACATGACAGTAAACAGCCCTGGGGCCAGGGGTGCGGTGGAGGGGAGGGGAGCGGAGAGGGGCCGGGCTGGAAGCGAGCCTGCAGGTGCCTCCTGGGCGGGTGGGGGTGCGGGTGGCTCCACAGCCCCCCGGGGTGGGGCCCGGCCCAGGTGTGGGACCCTCAGCCCGGCGTGTGACTCCAACCAACTGGTGCCGGGGGTGTGAGAGGCTTGGGGCTGCGGAACCCAAAGCGGGTCCAGGTGGGCGCAGCCGGGGCGGCTTCCTGGGCGCTGCAGGAAGGTGCAGGGGCCGAGCGCACGGGCCCGTCCGGGGAGCGGGGAGCGCGCGTGCTGGCCCCGGGCAGGGGCGGCCGGCGGGGGTGCGGCGGGGGTGCCAGCCTTCCAGGGCTCGGGAGCCACGGTGGGAGCAGCGCGGAGAATGTCCACGTACAGGCCTGTGGAGGGTGGGCGCGCGGGGAGCCCGGGGGGCCGGGGCGGAGAGATGCGAGGCCAGGCCGGGGGTCCGGGGGGGCCTCTGGGGTCGCGCCCTCAGGACTTGGGCGGCCCTCGGCCCTGGGTCAGAAAACCCGGGTCTCGGGATGGGGCCTGGGCCTCCCGAGGGCGCGGAACTGAGGGCACAGGCCCGCCTCTGCGCCCTGCGTGGCGCCGGGGAAGAGAGGGCGCCCGAATCCCTGCGGGAACGGCCTGGGGCGCGGGGCCTGGGCCCCCGGGGCCGGCGGGATGGAGGCGCGGGCCCAGCGGGGACGAACCACCGCGGCCCCGGGGGCTCGGAGGAGCCGCTTCCGTCCGTTTGCTTCCCAGCGGCTGCGGCGGGACGGAGATCTCGGGTCTCAGGTGGGGCCACAGCGCCCCCTGGAGGCCCCGCCGCCGCCTCCGCCGCCGGGCGCGCAGGGGCGCGCGCGCCGCACCCGGGGCCGGGGCGCGTCGCGGGGTCGGGAGGCCGCGCCCCCCGCGCTCTCACTCTTCTCTGGTCTCCCCAGGTCCGGAGCTCGCGGGCCAGGAGCGGGGCGCCCCCGGGGAGGCCGCACGGGCCCCGCCGCGCCATGTCCGCGGGCTGAGCGCCGTCGCCGCCGGGCCTCGACCCGCCTCGCGTGGGGGCCGCGCGCCCCCGGCCGGAGCCCCGGCGGCCCACCATGGTGCTGCCGCCCCCGGACCGGCGCCACGTGTGCCTGACCACGCTGGTGATCATGGGCAGCATGGCGGTCATGGACGCCTACCTGGTGGAGCAGAACCAGGGCCCGCGCAAGATCGGCGTGTGCATCGTGGCGCTGGTGGGCGACGCGTGCTTCCTGCTGGTGCTGCGCTACGTGGCCGTGTGGGTGGGCGCCGAGGTGCGCACGGCGCGGCGCGGCTACGCCATGATCCTCTGGTTCCTCTACATCTTCGTGCTGGAGATCAAGCTCTACTTCGTCTTCCAGAACTACAAGGCGGCGCGGCGCGGCGCGGCCGACCCGGTGGCGCGCAAGGCGCTGACGCTGCTGCTGTCGGTGTGCGTGCCCGGCCTCTTCCTGCTGCTCGTGGCGCTCGACCGCATGGAGTACGTGCGCACCTTCCGCAAGCGCGAGGACCTGCGCGGCCGCCTCTTCTGGGTGGCGCTGGACCTGCTGGACCTGCTGGACATGCAGGCCAACCTGTGGGAGCCGCCGCGCACCGGGCTGCCGCTCTGGGCCGAGGGCCTCACCTTCTTCTACTGCTACATGCTGCTGCTGGTGCTGCCGTGCGTGGCGCTCAGCGAGGTCAGCATGCAGGGCGAGCACATCGCGCCGCAGAAGATGATGCTCTACCCGGTGCTCAGCCTGGCCACGGTCAACGTGGTGGCCGTGCTGGCGCGCGCCGCCAACCTGGCGCTGTTCCGGGACAGCCGCGTCTCGGCCATCTTCGTGGGCAAGAACGTGGTGGCGCTGGCCACCAAGGCCTGCACCTTCCTGGAGTACCGCCGCCAGGTGCGCGACTTCCCGCCGCCCGCGCTCGCGCTGGAGCTGCAGCCCGCGCCCCCCGCGCAGCGCAACTCGGTGCCGCCCCCGCAGCCGCTGCACGGCCCGCCCGGCCGCGCGCACGGGCCCTCGCCCACGCGCGACGCCCTGGACACGTGACGGGGCCCGCTTGCCCCCCCCCCGGGGACGCCCGCGGGCGCGGAGACCTTGGTGCGCACGGGATGGGCTGGGGGGGCCTCCCCGCTGCAGCCGGTTCTTCATCTCAGGGACCCCTCGGACCACTGACCTCAGCCCCGCTCAGCCAGCCGGCCCCGGAGCGGGAGTGGAAGGGCCCTCCCCTGCCCGCTGGGGCCGGGGCGGGAAGGGCAGACGGAGGGGAGGGGACGGAGGTCTGGTCCCTTGGGGTCCCTGGTGGGGGCCCCTGGCTCAGAGGTGGGGGCCAAGGAGGCCTCTGTCATTTTAAAGACTCGTGTTTACAGTTTTGTATCCAAAGTCTCACTGTGCTGCCTGTTTGCCGGGTCCTGGGGAGGGGAGGGGGGTGGGGGGGTGGGGTGCGGTGGGGGGGAGAAGGGGTTGTGAGTGCGTGATGCCCGGAGGCTGGGACTCCTCTGGGGTGGGGCACCATTGCTGCAGTCCCAGGGATTCCTCTCCCCAGTCTCACTGTCCCCACCCCCAGAGGTACCATCGCCCTGACTCTGCTCTTCGGGAATATCTTAACCCATCCCCAACCCCAGGGCGCCAGGGCCCATGTCCCTGACCCGCATCTCAGGCCCAGAAGTGTCTCCAAGGCCCTGATTCTGCTCCGGTGCCCAGGGGCTCCCCCAACCCACAGCAGCTGGAGCCAGAGGAGGCCCAGCTTTGCTCCTGGGTGACCCTTGCAGCCTTAGGCCAGGAGCATGGAGCCTGGCCCCACTTTCCCCAGCCTGGCCCTGGCACAGACTGCGTGGAGCCCGCAGCAGCCCTGGCCCAGGCAGCGTGGCACCCTGGTGGGGCACAGAGGACAGGCATTGGAGTCCATCTGCAGGTCTCTTACCTGGCTGAGCCCAGGCAGAGGGCACCTGTCCGTGTCCCTATGGGAGGCGGCCTTGTGGGGCTGCCAGACTGAACGGATCACCAGGAGGGAGGACCAAGGAGGCCTTCGGGTGCTGAGGCCACAGGGTGGGACAGCCCTGGAGGTGTGGGGGCCTGAACCAAGCGTGGTGGGTGCTGGGCCAGTGGGTGGGCCTGGGCGGCGGCTTGGGTTTGGGCTCCAAGAGCAGGGGACCCCTGCAGATCCTGCTCTAAGTGGGCAGTGGTGTGACCAGACCGGAGCTGGAGGAGGTCACTGTGTGGGGGCGGCCTGGTGAGAGCACTTTAGGAAGTCGGGGGGTGGCGAGCAGCAGGGAGGCGGGGCTGTGGGACTTGGGGATTGCTGGGTATGGAGGTGAGGGGTCACCCAGGCCTGAGCCACCCCTGGGGGCAGGGGGGAGGGGAGTGACTAACACGAAGACTGCATGCAGGGCAGGAATTGGAAAAATCAGAATTTTGTGTAAGGACCTGGGCGTTGGGGTGTTGGTGCCCATCTTAGAAGGGTGCCTGGGGTGCGAGGGGCCCTGAGAGAACCATGGAATGACAGGCAAAAGCCCTGGGCTGGCCGAGTCCCCTGCTGACTCAGTGAGATGCCGAAGTTTCCAGCACAGAGCTGGAGAGGCTGTGGGGCTGGGGTGGGAGGGGTGGGCAGAGATGCCCATCAGTCAGTCAGGAAGCCCCGGGCCACTGGACCTAGCAGCCTGTAGACTGGGGTGGACGCCCACTTGAGTGAGCTCCCGAGGAAGTGGGCAGGAAAGTGGAGATGGTGGGGTCAGTTCCTCAGGAGGTTTAGCTGGGAGTTGGCCTGGGTGTCCTTGTAGCCTCTGCCCCCGGGCAAGGTCAGATGCCACCTCCTCACAGACCTCAGCAGACAAGAGGTCAGAGGACAAAACCTAGACATGGTAACAGCTGTCTGGACAGCCATCCATGCCAATGTCCCAGAGGGGGTGGTCCTGGCTGGAGAGACAGCCCCACTTCAGGTGCTCTGGGAGCTCGCCCCGCCCAGATCTCAGGTGCCTCACCCATCGCCTGGGAGTCGGGCATCGCCAACCCTATTCTCAGGGTCCCAGCCTAACGGGCCACAGAGAGCTCAGAGTGAGCTTGCTCCCTGATGGGGGTCCGACGGCCTGGGTGGGGGACAGACTTTGGGGGCTTGCCTCAGTTTCCCCTCTGTAAGCCAGACATGTGGGGATTAAGCGAGCTGCCCATGTGACATGCCGGGGACAGTGCCGGGTGCGTGGAAAGGGCAGGTAAGCATTCGCTATTGTCGGGATTCTCATTTTAATGGTGTTTTGGGAGAGAACGCTGTTAAATGCCCACGCACCATCCTTTGTGGCTCCCTGGAAGTCCCCCAAACAAACTTTCAGCCTGTTATCGGGCTGAAAAGGAATATTGCAGGCGCAGTGACTGGGCCGCGTGAAACTGCACACGGCAACATGCGCGGTGGCCGGACCGGTGGCGGGAAGCCAACCCCCTTCCCTGAATTTAGCTCTGCAGGATTTTACCCACGAAAGTTGCACCTCACGGTCCTCCTGGCCAAGCAAGAGAGCTCAGAGGATCTTCACTCGTTCCTATGGCACGGGGCCGACCATGGGGGTCATCGGACGTGGTGCTCATTGGCCCCGAAGGTCACACCGTGCCCAGAGCTCAGGAGCAGTTTCTGGGTGCCTGCAGGTGAGACACTGTGGTGCCTCAGCCAGGGGTTGTGGACCAGGAGGTGGGCTGTGCTGGCCTCTGGAGACGCCGTGTGTGGGGAGCGACAGGCCCAGCACACGCTGCACGCAGGTTCCACGTGGGCGGGCCGCACACAGGCATGCAGGTGCCCCCCGTGCGGGACACGCCTGTGCCGAGGACACTGCCCCCCGACAGGCTCTGCGCTTGGGAGAGACGGGCGTCACACAGGTGGGCGGGCTCCCCGCCAGCTGACCTGACCCTGGGACTTGACCACGTCAGAGTTGCCTGGGGGCCGGGAGGGGAGAAGAGGGCGCGGGTACCCTGCGGGATGGAGCTCACCTGCCTGAGCCTCGCGGGCCGGGCTGCGGCTGGCAGAACACGCAATGGCCGCAAGGGGGCTCCCGAGCCCAGCTTTGACGGGCTGCGGGCTGCGGCTGGCAGAACACGCAATGGCCGCAAGGGGGCTCCCGAGCCCAGCTTTGACGGGCTGCGGGCTGCGGCTGGCAGAACACGCAATGGCCGCAAGGGGGCTCCCGAGCCCCGGCTTTGACGGGCTGCGGCCTCGCGGGGACCCCGCGCACCTGCAGGCCACGCGGGGCTCCGGCTGGACCCGCCGGCCCGCAGCCCCCCACGGGCCCCCGGGACGGCGCAGTAAGGAAAGCCACACCCGCCCACGACCATGCCAAATGCACCGATACTAGGGAAAGAAGGGAAGGCGGAGAAAGTGACGGCGGAAGAGCGGGTGCCCCCAAAGGAGCGCGGGCGCGGCGCCCGCGAGGGGCTCAGCGCGGCCAAGGGCAGGGCTCTGCGCCTTCGGCCCGACGCAGCCAACTTCCTGCGAGCGGGAGGTGCCGTGAACAGTTCCAGGCAGAGGCGCGCGGGGATCCTCGCGGGACGGGCCCGCGCAGCCCGCGCTCCACGGGGGTCTCGCAGACGGGAGTTCCGGGAGCTGTTGCGGGGGGCAGAGTCAGGGAGGAGAGTCGCTGCTGAAAAAGGGGGAGACCGTCCAAATGCAGAAGAGCCCCGGCCGGTGTGACTCAGTGGTTCCAGCATTGGCCACGCCCCGAAGGGTCTCGGGTTCGATTCCCGGTCAAGGGCACTTACCTGCGTGGCGGGTTCACTGCCCGCCCGCGCCCGGGCGCGCGTGGGAGGCAACCGGGTCTATGTGAGCACATCCGTGTTTCCCTCTCTCCCTCCCTCCCACTGTCTCTGAAAAGCGACGGAAAAAATAGCCTCAGGTGCGGATCAACAAGAAACGCAGAAGATAAAATGTCTGCAATTACTTGGAGCTAAAATTCCACGAAAGTGTCAACGCACTAGGGGGCCGGGGTGGGATTACCAAGGAGCCTAGCTTGTGGTAAGTGCTTTCCTTGTTGAGAGGATGTGACTATTAGCAACTTCTGTAAATGAAAAGAGGTCATTAAAAATGAGTCTTAGCCCGGCCAGGTGTGGCTCAGCGGTTGAGCGTCGACCTAGAATCCTGGTGATCAGGGTTCGATTCCCCGTCAGGGCACAGGCCCGGGTTGCCGGCTAGGCAGCCGATCAATGACTCTCTCATCATTGATGTTTCTATCTCTCTCTCTCTCTCCCCCTCCTTTCCTCTCTGAAATCAAGAAAGATATGTTTTAAAAAAATAAAAATGAGTCTTAAAAAAAATCAGAAAGTATAACCTTTTAAACCAGCAAAAAACCAAACCAACCCCCCCCCCCCAAATTTATTCAATGGAAAGCAAGAAACCAGGAAGAAGGCAATACAAAGGAAATATCATAAATGAAAAGAGCAAAACATGGCGGCAGAAATAAGACAGTACACTAGCAATTACAATAAGTATTAACGGCTTAATACGTGAATCAATTAAGAAGTGGGTGTTCTTACGTTGAAATAAAAACCAAGACCAACTTTATAATTGACACAAAACAAAACAAAAACCAGAGAAGTTGAGAAAACAAGGACAGGAAAATCTGTGCTAAGAAACCATGACCGCCCTGGCTGGTGCGTGTCAGTGGTTAGAGCACTGGCCTGCACACTGAAGGGCCTCGGGTTCGATTCCCCATCAAGGTACATACCTGGGTTGCAGGTTCCATCCCCAGCCCCTGTCAGGGTGCATGTGGGAGGCAACCAATCGATGTGTCTCATGTCGATGTTTCTCCCTCCCCCCTTCCCTTCCACTCTCTCTAAAAAGGTGATGGGAAAACTATCCTCAGGTGGGGATTAACAGCAAAAATAACCAAAAAGAAACCATGACAGTTGCAGCCAGAGACGGGGCTGGAGAGTAAAGCTTTGTTTTGTTATTTTCAGGTTATTAATTTTTTTAGAAAAATATATCTTTATTGATTTCAGAGAGAGGAAAGGAGAGGGGGAGAGAGAGACAGAAACATCAATGATGAGAGAGTCATTGATCTAGCCCACAACCCGGGCATGTGCCCTGACCGGGAATCAAACCCGGATCACCTGGATCCCAGGCTGATGCTCAACCGCTGAGCCATGCCCGGCCGGGCAGGTTATTAAATTTTTGACAAGTGTCCTTTTAGAGTAGCTCTAGATTCACAGACAAACGGGGGAGACAGTACACAGTATCACAGCGAGTTTCCCTGAGATTAACATCTTACCTCTCCCCTACGAGACATTTGTCTCAATCAAATGAACTGGCATTAATATGTCATTAACTAAAACCTGCCATTGATTCAGGTTTCCTTACCTTTCAGCCAGTATGATTTCCTGCCCTGTTCCAGGGCCCCAGCCGCCACCCCACTCGGCTTCTAGTCGTCACTCAGGCTCCTCTGTGTAGTTTTGGGGACTCGTGTTTCAGGACCTGGACGTTCCCAGGACTGGGCAGGTGTTTCCGTGGGGTTTGTCTGACGTTTTCCTCGGGATGACACTGGGGTTTGCACACCGATGGTGTGGACACGCTGTCCACCTGGATGGTCATCGCGACGCTGACCTTAGTCACCGGGCTGAGGTGTGCTGTCAGGTTCTCCACGGGAACGCGCCTCTTTCCCCCCTTGGCACAGCGCCCCCTGGAAGGAGGTCACCGTGCAGCCCACACCTGGGGGTGGGCACCGAGCCCCTCCCGGAGGCCCGAGCCTCTGCCCCGTTACGTGGGCTCTTCTGCAGGGAGACTGGGCTCTTCTGTCCATTGATGTTTTTATTGGATGGCTTGCTCGGAGCAGCGGGGACCCGGGGACACCTGTTTTGTACTTTGGGTTATTACTTGTCATGACTTAGTTTGGCTGCTCGGTGGTCCCACCTCTGGCCGCGGGAGCTCGTGAACTGGTCCAGTCACAGGGCGGATCTGCGACTCGGTCAGTGCGCACGGGCCTGGGCTTTCCCATCACATGTGTCCCCCACGCATGTCCAGGGTCCAATTTGTCTCCCCGAAGCCTCCTCGGACATTCCTGCTGTGCGTGGGCCCCAGTGAGGCCTGTGCGGGTCACTCGCGTGTTTGGTCTTGTCTTTGCCTCGGGCTCCGCGTGGTGTCCGGGTTCGGTGGGCGGCTTCGGGGAGCGTGGGCGGTGACTGCGGGGGTGTCCCTGGGAGCTTCGTTTCCGAGGGCGCAGAAGCCCCTGGCCTGCAGCAGTGCGACGGCGCAGGACGGCCGCCAGGGGGCTCCCGAGACCGCTATGCGGTCCTTGCGGCGACGGGTCCGGTCTTCAGGGGCTGTGGCCACACACCTGGTGTTGCCGTATGTGCCCTGAGGCGACACCCAGGAGCGACCACCGGCTGGTACCTGCTGCAGCTGAACCGGGGGAAAAAGTGCTTCCCTCTGATGCCCACAGAGCCGCCCGCCGGGGGGCCTGGCGCCCGGAACGGCAGGACTGCGGTGGCGCAGGACGGCCACCAGGGGGCTCCCGAGCCGCCGCCCGCGCCTGCTGCGCGGAGCCGGGCTGTCGCCCTGCGGGCCGCGGGCGGGTCCCGGGGAGTGTCCCCCGAAGTTGCGGGGACGAATACGGCACCCCGCTGCCCAGGGGGCTGAGCGGCCGGCTCGGGCCTCAACCCTCAGGCCGGGCTGGGCCGGGAGCGGTCAGGACAGAGACGCACCTGTGCGCCCGGCGCCCCGGGACCCCCCGTCAGGTGGTTCCTCGGGCCCCAGAGGCCACGGCCCCGGACCGGGTGTGGGGCTGGACCACACCCAGCACTGTCCACTGGCTGGGCCCAGCCCCCAGCCCAGGTGGTGCTGTGCGTGTCGCCTGCCCCTCCCCTGCCCCTGCCCCTGCCCCCTGCCCCCTGCCCCCTGCCCCCTGCCCTCTGCCCCCTGCCCCCTGCCCTCTTCCCCCTGCCCCCTTCCCCCTGCCCCCTGCCCCCTGCCCCCTGCCCTCTGCCCTCTGCCTTTTCCTTCCCGCCCTGCCCCAGCCAGAGGTCCGAGAAGAGCCTCCTGCGGACCAGGGGCTGCAATGCTGCCGGTGGCCTCACGGGGGCAGCAGAGCCCGGTGTTTGCGGGGTGCTGAGGTCCAGCCCCGAGGGCTGTGCTGGGCGAGGTGGGCAGGAGTGGGCCAGAGGGGACGCCTGCTCCGAGGTCAGCCCCAGGCCACCCGACCTCTGTCTCAGGCCACCCGACCCTTGCCCCAGGCTCATCTTGACCCCGTGTCTGCCAGGTTGAGCTCATCACAATGGGGCGGCCGTCGGGGCTGAGCTGGCTGTGCCCCTGGTGAGCGTCCACCCTGAGGGCAGTGTTCGGAGACCTCGGGTGGCACTGGGCCCCTGGACACTGAGACTGGTGCTTGGGAGACAGCTTGAGGGGACCATGCCCCTAATCACCTGTCTTGTCCTGGGCACCTCCAGAGTGGGGTGTCCCAGTGGGGCAGGAGGAGGGTGCCTGGTGCCTGCCAAGGGAGGAAGTCTGGGCATTGGGGTCACTTGGGCCTCCAGGGGGGAGGGTCAGGTGGTGGCAGTCAGGAGGGGACCAGGTCCTTAGGTGGCAGGTGGATTCATGCTCCAGGTTGCAGGGCCTATGAGGTCCACCAGGAGGCGCTTCTCCAGCTGTCACCCCTGGACGCAGGTGCGGGGTTGATATTCACAGGTGTCCCCAGTTTGAGGCTAACCCTTTGCCACCAGTTTGAGAACAGTAATGGTAAGGAGCGGCCTTTGGAACTGGCAAGGCTGCTGCTGATGACACAACGCGAGTCTTGCATCTGTGAGAAGGAGGGTCCCTCACACCTTCCATGGGCCTTGGAGCTGAGCTGTGGGGACACCCACTGGCTCCGTAGGCATTCCTGGCTCCTTGGGGCATTGACGGGTCACTTGAAGGTGTTGGCTGGTGGCTGAGCTCCTCGGGCCCCCACCCCTCGGTCTCTCCAGCCAGGAGTCCAACATCTCAGGGGGGGCAGTGGGGGAGCCGTCCTCCAGAGTCTCCGGACACCCCAGCCCGCACGGCGTCCTTTGCTGTCCTGGGCTGTGGGAAGCGGTCAGGCCAGGCCTGCTCCTGGCCAGGACAAGATGCTACCTCCGGCCTGGCCCCCTGCAGCCCCCTGCAAACGGTTCCTTCCTGTGGTCTTAGTGCGATCGAAGGCCCACTTGCAAGGGTGGACCCCGAGGAAGGAGAGTGCGTGCATGTCCACGCGGAGGTCATCTCACAGGTATGGAAACAGGGCAGGAGCAGGACAGACGCTCCTCATGGCCCCGCCGTCTCCACAGGTGGTGCTGCCCAGCACAGGGCCCCCTCCAGGGGTGTACGTGTCTGTCACTGCTCCTGGGCCCCCTCGGTGGGCAGAACTGGACATACATGGTGTGATCACCTGGACCCGCACCCGCACCTACACCCCGTCTAGGTCCGGCCGGGAGGGCCGGCCTCTGCTCTGCACATTGGGTGACATCCTGACACGACTTAGATAAGCGCTCGTGGGCCTGGGCTTTCCCGTCACGTGACCGCCCCCAGGCGTGTCCAGGGCCTGGTCAGTCTCCCCGGAGCCTCCTCGGACGTCCCTGCTGTGCTCGGCCCCACGCGATGCCTATTTGGTCACTCGCGTGTTTTTTTGTGTTTTTCTTATTCTTTCTTTTCCATCTGACTCTTCCTTATTTTCTCCGAATCTTTCCCCTTTTTCTGACACGCAGTGTGTTTGTATAAAATGTGGAATTTGTCCTGGTTCCTGCAGGTGGCTTTAGGGGTGTGGGCTGTGGGCGAACACGGGGCGGGGGGCTGGAGGCCAGGGTCTGGGACACCACGCGGTCGGGAGCATGTGCGATGGCGCAGGGGACCACCAGGGGGCTCCCGAGGCTGCTCTGCCCCTGGGGCTGGGCCGGGTCCCAGCGGCCCTGACACACGGGGGACCTGCCGGCGTGACCTGGGCCCACCGAGCCCTGACTGGCCCCCAGGGCTGATCCTGACCCTGCCCTGTCCGTGTCTAGCCACCTGCCCTTCTGTCCGGACGCTTCTAAGCCCTGTGCTCACCCCAAAATGTCAGGAACTGCACTTTATTTTTACTTAGTGTGAAGAGCTGAATTGTGTCCCCCAGATTCATATGTTGAAATCCTAAGGCCCACGGACATCAGAACGTGGCTGTGTATGGAGAGGCTTTAAGGGGTGATCAAGGTAAAATGAGGTCCCCAGGTGGGCCCTAGTGCCAACTGAGTCGTGACCTTGCAGGAAGAGATCAGGACACAGACACGCTCAGAGGGACAGCGGCCACGTGAGGACACGGGGGACACGGGGGGAGACGGTCCTCTGCAGGCCAAGGAGCGGGGCCTTCGAGGAACCAGCCCCGAGACACCCGTCCTGGGACTCAGCCCCCAGGGTGGGGCCACGGGCTTCTGTTCCTGCTGCCCAGGAGGCGGCACTGCCTCCTGCCAACCCCACCTGCGCGACGCTGACAGGTGCACCCCCACTTGGGGCCTGGTGGGGTTCTGACGACCACGAGCCGGGGCCTCATCGGCGTTGGAAAACTCCCAGTCGCTGCCTGTGCCCACCCCTGTATTTCTGCTTTTGGAAGAAAAGCCCCGGTGTGGTATTTTCCTGCTCCGGTGTACGGGCCACCTAACGTCCTGGTCGTGCTTGGTCTGTCCCGGGCCCTTTGTGCTGCATCTCGACTTTTTGTGCGTCCCAGGGGCTGTCCCCCTGGCTGGGTCCCGTGTGCCCCTGTCTCGCTGTCCTTGACTCCAGCGTCAAGCACACATTGTCCAGAAGTTCTTTCCAAACCCGTGGGTCCGTTTAAAATGTCCGTTTCCCTGTGTCACTGAGCACGGCGACGACAGAAGCAAGCTCACCAGGAGCGCAGTCCGCCCGACGGCTCCAATGACCGGCTCTTCTGGGCCCCTCGCGGAGCCTCCGGCACCGACCCCTGCTCGTGGCGCCGTCCTGCTCCTGCTGCCTCGCGGGCTCCGTGGCCCAAACCTCCACCTGCACACGCTCCGAGGCTTCCCTCTGGCGCCCGAGCTCCCCCGGGTGCCCACAGCGCCGCCCGCCGGGGGCCTGGCGCCCGGAACGGCAGGACTGCGGTGGCGCAGGACGGCCACCAGGGGGCTCCCGAGCCGCCGCCCGCGCCTGCTGCGCGGAGCCGGGCTGTCGCCCTGCGGGCCGCGGGCGGGTCCCGGGGAGTGTCCCCCGAAGTTGCGGGGACGAATACGGCACCCCGCTGCCCAGGGGGCTGAGCGGCCGGCTCGGGCCTCAACCCTCAGGCCGGGCTGGGCCGGGAGCGGTCAGGACAGAGACGCACCTGTGCGCCCGGCGCCCCGGGACCCCCCGTCAGGTGGTTCCTCGGGCCCCAGAGGCCACGGCCCCGGACCGGGTGTGGGGCTGGACCACACCCAGCACTGTCCACTGGCTGGGCCCAGCCCCCAGCCCAGGTGGTGCTGTGCGTGTCGCCTGCCCCTCCCCTGCCCCTGCCCCTGCCCCTGCCCCCTGCCCCCTGCCCCCTGCCTCCTGCCCCCTGCCCTCTGCCCCCTGCCCTCTTCCCCCTGCCCCCTTCCCTCTGCCCCCTGCCCCCTGCCCTCTGCCTTTTCCTTCCCGCCCTGCCCCAGCCAGAGGTCCGAGAAGAGCCTCCTGCGGACCAGGGGCTGCAATGCTGCCGGTGGCCTCACGGGGGCAGCAGAGCCCGGTGTTTGCGGGGTGCTGAGGTCCAGCCCCGAGGGCTGTGCTGGGCGAGGTGGGCAGGAGTGGGCCAGAGGGGACGCCTGCTCCGAGGTCAGCCCCAGGCCACCCGACCTCTGTCTCAGGCCACCCGACCCTTGCCCCAGGCTCATCTTGACCCCGTGTCTGCCAGGTTGAGCTCATCACAATGGGGCGGCCGTCGGGGCTGAGCTGGCTGTGCCCCTGGTGAGCGTCCACCCTGAGGGCAGTGTTCGGAGACCTCGGGTGGCACTGGGCCCCTGGACACTGAGACTGGTGCTTGGGAGACAGCTTGAGGGGACCATGCCCCTAATCACCTGTCTTGTCCTGGGCACCTCCAGAGCGGGGTGTCCCAGTGGGGCAGGAGGAGGGTGCCTGGTGCCTGCCAAGGGAGGAAGTCTGGGCATTGGGGTCACTTGGGCCTCCAGGGGGCAGGGTGAGGTGGTGGCAGTCAGGAGGGGACCAGGTCCTTAGGTGGCAGGTGGATTCACCCTCCAAGTGTCAGGGTCTATGGGACCCCCTCCCACCCTCAGGGGTTCTTCTCAACCTGTCAGACCTGCACACATGTGTGGGCCCGTGTCCAGGTTCTACATGTGTTTGTAGACCTGCCAAGTACATGTTCTAAACACCTGGGACTTTTTCAGGTGGCCCCAGTTCCTGTTTGCCCCTGGAGTGCCCTCTCCTTCCCCAGTTCCACCCTGGGGGGGCGACAGAGCCCGTCCGCCCCTTGTTGGTTTGCTGTGCTGCCCAGTGTCAGCCACATGCGGACCTGCAGGCACCTCCTCCGCCGAGGGGCCGCAGTGACCTCAGCGAGTAACACACAGAAGGACAAGCAGGCTGGGAGTTCTGTTCCCACCGGGGATGCAGAGCCGTCCTGGTGAAACCCCTGAAAACACTGGGCTGAAAAAGACGTAAAATTGCCCCTTTGCTTTGGCCAGGTGACCTGTGAGAAAGGAGGGGCCATGGGGGCCCTGGTCACTGCACACAGGTGGGGGCTACGGGACGGCAGGACCCCAGGTTCCTCGTGGGTGAAAGGGTGGTTGTGGGTCCCCAGGTGTAGCACCCAAGGGTCCAGGCCCTGAATGTGGGGAAGCTCGCATATCCTCCTGGGGAGACCTGTGCACCCCCTTTAGGGCGAGGGCTCTGGTAAATCCTAAAAGCAGATGATGAGGTCTGGGCAGAGACTGGGACGGACGAGGCCACCAGGGACAGAGGCTCAGAGTTGGGGCACCTCTGACCCTTCCCCCCAAAACTGCCCACTTCTGAGAGTCCTTGCCAGTGCCTCCTGTTCTCCTGCCCCCATCTCCTCCCTCCTCTCCCCACACCCCCCTCTTGTCTGCCCCCACCATGGCCTCCCCACTTCCTGCTCACTGGCCCCGCTGATCCCCCTTTTCCCTGACCCCATCCGACCTGTCTGCTGCTCCCAGTCCCTGCCTGTCCCAGGCCTCCCGGCCCCTGGGGATCAGAGACCCTTCCAGTTCTCGAAGTGTCCTGAGTGTTGAGTGCAGGGTGGGTTGGGCTGGGGGGCTGCTCCCGAGACCTCCCTGGACACACAACACCCTCCCCGACTGTGTCTAATTATATTTAGAAAGGTAACGCGTGACCGTCCCAGGTCTGCCGGCCCCTGGCCTCCAGGGGCTCGCACCCCTCACTTCAGCAAAAGGTCACCACCGAGTGGGTGTGTTTGCAACAGGTGCCTGGAGTTGAGCTTGTGGAGCAGCATCGGAAACTAAACGCAAACCAGCATTTTTCCCCAACCGCGTGGGGAGACCTGGCCAGGCCAGCTGGGGGCCCAGGCTAATGCAGGGCCACCGTCCTTTCTCTAGCCAGTCCTCTGGACCCTCGTGGCCACACCTGGCCCTGACTGTCTGTTGGGCCTGAGGGCTGGACGGAAAGTCCCAGGAAGGGAGCACCCCCCTCCCCACGATGGCCAGAATCTCCTTCCCAGTCACAACCCCTCTGGGCCCAGGAGGATGTGGGGGAGGTTGGAGGGGGGGGCAAGCTGGGGAGTGGGCCTCTGCCAGGGGCGTGGGGAGCCCAGGAGGGAGAGGCTGTACCCAGCAGCCCACAGGGGCCCCCGGGCCTCAGAGGCCTAGGTCTGAGGCTTCGGGCTCCCAGGTGGTGGAGTGGCCTCTGCAGTCGGGCCGCCACTCACTGGCTTGTCTCCCCCTCCACGGGCCCCTCCTAGCCCCCCAGGGCCCCTCGCCCGCCTCTCGTCTTTGGACCGAACTCTCTGGGGGGTGCCCACATGGCTGCCCCTGGACTCCTGTTCCACCCAGGGCTTTCTCTTAAAGAAAAAAACCTGTTTTATTGTGAAATGTCACATTCTGACAGAAGAGTGCCCCAAACCAAGACACACAACTCAAGAACCACCAAAAGCACCGGTGCACCCCCCATGCTGAGCCGGCCTCCACAGCCCCTCAACCGGGGGCACCTGCCTCCCCTGGAGCCTGGGGGCATGGGGCCCAGGGGCGGCACAGCCTGTGCCCCCGGGGGGTGGCCCTCACACGGCAGCAAGGCTAGGTGTAGGGGCTCGGCCAGGGGCCGGCTGTGACCAGGAGGTTTCCTGGGCCAGTGTCCTGCTGGCCAGAGGGCTCAGCAGGAGGGGACAGTGGGGTGGCGACGGGCTTGGCTGCACCTGCGCCCTCGGCTGCGCCCTCCCACCTTCACGCATGGACCCTGCCCGGAGACCCCCACAGCCGTGTGGGAGCCCAGGCCCAGGTGGCTGGAGGTGGCTGTGGAGGGAGGAGGCAGGGCCTGGCCGGGCTTCACCCCCAGAGCCCTGGGTGTCATGGTCAGCCTGGGCGCTAAAGCCACCCTCAGGGTGGCAGATGAGAGTCAAGGGGCTGGGAGGCCTGTAGGGAGGGGTCAGCATGGGGTCCATTGAAAGGGGACAGGCCCAGGCGGCTGGACCGTGGGCCCTGGGTTCCTGGCCTAATGGGGCAGGTGTGGGCCTCAAAGAGGCTGCCAGTCAGCTGCCTGGGGTGTGTGTGAGAGAGTGAGAGTGTGAGTGTGAGAGTGTGAGTGTGTGAGAGTGTGAGTGTGTGAGAGTGTGTGGGGGTGTGAGAGTGTGTGTGGGGGGGTGTGTGTGTGAGTGTGTGAGTGTGTGAGTGTGTGAGTGTGTGTGTGAGAGTGTGTGGGGGTGTGAGTGTGAGAGTGAGTGTGTGGGGGTGTGTGAGAGTGTGTGTGTGGGTGTGTGAGAGTGAGTGTGTGTGTTCACAGCCTGAGCCACTTGCTGCCCTTCTTCCCTGTAACCACATGTCCTGCTGTGTCCCCTGTTGGGCAAGTGCACAGGTGACTGAGGGTCTCTGGGTGTGGGGTGTGCGCACCTGTGCATCTGGGACCCAGCCCCAGGCTCAGCCTGACACAGGTATGGCCCTTTCTGGATGTGTGTCTCTGTGCTGTGCCAGGGTCCCTGGGTCCCCAGAATGAAGCCCTGAGGACAGGCCTGGAGGTCTCTGGGTTGGCAGAGGTGTCCCTGTTGCTCAGAGTCCCCCCTGGGCCCACACAGCCCCATCCCCCGAGGGCCTCTGGGAGTGACTGTGTCTGGGAGAGCATGTGCAAGCCCGTGTGAGCCATGGGAGCCCGTGTGAGCCATGGGAGCCCGTGTGAGCCCATGTGTGCTGTGTGAGCCATGGGAGCCCGTGTGAGCCCATGTGTGCTGTGTGAGCCATGGGAGCCCGTGTGAGCCATGTGAGCCCGTGTGAGCCCATGTGTGCTGTGTGAGCCATGGGAGCCCGTGTGAGCCCATGTGTGCTGTGTGAACCCGTGTGAGCCGTGTGAGCCCGCAGGACTCATGAGCATGGTGGAGTGTGTGCTTCCAGCTCCACGTGAGTCTCTGGAGGTGGTGTGAGCCTGAGTGTGATACACACAGTATCCACATGCTGTGTTGAGTGTGAACCTCTGAGAATGTGTGTGGCTGGGAGGATGCCTGTGTGTGTCTTAATGCGTCTGTGTGTCTGTCAGTGTAAACACATGTTTACTTGAGAGGACACATGTGCCCACATGTGTGTATGAGCCCATGGGTTCTGTGGGTATATCTGTATGTTAACACCTGTGTGTTTGTGTTTGTCCAGTAGTGTGTCTGAAAGCCTGGGTGTGTTTCCATGTCCGAATATTTGTGTCTGTGTGTCTCCGTGTGTCTGTTTCTCTGCCTCTCTGTGTCCCTGTATCTCTGTGTGTGTCTGTGTGTCTATATCTCTGTGTGTCCCTGTGTCTGTGCGTCTGTGTGTTTGTCTCCCTGTGTGACTGTGTCCCTGTGTCTCTGTGTTGTGTGTGTCCCTGTGTCCTGTGTGTATCTGTGTCCTATGTGATTGTCTTTCTCTGAGTGACTCCGTGTGTGTCCGTTTGTATCTCTATGTGTTTGCATGACCATGTGTGGGAGACTGTGTGTGTAAGGAGGGCCCATCCCACTGACCCCTGTCACCCAAGCTATACTCTGGGGTCCTCCAGAAACCCCTTCCCTGGAGGGCTGCTGAGGTGGGTGCAGGCCCTGGCCCTGGTTCTGGGAGGTTGGGGTGGAGAGGGCCTGCCTGGCCAGGACACCCCTGCACCATGTCCCCAGACACAGACATCCTCAGAGCTGCCTGTCACCATGACCACCACACCCTGCTGGTCCTCCAGGGTTTCAGTATGCAGGGTGGGGGTCTGACATGGGTCTCCACAGCCCGCTCGGGACAAGGTGAACATTTGGGGCCTGGGGTGGTGTGGGTCTGGGAGTCCCCACTGCGGGCTGCAGCCAAAAGGTGTGCAGTTGGCCTTGGAGCAGGCAGCTCCTGTCCTGGGCACAGCAAGGACAGTGGTTTGGTGGCAGGATGGGCTGTGAAGGGCAATGCAGGCTAGAATGAAGGGTGGGTGAGATTCGGCTGTGGGCCAGGGCTTCGTCCCCTTGTGGCCTGTGAAGTCCACCTCCCAGGGTGCTGGGAGACCCTGCCCATGGGAGCTGTGCCTCATCTGTCCCCACCCAGGAGGCCCCCTCCATCAGGCAGTCCTCTGGGGGCCTGGTCACTCTGGACCTGGCCACAGCACAGGCCTGGTCACCTGGGGGGGGGTGGACACGGCATGGAGGAGAATAGCCAGGAATCCTCCCAACAGCTGGCCTCAGCCCCTCCCCGCCAATGCAAATGCCCATGGTTCTGGCTCAGCTGGTGTGGTCTCGGGTGAGTGGGGATTTCCACCGGCCCCACCTGCTCTGGGTTCCTGTCCTTGGTGTTTTTAGAAATATTTGCAAGTGCTGTTTGTGCTGTGTGCAGGGTGGGGGTGGGGACGAGCTGGCCCGTGGCCTTGTTTTTCAGACTGGGCGCGGCGGGGGGGGGAGCTGTGTGTGCAGCCTCCCCTATGGGGGCAGGGAGGGTCCTGGGGGCCCCAGAGTGTGTGACCCCACGCTGGGCAGCCTGTGGACCCCAAACATGGGCCCTGTCCTTGTGGGGAGGCCCTGGGCAGCTGAGACATTGTCCTGAGTGTGGTCCAGTGCCCTGCCAGACAGAACCTTCCAGAATCACAGTCCCTGGGCCGAGGGGACAGATGGAAAGTGGGGTCCAGTGATGAGCAGGGGCTCGCTCCACAGTCACACACTCATGTATGTGCGTGCACAACACACACAGACACACATGTGTGCACATGCTGTGGCCCAGCACGGGCTGGCAAGGGGACAAGAGCTGACCTTTGCCCACGCTCTGTGTGGCCACACAGTCCTGTCATTGTGGCCTCACAGCTCTGCCCCCAGCTCTGGGCACAGATGCCCCCTGGGCCAGCCTTCTCGGTTCCAAGGAGGGAGCTCAGCCTCCACAACGCCCGTCATTCGTGTGGGTGCGAGCGTGCGAGTGAGCATGAGCGTGAGCATGAGCATGTGCAGAGGCAGGTGGAGTGAGCATGGCCCATGGGTGTGGGGGGTGTACAGGTGTGTGCACAAGTGTGTGCAGGTGTGTGGAGTGTGGAGTGTGTAGATGTATGTAGTGAGTGTAGGTGTATGTAGTGCATAGTGTGTAGCTGTGTGGTGTGTGCAGGGGTGTGTACAGGAGTGTGTAGTGCATGTGTGTGTACAGATGTATGCACAGGCCTGTGTAGTGTGTAGTGAATGTAAGTGTGTATAGGTGTGTGTAAGTATGTGGTGTGTAGTGTGTAGTGTGTGGTGTGCATAGGTGTGTGTACAGGTGTATGTAGTGCATGTGGTGTGTGTACACATGTATGCACAGGCTTGTGTAGGTGTGTATAGGTGTGTGGTATGTGTAGAGGTGAGTGTAGTGCATGTGTTTGTACAGATGTATGCACAAGCTTGTGTAGTGTGTAGTGACTGTAGATGTGTGTAGGTGTGTGGTGTGTAGTGTGTGTACAGATGTGTGTAGAGTGTGTACAGATGTGTGTAGGTGTGTGGTGTGTAGTGTGTGTACAGATGTGTGTAGAGTGTGTACAGATGTGTGTAGGTGTGTGGTGTGTAGTGTGTGTACAGATGTGTGTAGAGTGTGTACAGATGTGTGTAGTGTGTGTACAGATGTACAGTGGGGGCTTCCAGGAGACCCAGCCAGCTCCTCCCACCCCTCCAGGCCTGGCTTGTCATCACCCCAGGACAAGACCACTGTCCATGCTCCAGGCCCTCCTGGTTCTCTGCATACAGTGACCTGCCATCCCCTGGGCAGTGACAGGGCTGGGAGGGTGCCCAGCACAGCAGGCAGTGCGTGTTCATGATGTGAGCACCACAGTGGATGATGGCTGGGAGGGGCCCCCAGGGGAGGTGTGTGCGGCCTACTCTAGGGCCTCTGTGTGTGTGCATGTTGGTGTGTGCACTGGTCTGAGTGTGTGTGCATGTGTGCCTGTATGTGCATGCTTATGTGCATACGTATCTCTGTGTTGCATGTGCACATGTCTGAATGTGAATATATGCTTGTCTGTACACACTTATGTCTGGTGCACATGTACTCAGTGCACATGCATGTGTCATGCATGTGTGTGTGCATGTGTGTGTACTGGATGGCTGGGGCCTCTGCGGGGTTCTTAGTGGGGGTGAAGTTGCGCAACACCCCTTGGTATGGGCAGAGCCCCCAGCCTCCCACTTCTAAGCAGGGGGTGTGTGGGGGCTAAGGAGCCCCTTGGTGAGGGGCTGGCTTGTGAGGAGGGGCTGGGCTGGGGCCAGCGACTCACCTCAGGGGCAGCCAGGGCCTCAGGGCACCTGGCCCAAACCTGGACAGGGCAGAGGCTCGGATACGCACATGGACCCACTTCCCCTCACAGCACAGCCACGGAACCCAAACCCCCCGCTGAAACACTCACAGCACGTCCTCCCAGTGAGGAAACACTCAGACCCAGCAAAACAGAACATAGCCACACAGGTCACCCAGACTCACATCATCCCCACACTCAGAACACACTGACACGCCACACGGCCACACCGGTGGGCCTGGAG
This sequence comes from Miniopterus natalensis, assembly GCF_054644295.1. NCBI lineage: Eukaryota > Metazoa > Chordata > Mammalia > Chiroptera > Miniopteridae > Miniopterus > Miniopterus natalensis. The sequence continues at coordinate 1,127,907 of NC_142081.1, read as the reverse complement.
ACCCACACACGAGTTCACTCCCATACCCCACACCCATACGCACTCGCTCTCAGTCACTTACACACATAATCACACCCCTCAAATGCTACTGCTGTCTCACACTCACACACACTCATTCTTACAGTCACACCCACAGCCACACTCACACTCTCACATTCTCATACACACACTCGTACAGTTACACTCACACACTCTCAGCCACACTCTCACACTCGCACACACTCACATTCATGCAGTCACAGTCACACTCACAGTCACACTCTCACACTCTCACAATCACACTCTCAAACTCACACACACTCAAACTCACACACACACACTCACAGTCTCTCGCACACACTCCTCCCTTTAACCCTTTGAGCTAAGGGAGACCCACTGAGGCTCGCTCAGGCCTCACCCCTCCCTGTGGGGTGAGAACATGCCCAGCGTCAGGGCCACCAACCCCACAGCTCACTCCCCGTGTGCCTGGCCCTGCCTTGGGGTCCCGTCTGTGAGCTGGGCACATGCTCTGTGCTCAAGGAAGGCCCCAAGCACAGCGTGGGAGCACAGGGGCAGAGGTCGGCAGCAGCTGGGAGGGTCCAGAGTGTCCTGGGTCAGAGCCCAGGGTCCTATGTGTGGGGTGGGCACAGAGCAGGCCAGGGCCCACCTGCAGCTCTGGGTCTGGCCTCTGAGGTTGCTGGGACGCCCACCAGCCGTCTGCCCTCTGCACTGTCACTGTGCTGGCCGAGCCAGGCCTCAGGGCCTCGGGAAAAACCCAGGCCTGCCTGGGCCCTGACACAGGGCGGGGAGGGGGGCTCGGAGGACACTGCACCAGGGGAGGCGGGAGGCCTGGGACAAGGGCACTGGGACCCCAGTCCTGGGGGCTCAGGTCTGGGGCTGGTGCAGGATGCCCCACAAGGTGCTGAGAGCCAGAGGCTTTGGTCTGCTGCCCCTGGGGAGGGTGCCCAGGGACAATCACAGAGCAGGGTGACCAGCACAGCACGGCCGGACAGGGATGGATGCTGCCAGGGTTGCAGAGTGGTGGGAGGGCCCTGGCAAGGCTGCAGTGGGGCTGGGGGGCCATGGTCAGCCTGGCCAGGCTCTTCCCAAGGGGCCCGTGAGCAGCTGAGTGGGCTGGTTGAGTGGGGGCAGAGGGCATGGAGAGGGCAGAAAGGTCAGGTGGGTCACCAGGCCACAGGGTGACTGATCCTAAGCACAGGTGTAACCGGGCACTGACCCTGTCCCCCGGCTGCCATAAAGAGAAGGGACAGATGGATGTGGGAGGTCTGGGGGGAAAGGCCATCATGTCACCGAGGGTCAGGATGGGCCCCATTCCTCTCATTCCTTCATCACATCTCAGCTGGAACCTTCTGGAAAGAAAAGTCCCCTCATCACTGTCTGGTGATTGTGGAGCATGGATCATTCTGGAAAGACCAGAGGAGCCCGGCCCTCCCTAGAATGAGTTTGTTTCCAAGTGTCTCAGGCACTTTGTGTTGCTCAGATTGTGTGGCTCCCTGCACCCCCCCGCTTGCCCCCACGGGTGCCCCTCAGTCACAGCGCCCAGGCCCACAGACCTGTCACCCTCAGGAGGCCAGCTCCCCAGGCCTGGCGCCTCTCGGCATCTCCCAGCATTTGGTCAGTGACACCAAGTCCGCCAGTGATACTGGCCCTGGTTGGCCTCCCACAGACGCCAGTGGTGGGGCCTGCACCACCCCCAGCCCCTCATTCCGCAGGTGCCCCCACCTCTCAGCACCCTCACTGGTCACTCGTGTGCACGGAGCCCTGGGGGCGAGAGGGAGCCTCGCTGTCACTCCCCCGCTGCCCAGCCTGGGTCCCAGGGCCACATCCTGGGTCACCATGGCCAAGGGCATGGAGAGCAGTGGCTCCTCGTGGCCCAGCCTCAGCCCAGCCAAGACGGGTCAAGCTCTCATCTGCGGGGGTCCTGCCCAGAGGGCTGCTGGGGGCCTCCCACGGGGTCCATCGGGGATGCTCAGTGCTGAGCAGGCACCATGGTGGGCTGGGGGCTACATTGTCGGGGTCTCTGGACCCCAAGCCAGGCTCTGGGCCCATAGGGCCCACTCTCATCCCCCCCCGCCACCCTCCCCCAGGCAGGTGCGAGGGGACTCCTCTCAGTTTCTCCCAAGTGACTCATTTGGGGCAAACTTGGCCCTGAAGGGCACATGCAAATGGTTGTTTGTTCCACACCGAAAAACATCTTTCTCACCCTCTGAGGCTGTTTCCAGAAATAACTCGCCCCAGTTCCCCCACCTGCAGCCCCACCACAGCCCCCTGTGTGGCCAGGCTGGCCAGCCTCAGGATTCGGGGGACCCCTACCCGCCCCAGGCAGAGCCCACCCACCCACCAGGCCCACCTCGGTCAGCGACACAGCGACCACCCTGCAAATGGTGACTTCAGTGAATTAAACACGGTTCTCAGCCGTCTCCATCTCTGTAACCCAGGCCTACAGGCACCACTGTGGGGGTCCAGGGAGCAGAGGAGAGGGTTGCTGGGGATCCCACCTCCCAGACAGGATGGCCAGGCTCCGCCGGCCAGGGAGCTGTCCTGAGGCCACACAGTGGGCATCATGGGCCCAGGCGGTGGTCAAAGGGCCTGAGCCCTCGCCAGCCTGTCACCTCTTGGCCCTGGCCTGCCCGGCTCTGCCTTCATCCCGGCCTGGCCTGGCCACGCTCCATCTCCACCTGCGCCTGCGCTTCCGTCTCTCCCCCTGACCCTCTCCTCACCCCTTCTCTTGCCATTCGTGTCTCTCCCTGTCTCTCCCTGTCTCTCCCTGTCTCTCTGTGTCTCTCTGTGTCTCTCCCTGTCTCTCTGTGTCTCTTCCTGTCTCTCTGTGTCTCTCTGTGTCTCTCCCTGTCTCTCTGTCTCTCCCTGTCTCTCTGTGTCTCTCCGTGTCTCTCCCTGTCTCTCTGTATCTCTCCCTATCTCTCTGTATCTCTCCCTGTCTCTCTGTGTCTCTCTGTGTCTCTCCCTGTCTCTCTGTGTCTCTCCCTGTCTCTCTGTGTCTCTCCCTGTCTCTTCCTGTCTCTCTGTATCTCTCCCTGTCTCTCTGTATCTCTCCCTGTCTCTGTGTCTCTCCCTGTCTCTCTGTGTCTCTCCGTGTCTCTCCCTGTCTCTCTGTATCTTTCCCTATCTCTCTGTATCTCTCCCTATCTCTCTGTGTCTCTCTGTGTCTCTCTGCTTCCCTCTGGTTCTCTCTGTCTCTCTGTCTCTCTCTGTCTCTCTTCATCTCTGTCTCTCTGTTTTCCCCTCTATCCATCTCTTTCTCTCCCTCTCCTTCTGTCTCTCCCTCTCTGTCTTTCTGTCTCTCTGTGACTCTCTCCCTCCTCTGTCCATCCCTGTCTCTCTGTCTCTCCTTCCTCTGTCCATCTGTCTCTCTCTACTGTGTTTCTCCTTGTCTTGAACCGGTGACTCTAGGGAGGGCCAGGCTCCTCTGCTCTTTCCAGAATGATCCATGGTCCACAGTCACCAGAGGGTGATGAGGGGACCGCTCCTCCCAAGAGGTTCCCAGCTGACACGTGAGGAAGGAATGAAAGGAACGGGGTCCATCCTGGCCCTTCACAACGTGATGTCCAAGGCCAGTGGGCCTGACGTTGGGCACCCTGGAGTCTCCCGGGCAGGCTGGTCCACCCACACCTGGCACCACTCAGAGCCCCACGTGGGCGAGTCTGGGGACCGCGACTGGGCAGTGCTGGGCAGTGGCTGCCCACGCCCTCGCCTGCACTCCGTGAGCTCCACAGAGAGACCCTGGTACCGAGGGCCAGAGGAGCCGGGGGCTGCCCCAGTGCCCACCCCCCCTCCAGGACTGCAGGGCAGGGCAGGGGAGCAGGAGAGCACCCCAGGGGCACCGCCAAGGACAAAGGTCCTGATGGTGAGATGGTGAGGGAATGCGGGGGGTCGTGTGACACTAGGGTGGTGAGTCATCACTCAGAGCAGCAAGGACAGCATGGCTGAGGGGTTGCAGGCGGAGTCTGGGGTGTCCGAGATGCCAGGGCAGGCAGATACACTGGGCACAACCCCCAGGCCTTTGCCCACATGCCCCCTGAGCAAGCATTTCAGATGAGGCTTCAACATGCCCAGCCAACACGGAGGAGGGCCCGGAGGGACAGGGGCGCGTGTGATGTGGGCCCACGAGCAGTGGGAGGCAGGCAGACCGGGTCGCACACCCTCCCCACCTGCACACTACCCCCCACCCAGCCCCAGCCCACCCCATGCTCCCACCTCCACCCGGACCCCAGGCATCGGGGCTCAGTCAGAGCCCAGCCAGCAGCTCCCCTCTGAGGCGCTCACCTTGACCCTCTGCCCACCCAGCTGCCCACCCAGCTGCTCACCCACCCCCTGGAAGAGCCTGTCTCTCCCTGCCTCTCTCTCCTTCCCTCTCTCTGCCTCCCTGTCTATCTCTGTCTCTCTTCATCTCTGTTTCTCTGTCATTCCTTCCGTCTATCTCCACTGCCCCCCAGCCCCACACACGGTCTCACCAGGGCCCCCCACCACTCTGCAACCCTGGCAGCATCCATCCCTGTCCGGCCGTGCTGTGCTGGTCACCCTGCTCTGTGATTGTCCCTGGGCACCCTCCCCAGGGGCAGCAGACCAAAGCCTCTGGCTCTCAGCACCTTGTGGGGCATCCTGCACCAGCCCCAGACCTGAGCCCCCAGGACTGGGGTCCCAGTGCCCTTGTCCCAGGCCTCCCGCCTCCCCTGGTGCAGTGTCCTCCGAGCCCCCCTCCCCGCCCTGTGTCAGGGCCCAGGCAGGCCTGGGTTTTTCCCGAGGCCCTGAGGCCTGGCTCGGCCAGCACAGTGACAGTGCAGAGGGCAGACGGCTGGTGGGCGTCCCAGCAACCTCAGAGGCCAGACCCAGAGCTGCAGGTGGGCCCTGGCCTGCTCTGTGCCCACCCCACACATAGGACCCTGGGCTCTGACCCAGGACACTCTGGACCCTCCCAGCTGCTGCCGACCTCTGCCCCTGTGCTCCCACGCTGTGCTTGGGGCCTTCCTTGAGCACAGAGCATGTGCCCAGCTCACAGACGGGACCCCAAGGCAGGGCCAGGCACACGGGGAGTGAGCTGTGGGGTTGGTGGCCCTGACGCTGGGCATGTTCTCACCCCACAGGGAGGGGTGAGGCCTGAGCGAGCCTCAGTGGGTCTCCCTTAGCTCAAAGGGTTAAAGGGAGGAGTGTGTGCGAGAGACTGTGAGTGTGACCGTGAGAGTGTGAGAGTGAGGCTGAGTGTGTGGGTGTGAGTGTGAGACTGGGAGTATGATAGATGAGTGAGTGTGTGGGTGTGAGTGGAGTGTGTGGCCTTGAGTAGGAGGAGGCCAGGCAGTGGTTGGGGACCTGTGTAAACGCCGCGTGTGCAGGTGGAGTGTGTGGTGTTTGTGGGGGGCCCACACCTGACCCCCGAGTGCCCTGGCTCCCTCTTCTGCCTCTGTGTCTGTTTATGCCCCAGGCCTTCCCCTGTGTTTCTCCTGTCAGGTTCTGCATTTCCCCACCTCTGCTTCTCTCCCCCTCTCCCTGTCTCTCTCTGTCTCTGTGCGTCCCTGTCTCTGTCCATGTCTTTGTCTGTCCCTGTCTCTGTCCATGTCTCTGTCTGTCCCTGTCTTTGTCTGTCTCTGTCCCTGTGTCTGTCTGTCTGTCTCTGTCTCTGTGGCTGTCTGTCTCTGTGTGTGTCCCAGTCTCTGTCCCTGTGTCTGTCCCTGTCTCTGTCCCTGTGTCTATCTCTGTCTCTGTCCCTGTCCCTGTTTGTCTCTGTCTCTGTCCCTGTCTCTGTGTCTGTCCCTGTCTCTGTCTGTCCCTGTTTGTCTCTGTCTCTGTCCCTGTCCCTGTGTCTGTCTCTGTATCTGTCTGTCTCTGTCTCTGTCTCTGTCTCTGTCTCTGTCTCTGTCTCTGTCTCTGTCTCTGTGTCTGTCTGTCCCTGTCTTTGTCTCTTTCCCTTTCTCTGTGTCAGTCTGTCTCTATATCTGTCTATCCCTGTCTCTATCTGTGTCTGTCCCTGTCTGTATCTGTGTCTGTCTGTCTCTGTGTCTGTCTGTCCCTGCCTTTGTCTGTCTCTGTCTCTGTCCCTGTCTCTCTCTGTCCCTGCCTTTGTCTGTCCCTGTCTCTGTCCCTGTCTCTCTCTGTCCCTGTCTTTGTCTCTGTCCCTGTCTCTGTGCCTGTTCTTCTCTGTCTCTGTGCCTGTCTGCCCCTGTCTCTGTCTCTCCCTGTCTCTGTTTCTGTCTGTTCCTGTGTCTGTCCCTGTCTTTGTTTGTTTCTGTCTCTGTCCCTGTCTCTGGGTCAGTCTGTCTCTGCCTCTGTGTCTGTCTATCCCTGTCTCTGTCTCTGTCTCTGTCCCTGTTTCTGTCTGTCTCTGTGTCTGTCTGTCCCTGTCTTTGTCTGTCTCTGTCCTTGTCCTTTGTCTGTGTCTGTCTGTCCCTGCCTTTGTCTCTGACTCTGTCTGTTTTTGTCTGTCCCTGTCTCTTGTCCTTGTCCCTATCTCTGTCTGTCCTTGCCTCTATCTCTGTGTCTGTGTCCCTGTCTCTGTCTGTCCCTGTCTCTGTGTCTGTCACTATCTGTATCTGTATCTGTGCCTGTGTCTGTGTCTGTCTCTCTCTGTCTCTGTCTGTCCCTGTCTCTGTCTTTGTGTCTGTCTCTGTCTGTGTCTCTGACTTTGGTGCAGTGTCCCTGGGTGTGGGCTGTGGGCCCTGCCAGGAGCCCTGTAGGGTCATGCCTGTCCTGGCCCAGAGTCCACAGGGGATGGCTGCTGGGGTCCCAGGGCTGTGCCCACACTCTGCCTCTGGCTGTGGGGCCTGGCACAGGGGAAGCAGGAAGGAGGGATGCATGGGGCGCCTGGCCCGGCAGTGGTCCATGCGGGACCCTGCAATGCCAGCATTCCACATGGGCCTGGCTGTATCGTGGTTACAGGCCTCGTGAGGGCTATAGGCTGCAGTCCCGTAGCTAATTAGATCCCCCCAAAACCTGGCCCAAACTGGATGTACATCAGAACAACAGGTGTAGATTCTGGTGGTTCCTTGGCTGACCCTGACAGACCTGGCTAACCTTTTCTAATCCTGGCTGACCTTGGCCTCTGTAAGACCCAGTCATGGCTCCACAGTCACCAGATGGCAATGAGGGGACTGCTCCTTCCAAAAAGTTCCCAGGGCCCAAAGGGAATGGCTTGTGAGGTCCCGGGGCTGTGCCCACATTCTTCCCCTGGTTGTGAAAGGAATGGAGCCCATCCTGACCCTTCATGACATAACTGAGGCCAGTGGGCCTATGTTGGGCACCCTGAAATCTCCTTGACTAGCTGGTCCACCCATATCTGGGCACCATTCAGGCTGACCATGGCAGACCCCAGCAGACCTTGGTTGACTCTGGCTGACCCCGAGCTGACCTGCTTGACCCTGGACCTTAGCCGACTCTGGGATGACCTTTGTGTAATCTTGGCTGAACTTGGCCTCTCTGAGGCCTGACCCTTGTTGACTTGGCTGATGCAGACCAACATTGGTTGATCCAGGGTGGTCCCAGCTGACCCTGAGTGGACCCCAGCTGACCCTGTTCTGCATGAGGCTGTTGTGAGGTGGGGGCTGGGGCATTCTGCACGCCTTTGGGGGCTTCACTGTTCTAGAAGGGCTCTTCTGGGCTCCGGCCCACTGCTCAGGCCCCAGCCATCTGGCCAGGTCTCGGTTTGGGGCTTCATCTCAGACCCACAGGCTCTGGCTGGGACACCTGGGCCAGGCTGGGCTCACAATGACTCAGCTGCCTCACAGGGCTATTTTGGAAGTTTCAGCAGGTGATGGAGAAGAAAGAGAAAAACAACAGAACACAAACACCAATGCCTCCTCCTTCTGTTCCCACCCTGGGTGCCCAAGCCCTCTCCCATGGTGACCTCTGTGCCTGGAAACCCTCACGGACAGGGGAGTTGTCCAGGCCACCTGGGCTTGGCACCCACTCAACACTCTTGTACCTGGAGAGGAGGGGGCCAGGTGGTGGGTCATCATGTCATTCTCCATCCAGTGCCCAGACCCAGAGGGTGATAGGTCCCCTGGGAGGCTCCCTGTCCTCCATGTGGGTCACTGCTTAAAGAGGGTCAGTGCTTGGGACCCAGAGCATGGGGATAGGACTCAGGATGTAAGATAAAGTGATGCAGGCTAACAATAGGGACTAGGGTGGAAATAAGACCAGAACCTGGCCGAGTAATGAGGACCAGGGCCCAGTGATCAGGACCAGGGTCCAGTGACCAGGACCAAGGCCCAGTGACCAGGACCAGGGCTCAGTGACCAAGACCAGAGCTCAGTGATCAAGATCAAAGCTCAGTGATCAGGACCAGGGCCCAGTGACCAGGAACAGGGCTCAGTGACTAGGACCAGAGCTCAGTGATTAAGATCAGGGCCTAGTGATCAGGAGGACCAGGGCTCAGTGACCAAGACCAGGGCTCAGTGATTGGGATCAGGGCTCAGTGACTAGGACCAGGGCTCAGTGATTAAGATCAGGGCCTAGTGATCAGGAATAGGGTTCAGTGATCAGGACCAGAGTTCTGTGACCAGGAACAGGGCTCAGTGACTAGGAACAGAGCTCAGTGATTAAGATCAGGGCCTAGTGATCAGGAGGACCAGGGCTCAGTGATCAGGACCAGGGCCCAGTGACGAGGACCAGGGCTCAGTGACCAGGAACAGGGTTCAGTGGCCAAGACCAGAGCTCAGTGATCAAGATCAAGGCTCAGTGATCAGGACCAGGGCCCAGGGCCCAGTGACCAGGAACAGGGTTCAGTGGCCAAGACCAGAGCTCAGTGATCAAGATCAGGGCTCAGTGATCAGGACCAGGGCCCAGGGCCCAGTGACCAGGAACAGGGTTCAATGGCCAAGACCAGAGCTCAGTGATCAAGATCAGGGCTCAGTGATCAGGACCAGGGCCCAGGGCCCAGTGACCAGGAACAGGGCTCAGTGATTAAGATCAGGGCTCAGTGATCAGGACCAAAGCCCAGTGACCAGGAGCAGGGCTCAGTGATTAAGATCAGGGTCCAGTGATCAGGAGGACCAGGGCTCAGTGACCGGGACCATGGTCCAGTGACCAGGATCAGGGCTCAGGGCTCAGGACCAAGGCTCAGTGACCAGGCTTGGGCTCAGTGATTAACATCAGGGCCCAGTGATGAGGACCAGGGAACCTGGCCCATTTCTTGAGGGATCTTGTTTTATACTCCCCTTGGTGAGACCTGTTCTTGCTTAAACCCTTGCTTTATGTAGGACCTGATCTGGTGGCCTTGTCAAGGTGGGCCCCCACTTCCATGTGTACTGTGCAGTTGCCTTGGGTCATGAGGCTGGTACCATTCTCTCTGAAGCCTCCCCTGTCCCCTTACCCCCCCCTCCCCCCATGCAGAGTCAGAGAATGTCTATGTTTGTCAAGAGTTTATTGTCCAAGGATGGCCTGTGTGGGGACGGGGGGGTAGGTTCCAAGCTGGGCTGAGCTCTGGTATCCGTTTGGGCTCTGGAGGCTCTTCCACGCTCCTCCCTGCAAACACAGGAGGGTCAGGTCCTTGCCAATGCCCCACCCTCAGCCCCAGGCTGGCTCAAGGGAGACTGGATTGAATACTACAGTGACCCCACCCAATGGGAAGCAGATGCCCTGACCCTGCAGGGGACACATTTGTGCTCTGGCCCCAGGCCTGCCCCTGTCTTCTGTGTCAGTTAGGGATGACCTCCCTGGGAGACCAGACCCCCAATGGCACATGCTTTCCTGCTAGCCACATGCCCCATCCCACGTTAGCCCACCGCTCTGCCTGCTCGCTCCCCACCTGGGTCTGTCTGGCTTCTGCTCAAAACTGGGGCCCCTCTCTGTTGCCAGGAGGGCCCCGGATGCTTGTCACGGTCAGTGCTGTGCTGTAGAAGAGGCTGAGCAGGAAGAGGGTGAGCAGGGTGACAGTGGTGGGCCACAGGCTGGCTCCCTGGGCATCTTCCTCCAGGTTCTCTTGTGGCAGGTCAATCATCACCCAGGGAAATGGCTCCTGGCGATCTGTAAGACACTGAGAGCCTGCGAGGCATGCACCTGTGTGGGTGTGGGCCGAGCCGTAACCTCCCTCCCAACACCCTTGGGGTCAGGATAGCAGCAATGTGGTTCCTTCTCACAGGGCTGAGGCCACCCCAGGGAGGACGAGGTGGCAGGTCCCCAAGGAAGGAGCTGGGACCCTTTTGGCTCTTAAGGCTCCCACAGGATCTCTGTCTCAGAGGGTCTCAGGACACCTTAGGGAGAGGGACCTGGCAGGGCAGGAGGGTGGGCTCCTCCCAGCAGAACTCAAGCCCAAGGCCTCCTGGATCCCAGTCTTATCTGTTTCCTCCTGCTCTTGGGCTGAACTGGCCTGGGCCCTGAATGGGGCCAGAGAGGAATGGACAAGCCCAACCTTGAGCTGCTCCAGTTTGAGACATAGATCAGGGTTTGTGGTTTAATATGCTAAGGGCTGGATGGACATGACCAGGGCCCTCTGTTTTCCTTCCAGGGAATGTAGCTGATGAGCTATGGGGAGCATGAAGGAGGGCCAGTGAAGGCCACCAGGCATCCCTGCTGCCTTCAGGGTCATGGGCATAGACCTCCATGTTAAATGGGATTTGCACATGCTTGCCATATGCTGACACATCCAATTATTCATCCATCCACCCATCTTCCATCCATCCATCCATACATCCACTCATCCATCCATCCATCCATCCATCCATCCATCCATCCATCCATCCATCCATCCTTTCATCCATCATTTGTCCTATGGTCCATCCACTTATCTGCCTGCTGTCCATCTGATGAGTTTCAGCCCTTCATCTACTTATTTCTCCCCTCTTCCTGGCCTCCTTAGGAAGCTCCTCCTTGGGCAGGTCCTGGGCCCCTGGTGGCTGAAGCACCTGCACTATGGCAGCATTTTCCCAGTTATCACCTTGTTACCCCTACTGCCCTTTGGTGACTGGACCTTGGAGAAGGGAGCAGTGGGCAGGGTGGTTAGGAGTCCCCACCACTCCTTGTCCCCGGGAGCAGTGGAAGGCAACCAGAAGGCCAGGTCCTGGGGAAGCCCAGCAGGTGTCTAAGACAAGAGCAGAGGCCTCGCTGCCCCCTTGTGGGGCCCTGGTGCCAGGTGTCCCAGGCGATCATGGGGCTGCCCTTTCCTTTCTGTTTCCCCCGGCCTCCTCCTTCTCTGCCAGACACCCCACACAGAAGCTGAGAGGGGTCCTGTTGGGAGCTGTCTCTCTGGCCCATCCCCACTCCTGCCCCACCCTATGATTTGGGCCATACTTGGGCTCAGGAAAGAATGGGAGGCTTGAGTGCGGGGACTGGGTAGGGAGCAGGGGCTGCCTTGGAGGGGTCTGTAGGATTGCTTCCTGAGCTGTGCCCAGCTGGGAGGCCTGGGGCAGAGGGACCTGGGACAGTGGACTGGGCCTGGGGAAAACCCGCTGGGGCCTTGGAAGGGGACTCCCCTTGCCTTCTCGGAGCTGGGACTGGGCTGTGAACTTCTTGCACCTGCAAGGCTCAGACCTGTGTGTGTGTGTGTGTGCACCCATGTGAGTGTGAGCACGTGGAGGACTTGTATGTGCACCCATGTGAATGTGAGCACATGGAGAAAACATGTGTGTGCACCATGTGAGTGTGAGCATGTGGATAAAGTGTGTGCACCCATGTGCACATCAGGCGGGTGGTCCCCTTTCTCTGTGAGTCTGCGGGGCCAGCCTGCATCTCTGTGTGGTGCCCACTAAGGGTGTGAGGGGCCCTGGAATCCAGCCCTCCTTCCCTGGCTGTTCCTCTCATGCACTGGTCCCTGCACGCTGGCGTCAGACCCTTCCCTGGCTGCCCTGCTCCCTCCTGCCTCTTTCCCTCCTGCTACACCTAGAGGCGGCTTCTGAGGCAAGCGGGGAACTTCCCGGGACGTCCACTGCTCTCAGGGCCTACCGAGCTGCCTGCCTCCCACAACTCTGCCAGCCTCAGGTTTCACTCCAGCTTGGCCTCCACCACCGTGCATCACACACTCACACTCACACTTGCACACACAGACAAGCACATGTCGAGGTGCCAGGCCGAGAGGATCAAGACAGGCGCTGGAGGGGTGGTAGCTGCTTTGGGCGAGCATGGAGTTTATTCAAAGGCAGGGTGGGCGGGCGGGGCTGCTCAGTAGCAGGTGCCGTCCACCTCTGACAAGATCACGGACACATTGACCTGGGTGGGTTTACCCGCCAAGCGGTCGATGGTCTTCTGAGTGAAGCTCAGGGGCAGGGCCTCGTGGCCCACCATGCAGGAGAAATTATCCCCATTCTTCCAGTCCTCAGAGCCCACGCGCAGCATGCTGGTCACGGCGAACCTGGTGCTGCCCTGGCTGGCTTCCGGCAGGGGCTCCCATGTCAGGAACTTCTCTTTGGGCAGCTCCTGGTTTCCATGCAGCCATCGCACCAGCACGTCCTTGGGGCTGAAGCCCCGCACCACGCATGTCAGGGTCACCAGCTCGTTGAGGGCCAGTTCCTCTGACGGTGGCGGCAGCAGGTGGACCTGGGGTGGGACGAGGCTTCCTGGGGGTAGAAGAGCCAGGTCAGGTGTCTGAGCAGGGAGGAGAGAACCCCTCTGCCCACTGGGCACCTTGTGCCCAGTTTCCATCTCTAAAATGTGGGTGGGGCCCCCAGGGGTTGGGGGAAGCAGGCTTAGCCATGTGCCTCGCCCACCGCAGAGTGCTGGGGGTGCCTCTCGGGCGGGGTACGGGCCCACCTGAGTTTTTGGCGATGGAGGTGGTTAGTGGGTTCTTGACCTTGGGGTGGCTGGCGGTGCATGTGAACTTCTCCCCACTGTTCCACAGCTCTGCACAGCCTGGCAGGACACTGGACACGCTGTAGCAGCCATAGGAGTCACTCTGAGGGGTCACCTGGATGGCGTGATTTCCACCTGTGGGCTTCCAGGTGAAGGTGGCACCCTGGGGGTCTTTCAGGCCGCTCAGCGTGCACGTGAGGTTGGCATTGGAGCCTAGGAGCAGGTCCTCGAGGGCCGGCCGGTGCAGCGTCAGGCTGGGCTGGCAGCATGAGACTGTACTGTCACACTTATCTGAGAGGGAGGCAGAGCTGTCAGAATACCGGGGCCTGCACATCCCCTTCCTTCCCTCCAGCCCCAGCCCCCACCCTCTCCTAACCACCCACTGGGGCTCAGCCTGTGCTCCCTCCTGTCTGAGGGGAGCCCCAGTGGGGCACGTGGTTCCACCCTGGAAACCTGATGGCTCCCACCCCACCCTGGCCCGACCTCTGACCTCTGCAGGGCACGTCCTTGGTCTGGCTGGGGCTGGAGTTGTGCTGCACTTGGCACTTCTGGGTGGCGCCTTCTGGGCACTGGTTGGCTGGCAGGGTCAGCTGGCTGGTCATGGTATACAGGCCCTCGGAGGTTTTCATTGGGAGGAAGTTCCTGATGGAAGTGCCCTCCCCGCTGTGGCTCCAGGTCACATTCATGGGCCCCAGTGGGAAGAAGCCGTGGACCAGGCAGCCGATGACCACGTGGTCGGCTGAGTCGGTGCTCTTGAGGCTCAGTGGGAAGAGGCTGGGGCTGGCCGGGGACACTGCAACACAGGACATGTTGTGAGACCCTGAGACAGCTCCATGAGGATGGAACAATGCTCACCTCTTCTCTACTTTGGGGAAATAGGCACAGAGAGGGTGAGTGACTGCCCCAAGGTCACTCAGCTCGTAGGCCAGGAACCTGGGGTTGGGACTGGCCTCAAGTCCAGCTGTGCTGTTTCTAAACACACTGCTCAGAGCTCCAGCACGTGGACTGGAACACGCTCTTTCACATAGGCCACATCCGGGTGGAGTCACTGTCATACACATGGCTCTCCATGGGCCAGCTGAGTCTGTGGGCACCTTTGGAGCCTCAGCTCCTCTGTGCAGTGGGCGTGGCCATGCTCTCTCCCAGAGTTTGGGGGTCATGAAAGGTGAGCCCAGAGGGGGGACATAGGTGAGCACAGAGGTGTCTGGCCTTGAAGCTGAGCCTGCCCCGAGGGCCAGCTTTTCTGCCCTGGAGGGCACACTGGGGAGGAGAGGGGGCCTGAGTCTTCTGTGGGTCCCATTTAAACTTCCCTGGTAAGGGTCCAGGTTGAACTACCCCACTCTACAAACACTATCCCAGCCCCCCAACAAGCAGAGGTCCACCCCGTGGCTACGAAGGTCTCGAGACCAGAGGCCCAACCAAATCAGCCCTTCTGAGATGTCCCTCCTAGACAGGCTGGGCACACAAGGCATCTCTTATATATTTTCAATTGCCTTCAGGGGCACTGGTGGAAGAAGAGGGGACACAGGTACACCTGAGATTGCATGGCCCTCATGTGCCCTTGGAAACACAGGGGGCAGCCTGGGTGGGGAACTGAGCTCTCCGGGCCTTCCACACTGAACCCACCTGCTCTCATTCACCAACTGCTAACCAGCTCAGCTCAACTCAGTTAATTTCATTCCACTTCATCCCAGGTCAGCCCAGCTTAGCTAAGCTCAGCTTGTTTAGCCCAACTCAGCTCACTCAACTCAGCCTAGCTCAGCTCAGCCCAGCTCACTCAGTTTAGCTCAGTCAATTTCATCACTGCTCAGCCCAGGTCAGCTCAGCTCAGCCCAGCTCAGCCCAGCTCAACCAGATCAGCCCAGCCCAGCTCAACCTGACTCAACCAAGCTCACTTAGCTCAGCTCAGCCCAGCTCAGCCCAGCTCAGCTCAGCCCAGCTCGCTCAGCTCAGCCCAGCTCAACCAGATCAGCCCAGCCCAGCTCAACCTGACTCAACCAAACTCACTTAGCTCAGCTCAGCCCAGCTCAGTCCAGCTCAACCCAGCTCACTCAGCTCAGCTCAGCTCAGCTCAGCTCAGCTCAGCTCAGCTCAGCCCAGCTAAAATCAGTTAATCTCATCCTAGCTCAGCTCAGCCCAGCTCATCTGAACTCAGCTTGCTCAGCCCAGCCTAGCCCAGCCCAGCCCAGCTCACTCAGCTCAGCTCAGCCCAGCTTAGCCCAGCTCAGCCCAGTTAAGCCCAGTTCAGCCCAGCTCAGCTCAGCTCAGCTCAGCCCAGATCACTCAGCTCAGCCCAGCTCAACCCATCCCAGCTCAGCCAAGTTAAGCCCAGTTCAGCCCAGTTCAGCCCAGCTCAGCTCAGCTCAGCTCAGCCCAGCTCAACCCATCCCAGCTCAGCCCAGCTCAGCCCAGCTCAGCCCAGTTAAGCCCAGCCCAGCCCAGCCCAGCCCAGCTCAGCTCAGCTCAGCTCAGCTCAGCTCAGCTCAGCTCACTCAGCTTAAACCAGCTCAACCCAACCCAGCTCAGCCCAGTTAAACCCAGTTCAGCTTAGCCCAGCTCAGCTCAGCCCAGCTCAGCTCAGCTTGGCCCAGCTCAACCCAGCCCAGCTCCGCCCAGTTAAGGTCAGTTCAGCTCAGCCTAGCTCAGCCTAGCTCAACCCAACTCAGCTCAACCCAGCTCAGCCTAGTTAAGCCCAGCCCAGCCCAGCCCAGCCCAGCCCAGCCCAGCTCAGCTCAGCTCAGCTTAGCTCACTCAGCTCACACCAGCTCAACCCAGCCCAGCTCAGCCTAGTTAAACCCAGTTCAGCTTAGCCCAGCTCAGCTCAGCCCAGCTCAGCCCAGTTAAGATCAGTTCAGCTCATCCCAGTTAAGGTCAGTTCAGCTCAGCTCAGCTCAGCCTAGCTCAACCCAACTCAGCTCGGCTCAGTCCAGCTCAGTCCGGTCCAGTCCAGTCCAGTCAGCTCAGCTCAGCCCAGTTCATCCCAGCTCAGCCCAGTTCAGCCCTGTTAAGCCCACTTCAGCTCAGCTCAGCTCAGCTCAGCCCAGTTCAATTCAGCCAAGTTCAGCTCAGCTCAGCCAAATTCATCCCAGTTCATCCCATTTAAGCCCAGTTCAGCTCAGACAAGGCCACAATATCGCAGCTCTTTCATTTCTGAGTGGAGCACCCTGCCCCGTGGTCCTCTTGGCTCTTGGTGGCTGTTTTCCACATCTCTGGTCCCAGGACGGCTCAAAGCGCCTGTGGACATGAGGCCTAACCACATCTAGGACCCACCTGCTCAGCGCTGCTGGAGGGTCCACCAAGGCCCTCCCTGGGCTGAAGGTCCATCCTCACGCCCTGTGCAGGGGAGCTGGAGCTGGAGCAGGGAGGGCCATAGGCCCTGCCCGATGCTGTGTGGCCTCAGCAGACCCCTGACCCGTGCTGGGTCCTGGCTGACTCATGAGAGGCTAATGCTGAGGGACAGGCTGGGGAGGGGCTTCAGACTGTATCATGACCCTAGATGGGGTCACTCGCCCACTTCCTGTCCCACCAGTCGCTGCCGCTCGTCTGCACGTCATGTCTGGTCTGTGGTCTGGCTGTGGCAAGGCCAGGTGTGTGTGGCCTGGGCTGTGACCCCCCAGGAGCCTGGTCCTGGCTGTGGTGGGTCCTGTCTCCAGGTGGCTGCTCACAGGGCTGGGCTGGGGGCTGAGCTGCAGGGATGCAGAGGCCGAACTCAATGAATTAGGGGCTGAGGGACACTGAGGTCGCGATGACCCTAGAGGGGAGGCTGTGAGGGCCAGTGGGGTAGAGGTATTGGGGCACAGGTCTTGTCCTGAGTGACCCCCAGTGAGCAGGCCACAGGGTGGGGCAAGGAGGAGGGAGCCACTCCGGCCTGGCATGATCAGTGCCTGCCCTCCCGCAGTAGCCCTGTGAGCAGCTGGGGACCAGATAGAAGCCAGGGTAGGGTGTGAGGCTGCCCCTGTCTGGGAACCTGGATCCCCGCAGGTTGGGGCGGCCACATGCTGCCTTGGTCCATCTCTGCTCATTTTCCTGCCCAGGGCTTTCCCATGGACCCCACTGCTCCCCATGCCCTGTCCATGAGGCAGCCTGGCCTGGACAGACACACAGGGGCAGTTGGGCCTGGTTTCCATCTGTGTTTATTTGTCTAGTCATTTCTGCACATGCAGAAGGTTCTGGACTGACACACAGGAACTGACTGTCCCCTCCAGAGAGCACACCTGCTGATCAGTGACACTGGGCCCCAGCGGGAGGTCAGCTCTTCAGGGGCCAGGGGGCCCAGGGCAGGTAGAACATGGACAGAGGGCAGGGAGGCTGGGGAGGCTCAGAACCTCTGGGTGCTTTGAGGAGCCCAGGATCCCAGGGTCCCAGGACCACCTGTGTTTTGTTGGGCCCATCCTCAGCGTCTCTGGACAGGCCTCAGGGTTGCCCAGTCTTGGGCTTTCTACTCCAGTGAAGTATAGGGTCTGAGCCAAGGTCTGGGCCCTGGCAGGCTGCATGCTGGCCGTGGGAGGCCATTCCCATCCTTGTCTGTGTCATCTGTGTGATGCTACCCAGCACGGGGCCAGGCTCTCTGAAGGGCCATCTGGAGGAGCGGAGTCTCCTGCCCAAAGGGGCTGGGCATTTGTACTCTGGCAATGCAGCTGGTGGGCCGGGAGAATGGTCTTAACAACTCCCACATCTCAGACAGGGTGAGACCCCAAAGCACGCTCAGACCCACCATGGTTCTTCCTATTGTAACTTTTCTAGTTACTGTTGAAACATGTTCTTCCTGTTATTGGCCACTTGGACCTTCTTGCTGCACAGGACCCACTGCTCACTTTGCTCTTTTTATTGGCTCCTGAGCGCTCTTTGTATATGAGGGAACCCTGCCCTTTCCCCCCGTGTGCTCACTTATTTCCCTCCCACTTCCAGTGCGCTGCACAGAGACCCTCATGGGCAGTCTCTCCCACCGGGAAGCTGCCTCTTTATCCTGGGGAGGGGCACAGCCTCGTGCCCACTGCTGTCCTTGGCCGTCTGGCCATCTCACGGGGGCCTGTGGCGCCTCTCTCTCCGGCTCACCAGATTCCTTCTCGAGGACGATGGTGGCCAGCCCCACTTGGCTCTTGCTTGCTGGACTGTCTCACTCAGCTCACCGGGATGTCCAGGCTGGCTGGGGGAGGACGGGGCCCAGGATTGGCCTGTCTGTGTGGTCAGTGGTGGGTGGACTGCGGCAGGTGACCGGTGGTCCTGGGTGGCTGACACTGGCCCCCACCTGGTGATTGTGCAGCTGTCTGTCTGTGGCCCCACAGAGGGCTTGGGACTGTGGCGTCTGTGTCAGTGTGGGAAGGGGCAGCGAGCCTGGGCTGGAGACCAGCGAGCAGGTGTGATGGAGACCAAGCCGAGGAGTTTCTGGGGGCGTCGAAGGAACACTTGCAGACAGCAGCTGGCCACTTGGACCCTTTGGGCCCAGAAGTGCCCTGTGCCCCTCGTCTGACCACCCTCACGGGACCACAGGTACCTCCCCTAAAGCACTCAGGGGACATGGAATTTGTAAGAAAGAACTTTACTAAGAAACCCAAAAGGAAGGAAATCGAACTGCCAAGCCAGGAGTGAGAGGTAGGACGAGGCCATGGTGGATGGGGTTGGGGCCCCTGTGTGGACCCCGTGGGAGCCCCTCCTCCTGCTGTGGGACCCCTTCTCCCACCCATTGGGCCCTGCCCACTGCCCCAGACAGTCTCAGGGCCTCTCCCCAGAAGGGCTTCTCTGCCTGCACATTCTATAGGGACAGGGGTTGGGGTGGACGGCAGGAAGGGTGAGCGGAGGGACAGGGGCTGGGCACTCAGACCTGAGGTCAGGGAGGGTCGGACTAAGTCTAAGGAGTGATACTTTGGGCTGGACTTGGACTCTGGGCTGGACTTGGACTCCAAGTCCTCGGTTTGGCTCTGGTCTCTGGGCAGTGGGCCAGGCCATGGGCTCTAGGCCTTGGTGTGTCTCAGGAGTTGTACAGTAAGAATGGGAGTGGCCCCGACCTCAGGGACCTGGGGGGAGCCCAGAGTGGTCCTGCCCATGCCCAGCCCAGGCCTCTCTGTGGAAGGGACAAATGGGGTGGGCGTGGGCTGTGGCTGGCGGGTCCAATTGCTGCCTGGACCTTCCAGATGCCAACGAACTGGTGGTTGCGTCCCTGGCTCTGGCCCCTTTGCGAGTTTGTCTGCTCCTCTCTCGGCTGGGGCAGAGCAGGTGCCTCAGGGGCGCTCAGATGCAGGGAGGAAGGCAGCCAGGCGGGCGCTGCTCCCGCTCCGTGCCCAGGCCTCTGGCTGCATGATGTTCTCGTAGTCGTGGGTGGTCTGGGGTGTCTCCTGCAGGATGGCACCCAAGGCCCACTTCACCTGTGCGGAGGGAGTGCATGAGGGGCTCTGCCCACCTCCTTACATCTTGCTGGGTCTCCCGGCCCACCCGTGACTCTGGGAGAGGGGCAGGGTCCCACCTTGAAGAGGGTGACAGAGGCACCGTAGGTCACACTGAGCAGGAAGAGCCCAATGAAGACGAAGAGGCTGCTCCACATGCCGTCCAGCTCCTCACCCTCGGCCGCCCCCACACACAGGTCCTGGAGGTCCACCTCTGCGGGCAGGGGCCGGTCAGCCTCTGGCCTGGGCCCTGGGCCCCGATGCCCGGGTCTCAGGCAGTCTCTGTCCAGCCCCCTTGGCGGCTTCCCAGAGGGCTAGAGTCTGAAGCCTCTGCCTGGCTGAGGGTGACCACGTGGGAACTGCAGTCCTCTGCTCTCCTGACCCCACCCCAGGTGGCTGCGTTTTCTCTCCTCCATTCCTCATGCCGCTCTCCTGACGGCTGGTCACCCAGCCAGTCCCGTGGGCCCCTCTGCTCAGCTCCTGCTCTGCCCCACCCACCCCTACCCTGGAGAATGGCACCCGCCCCCAGCCCCGCACGCTCTCAGCGTCTCGCTTACTGGCCTGGAGACCCCTCTAAACTGTACCCACGGCCAGCCGCCCAGAGCCCTCAGGAGGGGTGTGAGCTCCGCAGCCACAGGCCATTGTTTCCAGGGCCTGGCCTGGCCACCTGGGAGCCTGGAGCTGCCCCCGGCCTTGTGTTGGGCCTGCGCTGTCCCTCAGCCTCCTGCTCCGAGGAGTGAGATGTGCCCCCGTGCAGGCCCAGGCTCAGCGTGGGCTCCCCAGTGGGTGACTCTGGGCTGTGTTTCCCGAGTGCGGGCTGGTGTTTGCTGCTCTCCATGTGAAAGGCTCATGAGTGCAGCTGTGCCCGCGGGCGCACTATGGAGCGTGGGGTCTGGGCCGTTAGAGGTGCACAGGAGCTTGGGGCTTGGGGTGGGGGGGGGCTTGGTCCCTGGCTCTGATCCCTGCAGCCTTCAGGCTCTGAAACAGGGCCAGTAGCCTGCTCTGAGGTGTGTGTGTCCTTGTGTGTTTGTGTGTGTGTCCTTGTGTGTATACACGTGTGTGTTCATGTGTTCCAGTGTCTGTGCCATGTGTGCCTGTGTCCATGTGTGTCAGTGTAGGTATCCATATGTGTGTCTCTGTGTGTCTGTTTGTGTCTGTGTGTGTGTCTGTGCAGTGTCCATGTGTAGATACCTGTGTGTATCTCTGTGTGTCCCTCTGTCTGTGTCTGCGTATGTCCGTGTGTGTCCGTGTGTGTGTCTCTGTGTGTGTCTGTCCTTGTGCATCAGTGTGTGTGTCTCTGTCCATGTATGTGCCTGTCTGTCCATCTGTGGATGCAGCTGACAGGGAGGGTTGGACTGGGGAGGCTGGGGTCCCAGGATGAAGCAGTGTGAGGCGTGCGGGCTTCCGGCAGGGGGGTGGGTGTCCTCTCCATGCCCATCTTGGATCCTGTGGCTCAGGTGATGGGGAGGAAGGGTTCGGGGTGGCCTGGGTAAGAGGTCAGGCCAAGCGAGGCTGTCAGGAGAGTATGTGCAATGCACTTGCCCACGTGGGGCACCATGGTTGGCGGTGGGTGGCGCTGTTGGGGTCACTGCAGACCGTGTGGGTGCAGGGCTGGCATGTGAGGCTCACAGGAGTGTTGTGGGGGGGCCGGGTCCTTCCCTGGGATCCATGTGGGTGAAGTGAGGTGAGAGTCGGAGGGGGGTGGGCTCGGCAAGGCTGGGGGCCTGTCCTCGTCTCCTGGTGCTCAGGAGGTGCCGGCCGTGGAGCGGGCGGGGGGGGCTGTCCTGGCTCCCTGCGTGTTGGCGCCCATGCTGGCCTCTCACTCAGCCGGTCCTCCGCCCAGAAGAGCCTGTGTATGCAGCTAGGCCTGGGGGTGTGGGAGCTTCTCTGTGTCCAGAGGGGCCAGCAGGAGCCCAGGGCGGAGGCCAAGGCCTCCAGGGCCTCCCGAGATGCAGGGGCTGTGGGCTGCGCTGGGGTCTCAATGGTCCCTCCCCTGGGACCACCCTCTGGTTTTTAGGACTCCTTTGACGGGCAGGATCTACAGTGGGTTGGCGGGGAGGGCCCCTGGCACAGAGGAGGATGGTGGCAGACACATCTCAGCCCCGCCCCATCCCCCGGCCCCTCTCCTGGACGCCCTTTCCTCTGTGCGGAGACACCCTCACCCAACAGCCAAGAACGGGCGCACCCAGGGCTCGGAACAGGCACCGGACTGTTTATTGACAACAGAGGGGGGGACGGAGCCCGGAAGGGGGCGGGAGGCGGGGCATCAATTACCAGGGCCTTTGGACACTGATCTCTCGAGGGTCTTGGAGCCTGGCAGGGCCTCGTGGATCACTTTGCAGGTGAAGTTGCTTCTCTTCTCCCAGTCGGCCCGGCTGACCTCCAGGCGGCTGAAGACAAAGAAGGCCGGGCTGGGGCCGCTGTCCTTGAGGGGCCGCGTGGTGGTGTGGCGGCCGGTCGGGAGCAAGTCTTTGTTGCGCAGCCACTGCACGGAGATGTCCGCAGGGAAGAAATTCTGGACCAGGCACGTGAGGGTGACCGTGCTCTCTGTCCCCTGCTCCTTCTCGGGTGGCAGGAACACGTAGACCTCGGGGGCCGCACGCTTGCCTGCGGACAGGATGGGGTCAGCCCGGGCTCCAGGGGCGGGAGGAGCCCAGCCACCCTCCCTCAGCCCGTGGCTCACCCACCTGGGGCCTTGGCGATGGTGCGCACGATGTCCTTGGGCAAGTGCGGGTGGTTCAGCCTGCACGTGTAGGTCTCGCCCTCGATCCAGTCGTTGACGTCCACCGGGAGGGTGGAGGTGACGGTGTACGTCATGTTGAAGTGGAGTCTGCTCTTCTCGGTGGCCTTGGCCAGGGTGCCCCCACTCTCCCGGGACCACTGCAGGCTCGTGCCATCCTGGCTGGCCAGGTCCACCACCAGGCAGGTGAGGCTGGGCGACTTGTGGATGTATAGGTCGAGGGGGCTGGGCGGGATCAGGTAGACGCTCACGCCTCGGGGCTCAGACTCTGTGGTGTGCGGGAGGGGCTGTGTGAGGCTGCGCAGGGACCCTCTCAGCCCCTAGAGTTGGGGGGGCCGTAGGCCTGGGGGTACTGTACCTGGGCAGTTGCGGGCATGGGCCTCAAAAGTGCAGCCTTGATAGTTCACCTGGCAGGTGTAGGTGTGCTGGGATACCCATTGGCCCTGGGTGACATTGAGCTGGCTAAAGGTGGAGGCCAGTTTGCCCTCCTGCTTGGTGGGGCCATAGTAGGGGAATGTGTCCGTGGTCTTCTGCCCATTCACCAGCCAGATGACCTCGATGTCACCTGGAGCGAAGTCACTGACAAGGCACAGGAGCTGGATGGTGGCGTGGGTGTTGCCGCTGGGGTCGCAGGAGGAGTGGTAGAGCTTCACAGTGGGCTGGGTGATGTTCGGGGAGCATGCTGTGGGCAGGAACGGCCAGCCTGACTTAGGCCTCTCTGAGCCTCGGAACCCCGCCTCCCAGCCCAGGGCCCCAGGCTCTCTGGGGGTGACCAGCATAGCAGCATCTGAGCCCCCTCCACTGCCCCCTCCTGTCCCTTGTTGTCCTCTGACAGCAGCCTCCTGGCGGTACTGGGACCTACCTGGCTCACTGCTTAAGGTCTTGTTGACGGTGGTGGACCCTTCGTGCTCTACGCTGCAGGTGAACTTCTGTTTGGCCCATTCGCCAGAGGCAGTCACCTGGCTGGTGGTGGTATAGAGGCCAGAGGTCGAGTCTAAGGTGGCCGGGAAGGTCACGACGCTCTTTGTCAGAGACCCTGCATCCCACGTCACGATCACTGGCTCTGGGTTGTAGTCCCTGACCAGGCAGCCCAGTGTCACGGAGGCGCCCCCCTTGGGGGCATCTTTGGGGCAGAGGGCCAAGGGGAAGACCTTTGGGTCCTCTCTGGAGGCTGTGGAATGGAACCAGGGCTACATCAGTGCTGGCTGACCTCCGACCTGGGGCATCCACTCCCAGGGCCCCGGGGAGCTGGGGAGGGAGCACTGTGTGGAGGAGGCGGGGTGGCCTAGTGGAGGGAGCACTGGACCCTTGTTCCACCCCAGGGGACAGAATAGCCTGGGTTTGTTTTGGGCTCATTCCCTCATTTCTCCCAGACATCCTTCGATGGACCCTGCACCCTCCCAGAAGCTGTTGCTGCCTCCACCCTTGGTCAGGGTCCCCACCCTCAGCCTGTAGTGGTCAGAACATGGGATCTCAAGCAGTAGAGGCACCAGCTGTTTTTCCAGGCTGAGGCTCAGAGCATGTAGCTCCCTAAGAATCACTCTTGTGTCCCTTTCCCCACCTCCTGCTCACTGGGCTCTGCTCTCTGCAGCTGTGCGTGCCCCTTCACCCCACCCCTCACTGACCGGCCAGGCTTCCCTGGTGCTCTACTCTCCCTGCTGGCCGCCTGAGGGAGTCCAACTCAGGCTCCATGGAGAGAGGACAGAGGGCCCTCAGAGCCCACTTCAGTTCCTCCTCCAGCAGGCAACTCCTCCTGCCCTTCCCCTGGCCTGGAAACCCCAGACTTCAGCCCACCCTACCCTGGCCTAGCTCCACCCATTCTGCTCCACTCTGCTCCTCTGGTCCACCTGAACACACTCCTGGTGACCCTGTGTCAGGACAGCCAGCCCCAGCTGAGACCAACCAGCTCTGCGCAGCCAGCCCAGCCCAGCTCAGCCTGTGTCAGTGCAGCTCAGCTCCAGAGAGCCCACCGTGGACCATCTTGGCCCAGGTTAGCCTAGAATAGAGCATGTCAAGCTGTGAAACTGATCTTACTTCAGTCCACAAAATTAAACCAAATTCACTCTTGCTCAGCCCATCTCAACCTGCCAGCCAAGGGCAATCTTCCTCAGTAAATTGAGCTCAATTTAGCACAACTGAGCTAAGTCAAGTGGGCCTCAGAAAACAGCACGGTTCTGTTTGACCAATCTGGGTCCAGTCCAGCTCAACCTAGCTCACCTCAGCCCAGCTCAGCCCAGTTCAGCTCAGCCCAGTTCAGCCAGTTCAGCTCAGCTCAACCCAGTTCAGCCCAGGTCAGCCCAGTTCATCTCATCTCATCTCATCTCATCTCATCTCATCTCATCTCATCTCATCTCATCTCATCTCATCTCATCTCATCTCATCTCATCTCATCTCATCTCATCTCACCTCATCTCATCTCATCTCAGCCCAGTTCAGCCCGTCCCGTCCCGTCCCGTCCCGTCCCGTCCCGTCCCGTCCCGTCCCGTCCCGTCCCGTCCCGTCCCGTCTCGTCTCGTCTCGTCTCGTCTCGTCTCGTCTCGTCTCGTCTCATCTCATCTCATCTCATCTCATCATCTCATCTCATCTCATCATCATCTCAGCTCATCATCTCAGCCCAGCTCAGCTCAGCCCAGCTCAGCCCAGCCCAGTTTAGCCCAGTTCAGCCCAGTTCAGCCCAATTCAGCCCAGCTCAGCTCAGCCCAGTTGAGCCTAGCACAGCTCAGCAAATCTCAGCTCTGCACAGTTAGCCCAGTTCAGCCCAGCTCAGCTCAATTCAGCTGAGCTCAGCCCAGCTCAGCCCAGCTCAGCCCAGCTCAGCCCAGCTCAGCTCAGCAAATCTCAGCTCAGCCCAGCTCAGCCCAGCCCAGCCCAGTTCAGCCCAGTTCAGCCCAGCTCAGCCCAGTTCAGCCCAATTCAGCCCAGCTCAGCTCAGCCCAGTTGAGCCTAGTACAGCTCAGCAAATCTCAGCTCTGCACAGTTAGCCCAGTTCAGCCCAGCTCAGCTCAATTCAGCTGAGCTCAGCCCAGTTCAGCTCAGCTCAGTTCAGCTCAGCTTAGTTCAGCTCAGCAAAGCTCAGCCCATCTCATCTCATCTCATCTCATCTCATCTCATCTCATCTCATCTCATCTCATCTCATCTCATCTCATCTCATCTCATCTCATCTCATCTCATCTCATCATCTCATCTCATCTCATCTCATCTCATCTCATCATCTCATCATCATCTTGGCTGAGTCCAGTTCATCTCAGCTCAGCTCAGCTCAGCCCAGTTTATCTCAGTTCAGTTCAACTCATCCCAGCTCAGTTCAGCTCAGTTCATCTCAGTTCAGCTTAGCCCAGCTCAGCCCAGCTCAGCCTGGTTCAGTCCAGGTTAGCTCAGCAAAGCTCAGCTTAGTCCAGTTCAGCCCAGCTCAGCCCAGCTCAGCCCAGCTCAGCCCAGCCCAGCTCAACCCAGCTCAGCAAAGCTCAGCTCAGCCCAGTTCAGCTCAGCTCAGCTCAGCCCAGTTCATCTTGTCATCTCATCTCATCTCATCTCATCTCATCTCATCTCATCTCATCTCATCTCATCTCATCTCATCTCATCTCATCTCATCTCATCTCATCTCATCTCATCTCATCTCACCATCTCATCATCTCATCTTATCTGGGCTGAGCCCAGTTCATCTCAGCCCATCTCAGCCCAGTTCATCTCAGCCCAGTTCAGCCCAGCTCAGCTCAGCTCAGCTCAGCCCAGTTCAGCCCAGTTCATCTCATCTCAGCTCATCCCAGCTCAGCTCAGCTCAGCCCAGTTCATCTCAACTTAGCTTAGCCCAGCTCAGCTCAGCTCAGCCTATTTCTGCTCAGCTCAGCTCAGCTCAGCTCAGCAGAGCTCAGCCTAGCCCAGTTCATCTCATCTCATCTCAGCCCAGTTCACCTCAGCTCAGTTCATCTCAGTTCAGCTCAGTTCAGCTCAGCTCACCCTAGTTAGCCCAACTCAGCTCAGCCCAGCTTGTATCAGCTCAGCCCAGTTCAGCTCAGTTCATCTCAACTCAGCCCAGTTCAGCCCAGCTTAGCTCAGCTCAGCTTAGCTCAGCCCAGTTTATCTCAGTTCAGCTCAACTCAACCTAGCTCAGCTCAGCCCAGTTCATCTCATCTCAGCTCATCCCAGCTCAGCTCAGCCCAGTTCATTTCAGCTTAACTTAGCCCAGCTCAGCCCAGCTCAGCCTATTTCAGCTCAGCTCAGCTCAGCTCAGCTCAGCTCAGCTCAGCTCAGCAAAGCTCAGCCTTGCCCAGTTCATCTCATCTCAGCTCAGCCCAGTTTATCTCAGCTCTACTTAGCCCAGTTCACCTCATCTCATCTCAGTTCAGCTCAGCTCAGCCTAGTTAGCCTAACTCAGCTCAGCCCAGCTTGTATCAGCTCAGCCCAGTTCAGCCTAGTTCATCTCAGCCCAGTTTATCTCAGCTCAGCTCAGCTCAGCTCAGCTCAGCTCAGCTCAGCTCAGCTCAGCTCAACCCAGTTCAACCCAGCTCAGCCCAGCTCAGCCCAGCTCAGCCCAGGTCAGCCCAGTTCAGTGCAATTCATCTCAGCCCAGTTCAGCTTAGCTCAGCCCAGTTCATCTCAGCCCAGTTCAGTTCTGCTCAGCCCAGCTCAGCCCAGTTTAGTCCAACTTATCCCATTTCAGCCCAGTTCAGCCCAGTTCATCTCAGCCCAGTTCAGTTCTGCTCAGCCCAGCTCAGCCCAGTTTAGTCCAGCTTATCCCATTTCAGCCCAGTTCAGCTCAGCCCTGCCCAGGGAACAGACCAGTCTAGCCCAGCTCTGCCCAGGTATGCCAACATAGCCCATTCCATCACCTGGCTTACTCTAGCTTGGCTCTACTCTGCTGAGCCCAGCTTTTTCTGACTTCCCTGCTCAGTTCAGCAGACTGATGCCCAGTTCAGGTCAGCATCATCGAACTCAGTGGTATCCAGCTCAGCCAACCAAGGACAGTCCAGTCCAGGCTACCTCAGTTGGACCAGTCTGACTATGACCTGCCTGTCTAAACTCGCCGGGTCTAGAATAGCCCAGCTCAGCCTGGCCTGGCCAGCCTCACCCCAAGTGAAGGTCCATTCAATTCACAGCCCATCACAGGCCAGCATATCTGAGAGTCCAGACTGACCAACTTGGCCCAATAAAGGGAGATACCTCATCTCCCTTTAAGTAGGTCTACCCATTCAAGCCGCATTTGGCCCAGTCCAGCCTTGTCCAGACTCCCTTAGTCAGGCCAGCTCAGGCCAGAGGACGTGACCACAAGCTGGCCTGCTGTGGAGTCCAGCACAGGGGCCATTCTCCACAGTTTCCCCCCGACCATGGGCTGGTGGCTACCTTCCTGGCTGATCTCCACCCAGCCCACTGTCCATACCCTCTGCATGTTCCCCAACCCTCAGCCTCAGACCCCACCCTGCCCTGTTCTATCCCCGGGTCTTGGCTCCCTGCCTTCTCCAGGTTGGTTTTGGTCTTTCTCTTGCTTCCCTGTGTTCCCATTCAGGGGAGGGACAGCTGAGAGGTAAGCAGTGACCAGGAGGCTTGGTCCACTCTGGGTGTCCAGGTGTCCTCTTCCTGGCAGTGGCTCAGGCGGCCTGCCCCTCACTGTTGCCTGGACCAGCCCCAGAGCTGGGGTACCTGGAGTGCCGGAGTCCTTCGTCAGGTGCCGTGGTCGGCGTGGCGACTGGTGTGGCCCATCCCCACCGTCTGCAGCTCCCTGGATAAGCTCCCAGGAGAGGTCATTCATTCGAAACCATTGTTGTTATTTTTATGTCCAGACAGTGGGCCCTGGGGGGAAGGGAGCTCTGCCTCAGCGCTTTTAGCTAAAAATGGAGCGGGAACCCCCAGGGGCCCCCGCAGCCCTGAAGTTCCCTTCTCTTTCTGTTCTTGGGAAGTGGATGGAGCCACGGTCTCAGTGAGGCTCCTGTGCAGGTGCTCTCCTCTCTGCCTGGTCCCGCCTCCACTGCCTGTCTGCTGCTGCTCTCCCTTGGCACTGTCAGCACACGCCGGGGTCACCGACCTGCCCGAGGAGGGAGCCGGGCACCAGGCCCCCTACCGCTGCTCCCTGGAAGGAAGGGTTGTGACTATGTGTGCCTGAGAAATGAAGGCTCGGGGGTGCCACATGTCAAAATGAGGATGCAGAGCCTCCCACCGGCAGTCCTTCATGTGTTTCGCCACCTGGAGGGTCAGGCTCTGGGTGTGCATGTGCAGGTCCAGGGGTCACTTGGGGACGGGAAGGCCCTGATTCTCCCTGGGGTCCTGGGCACCTGCTGGTGGGTGACCATTGCCTACCTGCTTGCTCCTACATCACTGTCCTGCAGCTGCAGCTCCCATCAGGGCTGTGACTGGTGGCTTGGTCAACGAGGGCCAGAGAGACCTGTGTGGGGGATGGTTGTGATTGTGAGATTGGCTGGTGGCTCTACAAGACCCCTGCAGCTGCTGGAGCCTGGGGGACACTGTGCCACATTCCTGCTGTGTGTGGCCACAGAAGGTGTGGGGACTTTGGAACAGTCTAGAGGTGTCCACAGCATCTGACTGATCTGTTGAGGCAGTCAGCCAGCCATCGGCACTTCACTGATGTGTGCCTTGTCTTCACACCGTGGATGTGTCCAGAAGACCTGTGTGCCCTCAGAAACCCCTGAAGGCCCCCAACACACTCACAGGGGATGCCATGGGAACCTGCCAGCCTAGCTTGGCAGTGTGGGGTACTGGGAGGAGATGTGCAGAGCTTCAGAGAGGGGGGCATCAGGACCCTGTCCCCTGGACTTGGGACACCTCAGGCCAGTGGTTCCCATGCAAGGAGGCCATGTGGAGATGGCTCTATAAGGCCTGGTGGCCTGGGAAGACTCCAGGAGGACTGCTGCATGGCAGGTTGGCCTGGGTGTGTTGACCAGGTGTGCAGAGCAGGACCCAGCTGGAGCCTTTCGATCCCCAGGGCAGACTGTCCTGGTCAGTCACACCCCGCCTTTGGCCCCAGGGACAGATGCTGCGTGGGAGGCAGAGTGGGGAATATTGAGTTCCTTGGAAGAACCCTTGATTCTGAGAGAAACCACAGGGCTTGAGCAGGTAGAGCCCCAGCTGGGCAGCATGGTGGGCTCAGGCCAGGTGGTGCCTGCACATGTGGGAATGTGTGGGGCCAGGGGCTCCCCTTAGCTGCCCTGGCCCCTGGCGCCCCCTGCCAATTCTCCCTGGGCTGTGGGCATGTGGGGTCTGGGCCTCAGTGTCCAGCCAGCCTCCTGGCTTCATCCTTATGTCTCAGAATGTGCTGGGCTGCTGGTGCTAAGGCAGGGGAGCTTGTGGGGGTGGGCACTGTCTCCAGCCATGGCCACCCCTGGCGTCCCTTGGTCTTGGAGGAGAATGGCTCCCACAGGTTGGCTCAGCTCTGAGCACACAGGTCTGTGCTGCCCCCTTCCCTCCTGGGGCTGTGTCCCTGCCCCAGCCTTGAGGAATCACCCTTGAGCTGCCCCTTCTATTCAAGGCTGGGCTTGGATACCCCTACCCAGCAGGCATGTGCCCTGCCTCCTCGGCCACCCTGCTGTGGCCCCACCATACTGCTACTGAACTTCAGGACTCAGAACAGAGTCTGCCTCTAAACAAGCTGTGTCTCATCTGTGCACATGTGTGTGAGTGCGCGAATCTATGTGACATGCACACGTGCACACATGTCCATGTGCATACATGTGTGTATGTGTGCGAATGCATGTGCCTGTGTGACACAAATGTGTACATGTGTCTTTCTGTGTGCATATGCAGCTGTGTGAGCGTGTGTCTCTGTGTGCACGTGCATGAGCACTCATGTGCTTAACATGCAGACCTCTCTGTGCACACATGTGTGCACACATACACCCACACAACATGTACACACACGAGCAAGCACATGTGTGACACACACGTGCACACATCTCTGAACATGTGTGCACATGTGTGACATGCATGTCTCTCGGTGTGCATGCATGTGCGTGCACTGTGCATATATGTGGGTGCATGTGTATGCATGGCAAAAGCGTTTCTCTGTGTTCATACCTGTGCACACATTTGTGGGTGCCTGCACCTGTGTGACATGCACGTGTGCATATTTCTCAGTGTGCCTTCGTGTGTGTGTATGTGCATGTCTGGGAGAGCTGCGGGGAGGTGTGCCTTCCTACTGCAGTCCAGGAAAGCCTTGCTGACAGGAGGGCTGTGAGGGCAGCACATGCCAGGACAGAGCTGCTGCTCTTTGGAGGGCAGCTGGCCCAGGTGGGTGGTGTTGCTCGGTGTCTGCAGGAGCCCTCAGTCCCAGTCCCCCGTGCTGGAGGACACTGCGAAGCCTGGAGCTGGGAGCTGGGAGCTGGGACAGGACCGGTGGAGCCTTCCTGCTCCTGAATGACCCAGTTCAGGTGGCTCGGAGCAGGACCTCGTCTGGTTAGGAAGTTCCCAAGGAGCTGAGGTGTGGGGACATGCAGGAGGTCAGAGGGAGCCTGACCAGACAGCACGGGATGGGTGAGCTTTGAGCCTGAGCTGTTTGAAGCCTGTTTTGAGGCCAGGCCCTAGTGTTAGGGCTTGAGGGGTGACCAGGGTCAATGTGGGCTCCAGCGAATGGGCTGCTTGGAGGGAGCCGGGCTGCGGATGCTTCTCAGACCCTTCTGCACAGGACACCAGTGGCCTTCAGACCCCCAGATTTAGCTGGGGGCTGAGGGACCCCAACTCCCGTGATGGGGGGTAGGTTCCAGAGTTCTCCCAGACAGTGAGGCCAGCTGACCCCCTTGTTGACCTTGGCTATGGCCCCAAATGCAGGCGCAAGAAAGCTCTGACCCCTCACATAGCTTCTGTTCCCCAGGGCTGGCCTGGACCCACCTCCTTCCTGGGACTGGTTGAACCACCCCAGGCTCCCCGCACATGACACCTGCCTTCCCTGTGAGGATACTGGGTTCTGATCTCCCGAAAGTGCCATTAGAAGGCTGCAGTGTGGTGTCCCCTGTTCTGATGTAAATGCCCCCATTCCACATGAGCTCTAGTGTCTCTTCAGACACCCAGTAGCCATCCTACCTCTTCTTCTGGGAGCCACAGTACCTCTCCACCTTTGCTCTCACCGTGCTTTCTAAAGGTGTTCTTTGCAATTTCTTGGGAATCTGCTGGGCAGTCATTCTGAATGCCAACCCCTGGTTAGTTTTTTAAATTAATTAATTAATTGGTTAACCCTCACCTGAGAAAATTTTTTCCATGGGATTTTTTATTTTTATTTTTTATCCTGATCCGAGGATATTCTTTCCATTGCTTTTCAGAGAGAGTGGAAGGGAGAGAGAGAAACATCGACGTGAGAGAGAGACATCAATTGGTTGCCTTCTGCACACTCCCAGACCAGGGCCGGGGATGGAGCCTGCAACCGAGGTACGTGCCCTTGGCCAGAATTGAACCCAGGGCCTTTCAGTCCACTGGTCGATGCTCTAACCACTGAGCCAAAGCAGCCAGGACCCATTGAATTTTAGAGAGAATGCAAGGGAAGGAAGGGGAAAGACAGAGAGAGAGAGAGAAACATCTGTTTGAGAGAGACACATCAACTGGTTGCCTCCTGCACACCCGACTGGGGCCAGGGATCGAACCTGCAACCCAGGTATGTGCCCTTGACCGGGAACTGAACCTGCAACCTTTTGCTGCGCTGGCCAACACTCTAACCACTGAGCCGTGCTGGCCAGGGCAATCCCTGGTTAGTTTTAAATTTACAGTGACCTTCCCCCAGTTAATCCCTCT
Source organism: Miniopterus natalensis (assembly GCF_054644295.1). Taxonomy (NCBI): domain Eukaryota; kingdom Metazoa; phylum Chordata; class Mammalia; order Chiroptera; family Miniopteridae; genus Miniopterus; species Miniopterus natalensis. The sequence continues at coordinate 1,096,332 of NC_142081.1, read as the reverse complement.
CTCTCCTGGTTGCTTACCATGCCTTTCATTTAATAGAAATTCTTGATTCCCATGTGGTCAAATTCATCATCTATTTACCCTCAGGCTGTGCCTCGGGAGGTGTGAGAGCTCTGTGACCAGTTAGAGGGGTGTCCCGCGGCTCCTGTAGGAAAGTTCCACAAAGATGGGGGCTGAGAACCGCAGGAACGTGTTCTCTCGCACTCTGGAAGCTAGCAGAGCAAGGTCAAGGTGCGAGCAGCGCCGAGTCCCTCCGAAGGCTCCGGGGAGCTCTGGAGGCCGCTGACGTGGCTCCAGTTTCTGCCTCTGTATTCGTGTGGCCTCCTGCCCCATGTGCCTCTGTGCCATGTCTTCTTTTAAGGCCACCAGTTGTTGGAGTTGGGACCCATCCAAAATCTAGTATGATCTCAAGATCCTGAACCTAATTTCCTTTGCAGAGATCCTATTTCCAAATGAGCCAGCCAGGCAGACGGCACCGCCGGCTCCACCAGCTCGGCTGCTCTGTTTCCCTCCAGCGTGGAGCAGCCTCCGGATGTACGTGGATGTACGTGGCTCGTCCTGCCGGGCTCCCCCGGCTCACCGCTGCAAGGTGTGAGGTAGACGCCTGGGTCACAGTCCTCCCTCCCGCGCCCCAACCTGTCCCACCCGCTCCCACCACTGGACAAGTTCCTGTGAACAGCCCAGCTGTTCCTGAGCCCCCCTGCCCCCCACCCCTGGGTGCATGGGTCTGGTAGTCTGAGCATGAGCAACATGCTTTTTATTTTTTCAATCCTCTCCTGAGAATGTTTTTATTGATTTTAGAGAAAGAGAGCGGGCCCTGGATGGTTTGACTCGGTGGTTAGGGCATCAGCCCTCAGACTGAAGGGTCCCGGGTTTGATTCTGGCCAAGTGCACGTTCCTTGGTTGCAGGCTCGATCCCCGGCCCCGGTCTGGGAGTGTGCAGAAGGCAGCCGATCGATGTGTCTCTCACATCGATGTCTCTCTCTCTCTCTCCCTTCCACTCCCTGAAAAGCAATGGAAAAAACACCCTCAGGTGCTGATTAAAAAGAGAGAGGGGGAGATGGAGGGAGGGAGAGAGAAACATCGATATGAGAGCAAAATATCGATCATTGCCTCCTCTACACCTCTGGACAAGGGCTCGAACCCACAACCTTTTTGGTGTACAGGACGACACTCCAGCCAACTGTGCCACCCAGCCAGGGCGCAACATGCTTGCTTGCTTTCTTTCTTTCTTGCTTTCTTTCTTTCTCTCTCTCTCTCTCTCTCTCTCTCTCTCTCTCTCTCTCTCTTTCTTTCTTTCTTTCTCTTTCTTTCTTTCTTTTTCTTTCTTTCTTTCTTCTTTCTCTTTCTTTCTTTCCTTCTTTCTTTCTTGATTTCGGAGAGAGGAATGGAGAGGGAGAGAGAGAGATGGAAACGTCAATGATGAGAGTCATCGATCGAGCCCACAACCCGGGCATGAGCCCTGACAGGGAGCCGAACCGCCATCTCCTGGATCCTAGGCCGATGCTCAACCGCTGAGCCACGCCCGGCTGGGCAACAACATGCTTTTTCAATGATCTTTCATGTATATGGTATCGTTTAGGGGGAGAGTCTCCCTAAACCTCACATCCTTTGCTTTTATTCTTCAGAATTGTTCAAGCTATAAATGGGTCTCAAAACCAGACAGACAGACCCACCGACAAATAGACAAAACCAACACGGCTGGGATTTTGATTGGAGTACTCGGCAAGGTGGGGGGTCACGCAGCCCCAAGTCATTCCGGTGCTGTGACCCACCCCCATCTGTGCTGGTCCCAGGCCAGGTCCTGAGTGCACCTCGGCCGTGGTGTCTGCAGGCGTCCACGTTGTCAGGACCGGAGTAGCTGTGGGCTCCTGGGAGACGGTCCTGAGCAGGAAGGGCCTATGCATGCGGGGCGGGGAGTGTGCCGTGCTCTTCTGGGCTCTGGCAGGAGCTGTTGGGTGTGTGGAAGGGAGGGACACGGAGAAGGGAGTGTGAGCAAAGGCTCAGGGGTGAGACAGCAAGGTGGACCTCGGTGGTAGGGGCCTGAGTCTGTGCATGAGGGTCTGTGTGTGTGTGAACTGTGTGTGTGTGTGTGTGTACCTGTGTGTGTGTGTGTGCAGACCTGTGTGCACATGTGTGTGTACCTATGTGTGTGTGTGTACCTGTGTGTGTGTGAGGACCCGTGTGTGTGTGTGTGTGTACCTATGTGTGTGTGAAGGCCTGTGTGTGTGTGTGCAGACCTGTGTGCAAGTGTGTGTGAGGACCCGTGTGTGTGTGTGTGTGGACCTGTGTGTGTGTGAGGACCTATGTGCGTGTGTGTGTGAGCACTCGTGTGTGTGTGTGTACCTGTGTGTGTAAGGGTCTCTGTGTGTGAGTGTGTGTGTGTGTGTAAGGGCCTCTGTGTATGTGTGTGCAGACCTGTGTGCACATGTGTGTGAGGACGTGTGTATGTACCTGTGTGTGTGTGTGTGAGGACCTGTGTGTGTGTGTACCTGTGTGTGTGTGTGAGGACCTGTGTGTGTGTGTACCTGTGTGTGTGTGTGTGTGTGAGGACCTGTGTGTGTGTGTACCTGTGTGTGTGTGTGTGTGAGGACCTGTGTGTGTGTGTACCTGTGTGTGAGTGTGTGTGTGTGTAAGGGCCTCTGTGTGTGTGTGTGCAGACCTGTGTGCACGTGTGTGTGAGGACGTGTGTATGTACCTGTGTGTGTGTGTGAGGACCTGTGTGTGTGTGTACCTGTGTGTGTGTGTGTACCTGTGTGTGTGTGTGTGTGTGTGTGAGGACCTGTGTGTGTGTGTGTACCTGTGTGTGTGTGTGTGTGTGTGAGGACCTGTGTGTGTGTGTACCTGTGTGTGTGTGTGTACCTGTGTGTGTGTGTGTGTGAGGACCTATGTATGTGTGTGTGCAAGCACCTGTGTGTGTTCATGAGTGTGTAAGGCACAGATAAATGTGTGGGTGTCAGAGCTGGTGCTCAGGGTTGGGGGTACAGGTGGTCAGGAGGCAGTGGGAGGGGCTTCAGAGCTCAGGCCGGCACAGCTACGGGGCTCAAGGACAGGCAGACACTGGGAGAGGTTGGGTGCCCTGTGGTGCAGTATTTCTGGGAGGCCATGGGTAGGGTGAGAACCATGGGGCTGGTGGGCAGAACCTGGGGCAGTTTCTGAGGGTGCTCGTGCCCTGAGGGCTAAGGCTATAGTCTGAGCCAGGGTCTGCTGTTCAGGGTGGTGGGGACAACCCAAGGGTGGACTGGCTGGAGTTGGATGCCTTGGTCCAGGTGATGGAAGTGAGGGGCAGGGCCTGGGGACAGAGAGAGAGGGTGGCTGGGCTGGGTGCAGGAGACAGAGGGGGTGAGTGACCCCCAGTACTGTCACCTGGAGCCTTGGAGTCATGGAGACCGGGTGCCTGTGGGCAGGGTGAGCTCGTGGATGCCTGCTGGCCACCCCGCCCCCGAGTCCTGTCTGTGGTCCAGCCAATCGATGTTTCTCTCTCATTGATGTTTGTATCTCTCTCTCCCTCTCCCTTCCTCTCTCTCTAAAATCATTAAAAAAATATATTGAGAAAAAGAGGTGATCAGGACACAGACACACAGAAGGATGGTCACGGGAGGTCACAGGGAGAAGATGGCTGTCCACCTGCCCAGGAGAGAGGCCTCAGAGGGACCGGTCCTGCGACACCCGCTTGGGGACCTACAGCCCCGGGCCTCGGAGAGCGTACGTGCGCAGTTCCAGCCACGTGTCTGTGCTGCCGCCAGGCCCCCACCAGCACAGCCAGGCCTGCCCCCTGCACCCCCTTGTTTCTGGGCTGCCTTCCTCACCCGCGGGAGCCCCGGCTGCGGAGTGGAGGGCAGGAGGAGACGGGGGCTGCAGGTTGTGGCGCCGGGAGAAGGGGGGCCCTGGCTCCGACGGAGCCGGGCTGTGGGTTTCGCGAGGTGCGCCGGCACAGGAGGACTCCCAGGAGCCATGGAATGTTGAAGGATGTTTTATTTCATTAAAAAAAAACCACACAAAAACAGTAAAGAAAATTAATGGGCTCCAGAAAATTAAAAAGAAAACAAAAAGCAACCCAAGCTACGAGGTGGCGTTTCCTTTGCGGGGTCTCTCTGCGCATCCCCTGCAGTCACGGGGTCATCTGCCTCCTTCCCGTCTGGACTCGCCCACTTGGTGCTCCCTGGATATCGGGACATCTGTCTGCCCTGTGGGTCGCCAAGGCAGGCGGCACTCTCCCTTCAGTCCTCTTGGCTTCCAGCCCCCCCACCAGATAGGGGAGACCCCGAGAAGGGGCGAAGGGGCGGAACTCAGGCCCTTCGCTTGGCTCCCCCTCTCTCCTGGTGTTCCCCACGTGCAGTGCCTCCTCTGTTCACCGAGACTGATCCGCCTGCTGGGGACCTGGCCGCCGGGCCACTCCCCAGGAGGCTCGAGGGCAGACGCCTACCTTTTCCTGGGTGGTGCTGCCCTGCACCCCCCGGGCCCCTGCAGCAGCCCCAGCCCAGGCCCTTCTCCAAGGGTGCGCTCTGCTGGAGGTCACCTGAGTGGCCATAAGGGCCCATCCCATGTGGGGGGCTCAGGACCCTCCCAGGAACCCTGCACCCTGTTCCCACCTGACGGACACTGGGAGAAAAGGGCCTCCCCCTCCCTCAGGATGGACTCGCACACCGGCCCCGGGCAGGGACGTCCTTGGGAGGGGACACACTGCCCTCACGCCCTTGGTGTCCACACTGCCCTCAGTGGTGTCTTGGTGGCTCCCCTGGAGAGGCTGGCGCGTGTCCGTCGGCTCAGGCTGGGGGCAGAACCTGCCGCCGTCTCGGTTCTTCAAGGCGGTGGGTCTTGGTGCGGGAGGCAGCCTGTGATGGCCGGGAGGCCGGAGGGTGGAGCGGTCGGAGGGCAGCGAGGTCAGAGGGCGGAAGAGCAGGCGTGGGCAACGAGTGGAGCCGCGTGAACCAGCCGCCCTGGGCCCTGGGTGGGTCCTGGGGTAGCCCTGGACGCCCGCCCGGGAGGGATGGTGCTAAGCCCCCTGTCCAATCATGTTCCTGTAGTCAGGGACAATGGTCCTCTTCAGGTCCACCACCGAGGAGAAGATCCACTTCACCTGCAGGGACGAGTGCCCAGGACCCATGTCAGCTTCTCAGGGCCAGGGGAGTATCGGGGGTGAGGCATGGGGATGGCATGACATGGTGGGGACAGCGTGGAGATAGCATGGGGACAGCGTGGGCACACATGGGGACAGCGTGGGGACAGTGTGGGGACAGCGTGGGGACAGTGTGGGGACGCCATGGGGACGGCATGGGGACGGCGTGGGGATGGCGTGGGGATAGCATGGGGACAGGGCGGGGACACGTGGGGACAGTGTGGGGACAGTGTGGGGACAGTGTGGGGACAGTGTGGGGACAGCACGGGGACACATGGGGACAGCGTGGGGACGGAGTGGGGATGGCATGGGGACATGTGGGGACAGCGTGGGGACAGGGTGGGGATGGCATGGGGACACATGGGGACAGCGTGGGGACAGCATGGGGACACATGGGGACAGCGTGGGGACACATGGGGACAGCGTGGGGACAGCGTGGGGATGGCATGGGGACACGTGGGGCAGCATGGGGACACATGGGGACAGCGTGGGGACAGCATGGGGACACATGGGGACAGCGTGGGGACGGCGTGGGGACACATGGGGACAGCGTGGGGACAGCGTGGGGATGGCATGGGGACACGTGGGGCAGCATGGGGACACATGGGGACAGCGTGGGGACAGCATGGGGACACATGGGGACAGCGTGGGGACGGCGTGGGGACACATGGGGACAGCGTGGGGACACATGGGGACAGCGTGGGGACAGCATGGGGACACGTGGGGCAGCATGGGGACACATGGGGACAGCGTGGGGACACATGGGGACAGCGTGGGGACAGCGTGGGGACAGCGTGGGGACACGTGGGGACACGTGGGGACGGGCCCACCTTGAAGAGCGTGACGGTGGCACTGTAGCACACGCTGAGCAAGAAGAGGGTGATGAAGATGGAGATGGTGGTCCACAGCCCGTCCAGCTCCCCCGCCTGGGCCTCCGAACAGCTCTCGTCCAAGAGTACCTCTGGACAGGGAGGGGGTGGTCAGTGCTGGTGGCCGTGGCTGGCGGGTGGGGCCTGGGTGTTCCCTCTCTGACAGGGCCGGGGGCCCTGCCAGGCTGGGCAAGTGGCACTCAGCTCCCTGTCCACCTCAGCTCCGGGCCTCAGCCTGGCCTGGGGGCTGCCCCATCTCCTTTCTGCTACCTGCACGGGGCCCTGTGGGGACAGGTGGGTTGACTCCACAGTCCAGCCTGCTCTGTAGCCCACCAGTCCACCTGCCTCTTCTCCCTGGGGGTCAGAGGGCAGGAGGGGCCCCTGCCTGGGGAAGGGCCAGGCCAGAGTTGGGAGTGCTGGGACAAGTCCGAGGTTGGTCTGGGTGCGGTGGGGAGGACTTCTGCATGTCGGGGAGTGTGTAGGTGCCCTGGGGAGGGGTGGGGGGTGTCTGAGCTGGTCAGTGTGTGGATGAACTGCTGAGTGACCCCTGGAGCATTGGAGGGGGTGGGGCCAGGCTGGTGTCCATGGTGGGATTCCCAGGACCTGCTCTGTCCTCTGGTCTGGGCTTGGGCAGGGTGCCTTGTGGGATGCCCCACAGTGTAAGGCCTGTCTGCATGTGCATGTGTGTACGTTTGTGCATGTGTGTACGTTTGTGCATGTGTGTGTGCATGTGTGTGCAAATGTATGTGTGTGTGTGAAGGTGGCCACATGAGCTGGCGCCAGTCAGTGGGAGTGATTTGTTCAATGGGTCTGGTCTGGGCTCAGCGTCCATGTGGGCATCTGGACAGTCCCGATCCCCGGGCTGCCTGACTCTGCCCCTTTGGGCAATAGGATAAGTGTTCTCATGAGTGGACAGGCCCAGCCCCAGGCAGGACAAGACCGTGCAGAGCCCCCTTGCCTGAGGGAGGGTGGGAGGCTTATTCTCTAGGGCAAGAAGGGTCTGTCCCCACACCACTGGCCAGCTGTGACCCCTGTGTGGGCACAGAGCCACCTCACGGAGCCCTAGAGAGACCCAGTGGATAGGGAACCCTGGAGACAAGGATGGCACAGTCCCACAGCCATCCAGAGGCGGGACAAACTGGGCCCTCATATCCCTGAGGGGCATTGGAGGGGCTTTTCTTGGCCCCTGTCCACACGTCCAGCTCAGAGTCTCTGGCTGGGGTGGGTGGGTGAGTGGCCTCTGCTGGGAAGCCCTGTCCCCCATCCTGGGCGCCTGCAGACCGACAGGCTCAGGGTCCTGCCAGAGTGGGTCCCACCCTTTCTCCTTCATGGTGCCAACCAGCCTCAGAGCCTGGCCTGAGCTCGGCCTCAGAAAGAACCATGACAGTGTCGCAGGGTCCCAGGGCAGAGCTGGGTGCTTTATTTAATGCTGGGTGCCCAAGGGTATGTACATGGGGTGGGTTGCCGGGCGCCGGGTGCGCTGCTCATTTACCCGGGTTTCGGGAGATGGACTTCTGGGCGTAGCGGTTGTGGAGGCCCTCGTGCATCACCTCGCAGGTGAACGTGTTTCCCTCCTGCCACCGGCCCTTCTCCACGGTGAGCTTGCTGTACAGGAAGTAGGACCCGTCCACGTCCGGCTGCGGCGGCGTCGAGATGTACTTGCTCTCCGGCTCTGGCTGCCCGTTGCTCTGCCACTCCACGCTGATGTCTGCCGGGTAGAAGCCTTTGACCAGGCAGGTCACACTGACCTTGTCCTTCGATGCGAGCTCTTCTGCGTGTGGGGCCAGCGTGTACACCTGTGGGACCTGGACTGGCCCTGTGGGAGGTGGGAAGGGATCAGCACAGAAGGTCACTCCCGGGTCAAGGCTGGCCTCCCCCTGGACCCGTCCTTGGCCTATGCGCCGCCCCACCTTTGGCCTTGGAGATGGTCCTCTCGATGGGGGCTGGGATGGCCTTGTTGTTGACTTTGCACTTAAACGTCTTGCCATTCAGCCAGTCCTGGTGCAGAATGGGGTAGGTGCTGACCACGCGGTAGGTGCCGTTGAACTGCTGCTCCTGGGCCTTCTCGGACACTGACTTCTTCTCTGCGCCGTCCACGTACCAGGTGATGTCAACGTTGAGGTCCTCCGGGGCCACATCCACCACAATACACGTGACCTCGGGAGTCCGGCCGATCATGAGGGTGTCCTTGGGTTTCGGGGGAAAGATGAAGACCGAGGGCCCTCCCAGGGTTGGACAAGCTGGTGTGGGAGACACAGTGGCCAGGGGTCAGCACTGAGGCAGGCCTCCCCTGGACATGTGTTCCCCCCTGGGCCATGCCTGGGGGTCAGGCTTCCTCCTTGGGGTGGTCTACTCACCTGGGCATGTGACAGGCTTCTTACACTCTCCTGGGGACACTGCAGAGAGAACAGACAGAGGGTTACTGGGGCCTGGGAGGGCATGGCCCTGGGGGTGGGCTCAGGGCTGGGGTTTGGTAGGTTTGAACTGTGCCCATCCTGAGTCTGGTGGAAAAGCCCAGAAGACCCTTCCCTGAGCTTGGGAGGCCTTCAGGTTGGGGAGACAGTCCTCGCTTCCCCCCACCACACTGGGCTAGGGTAGCCATCCATGCTCTGTGGTCTGTGCAGGCAGGAGGCTGCCTGGGCCTGTCTCCTAGTGGACACCTCTCTGTGGTTGTGCTCTCACCAGGCTTGTCCACTTTGGTGTTGCTGGGCGGGTGGTGTACGTTGCAGGTGAAGGATTGGCTGGACGAGCTGCTGGTGGGCACTGTCACCATGCTGCTCATAGAGTAGAGCCCCGAGGACTGCAGGACGGACGGGAAGGTGTGTACACCGCTGGTCAGGGAGCCGGAGTTCCAGGACACGGTCACTGGCTCAGGGAAGTAGCCAGAGACTAGGCAGGCCAGGGACACCTTGGAGCCAGACGTGTCTCCAAGGCTGGTGGACAGCGGGAAGACTGTCGGGCCTATGGTGGAAGCTGCAAGAGAGGAGGCCACGTGACTGCCAGGGTCTCGCCCCTGCCAAGGTCTGGGCAGGGCATCTAGTGCCCAGGCCCAGGACAGCTCTGAGCCCACTGCTCGTGCCTGATGTGCTTCTAGAAGCTACAGACCAGCTGCCCATGCAGCTCTCTGCCACCCAGGGCCTCACACCTTTGCAGCTGCTGGACTCAGCTCAGCCAGGGCGGGATGACTGCCTGGATTAGAGCCCCTCAGCCCTCGTTGAGCCTTCCGAGCCTTGACCGGTGGCTCTTGCTTCTGCCTGAGGTCCCCTGAGCCCACTGTCCTGTTGCCTTGCCTGGCCCTTTTCTGGGTGAGGGGTCCCTTCCTTAGGTGCAGTGGGTCTCTGCCAGCCCCTGCCCATGCTCTGCCCCCACCCTGCAGCCTGGAGTCCCCCCTTCCCATGCTTGCCCTCTGCCCTTCTGGGTCAGCTCTGTAGCCCTGGAACCCGCCCTGGTCCCCATTCCCACCCAGGACCCTATCCCTGCCCTAGAACCCCTCCCCTCATCCCTGTGGCTCCCCTGCCCAGGCCACTAAATCTCGGCCTCTGGACCCAGCCATGTCTCTGCGTCCTTGCGGCTTCCTGAGCTCACGCATGCCCCTTCCCACCTAGCGCAGGGCCCTCGGCCTCCTAGCTTTGCTCAGTCCAGAACCTTCCTGCCTGATCCTTCCTAGGCCCAGCCCACTCCTCAGCATGGCCAGGAGCCTGGCACTGGCCTTGGAATCCTTCTGCATGGTATCAGTGCCCTGGACGCCAGCGTGGCCAGGGCGCACCCACCTCCTGGCCAAGTCTGTCCGCTGATTCTGGTCCCATCAGCTCAGCCCCAGGGCTCTGCCTTGCTGCTCTCTTTCCACCCCCGTCCCAGGCTGGCTCAGGCCCTGAGTGGGCCCTCCAGCTTGCCCTCCATGGGGTCCATGGCCCTGTGCAACCCCACCCTGCTTTGGCATGCCCACCGCTCCTGTCCCACATCCCCACAGGTCCCTGAAACAGGACTGGTGCCTCTGGGTCCAAGAACTGCGGCCCATCTGGTCTCCTCAGGGGTCCCCCTGCCTCTTCTCCCCAGAGCCTTTCCTGCTCAGGGTCCCCTCCCCAGCCCTGCTTGCTGTGCACAGGGCCCACCTGACCCCTCGGCGGCTTGCTCTCTCCTGCACAGGAGGCTCACCCGGCCCAGCCCTTAGCTGTCTTTGCTCCCTCCCTGCTCAGCTCCAACCTTGTCCTGAGCTTCCCTTAGCTCAGGCCCTGCCCTGTCCCCTGAGTTCCTGGGGCTGCCCTACGCCCCTCTTGCCCTCCCAGCTCAGCTGTACAAGCTCTGCCTGCTGCTTGGAGCTCCCAGCCCGGTGGCTGCTCACCCTCCCAGTGCCCTGCAGGCCCACCTCCTCCCAGCTGCTCCCCATAAGCCTTCTCTGCCCCCCTCCCACTGTCCTTCTTCCTAGACCCTCAGGGGAGCTCAGGCCTCCTGATTATCCAGCCTCTTCCCTTTGCTCACCCGAAGCCCAGTTCTGCCAGCTCAGGCCCAGCCTTCCCTGCCCTGGGGCCTCGGCACCGCCAGCTGGACCCCTGCCCTGAGCTCCTGCAGAACTTCTGGCCCTGCATCTGCCAGATGCCCTGCTTCCTGCACTCAGGTCCTCAGGCTCAGCCCAGGGCTGCCATGTCTTCCACCGACCTGCACACCCAACCCTTTTCACTGGAGCTCCTGGCCAACTATGCCCTCTACTCCTGCACCATGATCCCTCTCCACTTACCTACTCACCCCAGCCCCTTTGTTCCCCAAGCTCCTGGGACAGCTTCCTGCCTGCTGCTCTCCCACTTGCCCCTTTATCACCTGCGTAGCTCTGCCAGCTCCGCTAGAGCCCCTGGGCCAGCTCCCTGCCTCCCTATCAGCCCTCTGCTCGCCTGCACAGCTCTGCCTGCTCCCTGGGAATCCTGGGCCAAATCCCTGCCTTCCTGCCTTCCCACCTGCCCCCTGCTCACTTGCATAGCTCTGCCAGTGCCTCCAGAGGTCCTGGGCCAGATCCCTGTCTTCCTGCCCTCCAAACTGCCCTCTGCACACCTTCAGAGCTCTGCCAGCTCCTCCTGAGCACCTGGCCAGCTCCCTGCCCTCCTACCTGCCCCCTCCTCACCTGCATAGCTCTGCTAGCTCCCCCAGGGTTCCAGCGCCAGCTCCCTGCCATCCTGCCCTCTCACCTGCCCCTTGCTTACCTGAATAGCTATGCTAGCTCCACCAGGCTCCTGGTCTAGCTTGCCCAGGTCCCAGGGAGCTGCCCAGGAGCCCCAGGGAAACAAGCAGAGCTATGAAGTTGTGTAGGGGGCAGGTGGGAAGGCAGAAAGACAGGGAGTTGACCCAGGAGCTCCAGGGGAGATAGCAAAGCTATGCAGTGAGCTATGCTAGTTCCTCCTGAGCACCTGGGCCAGCTCCCTGCCCTCATATCAGTCCCTTGCCCACCTATATAGCTCTGCTAGCTCTCCCGGGGATCCTGGGTCAGCTCCCTGCCTTCCCGCCCTCCCTGCCTTCCCAACTGCATAGCTCTGCTAGCTCCTCCAGAGCTCCTGGGCCAGCTCCCTGCCTTCCTGCTCTCCTATCAGCTCCCTGCCCACCTGCATAGCTCTGCTAGCTCCCCTGGAGCTCCTGGGCCAGCTCCCTGCCCTCCTGCTCTCCCACCTGCTCCCCGCTCTCCTGAATAACTCTGCCAGCTCCCCCTGATCGCCTGGTCAGCTCCCTGCCCTCCTACCAGCCCCCTGCTCACTGCATAGTTTTGCTATCTCCCCTGGAGCTCCTGGGCCAGCTCCCTGCCTTCCTTACCTCCCACCTGCTCCCTGCCCACCTGAATAGCTCTGCTAGCTCTGCCAAAGCTCCTGGGCCAGCTCCCTGCCTTCTTGCCTTCCCATCTGCCCCCTGTTCACCTGCGTAGCTCTAACAGCTCCCCCTGAGCTCCTAGCCAGCTCCTTGCCCTCCTACCTGCCCCCTCCTCACCTGTATAGCACTGCTAGCTCTCCCGGGGCTCTTGGGCCAACTCCCTGCCTTCCCACCCTCCCAACTGCCTCTTGCTCACCTGTAGAGCTCTGCTAGCTCCCCTGGAGCTCCTGGGCCAGCTCCCTGCCTTCCTGCTCTCCCACCTGCTCCCTGCCCACCTGCATAGCTCTGCCAGCTCCCCCTGATCCCCTGGCCCTCCTACCAGTCCCCTGCTCACTGCATAGCTTTGCTAGCTCCCCTGGAGCTCCTGGGCCAGCTCCCTGCCTCCCTGCCCTCCCACTTGCCCCCTGCTTACCTGCATAGCTCTGCTAGCTCCTCCAGAGCTCCTGGGCCAGCTCCCTGCCTTCTTGCCTTCCCATCTGCCCCCTGTTCACCTGCCTAGCTCTACCAGCTCTCCCTGAGCTCCTAGCCAGCTCCCTGCCCTCCTACTTGCCCCCTGCTTACCTGCATAGCTCTGCCAGCTCCCCCAGGCTCCTGGGCCAGCTCCCTGCCTTCCTACTCTCCTATCAGCTCCCTGCCCATCTGTATAGCTATGCTAGCTCCACCAGGCCCCTGGGCCAGCTCCCTGCCCTCCTGCTCTCCCACCTGCTCCCTGCTCACCTGCATAGCTCTGCCAGCTCCCCCTGATCTCCTGGTCAGCTCCCTGACTTCCTGCCCCCCTACCAGCCCCCTGCTCACTGTATAGCTCTGCTAGCTCCTCCAGAGCTCCTGGGCCAGCTCCCTGCCTTCTTGCCTTCCCATCTGCCCCCTGTTCACCTGCCTAGCTCTACCAGCTCTCCCTGAGCTCCTAGCCAGCTCCCTGCCCTCCTACCTGCCCCCTGCTTACCTGCATAGCTCTGCCAGCTCCCCCAGGGCTCCTGGGCCAGCTCCCTGCCTTCCTACTCTCCTATCAGCTCCCTGCCCATCTGTATAGCTATGCTAGCTCCACCAGGCCCCTGGGCCAGCTCCCTGCCCTCCTGTTCTCCCACCTGCTCCCTGCTCACCTGCATAGCTCTGCCAGCTCCCCCTGATCGCCTGGTCAGCTCCCTGCCCTCCTACCAGCCCCCTGCTCACTGTATAGCTCTGCTAGCTCCTCCAGAGCTCCTGGGCCAGCTCCTTGCCTTCCTGCTCTCCTATCAGCTCCCTGCCAACCTGTATAGCTCTGCTAGCTCTCCCGGGGCTCTTGGGCCAGCTCCCTCCCTTCCCTCCCTCCCAACTGCTTCTTGCTCACCTCACCTGCATAGCTCTGCCATCTCCCCCTGATCGCCTGGTCAGCTCCCTGCCCTCCTACCAGCCCCCTGCTCACTGCATAGTTTTGCTATCTGCCCTGGAGCTCCTGGGCCAGCTCCCTGCCTCCCTGCCCTCCCACTTGCCCCCTGCTTACCTGCATAGCTCTGCTAGCTCTTCCAGAGCTCCTGGGCCAGCTCCCTGCCTTCTTGCCTTCCCATCTGCCCCCTGTTCACCTGCGTAGCTCTACCAGCTCCCCCTGAGCTCCTAGCCAGCTCCCTGCCCTCCTACCTGCCCCTCTTCACCTGTATAGCTCTGCTAGCTCCCCCTGGGCTCCTGGGCCAGCTCCCTGCCTTCCTGCTCTCCCCCCTGCCTCCTGCTTACCTGTATAGCTCTGCTAGCTCCACCAGGCTCCTGGGCCAGCTCCCTGCCTTCTCAACTGCTCCCTGCCCACCTGCATAGCTCTGCTAGCTCCCCTGGAGCTCCTGGGCCAGCTCCCTGCCTTCCTGCCCTCCCACCTGGCCCCTGCTCACCTGCATAGCTCTGCTTGTTCCCCTGGAGCTCCTGGGCCAGCTCTCTTAGGCCATCTGGGAGCCCTCTTCCTCCCCTGTGACAGGCCCCCCACCTCCCTGTGTCTTTACCTCGGACCCATTGTCCACCCTGGAGCAATGGCCGGCTCCAGCCCTGCACTGTGTCCCCTGCACACTGGCCACACTCAGCCCTGGGCTCCTGCCCTCCAGTTCCTCAGGTTTCTCTAAGGCCTGGCTGACAGCCCAGCCCACCCCTGTCTACCTCTGACCTCCCATGCGTCCCGCCCTGTCGGCCAGACCTACCCTGTACGTGGGTTGCTTCTTGGTTCCTGTGCTCGGATGGGCCGTGGCCTGAGACCCTCTGCACCCCTGTGCTGTCTCAGCTGCTCCTGTCACTCTGTGGGGCCCCTGAGGGCCTAGTCTCCCCTCACATCTTGTGGTCGGTCCCACTGCCCCCACTGCGGTCCCTGTGCCCTGTTCTGTAGGGACCCCACTCACCAAGGGTGGGGGCCATAGAGGCCGTGCCCCTGGCCTGCCCGCTCTTGCCCCAGACGCATGTGGCTCTTGGTGGCTGTGCCCTGTGCCCACAGTCCCATGTCTTAGGAGCTGGTAGCTGGGCCCCTGAGGTGTGAACTCCCCTCGCCCCCCACAGGCTGCAAAGACTAAGAACGGTATTGAAAGCGGTGGCAGGGCCTACTTCCTAAGTTCCCTTTTCTCCTGGGTGGTTTCTGTGTCAAGGGGCCTGGGGGAGTCCAGATGCGACCGAGGTCCCCTCACATGGGTTTGTAGGTGTGGGGCGAGGCGGGCGTCCAGGACCCAGGGGACAGTGTGAGAACCTGGCTGTCACACGCTTTGCCTCCCATGGGGCCGGGGCCCTCCCCTGAGCCTTCTAGGGTCCCCAGCACTGCTGGCACCTCTCCCTGCCCCAAGCAGCCTGCGGTGTGGGCACAGATTGTCCTGGTCACAGTCTGCAGCCCAGCCCAGCCCAGGCTTGTCTCATCCACCCACCAGGGTGCCTCCCCAGGAACCTGCTGCCCTCCTCAGGGTCTCTGTCTCTTCCATCCTTCCCTCTCTGGCTCTAGCCGTGGCCTGATTGTTGACCAAAGGATGGTGCTGAGCCACAGCCAGAGGGAAGCTGTCCTCCGGGCAACAGACAGTCTGGCGTGCAAGGACGGAGTTCACGTTGCTCACGCTGCCTGAAAACGCCCCTCTGGCTGAGACAGCGAACGCCTGGGAGCTGGCGCCTGTCCGGGCCACAGGGAGTGGGGGAGAGTTTGAGAAACAGGGAAACATGCCGCAGGCTTAGGTTGTGCAAATAGAGACAAGCACCCGGGTCAGGGCCCCTTCTCTCTAACTGAGATGCCTCCTCACACCAAGTGCCCCAGGAAGTTTTTAGATCCAACATTGGAAGCTCAGTCCATGGAAAAGGAACATCCACCCATTGAAATTTATTAAAATAAAAAGCGTCTGTTCTGTGAAAGGCACTCTTAAGGTGGAAAAGACAGGCCACAGAGCTGGGCAAACTATTTCCAAAACAGGTATTCAACAAAGGACTCGAGTCCGAAATATGCGGAGAACTGTTTAAATTCCACAGCAAGAAACAAAAACAACTAAAAAATAGGAAAGTGTGGGAACAGACACCTCACCGCAGAGGTCACTCAGGTCGCAACAGAAGGCATGAGGGGTGCCCCCCATCAGACATCGTGAGGGTCGACGTTAAAGCCCTGAGGTGCTGCCCCACATCCGTTAGTGTGGCGAAAATCCCGAAAAAATAACAGACAACCTGCTGCTCTACGTGCTGGGGGGACATGGCACAGCCGGAAACCTCGTCTCGTCCTGGGGAAGCTCAAAATGCGGCAGCCAGTTTGGAAGGCAGTCGAGCAGTTTCTTAAAAATCGGAACACAGCCCTGGCCTGTGCGGCTCAGTGGTTAGAGTGTCGGCCCATGGATCGAAGGGTCTCGGGTTCGATTCCCAGTCAAGGGGGCGACCCTCCGTTGTAAGTTCGATCCCGGGCCCTGGCCGGGGCGCATGAGAGAGGCAGCCGGTCCCTGTGTCTCTCTCACATTGATGTTTCCCTCTCGCTCTCCTTTCCACTCTCTCTGAAAACCAATGGAAAAAATGTCCTCGGGTAGAGATGAACAACAACAAAAATCTAAACACAGTCTTACCGCAGGGCCCAGAAATCGCACTCCTAGATGTTTATCCAAAGGAGTAGGAAACTCGTGTCCACCCCAAAACCTGCACGTGGATGTTTTTAGCAGCTTTACTCATAGTTGCCAAAACCTGGACGCCACCGAGACGCCCTTTGGTGGGTGGCGGATGGAGAACCTGGGATCCGTCTAACAATGGAATTGAGCAGTAAAAGGAACTGAGCTCCCTCTCTGCTGAATTGATTCCCCGTCGGCAGGTAACGAACGTCCTTCCTGGTCTCTGCGACTCTTTTTGACTTGAAGTCTATTTTGTGTAAGTATAGCTACCCATGTCCTTCCTTTCTTCCTTCCTTCCTTCCTTCCTTCCTTCCTTCCTTCCTTCCTTCCTTCCTTCCTTCCTTCCTTCCTCCCTCCCTCCCTCCCTCCCTCCCTCCCTCCCTCCCTCCCTCCCTCCCTCCCTCCCTCCCTCCCTCCTTCCTTCCTTCCTTCCTTCCTTCCTTCCTTCCTTCCTTCCTTCCTTCCTTCCGGATACTTTTCCCATTGCTTTTCAGAGAGAGTGGAAGGGGGAGAGAGATTGAGAGAGAAACATTGATGTGAGAGAGACACATCGATCGGTTGCCTCCCGCATGGCCTTGACCAGGGCCAAGGATCGAGCCTGCAACCCAGGTACAAGCCTTTGACAGGAATCGAACCTGGGACCCCTCAGTTCGAGGGCCGACGCTCTAACCACTGAGCCAAACGGGCCAGGCTGCTCTTTCTTGATTCCCATTTTCATGGGCTATCTTTTCCATCTCTTCACTTTCAGCTCACGTGTGTCCCTAAATCTGAAGCGAGCCTCCTGTAGACGGCACACATTCGTGGGAATGAAAAACGGGCTCCCTAACAAATACGACAGGTTCGGTGACAGTAACCTCACTGGGTGATCTGATCAAGAATCCCAACCAGGCAGGTCGTGGTGGGTCCTCACGCCCCAGGCCTGTAACTTCGCTACTAAAAAGCTTATCTTGGCCGTAAGCCAGCCTTGTCCACTGTTCTTGGGCATCGAGGTTGACATACTGTTGAAACGCCAGAGTGATCCTCTTTTCAGACCCCTCGGAGGTGTAGCCACCCTCAGGGGAGCACACGGTGCCAGACCTACGGTGTCCCTTGCTCTCTCCCGCCTCCCTGTGATCTGCCCTCCTCCCCCCCGTAGCTCCAAAGGCATAAACTCTCGGTCCCCAGAGCGTCTGGGAGCTTGCTAACGGCATGGCGTCAGTTGGGTTCAAATCAAACTCTTACAAAACTTCTCTAGAGGTGATATTTGTCTTTCCTGAACTCACTTATTTCACTTAGCATAACGGTCTCCAGGCCCCCTACGAGGTCTTGAAGGGTAAGAGACCCCTCTTTTTTCACAGCTGCCCAGGACATGTATCACATGATCTCACATGTGGACCCTAAGGAACAAAATAAACAGATGAACACATTAGGTCCAGAGGCATCGGCGCATGGAAGAGACTGACAGATCTCGGGGGCCTCGGGGAGGGGCCGGGAACAGATGAACATAGAACATGCATGCGTCTGTGCGTAACCCGTGGACACAACAACAGCGTGGGGAGCCTGGGGTGGGGCAGGAAGGGAGGAAACGGGAGACATCTGTGATGCTGTCGACAATAAAACAGAGACAAAAGGCAGAAGAACGGACACACACATTCCCAGAGGCTGGGGTGTTCGTGCGTTGGCAGGTGGGCCTCGCCTTCAGCGTTGTCCTGTTCAGCCACTCCATGCCTTTTGCTTGGCGAATTTAATCCACTTATATTTAGGTTATTTATGTATAAGAAAGGGCCTAGCCCGGCCATTTTGTTAATAGCTTCCTGCCTGTCTGCCCCATGCCCCTCTTCCTTGCCGCCTTCTCCGCGTTTCACTATTTTTTGGCCGTGATAACTCTCTGATTCGCTCGTTGTTCGACGTGTGTAACGTTTAGTTACGACCGACCTGCCTGT
The DNA here is from genome assembly GCF_054644295.1 of Miniopterus natalensis. Taxonomy (NCBI): domain Eukaryota; kingdom Metazoa; phylum Chordata; class Mammalia; order Chiroptera; family Miniopteridae; genus Miniopterus; species Miniopterus natalensis. The sequence continues at coordinate 1,078,517 of NC_142081.1, read as the reverse complement.
GCACCGAAACACCCGCTAAGAGGATAGATTCTGGGTCAAGCGTTCCTCACGCACACACACACTTGCAAATAAAAATAACCCCAAGGCACAAGGAGACCCCTTGGGGTAACGGGCACGCCTGCTGCCTTGAGTGTAGCGATGGTTTCGTAGGCGGACGCACATGTCCAAGCTCACCGTATCCGGTCAATGTGTGCAGTTACTTTGTATCCCCATAAATTGTATCCCCATAAAGCTGTTAAAAAACACATTCTTAGGAGAGAAAGTGGGCGGCCAGCCCCAAAAGACACGGAGGGATCTTAACTGCGTATGGCCAAGCGAAAGAGGCTGACCGGGGAGGCTGCCGGCCTGCGGTCCCACACACGGGACGTTTGGAAAGGCACAGGGACAGAGGGAGTGGGCAGGCACGTGGCCGCCGGCGGTGCGGTGGGAGAGGGGAGAGCAGCGGCAGAGGGGCTACCGTGTGATGCTGCCGAGGGGGGCTCAGGGACGGCCGCCTAAACGGCGGGCAGCCGAGGCCGGACCACGGACAGCAGCCGGGCCTCGGGGCGCAAATGACATGCATTTGTCGAAACTCATAGATTGTATAGCGTAAGGCGTGAACCACAGCCTTAACCGTGGACGTTCGTGAATAATAATGTTTTGATGTCAGCTCATTGTTAGGACAAGTCATGATCACCGACGGGAGACATTCATTTTAGGTAGAGATGTGGCTGTTTGAGGGGCACTGAGGCAGGCGGACACTCTCTGTACTGGCTGCTTAGTGTCTCTGTAAACCTAAAACAGTGATAAAAGAAAAAAGCCTACTTATTAAAAAAGAAAACAAAAACACACACCCAGCCCAGCTAGTGAGGCTCAGTGGTTGAGGTTGGCCTATGAACCGAGGGGTTACCGGTTCGATTCCCGGTCAGGGCACGTGCCTGGGTTTAGGGCTCCATCCCCAGGGGGGACGTGAGGGAGGCAGGGGATTGATGTTTCTTTCTTTGATGTCTCTATGTCTCTATCCCTCTCCCGTCCTTTCTCTCTCAAATTAATTAAAAAACGTGTTAAAAAAAAATAAACTGAAGGTTATGCCACACAGAGAAACAAGAGCCGAGGCCCGGCAGCCGCTCGCGGGCAGCACCTGGACAGCAGCCCCGAGGCCTGGGACCCGCGTCTCCTGTGGAAAAGGCGGAAAAGGCAGCCGGCAGGAGCTCCCAGAAGCAGAAAGCATTCAGGGCCGTTTGCACGACCTCATGTGCCTCAAGGTCACGGGCTATGCCCACGTTTGGGTCTGGGAGTCCTGCGTGCATCACCCAGGGGCGCCCCGCGGAGAAGAACGGGTGCCTCCTGGGTGTGGTAGGTGGGATTCTGAGAGGGCCCCTTGTTTTAATTTTTGTTGACCGTCTTCTGGGGATATTTTCCTATTGATTTTTAGAGGGAGTGGAGGGGAGGGAGAGAGGAAGGGGTGGGGAGAGAGAGAAACATGGATGCGAGAGGCACATTGGTCGGTTGCCTCCCACACTTGCCCCGACCGGGGCTGGGGATTGGACCTGGGGCAACCCAGACACGTGCCCTTGGCTGGGCATCGAACCTGCGACTCCGGCTGGGCCTTTTCCGACCTTTGAGGCCACCAACTTCTCTTCTGATTTGGCCAGCAGGTGTGTACAGGAGTCCTTTTGTCTTTCAAGAGGTTTGGCATTTATCCACCTGTGACCCAGGGCAGGGCAGACGGCCGGCTCCCCCGGGTGTGCTGTGTGCTGGATGGGGCCGTGCTCCTTGGACTTCTGGGCAGAGTCCTGTGGCCGCTGCTGGACGTGCTTGTGGTCCGGCTCTCACGCCCTCGGCCTCTCCCTCCTCTTCTGAGCCCATGCTGTCAGGTCTCGACCCCAGCCTGCCATCGAGACTGCTCTGGGGAGTCACCCTGACCTCAGCTTTGCTGGACCCATGAGCAGACCTGCTGGGAACCCTGGGCACAGCTGGGATACTTGCCCCTCTTGGTTCGGGTGCTCGGGGTCCTGCTGCTCTGCCTGGTCCCTCTGGCTCCTGCTTTCCGTGGCTGCGAGTCCCCCCTCCTCCTGGCCTCTCTCCTTGGGCCTCTCTTTTTCGCTCTCTCCTCCTTGGTCATCTCAGCCCGTCCTGGGAGTACAGATGCCGCCTGTGTGCTGATGGCCCCCAGGTCTGATCCTCCCCGCTGACTTGCTCTGGGACCACAGTCATGTCTCTGTGCTGTGTCCCATCCCAGCATCACCCCGGGACAGCTAGTCAGCAGCTGTACCCACCACCCTGAAAGGGGAACCCCTGAGTCCCTGAGCTCAGGAAACAGCCACTCCATTCGGGCTGTCACCCTTCACTCCACACACCCATTGGCCCTACCTTCCAGGGATGTGATCCGAACACCTGTCCCCCCATTCCCAGCCTGTCCCTCACTTGACTTCTGCTCCCATCCCTGGGAGGTCCCTCGGGGCCCCCCATCCCCCAGAGTGAAGCCCAAAGCTCAAGCCGAGGCTAGTGCAGCCCCGCCGGCCAGCCCTGCTGTCTCCCCACCTGCCCTCGCTGCCCCGCTGGCCATCCCACTGCTCCTTGAACTTGCAAAGCACATTTCTGCCCCAGGCTCTTCTCGCCTCCTGCTCCTTCTGCCTAAAATGTGCCTGCTCTGACCCTCTGCTGACCCTTCTAAGGAAGGGTCCTGGACGTCTACTAAGCACACCTAGTGTGAGTGCTCCTGTCCTTGTCTGGCTTTTTTGCCCCTCACAGGCCATTTATCCGTTTTCAATTGGATTGTGCGTCCACCAGCAGGACGATATGCCACTGCGCAGGCACATTGCGTGTCTGCACCTTGACGCCTGCTTGGCACACAGCAGGTCGTCAGTGAGTGAAGGGCCAGTTGACTGAAGCCAGTGTTCTTTGATTACTTTTGACTCAGTGATTACATGGGTTTCATTGGTCGCCTGCATCTACAGCCCACTGGAAATGTCTTCTGCCCACCTTGCAGGGAAAGCTTTTCCTTTCAGGTTTATCCCACTCGCTGTGTTGTTTACTAGGACTCTGTGATGGCTGAATTTATGGGGCAGCTTGGCTCTGCCACAGTGCCCAGCCATTTGGTCAGACACTGATTCAGAGAGTGAAGTATTCTAAAAATGTGGTTACCATTTAAATCAGTAGACTCTGAGTGAAGCAGATTGCCCTCTGTAGCGTGGTGGGCCTTGTCCAATCAGTGGAAGGCTTTATGAGGAAAAAGGCTGAGGCTCCCTGAGGAAGAGGGAATTCTACCTCCAGATGGCTTTCATTGCAACATTAATTCTTCCCTGGTTCCTGGGCTGTGGATCTGCCTTACAGATTTTGGACTCACGAAGACTTAACAATCACTTGAGCCAATTCCTTAAACTCTCTCTCTCTCTCTCTCTCTCTCTCTCTCTATATATATATATATATGCACACATACACACACATATATATGCATCTATCTATCTATCATCTATCTATATCATCTATCTATCTCTTCAATCTCACCTCTCTTCTCTCTGAGCAGCACTGCCTAATACAGATTCCTTTGAATGGCAGACACTTTGGTCACTTTCTCTCCCATAGCATTTTACTTTGTTTATAGGAACTTTATTCTTATACATATTTAATTTGTTTTGTAGGCAGGTTTATCAGTTTTATTTTGAAAGTTCCTGGCCTTGGTATCATTCTGAGAAAGGACTTATCTACCCCAAGAGGACGCATTTCCCTTAACGCCCTCGGTCAGGTGTCTGGCGTGCGTCACCATGGCCCAGGCTCTGCTTTGTCCTGACAGCGAGGGCAGGGGTCCCGACTCTCCTCTGAGGTCCCGTCCCAGCCCTTGTCTCCCAGAGTGAACTCAGCACACCGCAGGCTGCCCGGGGTCAGTCAGGAGTGGGAATCGGAGCCTTGGCCAGAGACCGCAGCCTGATTTCTGCCCAGGTCCTGGAAGCCTCACTGCACAAGCTGGGGGCCAGGACAGGCTCAGATCCCCCCAAACAGCAAGACAGAGGGGTCAGGTGGGCCCCAGGCTGGTGCTGGCTAGTGAATTCCATGCTGCAGACCAGGCTTGTCAAGCCTTGATTTAGGTGTGTGTGTGTGTGTCCTGTTTATTACAACCACTGGAAACAGATGTTTCTGCCCTGAGATGGTGGCATCCCCGCGGGGAGGCCGCAGTGACTCGGGGGAGCTGCAGAGGGTACAGGAAAACTGCCCTGGCCCTCAAGTCTCAGGGCTGGGTTAAGGCCTGTGGCCATGGTGCAGGGGGTGTCACACAGCTTTGTGAAGGGAAATGGGCTCCGGGGGCCCACTGAGACCTTCACATGCCTCCGGGGGACCGGTTCCCGTAGGGGGGCAGAGACCAGGACGTGTTTACTGGAGATGAAAAGGGGAAGTCGAACCGAAGGCAGCCCCTAGCTCTCTGAAACCACCTGACAGCTCCAAGGTGCTGGCAGGGCCGGTGCCCCAGGCAGGGTCCTGGCCAGGGTTGGTGGCCCTTCGGCACCTGAAAGTTTGCAGGTCAGGCGTGCGTGGATGATCACGTGCTTCATACTGGGTGTTTTTATAAGTGTGTTTCCCGGACAGAATGAAGCTCTAGACCCCTGGGCCCAGCCAGGCGCCCACAGGCTCAGGGGAACCATGGGCCAGGGGCTTTGGTGCCCGGCCTTCCTCCTGGCCTCCTAGCAGCCTGTGGATGGGGTTTTCCTGTGCAAATCCAAGGGCAGAGGGAAAAGTCAGTACCTGCTCCCTTGGGAACAACCAGGTGGCAGCTGTGATCCCACGGGGGTCTCTTTAGGGTGGGGTGGGGCTGGAGGACGTGGCTCAGGGCAGAAGGCCCAGCATTGCTGCCTTTGAGGCTCTGAGACCTCTCAGCCCCCCGCCAGACGCCCCTCCACCCTCTCCTCAGTCATTCATTTGTTCACTCCTCCCTTCAGTGGCTGTGGGTGCTGGGTGTGCACTGTCCTCACAGATTTAGGGTGGAGATGGAGGCAGGCCCGACCTCGGGGACACACAGGTCATGAAGCACTGGGATGGAGAGGAGCGGGCGCGGGGGCCTTGAGGAGGTGGTGTTCACAGGTCTGGCTGCCAGCGGGTTGGGCTGGATGCGCCTTGACCTAGCCCTGGCGTGATGGGAGCCCACTGGTGGCTGCCAGGACAGTTCAGATTTCAATAGACCACACTGGCCGTGGGGAGAGAGGGGGCAACCTGGAGGCAGGTGAAGCTGCCTGGAGCTCCAGGCTGGAGGTGACGGGCCTGGACGGAGCCGCGGGTGGTGGTGCAGGAGGTCAGCCTGGCACAGAGGTGGGCTGAGGGCTGTAGGTCCACTTGGAGGGTGAGCAGAGTGGGTGAGGCGAACTTCAGAGGGAAGTTGCATTGCTACGACAGAGGGTGCACCTGTAGCAGTTGAGGTGGACAGGCAGGGATGCGGACTTTCGCAAGGCTGGGCCTGAGCCAAAGGCACCCTGACCTCACGCTCTCATGCGTGTTTGCTGAGGGCTTTCCACCTGCTGGCTGGGTCCTACCTGTCGGGGCCACGAGGGAGCAAGGGAGAGCTCTGTGCTCTCAGCGGCAAATTTCTAGGTGCAGACCGAGAATAATCGACAGGTCTACTAAGCGAGCCGCAGAATGTGCTGGAAGGGTGGGGAGGAAGCTCGGCGGGGAGGGGCTGGGGCCTGGGGTTTCCATTAGGGGCGTTGGGACTTCGCGCGGACATGAAGGTGAGAGGAGGGAGCCTCGGAGTCTGGGACAGCCTGCCGAGGGGACAGAGGTGAGGGCCGAGGGGCGGAAGCCAGAGCAGGTGGGGCCCACCCGAGGACCCCATTCTTATTTCTGGTAAAACGTGAGGGCCTTTCGGGCTGTGGGAATCTGAGGTCTCATCTAAGATCTTGAAGCTGGGCTCCTGGGTGGGTGGGGAGGAGGCCCTGCAGGTGCGACCCTGGGCCACCCGGCATGGCCACAGCTCGGCCACGGGGGGAGCCCAGGGCAGGGGATCGCAGGGACGGGATGGGGGGTGTCCGCTCACAGCCTGGCTGGGCTCCAGTCGGGGTGAGAGCGGGTCGTGCTTCCCGGCAGGCTCCCGGGAGGGTCCAAGTGGCCTTTCCAGCTCCTGGGGCACGCTCGCCCCTTGGCTTCGGCTGGCCCGTGGCCGCGGCAGCACAGGGTGACCTGCCAGCTCCTCCCTGCGATGACCACGTACGGTGACGAGGGAACCTCCCGTCTCAACATCCCGAGCTGACAGGTTCCAGGAACACGCGTGAGGCGTGCGTGTTGTCCGCAGCCCGGCACATGCGTGCCTTGCGCGTGTGCGTGTCTGTATGTGCGCCGTGTGTGCAGGGGCGTGGCTGCTCGTGTGCCCTGTGCGTGCGTGCTCCTGGTGAGCTGTGTGTGAGGACGCATCTGCGCACCCGGGGGGAGCCCGCACGTGTGCGCTTCCTGTGGGGCCGGCCTGCCGCCCACTCCCGCCCTGCGCAGGGCTGCCTGGGTCCTCAGGGGCAGCCCCGGCCCACGGCCTGAAACGAATCCCGAGGGCTGGGGCAGAGACAGGAGGCAGGGCAAGGAGCCAGAACTGTTTATGGGGCCAGCCAGTGGGAGGGAGGGGGACAGTGCCTGGGTCAGGGTGGGATCTGTGGGCCGGGAGGCTGGCAGCCAGGGGGGCTCCCAGCAGGGGTTCCCGGAGCAGCAGGTGCAAGGATCCGGCTCAGCTGGGGCCTCTCCTCTTCTCTGGAGGATGGGCCCAGGTTCCTGTGTCTGGGTCCCATGTGCCCAGGGAATCAGGGGCCCTCCCTCTTGCCCGTGTGAGAGTGGCCACCAGTGTCTGTCCCTTGGAGGGCTGTGGCCGAGGGGGCGTGTGCAGTCCTCTCTCCAAGAGCTGCGAGGGCCCGGGCGGCGCCTCAGGCAGGGTGGGTGCCCACGGCCCACCGCCGCCCGGCAAGGTTTTCCGGGCTCCGCACAGTCCCTGGCCGGCTCCAGCGTGCCTCCTGGAAGGACATCTTGTCCGCACCGCCCAGCGGGGCTGGGTCCCTGCCCTTAACCTTGACGAAGGTGATGAAGCCACTGTAGAGCAGGGTGAGGAGGAAGAGGGCCACGAACGTGGGCCACAGGTGGCCGGCGTCCTCCAGGTCCGGGTAGTTATCACAGTTCTCGTATGCGCTCTGGGGGACCCCGGGTGTCGCGACCAGTCCTGGGGGGAGGAAGCGGCACTGGCTGAGAAGGTTGGTCCTGCAGCCTTCCCGGCACCCTCCGGCGGCAGCCCCAGGCGGCTGCTCAGGGGCCCTGGCCTCCTTGAGCGCTCACCCCGTCGCCCACTTAAGCACCCGCGACCGGCCTTCTCGCGGCAGGGCCTGTGCCCGCGCCTGGCTCAGCAGAACCGGACAGCTCACGGCCCGGCCGGGCAGGCGAGCCGGAGCTGCACAGGGCAGGTGAGTGGCCGTGCAGTGTGACAGAGAGCGAGGGAGGCGTGGCAGTAAGCAGGCGGGACACCCAGGGACCGGCCCGCAGGCTGGCCGGCGGGGCTCCCTCAGAAGTGGGAGCTGTGCTGAGCTGTGGGAGACAAGATGATGCCACAGAGAGGAGGGAACCCATTCCACGCAGAAGGAACGGCGTGCGCAGTGCCCTGTAGGGGAGGCAGCCTGGCCCCCGGGGGCTGGGGAGGCTGGTGGGGCTGGTGCGGGGGCTCCAATGTGGGGCGAGAGGGCGGTGCGGCCCGGAAAGCAGCGGGGAGCCGTGGGAGGGCTGTGAGCAAGAGCATGCTGCCCGGGTTGGGATACAGCATGGCCATCCCGCTGGATTTGTAGTGGGGGCCTTCCGGCTGCAGCCGGTGCCCGGAGAGTCGGGGGGGGCTGCTGGGCCAGCTGGAGGTGGCACGGGGTGTGGGAGGCAAGCGGGGACCCTGACAATAAAAAGCTGGCACAACTTTGCTTCTGTGAGTTTTATTCTTTGAGTAATCAGTGATTAGTTCCTCTCATCCGCTCCACACTCAGGGGTCCACGGTGAGTTGGAACCTTCAAGGGCAGCGTCCCATTGCCACAGATACTGTGAGAGGCGTGGGGCCCAGGCGGGAGTCCGGGCATGGTGGTCGGATCTCCCATGAGCAGCCCAGGGGCCAGGGCCGTCTTCGCAGACCCGCTGAGTATGGAGCTGTGGACACCGAGCATAGGTCAGCTAGGTGAGCAGCTGGGCGGCAGGGTGGCGTCCTGCTCGCCGCCCGGCCCAGCGTGTCCACCCCATCTCACTGGGGCCACGAGGGCAAGGGCTGGGCAGGGCCTGGGTGCTGTGCCTGCCTGGGTGGCCTGGCAGGAAGCTTCAGAGGGGAGGGTGAGCCCTGGACTCTCTGTGAGCTCCCTACCCTGTGGGTCCCTGTCCCCTCCACAGTCAGCCTGCGATCAGGCCCCCACTCCTGGCTCCCGAGTCGCTGACCTTGGTTGGGACAGGTTTGGGGTCCTTGGGGCCTGGAGAGGCTCAGACATCCCTGGGAGGGCAGCTGTTGTGACCACCCCCACGTCCACCCAGGGGAGGCCCCTGCTCTCTATCCAGTGCCGGTTGTATCTTCACAAGAAATGGCTGCTTCTTGGGGCGTGGCAGGGGAGACCCCCACCTCCCACCCTCCTGGGCCCGCCCGCAGGGTGGGGACAGTGAGTGCAAAGCCCAGACGCCAAGCCAGCCGGGGTGGGGCTGCCCCAGGGAATGGCACAGACGCTTAGCCGCTTAGCCGCAGCCCGGCTGCCCACCCCCAGCCCTGGGCCTGTGGGTGACTCACCCCCAGTGTTCAGGCTCCAGCTGCCGCTGAGCAGTTTCCCTGAGGCCGGGTGCCTGACCTCACACGTGTAGGTGGCCAGCTGAGGGTTGGGGGCGGCCGGGACCCGCAGGACGCTCCACATGCTGAAGGTGCTATTCCCAGGCTGGGCCGTGGGGGCCGTGGTGGTAAACCAAGAGGAGGGCACCTGGTGCTGGCCCTCCTGCCAGCTGAGGTGGAGCTTTGGGGGTGAGAAGCCGGACACCTCGCACAGGAGCCAGGAGGCTGCCCCGGCAGGAGCATGGGTGCCCGGCGTGGACAGGACTTGGACTACAAGGCCGCTGGGTGCCGTGGCGGCTGCAGGGAGAAGCCTGGTTGTGCTTGGGTCGCCAGACGGCTTTGGAGAATGCCTGTCCTCGGCGGGGGAGGCGGCCAGAGGGGCTGTTGAGAGAGGGCATGTGAGGCCTCTGGCCCGTTCCCCTCCCTTCTCCCCACAGTCCTTGCCCCAAGGGACTGGCCTCTGAGAAAGGGGTCCAGTGGGCTTCCCAGTTTCTGGCTGGGAGCGGCTGGGGGGCACTGTGAGGGGAGTGGGTGGGTGGGTGAGGCAGGATCTCCTCCTCCTGGGCCTCTCTGTGCCCCCAGCCTGTGAGGGTGCAGCCCTGTCTTCCCTGCTCTGAGGCCTGAGACCCACCATGCCTGTATCGTTCTTTCATGTTCCCTGAGTGTGCCTTCTGGTTCTGGGGGACCTTGTCTGCTCGGCGGTTGTGACCTGTGTGGCTCCCCAGATATGAGGGGTCTGGGTGGCACCCAGACAGGGCATGGCAGTAGGTGCTCGGTAGCTATAAGTTCAGGGCTCCACCCTTCCTGACCAGGATGTGACTTGGAGATTCCCAGGAGAAGTCATGGAGGGCTGCCTGAAGGAGGCAGCCAGGGCCATGGGCAGGCAGGTGGGGGTATGCTGGCCGGGGGCTCCTCACCTGGGTCTGTGGCAGTGGTGGACGCTGGGGTGAGTCTCTCTGAGAAGAGTGACACAGGGGTCACCGAGGGGGCTTGAGTTTCCGCAGATGCTGAAAAAAGAGGAGCAGTGGGCAGCCAAAGTCAGAGAGCATCGTGGACCCAGGTGGGAAGGGCTGCCAGGTGGACTGGAAGACGTGGGTAGGGAGGAGGGGAGGGGGCTGGGTGGGGTAGACTTGCGCTCAGCTGCTGCCTTCTGTGCTCTGGGGACAGGGGCGAAGGGACTGGGTTCGGGTGCTGGAGCAGCTGAGGATGGGGTAGGGGGTAGGGAGCTGCTCTGAGGGGTGGCTGGGTGCCCAGTCGGGGCCCAGCCCCTGTTTCGGTCTTCAGGGTCAGGACTTGGTGGACGTGCTGGAACATGCTGGAGGCCACCCACCTGGCCACTGGAGGGTCTGGGATGTTCCACCGGCGCTACAGCTGTGCAGGCCGGGCTTCCAGGCGATGATTTGGTAGAAGATGTAGGTGACTTTCTCCTCCATCTGCGTGATCAGGGTCTTATCCATAAACAGTTTCTTACTCCCCATGTGCCAGGTGGCCCAGTTGTACCCCGTCACAAAGCAGGCCAGGGTCACGGTGGCGCCTTCTTTTGGGGCTTTGCACCCCGGGGTCATGGCTAACAAGGATACGGATACACCTGGGGACAGACAGAATGGTGCTTCTGAGGTTGGGCACCCCCAAGGGCACAGGGTGGTGGGGGAGGGAGAGGCCCCGGTCCTGGGGACCTGGGAGGGCCCTGGAGGGGAGGTCTAGACAACCCTCTGCTCAGTCCCTTGGACCCTCAGTCCCCCTGTTCTATGCATCTCCTGTTCTAACCCCTGCCATGGGGCCCACTGAGGGGTGGAGAGATACCCCAGTTCAGAGTGTACCCTGGGAGATGGGCCCTGGGGCCCTCAGCTGTCCGGCAGGGGAGGCACTGTGTGGCTGGACTTGTGTGTCATCCCCTGAGCAGCACTGACATCAGACCTTCCTGTCCCCAACTCCTGCTCCCAAGGGCTCTGCTACTTGGGGACCAGCCCGTGGGTCTTTGGTCTCAGAGGAGGCATTCAGCATTGTCCTGGGGTGAGGTGGGGTGCATGGCTCCAGCAGCCAATGTCCAGGCTGGTGGCACCCTGTACGTGCTCTAGGTCTGGACCCTTGTAGAGCTGTCACTCATGGACGCTGGGCTCTGGGGCTGGCAGCTCCCTCGTCCTTCCCATGGGGACCCTGTGACCAAGGTGGATGAGCCAATGCTGGGCGCCTGAGGGCACTGCTCTTAGTCTCATTCTGCCTTTTCTTCTGGCCCCCGTTTCCCCACCACCATACTGCCTGTCAGTGCTGGGACAGGGCCACATGTCCCTGTGATTCAGCTGGCATGGAGGCCGTCTGGCTGGGTGGTGGCACCGTGCCCTCTCCGCGGGTCCCCTGGTGGCAGAGCTCACCACCCTACTCTCCGGAGCATCTGGTGACCCTGCTCTCATATTTTCCTGGGCTTTCTCAGCAGGGCTATCTGCCACCCCCCGATAAGGTAATGTCCTGCCGGAGTCGGGCGGCTCCAAATCCCATAGGACTTTGTCCTTATAGGAGGGGACTTGGGCACAGAGACATGCACAGGGAGAAGCCACGCATAGAGGAAGCTCTACAAGCCAAGGACGCCAGAGCCCCTGGGGCAGGGGTGGGGAGGCCCTGGCTGTCCTCTTATGGCCTCCGGGCACTGTCCCTGTGACCCTTGACCTTGACTCCCAGCCTCTAGGACTAAGACAGTGAATTTCTGTTGTTTAAGCCCCTGGGCCTGTGGGACTTGGGTACAGCCACCTGTAGGAAACAAATGCAGACTTTAGTACCAGAAGTGGGGTGTGATGGCACCAACACCTAGGAGTGTGGAGGCCTGGAGAGTCTGAGGTGACTATTAGAAAAACCCAAACTGGGGAGCACTGGAGACCTTGCGTCTCAGCATTGTCATCAAGTTGGCTCAAATAAATTTTTATAAAATTCTCTACAGAGGGGGTCTGGAAGACGGTGGTGCAGTAGGGAGATTTTTCTCCCACCTCTTCCGAGAATATACCTGGAACTAAGCTAAGTTGGAGAGCATTCATCCTGAAATACCAGCTGAAGATTGACCGAAGAGGAGACTTTTAAATAAGGAAGGGCAGAAACTACCTCGAGACTGGGCCCGTACAACAGCTCGCGTGCCGTGGTCCGGGTTGAGCCTCACAGTTAGCCAACCTGAGAGGAGATCCCAACCACGAACAAGGCAGTAATCAAGACTCAGTTACAACAGAACCCCAAGAGCACACAAAAAAGGCACCTCTGGAGCATCCAGCTCAGGGCCGCAAGGAGACTGTGCCACTGGGTCCCAAAGGACACTTACTACAAAGCCCACCCTGCAAAGAATGGGAGCCATAGCAGGTCTACCTAATAGAAACAAACGAAAGAGACAATTAAAATGGGGAGACAAAGAAACAGCCCACACATGAAAGAAAAGGAGGACTATCTAGAAAAAGACGTAAATGAGATGGAGGTAAGCAGTTTATAAGACATAGAGTTCAGAGTAATGGTTTTAAGGATTGAACTTAGCGGGTCAAAGACGGCGGTGGACTGAGTGGGAGCGACACTGACGCTCTCCCAGGACCAAACTGGAACTACAACTAAACTATAGAAAAACCATCTTCAACTGAAGACGAGCTGGGGAGCACCCTCATAATCCAGGAGGAAAAGGGGAGGCCACATAGAGACGGGTAGGAAGTGCGGGAGCACGAGAGGGCTGGCTGGGCTCCCACAGGCAGCAGCTGAAGGTCCGGAGGGAGAGCTCAGCTGTGGGGGGTTCCCACTGACGACTCTGGGGCCTCAACCCCTCGTGGGGCTCCCCAGCCCAGAGCACCAGCCCTGAGAGAGGTGCCCACAAAACATGTGGCTGTGAAAAGCAGCCGGGTTTCTATCTGCCAGGGAGGGATGGCTGGAAATGCAGGCCCCCTCTTCAAGAGCCAAGGCACAGAGTTTCGTGTGCACCACTCACCTTGGGCTCCGGCAGAGGGAGGGCAGAGTGGACCGGAGCTGTGTGGGGAGAGTCTGGGGTCGTGGGCTTTGGAGATAGAGCTCAGAGGGCACCCCTCTGGATTCCTGTGCCAAGTCATTCCTCCATGCTGCAGAGATAGATATTTACCTTCCAAGCAGCTTTTGCCTGAGGGGGAAGCAATTGCCTCACCCTGCTGGAAAAGCTCTCACCCAGCCCAGAGGAATTTCTATAGCCTGAGGCTCATTGAGAGATAGTTAACAACCAGCTGCCCCACCCTGTGGAGTTTCTACAGCCCGAGGCTCATTAAGAGAATCCGATTAATCAGTCTGCAGCCAGAGGCAGAACTCAGCGTGCTTTGAGTCTTTGCCTGATATGTTTCTGGACCTGGGCCTTGGGAAAAGCAGACTTTGGTGTGCATCCTGGTCCTGTCCAACCCCACCCAGCCCCAGCAGAGGGGACCTCAAGCTGAGAGCTGTTGATAGCTCCAAACAGGGTGCTCAAGGCCAGTCACAAACTGCGTCTGACATTGGCCTGCACCAGAGACCCTCCAAAAAGACTGAGAGTCCTAGCAGATCTACCTAATACATAGAAACAAACCTAAACAGACAGTCATAATGGGGAGACAAAAAAACAAGCTCCAAATGAAGGAACAAGAGAAGTCTCCAGAAAAGGAGCTAAATGAAATGGAGATAAGCAACCTATCAGGTATAGGGTTCAGAATACTGATCGTTAGGATTGTTAGGATGCTCAACAGCATGAAGAAAGATACAGAAACTATGAAGGAAATGAAGAATGACAGCAGAAATAAAGAACACATTGGAAGGAATAAACAGCAGATTAGAGGAAGCTGAGGACTGGATCAGTGAATTAGAAGACAGGGTAGAAAAAAAATCACTCAATCACAACAGATCCAAAAAGAAAAAACAATTAAAAAACAGGAGGACAGATTGGGAAGCTGGTGGCACTGTGAGAAGCAGCGGAGGCCCCCACTCCCAGCCACGGACTCGATTTACTCCTAAAATTCTACGTAGCCAGCTTGGAAAAATCAGAAAAACATACCTGAGTGGATGGAGTGAGAGGGAGGAGCACTGAAGAAACATCACGAGTCCCATAAGAGAGGGGCGTAGGAAGGGGAGTCCCCCCTGAAGCCTGTGCTGGGTGCGAGCCCTGAGGCTTGGAGGCTGCAAAGCTCCCTCCTCTCAGGAGTGTGGACCAGCCTCCAGAAGCGGGGATCCCACACCCGGAGCGACGAGGGGAAGGTGTGCCCCGTGCACAGGGCAGAGGGACCCAGGGAAGCGGTGAGCCCGCGAGGAGGGGACGGCGCCTTCCTAGGAAACAAAGCCTCTAGTGGCGGCTGGTCTAATGCCCAGGGTACGGAGCATAGAGAAGGCTGTCCCAAAGGGTGTGGCACCCGAGTGGTAAGGGACCAGAGGACTGTGCTGAGCAGCCGCACACGGGGACCCTCTGCCTCCTGTGGGGCATTGTGTTGAGCCCCAAAAGCGCAGAATCTGCGAGGTGCGGGGGAGGGGAGGAGCCCTCCCGCCCTGAGCTCCCGGTGCCAGGAGGCTGGGACCTTCGACCAGACCTGAGGGTGTCCTCCTGCCCTGAGCTCCCAGTGCGGAGAGGCTGGGATCTGTAACCAGCCTTGAGGGGCCCCGTTGGTGGCCGTGAAGCCGCCCCAGCTTTGCTGAGACCAGTGGTGCAGGGAGCTGAGTGGAGCTGACTTTGGGTCCCCTCCCGCTGGGGGCCTTGGAGCGAGGGCGGCGGGACCTTGCAGGGCGGACTCTCTCCCTGTGTGTCGCTTTGTGTGTGTGTGAGTCTGATCTCGGAACTGGCCCCCACCTTCCCAGGGTGCACTGGGGGACAGACCAGCAGAGGCTGGGGTTGGGGTCTGCACAGTGGATGGTCTGAGGGGAGGTCTTGGTGCGACCAGCCAACCAGAGCTGAACAGGGAGGGGTGGAGCCCGCTGGCCTCTTCTGCAGCCGGGAGCACTGCCCCCAATAGGAAAGGGGGGGGGTCCTGTTCACTGAGGCCCCAGACACCCCCCCAGGGCACAGACCTGAGGGTGAAGGGAGAGCAGCTCACAGGAGGACTTTATAAGAACAAGACTCTCAGGGACTGTTGTTTGGGAACTGGAGGAAACGCTGAAACCCCTGCTGGGGGCTGGGCATGCACAGGGCTCACCAGAAGGTGTTTTTAATTGAACCCACTGAGCCCAGGCTGCCGAAACAGCCCAGACAGAAAAGGCAACAGGCTGAAATCAATCTGAAGCTGCAGCAGGTCAGAGCCTGGGGAACTAGAATCAGAGGACAGGGGAGGGACTGAGGAGCTGGCGCTGGAGCAGAGACTAACCCCCGCAGAGTGAGCGCCTGACAGCGACACCTCTAAGGGGAGTGACACCCTGAGCTACACTAGCCACCATGCACCCTAAAGACTCTACAGAGGACTCTGGAACAAGACCAGGCAACTATAAGGCTGCAAAATAGCTGACAAGGGAAGGTGGCCCACGGAGAGCCTCAGATCAACAATCTACCTAAGGACACCTGAGCCAAACCTAGGCAGCTCCTCACATTGGGTGATACACAAGCACCTCCCAGGAGAACGGAAATCGGCTCACAAAACAGTGACCTTCAGACAAAAAAAGGCTAAAGGAGCTCAGTACCACCAAACCAGCATTGCAAGAAATGCTAAAAGGACTGCTCTAAGAAAAAGAAGGAATAGTGAGAGAAAGGTACATCAGCATAAAGGGGAAAAATGGCATTAAATAAGTTGATATCAATAGTAACCTTAAATGTAAATGGAATAAATTGTCCAATCAAAAGACATAGGGTAGCTGAATGGATAAGAAAACAGGATCCAAATATGTGCTGTCTACAAGAGACCCACCTGAGAGCAAAAGACTCACACAGGCTAAAAGTGAAGGGATGGAGTAAAATATTCCATGCACATGGAAAGGAAAAGAAAGCTGGAGTAGCGATTCTTATTTCCGACAAAACAGACTTCAAAATAAAGACCATAACGAGAGACAAAGATGGTCACTACATAATACTAAAGGGATCAACCCAACAGGAAGAAATAACCCTTATAAACATTTATGCACCCAATACAGGAGCACCTAAATATATAAAAAATTTCTTGGGGGACTTTAAGGGGGAGATTGACAGCAACACAGTCATAGTGGGGGACTTTAAAACCCCACTGTCAGCATTGGACAGATCATCAAGACAACAAACCGACAGGGAAACACAGATCTTAAATGACTCATTAGACCTAATGGATTTAATTGACATTTACAGAACATTTCACCCAAAAGCAGCAGAATACACATTCTTCTCAAGTGCACATGGAACATTCTCAAAAATAGACCACATGTTAGGGCACAAGGCAAATCTCTACAAATATGAGAAGATTGAAATCATATCAAGCATCTTCTCAGATCACAATGCCATGAAACTAGAAATCAACCACTATAAAAAAACTCAAAAATATTCAAACACATGGAGGCTAAATAGCATGTTATTAAACAATGAATGGGTTACCAATGAGATCAAGGAAGAAATCAAACACTTCATGGAAAGTAACGAAAATGAACAGATAACAATCCAAAATCTATGGGACACAGCGAAAGCAGTCCTGAGAGGAAAATTCATAGCATTACAGGCCTATCTCAAAAACAAGAAAAAGATCTAATGAACCATCTAACACAACAACTAAAAGAACTAGAACGAGAACAGCAAGAAAAGCCCCGAGGAAGTAGAAGGAAGGAAATAATAAAAATCAGAGCAGAAATTAATGACATAGAGACAAAAAAAAAACCCAAAAAAAACCCCAAAAAATTAATGAAACCAAGAGCTGGTTCTTTGAAAAGGTAAATAAGATTGATGCACCTTTAGCCAGACTTACTAAGAAACAAAGAGAGAGGACCTGAATAAATAAAATGAGAAATGAACAAGGTGATATAACAACTGATCCAACAGAAATACAAAGGATTGTAAGAAAATATTATGAGCAACTATATGCCAACAAATTAGACAACATGGGTGAAATGGACAAATTCCTAGAAGCATACAACCTTCCAAAGCTGAATTCAGAAGAGGCAGAAAACCTGAATAGGCCAATAACAACTAATGAAACTGAGGAGTAATCAAAAAACTCCCAGCAAACAAAAGTCCTGGACCAGATGGATTTACAGGCGAGTTTTACCAAACATTCAAAGAAGAATTAACACCTATTCTATTCAAACTCTTCCAGAAAATTCAAGAGGAGGGAAAACTCCCAAACTGTTTTTATGAGGCCAGCATCACCCTAATCCCAAAACCAGGTAAAGATACTACAAAGAAAGAAAATTACAGGCCAATATTCCTGATGAACATAGATGCTAAAATCCTCAACAAAATACTAGCAAACTGGATCCAGCAATACATTAAAAAGATCCTACATCATGACCAAGTGGGATTTATTCCGGGGATGCAAGGCTGGTACAACATCCGCAAATCAATAAATGTGATTCATCATGTAAACAAAATGAGGGACAAAAATCATATGATCATATCAATAGACGCAGAAAAAGCATTCGACAAAATCCAGCACCCATTTCTAATAAAAACTCTCAACCTAATAAAGGCCATGTATGACAGACCTACAGCCAACATCATACTCAATGGGCAAAAACTAAAACCATTTCTATTAAAAACCGGAACAAGAGAGGGATGTCCACTTTCACCACTCCTATTCAACATAGTACTGGAAGTCCTTGCCACAGCCATCAGACAGGAAGAAAACATAAAAGGCATCCAAATTGGAAAGGAGGAAGTAAAACTGTCATTATTTGCAGATGACATGATATTGTACATAGAAAACCCTAAAGACTCCATCAAAGTACTACTAGATTTGATAAACGAATTTAGCAAGGTAGCTGGATACAAAATCAACATCCATAAATCAATAGCATTCTTATACACCAACAATGAACCTTCAGAGAGAGAAACTAAAAAAGCAATACCATTGCAAGTAAAAAAATAAGATACCTAGGAATAAACTTAACCAAGGATGTAAAAGACCTGCACTCAGAAAACTATGTGACACTGAAAAAAGAAATAGAGGAAGATTTAAACAAGTGGAAGAAGATACCATGCTCATAGATTGGAAGAATTAATATTATTAAAATGTCCATACTACCCAAAGCAATTTATAAATTCAATGCAATTCCTATAAAATACCAACAGCATATTTCACAGACCTAGAACAAACATTTTGAAAATTTATATGGAACCAAAAAAGACCCCGAATAGATGCAGCCATCTTGAGAAAAAAGAACGGAGTGGGAGGGATCACATTACCAGACTTCAAACTGTATTACAAAGGCACTGTAATCAAAACGGCCTGGTACTGGTACAACAACAGGCATATAGATCAATGGAACAGAACAGAGACCCCAGAAATAGACACATGCCATTATGGTCAGTTAATATTTGACAAAGGAGGCAAGAGCATCCAATGGAGTAAAGACAGTCTCTTCAATAAGTGGTGCTGGGAAAATTGGACAGATACATGCAAAAGAATGAAACTAGACCACCAACTTTCACCATACACAAAAATAAACTAAAAATGGATAAAGGACTTAAATGTAAGTCACAAAACCATAAAAATCCTGGAAGAAAACATAGGCAGGAAAGTCACAGACATCCCACGTAGTGGAATTTTCACTGGTACATCTCGTAGGGCAAGAGAAACAAAAGAAAAAATAAACATATGGGACTACATCAAACTAAAAAGCTTCTGCACAGCAAAAGAAAACAGCCTCAAAATACAAAAGAACCCCACGGTCTGGGAAAACACATTTGTCACGGATGTATCTGATAGGGGGCTAATTTCCAAAGTGCACAAAGAACTCACATTACTCAGCAAGAGGAAGACAAACAACCCAATTAAGAAATGGGCAAAGGACTTAAATAGACAATTTTCCAAACAGGACATACGGATGGCCAAGAGACACATGAGAAAATGCTCAATGTCATGTATCATCAGAGAGATGCAAATTAAAACCGCAATGAGGTATCACTTCACACCTGTCAGAATGGCTCCATCAACAAGTCAACAAACGCCATGTGCTGGCGAGGGTGTGGAGAAAGGGGAACCCTAGAACACTGCTGGTGGGAATGCTGACTGGTGCAACCACTATGGAAAACAGTATGGAGGTTCCTCAAAAAATTAGAAATGGAGCTGCCGTTTGACCCAGTGATTCCACTCCTGGGGATGTATCCTAAGAATCCTGAAACATTCATCAGAAAGAATATATGTACCCCGATGTTCATAGCAGCACAGTTTATAATAGCTAAGATCTGGAAACAGCCCAAGTGCCCATCAGTAGATGAGTGGATAAAAAAGCTGTGGGACATTCACACCATGGAATACTACGCAGCTGTAAAGAAGAAGAATCTCGTACCCTTTGGGACAGTATGGATGGACCTGGAGAAAATTATGCTAAGTGAAATAAGCCAGGCAGAGAAAGACAAACATCACATGATCTCGCTTATACGTGGAATCTAAAGAACTTAATAAACTGATGAACAGAATAGATTCAATGACATGGAAGCATAGATCAGACTGACAAATGTCAGAGGGATGGAGGAGGGAGGGTGGGTGGAGGGGGAGAGAGTAACCAAAGAATTTATATGCACATATGCACAACCCAAGGACACGGACAATGGTGGGGAGAGGGACTGGGGAGGGGGGTGGGAGGGGGTGGAACGGGTCATTGGGGAGAAAAAGGGACATCTGTAATATTTTAAACAAAAATAAAAATTAAACAAAAAAAACACACAAACAAAACAAAAACAAAAACCAGGAGGACAGTCGAAGGTAGCGGCGGGACAACAAGAAATGGAACATTTGCATCCTAGGTGTGCCAGAGGGAGAAGAAAGTGAGCAAGGGTTAGAGAACCTGTTTGAAGATTGACAGAAAACATCCCTAACCTGGTGAAGGAAAAAGTCACACACATTCTGGAAGCCCAGAGAGTCCCATTTTTTTAATTTTGAGACACATCAAAATTAAAATGACAAACATTAAAGACAAAGAGAGAATCCTAAAGGCAGCAAGAGACAGACAGTGAGTTACCTACAAAGGAGCTCCCATAAGGCTGTCAGCTGACTTCTCATCAGAAACTCTATAGGCCAGAAGGGAATGGTAAGAAGTATTCAAAGTAATGAAAAGCAAGGATTTGAAACCAAGACTATTCTATCCAGCAAGACTATCATTCAAACTTGATGGTGAAATGAAGAGCTTCCCAGACAAAAAAGGCTAAAAGAGTTTATCACCACCAAACAGGCATTGCAGGAACTGCTGTAATTAGAAGTAGAAAGAGAGAGAGAAACATAGGCATAAAGAATCAAATGGCAGTAGACAAGTACTTATCAATAATAACCTTAAATGTAAATGGATTAAATGCTCCATTCAAAAGACGTAGGGTAGCTGAATGGATAAGAAAACAGGACCCAAATATATGCTGTCTACAAGAGACCACCTCAGAACAATAGACTCACACAGGATGAGAGGGATGGGGTGGAAGAAATATTCTGTGAAAATGGAAAAGAAAAAAAGCTGGGGTAACAATACTCCTATTATACAAAATAGACTTCAGATGAAGACCATAATGAGAGACAAGAAAAGTCACCACATAATACTAAAAAGATTGATCTAACAAGAGGATATGACCCCTGCAAACATATATGCACCCAATATAGGAGCACCTAAGTATATTAAAAACTTCTGGAGGACTTTAAGGGAGAGACTGACAGCAATACAGTCATACTAGGGGACTTTAACACCCCATTGACATCATTGGATAGATCTTCCTGACAAAAAATCAACAAGGAAACAGCGACCTTCAATGGCACACTAGATCAGATGGATTTAATTGACACTTACAGAACATTTCACCCCAAAGCTACAAAATATGCATTCTTCTCAAGTGCACACAGGACATTCTCAAAGATAGACCACATGTTAGGATGCAAAACCAGTCTCTGCAGGTCCAAGAAGATTGAAATCATATAATGCATCTTCTTGGATCACAATGGCATGAAACTGGAAATCAACTACAATAGAATAACTAAAAACATTCAAACACCTGAAGTTTTAATAGTATGTTATTAAACAAAGAGTGGATTACCAATGAGATCAAGGAGGAAATAAAAAACTTTCTGGAAACAAAATGAACACACAACAGCCCAAAATCTATGGGATATAGTGAAAGCAGTCCTGAGAGGGAAGTTCATAGCACTACAGACCTACCTCAAGAAACGAGAGCCCGGCTGGCATGGCTCAGCGGCTGAGCATCGACCTAGGATCCAGGAGATCTCAGTTCAATTTCTGGTCAGGGCACATGCCCAGGTTGTGGGCTTGATCCTTAGTAAGGGGCGTGCAGGAGGCAGCCGATCAATGACTCTCATCATTGATGTTTCTATTTCTCTCTCTCTCTTCCTTCCTCTCTTGGAAATCAATAAAGATATATTGAAAAAGAAACTAGAAAAATCTCAAATAAACTCTCTAACCCTACAACTAAAAGAATTAGGAAGAGAACAACAAGAAAAGCCCAGAGTAAGTAGAAGGAAGGAAATAATAAAGATCAGAGTGGAAATACATGACATAGAGACTAAAATATTAATACAAAAGATCAATGAAACCAAGAGCTGGTTCTTCAAAACGATAAACAAGATTGATGAACCTTTAGTCAAACTCACCAAGAAACAAAGAGAGAGGACCCAAATAAATAAAATCAGAAATGAAAGAGGTGAAGTAACAACTGACCCAACAAAATACAAAGAGAGTGTAAGAAAATACTTTGAGCAACTACATGCCACCAAGCTGGACAACCTGGATGAAATAGACAAATTTCTGAAAACATACAATCTTCCAACATTCAATCAGGAGGGATCAGAAAACCTGAATAGACTGATAACAATCAATGAAAACTAATGATATTGAAGCAACAATAAAAACAACAACCAGCAAACAAGTGCTGGACCAGATGAATTCAGAGGCAAGTTTTACCAAACATTCAAAGAACTAACACCTCTCCTTCTCAAACTATTCCAAAAAATTCAAGAGGAAGGAACACTTCCAAGCTCTTTTTATAAGGCCAGCATCATCCTAATTCCAAAACCAGATAAAGACACTATCAAGAAAAAAAAATTACAAGTTAATATCCCTGATGAACATAGATGTTAAAATCCTCAAAAAATATTAGCAAATTGGATCCAGCAATACATTAAAAAGATCATACACTACAACCAAGTGGGAATTATTCCAGGGATGCAAGGCTGGTATAATATTCACAAATCAATAAACAGGATACATCACATAAACAAAATGAAAGACAAAAATCACATGATCATATCAATAGATGCAGAAAATGCATTCGACAAAATCCAATACCCATTTTTGATAACAACTCTCAGCAAAGTGAGAATGGAGGGAACATATCTTAACATAAAAAGGCCATGTATGAGAAACCCACAGCCAACACCATACTCAATGGGCAAAAACTAAAAGAGTTTTCCCCAAGAGCAGGAACAAGACAGGGGTGTCCACTTTCACCACTCTTATTTAACATAGTTCTGGAAGTCCTAGCCACAGTGATCAGGCAGGAGGAAAACATAAAGGGCATCCAAACTGGACAGGAGGAAGTAAAACTGTCATTACTTGCAGATGACATGATATTGTACATAAAAACCCTAAAGATGCCACCAAAAAAACCTAGATTTAATAAATGAATTAGGCAAAGGAGCAGGATACAAAATTAACACCCAGAAATCAACGGCATTTTTTTAAAAACATATCTTTATTGATTTCAAAGAGAGGAAAGGAGGGAGAGAGAGAGAAATAGAAACATCAATGATGAGAGAGTCATTGATCGGCTGCCTAGCCCGCAACCCGGGCCTGTGCCCTGACTGGGAATCAAATCCTGATCTCCTGGATCCTAGGTTGATGCTCAACTGCTGAGCCACGCCCGGCTGGGCAACGACATTTTTATATACCAATAGTGAACTCTCAGAAAGATAAACTAAAAAAGCAACCCCATTTACCACTGCAACTAAAAAAATAAGATACTTAGGAATAAACGTAACCAAAGATTTAAAAGACCTTTACTAGGAAAACTATGGGAAACTGAAAAAAGAAATAGAGGAAGATTTAGACTAGTGGAAAAATATACCATGATCATGGATTGGAAGAATTAACATTATTAAAATGTCCATATTACCCAAAGCAATCTATAAATTCACTGCAATCCCTGTTAAAATACCATCAGCATAGTTCACAGATCTAGAACAAACACTTCAAAAATTTATATGGAACCGAAAAAGACCTTGAATAGCCACAGAAATCTTGAGAAAGAAGAACAAAGTTGGAGGGATCCCAATACCAGATACCAAGTTATACCACAAAGCCATGTAATCAAAAAAGCTGGTACTGACACAAGAACAGGCATATAGATGAATGGAACAGATCAGAGACCCCCAAAAATAGACCCACACCACTATGGTCAGTTAATATTTGACAAAGGAGACAAGAGCATACAACGGAGTAAAGACAGTCTCTTCAATAAGTGGTGCTGAGAAAATTGGACAAGTACATGCAAAAAACTGAAACTAGACCACCGACTTACATCATACACGAAAATAAACTCAAAATGGACAAAAGACTTAAATACAAGTCACAATACTATAAAAATCCTAGAGGAAAACATAGACAGCAAAATCTCAGACACCTCCTGTAGTAATATGTTTGCCGATACATCTCCTAGGGCAAGAGAAAGAAAGAAAAAAATGAAGTGGGACTGCATCAAACTAAAAAGCTTCTGCACAGCAAAAGAAACCATCAACACAATGAAAAGGGAGCCCACTGTGTGGGAGAACATATTTGCTGACAACACATCTGATAAAGGGTTAATATCTAAAATATATAAGGAACTCATACAACTTAACAAAAGGAAGACAATCCAATTAAAAATGGGCAGAGGACCTGAATAGATACTTTTCCAAAGAGGACATACAGATGCCAAGAGACACGTGAAAAAATGCTCAATGTCACTAATCATCAGAGATGCAGACTGAAACCACAACCACGTCACAACTGTCAGAATGGCTGCTGTCAACAAATCAACACATGACAGGTGCTGGCGAGGGTGCGGAGAAAGGGGACCCCCGGTGCACTGCTGGTGGGAGTGGCTGCTGGTGGAAAACAGTGTGGAGGTTCCTCAAAAAATTAAGGATGGACTTACCATTTGACCCAGTGATCCCACTTCTAGGACTATATCCTAAGAAACCCAAAGCACCAATCAGGACGAATTTATGCACCCCGATGTTCATAGCAGCACAATTTACAACAGCTAAGATCTGGAAACAGCCCAAGTGCCCATCAGTAGATGAGTGGATAAAAAGCTGTGGGACATTCACACCATGGAATACTACGCAGCCGTGAAAAAGAAGGATCTCATACCCTTTGGGACAGCATGGAGGGACCTGGAGAGTATTATGCTGAGTGAAATAAGCCAGGCAGAGAAAGGCAAGTGTCACATGATCTCACTCATATGTGGATCTAATAAACAAAATAAACAGACGAACAAAATAGATCCAGAGACATAAAAGCATGGAACAGACTGATGAATCTCAGAGGGAAGGCGAGAGGGGGGTTGGGAAGAGATTAACCAAAGAACTTACATACATATATGCACAGCCCAAGGACACAGACAATAGTGTAATGAAGGCCTGGGGTGGGTGGAAGGGGGCAAAAGGAGGAAAATGGGAGACATCTACAATGCAAGACCTTAACAATAAAAATAAAATAAAATAAAAAGAATTTAAAAAAGAAAAGTCTAAACTGGTCCAAAGAGGTCAGTAGAACCGTGGACATAAACAGTGATTCTGTGTGGGCCCTGGAAGGGGAGGAGAAGGCCTGTCCCATCTCAGAAAACATGCACAGGGTCACTAACACTGACCTTTAGGGTGCCTGTGGTGAGGCCTCGGCCGGGAACAGGACCCGGGCATTGGAGACTGGAGGACGGCAGGCCCTTGTAAAGTGGCCGAGGATATGGCTGAATTCTGTTCTACTTGTTTTTTTAAAATCCTCACCCAAGGATATTTTTTCCATTGCCTGCGTCCCCACAGCCCGCGAGGTTAGCCCAGGACAACGTTCATTTAACCAAAACAAAGCCAGAGCCTGGAAGCTGTCCACTTGGAGCCCATAGCCAGGGAACAGATTTCCCTTGGGACCCATGCCCTTTTCCAGCTCTGCCTGGGACAGTCAGCCCTCAGGGCCAGGCTAACACTCAGGCCCCGGACACCCCGCGCCCGCCCGCCCTGCGAGCTCCAGGAGGTGCCTCCTCCAGAGCCTGGCCCAGCAGCCTCCTGCCCTCCTCACTTCCCGGGACTCTGGCCCGCTGCGTCGTCTCTGCCTGCTCCTGAGCTGCGTCTGCTCAGACCCTGGCCACCACAGCTGGCCTGGACGCTGCATAGCCACCCTGAGCCCCTGACACGGCCCCCCTGTGCCCTTTGCATGGCTCCTGTCTCCCGGCACCTCACACCCTGCCGTTGCTCCTGGGCCTGGCTGCCGCCTGCCCTTCTTTTGGTGACATAGTGGATCGAGTCTTTCGCTGCTGTCCTCTCTCCGGGTCATGCACACACACTCCTGACAGGTCACCCAGCACAGTCTGCCCCCTGGGTCCCACCGGCACACCCCAGACACACTGAGAGCGGGGACAAGACCCTGGAGTGTCTGGGCTTTCCCGGACCGGCGACAGACAGTGACGGCACATCCTGCCGGCATCCCCAGCCGGAGTCCCCAGCGCAGGCCCTACCGATCGATCGCTCGGAGCCCAAGCCCAGCTCTGCTGAGCTTGTGTTGGGGAGACCAGGCCTGCATTCTCTCAGCTCAGCCGGCTTCCCTCACCAGGCAGATCAGCCCCCACCCCAGGCCTGTGTCCAGGGGACCACCCTTTCCCTCGTACCCGTTGGAATTAGGGTCACCCTTCCAGAGGCTCACACAACACACAGGGGTGTGGTTTCGGGGAAAAAAACCTCCACGAGGAAGCCATTTCACAAGATAAAATGTACATATTTATTTCAGGGCAAAAAGTGCACACATTGCAAAGCAACACAGGGGGCAGAGCCCTCGGCCGTGGGCTGTGTCCAGAGAAGCCGCTTCTCAGCGCTGGGCGCGGGGGGGACGCACAGGGGAGATTTAAGTACAAGCGGACCCACCACTCGGGCCCGGGCCCTAGGCTCAAGGCGGCGAGCACCCCTCTCGGTTTCGTCTCCTTGGCGTCCACGGTCCTGTCCTGCGGATCACTTCACCTGCAGACGACAGACGCAGTGTGAGGCACCCTTCCCAGCGGGTGTTGGCGCCCCAGCCCTGCCCTCCGGCCCGCCCCCCGGCTACCTTGAACAGGGTGACGGTCGTGCTGTAGAAGAGACTGAGGAGGAAGAGAACGATGAAGGTGGAGGCCATGGTGTTCAGGTTCTCGAAGCCCTCCTCCTCGGCGCTCACCTCCCCCTCTGCAGGGGACAGAACACAGCTCGAGCTCTGCCGGGGAAGACAAACCTCCTCCTCCGGCCACCCACCCTCTCGCTGCCCTCAGCTCCTGGCTGTGCCCCCCAGGAGGGCAGGGCGGGGTGGCAGAAGCAGGGGGCAGCAGGGAGGGGACCTGCGGAGCGCAGACTGTATCTCAGAGGTGGGTGGGGGGGGCAGCCTGAGCCAAGTGCAAGCTGGGCCTCCAACAGCCTGACGGGTGGCCCGGCAGAGACACCTGTCTTGAGAGCCCTGGGGTGCAGGGGTGGTGACAGAGCAGTTCACAGACACAGGGGGTGGGTGCAGCAGCGCTGGGATGGGGAGTGGGGACCCCAGTGGAGTGCTTCCAGGGTCCTGGACTCTCCTAGACGGGGTGGGGGACAGCCAGGGCCACTTGGGGTGACAAAGCTGGGAGTGGGGCCTCCTGTCACCTGCAGTGGGGGGTGGCAGTGGGGGCAGGTAGATGCCTGGGCCTGAGGGACCCATCCCTTGCTGCCTCAGTGGGACTCTTGCTCTCTCTCCTTCTCGGAGTGGAGGGCACCTGTGAGAAGCTATGTGGGGCCCTGGCTGGCTTGTCTTCCCCATTAAGAATATGTCTCTGGGACCAAGGGGTCAGGCAGACACCTGAGGTTCTGGGGAGAGTAACATTGGGATGGACAGACACATACAGTGGAGTCTGGAGCCCAGGTCCCTAAAGGGCCAGGAACATAGGGTGTCTAGGAAGTGACCCCAAGGGGCAGTGCCCTCTGATCTGCTGGGAATGGAGACCTGCTTGGGCCCCTGTGCCCCTCACTCCCTGCTGCAGACTGTCCCTCTTCCCTCCATTTCCAGGGCCAGGTGTTTGCAGGGCAGAGCCTGCCAGAATGGCCTCCCTGCCTCCAGGACGTCCCTACTTTTTCTGTTCATAGATGGGTGAGGGCCCTGCTGATTTCGTCAACAGCCTGGACACAGCCGGGGTGTCCCTGAGGAACTGTAGCCAGCCTGCCCAGGGTGGCCCTCTGAGCTTTTAGCCCTGGGCCTGGGATGGTCAAAGTCCTGGCTGTGCTGTCCCATGGATGCCCCTCCAAGCTGAGACAGAGGACAAGCAGGCCTTGGGCAGGAAGCCCTGCAGCAAGCGTGGTGCAGAGAGGCAGGAGTGTCTGCAAAGGCACCAAGTGACCAGGGTGCACAGGGTGGGCATCCATGTGAGTGTGTGTCCGTGTGTGTACATGCATGCATGTGTGTCTGCATGTGCATGTGTTTGTGTGTGAAAACACCTATGTGTCCATGTGTGTGCATGTCAGTGTACATATGTGTTCATGACTTGTCTGTGTGTGTGCCTGTGTGTGCATATGTGCATGCGCGTATGAGTGTGCATGTACCTCTGTGTGCATGTGTCCATGCCTTTGCCTGTGTGTGCATGTGTACATGTGTCTGGGTGTGTGCCTCTGCATGCGTGTCTCTGCATCCATGTGCATTTGTGCCTCTGTGTGTATGTGTCCGTGTATGTGTCCATGCATGTGCCGGCATACACTTATGTATGCGTCTTTGTGTGTACATGCCTGCGCTTGTGTGTGAGTGTGCAAGTATCTGTGTGTCTGTGTGCATGTGTCCGTGTTTTTGATGTGTGCGCTCTTAGCTGTGTGCCCATGTCCATGTGTGCATGCCTGTGTGTGTGCCTGTATCCATGTGCATGTGTGCTGCTGTGTGTACATGCCAATATCTTTCCATGTCTCTCTGTGTACACTGTGCATGCACACATGCTTGTGCATGTGTGTCTCTGTGTGTATGTCTGTGTATGTATTAACGTGTGTATGAGCATGCACATGTGTGCCTGTCTTTGCATGTATGTGCATGTGTTTATGTGCCCCTGTCCACAGCATGTGTCTCTGTGTCCATGTCCTTGTGCGTGCATGTCTGTGTGTGCCTGTGTCCATGTGCATGTGTGCCTTTGTGTGTGTCCATACCTGTGCATGTGTCTGCCTGCATGTATGCAACACTGTGTACATTTATGTGCAAGTGTGCATGCATGTATGAGCATGCACCTGAGTTTGTGTGTCCATGTCTTTGTAAGTGTATGTATATGTCTGTGTGCATGCATGCATGTCTCTGCATGTGCGCATGTGTGCTCATGTCCACTGCATGCCTGCCTGTGTGCATGTGTGTTCACATCTGTGTTCCTGTGAGCCCATAGCAGCAGTAGAGGAGCGATGAGCACTGGCTCTGTCTGCCGTGAGCACTCTGTAGGTGCTCAGGGCTTCCAGAGGCGGGTGGAAGGCCAGCGGGTGAGGCAGTGGTGGGGATGGTGGTGGAGGGTGGTCTGCGGGATGGGGCAGCATAGCTGTGGCCCCAGCAGGCGAGAGCATTGCTCACTCAGGACCAGCATCTTTTGAACGGATCTTTTTATTTCTAATTTTTATAGAATGCAACATCCCACCTCGTGGACACAGTCAGTTTGCATACATGCGCACACACAGTGACAGGTCAGCAAGAGGCTCCGGGGACCACCCTTGAGGGGCATCCTGGGGGTCAGTGGCAGGTGTTGGCCAGGTCAGACATGACCAGGGACACGTTGTACAGGGTGGGTTTACCAGTGGACTTGTCCACGGTCCTCTCGGTCACAGAGTGGGGCAGGGCCTCGTGGGCCACAACGCAGGTGTAGGTCTCCCCGGCGCTCCAGTCCTCCTCAGTCACGGTCAGGATGCTGTAGGTGAAGTACAGGCCGGGGGCCTGGGGCTCAGGCATCGGGGCGCTGGTCACATATGTGTCGGGGGACATGGGCTGCCCTCTCTGCATCCACTGCACAAACACGTCTGCAGGCGAGAAGCCCTTCACCAAGCAGGTGATGGAGGCCGACTCCCGCAGGCTCAGCTGCTCCCTGCTGGGTGGCAGCAGGTAGACAGAGGGCATGTGCTTGGCGAAATCTGTGGAGAGAGGTGGTGATGAGCTCAGATCGGGGGGCAGTGGGATTCGTCTCCCGACAACAGGGGACGCAGAGGGCTGCTCCGGGACCTGCCGGCGGCATCTCTGGACCCTGGAGGCTGCTGTGGGAGGTCTGGGGCAGCAGGAAGGGCAGGGAGGGGTGGGGCTTACCCTTGGGCCTGGAGACAGAGAGCTTCAGCGGTGAGGGCAGGTCTGTGTGGGTCACTATGCACGTGAACTCATCTCCTGACTCCCAGTCTTCCACGCACACTGTGGCTTCCCCTGTGGCGCTGAAAGTGGCATTGGGATGGCTCTTGGAGATGTTGATGTGGGTTTTCAGTTCCTCCTTGTTCTGGCGGGTCCAGGCAATGTTCAGGCTGTCATAGGTGGCCAGGTCTGTGACCAGGCAGGACAGCTTCGCTACCTTGGTGAGGAAGATGCTGGCGAAGGTGGGGGCGATGGGGAAGACTCGGATGGAGGTGGACGTACCTGAGACAAGAGAGGGGGTGTGAGCGACTGGTCGGATGTGAGATTGGGTAAATGTCGGGGGAGAATGGACTTTACTCAACCTCTCCTGAGCCCTGGGGTCCTGATGGAGGGGCAACTGGAGCCCCACCTGAAAAGTGGCCCCAAGCTGCCCTGCATGGCCCCCTCCCTGTCCTTGGCCTCTCCAGGAAGCCAAGGCTCAGGGAGTAGCTGGCCTCATCTGGGGCAGTGTCTGCAGGCCTGAGTGGACACCTGTGTGTTGGGGAGTCTTCTCCCTGGGGAGCCTCCCTCAGAGGGGCAGGACCACTCACTGGGGAGACACATGGATGACACGTTCTTCTGGAAGGTCAGCTGTCTGTGCTCCACTTGGCAGGTGAACACGGTCTGGCTGAGCCAGTCACTCTCGGTGATGGTCAGTGTGCTGGTGACCTTGTAGGTCACGGGTCCTGACCCTTTGTGCTCAACTTGTGGTTTGTCCGTGGTGAAGCCAGAGTCCAGCAGCTTTCCATCCCGCAGCCAGGACACGGAGATTGTCTTGGGGCTGAAGCCCGTGGCCTGGCAGACGAGCTTGGATGTGCGGACGCTGGTGCCAGAGAAGGAGTCCCGGGGCGGGATGAAGACATTCACGGTGGGGGCAACGTCTTGCACTGCTATTGAGAGGGGACATGTGTCAGCCTGGCCAGGCTAGGACCCACCTCACCCGCTCAGCTGGGGGGACCCCGTCTCACCTTGGATGGGCACCTGCACATCTGATTGCCCTTTAGGGTGTTTGACTTTGCAGGTCACGAACTCGTCTGTGCCCTGGAGGATGTCAGCGGAGGGCAGCAACACCTGGGAGCTGGCCGAGTACTTCCCCTCACTCAGGACCGACCAGAAGGTATTGACGGCCTGGCTGCTGATGTCACTGTTGTTCTTATAGCTCCAGGAGAAGGTGACAGAGTTGGGCATGAAGTCCTTGGCCAGGCAACCCATGGCCACCAGGCTCTCATCGGACAGGGAACTCTCACAGGAGACGAGGGGGAAGAGGTTTGGGGCAGTTTCGCTCTCTGAGAACCCGAGAGGGACAAAAGAGAAAGGGGAGTGAGAAGGTGGCTTCCTCCACTCTGCTAGTCAGGGGTCAGGCCCCATAGCCCTGTGGCTGCCCCTCCGGGGCCAAACCCACGACAGGCCTCCAAGGACTGGCCATCTGTGTGGCAGGCAGTCATGGCAAGGCCAGAGCCCTGGCACAAAGCTGCGGGGTATGGGAAGGCTGCCATAGCTCCCATCCCGAAACAGACGCCGTCCCTGAGACTGGGAAGACGGGAAAATGCTTCTTGTTGGAGCTGGCAGATCTGGCCCTTCCTCCCCCAAGAATGCTCTCCCCATACTCAGGAGCAACTGTACCCTGGCTCCCGGCTCAGCACGGCCCAAGCCCAAGCCAGCTCTGTGGTCCCTCTGAACACTGGAGCCAGCACGCTCAGCCCCAGCACAGTGAGTGTGCCCTAGACAGCTGCCAGCAGGATGAGCCCCTGTGAGCCCAGCCCTCCCTGACCCCGGCTCAGCCATACTAGAGCCCAGCCCTGTGTGTCTGGGCTCCAAAGAACGGTGTGTGTGTGACGGGTGGGACAAGTACAGTCTTGACACATATTGAGCACAACCAGGTCACTGAGGTCAGCCCAAGTCAGCCAGGACAGCCCTGCATGGCCAGCTCAGCCCAAAGAGACCCACATGGCCCAGCCAGTTTAGTGCAGCCCACAGCAACCATCAAAGTAGACTGAGATAAGCTAGCTCACCCAGGCCATTTTTGCTGAACCCAGCTCATGCCACTGTGGTTACCTCAGCTCAGCCACCCAGCCCAGCTCAGCTTACACAGCTCAGACATCCAGTCAGCTCATCTCAGCTCATGCTAATTCAGCTAAGCTCAGCCCAGCCAGCCCAGCTCAGCTCATCTCAGCTCATCCTAATTCAGCTAAACTTAGCCCAGCCAGCTCAGTTCAGCTCACCCAGCCCAGCTCAGCTCACCCAGCCCAGCTCAGCTCATCCAGCACAGCTCAGCTCAGCCCGGCTTACCCAGCCCAGCCTGGCTCACCCAGCCCAGCTTGGCCCGGCCCAGTTCAGCTCAGCTTACCCAGCTCAGCTCAGTCTGGCTCCCTCTGCTCAGCTCAGCTCACCCAGCCCAGGTTGGCTCAGCTCAGTTCAACTCACCCAGCCCAGCCCAGCCCAGCCCAGCCCAGCTCAGCTCCAGTCAGTTGACCCAGCCCAGCTCAGCTCATCCAGCTCAGCTCAGCCAGGCTTACCAACTCAGCCTGGCTCACCCAGCCCAGCTCAGTCTGTCTCACCCAACTCAGCCCGGCTCACCCAACCCAGTTCAGCTCAGCCTAGCTCAGCTCAGCTCAGCCAGCTCAGCCCAGCTCAGTTCAGCTCATTCAGCTCAGCTCAGCTTGGCTCACCCAGCCCAGTTCACCCAACTCAGCTCACCCCAGCCCAGCTCAGCTCAGCTTGGCTCACCAAGCTCAGCCCAGCTCACCCAGCTCAGCTCACCCCACCCTAGCCCAGCTCAGCTCACCCTACCTCAGCTCAACTCACCCAGCTCAGCTCAGCTCAGCCCAGCTCAGCCCAGCTCAGCCTGGCTCGTCCAGCCCAGCCCAGCCCAGCCCAGCTCAGCCCGGCTTACACAGCTCAGCTCAGGTCAGCTCAACCCAGCTCAGCCCAGCTCAGTCCGGCTCAGCTCACCCAGCTCAGCTCAGCCCAGCCCAGCTCAGCCCAGCTCAGTCCAGCTCAGCCCAGCTCAGTCCGGCTCAGCTCACCCAGCCCAGCTCAGTTCAGCTCAGCTCAGCCCGGCTCAGTTCAGCTCAGCTCACCCAGCCCAGCTCAGCTCAGCCCAGCTCACCCAGCCCAGCTCAGCCCAGCTCAGCTCACCCAGCCCAGCTCAGCTCACCCAGCTCAGCCCAGCTCAGCCCAGCTTACTCAGCCCAGCTCAGCTCACCCAGCCCAGCCCAGCTTAGCCCAGCTCAGCTTAGCTCAGCTCAGCTCAGCTCACCCAGCCCAGCTCAGCTCAGCCCAGCTCACCCAGCCCAGCTCAGCCCAGCTCAGCTCACCCAGCCTAGCCCAGCTCAGCCCAGCTCAGCCCAGCTTACCCAGCTCAGCTCAGCTCAGCTCAGCTCAGCTCAGCCCAGCCCAGCTCGCCCAGCTCAGCCCGGCTCACCCAGCTCAGCCCGGCTCACCCATCCCAGCTCAGCTCACCCAGCCCAGCTCAGCTCAGCTCAGCTCAGCCCAGCCCAGCTCACCCAGCCCAGCTCAGCTCACCCAGCTCAGCCCAGCTCAGCCCAGCTTACTCAGCCCAGCTCAGCTCACCCAGCCCAGCCCAGCTTAGCCCAGCTCAGCCTAGCTCAGCCCAGCTCAGCTCACCCAGCCCAGCCCAGCTCAGCCCAACCCAGCCCAGCTCAGCTCATCCAGCCCAGCTCAGTTCAGCTCAGCTCAGCCCGGCTCAGCTCAGCCCAGCTCAGCCCGGCTTACCTAGCCCAGCTCAGCCCGGCTCACCCAGCCCAGCTCAGCCCAGCTCAGCCCAGCCCAGCCCAGCCCAGCTCAGCTCACCCAGCCCGGCTCAGCTCAGCCCGGCTCAGCTCAGCCCGGCTCAGCTCAGCCCAGCTCAGCCCAGCTCAGCTCAGCTCAGCTCAGCTCAGCTCAGCTCAGCCCAGCCCAGCCCAGCCCAGCCCAGCTCAGCTCACCCAGCCCGGCTCAGCTCAGCTCAGCCCGGCTCAGCTCAGCCCAGCCCGGCCCAGCCCAGCCCAGCTCAGCTCAGCCCAGCCCAGCCCGGCTCAGCCCGGCTCAGCCCTGCTCAGCCCAGCTCAGCTCAGCCCAGCTCAGCCCTGCTTACCCAGCCCAGCCCAGCTCAGCTCAGCTCAGTTCAGCTCAGCTCAGCTCAGCTCAGCTCAGCTCAGCTCAGCTCAGCTCAGCCCAGCTCAGCCCTGCTTACCCAGCCCAGCCCAGCTCAGCCCAGCTCAGCTCAGCTCAGCCCGGCTCAGCCCGGCTTACCCAGCCCAGCTCAGCTCACCCAGTTCAGCTCAGCCCGGCTCAGCTCAGCCCAGCTCAGCTCACCCCAGCCCAGCCCAGCTCAGCCCAACCCAGCCCAGCTCAGCTCATCCAGCCCAGCTCAGTTCAGCTCAGCTCAGCCCGGCTCAGCTCAGCCCAGCTCAGCCCGGCTTACCTAGCCCAGCTCAGCCCGGCTCACCCAGCCCAGCTCAGCCCAGCTCAGCCCAGCCCAGCCCAGCCCAGCTCAGCTCACCCAGCCCAGCTCAGCTCAGCCCGGCTCAGCTCAGCCCAGCTCAGCTCAGCCCAGCTCAGCCCAGCTCAGCTCAGCTCAGCTCAGCTCAGCTCAGCTCAGCTCAGCCCAGCCCAGCCCAGCCCAGCTCAGCTCACCCAGCCCGGCTCAGCTCAGCCCAGCCCAGCCCGGCTCAGCTCACCCAGCCCGGCTCAGCCCAGCCCAGCCCGGCTCAGCTCACCCAGCCCGGCTCAGCTCAGCTCAGCCCGGCTCAGCTCAGCCCAGCCCGGCCCAGCCCAGCCCAGCTCAGCTCAGCCCAGCCCAGCCCGGCTCAGCCCGGCTCAGCCCTGCTCAGCCCAGCTCAGCTCAGCCCAGCTCAGCCCTGCTTACCCAGCCCAGCCCAGCTCAGCTCAGCTCAGCTCAGCTCAGCTCAGCTCAGCTCAGCTCAGCTCAGCTCAGCTCAGCCCAGCTCAGCCCTGCTTACCCAGCCCAGCCCAGCTCAGCCCAGCTCAGCTCAGCTCAGCTCAGCCCGGCTCAGCCCGGCTTACCCAGCCCAGCTCAGCTCACCCAGTTCAGCTCAGCCCGGCTCAGCTCAGCCCAGCTCAGCTCACCCAGCTCAGCTCAGCTCAGCCCAGCTCAGCCCGGCTTACCCAGCCCAGCTCGGCTCATCCAGCCCACCCGGCTCGGCTCGGCTCGGCTCGGCTCAGCCCGGCTCAGCTCACCCAGCCCGGCTCAGCCCAGCTCAGCCCAGCTCAGCCCAGCTCAGCCCAGCTCACCCGGCTCAGCCTGGCTCACCCAGGCCAACTCTGCTCAGAAAACTCAGTTCAGACTGGTTTAGTTTAGCTCAGCTCTGACCTGCCTTGAGCAGCCCAGTGCAGCAGCCCTGGATAGACCTGAAAGCCCAGTGGTTCTGGCACGAAAGGGCCAGACCACCAGACCTGCTTGCTTCAGCTGAAGCTGTCTCATCCAGGAGTTCTGTACAGCTGGACTCAGGCCAGGGGCAGCTCCTTCCCTGGGCCTCTTTCTGCCTCTCACCCCTGGGTACCCCAGTTCCCAGTCCCCGGCCCCTGCTCCAACCTGCTTTCGGCTCCCAAGCACTACCAAGCACTACCCTCCTTCAGCGACCTGGTTAAAATACTCCCTTGCAGCTTTAAGTCATTAAAACATCTTGCGGGACGTGGGGAGCCTTGGAATCGGCAGTGCTGTTTCTCCCTCCCGGCACAATCCCTACAACCAGCCCCCGACTCTAACCATGTTCCCCCTCGAGAAAGATAGATCATCACTAGAAATGGCCAGGACACGCGCTTTTCTGAATTTGCCACCTAGAATCCTGCTCTTGAGCACACAGCTCTTTAGAAGGCTCGGGCCACTTTCTAATGCTCAACAATGACCAGAAGCCAAAGCCGCCTCGAGTCACAAAAAGACAACAGAAGTGGGGGCTTGTCTGAGCCACACCACCCATACCTGGGTAGCAATGGGGCAGCACTTGCCACGTTTCCCTGGAATGTTCTTCAGGGAAAGTTAAATGTGAGGGACTCAGGCCAGGGCAGCTCAAGGAGATCACTCAAGCCTCTCGCCTTCGCTGAGCATCAACCACTCAAGATCTGCCTTCAGGTGGAAGCAAAACCATCAAACCAACTGCCTCCAGCAAGTGGGCAGCAGGCTGCCTCTTACCATGTCTGCAGGGTCACTGGAAAGTGCCGTGGGGTCTTTCTCATGCAACGATTCCTCCAAATTCTCTACTCGCTCGACTTGGGACTCACTCGGGACGCGGGCAGGTGGCAGAAGCCAGCGCTGCACCTCCGCATCCCGGGGCCTGGGGCCGGGGACCACTCTCAGACCCTCCACAGGAACAAGTTCAAGTCAGAACGTTTCCTTGCAACATGCCTGGGTCCCTCCTGACTCGAGACCTGACTGGTCTCCTCTGGATCCCCTGACAAACAGCTTCACTGCAATAATTCAGGACAATTACACACATCTCACTTAAAATCTGTCCTCAAAGGAATACTTGAAAAGTGGTCTTGAAAAATACTGAAATGCAGGCAACTTTATCAGAACATCAAAGTGTTTCTTTACTGCAGAGAGAAAACCACTAACTTGAAAACCTGGGATGGTTGTTGTAAAAACAGTGCTCTGGGGACAGGGACCCAGGGGGAGACTAATTTCCATCTGAAGGGACAGCCGATTGAAAAAAGTTGTATGAACGCCCCTAAGACTGTTTAATTTCTTAAACATCTTACTTTGAAAAAATACAAAGGAGACGTTGGGAAGCTAGGACCGAACAATTAAACCCAAGCAGTTTAAAAAAGGAAACTCCTAGTTTCTGTCAGTGACTTATTTTAGAGCTCAGATCACCCAGGTGTTGTTTTGCTCAGAGCAACACTTTTAGATTTGTGGGCAAAACCACCCGAAACCACTTCTTCATAACCATAAGCTATAAATTTGTCAGCCGTGTTTTCTCGCTTCCTAAAATAGACCCTGGCCCGCTGGCTTCCGGCCACTGGCTGCAGGTGCGCAGCGCCCGCAGCCCTCGCTGCCAGCTCCGCCGCGTCCGAACTTCCCTCAACGAATTAAAAAAAATAAGCTTAATTTATCTTTGTTGAAACTCAGCCCCGAATCGGGGCCCACGGTTCCGAGTCACCACTTTTTGGCCAAATTCGCACCACTATCAACTCCAGAAAAACACGATTCCTGATTATTATTAAATAATAAGATTAAAACATTTAAGATACCGAAAGACCTCTCACATTTTAAAATCACACTAGTCTTAACCACTTTCCACAGAAACGATTTCCGAGATGCCCTCCCAATACTCGGTCAGCCTCCTGAGAGGAGCAAAACGTTTCCTCTGAGAAGCTGCCTCCCTGGGCTGAGCCCTCTGGCCTTGGCCGTGCCAGGGGCCGGGGGCCGCCGTCACCAGGACGGGGGCCACAAGTCCCTCCCGGCCAGGACAGGGCTCTTCCTAACCAATAGAGAAGTCTAAATACAATCTAGCAATTTTTAAATTAAATTGTATAAAAGTAATGGACTTGAAAAACAAATCCCATCTAGCCTAGAACTTGACTCCACCGTTTCCCCGAGCTCACTGCCTGCCCTGTTTCTGGTTCTGCAAACACCTGATTCTGACCGCGAGGGTGCCCACCGCAGCCCCGCTGGCCTTTGGCCGGGGCCCGGGCCTCTCGCCCCGGCGTGGCCCCTCACGCCGGCAGCCCCTCTTTCGGGGGCTCAGTGACTCCCCAACATGCCGGCATTATTTCAATCTCCGAAAGGCATCAGAAAAAAGTCAAGAGGCTCTGCAGTCCCGGAGCCCCGGCCCTTGCCCGCCCCGGCCAGCCTGCCCAGGCCCCCCGGGCACACGTCCCCAGGACCAGAGAACCCCGGAGAGAGGAGCAGAAAATAAAGGCCTGAGAAGGGCCATTCTTACCTGAGGAGACGGTGACCAGGGTCCCTTGGCCCCAGTACTCCATACCATAGTAATCACAACAGTGCAACCTCCATTCTCACCTCACAAAAACCGGGGGGCTGGCCCCGCACTGCCGGAGGCTGCCCGGAGCCACATGGAAGCCGACTGTCCACGTAGCCATGATCCGGAGGGTCCTGGGCCCCTCCACCAGCCGACTCCCCCCAACCTGGCCCCTGGCCATGAACTGACACCCTAAGTGGAACGCGGCCGTCCAAGCAACGCTCCTTTCCCTGACCTCCAAAACACCTCGGCGTCTCTGACATACAGCCCTGACACCCCGATCCCCCAAGTGCACTTACAGTGCAGACAGAGTGAGGACTCACCTGAGGAGACGGTCACCAGGGTCCCCTGGCCCCAGTAGTCTAACCAGCTGTCACATTGTGACAACTAGGCCAGGGTCTTAGGCAAAATCTGGTGCCCGGCTCCGGCCTCAGGTCCACCTCAGGCTGTGCCCAGTGAGGGCAGAGGGGGGCCAAGGTGGCCGAGGCCCCAGAGAGACCCCCCTGGCTGCAGAGCCCCGGAGGAGAGGGATCTGGGTCGTCCTCTCCGAGCCCTTGAGGGCCACGTCCCCTCATGGCTCCCTTCCTGAGCCCCCAGGCTGGCCCCAGTCCTTCTGGACCCGAGACCCAGACACCCTCATTTCCCCCCCAAAAGCATCAAAAACCGTCAGAGAGAGAGAGAGGAGAGAGGGTGGCAAGGACTCACCTGAGGAGACGGTGACCAGGGTCCCCTGGCCCCAGTAGTCAAAGTCATCACATTGCCAGGGGCCCCGTCAGGCAGTGTACAAAAACCCGGGGCCCCCGCCTGGCGCCGGCCACCACAGAGAACCGTCTCCTCAGGTCTCCGCGCCCCCGGACACCCAGGCCACTGTCCCTTCCGCGGCAAAGGGCCCCGTCCCCAACCAGCCTCAGGAGCTCCCCTCTGGGGACTCCCCAGGGCCCCGCATAGAGCACAAAAAGTCTCTGGAAATTCCTTTCCAGCCCCAGGACAGAGGAGAGAGGAAGCCGTCTTACCTGAGGAGACGGTGACCAGGGTCCCCTGGCCCCAGTACTCTAAGTAGTCACATTGCCAGGGGCCCCGTTAGGCAGTGCACAAAAACCGGGGGCCCCCGCCCAGCGCCGGCCGCCACAGAGAACCGTCTCCTCAGGCCTCCGCGCCCCCGGACATGCAGCCCATTCTGCCTCCCACGGCAAAGGCCCCCGTCCCCAACCAGACCAGAGGCTGTCTGCCCAGCCGACACCCGAAGGGCCTCAGGAGCAGCCCCCAGGGCCCCCCATAGAACCAAAAACAAAGCCTCTGGAAATTCCTTTTCCAGCCCCAAGACAGAGGAGGAGAGAGGAAGCCGTCTTACCTGAGGAGACGGTGACCAGGGTCCCCTGGCCCCAGTTAGCAAAGTCGTCACATTGCCAGGGGCCCCGTCAGGCAGTGTACAAAAACCCGGGGCCCCCGCCCGGCGCCGGCCACCCCAGAGAACCGTCTCAGGTCTCCGCGCCCCCGGACACCCAGGCCACTGTCCCTTCCGCGGCAAAGGGCCCCGTCCCCAACCAGCCTCAGGAGCTCCCCTCTGGGGACTCCCCAGGGCCCCGCATAGAGCACAAAAAATCTCTGGAAATTCCTTTTCAGCCCCAGGACAGAGGAGAGAGGAAGCCGTCCTACCTGAGGAGACGGTGACCAGGGTCCCCTGGCCCCAGGGATCAAAAGCATTGCACAGTGACACAGTCAGTCCCTGCTCCCCCCCAGAAGCAAACCTGCCTCGGCCCTCGGACCAGCCAGGCCTGCTGCCCTGCCCACAGCCACACAGACCCCAGGGCTATGAGGGAGGCAGGCAGGGGTGTCATTACCTGGGGAGACTGTGACCGGGGCTCCCTGGCCCCAGTAGCACAAAAATGGCCCCCTCCCTCCTGTCCCACGTCTGAGACCAAACACTACACCTGGGTCCGGCACACCAGAGTCCCCCCGTCCCTGGTCAGACAGCAGACTCACCTGAGGAGACGGTGACTGTGGTGCCTCGGCCCCAGTGCTCAAAGTAAGCATAGGCACAGTGAGAGGGTCCCCTCGCCCAGGCCCCAGAAATCCCTGCAGCCAGGAGCCCCGAAGCTGGACAGCCTGCTCCGCTGAAAGGCCCGCCCACCCGCTGTCCCTGGCAGGCTCCCCCACCCTCAGTCCTCAGGTCTGCGTTTGGGCACCCTTCCTGACACCCGGCTTGCTTGGGTCCCTCAGGTCCCGTTCCCTGCCGCCCCTGACCAGGCTGCTCCCCAGCACCCAGGCTACCGCCCACCCCACCCCTCCCCCACCTCGTGGCCTGGGAGGCGTCCCCATCTCATGCCCCTGCCCAACACCCTGGAGCGCCTGGCACTGAGCCCTGGGGTCCCCGCCGGCTGGGTTTTTGTAGAGCTGTCAATCACTGTGGCCCCAGTTAGCACTGTGGTTGCCGGCTCAGCCAAAACCCCCAGGCTGGAGTGCGGGGCAGGTGGGTGGAGGCAGATCTCCCCTTGGGGGGGGGCACGGAGCAGAGGAGACCCCCACACCCAGTGCTGCTCTTCCCTTTTCTTTAGAAATAAGAGCAGACTTCGAGGCTGTGCCTGAGGGTCTCTCATGCTCCCCGCCCCCACATTTGGGTTGTTCTCAGCTGGAAAAAGGCCTTGTGCTAGGGAGAGGCTGGTGGAACCCCCAGTCCAAGGATGATCTGTAGGGCAGCCCCTTGGGGTCTGTCAGGGTCTAAGCCTGAGAGGCTGCTTTCTCTCTCTGGTCCCATCTTGTTAATTCTACCTGTTCACTGTCCTCCACAAGCGCGGGCTCCTGGGGGTGACTGCTGAACCTCTGTGTCCCCACAAGGGTGGGTTCCCTCCCAGTCCCCTGGGGCTGCTGGTCCTTGGAGAGGGGTCTCAGGAGGGCAGTGCAGGGAGAGGGTCCCCTCTCCCACACCTGACGGTCTGCTCTCCCCCCACTCTGGGGGCCACAGGGAGGGGGAGGGAAGACTCCTTCACCGCCTGTCAGGCCTGGGACTGGGTACCAGGGCTCAGAGGGGCACCAGGTGTGGGGAGGTAGATGCACACAGGCCCCTTGGGGCCGGGTGCCAGCTTGACAGGTGGGCTTAGGTGCAGGCCTCTGCTGGGGGGAGACGGGGCATGAAAGCAGCCTCACAACCCCGAGGACTGGGAGGTCATGATGGTGCCCTGGACACCGGCTGAGGGAGGGTGAGTGCCCAGCATGTTGAGAGGTCCACGTGTGTGTGTGTGTGTAACTGTGCACACACGTGTCCATATGTACGTGTGCACCTGTACACAAGAGACTGTGAGCGTCCATGTGTGCACCTGTGTGTGCATGTGTACATGAGTATGTGAGCGTCCATGTGTGCACCTGTGTGTGCATATGTACACGAGTATGTGAGCGTCCATGTGTGCACCTGTGTGTGCATGTGTACATGGGTATGTGAGTGGACATGTGTGTAACTCTAGGCAGAGGAACAGCTGAGTGAAGATCCAGAGGCTGGGTTGTGTGCCTGGAGAACTCAGGTGGTTTGCTGTGGCTGCATTTAAAGGTGACCTAAGTGCCCAGTGAAGAGGCTGGACATGTGGGGGGTTTGCTTAAAGTCTCGCTCTAGAAGGTTCCCCTTGGTCCAGTGTGGACAGATTTGGGTTGGGCTGGGGGTGTGAGGGGTGGGAAGCCTGAGTGCTGAGAAAGGGTTAGGGAGCCCATGGGAATGGTGAGCAGGACCACAGGGGCTCCCACGGGGGCAGGGAGAACAGGGTCTCTGGGCAGGACTCCAAGGACTTGAGACAGAGTGGGGTCCCAGGTTCCTGTCCCTGGGTCTTGGAGAGATGGGAGATGCCCCTAGGGGTGGGGTCGCAGGTACAGTGAGGGGCACAGTCAGGGTTGGGGGAGAGCAGGTTGAGGTGTGGGTTATGGCCTCATGGCTGCTACCCTCCTGAGCCCTGTGGGTGGGTGAAGGGAAAGGGTACGGCCTGCCCTGTCCTCCTGGGCTGGGGCCCTGGCTCCTGGGAGAGTCTTGGTGTCCCAGCCTGCCCTCCAGGGCTCGTGGTAAGGGGTGGCTCACAGGCCATGGCTGGGCTCCTCCCTCAAACTCCCAGCCCCCTCTGGAGGCTCTTCCTGCTGAGGCCCCTGCTCTGGGGCCTGCCTCTTGTCTCCCTTTCAGGGAACAAGGGGTAGGGCTGCCCTAGGCCCTCAGGAAGCACCTGCCTGGCTCTCTATGCCCCTGGTTCTTTGCTGGGGGAGGGGAGGTGGCCGCTATGCCCTGCCAACCCTTTCCTCCAGCTCAGCCCAGGCCCCAGTCTTAGATCCCAGCATCAGCCCCAATCCCTAGCCCCATCCCCCATCCTTAGCCCCCATCCCCAGCTCCCAACCCCAGTCCTAGCCCCCAGTTTCAGCCCCCAGCTCCCCCATCCCCATTCCCCAGCTCCAGTCCCATCCCCCAGGCCCCCGCTCCCATCCCCCAGCCCTTACCCCCCAGCCCCCAGCCCCAGCTCCCATCTTCAGTCCTGCTCCCAGGCCCCCAGCTCCCCATACCTCCTCCCCCTGCCCCTCCCCCAGCCCCCAGCTCCAGCCCCGAACCCCATCTTCAGTCCCAGGTCAGGCCCCTAGTCCCAGCCCCAGCTCCTGCCCTGCCCGCCCATCAAGGCACAGGACAGCCAGACTGCAGGCACTGTCAGGCTGCAGAGGACCCATTCAGCTCTCGCAAACCATGCGTTCTCCTGGGTCCCCACATGTGACAGGAGCTGGCCTTGACAGAGCTCTCCGAGCCTTCAGAGGCAGTCCCTGCCTGCCCCACCTGTCTCCTCCGGGCAATGCTGAGCATAGCTGGGTCAGGGCAGCTGTGGTGGGCCCAGAGCCTACAGACCACGCAACTGCTGGACTCCTTCTGTAGCATCCACAGCCCAGCCTGGAAGGCACCCCTCCCCGCCCCTCCCCGTCACATACGCAGGTCAGGGGAAGGACATGGTGTTACAGGCATGTGCCCCAGAGGGTGCCAGCTATGGTCTCTGGATGGTGCAGTAGGGTGGCCAGGACTGAGCCTACCAGCTACGCCGACTTGGCTTTCTGGCCTCTGCCCACGGCTGTTGTTTCTTGGGGGGGCCCTACTCCCTCCGGAGCAGGTGACTAGAAAGATGTCTC
The DNA here is from genome assembly GCF_054644295.1 of Miniopterus natalensis. NCBI lineage: Eukaryota > Metazoa > Chordata > Mammalia > Chiroptera > Miniopteridae > Miniopterus > Miniopterus natalensis. The sequence goes on along the minus strand of NC_142081.1, from coordinate 1,036,010 downwards.
CTGGCTTGGCTGCTCGGAGCAGGACTTGGAGCCAAGCTGAGGGCTGAAGCCCTGAGGTCAGTCAGGACAGGTTCATGCAACAGCTTCTGAAAACAGTCAGTGAGCTAGCAGTGGCTCTCCGGCTGGCCTGGGCCTTGCTGTCCAAGCCAGAGGGAAAGGGCCTTGGGTTGACGATGATGGAAGGTGGGCAGGGGGGACACCCACTTTGCTCAGTGAACTTCGGATCACGAAGCCCAGCAGATGGAGAAGTCAGAGATGACACCTGGCATCTGTGTGGGTGACTGGGAGGACGGGTCCTGCTGAAGGACAGGGCGCTGCCAGTAAGCCCTGTGGGTTTGTGGCCTTCCAGGCCTGTGGTGTCACCGTACCTTGTGAGCTTCTCACAGCCCAGCATCGTGTTTCCCTGGGACCGGGCGAGAGGTAGACCAGCTGGCCCGAGTGCAGGTATGGTTTGGCAGGTGAGGAAGACACTCCTAGGACTTCCCCAGGCCTCCACCATTGGGGGTCTCTGGGTGCTTGATTCGGGAAGGAAGGTCCTTGTGGGAAAACACACAAGCGGAAGAAGTCTGTGCCTTCCTCTCAGGTCAGCAGCAGCTCAGGAGCAGGTGCCTGTGGATAAATCCACAGGTGGATAAATCCACAGGTGTAGGAAGTTGCCAAGGGCAAGAGGGGTGGTTAAGTGGAGAGAAACAGAACTCCTCTAGTGTTTTGTTGCTGTTAATTCTCACCTGAGGATATTTTTTCCATTGCTTCTCAGGGGCGGGGGGCGGGGAGCCACTGGGCTGCATCTGCTCGGATCCGTGGCAGCACCAGATCCCTGCGGTTGGACTCGTGTCTTCTCCCCTCTGTCCTCGGGTCCCTGTCTGTGTCCTCAGCTGTCTCTGTTTCACTGTGCTCTGTCCACTTGCCTTCGTCAAGGTCTGAACTTTCAAAACGATTCTTCTGTCACGTTGGCCAGACCCGGCCTCACGCCCCGTTAACGCTCCCTCTCTTCTGAGACTTGTGTTTGGGTGCTGTGCTTTCCTCCATAAATCCAACTGCATCCTTAACTCTTTTTTTTAAAAAAAAATATATTTTAAGCATATCTTTATTGATTTCAGAGAGAGAAAGGGAGAGGGAGACAGAAACATCAGTGATGAGAGAGTCACTGATCGGCCGCCTCCCGCACGCCCCCGACTGGGGATCGAGCCCGCACCCCGGGCATGTGCCCTGACCGGGAATCGAACCCCAGTCGCCTGGATCCTAGGTCGACGCTCAACCGCTGAGCCACGCCTGGCTGGGCAACGGCCTTAACTCTTTTTATTCATGAAGGATTTGTTTGGCTGAAATGTTCACCTTATCCTTTGGCAATATTTTCTGGTGAGCAGTCTTCATCTGTTGGTACATTTTGCTGCCTTTTTGTTGTTGTTGTTAATCCTCACCTGAGGATATTTTTCCCACTGATTTTCAGAGAAGGTGGAAGGGAGGAAGGAGGGGGGAGAGAGCGAGAGAGAGAAACATTGATGCGAGAGAGACACATTGATTGGCTGCCTCCAGCACATGCTCCAGCTGGGGCTGGGGACTGAACCTTCAACCCAGGTACGTGCCCTTGACCAGCAATCGAACCCTCAACCCTCCAGTTCCAAGGCCGACACTCTGACCACAGCCACACCGGCCAGGGCTTTTTATTTTTAAATCAGTACTGTTCTAGCTCAAATTTGTAACTCATTGCTTCGTGAATTAAACTCCCCTGGACCTGCTGTTTATAGGTGTTTCCTTGCGAGGGAGGGGGCGTGCCCGGCAGCACTGTGGCACGTGGGGCTCCCTTCCTGGCCCAGCACCATCTGCTTCTCTGCAGCACACACGCCCCAGGGCTTCTCGGTGACCTTCCTCTCTCCAGCTCCCATGCTGGTCCTTGAGGACAGGGGCAGAACTTCAGAGCTGGAAGGACAGCTTCTCGTCTTCAGAAAGTGTATTTTGCTGCCCCTGGGGCTTCTCACCGCTGTCTCCTCGTTATCTCTCACTTCCTCCCACGTGGCCTTTGGCCCGACGCCAGCTGTTTGGGCACCTTGATTTAGATTTTGGCTTCTGTGGCTTCTGCCTGCCTTCCTAGTTTCATTAAAAATGGAAGTTGCCATTAAAAGAAATCCTGCGTGTTGCTTTTGCACAAATTCTGGGACCATAAGGGAAAAACAGCTGTGTGGGGAGCTGTGCCTGGAGCAGGAGGAACGGAGATGGGCGAATGCTGCAAGTTTCAGGCACACCCAGGTGTTCCTGTCGCTCAACCCACTTCCTCACCTTCTCCGGCTGCGAACCGGAGGTGACCTGCATGGGCTGCTCATCCTGGGGGCAGCCTGCCTCCAAGGACAGCCTGGTCTGAGGACCCCAAGGCCAGGGCAGTGCTGTCGGCACTCTTGGCCCCACTCCCTCCAGGTGCAGCCCCAGGCAACTCAGCCTGGGACACCCCTCTGCTCCCTCAGGCTCAGATGGGATGGCCTGGGGACCGCCGTGTGGGTCCCCTGAGCTCCGTGCATCATCGACAGTCCTTTACAAAACTCTTCTGTCTTCATCCTTTCCCGCCAGCCAGGGGTTTAATTTTTTTTTACTATTTCATTTGCATTCGTCTGCGGTCCTCTCAGCTGTGCTCCTCTGCATTGTCTCGAGCGTGTGCTCTCGAGATTGTAATACGGCCCCTCAGCCCAACAGCGTCAACCAGTGATGGTCGTGGGCACCAGCTCAGAGCCAACAGGAGTCTCCAAGTTGGGGTGCGGCGAAGGAAACTCTTCCGTGCAAAACAGCTCAGCTGGGATACAGCATCCCCGGCGGCACCCCGGGGCCAGGCCCCTCGGGCTGAGCCTCCGCTCCCGCCACACGCCGTCCGTGGTCCAGCTCAGCCAGGGGAACACGGCCCGCGCCCTCCCAGGGAAAGGTTTTGCTGCGGGACCCACAGGAGAGTGGGCTTATGTGGACAGGAGTCCCTGCCCCTGCTCCCTGATTGGTCCATCCTCATGCAAATGAAGACTCCAAATCCTCACAGTTTGATTGGTCCAAAAGGCACTGTCCTGATTGGTCAGAATGGAGCTGCTCTGATTGTTGGGTGAAGATGTTGGTGGGGATGTAGCTGCACAGCTCCTACTGGGTGGGGAAGGAGAAATGGCTGCTAGGCTCCGGTTTTTTAAAAGAATTTGAGCCCGGTTAGCCAGCAGGAGCCCTTCTTCGTGGGCATCTTCTTTCTCAGGGTTTACAAGGGTCACCTGGAGCGACAGCCGCAGGCCTCGTGGGCACCACGGCGGCTCCATCGGCCTGAGCTCACGTCTCTCTGCACACACATCAGATGCCCAGAGCGCGGGCTCCAAGTTTTACTCTAAGTGGTGGGTCTTTTGTGTTGGGAGTCTATTTCCATTTCCATCTTGGTTGGATAAAGTCTACCTTTGTTCAGATAAATAATTTTACTTGCAGTAGTCCATTTTATACACATAAAATACTGAATACATGTATATAGACATATGCACATGGACACACCTGTTCAATAGTGACTATGTATAACATTGACCACTAAAGGTAAAATTATATTTACTATAATTAAATATTAACAAGTGTAAATGTGTATAAGTTTACTCCCTAAAGAAGGACGTGGGAGCCAATCCGAGTTCATTCATGTGGACAATATATTTGAACGACTATTGTGTTGGCCATAAAGTTCTTGGGTCTTATTTTGTGTCTAACAGCGTGGCATCCGAAGCGCGTGAAGAAATATATCGTTGACCAGAAAAAGCAAATTGCAGAGAATCCACCCAGCATGACCCCAGCTTTACGTTAAAAGAATTTGAAAACCTCTGGGCTGTGTTGTGAGAGGATGTGTGGGCAGGAACCACCAGGGTTAGTGGTTTGGAGACCGGAGCTGGGCCGGAGCTTATCTGCTTCCTGAAGGCTGGGTGGCCAGGCCCTCTCGGTCACCGATGGAGAACAGGTGGTCTGGGGCTCCACTGCCCAACAGGTGACCAGCGCTCCCCCGCTGGGACCTGGCCCCTGGGCACCTTTGGCCAGGAAGGGAGCCCGGTGAGTGCGGCCCTGAAGCCCCTGCCTGGGGCTCTGGACTGTCTAGGGACAGGGGATTCACAGGAGACACACTTGTGAAGGGGTGTGCACTGGCTGCTGGGGTCCAGCTGTGGGCTGGGGCACTTGCTGCCCGGTGTGGACCTGGGAGGGGCTGTGTCATGGGGGCTCCATGGAGGACTCCACCTGGGTGGCTGTCCCCCACGAGGGGAGGGCCGTGGGCTCTGCTGACGGCTGAGTGTCAGCTGTGTGCTGGCCGCCTGGCCTGGCTTTCTGAAAGAGCTGAGACCCCGTGAGCCCTCTGTGAGCTCCTGCCCAGCCAGCCCTGGCGAAAGGCCTCGCTTAGGAGGTCTGTGGTCTGGGTGGACGTTTGGGGCCGGCAGTGCTCTGGGCTTCCTGGGTGTTGATCCCGAGCCTGGGGTGTCTGTGCTCCTGCTGCTGGCTCTGGATGACATAAGTGGGGGCTCAGGCCTGCTGGCCCCTGGCCTGGGGCACTGGTGGCAGGACTGGGATGCTCACCTCAGAGGTCAGCTCTGGCCAGGGCCCCTGGAGCTGCCTCAGGAGGGTGAGGACAGGACGCAGCCCTCCACTGACCAGCCCAGCTCCCCCCTCACCGTGGAGTGGGACATCGAGGGGCATCCCAGGCTGTGGGGTTGCCCATGGAGCCTGTGACTGCCTGGCCAGCAGCCGGGCTCCATCTCTGACCTCCGGCCGGGCGCTGGCTCCCCGAAGGCCCTGGGCAGTTCGAGTTACAGCCTGTCTCACAGTGGTAGTTCCAACTATACCCACTGTGACTCAGGGCTGCTCAGAATCCCCTCGTTGGGTCCTGGCCTGGGGGCCTCTGAGGTGGGGACTGGGCTTCCGGGAGCAGTTTCCTGTTGGGCAGGGCTGGACCAGCAGGGGTGGGCTCTGGGTGGCCACGGGCAGGTTTTATGAGTGGCCTGTGGCACTGTGAGCCCCAGCCGCTGCTATATCCCACACTGTCTGAGGCTCGCACAAATTCTGCCAGGACCCGGGGTGGTGTGGACATTGCGCCTGGCTGTGTAGGGGCCCCGCCTAGGCCACGGAGGCCCCTGTCTGGCCCGGGACCCCTCCTTAGGCTGTGGAGTCCCCTGGGGATGGAGGGTGAGAGCGTGGGGCATCTCCTGGCTGGAAGGGGGCGCTGCCCTCAGGCCCCGAGGGCAGGCTTAGCTGTTCTGCCACTTCCCGGGGAGGGTTTCTGGCCGAGTGAGTCTCACTGTGGTACCACCTGCTACTGTACCACGGTGACACAGGCAGGACCAGAAACCCCCTGGCCTGTTGGGGGCTCAGCACACCTCCGTGGTCTTTGGCCTTGTAGGCGGGGCAGGCTCCGTCCTTGCTGGACGCGTCTCCTGAGCTCTGGAGGCCCCGAGTCCCAGTACGTTTGGGTTTTTCGGGCATTTTCAGCCTGGTCCCGTGCCGGAAGGAGCCCCGTGGTGCATGGACCCTGTGGCAAAGGTGCCCTGGGTTGGAGTGGCAGCCTGAGCCCAGGCCTGGTGTTCGGGCATCACTGGGGTGCTGTGGCAGGGGACCCCTGAGGGCTGGGGAGCAGAGGCTCACACGGGAGCTTTTGGGTCCGGCCTGAGCCACTGGAGGTATTCGCACCGAGAGGGACCCATGCAGAGTCTCCCCTGTGCCGGGCAGGGTGGGGTGGGGGCGGGCCATCTGCTGAGCGCCCCTCCTCCTGCAGCTGCCCAGCCCCTTCCCTGCACCCAGGCACACTGTCTACACTGGCCCTGCCACGCTGCCTGGAGCTGCCAGGGGAGCGGGTGGGGTCCTGGAGCTTGTGGGGGATCAGCTCAGCTCCAGATCCTCTGCACACCCCCTCCCCACCGAGGGGGTCCTGGTACATCCCTGTCCCTGTCCAGTGGAAAATGGAGGGGCTGGGGGGGGGCGAGGGGGCGAGGACTGGGACCCTGGGAAGGGGCACTGTGGTTGGGCTCTTAGTCCGTGTGTCCAGGCCTGAGGCTGGGTGCCCGGAGGGACTCCCCTGTGGCCGGAGCTCCGTCCTGTCCCGTGGCCTCTGGATGGGGCATGGGCTTCAAGGGCCAGGAGCCTCTGGGGCTGGGCCTGGGCAGCTAGGCATGGGGAGCGGGGCCAGCTCTGGGCAGGAGGGGTGGACACCTCAGGTTTGCTGGAGGCCTGGTCAGTGCTGCCCAGGGCTCACACACTGGACACCAGCGAGGTGGGGAATGACCTCCCCACCTGCAGCTTCCCTGTGCCTGCTCTCAAGCCAACTGTGAGGTCACCAGCCTTTATGACAGTTGGGAGGACCGCAGGAGTGGCTGTGACCTGTCCCGAGCAGGGGCACTGTGGCCAGGTGGGGGCAGTGAGTTCTGAGCACAGTGACAGAGTGCCGGGCAATATGGCTTGTCCCAGGACCCGGGTAGAGGCCTATGGTCACAGCTGCCCACCTGGTTCTGGCTGGGGTCACGGCCCCGCCTGCCGTCCTCAAAGGGATAAGCCAAAGCAGGTGCTGCCTCAGGAAGCTGAGCTGCAGACAAGGCTGAGGGCTGGGGCGCAACTGAGGGGCCTCTGGGTGCCCCGGGGTCCTGAGCTGCACCTGCAGATTCACCTTTGGGAGTGGTCCCTGTGGCTGGTGCAGGCAGGGTGCAGGGCAGGCACAGGGCCCTGGGCGACCTGGGCTGGGGGACGGTGCTGAGTGGGTCCCAGTTGTTGCTATGGGTGGCGTCACGGTGGTAGCTGTAGGCACCTAGACCACGGTCTGACGCCCTGTGACAATAACTGGGGCCTGGAGGCGGGGCCTCGTGCACCAGGGTCCGCCAGGGCTGCCGAGGAGGCTGGGAGCTGCCCTGGGACCCGCCAGGCCGCCAGGCGCTGGGGGGGCCTGCGGCCCCTGGGGTGGGCTGGGCGGGGAGAGGAGGTGCTCAGGACGCCTGGGTTGGTTCAAGGTGAATGCCCTGTTCGTAGACCCAGGGGAGCTGAGAGGACTAAACATAGGGATTTGGGGTCTGCGGCACTAGCAGGGCTCCAGCCACTGCCCAGGGTGGGGACAGGGTGGAGCTGCCCGACCTGGCCTGTGAGAACTGCCTGTGGGGGCCTGGGCTGAGCTCGGGGCTCAAGTGGGGATCGCGTGTGTCTCTGATGTCCAGGGTCCGCGGGTCTGCGGGCCATTGGATGGGGCGGACAGCCCCTCAGGGACCCTCTGCGAGTTACACAGGGGTCTGGGCCACCCCGAGGGCTCACCTGGGCCCATATCTGCCTTGGGGGGGGCATTGAGTGGCAGGCCTTGGTCGGGATCAGGGGACAGGGGTGGGACAGTGGCTGGGAGGAGGGAGGCTTAGGGCTGGGCCGTAAGATCTCAGCCCCCAGACAGGCTCTGGCTGGAGGAACTGTCCCCACAGCCACTGTCCTGAGGGCCGCTGGCTGGGCCTTTGAGGTGGGTGCTGGGGTCTGACCCAGGATGACAAACCCTTGGTCACAACCCTACTGTCTGGAGCCGCCCTCCCGGGAAGGTCCACTCGTGGGGCGGCCCCTGAGACGGAAGCCGGGATGTGGACGGGGTCTGCGTGCTGCGGGTGGGTGGCAGCCGAGATGTGCAGCCAGAGCAGGGGTGGCCCTGCTGAGGACAGTGGGAGGCCTGGACGCCGTCCTCCCCAGGAACCTGGCAGCCCGGTTCAGACCAACCTGGCTCGGCCTGACCGGGCGCAGTGGGTGCCCATGCTGCTGAGGAGGGGTGGGCCAGCTCCTTGGAGGGGCTCTCCTTGGAAGCCAGTCCCTGTGGTTGGATTTCTACTTGGTGCGTGAGACACACCCCTGCCAAAGACCTGCACAGCCTGGCTCCCGGGGGGGAGGCCCTTGGAAGCCCCTCAGGGCGCGCCAGGGACCGACCCACCAGCTTCGGGACTGGCTGTGGGCTGGGAAGTGCCCCCACCCCGGGAACCCCGCCCCGCCCCAGCTTATCAGTGAGCCACGGCTCCGTCCAGTACACTCCCAGCCTCAGCTTCCCTGAGGGAGTCCGGGGTCCTTCCTGTTGGGAGCTTGACCTCGGACGTCTGCCCAGTGCCACCCTGGCCTTGCTGACTCCTGCTGGTGTTGAGCCCCAGGGCTCTTTCTATCATTTTGTGGGCATGTGCCTGTGGGGTCAGGGAGGCCCCCCGGCTGCAGGTGGGTGCCCGGCTCAGGGGCTGAGCTGGCTGAAAGCGGCCCCAGAGGAGTAAGCTCAGGGCCACCACCTTGGGAGCACCCCTCGTGGCCCGGGCCTGGCAGTGTGGCTGGGTTTTTGGTGCCAGGTCTGTCACTGTGGTAATAGTCGTTATAGTAACACAGTGGGAGGGCCCTTGGCAAAAAGCTCCTGGGTGTGGGGGGGGCCCTGCCCTGCCTGAGGTCCTGGCCCAGTGTCGGGGGCCGGTCTGCAAGAGGCACAGGGGTTTCACAGTCCCCTGGAGTTGGCAGGACAGGCCCTGGCTGGGGGAGCTGTGGGGGCCACGCCTTCACTGTGCTGCCCGCCTGTGGGTTTGGGTTTGGGGATGCACGGCTGTGGTGCCACCATGCCCATGCTGACATGCCCCGTTCAAGGTCCAGGGGCGGTGTCACTCGGCCGAGGGTGGGGCCAGGCTTGGGCTCTGGTGGGGTTTTTGATGGGCCCTGTGACACCGTGACTGTAGCATCCACTATAATCACAGTACACATAGCACAGTGACACAGACCCGTCCCTAATCCCACCCAGGGCCGGGGATGACCTGTGGACCGAGCCAGGGCCCCAGGGAGGCTGTGGGTGGGTTCAGGGCTGGGGCCACTCGGCTGGTGGACGGGACCAGGCCCGGCTCCCTCATGAGGCTCCTGGGCAAGGCGCGACCACCTCAGCCTGCTGTCGGTGCCCAGTTTGGAACCCAACTCCATTGTGGCGGCCTTCTGGGTTGCTCTCAGTCTTTGTAGGGGTCACCATGGGGACTTTGGTCCTCCTGGGGCCAGCGGGTGACCCTTACTTGGGAATTGGCTCCTGCTGCTGCCGACCTGGGGACTCCGGGTCCGAAATGTGCTTGCTGTCCCGTGGGAGATCTGAAAGGATGGCACAGCCTTGCCTCCCTGACGCAGCTTCAGTCCTATCTGCCCCAGGAGGTCCTGGAACAGGTGCGGGGCGGCCCAGGTGCGGGGAGGCCCAGGTGCGGGGAGGCCCAGGTGCGGGGAGGCCCCGGTGCGGGGAGGCCCAGGTGCGGGGAGGCCCAGGTGCGGGGAGGCCCAGGTGCGGGGAGGCCCCGGTGCAGGGAGGCCCAGGTGCGGGCAGGCCCAGGTGCGGGGCGGCCCAGGTGCAGGGCAGGCCCAGGTGCGGGGAGGCCCAGGTGCAGGGAGGCCGTGTGCTTCTCCTCCGGGACACCTACCCTCCTGCTCCTCCAAGGGGGGCCTTGGGCTGTGGCGGCACTGGCACTGCCCGCCCGAGGACACGCCCTCCTGAGCCCTCCGGGCATGGAGTCTGTGTGATTCTGGGTGACTGGTTGTCATCAGGCCTCAAAGCTCTGGCCTGTTGAGTGGGGTCTCCCTCTGCAGAATGGACGCCTGTCTGTGTGTAGTCCCACCTGAGCGCCTCACCAGCGCCCTCCTGCCTGGGGGGCTGCCCGGGCCTGGTGCTGGGGATCGTTGTTCTCAAGTCCCCCATGAGATCCTGGAGCCGAGGGCCAGCCCTTTGTCTGGACCCTGTCCCCGGTCCCTGCGGGTCTTTGGGCCTCCACACCTCTGCCCCTGGATGGCGGGTCCCCTGAATGCCTCCGTCCCCTGACGCTCTGTGGCCCGGCCCGGGGGAGCATGATGGTACCGTCCCTCTTTGGTCTCGGGGTGGGCCTGTCCTGGGACCCTGCCCATGTCCCCCACGGAGGTTGGGGAGGGGCAGGAACCCCAGGCCCAGGACCTGGTGCGGTTCCCAGCACCGTCTGGCGGTAAGTTTTAAAATTACATTTACATCAGTTAAAGAACAATCTCGTTACATTCGCAGCGTCTGCCCTCAGTAAATGTTTGAGGTGACACGAGCAGCGAGGGGCGGTGTCCGGGTGCCCCCTCCTGGGCGCCCCGGTGGTGGCAGTATGGCCATGGCCCCGTCCTGTGTGTGCTGGGCTTGAGGGGACCCGCTTGCTGTCACAGCCAGATGTCAGCGCCACAGGGGCCCTGCTGCTGGGACCCCGGAGGGCCTCGCCGGGTGGGACACTGGGGCACAAGGCCCAGGGAGGGAGGAGGGGCCTGCGGGGACTCTGGCGGCTCCTGAGGGAATCGGAGGCAACCCCTGGGGTTTCTCACAGGCTCAGGCAGCCCCAGGGATGTCAGCTCTGCTTAGAACCAAGACCCCAACCCCGCTTCCAGGGCCTCCCTGCCCAAGGGAATGGGGGAACAGGCCTAAGCCTGAGAGTGGGTGTCTGGCCCCAAGAGGAAGGGACCAGGCCTGAGGGGCAGGGCTGCCCTCTCAGAGGCCCCAGGGGTCTGGTCCTGTCCGGCTCCAGCTCCTAGAGCTGCATCCACATGTCTTGGCTCAGGCCCTTCTTTGTTTTCAGAGTGGCTGGAGCCCCTCTCTGCTTCCCTCTGCTCCCTCCTCCCCTGGTCTTGCTGTGTCACATCCCCCTCTGCCTCCACCTCCTCTAGGGAAAGTTGGGACGACGGTCCGCCGGGATGACCCAGGGTAAGAAACAAACGACGCCTGGCTGGTGTGGCTCAGTGGTTGAACATGCACCTATGTCCCAGGAGATCATGGCTTGATTCCCGGTCAGTGCACATACCCAGGTTTAGGCCTCGACCCCCAGTAGGGGGTGTGCAGGAGGCGGCTGATGGGTGACACTCTCATCACTGATGTTTCTCTCTCTCTCCCTCTCTCTAAAATCAATAAAAAAACCCCCCAACCAAACAAAAAAGAAAAATGCCCAGTGTTGGGGACGATGCAGGACCGTGAGAACTTTCATGCACTTTGGATGTGAAAGTAAATTTGACGTGAACATTAGACAGTTGGCTTGGTAATATCCCCTGATGCTGGAAAGAGCTGGACTCCGCGGTGCACAAGTACCCCGCCTGGAAATGAGGCCGAAACATGACGTTGTCTTCTAGCAGGTCAAACAGTTAAGTGCCCCTGCTTTTAACGCAGGCAACTGACAAGAGTAGTTACATACAGTCACTATCAGCCACGAAAAAGTTTGCTCCTAGAAACATTGTATGTATCAGCCCAAAATAAACATGTCAATTATGACACATGTGTTCCCCCAATAGAGGCCACATGTGACACACATCACTTACGACTTGTGTGCTGGATGCAACAGGTACATGACACAAAACATGCATGTTGCTTACGACACACGTCACCAATGACATGCACATCACATGACACTTTTTTGCTTATTACACGTACCTTTGGAGGCTCATCTTGGTGTGTCATTTGGAAACTGGCACATTGGTTCTCTGCCATTCGTTCTCCTCGGGACAAGCCGTTTCCCTGAATGAAGAAATCCTGTGACTAGTGCTATATGGCATCAGACCAGGACGCGGAACAGGCCTGCACACCCTAGGGTGATGCGTCTCGTGGCGAGCTGCTGGCAACCCGTCATCTCCTTTCTGAGCTCAGTACTCCTGGAGTCTCCCGACCACAGCGTGAAGCTGGGGGGATGGAGACAGAAGCAAGAGTCCGAGTTCTCCACAGGTCTCTGGGTGACCCTGAGCCCCACGGGGACCACTGAGAGTGGGTGACTAAGAAGAGATCTCCACTTTCTTCCCAAAACGAATTCCTGGTGAGAGTACTCCCTCCGGCTCCTCTATACCTCCTCCCTGGCCGGGCGTGGCTTGGTCTTCCTCTCAGGCTTGAGCGAGGCTCGGGACACCCAGCCAGAGGGAACTGCGAGAGCCCCGGCCTTGGCTCCCCCTCCCAGGGCCCAGCACAAGGCTGGGATCGGAGGGAACGCAGCAGCGGCTGTGGGGTGAGGCAGTGACAGGGAATGGAGGCAGTGGACGGGGGAGTGGACCTGACGCACTGCAGGCGCCCGCAAGCTGGGGGACGCCGCAGGGTCTGCCTGTTACCCAGGCACTGGGCTCCTGCCGGTGCCCATCACGGCAGAGTTTGAACACCCTGCTCTTTCACGCCGGGATCCAGGCAACGGCGTGTCCATGGCAGAGGGATAAACGGAGCTCCTGCAGATTCAGTGTTTTATTTTTTATTATGAAGAGGAAACAAACTTGGAAAGGAGACCCGTCTTTCCCCTCTCATGGCACCTGCTTCTGGGGTTGGATTCTTTTTAGTGGACCCTGAACCCTCCCTCCCCGCTGTTGTTCTGAGTGTCCCTGGGGGTCTTGAGTGTCCCTGGAAGTCCTGAGCGCCCCCTGGTGTCCTGGAGGACCCCTGCAGCCCAGCCTCCTGCCTCCTGCAGGGAGGTTTGTGTCTGGCTCACACTGACCTCCCCTCACTGTGTCTCGCACAGAAATACACGGCCGAGTCCTCAGATTTCAGGCTGTTCATTAGCAGATCCAGCGTGTTCTTGGCGTTGTCTCTGGAGATGGTGAATCCGCCCTTCACAGAGTCTGCATAGTATGTGCTACCACCACCAAAACTAATGTATGAGACCCACTCCAGCCCCTTCCCTGGAGCCTGGCGGACCCGGCTCATTTCCCAGCTACTTAAGGTGAATCCAGGGGCTGCACAGGAGAGTCTCAGAGACCCCCCAGGCTTCACCACGGCTCCCCCAGACATCCACCAGCTGCACCTCACCCTGGACACCTACAAACACAAAGACGTCCTGGTCAGGAAACTCTTACATGTCCACTGTTTCTCTCACTCATGTCCACTCACACACTCAGTGTCTCTTGTTCTCCATAAATTACCTCTTAAAATAGTAACAAGGAAAACCCAGCTGAGCCCAAGCCCCATGGTGAGTGGTCTGTGTTCAGTCCTGATCAGGGAATGAGAACAGCTGGGGATCCCGGGGCTGGGCTCCTGTCCCAGAGCTGCAGGGTCGGGCCTGGCTGGTTTTTATGGCCACAAGGGCCTTATTTGCATGTCCTCCTGCTATATAGAGAGCTCAGGGGGGAACCTACAGATAAGTCAGTAACTCAGTGCAGGTGACAAGTTTCTAGGGCATTTGGTTGCCCTGGTAGCTTTTTACCCACTAAATACAGAATTATAGGAGGTTTGGGGTTTGTTGCTGAGACCACATCTGGTAACAGTGACACAGCCTCAAGGCTCTGATCCTCCCACTGGTTCCCATTGCTCCCCTGAAACTACTCCTGACACAGCTGCACCTGCCCCGTGAGAGAGCAGAACTCCTTGTATGTGTTGAGAGCCTCAATGAACCCCTATATTCCAGTGTTACCCACCCTTCGGGATTGTATCCAGCTGTGGCCCCAGAGTCCTCACTACAATGGAGAAGGTTGTGCATCACCTGTGAGGTGGTCCTAGGTCAGCTAAGGTGAGTCAGGTTCACTGAGGTCTGGGAGGTACAACTGAAGTCTCTGTTGGGCTCTGGGCCACTATCAAGTGACAGAAGAAATCTGAGTGATGAGGGGAATCTGAGTGACACAGGATAACAGGACCCATGCTTTTGATACCATTGTCCACCTTCTGTCCCTCAACAATCCCCAAGTTCACTGGCCTTAGAATCCCTCCCCTGGGATCTCATGTCAGGAATCAGACAACATCCTATTGGGGAGTAGTTATAACAGACACTAGCCAGTAGCAATAGCACACCCATGAGTAACAGGGTCCGAGCTGGTTAGGAGTGACCTCTCCCTCTCTCTCTCCCTGGGAGGCGGGGCCTGAATTAGGTGGCTCCCCTTTCAATGGCTGGAGGGGAGCCCATGGTGGGACTATGGTGACAAGTGGGTGTCCTGTCAGATCCCCATCAGCTCAGGTCCTGGAGGGAGAAGCTGGGTCAGCCTGTGGGGCCCAACCTCAGGAAGCTCAGTTATGAATGGAGATGGCACTTCAGACACTGGAGCAGCATTGGACGGACCACCTCGGGTCACTGAGCTCTGAACTCCTGACCTCTGACCTGGCAGAGCAGCCTTTCTTGCTTGGGGTTGCACGCTCAGTCTGCATGTTAATGCATTAATTTATACTTTAGAGTGTTAATTACTTGAGAATATAGCCAGTATTTTTCATTAGATTAGGCTCCTAGAAAATTTAACATGAGATATAATCAAATGGAAATGATCACAGAAAAGGGCGTGATAGAGACGCACAGGGGAGGTTCCTGAGAGCTACCGGAGGGAATTAAGTCCAGAGGTTGCAGGTGGTCCGTGGGGACAAGGCTGTCAGGAGGCTGTGCAGAGGGAGACAGACTAGAGGGGGAACCATCTCTGGTTGCCCCTGCTCCACACAGGGACCCCACCAGCCCTCACTCGCTGACACAACACAACCTGAGCCAGTCCCCTGTCCTGCTCTCTGAGGTCATTTCTCCTGGTTGATGGTCCTGTCCAGACCTCCCGAGTCCTCGATTATGTCGGAACTGAGGGTCCTCTTGTCCCCTGGTGACTGTGGCATTATCACACTCATTGTCTGAAGCCACTAAGGGTGGGAGGCCCTCCTGGTGTGCGGAGAGCCCACGGCATTGTCACTGTGTGCAGGGAGCTGGGACTATGGCCCCCAAGGCCTGTCACCTTCTTTGAGATTGACCAGCAGTTTGGTGCTGAGTCTTCTGTTCTGTGTCCCGACCATGGCTCTGGACAAGATCGAGGAGCAAAATTCAGAAGCCGAGGAAGCTGCTGAGTCAGCAGGGACCCAGGACTTCACCTCCCCTGCACCTGCTCCTGGGCTGGGTGCTCTGATCTCTGTCCCCTGAGCGCCCTCTGGTGTCCTCAAACCTCTTGCACCCCAGCCCCCCTCACTCCCTCAGGGAGGCTTGTGTATGGCTCACTCTGACCTCCCCTCACTGTGTCCCTCACACAGTGTTACAGGGGAAGGTAGGACCCCTTGTAGTTGTCCCCGAGACCCCTCCTACCACCTTCGCGTTCCTGGATTTGTTCTTCTTGCTCTTCTGGGTGGTGTTTTCTGGTTCCTCATGTTCCAAATTGCTGATGGGATTCTCAGTGTCCTCTGCTCTGGTCTCGATTCCTGTAAATTATTCTTCCTCTCAGTCCTGTGGCCTTCCCTTGTGACTGGTGCTTTATTATGTGACCGATGGTCTCACTAGTTTCCTTAATGGTCTCACTGAGGCCCCGGAGCATCCTTATAACCACTGTTCTGAACTCTCTCCAGGGCTTGCTTGGCTCTATCTCATTTAGTTCCTCTTCTGGAGATTTCTTCTGTTCTTTCCTTTGTGACATGTTTCTTTGCCTCCACATTTTGGCTGCTTCTGCGTATTTGTTTCTATGTATTAAGTAGAGCTGCTGTGTCTCCTGGAATTGGTAGAGTGGCTGTGTGCAGTAGGTGTCCTGTAGGGCCCAGTGGCTCAGCCTCCCCAGTCCCCTGAGCTGGGCCTTCTAGGTGCTCCCCTGTGTGGGCCATGTGCACTGTCCTGCTGTAGTTGAGCCTTGGTTGCTGTTGGTGTCACTGGGAGGAACTGACCCCCAGGCCAACCGGGTGTGAGGGCCAGCTGCTGCACTGGAGACACCCCCATGGAGCAGGATTACTTCAGTGGAGCTTTGGTGATCACCAAGTGCGCCCCTTGAGTGTCACTCGTGGATGTGGCAGGGCTGTGATCCAGCGTGGTCGAGTCTGAGCACCCGGTGCACTGTCTCTGGGGCCTCCCGGGAGGTGCAAAGTCAGCCTGTGTCTGTGCCTTGCCCAGGGCCACCCAGCATGAGCTACACAGCAGTCCCTAGATGACTGGTGGTTGTGCTGGGCTTGGAGGTGTCCAGTTGAGGCCAGGATATGAACCAATGCAGCTGCCCCTAGTGCCCGGCCTGGGGCCACTTATCAAGGTGCATGGAACATGCTGCTGCTTGTTTCAGAGATTTTAGGAAAGTCCCCAGGATGAGGGGAGAGAGGCCACTTGCATAGAAAAGCCCCTGGAAATGGCCTGGAGGAGCCTGCAGGTGGGAGGAGCAGGTGCTCAGGGAGTCACCTGGGTGGGGCCAAAGGAGTGAGCCAGGTGCTGGAGATTCAAGCCTGGCTCCTGCCTGCTGACTGTGTGGGGAGGACTCCCCAAAGGAGCCGGGGCCTCTGAGCTCTTCTGCCTGGGAGAAAGCTGCCCGTCCTCCTCTGGCCCCGAATTCAGGCAGTTACTTCCTCCCCGAACGTCCCAGGCTCCTTTCAGGCTGCTGCCTGGCCCTGGGCTCAGAGGGACGGGTCTGAGTGAGTCCCCTGAGGCCCTTTAAGAGGACCTCCCTCCCCTCACTCAGTGACAGTCCCCTTGGTTTTCCCAGCCCAAAGTCGTGGGGACGTTCCTTCCCGACCCTGGAACCCTGGGCGGGGGTCCTGTTGTGGGGCTGGGACCCTGTGCCCCTCTGGGTAACGTCCACGCCGAGCTATTGCTCCCGGTTTTAAACCAAGGCACCGGTTCTGGGCCCGAGGCCTTGTCTGTGACTCAGCCCTGATCTGCCCGCGTCTCCGCCTCCTCCTGGTCTCCTTCCTTCTCAGTCCCCTGGTTGCAGGGCTCTGTGCAGCTAGACCTCAGGAGGCTCTGAGTGCCGGTTGCTCTGTTTTAGGTGTAATGTGATGTGGTTTGGGAGGCAGCAGGTACCCCGGTTACCTACGCGCCCACCTCTTGTCTCTGTACCAGGAACCTGAGGGTGCAGTTTGTGGTTCATTCTGGGCAGGAGGTGCGGCCCGGTTCCTGGTTCCCTAGGTGAGCCGTCCCTGCATTCCGGGACCGAGCCCGACTGGACCAGGGAAACCATCCTCCCAATGTGCTGTCACGGTTCCTCGGGCATTGTTGAGGGTTTTTGCATTTATGTTTGGGGACGTCCCATCCGTCCTGGAGACAGTCCTGTTGGAGTGAGGACATTGCAGGATCTTTGCCTCACTCTCTTTAATGTCGTTTAGGCCAATAACCCTTTAAATTTTCATTAATTCTGATTTTTAGTTTGCTTTTCTTCTAGAAATCTAGGTTTTCCACCAAACTTTCATTGTCATGATCACTGTTTCCTGTGACACATTTCGTGATTTGCACCTTTCCTGAAAATCTTGTGATTCTGGGTCCGTGGACTCACCGGCTCACTCATGGTCTCTACCAGGCCAGTTCTCTCTTTCTCTGCATGTTTAGTAATTTGCAGACTCCAGTGATTCTTAGTCCTGGGAGGGTTTTCATAAAACCCAACGATTCTCTTTTCACACCTACTCGACCCTGAGACCTCATGAGAGAGGCTTCGCTGCCTTTCTGCCCGATCGCTGGTCAGACTGGATGCAGGTGCTTCTGGAGTCAGAGCTGGCGGCTCCCTTTCCAGGTCTGGGCGAGTCGTTACCGAGGCTCCTCCTGGGTTCTCTGGGCCCCAGGGAAGTCCTGGGAACGGGGTTTGTCAGTCACGGCTCCCGTGTCGGTCCCTCAAGGTGCATTTGTGCAGGGCCACCCAGCACACTCCCCGGCGAGGACAGCGTCCCTGTGGGTCCCCCTTTCATAAGCTGCTCCCCTCCCGGGGCTCCTGGGCCTCTGTGTCCGTCTGCACAGCAGGAGGAGCTCATTCTGAGGTCCTTGAGCTCCCCCAGCTCCCTTATCTGCTGGGGCTCCTCGAACATGACACCCCATCTTTGAACTCAGGTGGACTGAGTGTTTGAGTTCTCTCAGGGGAGGGACAGGGTCCCATGAGGCTGTGACACCCGGTGGGTGACACTGCCGCCCTATGTACTGACCGTGTCAGGGGAACATTCATGAAACAGAATTCAGCCCCTCATGTGTCTGCACCACCCACAGGGCCCTGGGTCTCCTGGGGGAGGAGAGAAGGAAGTGGGGCTCCGAGGCTGCAGGAGGGGGCAGGACCCGCAGAGCCTGGAAGGAAATGCCATCCCCCTTTCCTGTTCCTTGGACTCGGGGGCCCCGCTGAGACCCCAGGTTCTTGTCCAGGAGGCCCCCGGGCTGTGCCTCTGAGCCAGCCTTGCACAGTAACACGTGGCTGTGTCTGCAGGGTCCACGCTGGTCATGGTGAGAACCACCTGGCTCTGGAGGTGTCCTTGGAGACTGTGAGTCTGCCCTTCAGAGATGGGCTATATTGCGGGTCATTCTCCCACCACACATGTGCCAGCCACGCCAGGGCCTCCCGGGGGCTGCCGGATCCAGCCGACACCCACACCAGTTGTGCTCAGGGAGAACCCAGAGAAGGAGCAGGTCAGCGTGAGGGTCTGTGAGCAGGACCCTCGCTGTCCCCACTCCTCACCCACAGTGAAAACTAGAGCCAGTGTCCTCACCTGCAGGGTCCAACCATTTCCGACCTTCTGAACAGCCTGTACTCTCTCAGCAGCACCCTCATGAACTGATCAACCTTTGACTCATCCCTCTGTGTGTGTGACGTCATCAGCCTAGACAACCACTCCCCAGGAGGGTGGGTCCCTCTGCCTCTCCTGGTGTCACCTACTCTTGGTGGTGTGAGCATGATGCCAAGTCAATGACCGTAGCCTCCATGCTCTTTCTTCTCTAGCTTTGGGGTCACATGTCTCTGGTGCCAGCTGTCCAGCCCCCACGTGTCCAGCTGCTGCCTGGCTGGGACCCTGAGGTGTGCAGAGCTGTGGAGTCAGCAGAGCTCCCTGTTGGATTTAGGTGACGGTGGTCAGATTTGATGATTAATAGTCATTTGAGTCCAATAGTGTCAGAAAAAGTCTCTCTGCCTGTTGTCCATGTGAGAAAGTTCTCTGGTTACAACAGGCTGTTCTAACTGACAGACCTCAGAGAAAAGCACAGAATCAGGAATCCAGAGAGTTCCCTGAGGAAACTGTGACCTGAAGAGGAAACCAGCCAGGAAACAGCCCAAAGCTCCCACTGCTCCTCTGAACCAACTTCAGGATGGAGCAAGGCCTACCCAGTGAGTCTGCAGAACCCCTTGTCTGTGTTGAGAGCCTCAATGAGCCCCTGTATTCTTGTGTTACTTACACTTCAGGTCTGTATCCACCTGTGGCCCCAGAGTCCTCACTGCCATGGAGAAGGTTGTGCTTCACCTGTGAGGTGGTCCTAGGGCAGCTAAGGTGAGTCAGGTTCACTGAGATCTGGGAGGTACAACTGAAGTCTCTGTTGTTTCCAGATCACTATCAAGTGACACAGGATATCTGAGTGGCGTGGGGAATCTGAGTGGCACAGGATGACAGGACCCATGCTCTTGATTCCTTGGTGCCGCTCATGTCCCCTAATAATCCCCAAATTCACTGGCCCTAGAGGCCCTCCCACGGGATATCAAGTCAGCAATCAGACATCAGCCTCTTGGGGAGTGGTTATGATAGATGAGGTCCAGCTACAATAGCACACCCATGAGTAACAGGGTCCGAGCTGGTCAGGAGTGACCTCTCCCTCTCCCTGGGAGGAGGGGCCTGAATTAGGTGGCTTCCCTTTCAATGGCTGGAGGGGTGCACATGGTGGGGCCATGGTGACAGGAGGGTGGGATGTCAGATCCCCATCAGCTCAGGTCCTGGAGGTAGGAGCTGGGTCAGCCTCTGGGGCCCAACCTCAGGAAGACCAGATATGAAGGGAGATGGCACCGGAGACACTAGAGCAGCATTGGATGGACCACTTCTGGTCACTGAGCTCTGACCTCCTGACCTCCTGTCCTCTGACCCTGCTGAGCAGCCTTCCTTGCCTGGGGCTGCAGGCTCAGTCTGAATATTAATGGATGAAATTGGACTTTACAATGTTGATTACTTGATAGTTTAACTAGTATGGCTAATGGGATTAGGCTCCCAGAAAATTTAACATGAAATATAATCCAATAGGAATGATCACAGAAAAGGGCCTGATAAAGGCGCACAGGGGAGGTTCCTGAGAGAGCGACAGGAAGGAATGAAGTCCAGAGGTTGCATGTGGGGCAGCCGTTTCGTTATAAGTGGAGGGGCTGGGGTCTGGCTGCTCTGGTCATTCTGGGACCCTTGGGGGCATCTCTTCCTTGGACTTCACTCAGCATGTAAGTCAGGGATAGGGGGTCACCTGGGGCACATTGCATTAGATTAAAGACAGAGTCCCCTCTGTGAGCACAAGAAGAAAGTGTGGACTAGATGAGCAGGTCACACCTTTAACTTCTCCTGCATCTTTCAGACAGATTTTAGAGGGATTAGCATTTGTTGAGGCCGTTTCTGAAACACAACAGTAGTATATTTATAATGTCCAAGTTTTTATTTCATATTTTCATACAACTTTTAGGTTTATGGCAATGTAAAAGATAAAGGACATCCATTATCAATGTCTTCAGTATTAATTTATGAGGTTCCTTTGATCTGAGAAGCTCCCTCCCAGGCACAGGCAGGAGGGAGATTCTGCTTCTTGCTGTTGGAAATTCTGTCGTGTCCAGAGCTTCCTGTGCAAACTCTTCCGTTATGCAAGCCCACGGCCGATGGCAGAGACCCCCAACTCGTTACGTCAGAATTGGTCCTGGTTTCAGGTGGAGAAGAGACAAATGAAAACAGTGACTATGAATGTGTGCAGCTCAGAATAACATGTGTTGAAATGATTATAGAAGGAGACGGACCTGATTATTCAGTCTAGTGATGTCAGTGATGTCGGGGTTCAGAGTGAGGGAAATGGGGAGAATTCCTCTCATAGATCTTCTCACAGGAAAGGGAACTTCAACCCTGCCAGGTGACCCTCCCTCCCAGCCTCCCTCTGTCCTGCCCCTGGGGATGGTCACTGTGCTCACAGGATGCTGGTCTCTTCCCCATAACATACAAAGTCCTTAGGGTGTAATGACCACATTCACCCACCAGACACGGGATTTGGAAATATATTCTTTATATTTATGATTGTCTTTTCAGTTGCTCAATGGAGTCTTTAGTGAGAAAATGGGTGTCATTTTAACAAGGGCCAATTTTAAAATATTTTCTTGAATGGATCTTATTTCGGGTCTTTTACAGAGAACTCCCAAGGTAATGCTGAGCCCCACTGTCCATGCTGATTCTCTGCAGCAGCCACAGGGACTGGAGCAGGTTCTGGCACCAGAGTGGAGGCTGCTGGGAAACTGCCCATAGATCTGGACATGACTTTGGAGCTGGGTGAGGGGAGGATGCTGGACTTGTTTTGATCACACGACAGAAATATGCCTGATTCTCATGGACAGAGTGTTACTGGACATATGGGTTTAGAGTCTCTTCCAGTGAAGACCCAGAAGGAAGCCCAGGGCAGGATGGAGACAGCTTATATCATCCCAGGAAATCCCTGAGTAACTGTGAACAGGAGCTGCTTAGATTAGAGACGTTACCGATGCTGCAGGCAGGGATCCAGAGACATAAGGAACCTGTCATTGCAAACTGGTGGGAAGGGGATCCCCTGTGACCTACAGGCACATCCTCACAGTGTCTCTGTCTACAAGGTGACAAGTTCAGAGGTCCAAGGGATTAGCACTTGATCACATTTTGGTCATTACTCACATTGTGTCTCCATGGGTCACTCAGCTGCATAATTCATTGGGGTCCCATTTATGAATCTCTCAACTCTTAGAGGGAATAAGGGGCACCCATCTCTAGGAGCAATGGTGATGGTGTGTCTGCAAGAGGGGTCATCACTTCATTGACCAGGGCCCGTGTCTCAGCCCATCACCATCATCATCATCACCATCATCACCATCATCATCACCATCATCATCATCGTCATGATCACCATCATCATCATCATTATCACCATCACCATCATAATCACCATCATCATCATCTCCATCATCACCATCCTCATCATTTGCTTATTTTTATCATGTTTCTCATTTTCTGTAGACCGTCTTTTGTGCACACATGAGCCAATATCTCTAGTTCTGCTCATTTTTTGTATTTGTTTAGAGAAATTTGTAGCCAGACTCTATTTTCCTTCTCATGTACTGCTGACAACTGATGGCTCATTCCTGCCTCTTCTCAGTCTGCCCGACATGGGAATCTCATAGGAAAAGTGGGGTCTCCTCTGTAGATGTCCTGGGGAGATTGAAACCACACCAGACCCTGGGATTAGATTTGCTCCCTCCCCACCACCTCGCCAAGATCAAAGCCATGAGCCAGGCTCCCCTCCTGGCTCCACGAGATGCCCTCTGACTTGCTGAAGGGCGTTTCCTCTGCTTCCCAGAGATTTCAACTCTGTACGTGATAAACATCCCAATCCCTTGGTTGTGTGTTTGTCCTAAACCTGGACATTTGCACCATGTTATCCTGGGTCCCTCTCCCTTTGCTTGGTGTCACCTACTCTTGGTGTTGTGAGAATGATGACAAGTCAGTGAGTGTCACCACCGGGCTGTTTCTTCTCTAGCTTTCTGTTCACACCCTTCAGGTGCCCGCTGTCCAGAACCCAGGTGTCCTGCTGCTGGATAGTTGGGACCGTGAGCTGTGTGGGCCTGAGCTGCTCTGTAGAGTCAGCAGAGCCTCCTGTTAGATTTAGGTGATGGTGTTCAGAAGATTTCACGATTAATTGTCATTTGGGGAAAAAAGTGCATGCAAAAGACATTCTGCCTGTTGTCCATGTGAGAAAGTGGTCTCTGTTTACAACAGACATTTCTAAATGACAGACCTCAGGGGAAAGCGCAGAATCAGGAATCCACAGGGTTCCCTGAGGGAAACTGTGACCTGAAGAGGAAACCAACCAGGAAACAGCCCAAACTGCCCACTGCACCTGCTCCTGGGAGGGTCCTTGTGTTAAGGCCCCTGAGCACCCTGGTGGCCTCAGTCCCTCCTGCAGGGAGGTTTGTGTCTGGGCTCACACTGACCCCCCCTCACTGTGTCTCTTGCACAGAAATACACGGCTGAATCCTCAGATTTCAGGCTGTTCATCTGCAGATACAGCGTGTTCTTGGCGTTGTCTCTGGAGATGGTGAATCGGCCCTTCACAGAGGCTGCATAGTATGTGCTACTTCCATCAGTATTAATGTACGAGACCCACTCCAGCCCCTTCCCTGGAGCCTGGCGGACCCAGCTCATCCAGTAGCTACTGAAGGTGAATCCAGAGGCGGCACAGGAGAGTCTCAGAGACCCCCCAGGCTTCACCACGGCTCCCCCAGACTCCACCAGCTGCACCTCACCCTGGACACCTGCAAACACAAAAACGTCCTGGTCAGGAAACTCTCACACGTCCACTATTTCTCTCACTCATGTCCATTCACACTCTCAGTGTCTCTTGTTCTCCATAAATTACCTCTTAAAATAGCAACAAGGAAAACCCAGCTGAGCCCAAGCCCCATGGTGAGTGGTCTGTGTTCAGTCCTGATCAGGGAATGAGAACAGCCAGGGATCCCGGGGCTGGGCTCCTGTCCCAGAGCTGCAGGGTCGGGGCTGGGCTGGTTTTTATGAGCAGAGGGGGCCCTATTTGCATGTCCTCCTGCTATATAGAGAGCTTTGGGGTGAAACTACAGAGTCAGTGCCTCAGTGCAGGTGAGAGGGTTCTAGGATATTTGCTAACCATGGGAACATTTCACTCACTAAATACAGAATCATAGGAGGTTTGGGGCTTGTGGAGGAGCCCAATCTGGTTACACTGACCCAGCATCAGGGCCCTCATCCTCTCCTCTGACCCCCACTGCTCCTCTGAACGAACTTCAGGTCAGTGCAAGACCTACCCAGTGAGGCTGCAGAACCCTTGTATGTAATGAGAGCAGCCAATGAACCCCCGTATTTCAGTGTTACTCACCCTTCAGGGCTGTATCCACCTGTGGCCCCAGAGTCCTCACTACAGTGGAGAAGGTTGTGTATCACCCGTGAGATGGTCGTAGGTCAGCTAAGGTGAGTCAGGTTCACTGAGACCTGGGAGGTACAACTGAAGTCTCTGTTGGTCCCAGAACCACTATGAAGTGACACAAGAAATCTGAGGGATGTGGGAAATCTCAGTGACCCTGATGACAGGATCCATGGTCTTGTTTTTCTTGTGCACCTCCTGTCCTCCAGCTTCTCCTAGTTCAATGGCCCTAGAATCCCTCCCCTGGAATCTCATGTCAGGAATCAGACAACATCCTATTGGGGAGTAGTTATAACAGACACTTGCCAGTAGCAGTAGCACACCCATGAGTTAGAGGTCTTTCCTGGTCAGGAGTGACCTCTCCCTCTCCCTGGGAGGCGGCTTCTCTTTCTTCCTTTCTTTCTTTCTTTCTTTCTTTCTTTCTTTCTTTCTTTCTTTCTTTCTTTCTTTCTTTCTTTCTTTCTTTCTTTCTTTCTTTCTTTCTTTCTTTCTTTCTTTCTTTCTTTCTTTCTCTCTTTCTCTCTCTCTCTCTCTCTCTCTCTCTCTCTCTCTCTCTCTCTCTCTCTCTTTCTTCCTTTCTTTCTTTCTTTCTTTCTTTCTTTCTTTCTTTCTTTTTTAAATATATCTTTATTGATTTCAGAGAGGGGAAGGGAGAGGGAGAGAGAGAGGTAGAAATATCAATGATGAGAGAGTCATTGATCCGCTGCAGTCCGCAACCCAGGCATGTGCCCTGACCGGGAATCGAACCCTGATCCCCTGGATTCTAGGTCGATGCTCAACCACTGAGCCACGCCCGGGTGGGCAGGTGGCTTCTCTTTCAATGGCTGGAGGGGAGCCCATGGTGGAGCGAGAGCGACACATGGGATGAGTGTCAGACTCCTCTCAGCTCAGGTCCTGGAGGCAGGATCTGGGTCAGCCTCTGTGACCCAACCTCAGGATGCCCTGATATGAATAGAGATGGCACTGGAGACACTAGAGCAGCACTGGACGCGCAGGCAGGGACAGACACCGCTCACTCGGACGTGCCCGAGTGCCTGCTGTGCACACAGGTGCCGCGGAGTCTCCGACACAGAGCCAGACGGGCCCCACAGCCATTCACTGTCCTGCAGAGGGAACCTCACTGCACTATGGGGCGCAGGGACGGCCAGCACGCGGTCACTGCGTGCGCGGGGGGGCTCCACACATTCCTTCCCCGTCTGGGTCTTCTCATGTAATTTGTTTCCGAGGTGCTCTGGCTGGGCCCCTGCACCAGGCTGAGGGACGTGGGGAGGGGCGACCTTGTCTGGCGCCTGAGCGTCTGTGAAAAGCTCCACTCTCTTCAGCACTGAGATGGGGTCGCCTGTGGGCTCTCACACTGGCCTCTGCTGTGGGAGAGCCTCAGACGTCCGCTGTCCCGGCTCCCGTGTCCTGCGGGTTGGCTGGGACCCTGAGCTGTGAGGAGCTGAGCTGCTCTGTGGAGGCAGCAGAGCCTCCAGTTAGGTTTAGGTGACGGGGGTCAGAAGATGTGATGACTAATTGTCATTGGGGGACAAGAGTGTCTGACAAACACTCTCTGCCTGTTGTCAGGTGAGAAAGTCGTCTCTGGTTCCAACTGACATTTCTGAGAGACCTCAGAGGAAAGCGCAGAATCAGGAATCCACAGAGGTTCCTGAGGGAGACTGTGGCCTGAAGAGGAAACCACCCAGGAAACAGCCCAGACCGCCCACTGCACCTGCTCCTGGAGGGTCCTTGTGTCCAGGGCCCCTGAGCACCCTGGTGGCCGCAGCCCCTCCGTCAGGGAGGCTTGTGTCTGGCTCACCCTGACCTTCCCTCACTGTGTCCCTCGCACAGTAATACACGGCCGAGTCCTCGGGGGTCACAGGGCTCAGCTGCAGGGAGAACTGGTTCTTGGACGTGTCTCTGGAGATGGACGTGCGGCTCTGGAGGGACGGCCTGTAGTCAGTGCTCCCACCCTGACATATGCGCCCCATCCATTATCAGAAACGGGTGCTGGATTTTGTCGAATGCTTTTTCTGCGTCTAGTGAGATGATCATGTGATTTTTGTCCTTCATTTTGTTTATGTGATGTATCACATTTATTGATTTGCGGATGTTGTACCAGCCTTGCATCCCCTGAATAAATCCCACTTGGTCATGATGTAGGATCTTTTTCATGTATTGCTGGATCCAGTTTGCTAGTATCTTAGTGAGGATTTTAGCATCTATGTTCATCAGGGATATTGGCCTGTAATTTCCTTTTTTATAGTGTTTTTATCTGGCTCTGGGATTAGGGTGATGCTGGCCTCCTAAAAAGAGTTTGGGAGTTTTCCCTCCTCTTGAATTTTCTGGACTGGTTTGAATAGAATAGGTGTTAATTCTTCTTTGAATGTTTGGTAAAACTCGCCTGTATAAATCCATCTGGTCCAAGACTTTTGTTTGCTGGGAGCTTTTTGATTACTGCTTTAATTTCATTAGTTGTTATTGGCCTATTCAGGTTTGCTGCCTCTTCTTGATTCAGCTTTGGAAGTTTGGATGCTTCTAGGAATTTGTCCATTTCCCCCATGTTGTCCAATTTGTTGGCATACAGTTGCTCATAATATTTTCTTACAATCCTTAGTATTTCTGTTGGGTCAGTTGTTATATTGCCTCTTTCATCTGATTTTATTTATTTGGGTCCTCTCTCTTTGTTTCTTAGTGAGTCTGGCTAAAGGTGCATCAATCTTATTTACCTTTTCAAAGAACCAGCTCTTGGTTTCATTGATTTTTTGTATTGTTTTTTTAGTCTCTATGTCATTAATTTCTGCTCTGATTTTTATTATTTCCTTCCTTCTACTTCCTCGGGGCTTTTCTTGCTGTTCTCATTCTAGTTCTTTTAGTTGTTGTGTTAGATGGTTCATTAGATCTTTTTCTTGTTTCTTGAGATAGGCCTGTAATGCTATGAACTTCCCTCTCAGGACTGCTTTCGCTGTGTCCCATAGGTTTTGGGTTGTTTGTTCATTTTCGTTACTTTCCATGAAGTGTTTGATTTCTTCCTTGATCTCCTTGGTAACCCATTCATTGTTTAATAACATGCTATTTAGCCTCCATGTGCTTGAATATTTTTGAGTTTTTTTATAGTGGTTGATTTCTAGTTTCATGGCATTGTGATCTGAGAAGATGCTTGATATGATTTCAGTCTTCTCATATTTGTAGAGATTTGCCTTGTGCCCTAACATGTGGTCTATTTTTGAGAATGTTCCATGTGCACTTGAGAAGCATGTGTATTCTGCTGTTTTGGGGTGAAATGTTCTATAAATGTCAATTAAATCAGTTAGGTCTAGTGAGTCATTTAAGGTCTGCGTTTCCCTGTTGATTTTTTGTCTTGAAGATCTGTCCAATGCTGACAGTGGGGTGTTAAAGTCCCCCACTATGACTGTGTTGCTGTCAATCTCCCCCTTAAAGTCCCCCAAGAAATTTTTTATATATTTAGGTGCTCCTGCATTGGGCGCATAAATGTTTATAAGGGTTATTTCCTCCTGAAGTATTGATCCCTTAATAATATGTAGTGACCATCTTTGTCTCTTGTTATGGTCTTTATTTTGAAGTTTGTTTTGTCTGAAATAAGAATGGCTACTCCAGCTTTCTTTTCCTTTCCATTTGCATGGATAGTTTTACTCCAACCCTTCACTTTTAGCCTGTGTGAGTCTTTTGCTCTCAGGTGGGTCTCTTTTAGACAGCATATATTTGGGTCCTGTTTTCTTATCCATTCAGCTACCCTATGTCTTTTGATTGGACCGTTTATTCCGTTTACATTTAAGGTTACTATTGATATCAACTTATTTAATGCCATTTTCCCCCTTTATGCTGATGTACCTTTCTCTCACTATTCCTTCTTTTTCTTAGAGCAGTCCTTTTAGCATTTCTTGCAATGCTGGTTTAGCGGAACTGAACTCCTTTAGCCTTTTTTTTTTTTTGTCGGGGAAGCTTTTTATTTCACCTTCAAATTTAAATGATAACCTTGCTGGATAAAGCAATCTTGGTAGCATGTTCTTGCTTTTCATTACTTGCAGAACTTCATGCCACTCCCTTCAGGCCTGAAGAGTCTCTGTTGAGAAGTCAGCTGTCAGTCTTATGGGGGTTCCCTTGTAGGTCACTGCTTGTCTCTCTCTTGCAGCCCTTAATATTTTCTCTTTGTCCTTGACATTTGCCATTTTAATTACAATGTGTATTGGAGTGGGTCTCTTTGGGTTCCTCTTGTTTGGAACCCTCTGTGCTTCCTGAACTTGTGTGGCTTTCCCCTTCACCAGCCTAGGGAAGTTTTCTATAATTATTTCCTCCACCAAGTTCTCTATCACTTGTTCTCTTTCCTCCCCCTCTGGCACTCCTATAATGCGAATGTTGTTTTGGTTAATGTTGTCCCAAAGCTCCCTTAGACTGTCCTCATGCTTTTTAAGTGTTTTTTCTTTTTGCTGCTCTGATTGTGTGATTTTTTCTACCTTGTCTTCTAAGTCACTTATTCTATCCTCTGCTTCATTGAGCCTGCTTTTAATTCCTTCCAGTGCATTCTTGATATCAGATACAGCATTCTTGATCTCTGTCTGAGTTTTATTTATGGTTTTAATTCTTTTTTCATGTTTTCACTAAGGTCCTCGATCTTATCATCTAGAGTCTTCTTAAGTTCCTTGACCATCTTCATCATCAATACTCTGAAGTCCGTTTCTGATAACTTGCTTAACTCCATCTCATCAACGTGTTTTCCTGGTGATGTTTCCTTGTCTTTAATTTGGGTCTTGTTTCTTTGTCTCCCCATTTTGGTAAGTTTTAGTGTTTGTATCTATATATTAGATATATTTGCTGACCCCCAGTCTTGTGGGATGGGATTTTGTCTTGTGGGTCCAGTGGAGCCCAGAGGTGTGTTTTCCTTATACCTCTGAGCTCTTTGCTCTAGTCGTGACCCTGTTGTGGGTGCCCCTTTTGTGGTTTCTTTATGTTCTCCTGTTGTGGTTGGGTCTAGATTGTTGTTGATCAGTCCTTGGGAGGACCCTTCTCTCAGGTTGGCTAACTGTGTCTCAGGCCCAACTCGTCATGTAAGCTATTGTAGAGGTGCTGGCAAGGCAGGCCAATGCACAACTAAAATTCCAGGAAACGAGGTATTTTACAAAATATCTTGACAGTAACAATGGAAACAACTCACGTGAAAATAGAACTGGGAGAGTGAAGGGAGAACAGAACACCCCCCCCGCCCCACGCACACATACAGAGAAAAGAAAGAAAAATAAAGCTTAACAAAAACAAAAAAAAGGAGAAAAAGAAAAGTAACGCTTAGAGAGAGAGAGATTTATATAGTTGTTGATACTAGGGAAAATTTAGAAACTAATAATAAACTAAAATGTAAAAAATAGAGAAGCTACTGGGAGGTAACAGAAGCAGAGAAAATATTCTGAAAGACGGGCCAGCAAAGAATTAAGGGAGAGAATAGAAATAAGATAGTAGTTGAAAATGAGAAAACAAAAATACAATAAGGATAATAAGAGAAACTAACAATCAGACAGGATGACAGAAGGGAGCAAAATGAAAGAATGAAAGAAAAGTAGAAAAAGAAAAAAGAAACAGAAGAAAAACGTTATGGCAGTGGATTGAGAGGAGAGAGAGAGATATAGCCCCAGCAGGGAGGGAGTCCAGTAAGAGATTTGGGGGAAACTATAGAGGGAAGCAGTACACTTGGATATAATGATAAAGTCCCAGTCGTTGAGCAGGGATATCAAGGAAGTCTTGATAGTAGAAGCAAGGATACAAGAAAACAAAGCAAATAACCAAAACAAAACTAAAAACAAGCAAAGCAAAACAAAATTCTTTTATAAAAAGGAGAAAAAAAATTTAGTTAAAAAAATGTAGAAAAAAAATTATTATAAAATTTAAAAAAGAAGGAAAAACAAGTTTTCTCCCCTTTTTCTTCTTCCTAAGGAAAAAAGAGAAAAAATAAACAAGCCCACAAACAAAAAACAAACAAACAAAAATCCCCCAAACCAAAAAAACACAAAACCATACACAAGAAAAAAACAGCAGAAAGAAAAGGCAGTCAGTCAGGTGGGTTTCTTCTGGGCAGCTTGTTGTCTGAGGGCCACTGTTTCGTGGGCTGGTTTCCGTTCTCCTGGGAGGTGCTTGTGTGTCACCCAATGTGAAGAGTTGTCTAGGTTTGGCTCTGGTGTCCTTAGGTAGATGGTTGATCTGAGGCTCTCCGTGGACTACCTCCTCTGGTCAGCTATTTTGCAGCCTTGTAGTTGCCTGGTCTTGCTCCAGAGTCTTCTGTAGAGTCTTCAGGGTGCAGGGTGGCTAGTGTAGCTCAGGGCGTCACTCCCCTTAGAGGTGTCGCTGTCAGGCGCTCACTGTGTGGGCGTTAGACTCTGCTCCACTGCCAGCTCCTCAGTCCCTCCCCTGTCCTCTGATTCTAGTTCCCCAGGCTCTGACCTGCTGCAGCTTCAGATTGATTTCCATCTGTTGCTTTTACTGTCTGGGCCGTTCCAGCAGCCTGGGCTCAGTGGGTTTGAATAAAGAACATTCCAGTGAGCCCTTTGCCTGCCCAGCCCCCAGCAGGGGTTTTCAGCGTTTCCTCCAGCTCCCAAAGGACAGTCCCTGAGAGTCTTATTCTTGTAAAGTCCTCCTGTGAGCTGCTCTTCCTTCCCCCTCAGGTCTGTGCCCTGGGGGGGTGTCTGGGGCCTCAGTGAGTGGGACGCGCCCCTTTCCAGTTGGGGGTGGTGCTCCCGGCTGCAGGAGAGGCCTGCGGGCTCCGCCCCTCCCTGCTCAGCTCTGGTTGGCTGGTCGCACCAGGCCCGCCCCTCAGCCCGTCTACTGTGCAGACCCCAATGGCAGCCTCCGCTGGTCTGTCCCCCAGTGCACGCTGGGAAGGTGGGGGC
Source organism: Miniopterus natalensis (assembly GCF_054644295.1). Classification (NCBI taxonomy): domain Eukaryota; kingdom Metazoa; phylum Chordata; class Mammalia; order Chiroptera; family Miniopteridae; genus Miniopterus; species Miniopterus natalensis. The sequence continues at coordinate 1,005,397 of NC_142081.1, read as the reverse complement.
CAGTTCTGGGATCAAACTTGCAAACGCACAAAGCGACACACAGGGAGAGAGTCCGCCCTGCAAAGTCCCACCGCCCGAGCACCAAGGCCCCCAGCGGGAGGGGATCCAAAGTCAGCTCCAAGCAGCTCCCTGCACCGCTGGTCTCAGCCAAGCTGGGGCGGCTTCACGGCCACCAACGGGGCCCCTCAGGGCTGGTGACAGATCCCAGCCTCCCAGCACCGGGAGCTCAGGGCGGGAGGACACCCTCAGGCCTGGTGACAGATCCCAGCCTCCCAGCACCGGGTGTTCAGGGCGGGAGGACACCCTCAGGTCTGGTCACAGATCCCAGCCTCTCCCACCGGGAGCTCAGGGCGGGAGGACACACTCAGGGCTGGTCGAAGGTCCCAGCCTCCTGGCACCGGGAGCTCAGGGCGGGAGGACACCCTCAGGCCTGGTGACAGATCCCAGCCTCCCAGCACCGGGAGCTCAGGGCAGGAGGACACCCTCAGGGCTGGTCACAGATCCCAGCCTCCCAGCACCGGGAGCTCAGGGCGGGAGGACACCCTCAGGGCTGGTCACAGATCCCAGCCTCCCAGCACCGGGAGCTCAGGGCGGGAGGACACCCTCAGGGCTGGTCGAAGGTCCCAGCCTCCTGGCACCGGGAGCTCAGGGCGGGAGGGCTCCTCCCCTCCCCTGCACCTCACAGATTCTGCGCTTTTGGGGCTCAACACAATGCCCCACAGGGAGGCAGAGGGTCCCCGTGTGCGGCTGCTCAGCGCAGTCCTCTGGTCCCTTACCACTCGGGTGCCACACCCTTTGGGACAGCCTTCCCTATGGTCGGCACCCTGAGCAGCAGACGCTGGTCACAGCCGCCCCTAGAGGCTTTGCTTCCTAGGAAGGGGCCATCCCCTCCTCGCGGCCTCACTGCTCCCCTGGGACCCTCTTTCCTGTGGCGGGGCGCACCTTCCCCTCGTTACTCTGGGTGTGGGATCCCCGGTTTTGGATGCCGTCTGCGGAGCTTTGCAGCCTCCAAGCCTTCAGGCTGGGAGCCCAGCACAGGCTTCAGGGGGACTCCGCCTTCCAAGGGCCCCCTCTCTTACCGGACTCCCTGATGTCTCTTCAGTGCTCCCCACTCGCACTCTGTCCACTCAGGTAAGTTTCTCTGGTTTTTTCAAGCCGGTTATGTAGGATTTTAGGAGTAAATCAAGTCCGTGGCTGGGAGCGGGGGCCTCTGCCGCTTCTCACAGGGCCGCCAGCTTCAGGTCCCTTTTTAAATCTTTATCTTTTTGCTTCTGTGATTGTACGTTTTTTTCTACCTTCTCATTCACATTGCTGATTAAATCCTCTGCTGCGTCCAGTGTTCTTCATATTCCTTCCAGTGTTTTCTTTTTTATAATTAGTCACCTGAAGGTATTTTCTCCATTGCTTTTCAGAGATAGTGGAAGAGAGAGAGGGCGAGAGAGATGGAAACTTCTATGTGAATGAGACACAGCAATCGGTTGTCTCCCACAGATACCCCTGACCTGGGATCGAGACGGCAACTCAGGCAAAATCCCTTGATCGGGAATTCAAACCGAGACCCTTCAGTCCCCAGGGAGACATTAACCCTACAGCATGTCACAGCTGGGTGCTATGTGGGTGCCCAGTCTCAGCACTGGTGCTATAGCCTGAGGCCCAATCTTAGGTCACGGCTTCAGACCTCTCAGGGGAAGACCCCGCAGCTGAGAAATCCCTCGGTAACCTCGGGGTCCCGCCTGTGGGAGCAGGGCCAACCCCTTTCTCCTGTCAGCACATCCTCCCAGTTATGAGGTGGCTCCTCTCCCCAGTCCTTGGTTTAAAAGCTCCACTTCGTAGAGTCTGTAGGTGGTAATTCACGGTGGTTGATCACCAATTTACTTATAATTTCCACTTGGTTGTGGGAACTACTGAGAGTAAGATCCATCTACACCACCCTCACCTTCACCCCTCCCTCTGCATTTCTCTTTGTACAAACAGGAAACGTCAGCTGTGCTGCATGTGAGGATATTGCTACTAATGTAAAAACCTGTTAAAATGCAGAGACTTCAGTGGTAGCCAGAGAGTCATTGTTCGCGGGAGACTCTTGGAGAGACAGCTGTGTGGAGAGGAAGCCCAGACCTCTCCGAGGAATCAGCCGAAAACGCCACCTGCAGATGCTTTTGAAGTGGAAATACAGAGTTGTTGGGTCCTTAGCGACCCTTAGTTTCCTGAGAGTCTCTTGTAGCCCAGTCCTCAGTCTCCCTCAGGGAGGTTTGTGTCTGGCTCACACTGACCTCCCCTCACTGTGTGTTTTACAGAAATACACGGCCGAGTCCTCAGCTCTCAGGCTGTTCATTTGCAGATACACCGTGTTCTTGGCGTTGTCTCTGGAGATGGTGAATCGGCCCTTCACAGAGTCTGCATAGGATGTGCTACTTCCATCAGTATTAATGCGTGAGACCCACTCCAGCCCCTTCCCTGGAGCCTGGCGGACCCAGTTCATCCAGATGCTACTGAAGGTGAATCCAGAGGGTGCACAGGAGAGTCTCAGAGACCCCCCAGGCTTCACCACGGCTCCCCCAGACTCCACCAGCTGCACCTCACCCTGGACACCTGCAAACTCAAAGACGTCCTGGTCAGGAAACTCTCACACATCCACTGTTTCTCTCACTCATGTCCACTCACACACTCGGTGTCTCTTGTCCCCCATAAATTACCTCTTAAAATAGCAAGAAGGAAAACCCAGCTGAGCCAAGCCCCATGGTGTGTGGTCTGTGTTCAGTCCTGATCAGGGAATGAGAACTGTTGGGGATCCTGGGGCTGGGCTCCTGTCCCAGAGCTGCAGGGTCGGGGCTGATCTGGCTTTTATGAATAGAAAGTGCCCTATTTGCATGGCTTCCTACTATATAGGGACCCCGGGTTTAACCTACAGAGAAGGCAGTTCCTCTGTGCGGGTGAGAGTGTCCTGTGGCCTTGGGATGGCCATGAAAGATTTAATTATCTAAATACAGAATCATAAGTTTTCACTCAACCCAACAGACCATACCTGATCCTAGTGAGCCCAGGATCTGACCTCTGCTCCTCCACACTGCCCACGACTGTTCCCATAATCCAATTCCAAGGCAGAATGGGACCTGCCCAGCGGGGGCGCAATACCCCATGTATTTAAGAAGAGCATGAATGAAAGTCTGTATTCTGGTGTCATCCAGACTTCAGGGCTGGTGACAAGCACCTTCCTGGAAAATTGACCTCAGGGTGCAGGTCTTGTAAGAGGGGATTCCATGTACTTGGTGTGTTGGTGTCCTTGGCCCTGGGTATCTCTGGCTCCCTGACCTTCAAGGAGACCAACAAGACTGAGTGTTGAGAAGATGCTTTTCTATCCTGAGGACCCAGAGACACTAGGAAGTTAGAGAGATTCATGGAGCTGATGGGGTCCTCTGGGTTTCCAACAACCACAAGGACATTTACAGGATGTTTCTCTGCAAACACTAAGGAAAAACCTTAAAGAAAGTAATGAAATAAATAATTAGTGAAATAAATATAAGCCAGGACACCTATGACCAGTTTCTCTGCAGACACTAAGGAAAAACCTTAAAGAAAGTAATGAAATAAATAATTAGTGAAATAAATATAAGCCAGGACACCTATGACCAGTGCGATTGTGTGAATTTAAAGTGAATTTCTCATGTATGAGATGGAGACCTTTGCAGTTAAAATTCAGTCAATGCCATGGCGATTGCAGTGAAATTGATCCCATGGCCTGTATTTTGCGAAGTTCAATTATTACCGTTTAGGGTGTTTATTGTAAAAAGGGGACAGCTCTACATTTCCATACCATTTGGGTAACTGTTTTGTAGCACCTGCATGCAAGAAAAGCACATTAATGTATATTTTCAGAGTATGGACATAAAAACTGGACACAGACATTCTTGTAACCCCCTTCCTTGTGTGGGACATGAGCTCAGTGGATCCTGAGCACCCAGGGGTCCTGCGGGCACGTTTTCCTCCAAGACTGACAGAGGTTTAGAGGCCCCTCCTCTCATCCAGCTGCCTGTAGGGTCCCTTCCAGCAGGAGCACTATGGACCCTGCTGTTCACAGGACGCCCCCCTGACTTTTTTCCATCCACTGTCCCCTCCCGCTGCTCCTTGGCGGTCAATGCCCAGGGGTCTCTGCTGCATCCAGGTGAGCCCTGTGTCTGTCCTGTGGCTACGACCTTATTGCAAGAGCCTTGGACAGAATCTCCTTTCCAATTTAGCGACTGTCAGAAGAGCTTTTCTGTAGTAACAGAGAGAACACAGTGAAAGGGGCTCAGACTCAATAATCCACAGGCAGCAGACACGCTGAGGGACGTGCTCTGCTCCAACCCCTGCACCTTCAGGAGGGGGGATCCGAGAGCAGAGCCCAGGCCCGGGGTTGGGGTCTGAGCCTCAGAAGGCTGATCCCAGGCCTGTGTGGAGGGAGGAAGCTCAGGGGGATGTCACGGTTGCCTCAGGATGGTGATTTCTTCCTAAACTCCATTGATATCCTGGGAATGGAAATGTCAATAACTATCCTACACCTGCCTCTCAGCTGTACTTTAGGAGGTAAGTTGCCGTCTAGTATCCCAGGTCTACAGGTGGAGGGAATATTTTCTTGGGATGAATCCCCCGAAATTGCCACCCATACCTGACTTGTAGATGGGGTTGGAGACTTGTCAGAGGATGGTTTTGGGGGGATTTAGGACCTGAGTTCAGGATTTTGTGAGTCTGCATTTTGGGGGATGTAGGTTTGTGATGAAGGTAAGTGTCCTGAGGGATGGATGTGAGTCTGGGGAAGGTTGAGGGTGGCTGTGGTTGTCTGGCTCAGGCTGGGAGCCTGTGGAGGTTCTATGGAAAATGGGACCTTGTCAGGTTTGAATAATTTATAAGTGGTGACTATGGAGAAGATCCAAGAGCAAGTGTCAGAGGAAGAGGAATCCCCAGAGGACAACAGGGGCCCAGGGCTGCACCTGCACCTCCACCTGCACCTGCTCCTGGGCTGGATGCTCTAACTTCTGTCTCCTGAGTGCCCCCTGGTGTCCTGAGGGTCCCATGGTGTCCTGAGGCTCCCCTGCAGGACAGCCCCCCCACTTCCTCAGGAAGGTTTGTGTCTGGCTCCCACTGACCTCCCCTCACTGTGTCTCGCACAGTAATACACGGCCGTGTCCTCGGTGGTCACAGATCTCAGCTCTAAAGAGAACTGGTTCCTGGACGTGTCAGCAGTGATGGAGATGCGGCCCTGGAAGGCTGGGTTATAGCTGGTGCTTCCTGTCCAGTACCCCATCCACTGCAACCCTTTCCCAGGGCTCTGGCGGATCCAGCTCCAGTAGTAACTGCTGGTGACCGAGCCCCCGGAGACAGTGCAGGTGAGGGAGAGGGTCTGCGAGGGCTTCACCAGTCCTGGGCCCGACTCCTGCAGCTGCAACTGGGACAGGACACCTGGGGACAAGGGGCACCAGTCCCTGTCAGTCACGTGCAGTCACAATCCCCCCATAAATGATGCCTGACATCTGAGACCCTCACCTTGGGGGGCTGTCACCAGGCACAGGAGGAGACCCAGCAGGCTCATCTTCTTCTACACCAAGGCCCTGCCTTCCCCAGAGTCCTCAGCCCTGTGTGAGGAGGGAGCTGTGAGCCCCACAGCCCAGGGGAGCTTTTACCCTGGAGCCTGAAGGCACATTTGCATGTGGGGCAGCCTTTTCCTTATAAGTGCGGGGACTGAGGTCAGGCTGCCCTGGTCCTTCTGGGACCCTTGGGGGCATCTCTTCCCTGGACCTCACTCAGCATGTAAGTCAAGGATAGGGGGTCACCTGGTTTATGGGGAACATTGGAATTAAATTAAGGACAGACTCCCCTCTCTGAGCATAGGAAGGAATGATGGGGTGATGAGTAGGTTTTACTTTTAACTTTTGAAACACATTTAAAAGGGGTTAGCATCTGTAGAGACAGTTCCATAATTCCAACACTTCAATAAGTCTACAATAACCAAATTTTTATCGTCTTGTTATTTGAAAGTAATGTTTAACTTGGTGTAAAATATTTTAGAAAGCACAGCCATTTTTAAATCATGTTTTCTTCATTTAGGAGGATACTTTGATCTGAGTGACTTCTTCCAAGCACAGGATAAGGGGAGACCCTTCATTCTTGATGTTGGATCATTTTTTTATGGCGTTCAAACTCTGTGCAAACGTTTCCCTTATGCGAGCCCTTGGCATATAGCAGAGTCCCCAAACTAATCACATCACAAATAATCTTGTTTTAACCTGGAGAAAAGATTACAAATAAACACTGTGATTATGCATCTGCACCACTGAGCATCTTTCTAATGTGGAAATGATGTGGCAGTGTCCAAACGAGAAAGCCCCTGTCCTAGTGTGTGCCGTGCCCGATTGTGCTCGTCTGTAAGAATTGCTGCCCACATCGGGGCCTATGATCTCCCCCTGGAATCAACTGCTCCAGGACACGTGTACAAAGAATCAGAGGGAAAGTTTTCATAAAAAGGAAAAGAGAGGAGTTAAAAGAAGAGATGCCTTTGACAGTCACCAGTAATGACACACAGAAGAAATTAACCCTCACAGCCAGAGGAGGAATTAAAGTGCAGGAGGCTCATGTTCAGGGAATGGGAAGCCCCATCAGACACTATTTTCCTACAAAGTGTTCAGAGGTAGAATTAAGAGCAGAGTGTGAACCCAGAGCCCGTGGACAAGTGCTGGGGAGAGTGGAGGGTCTGTGTGGGCCCCTGGGACACAGAAGCATGGACCATAGAGACACAGGCAGAGCCCCCGGGCCATGGCCTTCAGGGGTCGGTGCTGACTGTGTAGCAGCTGCACTGCCTCATGTGCTGTGTTTCTCCTCTGGACCCTGATGGGAACCAGTTTCCTTCCCTGGGGATGGAGAAGTAGCTTTGTCATGACAGGTGTGTTTGGGTGAAGATGTGGGTAATGGTTTGTGAGCAATGAGAATGTTGTTGCTGGAAACCCTGCTGTCTGCATGGGGCCCGGGGAACCCTGTCTCCATGTCCCCACATGATGGGAGGGAACTGGAACAGGGGCCTGACTCAGGGCAACACTGGGGAAGCCACCTGGGATCACGAATGGGGGACGTAACCCAGACTGAGGACACACCACCCAGGGTTCCTGCTCCATTCGGCTCTGAGTCTCCTTGTTGTGTGATGGGTTCAAGTTTCCTCTCCTCACTTTCCTCTGAAATAGCCCCACACGTTCCCTAGAGTCATGAGACACTGTGGGGAGTGTGCAGGGCACCAGCCCCGTGTGTGCTGACCTCATAGCTCCCATCTCTCCTGGGCTCACTCTCTAGTTCTGTGAATCTCCTGGTGCCGTCTCCAGGGTTTCTATATAGAAGATCATGACGTCTGCATACAGGAAAGAGAGAACATCTTATGATTTTTTTTTTTATATACTTTTCATTTCTTTTCCTGCCTATTTATTCTGACAAGGACTTACAGTTCTGTTGATAGAAGTTGTCACACTGAGAACCTTGTCTTTGTTCTGGATTCAGAAGATAAATTCTCTTCTCTCCTATTGTAATTATGTCACTTGTTTGCTTCTTTCATGTGGCCTTTGTTATGCCGAGGGCCAAGCCTTGAATAACTAATTTATTTCATCTTTACTCATGAAAGGAATTTGAATTCTTAAATATGTGTCCTTTTATCTGTTTAAATGGAATATTACTTGTCCCTCATGCTCTGGGTGAGCTGTAGCACATTGACCGGTTACATACATTAAACCATCCTTGCCTTCCAGGTCCCTATCCCACTGGAAACATAAATGATCCTCTCAATGTGCTGTTGGCTTTCCTTGTATATTGTTGAGATTTTTTCCATTTATGCTCATTAGGGACCCGGCCTCTCTCTTTTTACTGTTCTTATTTGCCCTTAGTATGAGAGTACTGGTCACCTCAATAAATGAGTCTGAATGTCTTTTTTCTTCTTGAAAATTTTGCAAGTGTTTGAGAAGAAGCGATTGAGACAACACTATTTGTTTTGTGAAATTTGGTAGAATTTACCCTTGTAGCCACTCGAACGTGGAGTTTTCTTGTGGACAGGTTTGGATGAATACTTCAATCATTTAAATAAATACAAACACATCTAGGAATGTCAGGGTAAATTCTTAATTTAAGCAACAAAATAATGGACAGAGAAACACAACTGTTGATCTTCACAGGGTAATTGTAATTCCCACATGCACACCACAGGACTGAGCAGTGACCCCCTAACAGGTGTCTTAAGTCTGCACCCCTCAGGTCGACCTGAGCAACATGAACCTACAGGGGAGCAGCTCGAGGTCCCTGCCCAGGGAAAGACCTGCCTCTGTGAACTGCAGCCAGGGGCTGGTCTCTGCAGGCTCTGAGGTGGGCAGGACCAGCTCCCACCTGAGACTCAGCAAATGCATGTCTGCTCTTCCCCCTAAAGATGGAGGGATTTTCTGAAGAGGGGACAAAGTCATTCTCCTCAAGATTTCTGGGCATGGAGGGAACCAGATGGAAATGGGAGCAAGTCTTCTCAGCACATTTAAAAGTTCCTCCTGTGAGAGGCAACACTCAGCCAGGACACCCACAGAGTTAAGGGACAATGTACTTGGGATCAATGTGGAAATTACACTAGTTAGCAGACCACACACTTGTTTCTTGTCCCATCCAAGACAATGAACTAAAACCACACTTTCTTACAGAGATTTCACAAAATGACTTAGTCCTGAGTATGTACCTCATTTGCCTCCATCGCCAGGGAGCACAGAGAACATGTCCCAGCTGCAGGTCTCTGAAATCCAAGGTGGTTTGTGCTGCAGACACAGCTGTGCCCAACCCCCAGACCATGGCTGAGCTCGGCAGGGACACTAAGGCAGGGCCATGGCTGGGAGACCCAGGTGAAATCTGAGGGAAACACAGAGTGAAGAAATCTGTGACCCATGTGTTGGGAGGTCCTGAAGTGCAGGGAGCATTAGGCAAGTCCCACTTTTCGTGGACAGACTTTGACTGTGGGCTGATGGTTTCCCAGGCTTACCAAACCCTCTGCAATTTTCTCCCCACAAGTGATACACTCCCTTTCTGCACGTGACAATATTTCTACTAAACTAATAAATACTTCCAATGGAGACCCATCAGGGATAGGCACAGAGCCACAGGTGTGGAGACTATGGAGAGACTGTTGTGCAGAGAGGAAGCCCTGAGCCCTGGGAGGAAATAGCCAGAAACTCCACCTGCAGCTGCTTCTGAAGCTGAGACAGAGTCTGAGGCCTTGAGCGCCCCCTGGTGTCCTGGGGGCCCCCTGCAGCCCAGCCTACTGTCTCCTGCAGGGAGGTTTGTGTCTGGCTCACATTGACCTCCCCTCACCGTGTCTTTCACACAGAAATACACGGCCGAGTCCTCAGATTTCAGGCTGTTCATTTGCAGATAGAATGTGTTCTTGGCATTTTTTCTGGAGATGGTGAATCGGCCCTTCACAGAGGCTGCATAGTATGTGCTACCACCACCAAAACTAATGTATGAGACCCACTCCAGCCCCTTCCCTGGAGCCTGGCAGACCCAGCTCATGTCATAGCTACTGAAGGTGAATCCAGAGGCTGCACAGGAGAGTCTCAGAGACCCCCCAGGCTTCACCACGGCTCCCCCGGACTCCACCAGCTGCACCTCACCCTGGACACCTGCAAACACAAAGACGTCCTGGTCAGGAAACTCTCACATGTCCACTGTTTCTCTCACTTGTGTCCACTCACACACTCAGTGTCTCTTGTTCTCCATAAATTACCTCTTAAAATAGCAACAAGGAAAACCCAACTGAGCCCAAACCCCATGGTGACTGGTCTGTGTTCAGTCCTGATCAGGGAATGAGAACAGCTGGGGATCCCGGGGCTGGGCTCCTGTCCCAGAGCTGCAGGGTCGGGGCTGGGCTGTTTTTTATGAGTAGAGGGGGCCCTATTTGCATGTCGCCCTACTATATAGAGGGTGTTGGGCTGAGCCTATGGAGAGTCAGTACCTCAGTATAGGTGAGACTGTTCCAGGGTATTTCTTTGCCATGGGAGCTTTCCACTCACCAAACACAAATTATAGAGAGATTTGGGGTTTGTTGATGAGACCACATCTAGTAACTGCGACCCAGCATCAAGGCTCTGATCTTCCCCAGTAGCCCCCAGTGCTTCCGGAAACCATCCTCTGGACAGAGCAGGACCAGCCCATTGAGGGAGGGTACAGGACCCCTTGAGTATAATAAGAGCCTCAATGAGCCCCTGTATTCCAGTGTTACTTACACTTCAAGTCTGTATCTACCTGTAGTGTTAGAGTCCTCACTACAATGTAGAAGGTTTTGCATCACCTGTGAGGTGGTCCTAGGTCAGCTAAGGTGAGTCCGGTTCACTGAGATCTGGGAGGTATAACTGAAGCCTCCCTTGGGCTCTGGGCCACTGTCAAGTGACACAAGAAATTTGAGTGATGAGGGAAATCTGAGTGGCACAGGATGACAGGACTAATGGTCTGTTCCCTTTGTGCATCTCCTGTCCACAAGAACCCCCAGGTTCACTGGCCCAGAAGCCCTTCTGTGGGATCTCATGTCAGGAATCAGACTTCAGCCTTTTGGGGAGTAGTGATAACAGACAACAACCAAGAGCAATAGCACATCCATGACCAAGAATGTCAGTTGTGGTCAAGAGTGACCTCTCCTCTCTCCCTGGGAGGTGGGGCCTGAATTAGGTGGCTTCCTTTTCAGTGCCTGGAGGGGAGCCCAAGGTGGGGCCATGGTGACAGGTGGGTGTCCTGTCAGATCCTGATCAGCTCAGGTCCTGGAAAGAGGAGCTGGGTCAGCCTCTGGTCCCAACCTCTGGAAGCCCAGATATGGACGGAGAAGACACTGAAGACATTAGAGAAACATTGGATGGACCACTTCAGGTCACTGAATTCTGACCTTCTGACCTGTGACCCCGCAGAGCAGCCTTCCTTGCTTGGGGCTGCAGGCCCAGTCTGAATATTAATGCATTAAATTGGACTTTACAAAGTTAATTACTTGAGAGTTTAGCCAGTATGTTCAATTAGATTAGGCTCCTAGAAAATTTAACATGAATTATACTCAGATAGAAATGATCACAGTAAAGGGTGTGATAGAGACGCACAGGGAGGCTCCTGAGAGAGCTACTGAGGGAATTAAGTCCAGAGGTTGCACGTGGTCAGTTGGGACAAGGCTGTCAGGAGGCTGTGCAGACGGAGACAGAGCATAGGGGGAACCATCTCTGGTGACCTGAGATTTGGTCTCTAATGGGACCTGGAGCCGGACTGACCGTGTTCTTCTGAGACGATTCCCCGAGAACCAGAGTCACCCTCTCAGGTGGGAGAACTGGACTCTGCTCATTTGAAACACACTCTCCCTGCTTCCTGCAGCTTCTGAAGTGCCCTCTGAGCCGATGAGTTTGGAATCCTTCCCTCTTCCTGCATTTCTTGGAAGTGGTCAAGAAGGACTGTCTGAGGAGGTAGTTTATTTTCTCTGAAGTGTGTGTAGAACTCACCCTTGAATCCATTTGGACACGACCTTTCCTCCGCTTAGAGTTTTTGATCAGTACTTCATTTATTTTATAGAGTTTATACCAATCTGCAATGTCAGATTCAAATTCCTATATTAGCACCTATTAAGGGGACAGAGAAATACAAGTGTTGACCTTCAGAGAGTGTAGTAAGTGCTGAAATAATGGTGTGTGCAGACCACGTGTTTGTATCACATGCCATCCAAGAGAATGAACTCGAACACGCTCCCTGGTATAGAATTCATAAAGTGTCGTAGTCCCGAGAATGGGCCTCCCTCACCTCCAGCTCCAGCAGCACAAGGGACAGGCCCCAGCTGCTGGTCTCTGACGTCCACTGTGGTTTGTGCTGGGGACACAGCTGTGCCCGACCCCCAGACCTTGGCTGAGCTGGGCAGTGGCACCAAGGCAGGGCCACTGCTGGGAGACAGGAGTCACCTGAAGGAAGGTCCTGGCTCCAGCCACCTCCGAGGCATTTGTGGGGCCTTCAGGAACTGCAGGGGGTTTACACAAGGTCGTCCTCTTGTGGACACATTCGATCATATCTGACGGTTTCCTGGGCTCCCCAAGCCCCCTGGATTTTTCTTCCTCCCTAAGATACACTGTCTGTTTACACGAATAAATGTTTCTACCAATGGAGTAAATCTATTAAAATACAAAGCCATCAGTGGTAGCCACAGAGAGACAGGTGTAGAGACTCTTGGAGGAAATGTCCTATGGAGAGGAACCGGGACCTGGGGAGAAATGAGCCACAAACACCACCTGCCCCTGGTGCTGTGGGTGCAGCACAGAGCCTGCGGGTCCTGAGCGCCCCCTGGTGTCCTGATTGGGTGCTCAGCCCTGTCTCCAGTGGCTGCAGGGAGGGTTGTGTGTGGTTCACACTGACCTCCCCTCCTTTTGTCTGCTGCACAGAAATACGCGACTGAGTCCTCAGATTTCAGGCTGTTCATTTGCAGATACAGCGTGTTCTTGGCATTGTCTCTGGAGATGGTGAATCGGCCCTTCACAGAGTCTGCATAGGATGTGCTACTTCCACCAGGATTAATGTACGAGACCCACTCCAGCCCCTTCCCTGGAGCCTGGCAGACCCAGCTCATATCCCTGCTACTGAAGGTGAATCCAGAGGCTGCACAGGAGAGTCTCAGAGACCCCCCAGGCTTCACCACGGCTCCCCCAGACGCCACCAACTGCACCTCACCCTGGACACCTGCAAACACAAAGAATTTCTGGTCAGGAAACTCACACGTCCACTCTTTCTCTCACTCATGTCCACTCACACTCTCAGTGTCTCTTGTTCTCCATAAATTACCTCCTAAAATAGCAACAAGGAAAACCCAGCTGAGCCCAAGCCCCATGGTGAGTGGTCTGTGTTCAGTCCTGATCAGGGAATGAGAACAGCTGGGGATCCCGGGGCTGGGTTCCTGTCCCAGAGCTGCAGGGTCGGGGCTGGGCTGGTTTTTATGACCAGAGGGGCCTTATTTGCACGTCATCTTGCTATGTAGGGACTCTTGGGTTGGACACTGACATGAAGGACATTGTCTAAGAGTGTGACATGTCCAATTGTGCATGTCTGCTAAGAACTAGGGCCCACATCTGGGCCTGTGCAATTCTCATTGCACTTAGCTGCTTCCAGAGACCTGTACAAATTCCCAGGAAAGAAAATTGTCATAAAGAGAGTGGAGAATAGTTTGAAATGAGAGATGCTTTTCAGATTCAACAGTAATGACATAGGAGAAATCAACCATCACAGCCAGAGGAAGAAGTGAAAGTTCAGGGTGTTGATGTTCAAGGGACGGGAGCCCCATCTGACACTATTTCCCTCAAAGTGTTCAGAGGATGAATCAAGACCAGATTGTGAACCCAGAGGCGGTGGACAAGTGCTGGGGAGAGTGGAGGGTCTGTGTGGGCCCCTGGGACACAGAAGCATGAACCCTAGAGACACAGGCAGAGCCCCCGGGCCATGACCTTCAGGGGTCGGTGCTGACTGTGTAGCAGCTGCACTGCCTCATGTGCTGTGTTTCTCCTCTGGACCCTGATGGGAGCCAGTTTCCTTCCCTGGGAATGGAGAAGTAGCTTTGTCATGACAGGTGTGTTTGGGTGAAGATGTGGGTAATGATTTGTGAGCAATGAGAATGTTAGTACTGGAAACCTTGCTGTCTGCATGGGACCCGGGGAACCCTGTCTCCATGTCCCCACATGATGGGAGGGAACTGGAACAGGGGCCTGACTCAGGGCAACACTGTGGGAAGCCACCTGGGATCACGAATGGGGGCTTAACCCAGACTGAGGACACACCATCCAGGGTTCCTGCTCCATTCGCCTCTGACTCTCCTTGTTGTGTGACCAGTTCAAGTTTCCTCTCCTCACTTTCCTCTGAAATAGCCCCACATGTTCCCTAGAGTCATGAGACACTGTGGGGAGTGTGCAGGGCACCAGCCCCGTGTGTGCTGACCTCATAGCTCCCATCTCTCCTGGGCTCACTCTCTAGTTCTGTGAATCTCCTGGTGCAATCTCCAGGGTTTTCTACATGTAAGATCATGTCATCTGCGTACCGATGGGAAGTGATATTTTGTTCTGCTCCTCTCTGATTTAGACACTGTCTATTCTACTTTTTTAAAAATCTAATTATTCTGACAACGATATGCAGCTTGTGGAATAGAAGCAGTTACTGGGGTGCCCTAGTGTTGCTCTTCATGTTACAAGAATTGCTTTGAAATTTTCTCTGTGTAGCACAATTGCCGGAGCCCGCCGGCAGAGTCTAACGGTCCTGAGGAAGGGGTGAGGATGAAGAAAAGACAGACACGAAAAAGATGGGATCGGGAGGGCTGCAGCTCGTGACTCCTGCCAGCTGCCAGCCCCGAGTTTATTTCCCAGCTCAGTTTATACAGACACTGTCGATTATGCTAAATAGCACCCTGCCCTGCATTCCTTTACCTTGCCCCTATGAATGCTCTTGAGAGTAAATATCTTGCCTCCAGCAGGAGCTCAGATCTTATTAACTATCTTTGTCTCGGCTTCTAATGGGACCTTTTGGGGAGGATTGTCCTAGGCTAGGTGTGTGGCTTGACTGCCCTTTGATCCTTCAGGCTGGGACAGCATCCTGAAAAGCCTTTCTGGAATACATGGCCACAAGCTAAATCGGTATCCCCTTGGTGCCACAAGGACCGGGTCAGGAAGCAGTAGGGCACATCTGCAGCTCACCCAGGCAGCTCCTCCGTGCCTGGGGCCACAAGGGCTCCCCACACACAATGCTAACTGTTTTCTTTTCCAATGTACCATTTACTATACGGAGGTTCCTCACTTCTCTATGTAACGCATTTTGAATTTTGATCATAAAGAGGCTTTAATATAATCCATTGCCATTTATTTATATGCTGATACAGTTAGTCCTTCATGCTGGGGATGAGCTGTGGCACATTTACTGGTTCCCTGGGTTGCACCGTCCTTGCCTTCCTGGAGGATGACGCACTGATCATGGTGAATGACCCTCCAAAGGCCTGTTGAGTTTCCTAGTATCATTGAGGATTTTTGCATTTATGCTCATCAGGGACATGGCCTGTCAATTTTTGATTGCTCTTATTTGGCTTTGGTAGGAGTGTAGTGGTCACCTCAATAAAATAATTAGAAAGACTTTTGTCTTCTTGAAAGTCTTGGACGTGTTTGAGAAGAACTGACTGAGACAATACTATTTGTTCTGTGAAATTTGGCTAGAATTTACTCTTGTATCCACTTGAACATGGGATTTTCTTGTTGACAGGTTTAGATTAATACTTCAATTGTTTAAATAAACATGAACCCATCTAGGAATGTCAGGGGCAAATTCTTAATTTAAACACCAAATTATGGACTGAGAAATACAACTGTTGATCTTCACAGGGTGTGGACAGGGCATTGTAATTCCCACATGGACACACCTGGACTGAGCAGTGAAACCCTAACAGGTGTCCTAAGTCTGGACGCCTCAGGTCGACCTGAGCAACATGAACTGACTTGGGAACCAATAGAGGTCCCCGCCTAGGGAAAGACCTGCCTCTGTGAACTGCAGCCAGGGGCTGGTCTCTGCAGGCTCTGAGGTGGGCAGGACCAGCTCCTACCTGAGACTCAGCAACTGCATGTCTGCTCTTCCCCCTGAAGTTGGAGGGATTTTCTCAAAAGGGGACAAAGTCATTCCCCTCAAGATTTCTGGGTATTAAGGGAACATGCTGGACATGGGAACAAGAGTTCTCAGCACATTTAGCAATTCCTCCTGTGAGAGGCAAAACTCAGCCAGGACACCCACAGAGTTAAGGGACAATGTATTTGGGTCCAAGGAGGAAATTACAGTTGTTTGCCGACCACATGCTTATTTTATAAACCATCCAAGAGAATAAACTAAAATCACACTTTCTTACAGAGATTTCATAAAATGACTTAGTGTTGAGAATGCACCTCCCTGGCCTCCATCTCCAGGGAGCACAGAGAACATGTCCCAGCTGCTGGTCTCTGAATTCCAAGGTGGTTTGTGCTGCAGACACAGCTGTGCCCGACCCACAGACCATGTCTGAGCTTGAAAGTGACACTAAGGCAGGGCCATGGCTGGGAGACCCAGGCGTCATTGGAAGGGAACACAGAGTGAAGAAATCTGTGACCCATTTGTTGGGAGGTCGAGAAATGCAGGGAGCTTAAGGCAAGTCCCACTTTTTGTGGACCGACTTTGATTGTGGGCTGACGGCTTCCCCAGGTTCACCAACCCTTTTGCAGTTTTCTCTCCCACAAGTGATACAATCCTTTTCTGCACGTGAGAACGTTTCTACTAAACTAATAACTACTTTAAATGCAGACCCATTGGGGGTAGGCACAGAGCACAGGTCTGGAGACTCTGGAGAGACTGTTGTGTGGAGAGGAAGCCCTGAGCCCTCAGAGGAAACAGCCAGAAACTCCACCTGCAGCTGCTCCTGAAACTGAGACAGAGTCTGAGGCAGTGAGCGCCACCTGGTGTCCTGGGGGTCCCCTGCAGCCCAGCCTCCTGTCTCCTGCAGGGAGGTTTGTGTTTGGCTCACACTGAACTCCCCTCACTGTGTCTCTCTAACAGAAATACACGCCTGAGTCCTCAGATTTCAGGTTGTTCATTTGCAGATACAGCGTGTTCTTGGCGTTGTCTATGGAGGTGGTGAATCGGCCCTTCACAGAGTCTGCATAGTATGTGCTACTTCCATCAGGATAAATTAGACAGACCCACTCCAACCCCTTCCCTGGAGTCTGGCGGACCCAGCTCATGGCATAGCTACTGAAGGTGAATCCAGAGGCTGCACAGGAGAGTCTCAGAGACCCCCCAGGCTTCACCACGGCTCCCCCAGACTCCACCAGCTGCACCTCACCCTGGACACCTGCAAACACAAAGATGTCCTGGTCAGGAAACTATCACACGTCCACTGTTTCTCTCACTCATGTCCACTCCCACACTCAGTGTCTCTTGTTCTCCATAAATTGCCTCTTAAAATAGCAACAAGGAAAACCCAGCTGAACCCAGGCCACATGGTGACTGGTCTGTGTTCAGTCCTGATCAGGGAATGAGAACAGCTGGGGATCCCTGGGTTGGGCTCCTGTCCCAGAGCTGCAGATTCAGGGCTGGGCTGGTTTTTATGACCAGAGGGGGCCCTTTTTGCATGTCCTCCTGCTATATAGAGAGCTCAGGGGTGAACCTACAGATAAGTCAGTAACTCAGTGCAGGTGAGAGGTTTCTAGGGCATTTGGTTGCCCTGGTAGCTTTTCACCCACTAAATACAGAATTATAGGAGGTTTGGGGTTTGTTGATGAGACCACATCCAGTAACAGTGACCCAGGCTCAAGGCTCTGATCCTGCCACTGGCTCCCATTGCTCCCCTAAACCTACTCCTGACACAGCTGCACCTGCTCCGTGAGGGAGCAGAACCCCTTGTATATGTTGAGATCCTCAATGAGCCCCCCTGTATTCCAGTGTTACTCACACTTAAGGGCTGTATCCAGCTGTGGCCCCAGAGTCCTCACTGCCATGGAGAAGGTTGTGCATCACCTGTGAGGTGGTCGTAGGTCAGCTAAGGTGAGTCAGGTTCACTGAGATCTGGGAGGTACAACTGAAGTCTCTGTTGGGCACAGAAGTCTATCAAGTGACCCAAGAAATCTGAGTGATGAGGGGAACCTGAGTGACACAGGATGACAGGACCCCTGCTCTTGATACCATTGTCCACCTCCTGTCCCTCAACAATCCCCAAGTTCACTGGCCTTAGAAGCCCTTCCCTGGGATCTCATGTCAGGAATCAGAGAACATCCTATTGGGAGTAGTCATAACACACTTGCCAGTAGCCATAGCACACCCATGAGTAACAGGGTTCATGCTGGTCAGGAGAGACCTCTCCCTTTCCCTCTCCCTGGGAGGCGGGGGCTGAATTAGGTGGCTTCCCTTTCCATGGTTGGAGGGGTGTCCATGGTGGGGCCATGGTGACAGGTGGGTGTCCTGTAAGATCCTATCAACTCAAGTCCTGGAGGGAGGATCTGGGTCAGCCTCTGGGCCCAACCTCAGGAAACCCAGATATGAACAGAGATGGCACTGGAGACACTAGAGCAGCATTGGATGGACCACCTCACGTCACTGAGCTTTGACCTCTTGACCTCTGACCCAGCAGAGTAGCCTTCCTTGCTTGGGGCTGCAGTCTCAGTCTGAATATTAATGCATTAAATTGCACTTTACAATGTTAAGTACTTGAGAGGTTAGACAGTATGTTTCATTAGATTAAGCTCCTAGAAAATTTAACATGAAATATAATCCAATAGAAATGATCACAGGAAAGGGCGTGATAGAGATGCACACGGGAGGTTCCCGAGAGAGCTACCGGAGGGAATTAAGTCCAGAGGTTGCAGGTGGTCAGTTGGGACAAGGCTGTCAGGAGGCTGTGCAGAGGGAGACAGAGCAGAGGTGGACCCATCTCTGGTGACCTGAGATTTGGTCTCTAATGGGACCTGGAGCCGGACTGACCATGTTCACCTGAGATGATTTCCCGAGACCCAGAGTCACCCTCTCAGGTGGGAGAACTGGACTCTGCTCATTTGAAACACACCCTCCCTGCTTCCTCCAGCTTCTGAAATGCCCTCTGAGCCGATGAGTTTGGAATCCTTCCCTGTTCCTGCATTTCTTGGAAGTGGTCAAGAGGGACTGTCTGAGAAGGTAGTTGATTTTCTCTGAAGTGTGTGTAGAATTCATCCTTGAATCCATTTGGACACGAGCTTTCCTCCGCTTAGAGTTTTTGATGAATACTTCATTTATTTTTTAGACTTTGTACCAATCTGCAATGTCACATTTAAATTCCTGATTTAGCACCTATTATGGGAACAGAGAAATATAACTGTTGACCTTCAGAGAGTGTAGTAAGTGCTGAAATAATGGTGTGTGCAGACCACGTGTTTGTATCACATGCCATCCAAGAGAATGAACTCGAACACGCTCCCTGGTATAGAATTCATAAAGTGTCGTAGTCCCGAGAATGGACCTCCCTCACCTCCAGCTCCAGCAGCACAAGGGACAGGCCGCAGCTGTGGTTTGTGCTGGGGACACAGCTGTGCCCGACCCCCAGACCTTGGCTGAGCTTGGCAGTGGCACCAAGGCAGGGCCACTGCTGGGAGACAGGAGTCACCTGGAGGAAGGTCCTGGCTCCAGCCACCTCCGAGGCATTTGTGGGGCCTTCGGGAACTGCAGGGGGTTTACACAAGGTCTTCCTCTTGTGGACACACTTCCATGGTATCTGACGGTTTCCTGGGCTCCCCAAGCCGTCTGGATTTTTCTTCCTCCCTAAGATACACTGTCTGTTTACACGAATAAATGTTTCTTCCAGTGGAGTAAATCTATTAAAAAACAAAGCCATCAGTGGTAGGCACAGAGAGACAGGTGTAGAGACTCTTGGAGGAAATGTCCTATGGAGAGGAACCGGGACCTTGGGAGAAATGAGCCACAAACATGACCTGCCCCTGGTCCTGTGGGTGCAGCACAGAGCCTGCGGGTCCTGAGCGCCCCCTGGTGTCCCGATTGGGTGCTCAGCCCGGTCTCCAGAGGTTGCAGGGAGGGTTGTGTGTGGTTCACACTGACCTCCCCTCCCTGTGTCTGCTGCAAAGAAATACATGGCCGAGTCCTCGGGTCTCAGGCTGTTCATTTTAAAAGAGATTGTGCTTGTAGGGTTGTCCCTGGAGACTGTGAATCTTCCTTGGCTGGTACCACTGATTTTTTCCAGTTGGGCTACTCACTGTTGCCACCCACTCCAGCCCCTTCCCTGGAGCCTGGCGGACCCAGTGCATGTAGTAGCTACTGAAGGTGAATCCAGAGGATGCACAGGAGACTCTCAGAGACCCCCCAGGCTTCACCACGGCTCCCCCAGACTCCACCAGCTGCACCTCAGTCTGGACTCCTGCAAACACAAAGACGTCCTGGTCAGGAAACTCTCACACATCCACTGTTTCTCTCACTCGTGTCCACTCACACACTCGATGTCTCTTGTCCCCCATAAATTACCTCTTAAAAAAGCAAGAAGGAAAACCCAGCTGAGCCCAAGCCCCACGGCGAGTGGTCTGTGTTCAGTCCTGATCAGGGAATGAGAACAGCTGGGGATCCCGGGTCTGGGCTCCTGTCCACAAGCTGCAGGGTTGGGGCTGGGCTGGTTTTTATGAGCAGAGGGGCCCCTATTTGCATGTCCTTCTGCTATAAAGGCAGCTCTGTGGTTGGACCCTGACATTAAGGACACATCCTAGTCTGTGACATGTCCTTTTGTGCATGTCTGTAAAAATTACTCCTGATGTCCTGTCCTCTGACCTCCTCACTGCCCTCAAAGCCTCCAAGAGACCTGTAAAAACAATCAGGAGAGAAAATGCCATTAAAGAAAAAGTGAGGTGTTTAAAATGAGGGATGGCTTTTAGAGTCTCCAGTAATGAAAAGATGAGAAATCATCCCTCAAACCCAGAGGAAGAATGAAAAGTGCAGGCGGCTCATGTTCAGGGGACGGGAAACTGCACCTGACACTATTTCTCTACAAAGTGTTCAGAGGATGAATTAAGACCAGAGTGTGAACCCAGAGCAGGTGATCAATTTCTGGGGAGAGTGGAGGGTCTGTGTGGGCCCCTGGGACACAGAAGCATGAACCATAGAGGCACAGGCAGAGCGTCCGGGCCATGACCTTCAGGGGTAGCTGCACTACCTCATGTGCTGTGTTTCTCCTCTAGACCCTGATGGAAACCAGTTTCCTAACCTGGGGATGTAGAAGTAGCTCCGTCATGAGCAGGTGTGTCTAGGTCAAGATAAATGCAATAGCTTTGCATATTTCGTGCCAGTCTCTTCTGCCCAGAAATGTTTCTCTTGAGAGATCTGCTGACAGCCTTATGGAGGCTGCCTTGTAGGTAATTAACTGCTTTTCTCTTGCTGCATGTAAAATTCTGTCTTTGTCATTGACCCTTGAAACTACTCCTGACACAGCTGCACCTGCCCCGTGAGAGAGCAGAACTCCTTGTATGTGTTGAGAGCCTCAATGAACCCCTGTATTCCAGTGTTACCCACCCTTCGGGATTGTATCCAGCTGTGGCCCCAGAGTCCTCACTACAATGGAGAAGGTTGTGCATCACCTGTGAGGTGGTCCTAGGTCAGCTAAGGTGAGTCAGGTTCACTGAGGTCTGGGAGGTACAACTGAAGTCTCTGTTGGGCTCTGGGCCACTATCAAGTGACAGAAGAAATCTGAGTGATGAGGGGAATCTGAGTGACACAGGATAACAGGACCCATGCTTTTGATACCATTGTCCACCTTCTGTCCCTCAACAATCCCCAAGTTCACTGGCCTTAGAATCCCTCCCCTGGGATCTCATGTCAGGAATCAGACAACATCCTATTGGGGAGTAGTTATAACAGACACTAGCCAGTAGCAATAGCACACCCATGAGTAACAGGGTCCGAGCTGGTCAGGAGTGACCTCTCCCTCTCCCTCTCCCTGGGAGGTGGGGCCTGAATTAGGTGGCTTCCCTTTCAATGGCTGGAGGGGAGCCCATGGTGGGACTATGGTGACAAGTGGGTGTCCTGTCAGATCCCCATCAGCTCAGGTCCTGGAGGGAGAAGCTGGTTCAGCCTGTGGGGCCCAACCTCAGGAAGCTCAGTTATGAATGGAGATGGCACTTCAGACACTGGAGCAGCATTGGACGGACCACCTCGGGTCACTGAGCTCTGAACTCCTGACCTCTGACCTGGCAGAGCAGCCTTTCTTGCTTGGGGCTGCACGCTCAGTCTGCATGTTAATGCATTAAATTATACTTTAGAGTGTTAATTACTTGAGAATATAGCCAGTATTTTTCATTAGATTAGGCTCCTAGAAAATTTAACATGAGATATAATCAAATGGAAATGATCACAGAAAAGGGCGTGATAGAGACGCACAGAGGAGTTTCCTGAGAGAGCTACCGGAGGGAATTAAGTCCAGAGGTTGCAGGTGGTCCGTGGGGACAAGGCTGTCAGGAGGCTGTGCAGAGGGAGACAGACTACAGGGGGAACCATCTCTGGTTGCCCCTGCTCCACACAGGGACCCCACCAGCCCTCACTCGCTGACACAACACAACCTGAGCCAGTCCCCTGTCCTGCTCTCTGAGGTCATTTCTCCTGATTGATGGGCCCGCCGGAACCTCCTGAGTCCTCAATTATGTCGGAACTGAGGGTCCTCTTGTCCCCTGGTGACTGTGGCATTATCACACTCATTGTCTGAAGCCACTAAGGGTGGGAGGCCCTCCTGGTGTGCAGAGAGCCCACGGCATTGTCACTGTGTGCAGGGAGCTGGGACTATGGCCCCCAAGGCCTGTCACCTTCTTTGAGATTGACCAGCAGTTTGGTGCTGAGTCTTCTGTTCTGTGTCCCGACCATGGCTCTGGACAAGATCGAGGAGCAAAATTCAGAAGCCGAGGAAGCTGCTGAGTCAACAGGGACCCAGGACTTCACCTCTCCTGCACCTACTCCTGGGCTGCATGCTCTTATCTCTGTCTCCTGAGCACCCCCCGGTGTTCTCAAACCTCTTGCACCCCGGCCCCCCTCAGTCCCTCAGGGAGGCTTGTGTCTGGCTCACGCTGACCTCCCCTCACTGTGTCCCTCACACAGTGTTACAGGGGAAGGTAGGACCCCTTGTAGTTGTCCCCGAGACCCCTCCTACCACCTTCGCGTTCCTGGATTTGTTCTTCTTGCTCTTCTGGGTGGTGTTTTCTGGTTCCTCATGTTCCAAATTGCTGATGGGATTCTCAGTGTCCTCTGCTCTGGTCTCGATTCCCGTAAATTATTCTTCCTCTCAGTCCTGTGGCCTTCCCTTCTGACTGGTGCTTTATTATGTGACCGATGGTCTCACTAGTTTCCTTAATGGTCTCACTCAGGTCCCGGAGCATCCTTATAACCACTGTTCTGAATTCCCCTAGGGCTTGCTTGGCTCTATCTCATTTAGGTCCTCTTCTGGAGATTTCTTCTGCTCTTCCCTTTGTGACATGTTTCTTTGCCTCCACATTTTGGCTGCTTCTGGGTATTTGTTTCTATGTATTAAGTAGAGCTGCTGTGTCTCCTGGAATTGGTAGAGTGGCTGTGTGCAGTAGGTGTCCTGTAGGGCCCAGTGGCTCAGCCTCCCCAGTCCCCTGAGCTGGGCCTTCTAGGTGCTGCCCTGTGTGGGCCGTGTGCAGTGTCCTACTGTAGTTGAGCCTTGGTTGCTGTTGGCATCACTGGGAGGAACTGACCCCCAGGCCAACCGGGTGTGAGGGCCAGCTGCTGCACTAGAGACACCCCCATGGAGCAGGATTACTTCAGTGGAGCTTTGGTGATCACCAAGTGGGCTCCTTGAGTGTCACTCGTGGATGTGGCAGGGCAGTAATCCAGCGTGGTCGAGTCTGACCACCAGGTGCACTGTCTCTGGGGCCTCCCGGGAGGCGGAAAGTCAGCCTGTGTCTGTGCCTTGCCCAGGACCACCCAGCATGAGCTCCACATCAGGCCCTATATGGCTGGTGCTTGTGCTGGGCTTGGAGGTGTCCAGTTGAGGCCAAGCTATCAACCAATGCAGCTGCCACTAGCGACAGGCCTGGGGCCACTTATCAAGGTGTATGGGGACTGCTGCTGGTGCTTGTTTGAGAGGTTTAGGAAAGTCCTGAGGATGATGGTAGAAAGGCCACTTGCATAGAAAAGCCCCTTGAAATGGCCTGGATGAGCCTGCAGGTGGGGAGGGGCAGGTTCTACCACCAGTATTACTAATGCGTGAGACCCACTCCAGCCCCTTCCCTGGAGCCTGGCCGACGCAGTGCATGTCATAGCTACTGAAGGTGAATCCAGAGGCTACACAGGAGTGTCTCAGAGACCCCCCAGGCTTCACCACGGCTCCCCCAGACTCCACCAGCTGCACCTCACCCTGGACACCTGCAAACACAAAGACGTCCTGGTCAGGAAACTCTCAGACGTTCCCTGTTTCTCTCACTCATGTCCACTCCCACACTCAGTGTCTCTTGTTCTCCACAAATTACCTCTTAAAATAGCAACAAGGAAAACCCATGTGAGCCCAAGCCCCATGGTGAGTGGTCTGTGTTCAGTCCTGATCAGGGAATGAGAACAGCTGGGGATCCCGGGGCTGGGCTCCTGTCCCAGAGCTGCAGGGTCGGGGCTGGGCTGCTTTTCATGAGCAGAGGGGCCCTATTTGCATGTCCTTCTTCCATATGAGCATTTCTGGGCTGGAACATACAGAAAGGGCAGTTCCTCTGTGCGGATGAGAGTGTCGTGTGGCTTGGGATGTCCCTGGGAGATTTTAATTAACTAAATAAAGAATTCCAAGGGTTTATTCTTGTCCAACAGACCATATGTGGTACCAGTGAGTTGAGTATCTGGTTGGGCCCCTCCACACTGGCCCCTGCTGCTCCACTAAGCCATCTTAAGGGCAGATAGGGGTCCTTCCAATGAGGGTGCAGAAGCCCATGTATTTAATGAAAGGAAGAATGAAAGTCTGTCTTCTGGTGTTAGCCACACTTCAGGGCTGGAGACAAGCACCTTCCTGGGAAAGAGACCTCAGGCTGCAGGTCTTGGAGAGTGGACTCCGTGTACGTGGTGTGTTGGTTTCCCTGGCCCTGAGCATCTCTGGCTTCCTGACCTTCAAGGAGACAAACAAGACTGAGTGTTGATTAGATGCTTTTCTATCCTGGGGACCCAGAGACACTGAGAAGTTAGAGAGATTTATGGAGGTCATGGAGGGCTGTGTGTTTCCAAGAACCAGAAGGACATTTACAGGGGGGTCTCTCTGCCTAGTTATGAATATCCTTCTAGAAAATAATAAAATCAATAATTAGTGAAATAAATTTAAGTCAGGATACCTATAATCAGTGAGGTTGCTCGAACTTCAGGTTAATTACTCCTCTAGGAGATGGAGGACTTTGCAGTGTAAATTCAGTCAATGTCATGCTGATAGGAGTTAAGTTGATAACAGCCAGGTGTTGGCCAGTTTGGTTATTAGAATTCTGAGAGTTTATTGTGAAAAGAGGACAGGTGTGTCTTTCTATAGTGTTTAGATAACTGTTTTGTTGAATCTACATGTAATAAAAATATTCTCAGTGCGGCTGGTGTGGCTCAGGTGTTGAGTGTCCACCTATGAACCAGGAGTTCGTGGTTTGATTCTTGACAGGACCACATGTCCTGGTCGCAGACTCGATTCCCAGTAGGGGGCGTCTCAGGGGCAGCCCTTCAGTGACTCTCTCTCATCATTGATGTTTCTTTCTCTCTCTCCCTCTCTCTTTCTCCCTCTGAAATGAATAAAAATGTGTTAAAATATATTTTCAAAGCATGGACATAAAACCTAAACTTTAGACATGCCCCTAACCCACGTCCTCATGTGGGACATGAGCTCAGTGCATCCTCAGCACCCAGGGTTCATGAGAGCCCATTTTCCTGCAAGGCCCACAGAGGTCTAGAGACCCCTCCATTCATCCAGCTGCCTGTCGGGTCCTTTCCAGCATGAGCACTATGGACCTGCTGTTCAGAGGACATCCCCTAGGTTCACTGGCCATAGAAGCCCTCCCATGGGTCCTCATGTCAGGAATGAGACATCAGCCTCTTGGGGAGTAGTGATAACAGACACTGTTTAATAGCAATAGCACACCCATGTGCAAGAGCGTCACCGGAGGAACCACGATGATGGTGTGTCTGTAAGAGAGATGATCATGTCATTGTGCAGGGCCCCTGTCTCCGGCTATCATCTTCATCATCACCATTATCATCATCATCATCACCATCACCATCTTCACCATCATCACCATCACCATCATCTTCATCATCACCATCATCACCATCACCATCATCTTCATCATCACCATCATCTTCATCATCACCATCAAGATCATCACCATCACCATCATCTTCATTAGCACCATCACCATCACCATCATCACTATCACCATCATCATCACCATCATCACCACATGTTTTCTGGGTCTTAAGAGGCATAAGTAGTCAGGCCCTATCTCTTGATGGCTGATGCTGACACGTCAGGGTTCACCCCTCTTCCATCTCCTGCACACGTGTGAAATCTGAAGAGAAAGTGGGGAACCCCTTGTGTCCTGCAGGTGGGACATACAAACCACACACATGCACCCTGTGAATAGGACCCACTTGGTCTCCACTCCTGATCCACAGGGAAAACCAGAACCAGTGTCATCACCTGGCGAATCCAACCATTTCCTGCTGAACAGCCTGTACTCTCTCATCAGCACCCCCATGAACTGATAAATCTTTGACTCGTCCTTCTGTGTGTGTGACATCATCAGCCTAGACAACCATTCCCCAGGAGGGTGGGTCCCTCTGCCTCTACCTGGTGTCACCTTCTCTTGGTGGTGTGAGCATGATGCCAAGTCAGGACCGTCACCTCCACGACCTCTCTTCTCTAGCTTTGGGATCACATCCCTCGGTACCCTCTCTCCAGCACCCAGGTTTCCTGCTTCTGTCTGGTTGGGACCCTCAGATGTGTGGAGATGAGCTGCAGGGTGCAGTCATCAGAGCCTCCTGTTAGATTTAGGTGTTGTGGGTAGAAGATTTGATGATTAATTGTCATTTGGACACAAGAGTGTCTGAGACTCTGCCTGTTGTCCCCCTGAGAATCTTGGTTCTCTTTACTGCAGACTTCACAGCCGTCTGGGCTCACACAGCCTTCCCCTCACTGTGTCCCTCCCACAGTAATGCCCGGCTGGGTCACTCGCCTTCAGTCTCCTCCACTGCGGGTACCTGGTGCTGATGGAGTTGTCTGTGGAGATGCTGACCTGGCCTTGGAAGGAGGGCTGTATCTTGTGTGCGAGTCACCAGGACAGATCATTCCCATCCACTCCAGGCTCTTCCCAGGTGACTGGCCCACCCAGCTGACCCAGTAGCTGGTGAAGCTGTACCCAGAAGCCCTGCAGGAGATCCTCAGAGACTCCCCAAGTCTTTTCGTTTATGCCCCAGACGGCACCAGCTGCACCTGGGCGCAGACACCTGTGTGGGAGAGCATGACTCAGGTCAGGGCTGCCTCCTGCCCTCTCTCCTCTGTGACCCCAAAACGTGGCCTGTGACTTGCTTGGGAGGACAGCCAGGAGCTTAGTGAGGATGGTGGGAGAGCCCATCCTGTACGAGGACAGTGAGGGACACAGCTGAGGACCCAGCTGGGTGGGGAGGGACACTGCACTGTGGAGGGGGACCCAAGATTTAAACTGATGGTGCCCCAACATGGGTTTGCATATTAACTGCCCTGCCCTCCAGGTGACACTTCTGATGGTTCTTAACCAGAAGTTCCAGGGCTCAGGGAGAGGTGCTGGTCTGAGCCTCCCCAGAGGGAAGGTGACACTCTCACCCAGACTGGTCCTGGCAGAAGGACACCCCCATTAGAATCTAGGTGAATTCTGCTTGGGACTGATTCTCACCTCCCAGGTGGACGTGGTCTGAAGTGATCACCTAGACGCCAACCTGTGGTGGGTATATCTCGGGCTGGGGCGGAGGGGGCAGGCAGGACTGATGTGTTTCATAATCGGCTGAGGCTCTCAGTGGGAGGAGTGCTGAAGGAAACCTCCATTCTCACAGATATTCATGAACAAGAAGGCAGCCTGGGTTCAGGGATGTTCCATGGAGATTTTCTGTAGGAGAGACAGGGGCCAACTCTGAATACAACAAGGACATGTTGGAATCAGGGTTGGGGAGCAGGGTGGGGTCAGTGGATGGAAAAGTACTAAGGGACCAGCAGGGGTGAGAGGACTGGTCAATCCTCCTGACAGGCTTCTTGCTGAAGACAGGCCAGGGTGATTCCCCGTCACCTGGGGTGTTGCTGGGTGGGGACCCAATGAGGCATCCAGGGTGATCATATACTAAGTGCAGGGGTTTCTAGCCAAACCAACCTCCCAGGGTTCTTGCTAATATTGGGCTGTGCAAAGCTGGACCTTAATGTGCAGAGGTTGCAGCCTAGTTGGGAAGAGATTCCGAGGGGCCTGACGGAAGCTTGGTCAACGAGGGGCCCTTTCCATCACTTTCAATATTTCCTGCCTGTCTCTTCTGGCCTGAAATGTTTCTCTTGAGAAATGTGCTGACAGTCCAGTGGGAGCTGCCTTGTGGGGAAGTAACTGCTTTTCTCTTCCCTCTTTTAAAATCCTCTCCTTGTTCTCAACCTTTGACACTGTAATTGTGCGGTGTCCTGGTGTGAACCTATTTGGGTTCGTCTTCTTTGGGACTCTGTGTGCTTCCTGGATTTGTGTGTCTTTCCCCTTCAGCTAGTTAGGAAAGTTCTTGTCATTATTTCATCAAATCTGTTCTCAATCACTTGGTCTCTGTGTTCTCCTGCTGGAATTTCTATGATGTGGATATTGTTTTATTTAATGATTCCCAAAGTTCCCTTAAACTACCTCATTCTTTTAAAATGTTTATGTTTTTTGCTTCTGCGATTGTACATGTTTTCTACCCTTTCATTCAAATTCCTGATACAATCCTGTGCTGCATCCAACCTACTTTTTATTCCTTCCAGTGTTTTCTTTTTTATAAATCCTTACATGAAGTTATTTTTTCCATTGCTTTTCAGAGACAGTGGAAGTGAGAGAGAGAGAGATGGAATCATCCATGTGAAAGAGACACAACAATTAATTGTCTCCCACAGACAACCTGGACCTGGGATCCAGACTGCAACCAAGGTAGAAGGCCTTGACAGGTAATTCAACCCCAGACCCTTCATTCCATGGGCAGAGGGAAGCCCTACAGCATTTCACAGCTGGGCGCTATGTGGGTGCCTAGTCTCAGCTCTGGTGAGCTGGGCTGTGGCATATTTTTGGGTCACGGTTCCAGACCTCTCAGGGGGAACCTCTGTCCTAATATATCCCTTGGAAATCCCAGCCTGTCTCCCATGGGAGCAGGGCCAACCCCTTTCAGCTGTCAGGACTTCCTTCCAATCCTGAGGTGGCTCCTGCTCCCAATTCTTGGTTAAAAGTCTCCTCTTCAGAGAGTCTGTAGTTGGTAATTCATGGTGATTGATCCCCATTCTGTGGTCATTCCCACTTGGTTCGGGGAGCAGCTGAGAGAAAGGTGCACCTACTCCTACATCACCTTGACCTCGCCCTCTGCATTTTAGTTCCTACAAACAGGATATGTCCCCTGTGTTTCATGTGAGGACTTTGCTGCTAATATAGTAAAACTGTTGAAATGCAGAGCCATCAGTGGTAGCCAGAGATTCACAGGTCTAGAGACTCTTGTAGAGACTGTTCTAAGGAGAGGAAGCTATGAGCCCTCAGAGGAATCAGCCTTAAACACCACCTGCAGATGCTGCTGAAGCTGAAACATAGAGTGGTGGTTCCAGTGCGCCCCTGGTGTCCTGAGCGCCTCCAGGAACCCATCCCTACCAGAGTGGAGGCTGCTAGAAAAGTACCCATAAATCTGGACGTGACTTTGGAACTGGGTGAAGGGAGGATGGTGGACTTGTTTTGAATCACACAAGAGAAATATGCCTGGTTCTCATGGAAAAAGTGTTACTGGACCTATGGGTTTAGCACCTCTTCCAGTGACAACCCAGAAGGAAGCACAGGGCAGGATGGAGACAACTTATTTCATCCTAGGAAATCCCTGAAAAATTATGAACAGGAGCTGCTTAGAAATAAAAACGTTAATGATGCTGCAGGATGGGACCTAGTGACATAAGGAATGGTCATTGCAAACTGGTGGGAATGAGATTCCCTGTTATCTACACTCATCCTCACAGTGTCTCTGTCTACAAGGTGACAACTCCACAGGTCTAAGGGAATAGCACTTGGGTATCGTTGGGGTCATTACTCACATGGTCTCTTTATGGGTCACCCAGGAGCATAATTCATCGGGGTCTCGCTTATGAATCTCTCAACTCAAAGAGGGAAGAAGGGACACCCCTCCCAAGAGGACGTAAGGTCATTGTGTTTCTGTAGGATGGGTCATGATATTATTGGGCCAGAGCCTGTGTCTCAGTCCAACAGTGTCCTCATCATCATCACCATCATCACCATCATCACCATCATCACCATCATCATCATCACCATCATCATCATCATCACCATCATCACCATCATCATTGCCATCATCATCAGCATCATCACCGTCATAATCACCATCATCATCATTTACTTATTTATTAGCATTTTTCTCATGTTCTGTAGACCTTGTATTGTACACACATAATGAGCCATTATCTCAATTTTTGCTTATTTTTATAATCGTTCATTGAAATTTGTAGCCAGACTCTATTTTCCTTCTCCTGTGAGTGCTCACAACTGATGGCTCATACCGCCCTCTTCTCCGTCTGCCCTAGTTGGGAATCTGATAAGAAAGGTGGGGTCTCCTCTGTAGATGTCCTGGGGAGATGAAAGCACACCAGCCCCTGGGAGCAGAATTCCTCCCTCCCCACCACCTCGCCAAGGTCAAAGCCCTGAGTCAGTCCCCTCTCCAGGCTCCACGAGAGCCCCCCTGACTTGCTGAAGGGCCTTCCCTGTGCTTCCCAGGGATTTAAACTCTGTACGTGATAAACATCCTGTCCCTTGGTTGTGGGTTTGTCCTAAACCTGGACATTTGCACCATGTTGTCCTGGGTCCCCCTCCCTCTGCCTGATGTCGCCTAGTCTTGGTGCTGTGAGCATGACGACAGGTCAATGAGTGTCACCACCCGGTTTTTCTTCTCTAGCTTTCTGTTCACACCCCTCAGGTGCCTGCTGTCCTGAACCCACGTGTTCTGCTGCTGGATAGTTGGGACCCTGAGCTGTGAGGGGCTGAGCTGCTCTGGGGAGTCAGCAAAGCCCCCTGTTTGGTTTAGGTGACAGTGGTCAGAGGATTTCACGATTAATTTCATTTGGGGAAACGAGTCCCTGAAAGAAGACACTCTGCCTATTGTCCATGCAAGAAAGTCGTCTCTGTTTACAACAGACATTTCTAGATGACAGACCTCAGAGGAAACTGCAGGATCAGGAATCCACAGAGTTTACTGAGGGAAACTGTGACCTGAAGAGGAAACCAGCCAGGAAACAGCCCAAACCGCCCACTGCACCTGCTCCTGGAGGGTCCTTGTGCTCAGGGCCCGAGTGTAGTTGGCGGCAGTAGACTCTCCCGCAGCAAGATTTTTGTCTTGGCTCACACTGACCTCCCCTCACTGTGTCCCTCGCACAGAAATACACGGCCGAGTCCTCAGATTTCAGGCTGTTCATTTGCAGATACAGCGTGTTCTTGGCGTTGTCTCTGGAGATGGTGAATCGGCCCTTCACAGAGTCTGCATAGTATGTGCTACCACCAGTATTACTAATAGCTGAGACCCACTCCAGCCCCTTCCCTGGAGCCTGGCGGACCCAGTCCATGCCATAGCTACTGAAGGTGAATCCAGAGGCTGCACAGGAGAGTGTCAGAGACCCCCCAGGCTTCACCACGGCTCCCCCAGACGCCACCAGCTGCACCTCACCCTGGACACCTGCAAACACAAAGACGTCCTGGTCAGGAAACTCTCACACGTCCACTGTTTCTCTCACTCATGTCCACTCCCACACTCCGTGTCTCTTGTTCTCCATAAATTGCCTCTTAAAATAGTAACAAGGAAAACCCAGCTGAGATCAAGCCCCATGGTGAGTGGTCTGTGTTCAGTCCTGATCAGGGAATGAGAACAGCTGGGGATCCCGGGGCTGGGCTCCTGTCCCAGAGCTGCAGGGTCGGGGCCTGGCTGGTTTTTATGGCCACAAGGGCCTTATTTGCATGTCTTCCTGCTATATAGAGAGCTCAGGGGAGAACCTACAGATAAGACAGTAACTCAGTGCAGGTGACAAGTTTCTAGGGCATTTGGTTGCCCTGGTAGCTTTTCACCCATTAAATACAGAATTATAGGAGGTTTGGGGTTTGTTGATGAGACCACATCTGGTAACAGTGACACAGCCTCAAGGCTCTGATCCTCCCATTGGCTCCCATTGCTCCCCTGAAACTACTCCTGACACAGCTGCACCTGCCCCGTGAGAGAGCAGAACTCCTTGTATGTGTTGAGAGCCTCAATGAGCCCTTGTATTCCAGTGTTACCCACACTTCAGGGCTGTATCCAGCTGTGGCCCCAGAGTTCTCACTACAATGGAGAAGGTTGTGCATCACCTGTGAGGTGGTCCTAGGGTAGCTAAGGTGAGTCAGGTTCACTGAGATCTGGGAGGTACAACTGAAGTCTCTGTTGGGCACAGAAGTCTATCAAGTGACAGAGGAAATCTGAGTGGTGAGGGGAATCTGAGTGACACAGGATGACAGGACCCATGCTTTTGATACCATTGTCCACCTTCTGTCCCTCAACAATCCCCAAGTTCACTGGCCTTAGAAACCCTCCCCTGGGATCTCATGTCAGGAATCAGAGAACATCCTATTGGGGAGCAGTTATAACAGACACTTGTCAGTAGCCATAACACACCCATGAGTAACAGGGTTCGAGCTGGTCAGGAGTGACCTCTCCCTCTCCCTCTCCCTGGGAGGCAGGGCCTGAATTAGGTGGCTTCCCTTTCAATGGCTGGAGGGGAGTCCATGGTGGGGCCATGGTGACAGGTGGGTGTCCTCTCAGATCCCCATCAGCTCAGGTCCTGGAGGGAGGAGCTGGGTCATCCTCCTGGGCCTGACCTCAGGGAGCCCAGTTATGAATGGAGATGGCAGTGGAGACACTAGAGCAAAATTGGATGGACCACCTAAGGTCCCTGAGCTCTGACCTCCTAACCTCTGACCCGCCAGAGCAGCCTTTCTTGCTTGGGGCTGAGGCTCAGTCTGAATATTAATGCATTAAATTGGACTCTACAATGTTAAGTACTTGAGAATATAGTCAGTATTTTTCATTAGATTAGGCTCCTAGAAAATTTAACGTGAAATATAATAAAATGGAAATGATCATCGAAAAGGGCATGATAGAGACGCACAGGGGAGGTTCCTGAGAGAGCTACCGGAGGGAATTAAGTCCAGAGGTTGCAAGTGGTCCGTGGGGACAAGGCTGTCAGGAGGCTGTGCAGAGGGAGACAGAGCAGAGGGGGAACCATCTCTGGTTGCCCCTGCTTCACACAGGGAACCCACCAGCCCTCACTCCCAAACACAACACACCCTGAGCCCGTCCCCTGTCCCGCTCTCTGAGGTCATTGCTCCTGGTTGATGGTCCTGCCCAGACCTCCCGAGTCCTCGATTATGTCGGAACTGAGGGTCCGCTTGTGCCCTGGTGACTGTGGCATCATCCCACTCATTGTCTGAAGCCACTATGGGTGGGAGGCCCTCCTGGTGTGCAGAGAGCCCACGGCATTGTCACTGTGTGCAGGGAGCTGGGACTATGACCCCCAAGGCCTGTCACCTTCTTTGAGATTGACTAGCTGTTTGGTGCTGATTCTTCTGTTCTGTGTCCCGACCATGACTCTGGACAAGTTCCTGGAGCAAATGTCAGAAGCAGAGGAAGCTGCTGAGTCAACAGGGACCCAGGACTTCACCTCCCCTGCACCTGCTCCTGGGCTGGGTGCTCTGATCTCTGTCTCCTGAGCACCCCCTGGTGTCCTCAAACCTCTTGCACCCCGGCCCCCCTCAGTCCCTCGGGGAGGCTTGTGTCTGGCTGACGCTGACCTCCCCTCACTGTGTCCCTCACACAGTGTTACAGGGGAAGGTAGGGCCCCTTGTAGTTGTCCCCGAGACCCCTCCTACCACCTTCGCGTTTCTGGATTTTTTCTTCTTTTTCTTCTGGGTGGTGTTTTCTGGTTCCTCATGTTCCAAATTGCTGATGGGATTCTCAGTGTCCTCTGCTCTGCTCCCGATTCCCGTAAATGATTCTTCCTCTCAGTCCTGTGGCCTTCCCTTCTGACTGGTGCTTTATTATGTGACCGATGGTCTCACTAGTTTCCTTAATGGTCTCACTCAGGTCCCGGAGCATCCTTATAACCACTGTTCTGAACTCTCTCCAGGGCTTGCTTGGCTCTATCTCATTTAGTTCCTCTTCTAGAGATTTCTTCTGCTCTTCCCTTTGTGACATGTTTCTTTGCCTCCACATTTTGGCTGCTTCTAGGTGTTTGTTTCTATGTATTAGGTAGAGCTGCTGTGTCTCCTGCAATTGGTAGAGTGGCTCTGTGCAGTAGGTGTCCTGTAGGGCCCAGAGGCCCAGCCTCCCCAGTCCCCTGAGCTGGGCCTTCTAGGTGCTGCCCTGTGTGGGCCGTGTGCACTGTCTTGCTGTAGTTGAGCCTTGGTTGCTGTTGGCGTCTCTGGAAGGAACTGACCCCCTGGCCAACCGGCTGTGAGGACCAGCTGCTCCGCAGGATTACTTCTGTGGAGCTTTGGTGATCACCAAGTGGGCCCCTAGAGTGTCACACGTGGATGTGGCAGGGCTGTGATCCAGCGTGGTCGAGTCTGAGCACCTGGTGCACTGTCTCTGGGGCCTCCCTGGAGGTGCAAAGTCAGCCTGTGTCTGTGCCTTGCCCAGGGCCACCCAGCTTGAGCTACACAGCAGTCCCTGGATGGCTGGTGCTTGTGCTGGGCTTGGAGGTGTCCAGTTGAGGCCATGCTAGGAACCAATGCAGCTGCCGCTAGTGCCAGGCCTGGGGCCACTTATCAAGGTGCATGGAACACGCTGCTGCTTGTTGAGAGATTTTAGGAAAGTTCGCAGGATGAGGGTAGAGAGGCCACTTGCATAGAAAAGCCCCTGGAAATGGCCTGGAGGAGCCTGCAGGTGGGAGGGGCAGGTGCTCAGGGAATCACCTGGGTGGGGCCAAAGGAGTGAGCCAGGTGCTGGAGATTCAAACCTGGCTCCTGCCTGCTGACTCTGGGGGGAGGACTCCCCAAAGGAGCCGTGGCCTCTGAGCTCTTCTGCCTGGGAGAAAGCTGCCCGTCCTCCTCTGGCCCCGAATTCAGGCAGTTACTTCCTCCCCGAATGTCCCAGGCTCCTTTCAGGCTGCTGCCCGGCCCTGGG
Organism: Miniopterus natalensis; assembly: GCF_054644295.1. Lineage (NCBI taxonomy): Eukaryota > Metazoa > Chordata > Mammalia > Chiroptera > Miniopteridae > Miniopterus > Miniopterus natalensis. Next base: position 970,456 of record NC_142081.1, on the reverse strand, counting down.
CTCAGAGGGACGGGTCTGAGTGAGTCCCCTGAGGCCCTTTAAGAGGACCTCCCTCCCCTCACTCAGTGACAGTCCCCTTGGTTTTCCCAGCCCAAAGTCGTGGGGACGTCTCTTCCGGACCCTGGAACCCTGGGCGGGGGTCCTGTTGTGGGGCTGGGACCCTGTGCCCCTCTGGGTAACATCCACTCCGAGCTATCGCTCCCGGTTTTAAACCAAGGCACCGGTTCTGGGCCCGAGGCCTTGTCTGTGACTCAGCCCTGATCTGCCCGCGTCTCCGCCCCTCCTGGTCTCCTTCCTTCTCAGTCCCCTGGTTGCAGGGCTCTGTGCAGCTAGACCTCAGGAGGCTCTGAGTGACGGTTGCTCTGTTTTAGGTGTAATTTGATGTGGTTTGGGAGGCAGCAGGTACCCCGGTTACCTACGCGCCCACCTCTTGTCTCTGTACCAGGTTCCTGAGGGTGCAGTTTGTGGTTCATTCTGGGCAGGAGGTGCGGCCCGGTTCCTGGTTCCCTAGGTGAGCCGTCCCTGCATTCCGGGACCGAGCCCGACTGGACCAGGGAAACCATCCTCCCAATGTGCTGTCACGGTCCCTCGGGCATTGTTGAGGGTTTTTGCATTTATGTTTGGGGACGTCCCATCCGTCCTGGAGACAGTCCTGTTGTAGTGAGGACATTGCAGGATCTTCGCCTCGCTCTCTTTAATGTTGTTTAGGCCAATAACCTTTTAAATTTTCATTAATTCTGATTTTTAGTTTGCTTTTCTTCTATGAATCTAGGTTTTCCACCAAACTTTCATTTTCATGATCACTGTTTCCTGTGACACATTTCGTGATTTGCACCTTTCCTGAAAACCTTGTGGTTCTGGGTCCGTGGACTCACCTGCTCAGTCATGGTCTCTATCAGGCCAGTTCTCTCTTTCTTTGCATGTTTAGTAATTTGCAGACTCCAGTGATTCTTAGTCCTGGGAGGGTTTTCATAAAATCCAACGATTCTCTTTTCACACCTACTCGACCCTGAGACCTCATGAGAGAGGCTTTGCTTCCTTTCTGCCGATTGCTGGTCAGACTGGATGCAGGTGCTTCTGGAGTCAGAGCTGGCGGCTCCCTTTGCAGGTCTGGGCGAGTCATTACCGAGGCTCCTCCTGGGCTCTCTGGGCACCAGGCAAGTCCTGGGAACGGGGTTTGTCAGTCTCGGCTCCCGTGTCGGTCCCTCAAGGTGCATTTGTGCAGGGCCACCCAGTACACTCCCCGGCGAGGACAGCATCCCTGTGGGTCCCCCTTTCATTAGCTGCTCCCCTCCTGGGGCTCCTGGGCCTCTGTGTCCCTCTGCACAGCAGGAGGAGCTCATGTCTGAGGTCCTTGAGCTCCCCCAGCTCCCTTATCTGCTGGGGCTCCTCGAACATGACACCCCATCTTTGAACTCAGGTGGACTGAGTGTTTGAGTTCTCTCAGGGGAGGGACAGGGTCCCATGAGGCTGTGACACCCGGTGGGTGACACTGCCGCCCTATGTACTGACCGTGTCAGGGGAACGTTCATGAAACAGAATTCAGCCCTCATGTGTCTGCACCACTCACAGGGCCCTGGGTCTCCTGGGGGAGGAGAGAAGGAAGTGGGCCTCCGAGGCTGCAGGAGGGGGCAGGACCCGCAGAGCCTGGCAGGAAATGCCATCCCCCTTTCCTGTTCCTTGGACTCGGGGGCCCCGCTGAGACCCCAGGTTCTTGTCCAGGAGGCCCCCGGGCTGTGCCTCTGAGCCAGCCTTGCACAGTAACACGTGGCTGTGTCTGCAGGGTCCACACTGGTCATGGTGAGAACCACCTGGTTCTGGAGGTGTCCTTGGAGATTGTGAGCCTGCCCTTCAGAGACGGGCTGTAATACGGGTCATTGTCCCAGCACAGGTGTGCCAGTCACGCAGTGCCTCCCCGGGGCTGCCGGATGCAGCCGACACCCACTCCAGTTGTGCTCAGGGAGAACCCAGAGAAGGAGCAGGTCAGCGTGAGGGTCTGGGACGGCTTCCCCAGCCCAGGGCCCGCCTCCTGCAGGGTGGCCTGAGACAGAAGCCTGTGGAGAGAGGACAGGAGGTGAGGCTCCGTCAGGGGGACAGGGGTCTCCCCCCGGAGGTGTCCTGGACGGGTCACTCACAGGGAGGGAGGGTGACCAGCAGGAGCGAGGAGCACAGCGTGTCCACGGTGGGCACTGGAGTCCTGCTGGCCCAGTGCCGTCTTTTCAGCCCAGGAGGGTGGGGCTGGGTGATTTGCATTCACGCCCATGGTCTTGAGCCCTGTGGGGACGCAGGTCTCTGCAGTCGGGGAGGGAGTCAGTGCTGGGAGGTCAGCGAGCCTGAGCTGTGGGCTGCGTGTGCTCTGCATGGGGACACCCCAAATCAGGACCAGCCTCTCAGGGCACAGCGTCCTCAGATACGCCCTGCGCTGCGGAGGAGCCAAGGCTGGGAGGCCCCATTTTTACAGGCAGTGTGCTCTCCCGGATGCTCATCCAGGGCCCCTCGCCCTTGGGTCCTGGGTGTAGGACTGGGCGCCGAGGCCTAGAGGGACGGTGGTCCCCCTGCCCCCAGACACCGAGCACTGAGCCTGGGGCAGACAGGACCTGGCCCCGAGGCTCTATCCCAGCCTCCCTGCGAGTGGCAGAGACCAGGGCCACGGACAGGTCATCTCCTCTCTGTCGGGCAAGTCTGTGCTCTGGAGCGTCTGCCCTGCGTGTCACCCTCACAGGGACAGCCCAGGGACATGGCCCCATCACGGCGCCCAGTCAGGCCGGGGCTGCCTCCTGCCCTCTCTCCTCTGTGACACCAACTGGTGGCCTGTGACTTGCTGGGGAGGACAGCCAGGAGCAAAGCGAGGATGGTGGGACAGCCCACCCTCTACGAGAACAGTGAGGGCTCGAGCTGAGGACCCAGCTGGGTGGGGAGGGACACTGCACTGTGGAGGGGGACCCAAGATTTAAATGCATGGTGCCCCAACATGGGTTTGCATATTAACTGCCCTGCCCTCTAGGTGATACTTTTGATGGTTGATGACCCAGAAATTTCAGGGCTCGGGGAGAGGTGCTCGTCTGAGCCTCCCAGCGGGAAGGCGACACTCTCACCCAGACTGTGGTCCTGGCAAAAGGAAACCCCATTAGAATGTAGGTGAATTCTGGTTGGGATGGATTCACACCTCCCAGGTGGACGTGGTCTGAAGTGATCACCGAGATGCCAACCTGTGGAGGGTATATCTCGGGCTGGGGCCGAGGGGACAGGCAGGAATGATGTGTCTCATAATCAGCTGAGGCTCTCAGTGGGAGGAGTGCTGAAGGAAACCTCCATTCTCACAGATACTCATGAACAAGAAGGCAGCCTGAGTTCAGGGATGTTCCATGGAGATTTTCTGTAGGGGAGACATGGGGCAACTCTGAATAGAGCAAGGACATGTTGGAATCAGGGTCAGGAGCAGGGTGCGGTCAGTGGATGGAAAAGTACTAAGGGAACTGCAGGGGTGAGAGGACTGGTCAATCCTCCTGACAGGCTTCTTGCTGAAGACAGGCCAGGGTGATTCCCCGTCACCTGGGGTGTTGCTGGGTGGGGACCCAATGAGGCATCGAGGGTGTTCATATACTAAGTGCAGGGGTTTCTAGCCAAACCAACATCACAGGGTTCTTGCTAATATTGGGCTGTGCAAAGCTGGACCTTAATGAGTAGAGGTTGCAGCCTAGTTGGGAAGAGATTCCGAGGGGCCTGACGGAAGCTTGGTCAACGAGGGGCCCTTTCCATCACTTTCAATATTTCCTGCCTGTGTCTTCTGGCCTGAAATGTTTCTCTTGAGAAATGTGCTGACAGTCCAGTGGGAGCTGCCTTGTGGGGAAGTAACTGCTTTTCTCTTCCCTGTTTTAAAATTCTCTCCTTGTCTTTAACCTTTGCCATTGTAATTCTGCGGTGTCCTGGTGTGAACCTATTTGGGCTTGCCTTCTTGGGACTGTGTGTGCTTCCTGGACTTGTGTGTCTTTCCCCTTCACTTAGTTAGGCAAGTTCTTGTCATTATTTCATCAACTAGGTTCTCAATCACTTGCTCTCTGTGTTCTCCTGCTGGAATGCCTATCATGTGGATGTTGTTTTATTTAATGTTTCCCAAAGTTCACTTAAACTCTGTCATTGTTTTTAAATCTTTATCTTTTTGCTTCTGTGATTGTACATTTTTTTACCTTCTCATTCAAATTCCTGATTCAACCCTCTGCTGAATACAACATTCTTCATATTCCTGCCAGTGTTTTCTTTTTTTTATAAATCCTCACCTGAAGTTATTTTCTCCATTGCGTTCAGAGATAGTGGAAGAGAGAGAGGGAGAGAGAGATGGAAAGTTCTATGTGAATGAGACACAGCAATAAGTTGTCTCCCACAGCTACTCCTGACCTGGGATCGAGACGGCAACTCAGGCAAAATCCCTTGATTGGGAATTCAACCCCAAACCTTTCAGTCCCCAGGGAGAGATTAACCCTACAACATTTCTCAGCTGGGTGCTATGTGGGTGTCCAGTCTCAGCACTGGTGCTATAGCCTGTGGCCCAATCTTAGGTCACGGCTTCAGACCTCTCAGGGGAAGATTCCGCAGCTGAGATATCCCTCGGTAATCTCGGGGTCCCGCCTGTGGGAGCAGGGCCAACCCCTTTCTCCTGTCAGCACATCCTCCCAGTTATGAGGTGGCTCCTCTCCCCAGTCCTTGGTTTAAAAGCTCCACTTCATAGAGTCTGTAGGTGGTAATTCACGGTGGTTGATCACCAATTTATTTGTAATTTCCACTTGGTTGTGGGAACTACTGAGAGTAAGATCCATCTACACCACCCTCACCTTCACCTCTCCCTCTGCATTTCTCTTCTGACAAACAGGAAACGTCACCTGTGCTGCATGTGAGGATATTGCTACTAATGTAAAAACCTGTTAAAATGCAGAGACTTCAGTGGTAGCCAGAGAGCCATTGTTCGCGGGAGACTCTTGGAGAGACAGCTGTGTGGAGAGGAAGCCCTGACCACACCGAGGAATCAGCCGAAAACACCACCTGCAGATGCTTTTGAAGTGGAAATACAGAGTTGTTGGGTCCTTAGCGACCCTTAGTTTCCTGAGAGTCTCTTGTAGCCCAGTCCTCAGTCTCCCTCAGGGAGGTTTGTGTCTGACTCACACTGACCTCCCCTCACTGTGTGTTGTACAGAAATACACGGCCGAGTCCTCAGCTCTCAGGCTGTTCATCTGCAGATACACCGTGTTCTTGGCGTTGTCTCTGGAGATGGTGAATCGGCCCTTCACAGAGTCTGCATAGTTTGTGGTACTTCCATCAGGATTAATTCGACTAACCCACTCCAGCCCCTTCCCTGGAGCCTGGCGAACCCAGTGCATCCAGTAGCTACTGAAGGTGAATCCAGAGGCTGCACAGGAGAGTCTCAGAGACCCCCCAGGCTTCACCACGGCTCCCCCAGACTCCACCAGCTGCACCTCACCCTGGACACCTGCAAACACAAAGACGTCCTGGTCAGGAAACTCTCACACGTCCACTGTTTCTCTCACTCATGTCCACTCACACTCTCAGTGTCTCTTGTCCCCCATAAATTACCTCTTAAAATAGCAACAAGGAAAACCCAGCTGAGCCCAAATCCCATGGTGAGTGGTCTGTGTTCAGTCCTGATCAGGCAATGAGAACAGCTGGGGATCCCGGGGCTGGGCTCCTGTCCCAGAGCTGCAGGGCCGGGGCTGGGCTGGTTTTTATGAGCAGAGGGAGCCCTATTTGCATGTCCTCCTGCTATATAGAGAGCTCAGGGGTGAACCTACAGATATGTCAGTAACTCAGTGCAGGTGAGAGTGTTCTAGGGTATTTGTTTGCCATGGGAGCTTTCCCCTCACTAAATACAGAATTATAGGTAGATTTGGGGTTTGTTGATGAGACCACATCTGGTAACAGTGACTCAGCATCAAGGCTCTGATAATCCTCACTGGTCCCCATTTCTCCTCTGAAAAAAACTCCTGGACAGAGCAGGATCTTTCCATTGAGAGTGCAGATCCCCTTGAGTTAAACGTGATCCTTAATGAGCCCTTGTATCCTAGTGTTACCCACACTTTGGTGTTGTGACCACCTGTGGCCCTAGTGTTCTCACTACAATGGAGAAGGTTGTGCATCACCATGGGGTGGTCCTAGGTGAGTTAAGTTGAGTCACGTTCACTGAGATCTGGGACATAGAACTGAAGTCTCTGTTGGTCCCAGGATCACTATCAAGTGACACAAGAAATCTGAGTGATGAGGGAAATCTGAGTGGTACAGGATGACAGGACCCATGGTCTGTTCGCTTTGTCCATATCCTGTCCCCTAAAGACCTCTAGGTTCACTGTCTGTAGGAATCCTCCAGGGGATCTCATGTCTGCAATCAGACATCACGCTCTTGGTGAGTGGTTATGATAGGTGTGGTCGAATAGCAATAGCACACCCGTGAGTAACAAATTCAGTTATGGTCAGGAGTGAGCTCTCCCTCTCCCTGGGAGGCGGGGCCTGAATCAGGTGGCTTCCCTTTCAATGGCTGGAGGGGAGCCCATGGTGGGGCCATGGTGACAGGTGGATGTCCTGTCAGATCCCCATCAGCTCAGGTCCTGGAAGGAGGAGCTGGGGCAGACTCTGGGGCCCAACCTCAGGAAGCCCAGTTATGAATGGACATGGCACTGGAGACACTAGAGCAACATTGGATGAACCACTTCAGGCCCTGAACTCTGATCTCCTGACCTCTGACTTGGCAGAGCAGCCTTCCTTCCTTGGGGCTGCAGGCTCAGTCTGTATATTAATGCATGAAATTGGACTTTACGATGTTAATTACTTGAGAGTTTATCCAGGATGTTTAATTAGATTAGGCTCCTAGAAAATCTAGCATGAAATATAATCCAATAGAAATGACCACAGAAAAGGGCATGATAGAGACGCACAGGGGAGGCTCCTGAGAGAGCTACCGGAGGGAATTAAGTCCAGAGGTTGCACGTGGTCAGTGGGGACAAGGCTGTCAGGAGGCTGTGCAGAGGGAGACAGAGCAGCGGGGGAACCATCTCTGGTGACCTGAGATTTGGTCTCTAATGGGACCTGGAGCCAGACTGACTGTGTTCTTCTGAGACGATTTACCAAGACCCAGAGTCACCCTCTCAGGTGGGAGAACTGAACTCTGCTCATTTGAAACACACCCTCCCTGCTTCTTCCAGCTTCTGAAGTGCCCTCTGAGCCGATGAGTTTGGAATCCTTCCCTGTTCCTGCATTATTGGAAGTGGTCAAGAAGGACTGTCTAAGAAGGTAGTTGATTTTCTCTGAAGTGTGTGTAGAATTCACCCTTAAATCCATTTCGACACGAGCTTTCCTCCACTTAGAGTTTTTGATGAATACTTCATTTATTGTTTAGACTTTGTACCAGTCTGCAATGTCAGATTCAAATTCCTATATTAGCACCTATTAAGGGGACAGAGAAATACAAGTGTTGACCTTCAGAGATTGTAGTAAGTGCTGAAATAATGGTGTGTGCAGACCCCGTGTTTGTATCGCATGCCATCGAAGAGAATGAACTCGAACACGCTCCCTGGTATAGAATTCATAAAGTGTCGTAGTCCCGAGAATGGACCTCCCTCACCTCCAGCTCCAGCAGCACAAGGGACGGGCCCCAGCTGCTGGTCTCTGACTTCCACTGTGGTTTGTGCTGGGGACACAGCTGTGCCCGACCCCCAGACAATGGTGAGCTTGGCAGTGGCACCAAGGCAGGGCCACTGCTGGGAGACAGGAGTCACCTGAAGGAAGGTCCTGGCTCCAGCCACCTCCGACGCATTTGTGGGGCCTTCAGGAACTGCAGGGCGTTTACACAAGGTCTTCCTCTTGTGGACACATTTCCATGGTATCTGATGGTTTCCTGGGCTCCCCAAGACCTCTGGATTTTTCTTCCTCCCTAAGATACACTGTCTGTTTACACGAATAAATGTTTCTACCAATGGAGTAAATCTATTAAAATACAAAGCCATCAGTGGTAGGCACAGAGAGACAGGTGTAGAGAGTCTTGGATGAAATGTCCTATGGAGAGGAACCAGGACCTTGGGAGAAATGAGCCACAAACACCACCTGCCCCTGGTGCTGTGGGTGCAGCACAGAGCCTGCGGGTCCTGAGCGCCCCCTGGTGTCCTGATTGGGTGCTCAGCCCTGTCTCCAGAGGCTGCAGGGAGGGTTGTGTGTGGTTCACACTGACCTCCCCTCCCTGTGTCTGCTGCACAGAAATACACGGCCGAGTCCTTGGGTCTCAGGCTGTTCACTTGCAGATACAGCGTGTTCTTGGCATTGTCTCTGGAGATGGTGAATCGGCCCTTCACAGAGTCTGCATAGTATGTGCTACCACCACTAATGTGTGAGACCCACTCTAGCCCCTTCCCTGGAGCTTGGAGGATCCAGCTCATATACTTGCTACCGAAGGTGAATCCAGAGGCTGCACAGGAGAGTCTCAGAGACCCCCCAGGCTTCAGCACGGCTCCCCCAGACTCCACCAGCTGCACCTCACCCTGGACACCTGCAAACACAAAGACGTCCTCGTCAGGAAACTCTCACACACCCACTGTTTCTCTCACTCATGTCCACTCACACTCTCAGTGTCTCTTGTTCTCCATAAATTACCTCTTAAAATAGCAAGAAGGAAAACCCAGCTGAGCCCAAGCCCCATGGTGAGTGGTCTGTGTTCAGTCCTGATCAGGGAATGAGAACAGCTGGGGATCCCGGGTCTGGGCTCCTGTCCCAGAGCTGCAGGGTTGGGGATGGGCTGGTTTTTATGACCAGAGGGGCCTTATTTGCACGTCATCTTGCTATGTAGGGACTCTTGGGTTGGACACTGACATGAAGGACATTGTCTAAGAGTGTGACATGTCCAATTGTGCATGTCTGCTAAGAACTAGGGCCCACATCTGGGCCTTTGCCATTCTCACTGCACTTAGCTGCTTCCAGAGACCTGTACAAATTCCCAGGAAAGAAAATTGTCATAAAGAGAATGGAGAATAGTTTAAAATGAGAGATGCTTTTCAGATTCAACAGTAATGATGCACGAGAAATCAGCCATAACAGCCAGAGGAAGAAGTAAAAGTTCAGGATGTTGAAGTTCAAGGGAAGGGAAGCCCCATCTGACACTATTTCCCTCAAAGTGTTTAGAGGATGAATCAAGAGCAGAGTGTGAACCCAGAGCCCGTGGACAAGTGCTGGGGAGAGTGGAGGGTCTGTGTGGGCCCCTGGGACACAGAAGCATGGACCATAGAGACACAGGCAGAGCCCCCGGGCCATGACCTTCAGGGGTCGGTGCTGACTTTGTAACAGCTGCACTGCCTCATGTTCTGTGTTTCTCCTCTGGACCCTGATGGGAACCAGTTTCCTTCCCTGGGGATGTAGAAGTAGCTGCGTCATGACAGGTGTGTTTGGGTGAAGATGTGGGTAATGGTTTGTGAGCAATGAGAGTGTTATTACTGGAAACCTTGCTGTCTGCATGGGACCCGGGGAACCATGTCTCCATGTCCCCACATGATGGGAGGGAACTGGAACAGGGGCCTTACTTAGGGCAACATTGTGGGAAGCCACCTGGGATCACGAATGGGGGACGTAACCCAGACTGAGGACACACCACCTAGGGTTCCTGCTCCATTCGGCTCTGACTCTCCTTGTTGTGTGATGGGTTCAAGTTTTCTCTCCTCACTTTCCTCTGAGATAGCCCCACACGTCCCTAGAGTCATGAGACACTGTGGGGAGTGTGCAGGGCACCAGCCCCTTGTGTGCTGACCTCCTACCTCCCATCTCTCCTGGGCTCACTCTCTAGTCCTGTGACTCTCCTGGTGCTGTCTCCAGGGTTTCCTTATAGAAGATCATGACGTCTGCGTACCGATGGTAAGTGATATTTTGTTCTGTTCCTCTCTGATTTAGACAGTTTCTATTCTACTTTTTTAAAAATCTATTATTCTGACAACGATGTGCAGTTTCTTGAATAGAAGCAGTTACTGGGGTGCCCTTGTGTTGCTCTTCATGTTACAAGAATTGCTTTGAAATTTTCTCTGTGGAGCACAATTGCCGGAGCCCGCCGGCAGAGTTGAACGGTCCTGAGGAAGGGATGAGGATGAAGAAAAGACAGACACGAAAAAGATGGGATCGGGAGGGCTGCAGCTCGTGACTCCTGCCAGCTGCCAGCCCCGAGTTTATTTCCCAGCTCAGTTTATACAGACACTGTTGATTATGCTAAATAGCACCCTGCCCTGCATTCCTTTACCTTGCCCCTATGAATGCTCTTGAGAGTAAATATCTTGCCTCCAGCAGAAGCTCAGACCTTGTTAAGTATCTTTGTCTGGGCTTCTAATGGGAACTTTTGGGGAGGATTGTCCTAGGCTAGGTGTGTGGCTTGACTGCCCTTTGATCCTTCAGGCTGGGACAGCATCCTGAAAAGCCTTTCTGGAATACATGGCCACAAGCTAAATCGGTATCCCCTTGGTGCCACAAGGACCGGGTCAGGAAGCAGTAGGGCACATCTGCAGCTCACCCAGGCAGCTCCTCCGTGCCTGGGGCCACAAGGGCTCCCCCCACACAATGCTAACTGTTTTCTTTTCCACTGTACCATTTACTATACGGAGGTTCCTCACTTCTCTATGTAACACATTGAGAATTTTGATCATAAAGAGGTTTTAATATAGTCCATTGCCATTTATTTATATGCTGATACAGTTAGTCTTTCCTGCTGGGGATGAGCTGTGGCACATTTACTGGTTCCCTGGGTTGCACCGTCCTTGCCTTCCTGGAGGATGACGCACTGATCATGGTGAATGACCCTCCAAAGGCCTGTTGAGTTTCCTAGTATCATTGAGGATTTTTGCATTTATGCTCATCAGGGACATGGCCTGTCAATTTTTGATTGCTCTTATTTGGCTTTGGTAGGAGTGTAGTGGTCACCTCAATAAAATAATTAGAAAGACTTTTGTCTTCTTGAAAGTCTTGGACGTGTTTGAGAAGAACTGACTGAGACAATGCTATTTGTTCTGTGAAATTTGGCTAGAATTTACGCTTGTATCCACTTGAACATGGGATTTTCTTGTTGACAGGTTTAGATTAATACTTCAATTATTTAAATAAATATGAACCCTTCTAGAAATGTCAGGGGCAAATTCTTAATTTAAACACCAAATTATGGACTGAGAAACATAACTGTTGATCTTCACAGGGTGTGGACAGGGCATTGTAATTCCCAAATGCACACACCTGGACTGAGCAGTGACCCCCTAACAGGTGTCCTAAGTCTGCACCCCTCAGGTCGACCTGAGCAACATGAATTGACTTGGGAGCCGCTAGAGGTCCCCACCCAGGGAAAGACCTGCATCTGTGAACTGCAGCCAGGGGCTGGTCTCTGCAGGCTCTGAGGTGGGCAGGACCAGCTCCTACCTGAGACTCAGCAAATGCATGTCTGCTCTTCCCCCTGAAGGTGGAGGGATTTTCTGAAGAGGGGACAAAGTTATTCCCTCAAGATTTCTGGGCATGGAGGGAACCTGATTGAAATGGAACAAGTCTTCTCAGCTCATTTAACAATTCTTCCTGTGAGAGGCAACACTCAGCCAGGACACCCACAAAGTTAAGGGACAATGTATTTGGGATCAGTGTGAAAATTACAGTTGTTTGCAGACCACGTGCTTATTTCATGTGCCATGCAAAAGAATGAACTAAAACCACACTTTCTTACAGAGGTTTCATAAAATGACTTAGTCCTGAGAATGCACCTCCCTGGCCTCCATCTCCAGGGAACACAGAGAACATGTCCCAGCTGCTGGTCTCTGACATCCACTGTGGTTTGTGCTAAGGATACAGCTGTGCCCACCCCCAGACAATGGCCGAGCTTGGCAGTGGCACCAAGGCAGGGCCAGTGCTGGGAGACAGGAGTCACCTGAAGGAAGGTCCTGGCTCCAGTCACCTCCGAAGCATTTGTGGGGCCTTCGGGAACTGCAGGGCGTTTACACAAGGTCCTCCTCTTGTGAACACACTTCCATAGTATCTGACGGTTTCCCGGGCTCCCCAAGCCGTCTGGATTTTTCTTCCTCCCTAAGATACACTGTCTGTTTACACAAAAAAATGTTTCTTCCAGTGGAGTAAATCTATTAAAAAACAAAGCCATCAGTGGTAGGCACAGAGAGACAGGTGTAGAGACTCTTGGAGGAAATGTCCTATGGAGAGGAACCGGGACCTTGGGAGAAATGAGCCACAAACATGACCTGCCCCTGGTCCTGTGGGTGCAGCACAGAGCCTGAGGGTCCTGAGCGCCCCCTGGTGTCCCGATTGGGTGCTCAGCCCTGTCTCCAGAGGTTGCAGGGAGGGTTGTGTGTGGTTCACACTGACCTCCCCTCCCTGTGTCTGCTGCAAAGAAATACATGGCGGAGTCCTCGGGTCTCAGGCTGTTCATTTTAAAAGAGAGTGTGCTTGTAGGGTTGTCCCTGGAGACTGTGAATCTTCCTTGGCTGGTACCACTGATTTTTTCCAGTTGGGCTACTCACTGTTGCCACCCACTCCAGCCCCTTCCCTGGAGCCTGTCGGACCCAGTGCATGTAGTAGCTACTGAAGGTGAATCCAGAGGCTGCACAGGAGAGTCTCAGAGACCCCCCAGGCTTCACCACGGCTCCCCCAGACTCCACCAGCTGCACCTCACCCTGGACACCTGCAAACACAAAGACGTCCTGGTCAGGAAACTCACACATCCACTCTTTCTCTCACTCATGTGCACTCACACACTCAGTGTCTCTTGTCCCCCATAAATTACCTCTTAAAATAGCAACAAGGAAAACCCAGCTGAGCCCAAGCCCCATGGTGAGTGGTCTGTGTTCAGTCCTGATCAGGGAATGAGAACTGCTGGGGATCCCAGGACCGGGCTCCTGTCCCAGAGCTGCAGGGTCGGGGCTGGGCTGGTTCTCATGAGCAGAGGGGGCCCTATTTCCACATCCTCCTGCCATATAGGGAGCTCTGGGGCCTGACACTGGCATAAAGGACAGTCTTAGAGTCGATGTGTTCCAGGGCTTACGTCTGTTTAGAGTTATCCCAGTGCCATGGGCCTCTGCTCCTCCCAATTTGACCCACCTGCTTACCTGGCTCATCTCCAGGACAGGTGGACGTGCCCAGTGAGGGTGTCAGCACTACCTGTGGGATGAGAGCCTGTGCTAATGCCATCAAGTGACAGCCCAGAAGGAAAATTAACAGAGTAGAGATATAAGAGAAAGGGTGGAGATTTAAATACGATACTTTGGAAGGTTCCTTGGATCCTCACATCAAAGGGATCACCCATCACACCCAGAGGGTGACTACAGTGGTGGACGATCATGTTCCACCCGACCCCTGATGTCCTCAGATGAGCTCAGAGTGAGAAGAATAACAGAGTGTGAAGCTGCAGAAAGTGGACAAGTGCTGGGTAGAGTGAGGGTCTGTGTGCGTCACGGGGACCCAGGAGCATGAACAACACAGAGAAACAGGAAAGTCAGATGCAGACACAGTGGATATTGAAGAAGGTGAATCAAAACCAAGAGTTGTGTTATTGAGATGTAGGTAAAGACTTGGGGGGGCTTAAGTGTAGGCTATGAAATGTTGTTGCTGGCAACCCTGCTGTCGGCATGGGACCCGGGGAACCCTGTCTCCATGTCCCCACATGATGGGAGGGAACTGGAACAGGGGCCTGACTCAGGGCAACACTGGGGGAAGCCACCTGGTAACACGAATGGGGGACGTAACCCAGACTGAAGACACACCACCCAGGGTTCCTGCTCCATTCGGCTCTGACTCTCCTTGTTGTGTGACCAGTTCAAGTTTCGTCTCCTCACTTTCCTCTGAAATAGCCCCACACGTTCCCTAGAGTTATGAGACACTGTGGGGAGTGTGCAGGGCACCAGCCCCGTGTGTGCTGACCTCCTACCTCCCATCTCTCCTGGGCTCACTCTCTAGTTCTGTGAATCTCCTGGTGCCGTCTCCAGGGTTTTCTATATAGAAGATCATGTCGTCTGCATACAGAGAGGAGGAGACATTTTCCGTTTTTTTGGTGAAGATAGTTTTCATTTCTTTTCCTGCCTAATTATTCTGTGGACGTCCTGTTCTGTTGATAGAAGTTGTCACACTGGACGCCCTTGTCTTGGTTCTGGTCTAAGAAGATATATTTCTCTTGTCTCATTTGTTATTATATCACAGGTTTGCTTATCCAGTGTGGCCTTTCTTATGTTGACGGCCAAGCCTTGCAAAACTAATTTATTTAGTCTTTAGTCCTGAAAGGATTTTGAATTTTGAAAATGTGTGTCTTTTTGTGTGTGTTCATATGGGATATTACCTGCCCCTCATGCTGTGGGTGAGCTGTAGCACACTGACTGGTTACATACATTAAACCATCCTTGCCTTCCAGGTCCCTATCCCACTGGAAACGTAAATGATCCTCTCAAAGTGCTGTTGGTTTTCCTGGTATATTGTTGAGATTTTTTCCATTTATGCTCATCAGGGGCCTTGCCTGTCTCTTTTTACTGTTCTTATTTGCCCTTAGTATGAGAGTACCGGTCACCTCAATAAATGAGTCTGAATGTCTTTTTTCTTGAAAATTTTGCACGTGTTTGAGAAGAAGCGATTGAGACAATACTATTTGTTTTGTGAAATTTTGCTAGAAATTACCCTTGTATCCATTTGAATGTGGGTTTTCTTGTGGACAGGTTTGGATTAATACTTCAATCATTTAAATAAATATAAACCCAATTAGGAGTGTCAGGGTAAATTCTTAATTTAAACAACAAAATAATGGACTGAGAAATACAACTGTTGCTCTTCACAGGCTAATTGTAATTCCCACATGCACACCACAGGACTGAGCAGTGACCCCCTAACAGGTGTCCTAAGTCTGCACCCCTCAGGTCGACCTGGGCATCATGAACCTACAGGGGAGCAGCTCGAGGTCCCCGCCCAGGGAAAGACCTGCCTCTGTGAACTGCAGCCAGGGGCTGGTCTCTGCAGGCTCTGAGGTGGGCAGGACCAGCTCCCACCTGAGACTCAGCAAATGCATGTCTGCTCTTCCCCCTGAAGATGGAGGGATTTTCTGAAGAGGGGACAAAGTTATTCCCCTCAAGATTTCTGGGCATGGAGGGAACTAGATGGAAATAGGAACAAGTCTTCTCAGCTCATTTAACAATTCCTCCTGTGAGAGGCAACACTCAGCCAGGACACCCGCAGAGTTAAGGGGCAATGTATTTGGGATCAATGTGAAAATTACACTTGTTAGCAGACCCCGTGCTTGTTTCATATGCCATCCAAGAGGATGAACTAAAACCACACTTTCTTACAGAGTTTTCATAAAATGACTTAGTCCTGAGAATGCACCTCCCTGGCCTCCATCTCCAGGAAGCACAGAGAACATGTCCCAGCTGCTGGTCTGAAATCCAAGGTGGTTTGTGCTTCAGACACAGCTGTGCCCGACCCCCAGACCATGGCTGAACTCAGCTGTGGCACTAAGGCAGGGTCATGACCCGGAGGCCCAGGCGTCATCTGAAGGGAACACAGAGTGAAGAAATCTGTGACCCATTTGTTGGGAGGTCCTGAAGTGCAGGCAGTTTTAGGCAAGTCCCACTTTTCGTGGAGAAACATTGATTGTGGGCTGACGGTTTCCCAGGCTTACCAACCCCTCTGCAATTTTCTCCCCCACAAGTAATACACTCCCTTTCTGCAGGTGAGAATGTTTCCGCTAAACTAATAAATACTTTAAATGCAGACCCATCGGGGGTAGGCACAGAGCCACAGGTCTGGAGACTCCGGAGAGACTGTTGTGCAGAGAGGAAGCCCTGAGTCCTCAGAGGAAACAGCCAGAAACTCCACCTGCAGCTTCTCCTGAAGCTGAGACAGAGTCTCAGGTCCTGACCGCCCCCTGGTGTCCTGGGGGCCCCCGGCAGCTCAGCCTCCTGTCTCCTGCAGGGAGATTTGTGTCTGGCTCACACTGAATTGCCCGCACTGTGAGTCTGTTGCACAGAAATACACGGCCGAGTCCTCAGGTTTCAGGCTGTTCATTTGCAGGTACAGAGTGTTCTTGGCGTTGTCTCTGGAGATGGTGAATCGGCCCTTCACAGAGTCTGCATAGTATGTGCTTCCACCACCACTACTAATGTATGAGACCCACTCCAGCCGCTTCCCTGGAGCTTGGCGGACCCAACTCATTTCCCAACTACTGAAAGTGAATCCAGAGGCTGCACAGGAGAGTCTCAGAGACCCCCCAGGCTTCACCACGGCTCCCCCAGACTCCACCAGCTGCACCTCACCCTGGACACCTGCAAACACAAAGACGTCTTGTTCAGGAAACTCTCACCCGTCCACTGTTTCTCTCACTCATGTCCACTCACACTCTCAGTGTCTCTTGTTCTCCATAAATTACCTCTTAAAATAGCAACAAGGAAAACCCAGCTGAGCCCAAACCCCATGGTGAGTGGTCTGTGTTGAGTCCTGATCAGGGAATGAGAACAGCTGGGGATCCCGGGGCTGGGCTCCTGTCCCAGAGCTGCAGGGTCGGGGCTGGGCTTGTTTTTATGACCAGAGGGGGCCCTATTTGCATGGCTTCCTACTATATATGGACCCCAGGGTTTAACCTACAGAGAAGGCAGTGTCTCATTGCGGGTGAGTGTGTCCTGTGGCCTTGGGATGGCCATGAAAGATTTAATTATCTAAATACAGAATCATAAGGTTTCATTCAACTCAACAGACCATACCTGGCACCAGTGAGCCCAGGATCTGGCCTGTGCTCCTCCACACTCACCACGACTGCTCCCATAAGCCAATTCCAAAGCAGAACGGGACCTGCCCAGTAAGGTGCAATACCCCATGTATATAACGAAAGCAAGAATTTAAGTCTTTCTTCTAGTGTTACCAACACTTCAGGGCTGGAGACAAGCAGCTTCCTGGGAAAGAGACCTCAGGCTGCAGGTGTTGTAAGGGTGGATCCATGTACATGGTGTGTTGGTGCCCTTGGTCCTGAGTATCTCTGGCTCCGTGACCTTCAAGGAGACCAAATAACCTGAGTGTTGAGAAGATGCTTTTCTATCCTTAGTATCCAGAGACATTAGAAGTTAGAGAGATTCATGGAGCTGATGGGGGGTCTGTGGGTTTCCAACAACCAGAAGGACATTTACAGGGGTCCTCTCTGCAGCCACTAATGAAGCAGCTTAAAGAAAGTAATGAAATAAATAGTGAAATAAATATAAGCCAGGACACCTATGACCAGCGTGATTGCGTGAATTTAATAGGAATTACTCATGTATGAGATGGAGACCTTTGTAGTTAAAATTCAGTCAATGCCATGGTGATTGGAGGGAAATTGATCCCATGGCCTGTATTTTGGCAATTTCGGTTATTACCATTTAGAGTGTTTATTGTAAAAAGAGGACAGCTCTACATTTCCATAGCATTTGGATAATTATTTTGTAGCATCTGCATGCAAGAAAAGCATAATAAAGAATATTTTCAGAGTATGGAGATAACTGGACACAGACATGACAGTAACACCCTTTCTAGGGTGGGGAATGAGCTCCGTGGATCCTGTGCACCCAGGGGTCCTGAGAGCACGTTTCCCTCCAAGGCCCACGGAAATTTAGGGACCCTTCCTCTCATCCAGCTGCATGTCGGGTCCCTTCCAGCAGGAGCACCTTGGACCCTGCTGTTCACAGGACGTCCCCTCTGACTTATTTCCATCCACTGTCCCCTCCCACTGCTCCTTGGCCGTCAATCCCCAGGGGTCTCTGCTGCATCCCAGGTGAGCCCTGTGTCTCTCCTGTGGCTACGACCCTATTGCAAGAGCCTTGGACAGAATCTCCTTTCCAATTTAGCAACTGTCAGAAGAGCTTTTCTGTAGTAACAGAGAGAACACAGTGAAAGGGGCTTCAGACTCAGTAATCCACAGGCAGCAGACAGGCTGAGGGACGTGCTCTGCTCCAACCCCTGCACCTTCAGGAGGGGGGATCCGAGAGCAGAGCCCAGGCCCGGGGTTGGGGTCTGAGCCTCAGAAGGCTGATCCCAGGCCTGTGTGGAGGGAGGAAGCTCAGGGGGATGTCAGCATTGCCTCAGGATGGTGATTTCTTCCTAAACTCCATTGATCTCCTTGGACTGGAAATGTCTCTAACTATCCTACGCCTGCCTCTTAGCTGTACCTAGTATCCCAGGTCTACAAGTGGAGAGAATATTTTCACAGGATGAATCCCCCCAAATTGCCACCTATACCTGACTTGTAGATGGGGTTGGAGACTTGTCAGAGGATGGTTTGGGGGGGGGGATTTAGGACCTGACTTCAGGCTTTTGTGGGTCTGCATTTTGATTGATGTACGTTTGTGATGAAGGTAAGTGTCCTGAGGGATGGATGTGAGTCTGGGGAGGGCTGAGAGGGGCTGTGGTCGTCTGGCTCAGGCTGGGAGCCTGTGGAGGTTCTATGGAAAATGGGACCTTGTCAGGATTGAATACTTTATAAGTCGTGACTCTGGAGAAGATCCAGGAGCAAGTGTCAGAGGAAGAGGAAACCCCAGAGGACAACAGGGGCCCAGGGCTGCACCTGCACCTGCACCTGCTCCTGGGCTGGATGCTCTGACCTCTGTCTCCCGAGCGTCCCCTGGTGTCCTGAGGGTCCCCTGGTGTCCTGAGGGTCCCCTGGTGTCCTGAGGGTCCCCTGGCGTCCTGAGGGCCCCCTGCAGCCCCCCCACTTCCTCAGGAAGTTTTGTGTCTGGCTCACACTGACCTCCCCTCACTGTGTCTCGCACAGTAATACACAGCCGTGTCCTCGGTGGGCACAGAGCTCAGCTGTAAAGAGAACTGGTTCCTGGACGTGTCAGCAGGATGGAGATAGGCCCTGGAAGGCTGGGCTGTAGCTGGTGCTCCTGCCCAGCACCCCATCCACTGCAACCCTTCCCCAGGGCTCTGGCGGATCCAGCTCCAGTAGTAACTGCTGGTGACCCAGCCCCCGGAGACAGCGCAGGTGAGGGAGAGGGTCTGCGAGGGCTTCACCAGTCCTGGGCCCGACTCCTGCAGCTGCACCTGGGACAGGACACCTGGGGAAAGGAGCACAAGAACCTGTCAGTCACGTGCAGTCACAACCCCCCATAGACCCCTGTCTGACATGAGACCCTCACCTTGGGGGCTGTCACCAGGCACAGGAGGAGACCCAGCAGGCTCGTCTTCTAGACCAAGGCCCTGCCTTCCCCAGAGACCTCAGCCCTGTGTGAGGAGAGAGCTGTGAGCCCCACAGCCCAGAGGGATTTAACCTGGAGCCTGAAGGGACATTTGCATGTGGGGCAGCCTTTTCCTTATAAGTGGGGGGACTGAGGCCAGGCTGCCCTGTCATTCTGGGACCTTTGGGGCACCTCTTCCCTTGAGCTCATTCAGCGCGTAAGTCCGGGTTCAGGGGTCACCTGGTACGGGAGGCACATTGGAATTAGGTCAAAGGATGGACTCACCTCTCTGAACATTAGAAGAAATGATGGACTAGATGAGCCGGTTGCTCCTAAAGTTCCCAAAAGCCCACTTTCTAATGAACAGACAACTGTGAAATGTGTGCTATAAACATAACTATATTTTTATAAATATAACTTATATATACAAACGACGTCTACCTTGATATGAAAATCAAAAAATAAAGGACAGTTGTTTTTTAGGACCTTTTAAATTAATTTATGATGTTATTTGATTTCAGGAACTACATCTCAACAAGAGGGCTGTAGGAGACCCTTTATTCTTTTTTTTAATAATAATTTTAAAGAGAGAGGGAGGTAGAGACTGAAACATTGATGTCAGAGAGAAACATCAATCTGTTGTCCCTGGCATGTGCCCCAGCTGGGGCCAATCTTGTCATCTGGGCATGTGGCCTGACTAGGAGTTGAAACCATTACCCTTGGTGCACAGGGTGAAGCCCCAACCATCTGAGCCAACTGATGTTGGAAATTCTGTATTTGTGTCCACAGCTTCCTGCTCACATTCTTCCTTTATACAAGCCCTGGACCTACTCTAGAGACCCCACTAGTTACATCAGAAATTGTCAAAGTTTTAAATGGAGAAGAGACAGGAAATGAAAACAGTGACTCTGAATGTGTACAACTATATGTTACATCCCTGTGTTAAATGATTATGGAAGGAGAGGGTCGTCTTTTCTCAGTCTAGTGTTGTCAGTGATGTCGGGGTTCAGAGGGAGGTTACTGACAATGGTTCCCAGCTTAGATTTTCTACCAGGAAAGGGAACTTCAACCTTAACTGGAAACCCTCCTTCCCAGCCTCCCCCTGTCCTTTCCCTGAGGACGGTCACTGTGCTCAGAGGTGCTGGGCTCTCCCCAGAACATTCACATCCTTAATGTAATGAACACATTCTCCCATCCGACACATACTATGGAAATGCACTCTCTGCGCAGGCTTGTCACTTAATGTCCTTGAAGGAACACTTGGTGACACAAATGTCTTTTACTTTTATTCAAGTTCAATTCATTACCATTTTCTTTCATGGGTCATATTTTGGGTGTGTTTACAGCAACCACCTGAGACAGTGCTGAGCCCCCACTGTCCAGACTGATTTTCTGCAGGAGCCACAGGGACTGGATCAGGTTCTGGCACCAGAGTGGAGGCTGCTGGGAAACTCCCCATAGATCTGGACGTGACTTTGGAGCTGTGTTAGGGGAGGATGCTGGACTTGTTTTCACCACACGACAGAAATATGCCTGATTCTCATGGACAGAGTGTTACTGGACCTATGGGTTTACAACCACTTCCAGTGAAGACCCAGAAGGAAGCCCAGGGCAGGGTGGAATCAGCTTATATCATCCCAGGAAATCCTTGAGTAATTGTGAACAGGAGCTGCTTAGAAATAGAGATGTTACCGATGCTGTTGAAAGTATTATAGGTGTCCCATCCCCACCCCCCCCAATTGACCCCCTCTACTTCGCTCCCACTCTCTCCCCAGGGCTTCACCCCTTTGTTAACTGTGTCCATGGGTTATGCATATATGCTTCTAACTTCTTTGATTACTCTCTTCCCACCCTCCACCTCTCTTCCCTCTTTCCTCTGAAACAGGATCGTTTGTTGCATGAGTTAATGTCTCTGGATCTATTTAGTTCATCAGTTTCTTTTGTTCATTAGCTTCTTCTTAAAGAAGACCCTTCAAAAATTCCTGAACTGCTGGTGTGGTGGTGATGAACTCCTTTAGCTTTTTCTTATAGGTGAAGCTCTTTATCTGACCTTCAATCCTAAATGATAGCTTTGCTGGGTAGAGCAATCTTGGTTGTAGTTCCATGTTTTTCATCACTTTGAGTATTTCTTGCCACTCCCTTCTGGCCTGCAAGGTTTCTGTTGAGAAATCAGCTGACAGTCGTATGGGTGCTCCCTTGCAGGCAATTAACTGCTTTTCTCTTGCTGCTTTTAAGATTCTCTCTTTGTCTTTAACCTTTGGCATTTTAATTACGATGAGTCTTGCTGTGGGCCTCTTTGGGTTCCTCTTGTTTAGGACCCTCTGTGCTTCCTGGACTTGTAAGTGTATTTCTTTCTCCAGGTAGGGAAAGTTTGCTGTCATTATTTTTTCAAATAGGTTTTCAATTTCTTGCTCTCTTTCCTCTCCTTCTGGCACCCCAATAATACAAATGTTGGGCTTTTTGAAGTTGACCCAGAGACTCCTTATACTATCTTCACATTTCTAGATATGTTTTTCTTTTTGCTCTTCTGGGTGGGTGTTTTCTGTTTCCTCATGTTCCAAATAGCTGATTGGATTCTCATTGTCCTTTACTCTACTGTTGATTCCCTGTAGATTATTCTTCATTTCAGTTCCTGTAGCCTTCTTTTCAAATTGGTACTTTATCATGTCATTGATTTTCTCAGTTGTTTTCGTAATAATATGCTTGATCATCCTTATAAAGAAAATTCTGAACTCTGTGCCTGTTAGCTTGCTTGGTTGTATTTCATTTAGTTCCTCTTCTAGAGATTTCTTCTGTTCTTTCCTTTGTGACATGTTTCGTTGCCTCCACATTTTGGCTACTTCTGGGTGTTTGTTTCTATGTATTAGGTAGAGCTGCTGTCTCCTGGAATTGGTTGAGTGGCTTTGTGTAGTAGGTGTCCTGTAGGGCCCAGGGGCTCAGCCTCCCCAGTTACCTGAGCTGGGTCTTCTAGGTGCTGCCCTGTGTGGGTGTGTGCTCTGTCTTGTTGTAGCTGAGCCTTGGTTGCTGTTGGCATCACTGGGAGGAACTGACCCCCAGGCCAATCGGCTGTGAGGACCAGCTGCAACTGCAGCCAAAGAGCTGCTGTGCTGGAGACACTCCTAGGGAGCAGGATTACTTCAGTGGGGCTTTGGTGTTCACCAAGTGCGTCCCTTGAGTGTGTCACTCATGAATGTGGTAGTGTTGTAATCCAGTGTGGTTGAGTCTGACCACTGGGTGCACTGTCTTTGAGGCCTACTGGGAGGTGCAAAGTCAGCCTCTGCCAGTGCCTTGCCCAGGGCCACCCAGCATGAGCTACA
This sequence comes from Miniopterus natalensis, assembly GCF_054644295.1. Lineage (NCBI taxonomy): Eukaryota > Metazoa > Chordata > Mammalia > Chiroptera > Miniopteridae > Miniopterus > Miniopterus natalensis. The sequence goes on along the minus strand of NC_142081.1, from coordinate 947,955 downwards.
CAGCAGTCCCTAGATGGCTGGTGCTTGTGCTGGGCTTAGAGGTGTCCAGCTGAGGCCAAGCTGTGAACCAATGCAGGCAGCCGCTAGTTCCACGCCTGGGGCCTCTTACCAAAGATGTATGGAACACGCTGCTGCTTGTTTTAGAGATTTTAGGAAAGTCTTAAGCATGATATTCGAGAGGCCACTTGCATAGAAAAGCCACTGTAAATGGCCTGGATGAACCTGCAGGTAGGGAAGGGCTGGGCATCCGGCAATCACTGGGTGGGGAGAAAGGTGTGAGTCAGGTGCTGGTGATTCAAATGTGGCGCCAGCCTGATGGCTGTGCGGGGAGGGCTTGGCAAAGGAGCCATGGTCTCTGCAGCTCTTTTGCCTGGAGGAAAGCTGCCCCTCCACCTCTTGCCTCAACTTCAGGCACGTTAGTTCCTCCCCAAGTGTCCCAGGTTCCTTTCAGGCTCCTGCCTGGCTCTGGGCTCAGAGGAAGAGGGTCTGAGTGAGTCCATGCATGGCCCCTTTAAGAGGAGCTGTGGGGCTCTTGCAGCCTCTGCGATCCTCAGGCACAGTCCCCGCTGGTTTCATAGCCCGGAGTTGTGTGGCCATCTCTTCCCTGCCCTGGAGCCCTGGGCTGGAGGCCTGCTGTGGGGCTGGGACCCCGCACTCCTCCGGGAACCTCTGCCACCAAGATGTCCCTCCTGGGTTTAAACCATTGCACCCAGTGTGGGCTTGCAGCCAAGTCTCTGCTATTCGGTCCCCATCCCCGCTTCCTCCCAGGTGCCCTTCCTCCCAGTATTAATGCTTCTTCGGTCCCCTGGTTGTAGGGCTTCTGTTCAGCTAGATTTCAGGAGGTTCTGAGTGATGATTGTTCTGTATTTTAGTTGTGATTTTGATGTAATTGTGGGAGGTGGCAGGTACCTCGGTTACTTACTCCGCCACCTTGCTTCCTCTCCTCATTATTTTTAAATCTTTGTTTCTTTGCTTCTGTGATTTTATGTTTTTTTCTACCTTTTCATTCGAATTCCTGATTCAATCCTCTGCTGCATCCAACCTACTTTTATTCCTTCGAGTGTTTTTGTTTTTATAAATCCTTACATGAAGTTATTTTATCCATTGCTTTTCAGAGACCGTGGAAGAGAGAGAGAGGGAGAGAAAGAGAGGGAAACATCCATGTGAAAGAGACACAGCAATTGGTTGCCTCCCACAGACACCCCGACCTGGGTTTGAGACTGCAGCTCAGGTAGAAGCCCTTGACGGGGGGTCCACCTGAGACCCTTCATTCCATGGGCAGAGGGAAGCCCTACAGCATTTCACAGCTGGGTGCTATGTGGGTGCCTAGTCTCAGCTCTGGTGAGCTGGGCTGTGGCATATTTTTGGGTCATGGTTCCAGACCTCTCAGGGGGAACCTCTGTCCTAATATATCCCTTGGTAATCACAGCCTGTCGCCCATGGGTGCAGGGCCAGCCCCTTTCGCCTGTCAGGACTTCCTTCCAGTCCTGAGATGGCTCCTGCTCCCAGACCTTGGTTAAAAGTCTCCTCTTCAGAGAGCCTTTAGTTGGTAATTCAGGGTGACTGATCCGCATTCTGTGGTCATTTCCACTTGGTTCCAGGAGCAGCTGAGAGTAAGATCCACCTACCCCTCCATCACCTTGACCCCCCCCTCTGCCTTTTAGTTCCTAAAAAAGGAAATGCCCCTGTGGTTCCTGAGACAACATCGCTGCTAATAGAGTAAAGCTGTTACTGCAGACCCGTCGGGGGTAGGCTCAGAGCCACGGGTCTGGAGGCTCTGGAGAGACTGTTGTGCGGACAAGAAGCCCTGAGCCCTGGGAGGAAACAGCCAGAAACTCCACCTGCAGCTGCTCCTGAAGCTGAGACAGAGTCTGAGGCCATGAGCACCCCCTGGTGTCCTGGGGGCCCCCTGCAGCCCAGCCTCCTGTCTCCTGCAGGGAGGTTTGTGTCTGGCTCACACTGACCTCCCCTCACTGTGTCTCGCACAGAAATACACGGCCGAGTCCTCAGATTTCAGGCTGTTCATTTGCAGATACAGCATGTTCTTGGCGTTGTCTCTGGAGATGGTGAATCGGCCTTTCACAGAGTCTGCATAGTATGTGCTTCCACCAGTATTACTAATTTTCAGTTGGTCAATGGAGTGTTTAGTGGGAAAATGGATAACATTTTAATCAAGAATAATTTTTAAATATTTTCTAAAATGGGTCTTATTTTGGGTGTTTTTAGAAAGATATTCTTAGAAAATACTGAGCCCCACTGTCCATGTTGATTTTCTGCAGCAGCCACAGGGACTGGATCAGGTTCTGGCACCAGAGTGGAGGCTGCTGGGAAACTCCCCATCAATCTGACGTGACTTTGGAGCTGGGTGAGGGGAGGATGCTGGGCTTGTTTTGATTCACACGACAGAAATATGCCTGATTCTCATGGACAGAGTGTTACTGGACATATGGGTTTAGAGCCTCTTCTAGTGAAGACCCAGAAGGAAGCCCAAGGCAGGATGGAGACAGCTTATATCATCCCAGGAAATCCATGAGTAATTGTGAACAGGAGCTACTTAGAAATAGAGACATTACTGATTCTGCAGGCAGGGATCCAGAGACATAAGGAACCTGTCATTGCAAACTGGTCGGAAGGGGATCCCCTGTTACCTACAGGCACATCCCCACGGTGTCTCTGTCTACCAGGTGACAAGTTCAGAGGTCCAGGGGATTAGCACTTGGCCACACTGAGGTCATTACCCACATTGTGTCCCCATGGGTCACTCAGCTGCGTAATTCATTGGGGTCCCATTTATGAAACTCTGAACCCTTAGAGGGAAGAAGTTACAGCCCTCCCTGGAGGAGCCCTGGTGATGGTGTGTCTGCAAGCGGGGCCTTCATTTCATTGACCAGGCACCTGCCTCAGCCCATCACCATTATCACCATCATCACCATCATCATCATCAGCATCATCACCATCATCATCATTTGCTTATTTATTATCATGTTTCTCATTTTCTGTAGACCGTCTTTTGTACACACGTGAGCCATTATCTGTATTTCTGCTCATTTTTTGTAACTATTTAGAGAAATTTGTAGCCAGACTCTGTTTTCCTTCTCGTGTACTGCTGACAAATGATGGCTCATTCCTGCATCTTCTCCGTCTGCTGGACACGGGAATCTGTTCAGAAAGGTGTGTTCTTCTATGTGGATGTCCTGGGGAGATTGAAACCACACCAGACCCTTGGAGTAGATTTCCTTGCTCCCCACCACCTCGCCAAGATCAAAGCCCTGAGCCAGTCTCCTCTCCTGGCTCCATGAGAGCCCCTCTGGCTTGGTGAAGGGCCTTTCCTGTGCTTCCCAGAGATTTCAACTCTGTACGTGATAAATATCCCAATCCCTTGGTTGTGTGTTTTTCCTAAACCTGGACATTTGCACCATGTCATCCTGGGTCCCTCTCCCTCTGCCTGGTGTCACCTAGTCTTGGTGCTGTGACCATGATGACAGGTCAATGAGCGCCACCACCTGGGTCTTTCTTCTTTAGCTTTCTTTTCACACCCCTCAGGTGCCCGCTGTCCTGAACCCACATGTTCTGCTGCTGGATAGTTAGGACCCTGAGCTGTGTGGGACTGAGCTGCTCTGTGGAGTCAGCAGAGCCTCCTGTTAGGTTTAGGTGACGGTGGTCAGAAGATTTCACGATTAATTTCATTTGGGGAAAAGAGTGAGTGCAAAAGACATTCTGCCTATTGTCCACGTGAGAAAGTCGTCTCTGTTTACAACAGACCTTTCTAAATGACAGACCTCAGAGGAAAGTGCAGAATTAAGAATCCACAGAGTTTACTGAGGGAAACTGTGACCAGAAGATTAAACCACCCAGGAAACAGCCCAAACCGCCCACTGCACCTGCTCCTGGGAGGGTCCTTGTGGTCAGGGTCCCTGAGCACCCTGGTGGCCGCAGTCTCTCCTGCAGCAGGTTTGTGTCTGGGCTCCCAGTGACCTCCTCTCATTGTGTCTGCTGCACAGTAATACACGGCCGAGTCCTCAGATTTCAGGCTGTCCATTTGCAGATACAGCGTGTTCTTGGAATTGTCTCTGGAGATGGTGAATCGGCCCTTCACAGAGTCTGCATAGTACTTCTGACTTCCATCGTACCATATTACTGCCACCCACTCCAGCCCCTTCCCTGGAGCCTGGCGGACCCAGTTCATTCCAAAGCTACTGAAAGTGAATCCAGAGGCTGCACAGGAGAGTCTCAGAGACCCCCCAGGCTTCACCAAGGATCCCCCAGACTCTATGAGCTGCACCTCACCCTGGACACCTGCAAACACAAAGACGTCCTGGTCAGGGAACTCTCACACGTCCACTGTTTCTCTCACTCATGTCCACTCCCACTGTCAGTGTCTCTTGTTCTCCATAAATTACCTCTTAAAATAGCAACAAGGAAAACCCAGCTGAGCCCAAGCCCCATGGTGAGTGGTCTGTGTCAGTCCTGATCAGGGAATGAGAACAGCTGTGGATCCCGGGGTTGGGCTCCTGTCCCAGAGGTGCAGGGTTGGGGCTGGGCTTGTTTTTATGAAGAGAGGGGGCCCTATTTGCATGTCCTCCTGCTATATAGAGATCTCAGGGGTGAACCTACAGATGCCAGTAACTCAGTGCAGGTGAGAGGTTCCTAGGGCATTTGGTTGCCATGGTAGCTTTTCACCCACTAAATACAAAATTATAGGAGGGTTGGGGTCTGTTGATGAGACCACATCTGGTAACAGTGACCCAGCGTCAAGGCTCTGATTCTCCCACTGGCTCCCTTTTTCCCCTGAACCAACCTCAGGACAGAGGAAGTCCTACCCAGAGAGGCTGCAGAACCCCTTGTATGTAATGAGAGCCTCAATGAGCCCCTGTATTCCAGTGTTACCCACACTTCAGGTTTGTATCCATCTGTGGCCTCAGAGTCCTCACTGCCATGGAGAAGGTTGTGTATCACCTGTGAGGTGGTCGAGATCAGCTAAGGTGAGTCCGTTCACTGAGATCTGGGAGGTACAACTGAAGCCTTTGTTGGGCCCAAAAGACTATCAAGTGACTCAAGAAATCTGAGGGATGCGGGGAATCTGAGTGACACAGGATGAGAGGACCCCTGCTCTTGATACCTTTGGGCACTTCCTGACCCCCAACAATCCCCAAGTTCACTGGCCTTAGAAGCCCTCCCCTGGGATCTCATGTCAGGAATCAGACAACATTCTATTGGGGATTAGTTAAAACATTCACTAGCCAGTAGCAATAGCACACCCATGAGTAACAGGGTCCGAGCTGGTCAGGAGTGACCTCTCCCTCTCCCTGGGGGGCGGGGCCTGAATTAGGTGACTTCCCTTTCAATAGCTGGAGGGGAGTCCATGGTGGGGCCATGGTGACAGGTGGGTGTCTTGTCAGATCTTATCAACTCAGATCCTGGAGGGAGGTGCTGGGTCAGCCTCTGGGCCCAACCTCAGGAAGCCCAGATATGAACAGAGATGGCACTGGAGACACTAGAGCAGCATTGGATGGACCACTGAGCGATGGTCACTGAGCTCTGACCTCCTGACCTCTGACCTGGCAGAGCAGCCTTCCTTGCTTGGGGCTGAGGCTCACTCTAAATATTAATGCATTAAATTGGACTTTACAATGTTAAGTACTTCAGAGTTTAGTCAGTATGTTTCATTAGATTACGCTCCTAGAAAATTTAACATGAAATATACCCAAATAGAAATGATCATAGAAAAGGGCGTGATAGAGACCCACAGGGGAGGTTCCTGAGAGAGCTACCGGAGGGAATTAAGTCCAGAGGTTGCACATGGTCAGTGGGGACAAGGCTGTCAGGAGGCTGTGCAGAGGGAGACAGACTAGAGGGGGAACCATCTCTGGTGACCTGAGATTTGGTCTCTAATGGGACTTGGAGCTGAACTGACCATGTTTTCTGAGATGATTTCCCGAGACCAAGAGTCACCCTCTCAGGTAGGAGAACTGGACTCTGCTTATTTGAAACACACCCTCCTTGCTTCCTCCAGCTTCTGAAGTGCTCTCTGAGCCGATGACATTTCCATCTGTTGATGTTTCCATGGAAGTGTTTCCAACACGACGTCTTCTGTCCGTCCTTCTGTGGGTCCATCCAGAAATGCTGGGCTCACAGATATTCACTGTATCTCTAGGCTGTGGTCACCGTGCACATAGGTGACTTTGGACTGACCAGCTAATCCAAGATGTTCAAGGATGGTGGTCTCCAATCGTAGCCCATGGTCTTGTCCATCAGGGTGATGTGCATCTGCTCGGGCCACCCGGACTATGGTGACACAAGTTGTGTTCTCTCCATGAGTCACCCAGCTGCATTATTCATTAGGGTCCCATTTGTGAATCTCTCATTTCTTACAGGGAATAGGGCAAACCCCTCCCTGGAAGAGCCACGGTGGTGGTGTGTCTGTAAGAGTGGCCAGAATTTGACAGACCAGGGCCACTGTGTCTGTCCATCGCCATCATCACCATCATCACCATCATCATCATCAGTATCATCACCGTCATAATCACCATCATCATCATCATTTACTTATTTATTAGCATTTTTCTCATGTTCTGTAGACCTTGTATTGTACACACATAATGAGCCATTATCTCAATTTCTGCTTATTTTTATAATCGTTCAATGAAATTCGTAGCCAGACTCTATTTTCCTTCTCCTGTGAGTGCTGACAACTGATGGCTCATTCCTGCCTCTTCTCTGTCTGCCCCACTTGGGAATCTGATAAGAAAGGTGGGGTCTCCTCTGTAGATGTCCTGGGGAGATGAAAGCACACCAGCCCCTGGGAGCAGAATTCCTCCCTCCCCACCACCTCGCCAAGATCAAAGCCCTGAGCCAGTCCCCTCTCCTGGCTCCATGAAAGCCCCTCTGACTTGCTGAAGGGTCTTCCCTGTGCTTCCCAGGGATTTAAACTCTGTACGTGATAAACATCCTGTCCCTTGGTGTGTGTGTTTGTCCTAAACCTGGACATTTGCACCATGTTGTCCTGGGTCCCCGTCCCTCTGCCTGATGTCACCTAGTCTTGGTGCTGTGACCATGATGACAGGTCAATGAGTGTCACCACCGGGGTCTTTCTTCTCTAGCTTTTTGTTCAAACCCCCTCAGGTGCCCACTGTTCTGAACCCTCGTGTTCTGCTGTTGGATAGTTGGGACCCTGAGCTGTGAGGGGCTGAGCTGCTCTGTGGAGTCAGCAGAGCCCCGTTTGGTTTAGGTGACGGTGGTCAGAAGATTTCACGATTAATTTCATTTGGGGAAACGAGTCCCTGAAAGAAGACACTCTGCCTATTGTCCACGTGAGAAAGTCGTCTCTGTTTACAACAGACCTTTCTAAAAGACAGACCTCAGAGGAAAGCGCAGAATCAGGAATCCACAGAGTTTACTGAGGGAAACTGTGACCTGAAGAGTAAACCAGCCAGGAAACAGCCCAAACCGCCCACTGCACCTGCTCCTGGGAGGGCCCTTGTGCTCAGGGACCCTGAGCACCCTGATGGCCTCAGCCCCTTCTGCAGGGAGGTTTGTGTCTGGCTCACACTGACCTCCCCTCACTGTGTGTCTTTCGCACAGAAATACACGGCCGAGTCCTCAGATTTCAGGCTGTTCATTTGCAGATACAGCGTGTTCTTGGCGTTGTCTCTGGAGATGGTGAATCGGCCCTTCACAGCGTCTGCATAGTATGTGCTACTTCCACTACTACTAATGTATGAGACCCACTCCAGCCCCTTCCCTGGAGCCTGGCGGACCCAGTGCATCCAGTAGCTACTGAAGGTGAATCCAGAGGCTGCACAGGAGAGTCTCAGAGACCCCCCAGGCTTCACCACGGCTCCCCCAGACTCCACCAGCTCCACCTCACCCTGGACACCTGCAAACACAGAGACGTCCTGGTCAGGAAACTATCACACATCCACTGTTTCTCTCACTCATGTCCACTCACACACTCAGTGTCTCTTGTTCTCCATAAATTACCTCTTAAAACAGCAACAAGGAAAACCCAGCTGAGCCCAAGCCCCATGGTGAGTGGTCTGTGTTCAGTCCTGATGAGGGAATGAGAACAGCTGTGGATCCCGGGGCTGGGCTCCTGTCCCAGAGCTGCAGGGTCAGGGCTGGGCTCGTTTTTACCACCAGAGGGGCCCTATTTGCATGTCGCCCTACTATATAGGGAGCTCTGGGGTGAACCTATGGAGAGTCAGTACCTCAGTATAGGTGAGAGGGTTCTAGGGCAAACCAACCTCACAGGGTTCTTGCTAATATTGGGCTGTGCAAAGTTGGACCTTATTGTGCAGAGGTTGCAGCCTAGTTGGGAAGAGATTCCGAGGGGCCTGACGGAAGCTTGGTCAACGAGGGGCCCTTTCCATCACTTTCAATATTTCCTGCCTGTCTCTTCTGGCCTGAAATGTTTCTCTTGAGAAATGTGCTGACAGTCCAGTGGGAGCTGCCTTGTAGGGAAGTAACTGCTTTTCTCTTCCCTGTTTTAAAATTCTCTCCTTGTCTTTAACCTTTGCCACTGTAATTCTGCGGTGTCCTGGTGTGAACCTATTTGTGTTTGCCTTCTTGGGACTGTGTGTGCTTCCTGGACTTGTGTGTCTTTCCCCTTCACTTAGTTAGGCAAGCTCTTGTCATTATTTCATCAAATCTGTTCTCAATCACTTGCTCTCTGTGTTCTCCTGCTGGAATATCTATGATGTGGATGTTGTTTTATTTAATGTTTCCCAAAGTTCACTTAAACTCTGTCATTGTTTTTAAATCTTTATCTTTTTGCTTCTGTGATTGTACATTTTTTTACCTTCTCATTCAAATTCCTGATTCAACCCTCTGCTGAATACAACATTCTTCATATTCCTGCCAGTGTTTTCTTTTTTTTATAAATCCTCACCTGAAGTTATTTTCTCCATTGCTTTTCAGAGATAGTGGAAGAGAGAGAGGGAGAGAGAGATGGAAAGTTCTATGTGAATGAGACACAGCAATAGGTTGTCTCCCACAGCTACCCCTGACCTGGGATCGAGACTGCAACTCAGGCAAAATCACTTGATCGGGAATTCAACCCGAAATTCTTCAGTCCCCAGGGAGCGATTAACGCTACAACATTTCACAGCTGGGTGCTATGTGGGTGTCCAGTCTCAGCACTGGTGCTATAGCCTGTGGCCCAATCTTAGGTCACAGCTTCAGACCTCTCAGGGGAAGATTCCGCAGCTGAGAAATCCCTCGGTAATCTCGGGGTCCCGCCTGTGGGAGCAGGGCCAACCCCTTTCACCTGTCAGCACATCCTCCCAGTTATGAGGTGGCTCCTCTCCCCAGTCCTTGGTTTAAAAGCTCCACTTCATAGAGTCTGTAGGTGGTAATTCATGGTGGTTGAACACCAATTTATTTGTAATTTCCACTTGGTTGTGGGAACTACTGAGAGTAAGATCCATCTACACCACCCTCACCTTCACCCCTCCCTCTGCATTTCTCTTCCGACAAATAGGAAACGTCACCTGTGCTGCATGTGAGAATATTGCTACTAATGTAAAAAACCTGTTAAAATGCAGAGACTTCAGTGGTAGCCAGAGAGCCATTGTTCGCGGGAGACTCTTGGAGAGACAGCTGTGTGGAGAGGAAGCCCGGACCTCTCCAAGGAATGAGCCGAAAACACCACCTGCAGATGCTTTTGAAGTGGAAATACAGAGTTGTTGGGTCCTTAGCGACCCTTAGTTTCCTGAGAGTCTCTTGTAGCCCAGTCCTCAGTCTCCCTCAGGGAGATTTGTGTTTGACTCACACTGACCTCCCCTCACTGTGTGTTGTACAGAAATACACGGCTGAGTCCTCAGCTCTCAGGCTGTTCATTTGCAGATACAGCGTGTTCTTGGCATTGTCTCTGGAGATGGTGAATCGGCCCTTCACAGAGTCTGCATAGTTTGTGGTACTTCCATCAGGATTAATTCGACTAACCCACTCCAGCCCTTTCCCTGGAGCCTGGCGGACCCAGCTCATCCAGTAGCTACTGAAGGTGAATCCAGAGGCTGCACAGGAGAGTCTCAGAGACCCCCCAGGCTTCACCACGGCTCCCCCAGACTCCACCAGCTGCACCTCACCCTGGACACCTGCAAACACAAAGACGTCCTGATCAGGAAACTCTCACCCATCCACTGTTTCTCTCACTCATGTCCACTCACACTCTCAGTGTCTCTTGTTCTCCATAAATTACCTCTTAAAATAGCAACAAGGAAAACCCAGCTGAGCCCAAATCCCATGGTGAGTGGTCTGTGTTCAGTCCTGATCAGGGAATGAGAACAGCTGGGGATCCCGGGGCTGGGCTCCTGTCCCAGAGCTGCAGGGTCGGGGCTGGGCTGGTTTTTATGAGCAGAGGGAGCCCTATTTGCATGTCCTCCTGTTATATAGAGAGCTCAGGGGTGAACCTACAGATATGTCAGTAACTCAGTGCAGGTGAGAGGGTTCTAGGGTATTTGTTTGCCATGGGAGCTTTCCCCTCACTAAATACAGAATTATAGGGAGATTTGGGGTTTGTTGATGAGACCACATCTGGTAACAGTGACTCAGCATCAAGGCTCTGATAATCCTCATTGGTCCCCATTTCTCCTCTGAAAAAAACTCCTGGACAGAGCAGGATCTTTCCATTGAGAGTGCAGATCCCCTTGAGTTAAACGTGATCCTTAATGAGGCCTTGTATCCTAGTGTTACCCACACTTTGGTGTTGTGTACACCTGTGGCCCTAGTGTTCTCACTACAATGAAGGTTGTGCATCACCATGAGGTGGTCCTAGGTGAGTTAAGTTGAGTCACGTTCACTGAGATCTGGGACATAGAACTGAAGTCTCTGTTGGTCCCAGGACCACTATCAAGTGACACAAGAAATCTGAGTGATGAGGGAAATCTGAGTGGTACAGGATGACAGGACCCATGGTCTGTTCGCTTTGTCCATATCCTGTCCCATAAAGACCTCTAGGTTCACTGTCTGTAGGAATCCTCCAGGGGATCTCATGTCTGCAATCAGACATCACACTCTTGGTGAGTGGTTATGATAGGTGTGGTCGAATAGCAATAGAACACCCGTGAGTAACAAATTGAGTTATGGTCCGGAGTGAGCTCTCCCTCTCCCTGGGAGGCGGGGCCTGAATCAGGTGGCTTCCCTTTCAATGGCTGGAGGGGAGCCCATGGTGGGGCCATGGTGACAAGTGGATGTCCTGTCAGATCCCCATCAGCTCAGGTCCTGGAAGGAGGAGCTGGGGCAGACTCTGGGGCCCAACCTCAGGAAGCCCAGATATGAATGGACATGGCACTGGAGACACTAGAGCAACATTGGATGAACCACTTCAGGCCCTGAACTCTGATCTCCTGACCTCTGACTTGGCAGAGCAGCCTTCCTTCCTTGGGGCTGCAGGCTCAGTCTGTATATTAATGCATGAAATTGGACTTTACGATGTTAATTACTTGAGAGTTTGTCCAGGATGTTTAATTAGATTAGGCTCCTAGAAAATCTAGCATGAAATATAATCCAATAGAAATGACCACAGAAAAGGGCGTGATAGAGACTCACAGGGGAGGCTCCTGAGAGAGCTACCAGAGGGAATTAAGTCCAGAGGTTGCAGGTGGTCAGTGGGGACAAGGCTGTCAGGAGGCTGTGCAGAGGGAGACAGAGCAGAGGGGGAACCATCTCTGGTGACCTGAGATTTGGTCTCTAATGGGACCTGGAGCCAGACTGACCGTGTTCTTCTGAGACGATTTACGAAGACCCAGAGTCACCCTCTCAGGTGGGAGAACTGAACTCTGCTCATATGAAACACACCCTCCCTGCTTCTTCCAGCTTCTGAAGTGCCCTCTGAGCCGATGAGTTTGGAATCCTTCCCTGTTCCTGCATTTCTTGGAAGTGGTCAAGAAGGACTGTCTGAGAAGGTAGTTGATTTTCTCTGAAGTGTGTGTAGAATTCACCCTTGAATCCATTTCGACATGAGCTTTCCTCCACTTAGAGTTTTTGATGAATACTTCATTTATTTTTTAGACTTTGTACCAATCTGCAATGTCAGATTCAAATTCCTATATTAGCACCTATTAAGGGGACAGAGAAATACAAGTGTTGACCTTCAGAGATTGTAGTAAGTGCTGAAATAATGGTGTGTGCAGAATCCGTGTTTGTATCCCATGCCATCCAAGAGAATGAACTTGAACACGCTCCCTGGTATAGAATTCATAAAGTGTCATAGTCCCGAGAATGGACCTCCCTCACCTCCAGCTCCAGCAGCACAAGGGACGGGCCCCTGCTGCTGGTCTCTGACATCCACTGTGGTTTGTGCTGGGGACACAGCTGTGCCCGACCCCCAGACAATGGTGAGCTTGGCAGTGGCACCAAGGCAGGGCCACTGCTGGGAGACAGGAGTCACCTGAAGGAAGGTCCTGGCTCCAGTCACCTCCGACGCATTTGTGGGGCCTTCAGGAACTGCAGGGCGTTTACACAAGGTCCTCCTCTTGTGGACACATTTCCATGGTATCTGACGGTTTCCTGGGCTCCCCAAGCCCCCTGGATTTTTCTTCCTCCCTAAGATACACTGTCTGTTTACACGAATAAATGTTTCTACCAATGGAGTAAATCTATTAAAATACAAAGCCATCAGTGGTAGGCACAGAGAGACAGGTGTAGAGACTCTTGGATGAAATATCCTATGGAGAGGAACCGGGACCTTGGGAGAAATGAGCCACAGACACCACCTGCCCCTGATGCTGTGGGTGCAGCACAGAGCCTGCGGGTCCTGAGCGCCCCCTGGTGTCCTGATTGGGTGCTCAGCCCTGTCTCCAGAGGCTGCAGGGAGGGTTGTGTGTGGTTCACACTGACCTACCCTCCCTGTGTCTGCTGCACAGAAATACACGGCCGAGTCCTCAGATTTCAGGCTGTTCGTCTGCAGATACAGCGTGTTCTTGGCGTTGTCTCTGGAGATGGTGAATCGGTCCTTCACAGAGTCTGCATAGTATGTGCTACCACCACTAATGTGTGAGACCCACTCTAGCCCCTTCCCTGGAGCTTGGAGGATCCAGCTCATATACTTGCTACCGAAGGTGAATCCAGAGGCTGCACAGGAGAGTCTCAGAGACCCCCCAGGCTTCAGCACGGCTCCCCCAGACTCCACCAGCTGCACCTCACCCTGGACACCTGCAAACACAAAGACGTCCTCGTCAGGAAACTCTCACACACCCACTGTTTCTCTCACTCATGTCCACTCACACTCTCAGTGTCTCTTGTTCTCCATAAATTACCTCTTAAAATAGCAACAAGGAAAACCCAGCTGAGCCCAAGCCCCATGGTGAGTGGTCTGTGTTCAGTCCTGATCAGGGAATGAGAACAGCTGGGGATCCCGGGTCTGGGCTCCTGTCCCAGAGCTGCAGGGTTGGGGATGGGCTGGTTTTTATGACCAGAGGGGCCTTATTTGCATGCCATCTTGCTATGTAGGGACTCTTGGGTTGGACAATGACATGAAGGACATTGTCTAAGAGTGTGACATGTCCAATTGTGCATGTCTGCTAAGAACTAGGGCCCACATCTGGGCCTTTGCCATTCTCACTGCACTTAGCTGCTTCCAGAGACCTGTACAAATTCCCAGGAAAGAAAATTGTCATAAAGAGAATGGAGACTAGTTTAAAATGAGAGATGCTTTTCAGATTCAACAGTAATGATGCACGAGAAATCAGCCATAACAGCCAGAGGAAGAAGTAAAAGTTCAGGATGTTGAAGTTCAAGGGAAGGGAAGCCCCATCTGACACTATTTCCCTCAAAGTGTTTAGAGGATGAATCAAGAGGAGAGTGTGAACCCAGAGGACTGTGCTTTATTATGTGACCGATGGTCTCACTAGTTTCCTTAATGGTCTCACTGAGGTCCCAGAGCATCCTTATAACCACTGTTCTGAATTCTCTCCAGGGCTTGCTTGGCTCTATCTCATTAGTTCCTCTTCTGGAGATTTCTTCTGCTCTTCCCTTTGTGACATGTTTCTTTGCCTCCACATTTTGGCTGCTTCTGGGTGTTTGTTTCTATGTATTAGGTAGAGCTGCTGTGTCTCCTGGAATTGGTAGATTGGCTCTGTGCAGTAGATGTCCTGTAGGGCCCAGGGGCCCAATCTCCCCAGTCCCCTGAGCTGTGCCTTCTGGTGCTCCCCTGTGTGGGCCGTGTGCACTGTCTTGCTGTAGTTGAGCCTTGGTTGCTGTTGGCATCACTGGGAGGAACTGACCCCCAGGTTAGCAGGCTGTGAGGACCAGCTGCTGTGCTGGGGACACCCCTTTGGAGCAGGATTTACTTCAGTGGGGCTTTGGTGATTACCATGTGCGCCCCTTGAGTGTCACTCGTGGATGTGGCAGGGCTGTGATCCAGCGTGGTCGAGTCTGAGCACCTGGTGCACTGTCTCTGGGGCCTCCTGGGAGGTGCAAAGTGAGCCTGTGTCTGTGCCTTGCCCAGGGCCACCCAGCATGAGCTACAAAGCAGTCCCTGGATGGCTGGTGCTTGTGCTGGGCTTGGAGGTGTCCAGTTGAGGCCAAGATATGAACCAATGCAACTGCCGCTAGTGCCAGGCCTGGGGCCACTTATCAGGGTGCATGGAACACGCTGCTGCTTGTTTGAGAGGTTTTAGGAAAGTCCCCAGGATGAGGGGAGAGAGGCCACTTGCATAGAAAAGCCCCTGGAAATGGCCTGGAGGAGCCTGCAGGTGGGAGGGGCAGGTGCTCAGGGAATCACCTGGGTGGGGCCAAAGGAGTGAGCCAGGTGCTGGAGATTCAAACCTGGCTCCTGCCTGCTGACTGTGGGGGGAGGACTCCCCAAAGGAGCCGTGGCCTCTGAGCTCTTCTGCCTGGGAGAAAGCTGCCCGTCCTCCTCTGGCCCCGAATTCAGGCAGTTACTTCCTCCCCGAATGTCCCAGGCTCCTTTCAGGCTGCTGCCCGGCCCTGGGCTCAGAGGGACGGGTCTGGGTGAGTCCCCTGCAGGCCCTTTAAGAGGACCTCCCTCCCCTCACTCAGTGACAGTCCCCTTGGTTTTCCCAGCCCGAAGTCGTGGGGACGTCTCTTCCGGACCCTGGAACCCTGGGCGGGGGTCCTGTTGTGGGGCTGGGACCCTGTGCCCCTCTGAGTAACGTCCACGCCGAGCTATCGCTCCTGGTTTTAAACCAAGGCACCGGTTCTGGGCCCGAGGCCTTGTCTGTGACTCAGCCCTGATCTGCCCGCGTCTCCGCCTCCTCCTGGTCTCCTTCCTTCTCAGTCCCCTGGTTGCAGGGCTCTGTGCAGCTAGACCTCAGGAGGCTCTGAGTGCCGGTTGCTCTGGGTTTTCGGTGTAATTTGATGTGGTTTGGGAGGCAGCAGGTACCCCGGTTACCTACGCGCCCACCTCTTGTCTCTGTACCAGGTTCCTGAGGGTGCAGTTTGTGGTTCATTCTGGGCAGGAGGTGTGGCCCGGTTCCTGGTTCCCTAGGTGAGCCGTCCCTGCATTCCGGGACCGAGCCCGACTGGACCAGGGAAACCATCCTCCCAATGTGCTGTCACGGTCCCTCGGGCATTGTTGAGGGTTTTGCATTTATGTTTGGGGACGTCCCATCCGTCCTGGAGACAGTCCTGTTGTAGTGAGGACATTGCAGGATCTTCGCCTCGCTCCCTTTAATGTCGTTTAGGCCAATAACCCTTTAAATTTTCATTAATTCTGATTTTTAGTTTGCTTTTCTTCTAGGGATCTAGGTTTTCCACCAAACTTTCATTGTCATGATCACTGTTTCCTGTGACACATTTCGTGATTTGCACCTTTCCTGAAAATCTTGTGATTCTGGGTCCGTGGACTCACCGGCTCACTCATGGTCTCTACCAGGCCAGTTCTCTCTTTCTCTGCATGTTTAGTAATTTGCAGACTCCAGTGATTCTTGGTCCTGGGAGGGTTTTCATAAAGCCCAACGATTCCCTTTTCACACCTACTCGACCCTGAGACCTCATGAGAGAGGCTTTGCTGCCTTTCTGCCCGATCGCTGGTCAGACTGGATGCAGGTGCTTCTGGAGTCAGAGCTGGCGGCTCCCTTTCCAGGTCTGGGCGAGTGGTTACTGAGCATCCTCCTGGGCTCTCTGGGCCCCAGGGAAGTCCTGGGAACGGGGTTTGTCAGTCACGGCTCCCGTGTGCAGTCCCTCAAGGTGCATTTGTGCAGGGCCACCCAGCACACTCCCCGGCGAGGGCAGCGTCCCTGTGGGTCCCCCTTTCATAAGCTGCTCCCCTCCTGGGGCTCCTGGGCCTCTGTGTCCCTCTGCACAGCAGGAGGAGCTCATGTCTGAGGTCCCTGAGCTCCCCCAGCTCCCTTATCTGCTGGGGCTCCTCGAACATGACACCCCATCTTTGAACTCAGGTGGACTGAGTGTTCGAGTTCTCTCAGGGGAGGGACAGGGTCCCATGAGGCTGTGACACCCGGAGGGTGACAGTGCCGCCCTATGTACTGACCGTGTCAGGGGAACGTTCATGAAACAGAATTCAGCCCTCATGTGTCTGCACCACTCACAGGGCCCTGGGTCTCCTGGTGGAGGAGAGAAGGAAGTGGGGCTCCGAGGCTGCAGGAGGGGGCACGACCCACAGAGGTTGGCAGGAAATGCCATCACCCTTTCCTGTTCCTCGGACTTGGGGGCCCCCCTGAGACCCCCGGTTCTGGTCCACGAGGCCCCCGGGCTGTGCCTCTGAGCCAGCCTTGCACAGTAACACGTGGCTGTGTCTGCAGGGTCCACACTGGTCATGGTGAGAACCACCTGGTTCTGGAGGTGTCCTTGGAGATTGTGAGCCTGCCCTTCAGAGATGGGCTGTAATACGGGTCATTGTCCCACCACACGTGTGCCAGCCACGCCAGGGCCTCCCGGGGGCTGCGGGATCCAGCCGACACCCACACCAGTTGTGCTCAGGGAGAACCCAGAGAAGGAGCAGGTCAGCGTGAGGGTCTGTGAGCAGGACCCTCGCTGTCCCCACTCCTCACCCACAGTGAAAACTAGAGCCAGTGTCCTCACCTGCAGGGTCCAACCATTTCCGACCTTCTGAACAGCCTGTACTCTCTCAGCAGCACCCTCATGAACTGATCAACCTTTGACTCATCCCTCTGTGTGTGTGACGTCATCAGCCTAGACAACCACTCCCCAGGAGGGTGGGCCCCTCTGCCTCTCCTGGTGTCACCTACTCTTGGTGGTGTGAGCATGATGCCAAGTCAATGACCGTAGCCTCCACGCTCTTTCTTCTCTAGCTTTGGGGCCACATGCCTCTGGTGCCAGCTGTCCAGCCCCCGTGTGTCCTGCTGCTGCCTGGCTGGGACCCTGAGATGTGCAGAGCTGAGCTGCACTGTGGAGCCAGCAGAGCTCCCTGTTGGATTTAGGTGACGGTGGTCAGATTTGATGATTAATAGTCATTTGAGTCCAATAGTGTCAGAAAAAGTCTCTCTGCCTGTTGTCCATGTGGGAAAGTTCTCTGGTTACAACAGACTGTTCTAACTGACAGACCTCAGAGAAAAGCACAGAATCAGGAATCCAGAGAGTTCCCTGAGGAAACTGTGACCTGAAGAGGAAACCAGCTAGGAAACAGCCCAAAGCTCCCACTGCTCCTCTGAACCAACTTCAGGACGGAGCAAGGCCTACCCAGTGAGTCTGCAGAACCCCTTGTATGTGTTGAGAGCCTCAATGAGCCCCTGTATTCTTGTGTTACCCACACTTCAGGTTTGTATCCACCTGTGGCCCCAGAGTCCTCACTGCAATGGAGAAGGTTGTGCTTCACCTGTGAGGTGGTCCTAGGGCAGCTAAGGTGAGTCAGGTTCACTGAGATCTGGGAGGTACAACTGAAGCCTCTGTTGTTTCCAGATCACTATCAAGTGACACAGGATATCTGAGTGGCGTGGGGAATCTGAGTGGCACAGGATGACAGGACCCATGCTCCTGATTCCTTGGTGCCGCTCATGTCCCCTATTAATCCCCAAATTCACTGGCCCTAGAGGCCCTCCCATGGGATATCAAGTCAGCAATCAGACATCAGCCTCTTGGGGAGTGGTTATGATAGATGAGGTCCAACAGCAATAGCACAGCCATGAGTAACAGGGTCCGAGCTGGTCAGGAGTGACCTCTCCCTCTCCCTGGGAGGCGGGGCCTGAATTAGGTGGCTTCCCTTTCAATGGCTGGAGGGGTGCACATGGTGGGGCCATGGTGACAGGAGGGTGGGATGTCAGATCCCCATCAGCTCAGGTCCTGGAGGGAGGAGCTGGGTCAGCCTCTGGGGCCCAACCTCAGGAAGACCAGATATGAAGGGAGATGGCACCGGAGACACTAGAGCAGCATTGGATGGACCACTTCTGGTCACCGAGCTCTGACCTCCTGACCTCCTGTCCTCTGACCCTGCTGAGCAGCCTTCCTTGCCTGGGGCTGCAGGCTCAGTCTGAATATTAATGGAAGAAATTGGACTTTACAATGTTGATTACTTGATAGTTTAACTAGTATGGTTAATGGGATTAGGCTCCCAGAAAATTTAACATGAAATATAATCCAATAGGAATGATCACAGAAAAGGGCCCGATAAAGGCACACAGGGGAGGTTCCTGAGAGAGGGTCAGGAGGAATTAAGTCCAGAGGTTGCATGTGGGGCAGCCTTTTCGTTATAAGTGGAGGGGCTGGGGTCTGGCTGCTCTGGTCATTCTGGGACCCTTGGGGGCATCTCTTCGTTGGACTTCACTCAGCATGTAAGTCAGGTATAGGGGGTCACCTGGGGCACATTGCATTAGATTAAAGACACAGTCCCCTCTGTGAGCACAAGAAGAAAGTGTGGACTAGATGAGCAGGTCACACCTTTAACTTCTCCTGCATCTTTCAGACAGATTTTAGAGGGATTAGCATTTGTTGAGGCCGTTTCTGAAACACAACTGTAGTATATTTATAATGTCCAAATTTTTATTTCATATTTTCATACAACTTTTAGGTTTATGGCAACGTAAAAGATAAAGGACATCCATTATCAATGTCTTCAGTATTAATTTATGAGGTTCCTTTGATCTGAGAAGCTCCCTCCCAGGCACAGGCAGGAGGGAGATTCTGCTTCTTGCTGTTGGAAATTCTGTCGTGTCCAGAGCTTCCTGTGCAAACTCTTCCGTTATGCAAGCCCACGGCCGATGGCAGAGACCCCCAACTCGTTACGTCAGAATTGGTCATGGTTTTAAGTGGAGAAGAGACAAATGAAAACAGTGACTATGACTGTGTGCAGCTCAGAATAACTCCTGTGTTGAAATGATTATGGCAGGAGATGGACCTGATTTCTCAGTGTGGTGTTGTCAGTGATGTCGGGGTTCAGAGTGAGGGAAATGGGGAGAATTCCTCTCATAGATCTTCTCACAGGAAAGGGAACTTCAACCCTGCCAGGTGACCCTCCCTCCCAGCCTCCCTCTGTCCTGCCCCTGGGGACGGTCACTGTGCTCACAGGATGCTGGTCTCTCCCCCATAACATACAAAGTCCTTAGGGTGTAATGACCACATTCACCCACCAGACACGGGATTTGGAAATATATTCTTTATATTTATGATTGTCTTTTCAGCTGCTCAATGGAGTCTTTAGTGAGAAAATGGATGTCATTTTAACAAGGGCCAATTTTTAAATATTTTCTTGAATGGATCTTATTTCGGGTCTTTTACAGAGAACTCCCAAGGTAATGCTGAGCCCCACTGTCCATGCTGATTCTCTGCAGCAGCCACAGGGACTGGAGAAGGTTCTGGCACCAGAGTGGAGGCTGCTGGGAAACTGCCCATAGATCTGGACATGACTTTGGAGCTGGGTGAGGGGAGGATGCTGGACTTGTTTTGATCACATGACAGAAAGATGCCTGATTCTCATGGACAGAGTGTTACTGAATATATGGGTTTAGAGTCTCTTCCAGTGAAGATCCAGAAGGAAGCCCAGGGCAGGATGGAGACAGCTTATATCATCCCAGGAAATCCCTGAGTAACTGTGAACAGGAGCTGCTTAGATTAGAGACGTTACCGATGCTGCAGGCAGGGAACCAGAGACATAAGGAACTTGTCATTGCAAACTGGTGGGAAGGGGATCCCCTGTGACCTACAGGCACATCCCCACAGTGTCTCTGTCTACAAGGTGACAAGTTCAGAGGTCCAGGGGATTAGCACTTGATCACATTTTGGTCATTACCCACATTGTGTCTCCATGGGTCACTCAGCTGCATAATTCATTGGGGTCCCATTTATGAATCTCTCAACTCTTAGAGGGAATAGGGGGCACCCATCTCTAGGAGCCACGGTGATGGTGTGTCTGCAAGAGGGGTCATCACTTCATCGACCAGGGCCCGTGTCTCAGCCCATCACCATCATCATCATCTCCATCATCACCATCATGACCATCCTCATCATTACCATCATCACCATCATCACCATCCTCATCATTTGCTTATTTTTATCATGTTTCTCATTTTCTGTAGACCGTCTTTTGTGCACACATGAGCCATTATCTCTAGTTCTGCTCATTTTTTGTAGTTGTTTAGAGAAATTTGTAGCCAGACTCTGTTTTCCTTTTCATGTACTTCTGACAACAGATGGCTCATTCCTGCCTCTTCTCAGTCAGCCCGACATGGGAATCTCATAGGAAAGGTGGGGTCTCCTCTGTAGATGTCCTGGGGAGATTGAAACCACACCAGACCCTGGGATTAGATTTCCTCCCTCCCCACCACCTCGCCAAGGTCAAAGCCATGAGCCAGGCTCCCCTCCTGGCTCCACGAGATGCCCTCTGACTTGTTGAAGGGCCTTTCCTGTGCTTCCCAGAGATTTCAACTCTGTACGTGATAAACATCCCAATCCCTTGGTTGTGTGTTTGTCCTAAACCTGGACATTTGCACCATGTCATCCTGGGTCCCTCTCCCTTTGCCTGGTGTCACCTACTCTTGGTGTTGTGAGAATGATGACAAGTCTGAGTGTCACCACCGGGGTCTTTCTTCTCTAGCTTTCTGTTCACACCCCTCAGGTGCCCGCTGTCCAGAACCCATGTGTCCTGCTGCTGGATAGTTGGGACCCTGAGCTGTGAGGGGCTGAGCTGCTCTGAGGAGTCAGCAGAGCCTCCTGTTAGATTTAGGTGATGGAGGTCAGAAGATTTCATGATTAATTGTCACGTGGGGAAAAGAGTGCATGCAAAAGACATTCTGCTGTTGTCCATGTGAGAAAGTCGTCTCTGTTTACAACAGACCTTTCTAAATGACAGACCTCAGAGGAAAGCACAGAATCAGGAATCCACAGAGGTTCCCTGAGGGAAACTGTGACCTGAAGAGGAAACCAGCCAGGAAACAGCCCAAAGCTCCCACTGCACCTGCTCCTGGGAGGGTCCTTGTGTTAAGGCCCCTGAGCACCCTGGTGCCTCAGTCCCTCCTGCAGGGAGGTTTGTGTCTGGGCTCACACTGACCTCCTCTCACTGTGTCTGCTGCACAGTAATACACGGCCGAGTCCTCAGATTTCAGGCTGTTCATTTGCAGATACACCATGTTCTTGGCGTTGTCTCTGGAGATGGTGAATCGGCCCTTCACAGAGTCTGCATAATATTTGCTACTTCCATCATACAATATTACTGCCACCCACTCCAGGCCCTTCCCTGGAGCCTGGCGGACCCAGTCCATGTTATAGCTACTGAAGGTGAATCCAGAGGCTGCACAGGAGAGTCTCAGAGACCCCCCCAGGCTTCACCACAGCTCCCCCAGACTCCACCAGCTGCACCTCACCCTGGACACCTGCAAACACAAAGACGTCCTGGTCAGGAAACTCTCACACGTCCATTGTTTCTCTCACTCATGTCCACTCACACACTCAGTGTCTCTTGTTCTCCATAAATTACCTCTTAAAATAGGAACAAGGAAAACCCAGCTGAGCCCAAGCCCCATGGTGAGAGGACTGTGTTCAATCCAGATCAGGGAATGAGAATAGCTGGGGATCCCGGGGCTGGGCTCCTGTCCCAGAGCTGCAGGGTCGGGCCTGGGCTGGTTTTTATAAGTAGAGGGGACCCTATTTGCATGTCCTCCTACTATATACAGATCTCAGGGGTGAACCTACAGATATTTCAGTAACTCAGTGAAGGTGAGAGGTTCCTTGTGCATTTGGTTGCCCTGGTAGCTTTTCACCCATTAAATACAGAATTAAAGGAGGGTTTATTGATGAGACCACATCTGGTAACAGTGACCCAGCCTCAAGGCTCTGATCCTCTTACTGGCTCCCATTGTTCCCCTGAAACTACTCCTGACACAGCTGCACCTGCCCCGTGATGCTGCAGAACCCCTTGTATGTAATGAGAGCCTCAATGAGCCCCTGTATTCCAGTGTTACCCACACTTCATGGTTGTATCCATCTGTGGCCTCAGAGTCCTCACTGCCATGGAGAAGGTTGTGTATCACCTGTGAGGTGGTCCTAGGTCAGCTAAGGTGAGTCAGGTTCAGTGAGATCTGGAAGGTTCAAGTGAAGTCTCTGTTGGGCACAGAAGTCTATCAAGTGACACAAGAAATCTGAGGGATGCGGGAAATCTGAGTGACGCAGGATGACAGTACCCGTGCTCTTGATACCATTGTCCACCTCCTGTCCCTCAACAATCCCCAAGTTCACTGGCCTTAGAAGCCCTCCCCTGGGATCTCATGTCAGGAATCAGACAAAATCCTACTGGGGAGTAGTTATAACAGACACTAGCCAGTAGCAATAGCACACCCATGAGTAACAGGGTCCGAGCTGGTCAGGAGTGAGCTCTCCCTCTCCCTGGGAGGCGGGACCTGAATTAGGTGGCTTCCGTTTCAATGACTGGAGGGGAGTCCATGGTGGGGCCATGGTGATAGGTGGGTGTCCTATCAGATCCTGTCAACTGAGGTCCTGAAGGGAGGATCTTGGTGAGCCTCTGGGACCAACCTCAGGAAACCCAGATATGAAGAGAAATGGCACTGGAGACACTAGAGCTGCGTTGGATGGACCACCTCAGGTCTCTGAGCTTTGACCTCCAGACCTCTGACCCGGCAGAGTAGCTTTCCTTGCTTGGGGCTGCAGGCTCAGTCTGAATATTAATGCATTAAATTGGATTTTACAATGTTAAGTACTTGAGAGTTTAGCCAGTATGTTTAGTTAGATTAGACTCCTAGAAAATTTAACATGAAATATAATCCAATAGAAATGATCACAGAAAAGGGCGTGATAGAGACGCACAAGGGAGGTTCCTGAGAGAGCTACTGGAAGGAATTACGTCCAGAGGTTGCACGTGGTCAGTGGAGACAAGGCTGTCAGGAGTCTGTGCAGAGGGAAACAGAGCAGAGGGGGAACCATCTTTGGTGACCTGAGATTTGGTCTCTAATGGGACCTGGAGCCTGGAGGGCCCAGTGTACAGCAGAGCTCGTTAAACAGAATCTAGAGACCTTGCCATGAGGGAGAGGGTCTGCGAGGGCTTCACAGGTCATCGGCCTGACTTTTGCAGCTGCACCCGGGACAAGACACCTTGGAACTAAGAACATTGGTCCTTGTCAATCATGAGCATTTCTAACCACCCAGAGTCTCCTGCCTGATGTCTGAGACTCTCAGTTTGGGGGGCTGTCACCAGGCACAGGGGGAGACCCAGCAGGCTCATCTTCTTCTAGACCAAGGCCCTGCCTTCCCCAGGGACCTCAGCCTTGTGTGAGGAGGGAGCTGTGAGCCCCACAGCCCAGGGGAGCTTTTACCCTCGAGCCTGAAGGGAAATTTGCATGTGGGGCAGCCTCTTCCTTATAAGTGTGTGTGTGTGTGTGGGTGGGGGCCGAGCACACTGCCCCATGTCCCTCTGGTCCTGAGAACATTTCTTCCTCTCGACCCAATGCCATGGGTCAGTTATGGGGGAGTCCTTGGGTTATGAAGCTCTGTGGATCCAGGTGAATGGATGGCCCCATCTTTCAAAGTTTAAAATTCGATGCTGGACTAGATGAATGGATCACACACCTTTATTCTCACAGATAGTTTTGTTAAAAATATGAATGGTCCAAAGACACCCATTAAGTAGACAGCCTTGCCATATTGCATAATCATAATTTCATATAAAATAATATTTTAATATCAGTTTTGATGTAAAAATAATTGCAAAGTAAAGAACAGACTTTCCTTGACCTGGCTGACATCTCAGGTGACAGTGCAGCTTCCGCCTCTGTCTCAGTCCAGGGAACAGGCCACGCTGGTCAGGACCTGCCTCCCGTGAGTCCAGAGAAGGCCATGCAGCAGACACAGGTCTCAGACTCTCCTTTCCCTCCTCTCTTCTCACCTCTCCCAGGGCAGTGCAGCCTCGCCCCACAGGTGATTCTCAGGAAGGTCTCTCAGGTCCTTGACCACAAAGAGGCTCTGATTCTCTGGACTCATCCCCCAGAGAGACAAGGGCACTTACTCTGCACCAACCTGGGCTCTGAGATGGGTGTGGACCACGTGACCTGCTCCTGGTCACAGAGAGTCATTGTGGAACCTGCCACCCCGGCCTTCACCTGAGACCCAGGGAGGAAGGTGTGTGGAGGCTGATTTCCTGGGAAGGGACTGTGAGCTCATGATGGCTCAGAATAAAGATGGAGGGAAGGTCAAGAGCAAAGTGACTGTGTCTTTTCCTAAATCACTGAACTGAGATTCATCTACTGAAGGAGATGTGAGGGGAGACGGCTTTGCACCTCCTGGAAGACACCTGATCCTGGGTGTTAACCACAAGGTGGTGCTGAAATTCCAGAGTCGTCCCTGAGCTCACACCTTAAGGGACGATTTAGGTCCACACCTCTGAGGGCTGCTCCAGGCAGGACGTCTCAGTGGGACACGGAAGCATGAACCATAGAGACACAGGCAGAGCCCCCGGGCCATGACCGTCAGGGGTCGGTGCTGACTGTGTAGCAGCTGCACTGCCTCATGTGCTGTGTTTCTCCTCTGGACCCTGATGGGAACCAGTTTCCTTCCCTGGGGATGGAGAAGTAGCTCCGTCATGACAGGTGTGTTTGGGTGAAGATGTGGGTAATGATTTGTGAGCAATGAGAATGTTGTTGCTGGAAACCTGGATGTTTTCATGGGTCCTTGGGATTGTGTGAACACGTCGTGGGCTCAGCTTCGGATCACGTGTTGGGGACTCGTCCTCTGTTGGGCAGAGACAGGTGGACATGTGAGAGGGCAGCTGGTGGGTGGGGAGGGGCAGGTGCATTTCTCCAGTTGCAACTGTGCTGCTGACACTGTGGGAGGACCTGGGGAGAGTGAGCAGGGCCCCTGCCCATGGAGCTCAGGGTCCTGGGTGGACCTGGGGAGATTGTAGAGAGCAGGGGACTGAGGGTGTTAGGCGGCTGCCTGGGGATACTGAGGGACAGCAGAGGTGGGTGTGGGTAAGGACGCTGTCCAGCTAGTTCTCATGACCTTGGTGGATTCTCCATGTGGAAGGCGAGAGCCTTGTGAGAACACAGCCCCAGGCTGCTCCCAGGGACCCACACCAAGTCCTTCCCAGCAGGGCCCTGGGGGACCGTGTCTGGGCTCATCTCCCTGTCTCCTCCACGTGGAAATCTGGGGGCTGCGCCTGGTCCTCAGGCTGGTTCTCGTCCAGGAGACTGAGGGAGGGAGACAGCCAAGGGAAACTCACATCAGGGTCGACCAGAGTGGATGCGGAGCTCGAGGTTCCACGGCCCCAGGGAGACCGAGGCTGCCATGGGGAGCCGTGCTGGAGGAAGCTCCTGGGGACAGTTCTCCTCCTGCCAGAGGACGGGCTCCTGCGGGAACAGATGAGTGTTTGCCTGAGAGCAGAGGGAGTGAGCTCAGACCCTGGGCGCAGGGGCTTCACTGGTGGTTCCCCCGTGGAAACTGCTTCCCAACCCCAGAGATGGAGACGAAGCTCAGGGTGGTCAGTTTTCAAAGGGAAAGTGGGTCTCATGGGAACCAAGGGCGATAACGGTCCCCGAGACTGGGAACAACTCACCTGGGCAAAGAGAATGTTATTTAAACCACTGGTGCCTTCAGTGAGAATGAGGGACCTTAGAGCCCAGTAACAATGGACGAGTGTCCCTGGGACTTGAACAGCAGACAGCAGGGGACCCCGACCACCACAGGACACTGGTTCTCAGCCCCTCCAGGGCCTGTCCCTGGGGTGTGTTCCCTGACTCCGTGGGTGCTGAGTGTCCTCTGGTGTCCAGAGTGCCCCTGGTGCCCTGACTGTTCCTGGTGGACCTGAGTGTCTCCTGCGGCTAAGTCCCTTCTGTCTCCCTGCAGGGAGATTTCTGTCTGGCTCAGGGTGTCAGACACCCTGGGGGCTGGGCTCCTGTCCCAGAGCTGCAGGGTCGGGGCTGGGCTGGTTCTCATGAGCAGAAGGGGCCCTATTTCCACATCCTCCTGCCATATAGGGAGCTCTGGGGCCCAACGCTGACATGAAGGACAGTCTTAGAGTCGATGTGTCCCAGGGCTTATGTCTGTTTAGAGTTAGCCCAGGGCCATGGGCCTCTGCTCCTCCCAACCTGACCCATCAGCTTACCTGGCTCATCTGCAGGACAGGTGGACGTGCCCAGTGAGGGTGTCAGCACTACCTGTGGGATGGGAGCCTGTGCTAATGTCATCAAGTGACAGCCCAGCAGGAAAATTAATGGAGTTGAAAAATGAGAGAAAGGGTGGAGACTTCAATACGATTCTTTGGAAGGTTCCCTGGATCCTCACATCAAGGGGATCACCCATCACACCCAGAGGGTGACTACAGTGGGAGATGGTCATGTTCCACCCAACCGCTGATGTCCTCAAATGAGCTCAGAGTGAGAAGAATAACAGAGCGTGAGGCTGCAGAAAGTGGGCAAGTGCTGGGGAGAGTGAGGGTCTGTGTGCGTCACGGGGACCCAGAAGCATGAACAACAGAGAGAAACAGGAAAGTCAGATTCAGACACTGTGGATATAGAAGAAAGTGAATCAAAACCAAGAGTTGTCTTATTAAGATGTCGGGAAAGATTTGGGGGGACTTAGGTGTAGGCTATGAAATGTTGTTGCTGGAAACCCTGCTGTCTGCATGGGACCCAGGGAACCCTGTCTCCATGTCCCCACATGATGGGAGGGAACTGGAACAGGGGCCTGACTCAGGGCAACACTGGGGGAAGTCACCTGGTAACACGAATGGGGACGTAACCCACACTGAGGACACACCACCCAGGGTTCCTGCTCCATTCGGCTCTGACTCTCCTTGTTGTGTGACCAGTTCAAGTTTCCTCTCCTCACTTTCCTCTGAAATAGCCCCACACGTTCCCTAGAGTCATGAGACACTGTGGGGAGTGTGCAGGGCAGCAGCCCCGTGTGTGCTGACCTCGTAGCTCCCATCTCTCCTGGGCTCACTCTCTAGTTCTGTGAATCTCCTGGTGCTGTCTCCAGGGTTTTCTATATAGAAGGTCATGTCGTCTGCATACAGATGGGAAGAGATATTTGTGTCCTGTTTCTTCTGACTTAGACACATTTTATTACTTTTTCTTTCCTAATTATTCTGAGAAGGGTGTTCAATTCTATGCAATAAAAGTAGTGACAGGGGTGCCTAGATCTTGGACCCGATGTTAGAATTGCTTTGAAGTTTTCTCAGTGTAGCATAATGCCAACTGTTTTCTTCTCAAATGTACTGAGTACTACATAGAGGTAATCACTTCAAAGCCTAATTTTTTCAGAATTTTTATCATAAAGTGGCTTTTGCATTTTCAAATTCCTTTTATTCTGTATCTACGTAAATGATGCCATAGTTCTATTCTACGTTCTGTGGATGAGTTATATCACATTTACTGATTTACCAACATGCAACCATCCTTGCATTACAGGATGGTAATCGACTTGATCATGGAAAATGATTCCCTCAATGTCCTGTTGGGTTTCCTCGTGTACTGCTGACTTTGGAGCTGGGTGAGGGGAGGATGCTGGACTTGTTTTGATCACATGACAGAAATATGCCTGATTCTCATGGACAGAGTGTTACTGGACACATGGGTTTAAAGCCTCTCCCAGTGAAGACCCAGAAGGAAGCCCAGGGCAGGAGGGAGACAGCTTATATCATCCCGGGAAATCCCTGAGACATTGTGAACAGGAGCTTCTTAGAATAGAGACGTTACCGATGCTGCAGGCAGGGGTCACAAGACATAGGAACCTGTCATTGCAAACTGGTGGGAAGGGGATCCCCTGTTAACTACACGCACATCCCTCAGTGTCTCTGTTATGTAGGTAACAACTCCACAGGTCCAGGGATTAGCACTTGGGCACTTTGGGGTCATTGCTCTCGTGTTCTCTCCATGGGTCACCCAGGTGTATAATTCATTGGGTCCCATTTATGAATCTCTCAACTCTTACAGGGAAGAAGGGACACCCCTCCCTGGAGGAACCACGGTGATGGTGTGTCTGTAAGAGGGGCCTGCATTCTTTTGACCAGAGCCCCTGTCTCAACACATCACCATCGTCACCATCATCACCATCATCACCATCATCATCATCACCATTTGCTTATTTATGATCATGTTTCTCATGTTCTGTAGACCTTCTTTTGTACACACATAATGAGCCTATATCTCAATTTCTGCTCATTTTTTATAATCGTTCAGTGAAATTTGGAGCCAGATTCTATTTTGTCTCTCCTGTGACTGCTGACAACTGACGGCTCATTCCTGCCTCTTCCCAGTCTGCCCCACTCGGGAATCTCATGGGAAAGGTGTGGTCTCCTCTGTAGATGTCCTGTGGAGATGAAAGCACACCAGCCCCTGGGAGCAGAATTCCTCCCTCCCCACCACCTCGCCAAGATCAAAACCCTGAGCCAGTCCCCTCTCCTGGCTCCACGAGAGCCCCTCTGACTGGCTGAAGGGCCTCCCCTGTGCTTCCCAGAGATTTCAACTCTGTACGTGATAAACATCCTGTCCCTTGGTTGTGGGTTTGTCTGCAGCCTGGACAGCTGCACAGAGCCGATGAGACTCCCTCTGTCTATGCCTGGTGTCACCTACACTTGGTGCTGTGAACATGACGACAGGTCAATGACTCACCACCTGGGTCTTTCTTCACTAACTTTGGGGTCACATGTCTCAGGTGCCTGTTTTCCACCCCCCGTGTGTCCTGCTGCTGCCTGGCTGGGACCCTGAGCTGTGAGGGGCTGAGCTGCTCTGTGGGGTCAGCAGAGCCCCCAGTTAGATTTAGGTGAGTGTTGGACAGAAAAATTGATGATTAATTGTCATTTGAGTCCAATAGTGTCTGAAAGAAACTCTCTGCCTGTTGTCCACGTCAGAAAGTTTTCTCTGGTTACAACAGACTCTTCTAACGGACAGACTTCAGAGGAAAGCGCAGAATCAGGAATCCACAGAGGTTCCTGAGGGAAACTGACAGGAAGAGGAAACCAGCCAGGAAATAACCCAAACCGCCCACTGCACCTGCTCCCGGGAGGGTCCTTGTGTTCAGGGCCCCTGAGCACCCTGGTGGCCTCAGTCCCTCCTGCAGGGAGGTTTGTGTCAGGCTCACACTGACCTCCCCTCACTGTGTGTCTCTTGCACAGAAATACACAGCCGTGTCCTCGGTGCTCAGTCGGCTCAGCTCCATGAAGGCTGTGCTGGTCGATGTGTCTCTGGTTATGGAGACTCTGCCCTGGAACTTCTGGGCGTACTTTGTAGCTCCACTGTTAGGGTAAATCCACCCCATCCACTCCAGCCCCTGTCCTGGGGCCTGTCGCACCCAGTGCATATAGTAGCTGGTGAAGGTGTACCCAGAAGCCTTGCAGGAGACCTTCACTGAGGCCCCAGGCTTCCTCACCTCAGCCCCAGGCTGTACCAGCTGCACCTGGGAGTGGACACCTGCGGGGAGGACACAGGAGTGAGAGGAAATCCCCCTTGACTGTCCCTGGTCCCCCCTCCATCCATCCCTGGGGAGCCCTTACCTGTAGCCACGGCCACCAGGAGCAGGGTTGTCCAGGTCCAGTCCATGGTGCGGGGCTGTGCTGGGCTCTGCTGGAGGGGAGGGTGAGCTGTGGGGATGTGCTCAGGGCACAGACTCGTCCACATAAACCCAGTCTCCCTCCTCTTATTTGCATATTCATGAGGCAGAGCACGTCATAGCTGAGGGCTGGACCCCACCTGAGAGAAGACGGAGACACGGTGACCATGGCCCGTGGGAGCCTGAGGGCCCAGGTCCTACTCTTTGTCGGAGGGTCCGTGTCCCTGCCAGGTCCCTGAGCTCTGGGCAGACACAGCGCCTCCTGCTGAGCAACAACCCTCAGGACCTGCTCCTGTTTGTGAGCCCACCTTGGGTGACACGGGGACCACCTGGGCCAGCTCTGGGCTTTACACCTGGATGTCTTATTCCTGGATCAGTGTTTCCAAAATGCTGCCCCGAGTGAGTCACTAAGCCCCTCCCTGTGCCAGTCCCTACAATTCGGATGAGCAGAAGCCACAGGTCCACGAGCTTTGTGGGTGGTTCTTAGGGCTCATCAGTGGACAGACCGGCTCCTGGGAAACATATTTACGGGCAAATCATCAGTCCCTGCCCATCTGTCAGGCTCTATTGATATTTCCCAGGAAGACCAGGCCCTCGGAGGAAACCCCTGCCCAGCTGCCCTGCGCCTGCTCCTGGGGCAGCAGCCCCGGGCTCCTGGGTCCTGAGCGCCCCCTGCTGCCCAGCCCATGCTCTGAGGGGGGTCCTGCTGGGCTCCCAGGGCACTGACCTCTCAGCATCTCTAGTCCAGGAGTGAAGGCTGCGCCCGACTCAGAATGTTCCCTCGGGGACCCCACATGCTTTTGACATCTCTGGACAGAGGGACCTGGCCCCCCGGATCCCAATGGCTCTGCCTGGAGAACCCAAGACAGGGCTTTATGGAGCCAACAGGGACCCCTCCCTGGACCTGCCCGATGCACGGACACAGCCGACCCTCCTCTGAGTCCAGAAGCTGTCGGGGGCTCTGGGGCCTCTTATGTCCTCAGGTTCCTCTTGCTGAAGGTCCCATCTAAATATCCTCATGTGTGGCTCAAGATTCACTGCTACAATTCTATTATTCAATAAATTAGACAGACACTCTGTGGAGGATTTTCATCATAATGACCCTAAATGTCCCTTCTCGCCTGTACCCAGCACATGGGCGGGGCCCCCACACTGACCCTGACCTAGTGTGTGACCAGCTTCCACAAACAGGAAAGCGAACACGCTGGACGTGGAGACTGGAGAGAGCCTGCCCTGTGGTTTCCTGTTCTCCCAGCAGCTGGACCTGCAGACGCCACAGGAGAAGGGTTCTGTCTGGTCCTGGGAGGGTCAGACCCAGGGGCCCATGTCCAGTCCCTGCAGCCACACTGACCCGCCATGTGGGGAGGGTCACACAGGTCTACACCCTCTGGTGCCCATTGTGAGAGCACAGCCCTGAGCCCTGAGGGCAGGACCATGAAGAACACTGGACAGGGGTCCTCTCAGGAGCAAAACAGGTGTCGATGCAAGAACAGGGCCCTGAGAGTGGGCCTCGGTCATCACTGTCCCTGTGGAGCAGCATCAGGGTTGTCTCCACAGTGTCTCCTGATGTTCTGACTGCTCCTCTTTTGTCCTGATCACCCCCTGATTGTCCCTGGTGTCCCCCTGTTGTCTTGAGGGGACCCTGAAGGTATCGATGTCCTCTGGTGAATCCCAAGTGCCCCACGGATTTTGTGAGAAGTCCCTGAATGACCTCAGCACCCCCTGATGTCCTGGGGCCCCTGGAAAACCCCACCCCAGAGGCAGAAATGGACAAAGCTGTCAGCAGGCTCATGAGTCCACCCGAATCCTCAGGAGTCCACTTCGGAAACCCAAGAGGAAACCTCCTCACTCCTGGTAGGACGGCTACTACGTGAGAAACAAACCAGAGAAAGCAGGTCCTGTGTTGGGGAGCGAGGGGAGGAAGGAGGCCTTGCACCCTCCTGATGGGAAGGTGACGTCCTTCAGCTGCATGGGAAACGGCACGTTGGTCCGTCCAGAAATGGAAGGAGAAGCCTGTTCGACTGAGCAACCAGCCCTGGTGTCCCTGCAAGTGACCAAGACGGAGTGTGAAGAGGTGCTGCCCTGCCCACTCACTGGGCAGGAATCAGTCGCCCAGACGGGAAGCCACCCAACGTCCATCACGGATGAAGGACAACCGGTGTCCTAAGGCAGGACAGGATATCACTCAGCCTCCAAACGGGGAAATCCTGCCACAAGCCCAGCGTGGGTGACACTGGGGCCAGTGAGCTCTGTGAAATGAAGACTCAGGTAAAGCCAAGTGTTGTACGATCCCAGGTAGGCTGTGAACTAAATTAGGTTTCCTTCCAGCAGAGTGTGGAGGAGCCCGGGGCCTGGGTGTGGTGAAGGCCGGTGCCGGGCACGTGGAAGAGCGGAGGGTGGGCTGCCCTGGGGTCCTGGGCGCCTACGGGAGCAAGTCGGAGGCCGCTGGAGGAGACAGCTGCTGGCAGGACGGACACCAGACCCTGACCATGGACACGAAATTCACAGGGGCCTGGGTGTGTTAGCCTCCGAGTGTGGAGCCGTCCATCCCTCAGGGCCCTGTGGACAGCAGGGAGCCTTAGTGCACAGGGTGGAGCTTTGCCCTGGGAATGGGGGAGACAGAAGGCCCCCCAAACCAGAGGAGCCTCCTGGGTCGTCTCTGAGACCCACTCCCTTCACTCTGAGCCATCACTGGGCCCACGGTGCTCACGTGGGCAGCACCGAGCCTTATTTCTCATGGCCGAGTAAGATTCCAGGGGTGGGTGTCCCCTGTTCTCTTATGTTATTAAGTTTGTCAACGTGTCAGTTCTAAGTCCGTACATAAAACATATTTAACCACAACATTCATGTTACATATCATGGTAGAATCATGTTCGATAACAACTCATAACATATTATATCACAGAGCACAGCTGGTAATGTCCTCACTGCATTTGCATGGAGAAAATGTGTTCTGTAGAGTAAGAGCAGTGCAGTAATTGATGCTAGTTTTCAAATGCAGTTTAGTCTGAATTATTGATGACATTTTAGTTTACTCACTTGTAAACTTAGAAGACTTGGGGGTGTTTGTAGCTTCTAACACGAAGATGTGAGTAATATTTTGATATTTTTTTGTATGAGACGGAGTCATGCTCCTGGAGGAAGCACTGCTGGTGGGACGGCTGAGGGGCATGTGAAGAATACGTTTAATTTCTAAGAAGCTGCCACTCGGGATGTGAGCAGAGAGAACAGGACCAGCAGGGGCTGGAGCAGGAGGGTCCCCGTCACGGCAGATGTGTCACCTGAAACAGCAAGGTCACCTGCTCGCCTGTCGTCTGCAGGGAGAACATGAGGAATGAGAGCCCCAGGGGAAGAGCAGGACCCGGCCTTGGGTGCAGCTGAGGGACCTGAGGGGAAATCCCTGCTCCCTACAGGCAGCCCCTCCGCCCTCCCTCTGCTCCTGCTCCTGGGCTGTTCTCTGGTCAGTGTGTCCTGAGGGCCCTGGTGGCCACAGCCCCTCCTGCAGGGAGGTTGGTGTGTGGCTCACACTGACCTCCCCTCACTGTGTCCCTGGCACAGAAATACACGGCCGAGTCCTCAGGTTTCAGGCTGTTCATTTGCAGATACAGCGTGTTCTTGGCGTTGTCTCTGGAGATGGTGAATCGGCCCTTCACAGACTCTGCATAGGATGTGCTACTTCCATCAGGATTAATGCGTGAGACCCACTCCAGCTCCTTCCCTGGAGCCTGGCAGACCCAGCTCATGTAGTAGCTACTGAAGGTGAATCCAGATGCTGCACAGGAGAGTCTCAGAGACCCCCCAGGCTTCACCACGGCTCCCCCAGACTCCACCAGCTGCACCTCACCCTGGACACCTGCAAACACAAAGACGTCCTGGTCAGGAAACTCTCACAGGCTCACTGCTTCCCTCACTCACTTCCACTGACACACTCAGTGTCTCTTGACCTCCATAAATTACCTCTTAAAATAGCAACAAGGAAAACCCAGCTGAGCCCAAGCCCCATGGTGAGTGGTCTGTGTTCAGCCCTGATCAGGGAATGAGAACAGTTGGGGATCCCGGGGCTGGGCTCCTGTCCCAGAGCTGCAGGGTCAGGTCCGGGCTGGTTTTTATGACCAGGTGGGGCCCTATTTGCATGGCTTCCTACTATATAGGGAGCTCTGGGGTTGGACACTGTCACTAAGGACATGGTCTTAGTGTGTGACATGTCTAAATGTGCATGTTTGTGAAATTATTCGCCATATTTTGTCCTGTGACCTCCCCACTGCATGCAAATGCTCCGGGTGCCCTGTATCAGGACTCTGGAAAATATTGTCATAAAATGAAAATAAGAGGCGTTTAAAATGAGAGATGCTGCCAGGGTGAGCGTGGCTCAGTGGTTGAGCCTTGTCCTAGAATCCTGTAGATCGCAGCTTAATTCCAGTTCAGGGGACAGGCTGGGACTGTGTGGTGGATCCCCAGTTGGGAGCATGCAGGAGGCTGCCGATCAATGTGGAATCTGTCATCATTGATGTTTCTATCTTTCTCTCCCTCTCCCTTCTTCTCTCTAAAATTGATAAAGATGCATATATATAAAAAAAGGGAGATGCATTTCAGGCTCAACAGTCATGGCACAAGAGAAATCAACCCTCACAGCCACAGGAAAAATTAAAAGTGCAGGAGGCTCATGTTCAGGGGACCGGAGCTCCATCTGACACTATTTCCCTAGAAAGTGTTCAGAGGATGAATCAAGACCAGAGTGTGAACCCAGAGCCGGTGGACAAGTGCTGGGGAGAGTGGAGGGTCTGTGTGGGCCCCTGGGACACAGAAGCATGAGCCATAGAGACACAGGCAGAGCCCCCGGGCCATGACCTTCAGGGGTCGGTGCTGACTGTGTAGCAGCTGCACTGCCTCATGTGCTGTGTTTCTCCTCTGGACCCTGATGGGAACCAGTTTCCTACCCTGGGGATGGAGAAGTAGCTGCGTCATGACAGGTGTGGTTGGGTGAAGATGTGGGTAATGATTTGTGAGCAATGAAAATGTTATTACTGGAAACCTTTGGGTCTGCATGGGACCCGGAGAGCCCTGTCTCCATGTCCGCACATGATGGGAGGGAACTGGAACAGGGGCCTGACTCAGGGCAACACTGGGGAAGCCACCTGGGATCACGAATGGGGGACGTAACCCAGACTGAGGACACACCACCCAGGGTTCCTGCTCCATTCGCCTCTGACTCTCATTGTTGTGTGACCAGTTCAAGTTTTCTCTCCTCACTTTCCTCTGAAATAGCCCCACATGTTCCCTAGAGTCATGAGACACTGTGGGGAGTGTGCAGGGCACCAGCCCCGTGTGTGCTGACCTCCTACCTCCCATCTCTCCTGGACTCACTCTCTACTTCTGTGAATCTCCTGGTGCCGTCTCCAGGGTTTTCTATATAGAAGATCATGTCGTCTGCATACAGGTAGGAAGACACATCCTATGATGTTTTTTGATAAACTTTTCATTTCTTTTCCTGCCCAATTATTCTGACAAGGACGTACAGTTCTGTTGATAGAAGTTGTCACACTGGGGATCTTGTCCTTGTTCTGGTCTCAGAAGATAAATTCTCTCCTCTCTTATTGTAATTATGTCACTTGTTTGCTTTTCCAATGTGCCCTTTGTTATGTTGAGGGCCAAGCCTTGTATAACTAATTTATTCAGTCTTTGGTCCTGAAAGGATTTTGAATTCTGAAAATGTGTGTCTTTTTGTATGTGTTCATATGGGATATTACTTGCCCCTCATGCTGTGGGTGAGCTGTAGCACATTGACCGGTTACATACATTAAACCATCCTTGCCTTCCAGGACCGTATCCCACTGGAAACATAAATGATCCTCTCAATGTGCTGCTGGGTTTCCTGGTATGTTGTTGAGGATTTTTGCATTTATGCTCATCAGGGACCTGGCCTGTATTTTTTATTGTTCTTATTTGGCTTTGGTATGAGTGTAGTGGTCACAGCAATAAAAGAATTTGAAAGATTTTCTTCTTCTTGAAAGCCTTAGGCGTGTTTGAGATGAACTGACTGAGACAATACTATTTGTTCTGTGAAATTTCTCTAGAATTTATACTTGTATCCACATGAACATGGGCTTTTCTTGTGCACAGGTTTGGATTATCGCTTCAGTTATTTAATTATATATGAACCCATCTAGGAATGTCAGGGGCAAATTCTTAATTTAAACACCAAATTATGGACTGAGAAATACAACTGTTGATCTTCACAGGGTAATTGTAATTCCCACATGCACACACCTGGACTGAGCAGTGACCCCCTAACAGGTGTCCTAAGTCTGCACCCCTCAGGTCGAACTGAGCAACATGAACCTACAGGGGAGCAGCTTGAGGTCCCCGCCAGGGAAAGACCTGCCTCTGTGAACTGCAGCCAGGGGCTGGTCTCTGCAGGCTCTGAGGAGGGCAGGACCAGCTCCTACCTGAGATTCAGCAAATGCATGTCTGCTCTACCCCCTAAAGATGGAGGGATTTTCTGAAGAGGGGACAAAGTCATTCCCTCAAGATTTCTGGGCATGGAGGGAACCTGATTGAAATGGAACAAGTCTTCTCAGCTCATTTAACAATTCTTCCTGTGAGAGGCAACACTCAGTCAGGACACCCACAGAGTTAAGGGACAATGTATTTGGGATCAGTGTGAAAATTACAGTTGTTTGCAGACCACGTGCTTATTTCATGTGCCATCCAAAAGAATGAACTAAAACCACACTTTCTTACAGAGGTTTCATAAAATGACTTAGTCCTGAGAATGCACCTCCCTGGCCTCCATCTGCAGGGAACACAGAGAACATGTCTCAGCTGCTGGTCTCTGAAATCCAAGGTGGTTTGTGCTGCAGACACAGCTGTGCCTGACCCCCAGACCATGGCAGAGATCAGCAGGGACACTAAGGCAGGGCCATGGCTGGGAGACCCAGGCGTCATCTGAAGGGAACACAGAGTGAAGAAATCTGTGACCCATTTGTTGGGAGGTCCTGAAGTGCAGGGAGCTTTAGGCAAGTCCCACTTCTCGGGGGCCGACTTTGATTGTGGGCTGACGATTTGCCCTGGCTCACCAACCATCTGCAATTTTCTTCCCCCACAAGTGATACAGTCCCTTTCTGCATGTGAGAATGTCTCTACTAAACTAATAAATAATCTAAATGCAGACCCATCGGGGGTAGGTAAAGAGCCACAGGTCTGGAGACTCTGGAGAGACTGTTGTGCAGAAAAGAAGCCCTGAGCTCTCAGAGGAAACAGCCAGAAAGTCCACCTGCAGCTGCTCCTGAAGCTGAGACAGAGTCTGATCCCGTCAGCGCCCCCTGGTGTCCTGGGGGCCCCTTGCAGCCCAGCCTCCTGTCTCCTGCAGGGAGATTTGTGTGTGGCTCACACTGACCTCCCCTCACTGTGTCTGTCGCACAGAAATACACGGCCGAGTCCTCAGATTTCAGGCTGTTCATTTGCAGATACAGCGTGTTCTTGGCATTGTCTCTGGAGATGGTGAATCGGCCCTTCACAGAGGCTGCATAGTATGTGCTACTTCCATCAGGATTAATGTATGAGACCCACTCCAGCCCCTTCCCTGGAGCTTGGCGGACCCAGCTCATTTCCCAGCTACTGAAGGTGAATCCAGAGGCTGCACAGGAGAGTCTCAGAGACCCCCCAGGCTTCACCACGGCTCCCCCAGACTCCACCAGCTGCACCTCACCCTGGACACCTGCAAACACAGAGATGTCCTGGTCAGGAAACTCTCATACGTCCACTGTTTCTCTCACTCCTGTCCACTCACACACTCAGTGTCTCTTGTTCTCCATAAATTACCTCTTAAAATAGCAACAAGGAAAACCCAGCTGAGCCCAAGCCCCATGGTGAGTGGTCTGTGTTCAGTCCTGATCAGGGAATGAGAACAGCTGTGGATCTCGGGGCTGGGCTCCTGTCCCAGAGCTGCAGGGTTGGGGCAGGGCTGGTTTTTATGAAGAGATGGGGCCCTATTTGCATGGTTTCCTACTATATAGGAACCCCGGGGCTTAACC
The DNA here is from genome assembly GCF_054644295.1 of Miniopterus natalensis. NCBI lineage: Eukaryota > Metazoa > Chordata > Mammalia > Chiroptera > Miniopteridae > Miniopterus > Miniopterus natalensis. Next base: position 910,000 of record NC_142081.1, on the reverse strand, counting down.
TACAGAGAAGGCAGTTCCCCTGTGTGGGTGAGAGTGTCCTGTAGCCTTGGGATGGCCATGAATGATTTAATTATCTAAATACAGAATCATAAGGCTTCATTCAACCCAACAGACCATACCTGGCCCCAGTGAGCTCAGGATCTGGCCTGTGCTCCTCCACACGCCACGACTGCTCCCATAAGCAAATTCCAAGGCAGAACGGGACCTGTCCAGTGAGGGTTCAAAATCCCTGTGTTTAACAAGAGCATGAATGAAAGTCTGTATTCTGGTGTCATTCAGACTTCAGGGCTGGAGACAAGCACCGTCCTGGGAAATAGACCTCAGGCTGCAGGTCTTGTAAGAGTGGACTCCATGTACGTGGTGTGTTGGTGCCCTTGGCCCTGAGTATCTCTGGCTCCCTGACCTTCAAGGAGACCAACAAGCCTGAGTGTTGAGAAGATGCTTTTCTATCCTGAGGACCCAGAGACACTAGGAAGTTAGAGAGATTCATGGAGCTGATGGGGGGTTGTGGGCTTCTAACAACCACAAGGATATTTACAGGGGGTCTCTCTGCAGACACTAATGGAAAACATTAAAGAAAGTCATGAAATAAATAATTAGTGAAGGAAATATAAGCCAGGATACCTATGAACAGTGTGACTGCGTGAATTTAATAGGAATTACTCATGTATGAGATGGAGACCTTGGCAGTTACAACTCAGTCAATGCCATGGTGATTGGAGTGAAATTGATCCCATGGCCTGTATTTTGGCAAGTTCAGTTATTACCATTTAGAGTGTTTATTGTAAAAAGGGGACAGCTCTACATTTCCATAGCATTTGGATAACTGTTTTGTAGCATCTACATGCAATAAAAGCATATTAAAGTATATTTTCAGAGTATGGACATAAAAACTGGACACAGACATTTTTGCAACACCCTTCCTCATGTGGGACATGAGCTCAGTGGATCCTGAGCACCCAGGGGTCCTGAGAGCATGTTTTCCTCCAAGGCCCTCAGAGATTTAGAGACCTCTCCACTCATCCAGCTGCCTGTAGGGTCCCTTCTAGCAGGAGCACTATGGACCCTGCTGTTCACAGGACGTCCCCTCTGAGTTATTTCTATCACTGTCCCCTCCCGCTGCTCCTTGGCGGTCAATGCCCAGGGGTCTCTGCTGCATCCCAGCTGAGCCCTGTGTCTCTCCTGTGGCTACATCCCTATTACAAGAGCCTTGGACAGAATCTCCTTTCTAATTTAGCGACTGTCAGAAGAGCTTTTCTGTAGTAACAGAGAGAACACAGTGAAAGAAGCTTCAGACTCAATAATCCACAGGCAGCAGACAGGCTGAGGGACGTGCTCTGCTCCAACCCCTGCACCTTCAGGAGGGGGGATCCGAGAGCAGAGCCCAGGCCCGGGGTTGGGGTCTGAGCCTCAGAAGGCTGATCCCAGGCCTGTGTGGAAGGAGGAAGCTCAGGGGGATGTCACCGTTGTCTCAGGATGGTGATTTCTTCCTAAACTCCATTGATCTCCTGGGAATGGAAATGTCTCTAACTATCCTCGGCCTGCCTCTCAGCTGTACTTTAGGAGGTAAGTTTCCGTTAGTATCCCAGGTCTACAGGTGGAGAGAATATTTTCACAGGATGAATCCCCCCAAATTGCCACCCATACCTGACTTAGAGATGGGATTGGGGACTTGTCAGAGGATTATTTTGGGGGGATATCAGACCTGAGTTCAGGCTTTTATGAGTCTGCATTTCGAGGGATGTAGGTTGGTGATGAAGGTAAGTGTCCTGAGGGATGGATGTGAGTCTGGGGAAGGCTGAGGGTGGCTGTGGTTGTCTGGCTCAGGCTGGGAGCCTGTGGAGGTTCTATGGAAAATGAGACCTTGTCAGGTTTGAATAATTTATAAATCGTGACTCTGGACAAGATCCAGGAGCAAGTGTCAGAGGAAGAGGAAACCCCAGAGGACAACAGGGGCCCAGGGATGGACCTGCTTGTGCACCTGCCCCTGGGCTGGATGCTCTGCCCTCTGTCTCCTGAGCGCCCCCTGGTGTCCTGAGGGTCCCCTCCAGTTCAGCCCCCACACTCCCTGAGGATGTTTTGTGTTTGGCTCTCACTGACCTCCCCTCACTGTGTCCCTCGCACAGTAATACACGGCCGTGTCCTCGGCTATCAGGCTGTTCAGTGTGAAATAAACTTGGCTCTTGGAGTTTTCCTTGGTGATGCTGAGTCTGGATTTCAGGGCTGGGTTATAGTTTTTGCTTCCACTGCCCCATATGACTCCAACCCACTCAGGCCTTTTCCTGCAGCCTGGCGGGCCCAGTGCACACCATAGCTGGTTAAGGAGAACCCAGAGACAGTGCAGGTGAGGGAGAGGGTCTGCGAGGGCTTCACCAGTCCTGGGCCCGACTCCTGCAGCTGCAACTGAGACAGGACACCTGGGGACAAAGAACATAAGTCCCTGTCAGTCATGTGAAGTCACAATCCCCCCATAAATGATGCCTGACATCTGAGACCCTCACCTTGGGGGCTGTCACCAGGCACAGGAGGAGACCCAGCAGGCTCATCTTCTTCTAGATCAAGTCCCTGCCTTCCCCAGAGCCTTCAGCCCTGTGTGAGGAGAGAGCTGTGAGCCCCACAGCCCAGGAGGGATTTACCCTGGAGCCTGAAGGGACATTTGCATGTGGGGCAGCCTCTTCCTTATAAGTGGAGGGACTGAGGTCACTGCCCCATGTCTTTCTTGGTCCTGAGAACATTTCTTCCTCTGGACCCAATGCCATCGGTCAGTTATGGGGGAGTCCTTGGGTTATAAGGCTCTGTGGATCCAGGTGAATGGATGGCCCCATCTTTCAAAGTTTAAAATTAGAAGCTGGACTAGATGAATGGATCACACTCCTTTATTCTCATGGGTCGTTCAGTTTGTTAATAACATGGATGAACATTTTATACAAACTTCTTTAAAGGTCGAAATACACCCATTAAGTAGGCTCAACCTTGCCATATTGGATAATCATAATTTCATACAAAATAAAATTTTGATATCAGTTTTGATGTAAAAATAATTGGAAAGTAAATAACAGGCCTTTCCTTGACCTGGCTGACATCTCAGGTGACAGTGCAGCTTCCGCCTCTGTCTCAGTCCAGGGAACAGGCCACGCTGGTCAGGACCTGCCTCCCATGAGTCCAGAGCAGGCCATGCAGCAGAGGCAGGTCTCAGACTCTCCTTTCCCTCCTCCCTTCTCACCTCTCCCAGGGCAGTGCAGCCCCGCCCCACAGGTGATTCTCAGGAGGTCTCCCAGGTCCTTGACCACAAAGAGACTCTGAGGCTCTAAACTCATCCCCCAGAGAGACAGGGGCACTTACTCTGCACCAGCCTGGACTCTGAGGTGGGTGTGGACCAGGTGACCTGCTCCTGGTCACAGAGAGTCATTGTGGAACCTGCCACCCCGGCCTTCACCTGAGACCCAGGGAGGAAGGTGTCTGGAGGGTGATTTCCTGGGAAGGGACTGTGAGCTCATGATGGCTCAGAATACAGATGGAGGGAAGGTCAAGAGCATAGTGATTTTCTTTTCCTAAATCACTGAACTGAGATTCATCTGAAGGAGATGTGAGGGGAGATGGCGTTGCACATCCTGGAAGAGACCTGATCCTGGGTGTTAACCACAAGGTGGTGGTGAAATTCCAGAGTCGTCCCTGACCTCACACCTTACAGCTAAGGGACGATTTAGGTCCACACCTCTGAGGGCTGCTCCAGGCAGGACGTCTGACTCAGGACCCTCAGAATCCTCTAGAAGCTGCAATAGTGGAAGCAAAAGCTGACTCATGACCTTTGGTATAAGGAGAGGGTCTCAGACAGAGGAAACTCAGTCACTGTGAGAACAAGACCCCAAGACTTCTCGTATGTTGTATCTGCTGGTGTATGTCCCTGGTTGCTGCCCACCCCAAATGCATGATCATCTCCCTGCCCTTATTATTGCAATAGTTAGATGGACACAGGACTCTACCCCAGGCTTGGATGCTGGACATCTGACAGCTTTTAGGGTTCACCCTGTTTCTTCCACCTCAGCTCCCTTCTGGACACCCTGAAAAGAAAGCCTGGTGATCTCTCCTCTGCTCCTGGAGGAGAGTCAATCCACACAAGCCCCTGCTCCACAGAAGGACCCACCAGGCCTCACTCCCTGACACAGCACACCCTGAGCCAGTCCCCTTTCCTGCTCTCTGAGGTCATTGCTCCTGGTTGATGGGCCTGCCGGGATCTCCTCAGTTCTCAATTATGTCGAAACTCAGGGTCCTCTTGTACCCTGGTGACTGTGGCATCATCACACTCAACGTCTGAAGCCACTATGGGTGGGAGGCCCTCCTGCTGTGCAGAGAGCCCACCGCATTGTCACTGTGTGCAGCGAGCTGGGACTATGACCCCCAAGGCCTGTCACCTTCTTTGAGACTGACCAGTTGTTTGGCGTTGAGTCTTCTGTTCTGTGTCCCGACCATGACTCTGGACAAGATCCAGGAGCAAATTGCAGAAGCAATGGAAGCTGCCAAGAGGACAGGGACCCAGGACTTCACCTCCCCTGCACCTGCTCCTGGGTTGGGTGCTCTGGTCTCTGTCCCCTGAGCGCCCCCTGGTATCCTCAAACCTCTTGCACCCCGGCCCCCTCAGTCCTCAGCGAGGCTTGTGTCTGGCTCTAGCTGACCTCCCCTCACTGTGTCCCTCACACAGTGTTACAGGGGAAGGTAGGGCCCCTTGTAGTTGTCCCCGAGACCCGTCCCACCACCTTCGCTTTTCTGGATTTGTTCTTCTTGCTCTTCTGGGTGGGTGTTTTCTGGTTCCTCATGTTCCAAATTGCTGATGGGATTCTCAGTGTCCTCTACTGTGCTCTCGATTCCTGTAAATTATTCTTCCTCTCAGCCCTGTGGCCTTCCCTTCTAACTGGTGCTTTATTATGTGACCGATGGTCTCACTAGTTTCCTTAATGGCCTCACTTAGGTCCCGGAGCATCCTTATAACCACTGTTCTGAACTCTCTCCAGGGCTTGCTTGGCTCTATTTCATTTAGTTCCTCTTCTGGAGATTTCTTCTGTTCTTTCCTTTGTGACGTGTTTCTTTGCCTCCACATTTTGGCTACTTCTGGGTGTTTGTTTCCATGTATTAGGTAGAGCTGCTGTGTCTCCTGGAATTGGTAGAGTGGCTCTGTGCAGTAGGTGTCCTGTAGGACCCAGGGGCCCAGCCTCCCCAGGCACCTGAGCTGGGCCTTCTAGGTGCTCCCCTGTGTGGGCCGTGTGCACTGTCCTGCTCTAGTTGAACCTAGGTTGCTGTTGGTGTCACTGGGAGGAACTGACCCCCAGGCCAACCGGGTGTGAGGACCAGCTGCTGCGCTGGAGACACCCCTATGGAGCAGGATTACTTCAGTGGAGCTTTGGTGTTCACCTAATGGGCTCCTTGAGTGTCACTCGTGGATGTGGCAGGGCTGTAATCCAGCGTGGTCGAGTGTGAGCACCAGGTGCACTGTCTCTGGGGCCTCCCGGGAGGTGCAAAGTCAGCCTGTGTCTGTGCTTTGCCCAGGGCCACCCAGCATGAGCGACACAGCAGACCCTATATGGTTGGTGCTTGTGCTGGGCTTGGAGGTGTCCTGTTGAGGCCAAGGTATGAACCAATGCAGCTGCCGCTAGTGTCAGGCCTGGGGCCACTTATCAAGGTGTATGGGGCCTGCTGCTGCTGCTTGTTTGAGAGGTTTAGGAAAGTCCCGAGGATGAGGGTAGAGAGGCCACTTGCATAGAAAAGCCCCTGGAAATGCCCTGGATGAGCCTGCAGGTGGGGAGGGGCAGGTTCTACCACCAGTATTACTAATGTGTGAGACCCACTCCAGCCCCTTCCCTGGAGACTGGCGGACCCAGTGCATGTCATAGCTACTGAAGGTGAATGCCGAGGCTGCACAGGAGAGTCTCAGAGACCCCCCAGACTTCACCAGCTGCACCTCACCCTGGACACCTGCAAACACAAAGAAGCCCTGGTCAGGAAACTCTCAGACGTTCCCTGTTTCTCTCATTCATGTCCACTCACACACTCAGTGTCTCTTGTTCTCCATAAATTACCTCTTAAAATAGCAAGAAGGAAAACCCAGCTGAGCCCAAGGCCCATGGTGAGTGGTCTGTGTTCAGTACTGATCAGGGAATGAGAACAGCTCGGGATCCTGGGGCTGGGCTCCTGTCCCAGAGCTGCAGGGTCGGGGTCGGATGGTTTTCATGAGCAGAGGGGCCCTATTTGCATGTCCTTCTACCATATGAGCATTTTTGGGCTAGAACATGCAGAAAGGGCAGTTCCTCTGTGCGGTTGAGAGTGTCGTGTGGCATGGGATGGCCCTGGGAGATTTTAATTAACTAAATAAAGAATTCCAAGGGTTTATTCTTGTCCAACAGACCATATGTGGTACCAGTGAGTTGAGTATCTGGTTGGGCTCCTCCACACTGGCCCCTGTTGCTCCACTAAGCCATCTTCAGGGCAGATAGGGGTCCTTCCAATGAGGGTGCAGAAGCCCATGTATTTAATGAAAGCAAGAATGAAAGTCTGTCTTCTGGTGTTAGCCACACTTCAGGGCTGGAGACAAGCACCTTCCTGGGAAAGAGACCTCAGGCTGCAGGTCTTGGAGAGTGGACTCCGTGTACATGGTGTGTTGGTTTCCCTGGCCCTGAGCATCTCTGGCTTCCTGACCTTCAAGGAGACAAACAAGACTGAGTGTTGATTAGATGCTTTTCTATCCTGGGGACCCAGAGACACTGAGTAGTTAGAGAGATTTATCGAGGTCATAGAGGGGCTGTGGGTTTCCAAGAACCAGAAGGACATTTACAGGGGGTCTCTCTGCCTAGTTATGAATATCCTTATAGAAAATAATAAAATCAATAATTAGTGAAATAAATTTAAGTCAGGTTACCTATGATCAGTGAGGTTGCTCGAACTTCAGGTTAATTACTCGTCTAGGAGATGGAGGCCTTTGCAGTCTAAATTCAGTCAATGTCATGCTCATAGGAGTTAAGTTGATAACAGCCAGGTGTTGTCCAGTTTGGTTATTACAATTCTGAGAGTTTATTGTGAAAATGGACAGATGTGTCTTTCTATAGTGTTTAGATGATAACTGTTTTGTTGAATCTACATGTAATAAAAATATTCTCAGTGGGGCTGGTGTGGCTCAGGTGTTGAGTGTCCATCTATGAACCGGGAGTTCATGGTTTGATTCTTGACCAGACCACATGTCCGGTTAGCAGACTCGATTCCCAGTAGGGGACGTCTAGGCGGCAGCCCTTCAGTGACTCTCTCTCATCTCTGATGTTTCTTTCTCTCTCTCCCTCTCCCTTTCTCCCTCTGAAATGAATAAAAATATGTTAAAATATATTTTGAAAGCATGGACATAAAACCTAAAGTTTAGACATGTCCCTAACCCACCTCCTCATGTGGGACATGAGCTCAGTGTATCCTCAGCACCCAGGGTTCATGAGAGCCCATTTTCCTCCAAGGCCCACAGAGGTCTAGAAACCCCTCCATCCAGCATCCTGTCGGGTCCTTTCCAGCATGAGCACTATGGACCTGCTGTTCAGAGGACATCCCCTAGGTTCACTGGCCATAGAAGCCCTTCCATGGGTCCTCATGTCAGGAATGAGACATCAGCCTCTTGGGGAGTAGTGATAACAGACACTGTTTAATAGCAATAGCACACCCATGAGCAAGAGAGTCACCGGAGGAACCACGGTGATGCTGTGTCTGTAAGAGAGACGATCATTTCATTGTGCAGGGCCCCTGTCTCTGGCCATCATCTTCATCATCACCATCATCATCATCACCATCATCACCATCACCATCATCACCACATGTTTTCTGGGTCTTAAAGGGCATAAGTACTCAGGCCCTATCTCTTGATGGGTGATGCTGACATGTCAGGGTTCACCCCTCTTCCATGTCCTTCACACGTGTGAAATATGAAGAGAAAGTGGGGGGACCCCTTGTGTCCTGCAAGAGGGGTATTGAAACCCCACACACGCACCTTGTGTATAGGACCCACTTGGTCTTCACTCCTGATCCACAGGGAAACCTGAAGCAGTGTCATCACCTGGCAGATCCAAACGTTTCCTGCTGAACAGCCCGTATTCTCTCAACAGCACCCCCATGAACTGATACACTTTTGACACCTCGCTCTGTGTGTGTGACATCATCAGCCTAGACAACCATTCCCCAGGAGGGTGGGTTCCTCTGCCTCTGCTTGGTGTCACCTTCTCTTGGTGGTGTGAGCATGATGCCAAGTCAATGGCAGTCACCTCCACTGCCTGTCTTCTCTAGCTTTGGGGTCACATCCATCGGTGCCCTTTATCCAGCAGCCAGGTTTCCTGCTCCTGTCTGGTTGGGACCGTGAGCTGTGTGGAGTTGAGTTGTGGGGTGCAGTCAGCAGAGCCTCCTGTTAGATTTAGGTGACGTGGGTAGAAGATTTGATGATTAATTGTCATTTGGACACAAGGGTGTCTGAGACTCTGCCTGTTTCCCCTGAGAAACTTGTTTCTCTTTACTGCAGATTTCACAGCAGTCTGGGCTCACACAGCCTTCCCCTCACTGTGTCCCTCCCACAGGAATGTCAGGCTGGGTCACTCGCCTTCAGCCTGCTCCACTGCATGTGCCTGGTGCTGATGGAGTTGTCTGTGGAGATGCTGACCTGGCCTTGGACTGACGGGCTGTATCTTGTGTCCGAGTCACCAGCACAGATCATTCCCATCCCCACGACTCGGCTGTTTTTTATGAGCAGAGGGGGCCCTATTTGCATGTCCTCCTAGTATATAGAGAGCTCAGGGGTGACCCTACAGATAATTCAGTAACTCAGTGCAGGTGACAAGTTTCTAGGGCATTTGGTTGCCCTGGTAGCTTTTCACCCACTAAATACAGAATTATAGGAGGTTTGGGGTTTGTTGATGAGACCACATCTGGTAACAGTGACCCAGCGTCAAGCCTCTGATCCTCCCACTGGCTCCCATTGCTTCCCTGAAACTACTCCTGTCACAGCTGCACCTACCCCGTGAGGGAGCAGAATTCCTTGTATGTGTTGAGAGCCTCAATGATCCCCTGTATTCCAGTGTTACCCACACTTCAGGGCTGTATCCAGCTGTGGCCTCAGAGTCTGCACGATAATGGAGAAGGTTTTGCATCACCTGTGAGGTGGTCCTAGGTTAGCTAAGGTGGGTCCGTTCACTGAGATCTGGGAGGTACAACTGAAGTGTCTGTTGGGCCCAGAAGACTATCAAGTGACTCAAGAGATCTGAGTGATGGGGAGAATCTGAGTGACACAGGATGACAGGACCCATGGTCTTGATACCATTGTCCACCTCCTGTCCCCCAACAATCCCCTGGTCACTGGCCTTAGAAGCCCTCCCCTGGGATCTAATGTCAGGATACAGACAACATCCTATTGGGGAGTAGTTGTAACAGACACTCGCCAGTAGCCATAGCACACCCATGAGTAACAGGGTCCATGCTGGTGAAGAGTGGCCTCTCCCTCTCCCTGAGTGGCAGGGCCTGAATTAGGTGACTTCCCTTTCAATCACTGGAGGCAAGCCCATAGTGGGGTCATGGTGACAGGTAGGTGTCCTGTCAGATCCGCATCAGCTCAGGTCCTAGAGAGAGGATCTAGGTCAGCCTCTGGGGCCCAATCTCAGGAAGTGCAGATATGAAGGGAGATGGCACTGCAGACACTACAGCAGCATTGGATGGACCACTGAGTGATGGTCACTGAGCTCTGACCTCCTGACCTGGCAGAGCAGTCTTCCTTGCCTGGGGCTTCAGGCTCACTCTGAAGATTAATGCATTAAATTGGACTTCATAATGTTAATTATTTGAAAGTATAGCCAGTATGTTTAATTAGATTCGGCTCCTAGAAAATTTAGCATGAAATATACTCAAATCGAAATGATCACAGAAAAGGGCATGATAGAGACGCACAGGGGAGGTTCTTGAGAGAGCTACCAGAAGGAATTAAGTCCAGTGGTTGCACGTGGCCAGTGGGGACAGGGCTGTCAGGAGGCTGTGCAGAGGGAGACAGAGCAAAGGTGGAACCATCTCTGGTGACCTGAGATTTGGTGTCTAAAGGGACCTGGGGTGAGACTGAACATGTTCGTCTGAGACGATTTCCTGAGACCCAGAGTCACCCTCTCAGGTGGGAGAACTGGACTCTGCTCAACTGAAACACACCCTCCCTGCTTCCTGCAGCTTCTGAAGTGCCCTCTGAGCCGATGACATTTCCATCTGTTGATGTTTCCATGGAAGTGTTTCCAACACGAAGCCTCCTGTCCATTTTTCTGTGGGTCCATCCAGAAATTCTGGGCTCACAGATATTCACTGTATCTCTAGGCTGTGGTCACCATACACGTAGGTGTCTTTGGACTGACTGGCTAATCCAAGATGTTCAAGGACGGTGGTCTCCAACAGTCACCCATTGGCGATCCATCAGAGTGATGTGCATCTGCTAGGACCACCCGGATAATGGGGACACAAGTGTTCTCTTCGTGAGTCAGCGAGCTGCATAATTCATTAGGGTCCCATTAGTGAATCTTTCATTTCTTACAGGGAATAGGGAAAACCCCTCCCTGGAGGAGCCATGGTGGTGCTGTGTCTGTGAGAGGGGCCAGCACTTGATTGACCAGGGCCCCTGTCTCTGTCCATCATCATCACCATCATCACCATCACCACCATCACCACCGTCATCACCGTCATCACCATCATCACCATCACCACCATCACCACCATCACCACCATCACCACCATCACCATCATCACCATCGTCATCACCATTATCACCATCATCACCGTCATCACCGTCATCAACCATCATTATCATCATCATCATCATCACCATCATCATTTGCTTATTTATTATCATTTTTCTCATTTTTTAAGGCATATTGTACACACATAATGAGCCTTTATCTCTATTTCTGCTCATTTTTATAATCGTTCAGTGAAATTAGTAGCCAGACTCTATTTTCCTTCTCATGTGACTGATGGCTCATTCCTGCCTCTTCCCCGTCTGCCCCACTCGGGAATCTGATAGGAAAGGTGGGGGTCTCCTCTAGTTGTCCTGGGGAGATTGAAACCTCACCAGCCCCAGTGAGCAGAATGCCTCCCTCCCCACCACCTCGCCAAGATCAAAGTCCTGAGCCAGTCTCCTCTCCTGCCTCCACAGAGCCCCTCTGACTTGCTGAAGGGCCTTCCCTGTGCTTCCCAGAGATTTCAACTCTGTACGTGATAAACTTCCTGTCCCTTGGTTGTGGGTTTGTCCACAGCCTATACAACTGTGCAAAGCCATCCTGAGTCATTGTCTCTTCCTAGCGTCACCTACTCTTGGTGCTGTGAGCATGACCACAGGTCAATGACTGTCACCACATGGGTCTTTCCTCTCTAGCTTTGGGGTCACATGTCTCAGGTGTCAAACCCCCACCTGTCCTACTGCTGCCTGGATGGGACCCTGAGCTGTGAGGGGCTGACCTGCTCTGTGGAGTCAGCAGAGCCTCGTGTTAGATTTAGGTGACGGTGGACAGAAGATTTCACGATTAGCTGTCATTTGGGGAAAAGTGTGTCTGAAAACTACTTTATGCATGTTGTCCATGTGAGAAAGTTTTCTCTGGTTACAACAGACTTTTCTAAATATCAGACCTCAGAGGAAAGCGCAGAATCAGGAATCCAGAGACGTTCCCTGAGGGAAACTGTTTTCTGAAGAGGAAACCAGCCAGGAAACAGCCCAAACCGCCCACTGCACCTGCTCCTGAGAGGGTCCTTGTGTTCAGGGCCCCTGAGCTCTCTGGTGGCTTCAGCCCCTCCTGCAGGGAGGTTTGAGTCTGACTCACAATGAAGTCCCCTCACTGTGTGTCTTTCGCACAGTAATACACGGCCAAGTCCTCAGATTTCAGGCTGTTCATTTGCAGATACAGCGTGTTCTTGGCGTTGTCTCTGGAGATGGTGAATCGGCCCTTCACAGAGGCTGCATAGTATGTGCTACTTCCATCATACCTTATTACTGCCACCCACTCCAGCCCCTTTCCTGGAGCCTGGCGGACCCAGTTCATTCCAAAGCTACTGAAGGCGAATCCAGAGGCGGCACAGGAGAGTCTCAGAGACCCCCCAGGCTTCACCACGGCTCCCCCAGACTCCACCAGCTGCACCTCACCCTGGACACCTGCAAACACAAAGACGTCCTGGTCAGGAAACTCTCACAAGCCCACTGTTTCTCTCACTCCTGTCCACTCACACACTCAGTGTCTCTTGTTCTCCATAAATTACCTCTTAAAATAGCAACAAGGAAAACCCAGCTGAGCCCAAGCCCCATGGTGAGTGGTCTGTGTTCAGTCCTGGTCAGGGAATGAGAACAGCTGGGATCCTGGGGCTGGGCTCCTGTCCCAGAGCAGCAGGGTCAGGGCTGGGCTGGTTTTTATGAGCAGAGGGGGCCCTATTTGCATGTCCTCCTGCTATATAGAGATCTCAGGGGTGAACCTACAGACAAGTCAGTAACTCAGTGAAGGTGAGAGGTTCCTTGTGCATTTGTTTGTCCTGGTAGCTTTTCATCCACTAAATACAGAATTATAGGAGGTTTGGGGTTTGTTGATGAGGCCACATCTGGTAACAGTGACACAGCCTCAAGGCTCTGATCCTTCCACTGGCTCCCATTGCTCCCCTGAAACTACTTCTGACACAGCTGCACCTGCCCCGTGAGAGAGCAGAACTCCTTGTATGTGTTGAGAGCCTCAATGAACCCCTGTATTCCAGTGTTACCCACACTTCAGGGCTGTATACAGCTGTGGCCCCAGAGTCCTCACTACAATGGAGAAGGTTGTGCATCACCTGTGAGGTGGTCCTAGGTTAGCTAAGGTGAGTCAGGTTCACTGAGATCTGGGAGGTACAACTGAAGTCTCTGTTGGGCTCTGGGCCACTATCAAGTGACAGAAGAAATCTGAGTGACGAGGGGAATCTGAGTGACACGGGATGACAGGACCCATGCTTTTGATACCATTGTCCACCTTCTGTTCCTCAACAATCCCCAAGTTCACTGGCCTTAGAATCCCTCCCCTGGGATGTCATATCAGGAATCAGACAACATCCTATTGGGGAGTAGTTATAACAGACACTTGCCATTAGCAATAGCACACCCATGAGTAACAGGGTCCGAGCTGGTCAGGAGTGACCTCTCTCTCTCCCTGGGAGGCGGGGCCTGAATTAGGTGGCTTACCTTTCAATGGCTGGAGGGGAGCCCATGGTGGGGCCATGGTGACAGGTGGGTGTCCTGTCAGATCCCCATCAGCTCAGGTCTGGGAGGGAGGAGTTGGGCCATTCTCTTGGGCCTGACCTCAGGAAGCCCAGTTATGAATGGAGATGGCACTGGAGACACTAGAGCAAAATTGGATGGACCACCTAAGGTCACTGAGCTCTGACCTCCTAACCTCCGACCCGGCAAGCAGCCTTTCTTGCTTAGGGCTGAGGCTCAGTCTGAATATTAATGCATTAAATTCTACTTTAGAGTGTTAATTACTTGAGAATATAGTCAGTATGTTTCATTAGATTAGGCTCCTAGAAAATTTAACATGAAATATAATAAAATGGAAATGATCATAGAAAAGGGCGTGATGGAGATGCACAGGGGAGGTTCCTGAGAGAGCTACCGGAGGGAATTAAGTCCAGAGGTTGCACGTGGTCCGTGGGGACAAGGCTGTCAGGAGGCTGTGCAGAGGGAGACAGACTAGAGGGGGAACCATCTCTGGTTGCCCCTGCTCCACACAGGGACCCCACCAGCCCTCACTCCCTGACACAACACACCCTGATCCCGTCCCCTGTCCTGATCTCTGAGGTCATTGCTCCTGGTTGATGGGCCTGTCCGGACCTCCTGAGTCCTCGATTATGTCGAAACTCAGGGTCCTCTTGTGCTCTGGTGACTGTGGCATCATCACACTCAACATTTGAAGCCACTATGGGTGGGAGGCCCTCCCGGTGTGCAGAGAGCCCACGGCATTGTCACTGTGTGCAGGGAACTGGGGCAATGACCACCAAGGCCTGTCACCTTCTGGGAGATTGACCAGCTGTTTGGTGCTGAGTCTTCTGTTCTGTGTCCCAACCATGACTCTGGACAAGTTCCAGGAGTAAATGTCAAAAGCAGAGGAAGCTGCTGAGTCGACAGGGACCCAGGACTTCACCTCCCCTGCTCCTGCTCCTGGGCTGGGTGGTCTGATCTCTGTCCCTGAGCGCCCCCTGGTGTCCTCAAAACTCTTGCACCCCGGCCCCTTCACTCCCTCAGGGAGGCTTGTGTCTGGCTCACACTGACCTCCCCTCACTGTGTCCCTCCCACAGTGTTACAGGGGAAGGTGGGGCCCCTTGTAGTTGTCCCCGAGACCCCTCCCACCACCTTCCCGTTTCTGGATTTTTTCTTCTTTTTCTTCTGGGTGGTGTTTTCTGGTTCCTCATGTTCCAAATTGCTGATGGGATTCTCAGTGTCCTCTACTCTGCTCTCGATTCCTGTAAATTATTCTTCCTCTCAGCCCTGTGGCCTTCCCTTCTGACTGGTGCTTTATTATGTGACCGATGGTCTCACTAGTTTCCTTAATGGTCTCACTGAGGTCCCGGAGCATCCTTATAACCACTGTTCTGAACTCTCTCCAGGGCTTGCTTGGCTCTATCTCATTTAGTTCCTCTTCTGGAGATTTCTTCTGCTCTTCCCTTTGTGACATGTTTCTTTGCCTCCACATTTTGGCTGCTTCTGGGTGTTTGTTTGTATGTATTAGGTAGAGCTGCTGTGTCTCCTGGAATTGGTAGAGTGGCTCTGTGCAGTAGGTGTCCTGTAGGGCCCAGAGGCCCAGCCTCCCCAGTCCCCTGAGCTGTGCCTTCTGGTGCTCCCCTGTGTGGGCCGTGTGCACTGTCCTGCTGTAGTTGAGCCTTGGTTGCTGTTGGTGTCACTGGGAGGAACTGACCCCCAGGTTAACAGGCTGTGAGGACCAGCTGCTGTGCTTGGGACACCCCTAGGGAGCAGGATTACTTCAGTGGATCTTTTGTGTTCACCAAGTGGGCCCCTTGAGTGTCACTCGTGGATGTGGTAGGGTTGTAATCCAGCGTGGTCCAGTCTGAGCATCCGGTGCACTGTCTCTGGGGCCTCCCGGGAGGTGCAAAGTCAGCCTGTGCCAGTTCCTTGCCCAGGGCCACCCAGCATGAGCTACACAGCAGTCCCTAGATGGCTGGTGCTTGTGCTGGGCTTGGAGGTGTCCAGTTGAGGCCAAGGCATGAACCAATGTGACTGCCGCTAGTGCCAGGCCTGGGGCCACTTGTCAAGGTGCATGGAACACGCTGCTGCTTGTTTGAGAGATTTTAGGAAAGTCCCCAGGATGAGGGTAGAGAGGCCACTTGCATAGAAAGGCCTCTGGAAATGGCCTGGAGGAGCCTGCAGGTGGGAGGGGCAGGTGCTCAGGGAATCACCTGGGTGGGGCCAAAGGAGTGAGCCAGGTGCTGGACATTCAAACCTGGCTCCTGCCTGCTGACTGTGGGGGGAGGACTCCCCAAAGGAGCCGTGGCCTCTGAGCTCTTCTGCCTGGGAGAAAGCTGCCCGTCCTCCTCTGGCCCCGAATTCAGGCTGTTACTTCCTCCCCGAATGTCCCAGGCTCCTTTCAGGCTGCTGCCCGGCCCTGGGCTCAGAGGGACGGGTCTGGGTGAGTCCCCTGCAGGCCCTTTAAGAGGACCTCCCTCCCCTCACTCAGTGACAGTCCCCTTGGTTTTCCCAGCCCGAAGTCATGGGGACGTCTCTTCCGGACCCTGGAACCCTGGGCGGGGGTCCTGTTGTGGGGCTGGGACCCGGTGCCCCTCTGGGTAACGTCCACGCCGAGCTATCGCTCCCGGTTTTAAACCAAGGCACCGGTTCTGGGCCCGAGGCCTCGTCTGTGACTCAGCCCTGATCTGCCCGCGTCTCCGCCTCCTCCTGGTCTCCTTCCTTCTCAGTCCCCTGGTTGCAGGGCTCTGTGCAGCTAGAGCTCAGGAGGTTCTGAGTGACGGTTGCTGTGTTTTAGGTGTAATTTGATGTGGTTTGGGAGGCAGCAGGTACCCCGGTTACCTACGCGCCCACCTCTTGTCTCTGTACCAGGTTCCTGAGGGTGCAGTTTGTGGTTCATTCTGGGCAGGAGGTGCGGCCCGGGTCCTGGTTCCCTAGGTGAGCCGTCCCTGCATTCCGGGACCGAGCCCGACTGGACCAGGGAAACCATCCTCCCAATGTGCTGTCACAGTTCCTCGGGCATTGTTGAGGGTTTTGCATTTATGTTTGGGGACGTCCCATCCGTCCTGGAGACAGTCCTGTTGGAGTGAGGACATTGCAGGATCTTCGCCTCGCTCCCTTTAATGTCGTTTAGGCCAATAACCCTTTAAATTTTCATTAATTCTGATTTTTAGTTTCGTTTTCTTCTAGGGATCTAGGTTTTCCACCAAACTTTCATTGTCATGATCACTGTTTCCTGTGACACATTTCGTGATTTGCACCTTTCCTGAAAATGTTGTGGTTCTGGGTCCGTGGACTCACCGGCTCACTCATGGTCTCTACCAGGCCAGTTCTCTCTTTCTCTGCATGTTTAGTAATTTGCAGACTCCAGTGATTCTTAGTCCTGGGAGGGTTTTCATAAAACCCAACGATTCCCTTTTCACACCTACTCGACCCTGAGACCTCATGAGAGAGGCTTTGCTGCCTTTCTGCCCGATCGCTGGTCAGACTGGATGCAGGTGCTTCTGGAGTCAGAGCTGGCGGCTCCCTTTCCAGGTCTGGGCGAGTCGTTACCGAGGCTCCTCCTGGGCTCTCTGGGCCCCAGGCAAGTCCTGGGAACGGGGTTTGTCAGTCTCGGCTCCCGTGTCGGTCCCTCAAGGTGCATTTGTGCAGGGCCACCCAGCACACTCCCTGGCGAGGACAGCATCCCTGTGGGTCCCCCTTTCATAAGCTGCTCCCCTCCTGGGGCTCCTGGGCCTCTGTGTCCCTCTGCACAGCAGGAGGAGCTCATGTCTGAGGTCCTTGAGCTCCCCCAGCTCCCTTATCTGCTGGGGCTCCTCTAACATGACACCCCATCTTTGAACTCAGGTGGACTGAGTGTTTGAGTTCACTCAGGGGAGGGACAGGGTCCCATGAGGCTGTGACACCCGGTGGGTGACACTGCCGCCCTATGTACTGACCGTGTCAGGGGAACGTTCATGAAACAGAATTCAGCCCTCATGTGTCTGCACCACCCACAGGGCCCTGGGTCTCCTGGGGGAGGAGAGAAGGAATTGGGGCTCCGAGGCTGCAGGAGGGGGCAGGACCCGCAGAGCCTGGCAGGAAATGCCATCCCCTTTCCTGTTCCTTGGACTCGGGGGCCCCGCTGAGACCCCAGGTTCTTGTCCAGGAGGCCCCCGGGCTGTGCCTCTGAGCCAGCCTTGCACAGTAACACGTGGCTGTGTCTGCAGGGTCCACGCTCGTCATGGTGAGAACCACCTGGCTCTGGAGATGTCCTTGGAGACTGTGAGCCTGCCCTTCAGTGACGGGCTGTAATACGGGTCATTGTCCCACCACACGTGTGCCAGCCACTCCAGGGCCTCCCGGGGGCTGCCGGATGCAGCCGACACCCACTCCAGTTGTGCTCAGGGAGAACCCAGAGAAGGAGCAGGTCAGCGTGAGGGTCTGGGACGGCTTCCCCAGCCCAGGGCCCGCCTCCTGCAGGGTGGCCTGAGACAGAAGCCTGTGGAGAGAGGACAGGAGGTGAGGCTCCGTCAGGGGGACAGGGGTCTCCCCCCGGAGGTGTCCTGGACGGGTCACTCACAGGGAGGGAGGGTGACCAGCACGAGCGAGGAGCACAGCGTGTCCATGGTGGGCACTGGAGTCCTGCCGGCCCAGTGCCGTTTTTTCAGCCCCGGGAGGGTGGGGCTGGGTGATTTGCATTCACGCCCATGGTCTTGAGCCCTGTGGGGACGCAGGTCTCTGCAGTCGGGGAGGGAGTCAGTGCTGGGAGGTCAGCGAGCCTGAGCTGTGGGCTGCGTGTGCTCTGCATGGGGACACCCCAAATCAGGACCAGCCTCTCAGGGCACAGTGTCCTCAGATACGCCCTGCGCTGCGGAGGAGCCAAGGCTGGGAGGCCCCATTTTTACAGGCAGTGTGCTCTCCCGGATGCTCATCCAGGGCCCCTCGCCCTTGGGTCCTGGGTGTAGGGCTGGGCGCCGAGGCCTAGAGGGACGGTGGTCCCCCTGCCCCCAGACACCGAGCACTGAGCCTGGGGCAGATAGGACCTGGCCCTGAGGCTCTGTCCCAGCCTCCCTGCGAGTGGCAGAGACCAGGGCCACGGACAGGTCATCTCCTCTCTGTCGGGCAAGTCTGTGCTCTGGAGCGTCTGCCCTGCGTGTCACCCTCACAGGGACAGCCCAGGGACATGTCCCCATCACGGCGCCCAGTCAGGCCGGGGGTGCAGCGAGCTCACGAGGGCCCGGACAGGCTCTGGGCAGCTGGGGGACCCTCGCAGGAGCAGCTGACGGCACTGGAGGCGTTCCCTCCCCTCTGGCCCTGAGACCTCCGGGTCAGATTGTCCCCTCACTACACCGGGGACCCTGCAGAAGCCGGAACGTTCTAGAACGTCACAGTCCTGTCCGGGCCCCTCCAGGTGGCTGATCTGAGCTCCATGGGGGCGTCAGCCTTGTGCACCTTGTGGTTAAATAAGATGCTTCTCTCTCTTGCAGTGCTGGGCCCACAGACCTGCTGTGACTCTTGTGTGGTGCACGTGGGTGGATCGGGGTGCGTTTGTGCAGAAGGTGAGGGGTGGCAGGGACGTGAGGCTTTGGCAAGTACAGAGCTCCTGGGCAGAGAGGAGACAGGTGCGAACGGGTGGAGCTGCCACCCTGCTGGCAGAGGAGCCACCGGGGACGCCCTTCCCACCCTCCCCCAGCGTGTCCCAGCTGCACCCCCGTGTCCAGGGCTCCACTCATGTTTCAGAGTCTCGGACAGAGTGAGAGGAGCCCCCGTTTGGTCACACACTCAATTTATAACGAAGAAGGCGTAGGGCTCAGCAAATAGCTGTCCTTGAAAGGGTAGAATTAAATGTGACCCAGTGAGTTTCACAAGTAAAACTATTCAGTATTTTCCCACCTTGGGGTGATGACTGATACAAAGGAAGGTGTCGCTACCCTGCACCCCAGGCCCCCAAACGCAGACGCACAGACGCGCAGGCAGGGACAGACACCGCTCACTCGGACGTGCCCGAGCGCCTGCTGTGCACACGGGTGCCGCGGAGTCTCCGACACAGAGCCAGACGGCCCCACAGCCAGTCACCGTCCTGCAGAGGGAACCTCGCTGCACTATGGGGCGCAGGGACGGCCAGCACGCGGTCACTGCGTGCGCGGGGGGGCTCCACACCTTCCTTCCCCGTCTGGGTCTTCTCATGTAATTTGTTTCCGAGGTGCTCTGGCTGGGCCCCTGCACCAGGCTGAGGGACGTGGGGAGGGGCGACCTTGTCTGGCGCCTGAGCGTCTGTGAAAAGCTCCACTCTCTTCAGCACTGAGATGGGGTCGCCTGTGGGCTCTCACACTGGCCTCTGCTGGGAGAGCCTCAGACGTCCGCTGTCCCGGCTCCCGTGTCCTGCGGGTTGGCTGGGACCCTGAGCTGTGAGGAGCTGAGCTGCTCTGTGGAGGCAGCAGAGCCTCCAGTTAGGTTTAGGTGACGGGGGTCAGAAGATGTGATGACTAATTGTCATTGGGGACAAGAGTGTCTGACAAACACTCTCTGCCTGTTGTCAGGTGAGAAAGTCGTCTCTGGTTCCAACTGACTTTTCTAACTGAGAGACCTCAGAGGAAAGCGCAGAATCAGGAATCCACAGAGGTTCCTGACGGAGACTGTGGCCTGAAGAGGAAACCACCCAGGAAACAGCCCAAACCGCCCACTGCACCTGCTGCTGGAGGGTCCTTGTGTCCAGGGCCCCTGAGCACCATGGTGGCCGCAGCCCCTCCGTCAGGGAGGCTTGTGTCTGGCTCACCCTGACCTCCCCTCACTGTGTCCCTCGCACAGTAATACACAGCCGAGTCCTCGGGGGTCACAGGGCTCAGCTGCAGGGAGAACTGGTTCTTGGACGTGTCTCTGGAGATGGACGTGCGGCTCTGGAGGGACGGCCTGTAGTCAGTGCTCCCATCCTGACAGATGCGCCCCATCCATTATCAGAAACGGGTGCTGGATTTTGTCGAATGCTTTTTCTGCGTCTAGTGAGATGATCATGTGATTTTTGTCCTTCATTTTGTTTATGAGATGTATCACATTTATTGATTTGCGGATGTTGTACCAGCCTTGCATCCCCTGAATAAATCCCACTTGGTCATGATGTAGGATCTTTTTCATGTATTGCTGGATCTGGTTTGCTAGTATCTTAGTGAGGATTTTAGCATCTATGTTCATCAGGGATATTGGCCTGTAATTTCCTTTTTTATAGTGTTTTTATCTGGCTCTGGGATTAGGGTGATGCTGGCCTCCTAAAAAGAGTTTGGGAGTTTTCCCTCCTTTTGAATTTTCTGGACTACTTTGAATAGAATAGGTGTTAATTCTTCTTTGAATGTTTGGTAAAACTCGCCTGTATAAATCCATCTGGTCCAAGACTTTTGTTTGCTGGGAGTTTTTTGATTACTGCTTTAATTTCATTAGTTGTTATTGGCCTATTCAGGTTTTCTGCCTCTTCTTGATTCAGCTTTGGAAGTTTGGATGCTTCTAGGAATTTGTCCATTTCCCCCATGTTGTCCAATTTGTTGGCATACAGTTGCTCATAATATTTTCTTACAATCCTTAGTATTTCTGTTGGATCAGTTGTTATATCGCCTCTTTCATTTCTGATTTTATTTATTTGGGTCCTCTCTCTTTGTTTCTTAGTGAGTCTGGCTAAAGGTGCATCAACCTTATTTACCTTTTCAAAGAACCAGCTCTTGGTTTCATTGATTTTTTGTATTGTGTTTTTAGTCTCTATGTCATTAATTTCTGCTCTGATTTTTATTATTTCCTTCCTTCTACTTCCTCGGGGCTTTTCTTGCTGTTCTCATTCTAGTTCTTTTAGTTGTTGTGTTAGATGGTTCATTAGATCTTTTTCTTGTTTCTTGAGATAGGCCTGTAATGCTATGAACTTCCCTCTCAGGACTGCTTTCACTGTGTCCCATAGGTTTTGGGTTGCTTGTTCATTTTCGTTACTTTCCATGAGGTGTTTGATTTCTTCCTTGATCTCCTTGGTAACCCATTCATTGTTTAATAACATGCTATTTAGCCTCCATGTGCTTGAATATTTTTGAGTTTTTTTATGGTGGTTGATTTCTAGTTTCACGGCATTGTGACCCGAGAAGATGCTTGATATGATTTCAATCTTCTTATATTTGTAGAGATTTGACTTGTGCCCTAACATGTGGTCTATTTTTGAGAATGTTCCATGTGCACTTGAGAAGAATGTGTATTCTGCTGCTTTGGGGTGAAATGTCCTATAAATGTCAATTAAATCCGTTAGGTCTAGTGCTTCATTTAAGGTGTGCGTTTCCCTGTTGATTTGTTGTCTTGATGATCTGTCCAATGCTGACAGTGGGGTATTAAAGTCCCCCACTATGACTGTGTTGCTGTCAATCTCCCCCTTAAAGTCCCCCAAGAAATTTTTTATATATTTAGGTGCTCCTGCATTGGGCGCATAAATGTTTATAAGGGTTATTTCCTCCTGAAGGATTGATCCCTTAATAATATGTAGTGACCATCTTTGTCTCTTGTTATGGTCTTTATTTTGAAGTCTGTTTTGTCTGAAATAAGAATGGCTACTCCAGCTTTCTTTTCCTTTCCATTTGCATGGAATATTTTACTCCATCCCCTCACTTTTAGCCTGTGTGAGTCTTTTGCTCTCAGGTGGGTCTCTTTTAGACAGCATATATTTGGGTCCTGTTTTCTTATCCATTCAGCTACCCTATGTCTTTTGATTGGACCGTTTATCCGTTTACATTTAAGGTTACTATTGATATCAACTTATTTACTGCCATTTTCCCCCTTTATGCTGATGTACCTTTCTCTCACTATTCCTTCTTTTTCTTAGAGCAGTCCTTTTAGCATTTCTTGCAATGCTGGTTTAGCGGAACTGAACTCCTTTAGCCTTTTTTTTTGTCGGGGAAGCTTTTTATTTCACCTTCAAATTTAAATGATAACCTTGCTGGATAAAGCAATCTTGGTAGCATGTTTTTGCTTTTCATTACTTGCAGAACTTCATGCCACTCCCTTCAGGCCTGAAGAGTCTCTGTTGAGAAGTCAGCTGTCAGCCTTATGGGGGTTCCCTTGTAGGTCACTGCTTGTCTCTCTCTTGCAGCCCTTAATATTTTCTCTTTGTCCTTGACATTTGCCATTTTAATTAGGATGTGTCTTGGAGTGGGTCTCTTTGGGTCCCTCTTGTTTGGAACCCTCTGTGCTTCCTGAACTTGTGTGGCTTTCCCCTTCACCAGCCTAGGGAAGTTTTCTATCATTATTTCCTCCACCAAGTTCTCTATCCCTTGTTCTCTTTTCTCCCCCTCTGGCACTACTATAATGCGAATGTTGTTCTGGTTAATGTTGTCCCAAAGCTCCCTTAGACTGTCCTCATGCTTTTTAAGTGTTTTTTCTTTTTGCTGCTCTGATTGTGTGATTTTTTCTTGTCTTCTAAGTCACTTATTCTATCCTCTGCTTCATTGAGCCTGCTTTTAATTCCTTCCAGTGCATTCTTGATATCAGATACAGCATTCTTTATCTCTGTCTGAGTTTTATTTATGGTTTTAATTCTTTTTTCATGTTTTCACTAAGGTCCTCGATCTTATCATCTAGAGTCTTCTTAAGTTCCTTGACCATCTTCATCATCAATACTCTGAAGTCCGTTTCTGATAACTTGCTTAACTCCATCTCATCAACGTCTTTTCCTGGTGATGTTTCCTTGTCTTTAATTTGGGTCTTGTTTCTTTGTCTCTTCATTTTGGTAAGTCTTAGTGTTTGTATCTATATGTTAGATATATTTGCTGACCCCCAGTCTTGTGGGATGGGATTTTGTCTTGTGGGTCCAGTGGAGCCCAGAGGTGTGTTTACCTTATACCTCTGAGCTCTTTGCTCTAGTCGTGACCCTCTTGTGGGTGCCCCTTTTGTGGTTTCTTTATGTTCTCCTGTTGTGGTTGGGTCTAGATTGTTGTTGATCAGTCCTTGGGAGGACCCTTCTCTCAGGTTGGCTAACTGTGTCTCAGGCCCAACTTGTCATGTAAGCTGTTGTACAGGTGCTGGCAAGGCAGGCCAATGCACAACTAAAATTACAGGAAATGAGGTATTTTACAAAATATCTTGACAGTAACAATGGAAACAACTCACGTGAAAATAGAACTGGGAGAGTGAAGGGAGAACAGAACACCCCCCCCCCACGCACACATACAGAGAAAAAAAAGAAAAATAAAGCTTAACAAAAACAAAAAAAAGGAGAAAAAGAAAAGTAACGCTTAGAGAGAGAGAGATTTATATAGTTGTTGATACTAGGGAAAATTTAGAAACTAATAATAAACTAAAATGCAAAAAATAGAGAAGCTACTGGGAGGTAACAGAAGCAGAGAAAATATTCTGAAAGACGGGCCAGCAAAGAATTAAGGGAGAGAATAGAAATAAGATAGTAGTTGAAAATGAGAAAACAAAAATACAATAAGGATAATAAGAGAAACTAACAATCAGACAGGATGACAGAAGGGAGCAAAATGAAAGAATGAAAGAAAAGTAGAAAAAGAAAAAAGAAACAGAAGAAAAACGTTATGCCAGTGGATTGAGAGGAGAGAGAGAGATATAGCCCCAGCAGGGAGGGAGTCCAGTAAGAGATTTGGGGGAAACTATAGAGGGAAGCAGTACACTTGGATATAATGATAAAGTCCCAGTCGTTGAGCAGGGATATCAAGGAAGTCTTGATAGTAGAAGCAAGGATACAAGAAAACAAAGCAAATAACCAAAACAAAACTAAAAACAAGCAAAGCGAAACAAAATTCTTTTATAAAAAGGAGAAAAAAAAATTTAGTTAAAAAAATGTAGAAAAAAAAATTATTATAAAATTTAAAAAAGAAGGAAAAACAAGTTTTCTCCCCTTTTACTTCTTCCTAAGGAAAAAAGAGAAAAAATAAACAAGCCCACAAACAAAAAACAAACAAACAAAAATCCCCCAAACCAAAAAAACACAAAACCATACACAAGAAAAAAACAGCAGAAAAAAAAGGCAGTCAGTCAGGTGGGTTTCTTCTGGGCAGCTTGTTGTCTGAGGGCCACTGTTTCGTGGGCTGGTTTCCGTTCTCCTGGGAGGTGCTTGTGTGTCACCCAATGTGAAGAGTCGTCTAGTTTTGGCTCTGGTGTCCTTAGGTAGATGGTTGATCCGAGGCTCTCCGTGGGCCACCTCCCCTTGTCAGCTATTTTGCAACCTTATAGTTGCCTGGTCTTGCTCCAGAGTCCTCTGTAGAGTCTTTAGGGTGCAGGGTGGCTAGTGTAGCTCAGGGCGTCACTCCCCTTGAGGTGTCGCTGTCAGGCGCTCACTGCTCCACGGCCAGCTCCTCAGTCCCTCCCCTGTCCTCTGATTCTAGTGCCCCAGGCTCTGTCCTGCTGCAGCTTCAGATTGATTTCCATCTGTTGCTTTTTCTGTTTGGGCCGTTCCAGCAGCCTGGGCTCAGTGGGTTTGAAAAAGAACATTCCAGTGAGCCCTTTGCCTGCCCAGCCCCCAGGAGGGGTTTCAGCGTTTCCTCCAGCTTCCAAAGGACAGTCCCCAAGAGTCTTATTCTTGTAAAGTCCTCCTGTGAGCTGCTCTCCCTTCCCCCTCAGGTCTGTGCCCTGGGGGGTGTCTGGGGCCTCAGTGAGTGGGACGCGCCCCTTTCCTGTTGGGGGTGGTGCTCCCGGCTGCGGGAGAGGCCTGCGGGCTCTGCCCCTCCCTGCTCAGCTCTGGTTGTCTGGTCGCACCAGGACCTCCCCTCAGACCATCTACTGTGCAGACCTCAACCCCAGCCTCTGCTGGTCTGTCCCCCAGTGCACACTGGGAAGGTGGGGGCCAGTTCTGGGATCAAACTTGCAAACGCACAAAGCGACACACAGGGAGAGAGTCCGCCCTGCAAAGTCCCACCGCCCTTGCTCCAAGGCACCCAGCAGGAGGGGACCCAAAGTCAGCTCGAAGCAGCTCCCTGCACCGCTGGTCTCAGCCAAGCTGGGGCGGCTTCACGGCCACCAACGGGGCCCCTCAGGCCTGGTGACAGATCCCAGCCTCCCAGCACCGGGAGCTCAGGGCGGGAGGACACCTTCAGGGCTGGTCGAAGGTCCCAGCCTCCTGGCACCGGGAACTCAGGGCGGGAGGACACCCTCAGGGCTGGTCGAAGGTCCCAGCCTCTCCCACCGGGAACTCAGGGCGGGAGGACACCCTCAGGGCTGGTCGAAGGTCCCAGCCTCTCCCACCGGGAGCTCAGGGCGGGAGGACACCCTCAGGGCTGGTCGAAGGTCCCAGCCTCTCCCACCGGGAACTCAGGGCGGGAGGACACCCTCAGGGCTGGTCGAAGGTCCCAGCCTCCTGGCACCGGGAGCTCAGGGCGGGAGGGCTCCTCCCTTCCCCCGCACCTCACAGATTCTGCGCTTTTGGGGCTCAACACAATGCCCCACAGGAGGCAGAGGGTCCCCGTGTGCGGCTGCTCAGCGCAGTCCTCTGGTCCCTTACCACTCGGGTGCCACACCCTTTGGGACAGCCTTCCCTATGGTCGGCACCCCGAGCAGCAGACGCTGGTCACAGCCGCCCCTAGAGGCTTTGCTTCCTAGGAAGGCGCCGTCCCCTCCTCGCGGCCTCACTGCTGCCCTGGGACCCTCTTCCCTGTGGCGGGGCGCACCTTCCCCTCGTTACTCTGGGTGTGGGATCCCCGGTTTTGGATGCTGTCTGCGGAGCTTTGCAGCCTCCAAGCCTTCAGGCTGGGAGCCCAGCACAGGCTTCAGGGGGACTCCGCCTTCCAAGGGCCCCTCTCTTACCGGACTCCCTGATGTCTCTTCAGTGCTCCCCACTCGCACTCTGTCCACTCAGGTATGTTTCACTGGTTTTTTCAAGCCGGTTATGTAGGATTTTAGGAGTAAATCAAGTCCGTGGCTGGGAGCGGGGGCCTCTGCCGCTTCTCACAGGGCCGCCAGCTTCAGGTCCCTTTTTAAATCTTTATCTTTTTGCTCCTGTGATTGTACGTTTTTTTCTACCTTCTCATTCACATTGCTGATTAAATCCTCTGCTGCATCCAGCGTTCTTCATATTCCTTCCAGTGTTTTCTTTTTTATAATTAGTCACCTGAAGGTATTTTCTCCATTGCTTTTCAGAGATAGTGGGAGAGAGAGAGGGCGAGAGAGATGGAAGCTTCTATGTGAATGAGACACAGCAATCGGTTGTCTCCCACAGCTACCCCTGACCTGGGATCGAGACGGCAACTCAGGCAAAATCCCTTTATCGGGAATTCAAACCGAGACCCTTCAGTCCCCAGGGAGAGATTAACCCTACAGCATGTCACAGCTGGGTGCTATGTGGGTGCCCAGTCTCAGCACTGGTGCTATATCTTGTGGTCCAATCTTAGGTCACGGCTTCAGACCTCTCAGGGGAAGATTCCGCAGCTGAGAAATCCCTCGGTAACCTCGGGGTCCCGCCTGTGGGAGCAGGGCCAACCCCTTTCACCTGTCAGCACATCCTCCCAGTTATGAGGTGGCTCCTCTCCCCAGTCCTTGGTTTAAAAGCTTCATAGAGTCTGTAGGTGGTAATTTACGTTGATTGATCACCAATTTACTTGTAATTTCCACTTGGTTGTGGGAACTACTGAGAGTAAGATCCATCTACACCACCCTCACCTTCACCCCTCCCTCTGCATTTCTCTTTGTACAAACAGGAAACGTCACCTGTGCTGCATGTGAGGATATTGCTACTAATGTAAAAACCTGTTAAAATGCAGAGACTTCAGTGGTAGCCAGAGAGTCATTGTTCGCGGGAGACTCTTGGAGAGACAGCTGTGTGGAGAGGAAGCCCTGACCTCTCCGAGGAATCAGCCGAAAACACCACCTGCAGATGCTTTTGAAGTGGAAATAGAGAGTTGTTGGGTCCTTAGCAACCCTTAGTTTCCTGAGAGTCTCTTGTAGCCCAGTCCTCAGTCTCCTTCAGGGAGGTTTGTGTCTGACTCACACTGACCTCCCCTCACTGTGTGTTGTACAGAAATACACGGCTGAGTCCTCAGCTCTCAGGCTGTTCATTTGCAGATACAGCGTGTTCTTGGCGTTGTCTCTGGAGATGGTGAATCGGCCCTTCACAGAGTCTGCATAGGATGTGCTACTTCCACCAGGATTAATGTACGAGACCCACTCCAGCCCCTTCCCTGGAGCTTGGAGGATCCAGCTCATATGCTTGCTACCGAAGGTGAATCCAGAGGCTGCACAGGAGAGTCTCAGAGACCCCCCCAGGCTTCACCACGGCTCCCCCAGACTCCACCAGCTGCACCTCACCCTGGACACCTGCAAACACAAAGACGTCCTGGTCAGGAAACTCTCACACACCCACTGTTTCTCTCACTCATGTCCACTCACACTCTCAGTGTCTCTTGTTCTCCATAAATTACCTCGTAAAATAGCAACAAGGAAAACCCAGCTGAGCCCAAGCCCCATGGTGAGTGGTCTGTGTTCAGTCCTGATCAGGGAATGAGAACAGCTGGGGATCCCGGGTCTGGGCTCCTGTCCCAGAGCTGCAGGGTCGGGGCTGGGCTGCTTTTTATGACCAGAGGGGCCTTATTTGCACGTCATCTTGCTATGTAGGGACTCTTGGGTTGGACACTGACATGAAGGACATTGTCTAAGAGTGTGACATGTCCAATTGTGCATGTCTGCTAAGAACTAGGGCCCACATCTGGGCCTTTGCCATTCTCACTGCACTTAGCTGCTTCCAGAGACCTGTACAAATTCCCAGGAAAGAAAATTGTCATAAAGAGAATGGAGAATAGTTTAAAATGAGAGATGCTTTTCAGATTCAACAGTAATGATGCACGAGAAATCAGCCATAACAGCCAGAGGAAGAAGTAAAAGTTCAGGATGTTGAAGTTCAAGGGAAGGGAAGCCCCATCTGACACTATTTCCCTCAAAGTGTTTAGAGGATGAATCAAGAGCAGAGTGTGAACCCAGAGGACTGTGCTTTATTATGTGACCGATGGTCTCACTAGTTTCCTTAATGGTCTCACTGAGGTCCCGGAGCATCCTTATAACCACTGTTCTGAACTCTCTCCAGGGCTTGCTTGGCTCTATCTCATTAGTTCCTCTTCTGGAGATTTCTTCTGCTCTTCCCTTTGTGACATGTTTCTTTGCCTCCACATTTTGGCTGCTTCTGGGTGTTTGTTTCTATGTATTAGGTAGAGCTGCTGTGTCTCCTGGAATTGGTAGATTGGCTTTGTGCAGTAGATGTCCTGTAGGGCCCAGGGGCCCAATCTCCCCAGTCCCCTGAGCTGTGCCTTCTGGTGCTCCCCTGTGTGGGCCGTGTGCACTGTCCTGCTGTAGTTGAGCCTTGGTTGCTGTTGGCATCACTGGGAGGAACTGACCCCCAGGTTAGCAGGCTGTGAGGACCAGCTGCTGTGCTGGGGACACCCCTTTGGAGCAGGATTTACTTCAGTGGGGCTTTGGTGATCACCAAGTGCGCCCCTTGAGTGTCACTCGTGGATGTGGCAGGGCTGTGATCCAGCGTGGTCGAGTCTGAGCATCCGGTGCACTTTCTCTGGGGCCTCCTGGGAGGTGCAAAGTGAGCCTGTGTCTGTGCCTTGCCCAGGGCCACCCAGCATGAGCTACACAGCAGTCCCTGGATGGCTGGTGCTTGTGCTGGGCTTGGAGGTGTCCAGTTGAGGCCAAGATATGAACCAATGCAACTACTGCTAGTGCCAGGCCTGGGGCCACTTATCAGGGTGCATGGAACACGCTGCTGCTTGTTTGAGAGGTTTTAGGAAAGTCCCCAGGATGAGGGTAGAGAGGCCACTTGCATAGAAAAGCCCCTGGAAATGGCCTGGAGGAGCCTGCAGGTGGGGAGGGGCAGGTGCTCAGGGAATCACCTGGGTGGGGCCAAAGGAGTGAGCCAGGTGCTGGAGATTCAAACCTGGCTCCTGCCTGCTGACTGTGGGGGGAGGACTCCCCAAAGGAGCCGGGGCCTCTGAGCTCTTCTGCCTGGGAGAAAGCTGCCCGTCCTCCTCTGGCCCCGAATTCAGGCAGTTACTTCCTCCCCGAATGTCCCAGGCTCCTTTCAGGCTGCTGCCCGGCCCTGGGCTCAGAGGGACGGGTCTGGGTGAGTCACCTGCAGGCCCTTTAAGAGGACCTCCCTCCCCTCACTCAGTGACAGTCCCCTTGGTTTTCCCAGCCCTAAGTCGTGGGGACGTCTCTTCCGGACCCTGGAACCCTGGGCGGGGGTCCTGTTGTGGGGCTGGGACCCGGTGCCCCTCTGGGTAACGTCCACGCCGAGCTATCGCTCCCGGTTTTAAACCAAGGCACCGGTTCTGGGCTCAAGGCCTTGTCTGTGACTCAGCCCTGATCTGCCCGCGTCTCCGCCTCCTCCTGGTCTCCTTCCTTCTCAGTCCCCTGGTTGCAGGGCTCTGTGCAGCTAGACCTCAGGAGGCTCTGAGTGACGGTTGCTCTGTTTTAGGTGTAATTTGATGTGGTTTGGGAGGCAGCAGGTACCCCGGTTACCTACGCGCCCACCTCTTGTCTCTGAACCAGGAACCTGAGGGTGCAGTTTGTGGTTCATTCTGGGCAGGAGGTGCGGCCCGGGTCCTGGTTCCCTAGGTGAGCCGTCCCTGCATTCCGGGACCGAGCCCGACTGGACCAGGGAAACCATCCTCCCAAAGTGCTGTCACGGTTCCTCGGGCATTGTTGAGGGTTTTTGCATTTATGTTTGGGGACGTCCCATCCGTCCTGGAGACAGTCCTGTTGTAGTGAGGACATTGCAGGACCTTCGCCTCGCTCCCTTTAATGTCGTTTAGGCCAATAACCCTTTAAATTTTCATTAATTCTGATTTTTAGTTTGCTTTTCTTCTAGGAATCTAGGTTTTCCACCAAACTTTCATTGTCATGATCACTGTTTCCTGTGACACATTTCGTGATTTGCACCTTTCCTGAAAATCTTGTGGTTCTGGGTCCGTGGACTCACCTGCTCACTCATGGTCTCTACCAGGCCAGTTCTCTCTTTCTCTGCATGTTTAGTAATTTGCAGACTCCAGTGATTCTTGGTCCTGGGAGGGTTTTCATAAAGCCCAACGATTCCCTTTTCACACCTACTCGACCCTGAGACCTCATGAGAGAGGCTTTGCTGCCTTTCTGCCCGATCGCTGGTCAGACTGGATGCAGGTGCTTCTGGAGTCAGAGCTGGCGGCTCCCTTTCCAGGTCTGGGCGAGTCCTTACCGAGGCTCCTCCTGGGCTCTCTGGGCACCAGGCAAGTCCTGGGATCGGGGTTTGTCAGTCTCGGCTCCCGTGTGCAGTCCCTCAAGGTGCATTTGTGCAGGGCCACCCAGCACACTCCCCGGCGAGGGCAGCGTCCCTGTGGGTCCCCCTTTCATAAGCTGCTCCCCTCCTGGGGCTCCTGGGCCTCTGTGTCCCTCTGCACAGCAGGAGGAGCGCATGTCTGAGGTCCTTGAGCTCCCCCAGCTCCCTTATCTGCTGGGGCTCCTCGAACATGACACCCCATCTTTGAACTCAGGTGGACTGAGTGTTTGTGTTCTCTCAGGGGAGGGACCGGGTCCCATGAGGCTGTGACACCCGGTGGGTGACTGTGCCGCCCTATGTACTGACCGTGTCAGAGGAACGTTCATGAAACAGAATTCAGCTCCTCATGTGTCTGCACCACCCACAGGGCCCTGGGTCTCCTGGGGGAGGAGAAAAGGAAGTGGGGCTCCGAGGCTGCAGGAGGGGGCAGGACCCACAGAGCCTGGAAGGAAATGCCATCCCCCTTTCCTGTTCCTTGGACCTGGGGGCCCCGCTGAGACCCCAGGTTCTTGTACAGGAGGCTCCCAGGCTGTGCCTCTGAGCCAGCCTTGCACAGTAACACGTGGCTGTGTCTGCAGGGTCCACACTGGTCATGGTGAGAACCACCTGGTTCTGGAGGTGTCCTTGGAGATTGTGAGCCTGCCCTTCAGAGATGGGCTGTAATACGGGTCATTGTCCCACCACACGTGTACCAGCCACGCCAGGGCCTCCCTGGGGCTGCCGGATGCAGCCGACACCCACACCAGTTGTGCTCAGGGAGAACCCAGAGAAGGAGCAGGTCAGCGTGAGGGTCTGTGTGCAGGACCCTCGCTGTCCCCACTCCTCACCCACAGTGAAAACCAGAGCCAGTGTCCTCCCCTGCAGGGTCCAACCATTTCCGACCTTCTGAACAGCCTGTACCCTCTCAGCAGCATCTCCATGAACTGACCAACCTTTGACTCCTCCCTCTGTGTGTGTGACGTCATCAGCCTAGACAACCATTCCCCAGGAGGGTGGGTCCCTCTGCCTCTCCTGGTGTCACCTACTCTTGGTGGTGTGAGTCTGGGGTCAATTCAATGACCGTAGCCTCCATGCTCTTTCTTCTCTAGCTTTGGGGCCACATGCCTCTGGTGTCTGCTGTCCAGCCCCCACGTGTCCAGCTGCTGGCTGAGACCCTGAGGTGTGCAGAGCTGAGCTGCACTGTGGAGCCAGCAGAGCTCCCTGTTGGATTTAGGTGACGGTGGTCAGACGATTTGATGATTAATTGTCATTTGAGTCCAATAGTGTCAGAAAAAGTCCCTCTGTCTGTTGTCCATGTGAGAAAATTCTCCTGTTTCAACAGACTCTCCTGACAGACCTCAGAGGAAAGCGCAGAATCAGGAATCCACAGAGGTTCCTGAGGGAAACTGTGACCTGAAGAGGAAACCACCCAGGAAACAGCCAAACCGCCCACTGCACCTGCTCCTGGACGTCCTTGTGGTCAGGGCCCCTGAGCACCCTGGTGGCCGCAGCCTCTCCTGCAGGGAGGTTTTTGTCTGGGCTCCCAGTGACCTCCCCCACTGTGCCCTTTGCACAGAAATACACGGCCGAGTCCTCAGGTTTCAGGTTGGTCATTTTAAGAGAGACTCTGCTTGTAGGTTTGTCCCTGGAGATTGTGAATCTTCCTTGGACTGAGGGCGCATACCACTGATTTTTTCCAGTTGCCACCCATTCCGGCCCCTTTCCTGGAGCCTGGTGGACCCAGTTCATGCTGTAGTTTGTGAAGGTGAATCCAGAGGCTTTGCAGGAGAGGCTCAGAGACCCCCTGGGATGCACCAAGCCTCCCCCAGACTCCACCAGCTGGACCTGGCACAGGCCACCTGCAAACACAGAGACACAGACTGAGAACTGCCCGTGTGGCCCAGTCCCCCTGAGCCTCCTGCACAGGGACGCACCTTGGACAGTGATGAGAAGGGCAGCCCAGCTGAGTGCAGACCCCATGGTGTGGACACGGAGGAGGGGCTCACAGGTGAGGGCTCCTGTCCAGGACCTGCAGGGACAGGAGCTGGGCAGCTTTTCCTGGGCAGGGCAGGGGCCACATTTGCGTGACTTTCCCTGGGACCTGTCTGAGCTGCCAGCAGGGCTCCTCCCTCCCCATTTAAAACTGGGATCGCAGGTGGACAACAATGCCTGGGCCAGGGCTCAGGGGCACAGGGCTGGTCTGATCTTTCTAGTCGCTTGTCTGTGAATCGTGAGTGACACACTCCACCCGGATGGAAGGTGGGATTTTAAGGTTCTCCAGTGAAGGATGCACCTAAAATCCTGCAGGAGACGTCCTGGGACAGGTCTGTGGGGATGTCAGTGCCCCCTCATGGCCGCTGTGAGCCCCAAGTCTGATGCTCTGGTGTCTGAACCAGCTTCCTGAGACAAGGCAGGTGTGTCTGCCACAGGGATGTCATTCCTGGCGGTCTGACACGGTGGCAGCCCCCGTCCTGCTTCCTGCACACTGGAGATTCTCTGCAAGGACAGGCTGGCCTCAGGGCTCCCACCTGGAGTCAGGAGGAGCATAACCGTCCTCAGTGCCAGGGCCCTAGAGCCAGGTCCTCAGCCTGCAGGCACGAGGAGCCTTCCCCCGCCCTCTTTTCTCAGTCTAGTGTTGTCAGTGATGTCGGGGTTCAGAGGGAGGTTACTGACCATGGTTCCCAGCTTAGATTTTCCCACAGGAAAGGGAACTTCAACCCTGACAGGAGACCCTCCCTCCCAGCCTCCCCCTGTCCTTTCCCTGAGGACGGTCACTGTGCTCAGAGGTGCTGGGCTCTCCCCAGAACATTCCCGTCCTTAATGTAATGAACACATTCTCCCATCGGACACATAATATGGAAACGCACTCTCTGCGCAGGCTTGTCATTTAATCCCCTTGATGGGACACTTGGTGTCACAAATGTTTTTACCTTTATTCAAGTTCAATTCATCAGTATTTTACTCCATGGGTCATATTTTGGGTGTTTTTACAGCAACCACCTGAGAAAGTGCTGAGCCCCCACTGTCCATGCTGATTTTCTGCAGCAGTCGCAGGGACTGGAGCAGGTTCTGGGACCAGAGTGGAGGCTGCTGGGAAACTCCCCATCGATCTGACGTGAATTTGGAGCTGGGTGAGGGGAGGATGCTGGACTTGTTTTGATCACATGACAGAAATATGCTCGATTCTCATGGACAGAGTGTTACTGAACATATGGGTTTAGAGCCTCTTCCAGTGAAGACCCAGAAGGAAGCCCTGGGCCGGATGGAGACAGCTTATATCATCCCAGGAAATCCCTGAGTAATTGTGAACAGGAGCTGCTTAGAAATAAAGACGCTACCAATGCTGCAGGCAGGGAACCAGAGACATAAGGAACCGGTCATTGCAACCTGGTGGGAAGGGGATCCCCTGTGACCTGCAGGCACATCCCCCAGTGTCTCTGTCAATAAGGTGCCAACTCGAGTGGTCCAAGCGATCAGCACTTGGACACTTACAGGTCATTACTCACATGGTCTCTCCATGGGTTACCCAGCTGCATAATGCTTTGGGGTCACATTTATGAATCTCTGAACTCTTAGAGGGAAGAGGGGTCACTCCTCCCTGGAGGAGCCCTGCTGATTGTGTGTTCGTAAGAGGGGCCATCATTTCATTGGCCAGGGCCCCTGTGTCAGCCCATCACCATCATCACCATCATCACCACCATCATCACCATCATCACCACCATCATCACCATCATCACCATCATCATCATCATCACCATCACCATCACCATCACCATCATCATCATCACCATCATCACCATCATCATCATCATCACCATCATCATCATCATTTGCTTATTTATTATCATTTTTCTCATTTTTGAAGACATATTGTAACCACATAATGAGCCTTTATCTCAAGTTCTTCTCATTTTTTATAATTGTTCAATGAATGTAGAGTCAGACTCTATATTCTCTCTTGTGTGTCTGCTGACAACTGATGGCTCATTCCTGCCTCTTCTCCGTCTCTCCCACTCGGGAATCTGATAGGAATGGTGGGGTCTCCTCTGTAGATGTCCTGGGGAGATTGAAACCACACCAGCCCCAGGGAGCAGAATTCCTCCCTCCCCACCACCTCGCCAAGATCAAAGCCCTGAGCCAGTCCCCTCTCCTGGCTCCACGAGAGCCCCTCTGACTGGCTGAAGGGCCTTCCCTGTGATTCCCAGAGATTTCAACTCTGTATTTGATAAACATCCTGTTCCTTGGTGTGTGTGTTTGGCCTCAGTCTAGACTTTTTCACCAGGCTGTCCTGGGTCCCTCTGCCTCTGCCTGGTGTCACCTACTCTTGGTGCTGTGAGCATGATGACAGGTCAGTGACTGACACCACTGGGGTCTTTCTTATCTGCCATCATGTTCACATGCTTCAGGTCCCCACCGTCCTGCCCCCACGTGTCCTGCTTTTGGTTGACTGGGACCCTGAGCGCTGAGGAGCTGAGGTGCACTGTGGAGTCAGCAGGACCCCTTGTTAGATTTAGGTGACGGTGGTCAGAAGACTTGATGGTTAATTGTCATTAGGGGACAACTGTCTGAAAAACACTCTCTGCCTTTGTTCACAGGAGAAAATCGTCTCTGGTTCCAACAGACTTTTCGAATTGAGAGACCTCAGAGGAAAGCGCAGAATCAGGAATCCACAGAGGCTCCTGAGGGAAACTGTGGCCTGAAGAGGAAACCAGCCAGGAAACAGCCCAAACTGCCCACTGCACCTGCTGCTGGGAGGGTCCTTGTGTTCAGGGCCTCTGAGCACCGTGGTGGCCGCAGCCCCTCCTGCAGGGAGGTTTGTGTCTGGCTCACCCTGACCTCCCCTCACTGTGTTTGCTGCACAGAAATACACGGCCGAGTCCTCAGCTCTCAGGCTGTTCATTTGCAGATACACCGTGTTCTTGGCGTTGTCTCTGGAGATGGTGAATCGGCCCTTCACAGAGGCTGCATAGTATGTGCTACTTCCATCAGTATTAATGCTTGAGACCCACTCCAGCCCCTTCCCTGGAGCCTGGCGGACCCAGTTCATCCAGGTGCTACTGAAGGTGAATCCAGAGGCTGCACAGGAGAGTCTCAGAGACCCCCCAGGCTTCACCACGGCTCCCCCAGACTCCACCAGCTGCACCTCACCCTGGACACCTGCAAACACAAAGTTGTCCTGCTCAGGAAACTCTCACACGTCCACTGTTTCTCTCACTCATGTCCATTCACACTCTCAGTGTCTCTTGTTCTCCATAAATTACCTCTTAAAACAGTCACAAGGAAAACCCAGCTGAGCCCAAGAACCATGGTGAGTGGTCTGTGTTCAGTCCTGATCAGGGAATGAGAACAGCTGGGGATCCCGGGTCTGGGCTCCTGTCCCAGAGCTGCAGGGTCGGGGCCTGGCTGGTTTTTATGGCCACAGGGGCCCTATTTGCATGTCTTCCTGCTATATAGAGATCTCAGGGGTGAACCTACAGATAAGTCAGTAACTTAGTGCAGGTGACAAGTTTCTAGGGCATTTGGTTGCCCTGGTAGCTTTTTCCCCACTAAATACAGAATTATAGGAGGTTTGGGATTTGTTGATGAGACCACATCTGGTAACAGTGACACAGCCTCAAGGCTCTGATCCTCCCATTGGCTCCCATTGCTTCACTGAAACTACTCCTGACACAGCTGCACCTGCCCCGTGAGAGAGCAGAACTCCTTGTATGTGTTGAGAGCCTCAATGAACCCCTGTATTCCAGTGTTACCGACCCTTCGGGATTGTATCCAGCTGTGGCCCCAGAGTCCTCACTACAATAGAGAAGGTTGTGCATCACCTGTGAGGTGGTCCTAAGTCAGCTAAGGTGAGTCAGGTTCACTGAGGTCTGGGAGGTACAACTGAAGTCTCTGTTGGGCTCTGGGCCACTATCAAGTGACGGAAGAAATCTGAGTGATGAGGGGAATCTGAGTGACACAGGATAACAGGACCCATGCTTTTGATACCATTGTCCACCTTCTGTCCCTCAACAATCCCCAACTTCACTGGCCTTAGAATCCCTCCCCTGGGATCTCATGTCAGGAATCAGACAACATCCTATTGGGGAGTAGTTATAACAGACACTAGCCAGTAGCAATAGCACACCCATGAGTAACAGGGTCCGAGCTGGTCAGGAGTGACCTCTCCCTCTCTCTCTCCCTGGGAGGTGGGGCCTGAATTAGGTGGCTTCCCTTTCAATGGCTGGAGGGGAGCCCATGGTGGGACTATGGTGACAAGTGGGTGTCCTGTCAGATCCCCATCAGCTCAGGTCCTGGAGGGAGAAGCTGGTTCAGCCTGTGGGGCCCAACCTCAGGAAGCTCAGTTATGAATGGAGATGGCACTTCAGACACTGGAGCAGCATTGGACGGACCACCTCGGGTCACTGAGCTCTGAACTCCTGACCTCTGACCTGGCAGAGCAGCCTTTCTTGCTTGGGGCTGCACGCTCAGTCTGCATGTTAATGCATTAAATTATACTTTAGAGTGTTAATTACTTGAGAATATAGCCAGTATTTTTCATTAGATTAGGCTCCTAGAAAATTTAACATGAGATATAATCAAATGGAAATGAACACAGAAAAGGGCGTGATAGAGACGCACAGAGGAGTTTCCTGAGAGAGCTACCGGAGGGAATTAAGTCCAGAGGTTGCAGGTGGTCCGTGGGGACAAGGCTGTCAGGAGGCTGTGCAGAGGGAGACAGAGCAGAGGGGGAACCATCTCTGGTTGCCACTGCTCCACACAGGGACCCCACCAGCCCTCACTCGCTGACACAACACAACCTGAGCCAGTCCCCTGTCCTGCTCTCTGAGGTCATTTCTCCTGATTGATGGGCCTGCCGGGACCTCCTGAGTCCTCAATTATGTCGGAACTGAGGGTCCTCTTGTCCCCTGGTGACTGTGGCATTATCACACTCATTGTCTGAAGCCACTAAGTGTGGGAGGCCCTCCTGGTGTGCAGAGAGAACACGGCATTGTCACTGTGTGCAGGGAGCTGGGACTATGGCCCCCAAGGCCTGTCACCTTCTTTGAGATTGACCAGCAGTTTGGTGCTGAGTCTTCTGTTCTGTGTCCCGACCATGGCTCTGGACAAGATGGAGGAGCAAAATTCAGAAGCCGAGGAAGCTGCTGAGTCAGCAGGGACCCAGGACTTCACCTCCCCTGCACCTGCTCCTGGGCTGGGTGCTCTGATCTCTGTCCCTGAGTGCCCTCTGGTGTCCTCAAACCTCTTGCACCCCGGCCCCCCTCAGTCCCTCAGGGAGGCTTGTGTCTGGCTCACGCTGACCTCCCCTCACTGTGTCCCTCACACAGTGTTACAGGGGAAGGTAGGACCCCTTGTAGTTGTCCCGAGACCCCTCCCACCACCTTCGCGTTCCTGGATTTGTTCTTCTTGCTCTTCTGGGTGGTGTTTTCTGGTTCCTCATGTTCCAAATTGCTGATGGGATTCTCAGTGTCCTCTGCTCTGGTCTCGATTCCTGTAAATTATTCTTCCTCTCAGTCCTGTGGCCTTCCCTTCTGACCGGTGCTTTATTATGTGACCGATGGTCTCACTAGTTTCCTTAATGGTCTCACTGAGGTCCCGGAGCATCCTTATAACCACTGTTCTGAACTCTCTCCAGGGCTTGCTTGGCTCTATCTCATTTAGTTCCTCTTCTGGAGATTTCTTCTGTTCTTTCCTTTGTGACATGTTTCTTTGCCTCCACATTTTGGCTGCTTCTGGGTATTTGTTTCTATGTGTTAAGTAGAGCTGCTGTGTCTCCTGGAATTGGTAGAGTGGCTGTGTGCAGTAGGTGTCCTGTAGGGCCCAGTGGCTCAGCCTCCCCAGTCCCCTGAGCTGGGCCTTCTAGGTACTCCCCTGTGTGGGCCGTGTGCACTGTCCTGCTGTAGTTGAGCCTTGGTTGCTGTTGGCGTCACTGGGAGGAACTGACCCCCAGGCCAACCGGGTGTGAGGGCCAGCTGCTGCACTGGAGACACCCCCATGGAGCAGGATTACTTCAGTGGAGCTTTGGTGATTACCAAGTGGGCCCCTTGAGTGTCACTCGTGGATGTGGCAGGGTTGTGATCCAGCGTGGTCGAGTCTGACCACCAGGTGCACTGCCTCTGGGGCCTCCCGGGAGGTGCAAAGTCAGCCTGTGTCTGTGCCTTGCCCAGGACCACCCAGCATGAGCTACACAGCAGGCCCTATATGGCTGGTGCTTGTGCTGGGCTTGGAGGTGTCCAGTTGAGGCCAAGCTATCAACCAATGCTGCTGCCACTAGCGACAGGCCTGAGGCCACTTATCAAGGTGTATGGGGACTGCTGCTGGTGCTTGTTTGAGAGGTTTAGGAAAGTCCCGAGGATGACGGTAGAAAGGCCACTTGCATAGAAAAGCCCCTTGAAATGGCCTGGATGAGCCTGCAGGTGGGGAGGGGCAGGTTCTACCACCAGTATTACTAATGCGTGAGACCCACTCCAGCCCCTTCCCTGGAGCCTGGCCGACGCAGTGCATGTCATAGCTACTGAAGGTGAATCCAGAGGCTACACAGGAGTGTTTCAGAGACCCCCCAGGCTTCAACACGGCTCCCCCAGACTCCACCAGCTGCACCTCACCCTGGACACCTGCAAACACAAAGACGTCCTGGTCAGGAAACTCTCAGACGTTCCCTGTTTCTCTCACTCATGTCCACTCCCACACTCAGTGTCTCTTGTTCTCCACAAATTACCTCTTAAAATAGCAACAAGGAAAACCCATGTGAGCCCAAGCCCCATGGTGAGTGGTCTGTGTTCTGTCCTGATCAGGGAATGAGAACATCTGGGGATCCTGGGGCTGGGCTCCTGTCCCAGAGCTGCAGGGTCGGGGCTGGGCTGCTTTTCATGAGCAGAGGGGCCCTATTTGCATGTCCTTCTTCCATATGAGCATTTCTGGGCTGGAACATACAGAAAGGGCAGTGCCTCTGTGCGGATGAGAGTGTCGTGTGGCTTGGGATGTCCCTGGGAGATTTTAATTAACTAAATAAAGAATTCCAAGGGTTTATTCTTGTCCAACAGACCATATGTGGTACCAGTGAGTTGAGTATCTGGTTGGGCTCCTCCACACTGGCCCCTGCTGCTCCACTAAGCCATCTTAAGGGCAGATAGGGGTCCTTCCAATGAGGGTGCAGAAGCCCATGTATTTAATGAAAGGAAGAATGAAAGTCTGTCTTCTGGTGTTAGCCACACTTCAGGGCTGGAGACAAGCACCTTCCTGGGAAAGAGACCTCAGGCTGCAGGTCTTGGAGAGTGGACTCCGTGTACGTGGTGTGTTGGTTTCCCTGGCCCTGAGCA
This sequence comes from Miniopterus natalensis, assembly GCF_054644295.1. Taxonomy (NCBI): domain Eukaryota; kingdom Metazoa; phylum Chordata; class Mammalia; order Chiroptera; family Miniopteridae; genus Miniopterus; species Miniopterus natalensis. Next base: position 870,210 of record NC_142081.1, on the reverse strand, counting down.
TCTCTGGCTTCCTGACCTTCAAGGAGACAAACAAGACTGAGTGTTGATTAGATGCTTTTCTATCCTGGGGACCCAGAGACACTGAGAAGTTAGAGAGATTTATGGAGGTCATGGAGGGCTGTGGGTTTCCAAGAACCAGAAGGACATTTACAGGGGGGTCTCTCTGCCTAGTTATGAATATCCTTATAGAAAATAATAAAATCAATAATTAGTGAAATAAATTTAAGTCAGGATACCTATAATCAGTGAGGTTGCTCGAACTTCAGGTTAATTACTCCTCTAGGAGATGGGGGACTTTGCAGTCTAAATTCAGTCAATGTCATGATGATAGGAGTTAAGTTGATAACAGCCAGGTGTTGGCCAGTTTGGTTATTACAATTCTGAGAGTTTATTGTGAAAAGAGGACAGGTGTGTCTTTCTATAGTGTTTAGATAACTGTTTTGTTGAATCTACATGTAATAAAAATATTCTCAGTGGGGCTGGTGTGGCTCAGGTGTTGAGTGTCCACCTATGAACCAGGAGTTCATGGTTTGATTCTTGACAGGACCACATGTCCAGGTCGCAGACTCGATTCCCAGTAGGGGGCGTCTCGGGGGCAGCCCTTCAGTGACTCTCTCTCATCATTGATGTTTCTTTCTCTCTCTCCCTCTCTCTTTCTCCCTCTGAAATGAATAAAAATATGTTAAAATATATTTTGAAAGCATGGACATAAAACCTAAACTTTAGACATGCCCCTAACCCACGTCCTCGTGTGGGACATGAGCTCAGTGCATCCTCAGCACCCAGGGTTCATGAGAGCCCATTTTCCTCCAAGGCCCACAGAGGTCTAGAGACCCCTCCATTCATCCAGCTGCCTGTCGGGTCCTTTCCAGCATGAGCACTATGGACCTGCTGTTCAGAGGACATCCCCTAGGTTCACTGGCCATAGAAGCCCTCCCATGGGTCCTCATGTCAGGAATGAGACATCAGCCTCTTGGGGAGTAGTGATAACAGACACTGTTTAATAGCAATAGCACACCCATGAGCAACAGTGACACCGGAGGAACCACGATGATGGTGTGTCTGTAAGAGAGATGATCATGTCATTGTGCAGGGCCCCTGTCTCCGGCTATCATCTTCATCATCACCATCATCATCATCATCATCACCATCACCATCATCACCATCATCACCACCACCATCATCTTCATCATCACCATCATCACCATCACCATCATCTTCATCATCACCATCATCTTCATCATCACCATCATCACCATCATCACCATCATCACCATCATCACCATCATCACCATCATCATCATCCCCATCATCATCACATGTTTTCTGGGTCTTAAGGGGCATAAGTAGTCAGGCCCTATCGCTTGATGGTTGATGCTGACATGTCAGGGTTCACCCCTCTTCCATCTCCTGCACACGTGTGAAATCTGAAGAGAAAGTGGGGAACCCCTTGTGTCCTGCAGGTGGGACATACAAACCACACACACGCACCCTGTGAATAGGACCCACTTGGTCTCCACTCCTGATCCACAGGGAAAACCAGAACCATTGTCATCACCTGGCGAATCCAACCATTTCCTGCTGAACAGCCTGTACTCTCTCAACAGCACCCCCATGAACTGATAAACCTTTGACTCGTCCCTCTGTGTGTGTGACATCATCAGCCTAGACAACCATTCCCCAGGAGGGTGGGTCCCTCTGCCTCTGCCTGGTGTCACCTTCTCTTGGTGGTGTGAGCATGATGCCAAGTCAGGACCGTCACCTCCACGGCCTCTCTTCTCTAGCTTTGGGATCACATCCCTCGGTGCCCTCTCTCCAGCACCCAGGTTTCCTGCTTCTGTCTGGTTGGGACCCTCAGATGTGTGGAGCTGAGCTGCAGGGTGCAGTCATCAGAGCCTCCTGTTAGATTTAGGTGTTGTGGGTAGAAGATTTGATGATTAATTGTCATTTGGACACAAGAGTGTCTGACACTCTGCCTGTTGTCCCCCTGAGAAACTTGGTTCTCTTTACTGCAGACTTCACAGCAGTCTGGGCTCACACAGCCTTCCCCTCACTGTGTCTGTTGCACAGTAATGCACGGCTGGGTCACTCGCCTTCAGTCTGCTCCACTGCAGGTACCTGGTGCTGATGGAGTTGTCTGTGGAGATGCTGACCTGGCCTTGGAAGGACAGGCTGTATCTTGTGTGCGAGTCACCAGGACAGATCATTCCCATCCACTCCAGGCTCTTCCCAGGTGACTGGCCCACCCAGCTGACCCAGCAGCTGGTGAAGCTGTACCCAGAAGCCCTGCAGGAGATCCTCAGAGACTCCCCAAGTCTTTTCGTTTATGCCCCAGACGGCACCAGCTGCACCTGGGGGCAGACACCTGTGTGGGAGAGCACGACTCAGGTCAGGGCTGCCTCCTGCCCTCTCTCCTCTGTGACACCAACACGTGGCCTGTGACTTGCTTGGGAGGACAGCCAGGAGCTTAGTGAGGATGGTGGGACAGCCCATCCTGTACGAGGACAGTGAGGGACACAGCTGAGGACCCAGCTGGGTGGGGAGGGACACTGCACTGTGGAGGTGGACCCAAGATTTAAACTGATGGTGCCCCAACATGGGTTTGCATATTAACTGCCCTGCCCTTCAGGTGACACTTCTGATGGTTCATGACCCAGAAGTTCCAGGGCTCGGGGAGAGGTGCTGGTCTGAGCCTCCCCAGAGGGAAGGTGACACTCTCACCCAGACTGGTCCTGGCAGAAGGACACCCCCATTAGAATCTAGGTGAATTCTGGTTGGGACTGATTCTCACCTCCCAGGTGGACGTGGTCTGAAGTGATCACCTAGAAGCCAACCTGTGGAGGGTATATCTCAGGCTGGGGCGGAGGGGGCAGGCAGGACTGATGTGTCTCATAATCGGCTGAGGCTCTCAGTGGGAGGAGTGCTGAATGAAACCTCCATTCTCACAGATATTCATGAACAAGAAGGCAGCCTGGGTTCAGGGATGTTCCATGGAGATTTTCTGTAGGAGAGACAGGGGCCAACTCTGAACACAACAAGGACATGTTGGAATCAGGGTTGGGGAGCAGGGTGGGGTCAGTGGATGGAAAAGTACTAAGGGACCAGCAGGGGTGAGAGGACTGGTCAATCCTCCTGACAGGCTTCTTGCTGAAGACAGGCCAGGGTGATTCCCCGTCACCTGGGGTGTTGCTGGGTGGGGACCCAATGAGGCATCCAGGGTGATCATATACTAAGTGCAGGGGTTTGTAGCCAAACCAGCCTAACAGGGTTCTTGCTAATATTGGGCTGTGCAAAGCTGGACCTTAATGTGCAGAGGTTGCAGCCTAGTTGGGAAGAGATTCCGAGGGGCCTGACGGAAGCTTGGTCAACGAGGGGCCCTTTCCATCACTTTCAATATTTCTTGCCTGTCTCTTCTGGCCTGAAATGTTTCTCTTGAGAAATGTGCTGACAGTCCAGTGGGAGCTGCCTTGTAGGGAAGTAACTGCTTTTCTCTTCCCTCTTTTAAAATCCTCTCCTTGTTCTCAACCTTTGCCACTGTAATTCTGCGGTGTCCTGGTGTGAACCTATTTGGGTTCGTCTTCTTTGGGACTCTGTGTACTTCCTGGATTTGTGTGCCTTTCCCCTTCAGCTAGTTAGAAAGTTCTTGTCATTATTTCATCAAATCTGTTCTCAATCACTTGGTCTCTGTGTTCTCCTGCTGGAATTTCTATGATGTGGATATTGTTTTATTTAATGATTCCCAAAGTTCCCTTAAACTACCTCATTCTTTTAAAATGTTTATGTTTTTTGCTTCTGCGATTGTACATGTTTTCTACCCTTTCATTCAAATTCCTGATACAATCCTCTGCTGCATCCAACCTACTTTTTATTCCTTCCAGTGTTTTCTTTTTTATAAATCCTTACATGAAGTTATTTTTTCCATTGCTTTTCAGAGACAGTGGAAGTGAGAGAGAGAGAGAGATGGAATCATCCATGTGAAAGAGACACAACAATTAGTTGTCTCCCACAGACAACCTGGACCTGGGATCCAGACTGCAACCAAGGTAGAAGACCTTGACAGGGAATTCAACCCCAGACCCTTCAGTCCATGGGCAGAGGGAAGCCCTACAGCATTTCACAGCCGGGTGCTATGTGGGTGCCTAGTCTCAGCTCTGGTGAGCTGGGCTGTGGCATATTTTTGGGTCACGGTTCCGGACCTCTCAGGGGGAACCTCTGTCCTAATATATCCCTTGGAAATCCCAGCCTGTCTCCCATGGGAGCAGGGCCAACCCCTTTCACCTGTCAGGACTTCCTTCCAGTCCTGAGGTGGCTCCTGCTCCCAATTCTTGGTTAAAAGTCTCCTCTTCAGAGAGTCTGTAGTTGGTAATTTAGGGTGATTGATCCCCATTCTGTGGTCATTCCCACTTGGTTCGGGGAGCAGCTGAGAGAAAGGTGCACCTACTCCTCCATCACCTTGACCTCGCCCTCTGCATTTTAGTTCCTACAAACAGGATATGTCCCCTGTGTTTCATGTGAGGACTTTGCTGCTAATATAGTAAAACTGTTGAAATGCAGAGCCATCAGTGGTAGCCAGAGAGTCACAGGTCTAGAGACTCTTGTAGAGGCTGTTCTAAGGAGAGGAAGCTATGAGCCCTCAGAGGAATCAGCCTTAAACACCACCTGCAGATGCTGCTGAAGCTGAAACATAGAGTGGTGGTTCCAGTGCGCCCCTGGTGTCCTGAGCGCCTCCAGCAACCCATCCCTACCAGGGTGGAGGCTGCTAGAAAAGTACCCATAAATCTGGACGTGACTTTGGAACTGGGTGAAGGGAGGATGGTGGACTTGTTTTGAATCACACAAGAGAAATATGCCTGGTTCTCATGGAAAAAGTGTTACTGGACCTATGGGTTTAGCACCTCTTCCAGTGACAACTCAGAAGGAAGCACAGGGCAGGATGGAGACAACTTATTTCATCCTAGGAAATCCCTGAAAAATTATGAACAGGAGCTGCTTAGAAGTAAAAACGTTAATGATGCTGCAGGATGGGACCTAGTGACATAAGGAATGGTCATTGCAAACTGGTGGGAATGAGATTCCCTGTTATCTACACTCACATCCTCACAGTGTCTCTGTCAACAAGGTGACAGCTCCACAGGTCTAAGGGAATAGCATTTGGGTATCTTTGGGGTCATTACTCACATGGTCTCTTTATGGGTCACCCAGGAGCATAATTCATCGGGGTCCCACTTATGAATCTCTCAACTCAAAGAGGGAAGAAGGGACACCCCTCCCAAGAGGACGTAAGGTCATTGTGTTTCTGTAGGACGGGTCATGATATTATTGGGCCAGAGCCTGTGTCTCAGTCCAACAGTGTCCTCATCATCATCACCATCATCATCATCACCATCATCATCATCATCATCACCATCATCACCATCATCATTGCCATCATCATCAGCATCATCACCGTCATAATCACCATCATCATCATTTACTTATTTATTAGCATTTTTCTCATGTTCTGTAGACCTTGTATTGTACACACATAATGAGCCATTATCTCAAGTTTTGCTTATTTTTATAATCGTTCAATGAAATTTGGAGCCAGGCTCTATTTTCCTTCTCCTGTGAGTGCTGACAACTGATGGCTCATACCTCCCTCTTCTCCGTCTGCCCCAGTTGGGATTCTGATAAGAAAGCTGGGGTCTCCTCTGTAGATGTCCTGGGGAGATGAAAGCACACCAGCCTCTGGGAGCAGAATTCCTCCCTCCCCACCACCTCGCCAAGGTCAAAGCCCTGAGCCAGTCCCCTCTCCAGGCTCCATGAGAGCCCCTCTGACTTGCTGAAGGGCCTTCCCTGTGCTTCCCAGGGATTTCAACTCTGTACGTGATAAACATCCTGTCCCTTGGTTGTGGGTTTGTCCTAAACCTGGACATTTGCACCATGTTGTCCTGGGTCCCCCTCCCTCTGCCTGATGTCACCTAGTCTTGGTGCTGTGACCATGATGACAGGTCAATGAGTGTTACCACCCGGTTTTTCTTCTCTAGCTTTTTGTTCACACCCCTCAGGTGCCCACTGTCCTGAACCCACGTGTTCTGCTGCTGGATAGTTGGGACCCTGAGCTGTGAGGGGCTGAGCTGCTCTGGGGAGTCAGCAAAGCCCCCTGTTTGTTTTAGGTGACAGTGGTCAGAGGATTTCAGGATTAATTTCATTTGGGGAAACGAGTCCCTGAAAGAAGACACTCTGCCTATTGTCCATGCAAGAAAGTCGTCTCTGTTTACAACAGACATTTCTAGATGACAGACCTCAGAGGAAACTGCAGGATCAGGAATCCACAGAGGTTCCTGAGGGAAACAGTGACCTGAAGAGGAAACCAGCCAGGAAACAGCCCAAACCGCCCACTGCACCTGCTCCTGAAGGGTCCTTGTGCTCAGGGCCCCTGAGTGCAGTTGGCGGCAGTAGACTCTCCCGCAGCAAGATTTTTGTCTTGGCTCACACTGACTTCCCCTCACTGTGTCCTTCGCACAGAAATACACGGCCGAGTCCTCAGATTTCAGGCTGTTCATTTGCAGATACACCATGTTCTTGGCGTTGTCTCTGGAGATGGTGAATCGGCCCTTCACGGCGTCTGGATAGTATGTGCTACCTACATCATACCTTATTGCTGCCACCCACTCCAGCCCCTTCCCTGCAGCCTGGCGGACCCAGTGCATGTAGTAGCTACTGAAGGTGAATCCAGAGGCTGCACAGGAGAGTCTCAGAGACCCCCCAGGCTGCACCACGGCTCCCCCAGACTCCACCAGCTGCACCTCACCCTGGACACCTGCAAACACAAAGATGTCCTGGTCAGGAAACTCACACGTCCACTGTTTCTCTCACTCATGTCCATTCACACACTCAGTGTCTCTTGTCCCCCATAAATTACCTCTTAAAATAGTAACAAGGAAAACCCAGCTGAGCCCAAGCCCCATGGTGAGTGGTCTGTGTTCAGTCCTGATCAGGGAATGAGAACAGCTGGGGATCTTGGGGCTGGGCTCCTGTCCCAGAGTTGCAGGGTCGGGGCCTGGCTGGTTTTTATGGCCACAGGGGCCCTATTTGCATGTCCTCCTGCTATATAGAGAGCTCAGGGGGGAACCTACAGATAAGTCAGTAACTCAGTGCAGGTGACAAGTTTCTAGGGCATTTGGTTGCCTTGGTAGCTTTTCACCCACTAAATACAGAATTATAGGAGGTTTGGGGTTTGTTGCTGAGACCACATCTGGTAACAGTGACACAGCCTCAAGGCTCTGATCCTCCCACTGGCTCCCATTGCTCCCCTCAACCTATTCCTGACACAGCTGCACCTGCCCCGTGAGAGAGCAGAACTCCTTGTATGTGTTGAGAGCCTCAATGAACCCCTGTATTCCAGTGTTACCCACACTTCAGGGCTGTATCCATTGTGGCTCCAAGGTCCTCACTACAATGGAGAAGGCTGTGCTTCACCTGTGTGGTGGTCCTAGGTTAGCTAAGGTGAGTCAGGTTCACTGCAATCTGGAAGGTACAACTGAAGTCTCTGTTGGGCACAGAAGTCTATCAAGTGACAGAAGAAATCTGAGTGATGAGGGGAATCTGAGTGACACAGGATGACAGGACCCATGCTTTTGATACCATTGTCCACCTTCTGTCCCTCAACAATCCCCAAGTTCACTGGCCTTAGAAACCCTCCCCTGGGATCTCATGTCAGGAATCAGACAACATCCTATTGGGGAGCAGTTGTAACAGACACTTGCCAGTAGCAATAGCACACCCATGAGTAACAGGGTCCGAGCTGGTCAGGAGTGACCTCTCCCTCTCCCTGGGAGGCGGGGCCTGAATTAGGTGGCTTCCCTTTCAATGGCTGGAGGCGAGCCCATGGTGGGGCCATGGTGAGAGGTGGGTGTCCTGTCAGATCCCCATCAGCTCAGGTCCTGGAGGGAGGAGCTGGGCCATTCTCTTGGGCCTGACCTCAGGAAGCCCAGTTATGAAAGGAGATGGCAGTGGAGACACTAGAGCAAAATTGGATGGACCACCTCGGGTCACTGAGCTCTGACCTCCTAACCTCTGACCCGGCAGAGCAGCCTTTCTTGCTTGGGGCTGAGTCTCAGTCTGAATATTAATGCATTAAATTGGACTTTACAATGTTAAGTACTTGAGAATATAGTCAGTATGTTTCATTAGATTAGGCTCCTAGAAAATATAACGTGAAATATAATAAAATGGAAATGATCATAGAAAAGGGCGTGATAGAGACGCACAGGGGAGGTTCCTGAGAGAGCTACCGGAGGGAATTAAGTCCAGAGGTTGCACGTGGTCCGTGGGGACAAGGCTGTCAGGAGGCTGTGCAGAGGGAGACAGAGCAGAGGGGGAACCATCTCTGGTTGCCCCTGCTCCACACAGGGAACCCACCAGGCCTCACTCCCAAACACAACACACCCTGAGCCCGTCCCCTGTCCTGCTCTCTGAGGTCATTTCTCCTGGTTGATGGTCCTGCCCAGACCTCCCGAGTCCTCGATTATGTCGGAACTGAGGGTCCTCTTGTGCCCTGGTGACTGTGGCATCATCCCACTCATTGTCTGAAGCCACTATGTGTGGGAGGCCCTCCTGGTGTGCAGAGAGCCCATGGCATTGTCACTGTGTGCAGGGAGCTGGGACTATGACCCCCAAGGCCTGTCACCTTCTTTGAGATTGACTAGCTGTTTGGTGCTGAGTCTTCTGTTCTGTGTCCCGACCATGACTCTGGACAAGTTCTTGGAGCAAATGTCAGAAGCAGAGGAAGCTGCTGAGTCGACAGGGACCCAGGACTTCACCTCCCCTGCTCCTGCTCCTGGGCTGGGTGCTCTGATATCTGTCCCCTGAGCGCCCCCTGGTGTCCTCAAACCTCTTGCACCCCGGCCCCCTCAGTCCCTCAGGGAGGCTTGTGTCTGGCTCACTCTGACCTCCCCTCACTGTGTCCCTCGCACAGTGTTACAGGGGAAGGTAGGGCCCCTTGTAGTTGTCCCCGAGACCCCTCCCACCACCTTCGCGTTCCTGGATTTTTTCTTCTTGCTCTTCTGGGTGGTGTTTTCTGGTTCCTCATGTTCCAAATTGCTGATGGGATTCTCAGTGTCCTCTGCTCTGCTCCCGATTCCCGTAAATGATTCTTCCTCTCAGTCCTGTGGCCTTCCCTTCTGACTGGTGCTTTATTATGTGACCGATGGTCTCACTAGTTTCCTTAATGGTCTCACTGAGGTCCCGGAGCATCCTTATAACCACTGTTCTGAACTCTCTCCAGGGCTTGCTTGGCTCTATCTCATTTAGTTCCTCTTCTGGAGATTTCTTCTGCTCTTCCCTTTGTGACATGTTTCTTTGCCTCCACATTTTGGCTGCTTCTGGGTGTTTGTTTCTATGTATTAGGTAGAGCTGCTGTGTCTCCTGCAATTGGTAGAGTGGTTCTGTGCAGTAGGTGTCCTGTAGGACCCAGGGGCCCAGCCTCCCCAATCACCTGAGCTGGGCCTTCTTGGTGCTGCCCTGTGTGGGCCGTGTACACTGTCCTGCTGTAGTTGAGCCTTGGTTGCTGTTGGCGTCTCTGGAAGTAATGACCCCCTGGCCAACGGGCTGTGAGGACCAGCTGCTGTGCTGGGGACACCTCTAGGAAGCAGGATTACTTCTGTGGAGCTTTGGTGATCACCAAGTGCTCCCCTTGAGTGTCACTTGTGGATGTGGCCGGGCTGTGATCCAGCGTGGTCGAGTCTGAGCACCTGGTGCACTGTCTCTGGGGCCTCCCGGGAGGTGCAAAGTCAGCCTGTGTCTGTGCCTTGCCCAGGGCCACCCAGCATGAGCTACACAGCAGTCCTTAGATGGCTGGTGGTTGTGCTGGGCTTGGAGGTGTCCAGTTGAGGCCAGGATATGAACCAATGCAGCTGCCCCTAGTGCCAGGCCTGGGGCCACTTATCAGGGTGCATGGAACACGCTGCTGCTTGTTTGAGAGATTTTAGGAAAGTCCCCAGGATGAGGGTAGAGAGGCCACTTGCATAGAAAAGCCTCTGTAAATGGCCTGGAGGAGCCTGCAGGTGGGAGGGGCAGGTGCTCAGGGAATCACCTGGGTGGAGCCAAAGGAGTGAGCCAGGTGCTGGAGATTCAAGCCTGGCTCCTGCCTGCTGACTGTGGGGGGAGGACTCCCCAAAGGAGCCGGGGCCTCTGAGCTCTTCTGCCTGGGAGAAAGCAGCCCGTCCTCCTCTGGCCCCGAATTCAGGCTGTTACTTCCTCCCCGAATGTCCCAGGCTCCTTTCAGGCTGCTGCCCGGCCCTGGGCTCAGAGGGACGGGTCTGGGTGAGTCCCCTGCAGGCCCTTTAAGAGGACCTCCCTCCCCTCACTCAGTGACAGTCCCCTTGGTTTTCCCAGCCCAAAGTCGTGGGGACGTCTCTTCCGGGCCCTGGAACCCTGGGCGGGGGTCCTGCTGTGGGGCTGGGACCCTGTGCCCCTCTGGGTAACGTCCACGCCGAGCTATCGCTCCCGGTTTTAAACCAAGGCACCGGTTCTGGGCCCGAGGCCTTGTCTGTGACTCAGCCCTGATCTGCCCGCGTCTCCGCCTCCTCCTGGTCTCCTTCCTTCTCAGTCCCCTGGTTGCAGGGCTCTGTGCAGCTAGACCTCAGGAGGCTCTGAGTGCCGGTTGCTCTGTTTTAGGTGTAATTTGATGTGGTTTGGGAGGCAGCAGGTACCCCGGTTACCTACGCGCCCACCTCTTGTCTCTGTACCAGGAACCTGAGGGTGCAGTTTGTGGTTCATTCTGGGCATGAGGTGCGGCCCGGGTCCTGGTTCCCTAGGTGAGCCGTCCCTGCATTCCGGGACCGAGCCCGACTGGACCAGGGAAACCATCCTCCCAATGTGCTGTCACGGTCCCTCGGGCATTGTTGAGGGTTTTTGCATTTATGTTTGGGGACGTCCCATCCGTCCTGGAGACAGTCCTGTTGGAGTGAGGACATTGCAGGATCTTCACCTTCGTTCTCTTTAATGTCGTTTAGGCCAATAACCTTTTAAATTTTCATTAATTCTGATTTTTAGTTTGCTTTTCTTCTAGAAATCTAGGTTTTCCACCAAACTTTCATTGTCATGATCACTGTTTCCTGTGACACATTTCGTGATTTGCACCTTTCCTGAAAATCTTGTGGTTCTGCGTCCGTGGACTCACCTGCTCACTCATGGTCTCTACCAGGCCAGTTCTCTCTTTCTCTGCATGTTTAGTAACTTGCAGACTCCAGTGATTCTTAGTCCTGGGAGGGTTTTCATAAAGCCCAACGATTCCCTTTTCACACCTACTCGACCCTGAGACCTCATGAGAGAGGCTTTGCTGCCTTTCTGCCCGATCGCTGGTCAGACTGGATGCAGGTGCTTCTGGAGTCAGAGCTGGCGGCTCCCTTTCCAGGTCTGGGCGAGTCGTTACCGAGGCAGAGAGCAGGGCCACGGACAGGTCATCTCCTCTCTGTCGGGCAAGTCTGTGCTCTGGAGCGTCTGCCCTGCCTGTCACCCTCACAGGGACAGCCCAGGGACATGGCCCCATCACGGCGCCCAGTCAGGCCGGGGCTGCCTCCTGCCCTCTCTCCTCTGTGACACCAACTGGTGGCCTGTGACTTGCTGGGGAGGACAGCCAGGAGCAAAGCGAGGATGGTGGGACAGCCCACCCTGTACGAGAACAGTGAGGGCTCGAGCTGAGGACCTAGCTGGGTGGGGAGGGACACTGCACTGTGGAGGGGGACCCAAGATTTAAATGCATGGTGCCCCAACATGGGTTTGCATATTAACTGCCCTGCCTTCTAGGTGATACTTTTGATGGTTGATGACCCAGAAATTCCAGGGCTCAGGGAGAAGTGCTGGTCTGAGGCTCCCCAGAGGGAAGGCGACACTCTCACCCAGACTGTGGTCCTGGCAGAAGGAAACCCCATTAGAATGTAGGTGAATTCTGGTTGGGATGCATTCACACCTCCCAGGTGGACGTGGTCTGAAGCGATCACCTAGACGCCAACCTGTGGAGGGTATATCTCGGGCTGGGGCCGAGGGGACAGGCAGGACTGATGTGTCTCATAATCGGCTGACGCTCTCAGTGGGAGGAGTGGTGAAGGAAACCTCCATTCTCACAGATACTCATGAACAAGAAGGCAGCCTGAGTTCAGGGATGTTCCATGGAGATTTTCTGTAGGGGAGACATGGGGCAACTCTGAATAGAACAAGGAAATGTTGGAATCAGGGTTGGGGAGCAGGGTGGGGTCAGTGGATGGAAAAGTACTAAGGGACCAGCAGGGGTGAGAGGACTGGTCAATCCTCCTGACAGGCTTCTTGCTGAAGACAGGCCAGGGTGATTCCCCATCACCTGGGTGTTGCTGGGTGGGGACCCAATGAGGCATTGAGGGTGATCATATACTAAGTGCGGGGGTTTGTAGCCAAACCAACCTCACAGGGTTCTTGCTAATATTGGGCTGTGCAAAGCTGGACCTTAATGAGTAGAGGTTGCAGCCTAGTTGGGAAGAGAATCCGAGGGGCCTGACGGAAGCTTGGTCAACGAGGGGCCCTTTCCATCGCTTTCAATATTTCCTGCCTGTGTCTTCTGACCTGAAATGTTTCTCTTGAGAAATGTGCTGACAGTCCAGTGGGAGCTGCCTTGTAGGGAAGTAACTGCTTTTCTCTTCCCTCTTTTAAAATCCTCTCCTTGTCTTTAACCTTTGCCACTGTAATTCTGCGGTGTCCTGGTGTGAACCTATTTGGGTTCATCTTCTTGGACTGTGTGTGCTTCCTGGACTTGTGTGTCTTTCCCCTTCAGCTAGTTAGGCAAGTTCTTGTCATTATTTCATCAAATCTGTTCTCAATCACTTGCTCTCTGTGTTCTCCTGCTGGAATGCCTATCATGTGGATGTTGTTTTATTTAATGTTTCCCAAAGTTCACTTAAACTCTGTCTTTGTTTTTAAATCTTTATCTTTTTGCTTCTGTGATTGTACACTTTTTTACCTTCTCATTCAAATTCCTGATTCAACCCTCTGCTGAATACAACATTCTTCATATTCCTGCCAGTGTTTTCTTTTTTTTATAAATCCTCACCTGAAGTTATTTTCTCCATTGCTTTTCAGAGATAGTGGAAGAGAGAGAGGGAGAGAGAGATGGAAAGTTCTATGTGAATGAGACACAGCAATAGGTTGTCTCCCACAGCTACCCCTGACCTGGGATCGAGACGGCAACTCAGGCAAAATCCCTTGATCGGGAATTCAACCCGAAACCTTTCAGTCCCCAGGGAGCGATTAACGCTACAACATTTCTCAGCTGGGTGCTATGTGGGTGTCCAGTCTCAGCACTGGTGCTATAGCCTGTGGCCCAATCTTAGGTCACGGCTTCAGACCTCTCAGGGGAAGATTCCGCAGCTGAGATATCCCTCGGTAATCTCGGGGTCCCGCCTGTGGGAGCAGGGCCAACCCCTTTCACCTGTCAGCACATCCTCCCAGTTATGAGGTGGCTCCTCTCCCCAGTCCTTGGCTTAAAAGCTCCACTTCATAGAGTCTGTAGATGGTAATTCACGGTGGTTGATCACCAATTTACTTGTAATTTCCACTTGGTTGTGGGAACTACTGAGAGTAAGATCCATCTACACCACCCTCACCTTCACCCCTCTCTCTGCATTTCTCTTTGTACAAACAGGAAACGTCACCTGTGCTGCATGTGAGAATATTGCTACTAATGTAAAAAACCTGTTAAAATGCAGAGACATCAGTGGTAGTCAGAGAGTCATTGTTCGCGGGAGACTCTTGGAGAGACAGCTGTGTGGAGAGGAAGCCCTGACCTCTCCGAGGAATCAGCCGAAAACACCACCTGCAGATGCTTTTGAAGTGGAAATAGAGAGTTGTTGGGTCCTTAGAGACCCTTAGTTTCCTGAGAGTCTCTTGTAGCCCAGTCCTCAGTCTCCATCAGGGAGATTTGTGTTTGACTCACACTGACCTCCCCTCACTGTGTGTTGTACAGTAATACACGGCCGAGTCCTCAGCTCTGAGGCTGTTCATTTGCAGATACACCGTGTTCTTGGCGTTGTCTCTGGAGATGGTGAATCGGCCCTTCACAGAGTCTGCATAGTTTGTGGTACTTCCATCAGGATTAATTCGACTAACCCACTCCAGCCCCTTCCCTGGAGCCTGGCGGACCCAGTACATCCAGTAGCTACTGAAGGTGAATCCAGAGGCTGCACAGGAGAGTCTCAGAGACCCCCCAGGCTTCACCACGGCTCCCCCAGACTCCACCAGCTGCACCTCACCCTGGACACCTGCAAACACAAAGACGCCCTGGTCAGGAAACTCTCATACGTCCACTGTTTCTCTCACTCATGTCCACTCACACTCTCAGTGTCTCTTGTTCTCCATAAATTACCTCTTAAAATAGCAACAAGGAAAACCCAGCTGAGCCCAAATCCCATGGTTAGTGGTCTGTGTTCAGTCCTGATCAGGGAATGAGAACAGCTGGGGATCCCAGGGCTGGGCTCCTGTCCCAGAGCTGCAGGGTCGGGGCTGGGCCTGTTTTTATGAGCAGAGGGAGCCCTATTTGCATGTCCTCCTGCTATATAGAGAGCTCAGGGGTGAACCTACAGATATGTCAGTAACTCAGTGCAGGTGAGAGGGTTCTAGGGTATTTGTTTGCCATGGGAGCTTTCCCCTCACTAAATACAGAATTATAGGAAGATTTGGGGTTTGTTGATGAGACCACATCTGGTAACAGTGACTCAGCATCAAGGCTCTGATAATCCTCACTGGTCCCCATTTCTCCTCTGAAAAAAACTCCTGGACAGAGCAGGATCTTTCCATTGAGAGTGCAGATCCCCTTGAGTTAAACGTGATCCTTAATGAGGCCTTGTATCCTAGTGTTACCCACACTTTGGTGTTGTGTCCACCTGTGGCCCTAGTGTTCTCACTACAATGGAGAAGGTTGTGCATCACCATGAGGTGGTCCTAGGTGAGTTAAGTTGAGACACGTTCACTGAGATCTGGGACATAGAACTGAAGTCTCTGTTGGTCCCAGGACCACTATCAAGTGACACAGGAAATCTGAGTGATGAGGGAAATCTGAGTGGTACAGGATGACAGGACCCATGGTCTGTTCTCTTTGTCCATATCCTGTCCCCTAAAGACCTCTAGGTTCACTGTCTGTAGGAATCCTCCAGGGGATCTCATGTCTGCAATCAGACATCACGCTCTTGGTGAGTGGTTATGATAGGTGTGGTCGAATAGCAATAGCACACCCGTGAGTATCAAATTGAGTTATGGTCAGGAGTGACCTCTCCCTCTCCCTGGGAGGTGAGGCCTGAATCAGGTGGCTTCCCTTTCAATGGCTGGAGGGGAGCCCATGGTGGGGCCATGGTGACAGGTGGATGTCCTGTCAGATCCCCATCAGCTCAGGTCCTGGAAGGAGGACTTGGGCCAGACTCTGGGGCCCAACCTCAGGAAGCCCAGTTATGAATGGACATGGCACTGGAGACACTAGAGCAACATTGGATGAACCACTTCAGGCCCTGAACTCTGACCTCCTGACCTCTGACCTGGCAGAGCAGCCTTCCTTCCTTGGGGCTGCAGGCTCAGTCTGTATATTAATGCATGAAATTGGACTTTATGATGTTAATTACTTGAGAGTTTATCCAGGATGTTTAATTAGATTAGGCTCCTAGAAAATCTAGCATGAAATATAATCCAATAGAAATGACCACAGAAAAGGGCATGATAGAGACCCACAGGGGAGGCTCCTGAGAGAGCTACCGGAGGGAATTAAGTCCAGAGGTTGCAGATGGTCAGTGGGGACAAGGCTGTCAGGAGGCTGTGCAGAGGGAGACAGAGCAGAGGGGGAACCATCTCTGGTGACCTGAGATTTGGTCTCTAATGGGACCTGGAGCCAGACTGACCGTGTTCTTCTGAGACGATTTACCAAGACCCAGAGGCACCCTCTCAGGTGGGAGAACTGAACTCTGCTCATTTGAAACACACCGTCCCTGCTTCTTCCAGCTTCTGAAGTGCCCTCTGAGCCGATGAGTTTGGAATCCTTCCCTGTTCCTGCATTATTGGAAGTGGTCAAGAGGGACTGTCTAAGAAGGTAGTTGATTTTCTCTGAAGTGTGTGTAGAATTCACCCTTGAATCCATTTCGACACGAGCTTTCCTCCACTTAGATTTTTGATGAATACTTTATTTATTTTTTAGACTTTGTACCAGTCTACAATGTCAGATTCAAATTCCTGATTTAGCACCTATTAAGGGGACAGAGAAATACAAGTGTTGACCTTCAGAGAGTGTAGTAAGTGCTGAAATAATGGTGTGTGCAGACCACGTGTTTGTATCACATGCCATCCAAGAGAATGAACTCGAACACGCTCCCTGGTATAGAATTCATAAAGTGTCTTAGTCCCGAGAATGGACCTCCCTCACCTCCAGCTCCAGCAGCACAAGGGACGGGCCCCAGCTGCTGGTCTCTGACGTCCACTGTGGTTTGTGCTGGGGACACAGCTGTGCCCAACCCCTAGACCTTGGCTGAGCTCGGCATTGGCACCAAGGCAGGGCCACTGCTGGGAGACAGGAGTCACCTGAAGGAAGGTCCTGGCTCCTGCCACCTCCGACGCATTTGTGGGGCCTTCGGGAACTGCAGGGAGTTTACACAAGGTCTTCCTCTTGTGGACACACTTCCATAGTGTCTGACGGTTTCCTGGGCTCCCCAAGCCCTCTGGATTTCTTTCCCCATATGATACACTGTCTGTTTACACGAATAAATGTTTCTACCAATGGAGTAAATCTATTAAAATACAAAGCCATCAGTGGTAGCCACAGAGAGACAGGAGTAGAGACTCTTGGAAGAAATGTCCTATGGAGAGGAACCGGGACCTTGGGAGAAATGAGCCACAGACACGACATGCCCCTGGTCCTGTGGGTGCAGCACAGAGCCTGCGGGTCCTGAGCGCCCCCTGGTGTCCTGATTGGGTGCTCAGCCCTGTCTCCAGAGGCTGCAGGGAGGGTTGTGTGTGGTTCACACTGACGTCCCCTCCCTGTGTCTGCTGCACAGAAATACACGGCCGAGTCCTCGGGTCTCAGGCTGTTCATTTGCAGATACAGCGTGTTCTTGGCGTTGTCTCTGGAGATGGTGAATCGGCCCTTCACAGAGTCTGCATAGTATGTGCTACCGCCACCAAAACTAATGTATGAGACCCACTCCAGCCCCTTCCCTGGAGCTTGGAGGATCCAGCTCATATCCTTGCTACCGAAGGTGAATCCAGAGGCTGCACAGGAGAGTCTCAGAGACCCCCCAGGCTTCACCATGGCTCCCCCAGACATCCACCAGCTGCACCTCACCCTGGACACCTGCAAACACAAAGAATTTCTGGTCAGGAAACTCACACGTCCACTCTTTCTCTCACTCATGTCCACTCACACTCTCAGTGTCTCTTGTTCTCCATAAATTACCTCGTAAAATAGCAACAAGGAAAACCCAGCTGAGCCCAAGCCCCATGGTGAGTGGTCTGTGTTCAGTCTTGATCAGGGAATGAGAACAGCTGGGGATCCCGGGGCTGGGCTCCTGTCCCAGGACTGCAGGGTTGGGGCAGGGCTGGTTTTTATGAAGAGATGGGGCCCTATTTGCATGGTTTCCTACTATATACGAACCCCGGGGTTTAACCTACAGAGAAGGCAGTTCCCCTGTGTGGGTGAGAGTGTCCTGTAGCCTTGGGATGGCCATGAATGATTTAATTATCTAAATACAGAATCATAAGGTTTCATTCAACCCAACAGACCATTCCTGGCACCAGTGAGCTCGGGATCTGGCCTGTGCTCCTCCACACTGGCCACGACTGCTCCCATAAGCCAATTCCAAAGCAGAACGGGACCTGCCCAGTAAGGTGCAATACCCCTGAATTTAACAAGAGCATGAATGAAAGTCTGTATTCTGGTGTCATTCAGACTTCAGGGCTGGTGACAAGCACCGTTCTGGGAAATAGACCTCAGGCTGCAGGTGTTGTAAGGGTGGATCCATGTACATGGTGTGTTGGTGCCCTTGGCCTTGAGTATCTCTGGCTCCCTGACCTTCAAGGAGACCAACAACACTGAGTATTGAGAAGATGCTTTTCTATCCTGAGGATCCAGAGACACTAGGAAGTTAGAGAGATTCATGGAGCTGATGGGGGGTTGTGGGTTTCCAACAAACACAAGGACATTTACAGGGGGTCTCTCTGCAGACACTAATGGAAAACATTAAAGAAAGTCATGAAATCAATAATTATTGAAGGAAATATAAGCCAGGACACCTATGATCAGTGTGACTGCGTGAATTTAAAGTGAATTACTCATGTATGAGTTGGAGACCTTGGCAGGTAAAATTCAGTCAATGCCATGGCGATTGGAGTGAAATTGATCCCATGGCCTGTATTTTTGCAAGTTTGTTTATTACCATTTAGGGTGTTTATTATAAAAAGGGGACAACTCTACATTTCCATAGCATTTGGATAACTATTTTGTAGCATCTACATGCAAGAAAAGCTTATTAAAGTATATTTTCAGAGTATGGACATAAAAACTGAACCCTGACATTCTTGTAACCCCCTTCCTCGTGTGGGACATGAGCTCAGAGGATCCTGAGCACCCAGGGGCCCTGAGAGCACGTTTTCTTCCCAGTCTCACAGAGGTTTAGAGACCCCCCCTCCTTATTCAGGTGCCTGTCAGGTCCCTTCCAGGAGGGTCACTATGGACCCTGCTGTTCACAGGACGTCCCCTCTGAGTTATTTCCATCCACTGGCCCCTCCCGCTGCTCCTTGGCCCTCAATCCACACAGGTCTCTGCTGCATCCCAGCTGAGCCCTGTGTCTCTCCTGTGGCTACGACCCTATTGCAAGAGCCTTGGACAGAATCTCCTTTCCAATTTAGCGACTGTCAGAAGAGCTTTTCTGTAGTAACAGAGAGAACACAGTGAAAGGGGCTTCAGACTCAATAATCCACAGGCAGCAGACAGGCTGAGGGACGTGCTCTGCTCCAACCCCTGCACCTTCAGGAGGGGGCATCCGAGAGCAGAGCCCAGGCCCGGGGTTGGGGTCTGAGCCTCAGAAGGCTGATCCCAGGCCTGTGTGGAGGGAGGAAGCTCAGGGGGATGTCAGCGTTGCCTCAGGATGGTGATTTCTTCCTAAACTCCATTGATCTCCTGGGAATGGAAATGTCTCTAACTATCCTCGGCCTGCCTCTCGGCTGTACTTTAGGAGGTAAGCTGCCGTCTAGTATCCCAGGTCTACAGGTGGAGAGAATATTTTCATGGGATGAATCCCCCCAAATTGCCACCCATACCTGACTTAAAGATGGGATTGGGGACTTTTCAGAATATGGTTTTGAGATGATTAGGACCTGGGTTCAGGCTTTTGTGAGTCTGCATTTCGAGGTATGGTGATGAAGATAAGTGTCCTGAGGGATGGATGTGAGTCTGGGCAAGGCTGAGGGTGGCTGTGGTCGTCTGGCTCAGGCTGGGAGCCTGTGGAGGTTCTATGGAAAATGGGACCTTGTCAGGATTGAATAATTTATAAGTCGTGACTCTGAAGAAGATCCAGGAGCAAGTGTCAGAGGAAGAGGAAACCCCAGAGGACAACAGGGCCCAGGGCTGCACCTGCACCTGTTTCTGCTCCTGGGCTGGATGCTCTGACCTCTGTCTCCTGAGGGCCCCCTCGTGCCCTGAGGGTCCCCTGGCATCCTGAGGTTCCCCTGAAGTTCAGTTCCCCCACTTCCTCTGGAAGTTTTGTGTCTGGCTCACACTGACTTCCCCTCACTGTGTCCCTCGCACAGTAATACACGGCCGTGTCCTCGGCTATCAGGCTGTTCAGTGTTAAATAAACTTGGCTCTTGGAGTTTTCCTTGGTGATGCTGAGTCTGGATTTCAGGGTTGGGTTATAGTTTGTGCTTCCTCCACCCCATATGGCTCCAACCCACTCCAGGCCTTTTCCTGGAGCCTGGCGGGCCCAGTGCACACCATAGCTGGTTAAGGAGAACCCAGAGACAGTGCAGGTGAGGGAGAGGGTCTGCGAGGGCTTCACCAGTCCTGGGCCCGACTCCTGCAGCTGCACCTCAGACAGGACACCTGGGGACAAAGAACATAAGCCTCTGTCAGTCATGTGCAGGCACAATTCCCCCATAAATGATGCCTGACATCTGAGACCCTCACCTTGAGGGGCTGTCACCAGGCACAGGAGGAGACCCAGCAGGCTCATCTTCTTCGAGACCAAGGCCCTGCCTTTCCCAGAGTCCTCAGCCCTGTGTGAGGAGAGAGCTGTGAGCCCCACAGCCCAGGAGGGATTTACCCTGGAGCCTGAAGGCACATTTGCATGTGGGGCTGCATTTTCCTTATAAGTGGGGGGACTGAAGTCAGGCTGCCCTGGTCCTTCTGGGACCCTTGGGGGCATCTCTTCGTGGACCTCACTCCACATGTAAGTCAGAGACAGTGATCATCTGGTTCATGAGGCTCATTGCAATGAGGTCAAAGGACGGACTCACCTTCTCAGCATTAAGAAGAATCAGAGACTAGATGAGTAGGTCACACTTTTAACCTGTGCATCTTGAAAACAGATTTCAGAGGGATTCGATTTCTTGAGAAACTTTCTGAATCACAACACTAGCATATCCACAATATCAAAATTTTTATTTCACATTTTCCTGAAATAACTTTTAGTTTTTTGCCAACTTAAAAGATAAAGGACATCCATTACCAATGTCTTCAGTATTAATTTATGAGGTTCCTTTGATCTGAGAAGCTCCCTCCCAGGCACAGGCAGGAGGGAGATTCTGCTTCTTCCTGTTGGAAATTCTGTCGTTGTGTCCAGAGCTTCCTGTGCAAACTCTTCCATTATGCAAGCCCACGGCCGATGGTTGAGACCCCCAACTAGTTACATCAGAATTGGTCATGGTTTTAGGTGGAGAAGAGACAAGAAATGAAAACAGTGACTATGAATGTGTGCAGCTCAGAATAACTCCTGTGTTGAAATGATTATGGCAGGAGATGGACCTGATTTCTCAGTCTGGTGCTGTCAGTGATGTCGGGGTTCAGAGTGAGGGAAACGGGGAGAATTCCTCTCATAGATCTTCTCACAGGAAAGGGAACTTCAACCCTGCCAGGTGACCCTCCCTCCCAGCCTCCCTCTGTCCTGCCCCTGGGGACGGTCACTGTGCTCACAGGATGCTGGTCTCTCTCCCATAACATACAACGTCCTTAGGGTGTAATGACCACATTCACCCACAAGACACGGGATTTGGAAATATATTCTTTATATTTACGATTGTCTTTTCAGTTGGTCAATAGAGTGTTTAGTGGGAAAATGGATGATATTTTAACATGGGCTTATGTTTAAATATTTTTTAATGGGTCTTATTTTGGAAGTTTTTACAGAGAACACACTAGATAGTGCTGAGCCCCACTGTCCATGTTGGTTTTCTACAGCAGCCACGGGGGCCGGAGCAGGTTCTGGTACCAGGGTAGAGGCTGCTGGGAAACTCCCCATAGGACAGGACGTGTCTTTGGATCTGGGTGGGGGTGTCAGCACTACCTGTGGGATGAGAGCCTGCGCTAATGCCATCAAGTGACAGCCCAGCAGGAAAATTAACAGAGTTGAAAAATGAGAGGAAGGGTGGAGATTTAAATATGATACTTTGGAAGGTTCCCTGGGTCCTCACATCAAGGGGATCACCCATCACACCCAGAGGGTGACTACAGTGGGGGACGGTCATGTTCCACCCAACCGCTGATGTCGTCAAATGAGCTCAGAGTGAGAAGAATAACAGAGTGTGAAGCTGCAGAAAGTGGACAAGTGCTGGGGAGAGTGAGGGTCTGGGTGTGTCACTGGGACCCAGAAGCGTGAACAACACAGAGAAACAGGAAAGTCAGATTCAGACACTGTGGGTATAGATGAAAGTGAATCAAAACCAAGAGTTGTGTTATTAAGATGTAGGTAAAGATTTGGGGGACTTAGGTGTAGGCTATGAAATGGTGTTGCTGGAAACCCTGCTGTCTGCGTGGGACCCGGGGAACCCTGTCTCCATGTCCCCACATGATGGGAGGGAACTGGAACAGGGGCCTGACTCAGGGCAACACTGGGGGAAGCCACCTGGGATCACGAATGGGGGACGTAACCCAGACTGAACACACACCACCCAGGGTTCCTGCTCCATTCGGCTCTGACTCTCCTTGTTGTGTGATGGGTTCAAGTTTCCTCTCCTCACTTTCCTCTGAAATAGCCCCACACGTTCCCTAGAGTCATGAGACACTGTGGGGAGTGTGTAGGGCAGCAGCCCCGTGTGTGCCGACCTCGTAGCTCCCATCTCTCCTGGGCTCACTCTCTAGTTCTGTGAATCTCCTGGTGCAGCCTCCAGGGTTTTCTATATGTAAGTTCATGACGTCTGCATACAGGTAGGAAGAGACATCTTATGATTTTTTTTAATAAACTTTTTATTTATTTTCCTGCCCAATTATTCTGACAAGGACGTACAGTTCTGTTGATAGAAGTTGTCACACTGGGGATCTTGTCCTTGTTCTGGTCTCAGAAGATAAATTCTCTCCTCTCTTATTGTAATTATGTCACTTGTTTGCTTTTCCAATGTGACCTTTGTTATGTTGAGGGCCAAGCCTTGTATAACTAATTCATTTCATCTTTACTCATGAAAGGAATTTGAATTCTTAAATATGTGTCCTTTTATCTGTTTAAATGGAATATTATTTGTCCCTCATGCTGTGGGTGAGCTGTAGCACATTGACCGGTTACATACATTAAACCATCCTTGCCTTCCAGGACCGTATCCCACTGGAAACGTAAATGATCCTCTCAATGTGCTGCTGGGTTTCCTGGTATGTTGTTGAGGATTTTTGCATTTATGCTCATCAGGGACCTGGCCTGTATTTTTTATTGTTCTTATTTGGCTTTGGTATGAGTGCAGTGGTCACAGCAATAAAAGAATTTGAAAGACTTTCCTCTTCTTGAAAGTCTTAGATGTGTTTGAGATAAACTGACTGAAACAATACTATTTGTTCTGTGAAATTTTTCTAGAATTTATCCTTGTATCCACATGAACATGGGCTTTTCTGGTGGAAAGGTTTGGATTAATGCTTCAGTTATTTAATTATATATGAACCCATCTAGGAATGTCAGGGTGAATTCTTAATTTAAACCCCAAATTATGGACTGAGAAATACAACTTGATCTTCACAGGGTAATTGTAATTCCCACATGCACACCCCTGGACTGAGCACTGACCCCCTAACAGGTGTCCTAAGTCTGCACCCCTCAGGTCGAACTGAGTAACATGTACCTACAGGGGAGCCACTCGTGGTCCCATCCCAGGGAAAGACCTGCCTCTGTCAACTGCAGCCAGGGACTGGTCTCTGCAGGCTCTGAGGTGGGCAGGACCAGCTCCAACCTGAGATTCAGCAAATGCATGTCTGCTCTACCCCCTGATGGTGGAGGGATTTTCTGAAGAGGGGACAAAGTTATTCCCTCAAGATTTCTGGGCATGGAGGGAACCTGATTGAAATGGAACAAGTCTTCTCAGCTCATTTAACAATTCTTCCTGTGAGAGGCAACACTCAGCCAGGACACCCACAGAGTTAAGGGACAATGTATTTGGGATCAGTGTGAAAATTACACTTGTTAGCAGACCACATGCTTATTTCATGTGCCATCCAAAAGAATGAACTAAAACCACACTTTCTTACAGAGGTTTCATAAAATGACTTAGTCCTGAGAATGCACCTCCCTGAACTCTATCTCCAGGGAACACAGAGAACATGTCTCAGCTGCTGGTCTCTGAAACCCAAGGTGGTTTGTGCTGCAGACACAGCTGTGCCCGACCCCCAGACCATGGCTGAGCTCGGCATTGGCACTAAGGCAGGGCCATGGCTGGGAGACCCAGGCGTCATCTGAAGGGAACACAGAGTGAAGAAATCTGTGACCCATTTGTTGGGAGGTCCTGAAGTGCACGGAGCTTTAGGCAAGTCCCACTTTTCGGGGGCGACTTTGATTGTGGGCTGACGATTTGCCCTGGCTCACCAACCCTCTGCAATTTTCTTCCCCCACAAGTGATACACTCCCTTTCTGCAGGTGAGAATGTCACTACTAAACTAACAAATACTTTAAATGCAGACCCATCGGGGGTAGGTAAAGAGCCACAGGTCTGGAGACTCTGGAGAGACTGTTGTCAGAGAGGAAGCCCTGAGCTCTCAGAGGAAACAGCCAGAAACTCCACCTGCAGCTGCTCCTGAAGCTGAGACAGAGTCTGATCCCGTCAGCGCCCCCTGGTGTCCTGGGGGCCCCTTGCAGCCCAGCCTCCTGTCTCCTGCAGGGAGATTTGTGTGTGGCTCACACTGACCTCCCCTCACTGTGTCTGTCGCACAGAAATACACGGCCGAGTCCTCAGATTTCAGGCTGTTCATTTGCAGATACAGAGGGTTCTTGGCGTTGTCTCTGGAGATGGTGAATCGGCCCTTCACAGAGTCTGCATAGTATGTGCTACCACCACCACTACTAATGTATGAGACCCACTCCAGCCGCTTCCCTGGAGCTTGGCGGACCCAGCTCATTTCCCAACTACTGAAAGTGAATCCAGAGGCTGCACAGGAGAGTCTCAGAGACCCCCCAGGCTTCACCACGGCTCCCCCAGACTCCACCAGCTGCACCTCACCCTGGACACCTGCAAACACAGAGATGTCCTGGTCAGGAAACTCTCACCCGTCCACTGTTTCTCTCACTCCTGTCCACTCACACACTCAGTGTCTCTTGTTCTCCATAAATTACCTCTTAAAATAGCAACCAGGAAAACCCAGCTGAGCCCAAGCCCCATGGTGAGTGGTCTGTGTTCAGTCTTGATCAGGGAATGAGAACAGCTGGGGATCCCGGGGCTGGGCTCCTGTCCCAGAACTGCAGGGTTGGGGCAGGGCTGGTTTTTATGAAGAGATGGGGCCCTATTTGCATGGTTTCCTACTATATACGAACCCCGGGGTTTAACCTACAGAGAAGGCAGTTCCCCTGTGTGGGTGAGAGTGTCCTGTAGCCTTGGGATGGCCATGAATGATTTAATTATCTAAATACAGAATCATAAGGTTTCATCCAACCCAACAGAACATACCTGGCACCAGTGAGCTCGGGATCTGGCCTGTGCTCCTCCACACTGACCACGACTGCTCCCATAAGCCAATTCCAAGGCAGAACGGGACCTGTCCAGTGAGGTGCAATACCCCTGAATTTAACAAGAGCATGAATGAAAGTCTGTATTCTGGTGTCATTCAGACTTCAGGGCTGGAGACAAGTACCGTCCTGGGAAATAGACCTCAGGCTGCAGGTCTTGTAAGTGGGGACTCCGTGTACGTGGTGTGTTGGTGCCCTTGGCCCTGAGTATCTCTGGCTCCCTGACCTTCAAGGAGACCAACAACACTGAGTATTGAGAAGATGCTTTTCTATCCTGAGGATCCAGAGACACTAGGAAGTTAGAGAGATTCATGGAGCTGATGGGGGTTGTGGGTTTCCAACAAACACAAGGACATTTACAGGGGGTCTCTCTGCAAACACTAATGGAAAACATTAAAGAAAGTCATGAAATCAATAATTATTGAAGGAAATATAAGCCAGGACACCTATGATCAGTGTGACTGCGTGAATTTAAAGTGAATTACTCATGTATGAGTTGGAGACCTTGGCAGGTAAAATTCACTCAATGCCATGGTGATTGGAGTGAAATTGATCCCATGGCCTGTATTTTTGCAAGTTCGTTTATTACCATTTAGAGTGTTTATTATAAAAAGGGGACAGCTCTACATTTCCATAGCATTTGGATAACTGTTTTGTAACATCTACATGCAAGAAAAGCATGTTAAAGTATATTTTCAGAGTATGGACATAAAAACTGAACACTGACACTCTTGTAACCCCCTTCCTCGTGTGGGACATGAGCTCAGAGGATCCTGAGCACCCAGGGGTCCTGAGAGCACGTTTTCTTCCCAGCCTCACAGAGGTTTAGAGACCCCCCCTCCTTATTCAGGTGCCTGTCGGGTCCCTTCCAGGAGGAGCACTATGGACCCTGCTGTTCACAGGACGTCCCCTCTGAGTTATTTCCATCCACTGGCCCCTCCCGCTGCTCCTTGGCCCTCAATCCACACAGGTCTCTGCTGCATCCCAGGTGAGCCCTGTGTCTCTCCTGTGGCTACGACCCTATTGCAAGAGCCTTGGACAGAATCTCCTTTCCAATTTAGCGACTGTCAGAAGAGCTTTTCTGTAGTAACAGAGAGAACACAGTGAAAGGGGCTTCAGACTCAATAATCCACAGGCAGCAGACAGGCTGAGGGACGTGCTCTGCTCCAACCCCTGCACCTTCAGGAGGGGGCATCCGAGAGCAGAGCCCAGGCCCGGGGTTGGGGTCTGAGCCTCAGAAGGCTGATCCCAGGCCTGTGTGGAGGGAGGAAGCTCAGGGGGATGTCAGCGTTGCCTCAGGATGGTGATTTCTGCCTAAACTCCATTGATCTCCTTGGACTGGAAATGTCTCTAACTATCCTACGCCTGCCTCTCAGCTGTACCTAGTATCCCAGGTCTACAGGTGGAGAGAATATTTTCACAGGATGAATCCCCCCAAATTGCCACCTATACCTGACTTGTAGATGGGGTTGGAGACTTGTCAGAGGATGGTTTGCGGGGGGGGATTTAGGACCTGACTTCAGGCTTTTGTGGGTCTGCATTTTGATTGATGTACGTTTGTGATGAAGGTAAGTGTCCTGAGGGATGGATGTGAGTCTGGGGAGGGCTGAGGGGGGCTGTGGTCGTCTGGCTCAGGCTGGGAGCCTGTGGAGGTTCTATGGAAAATGGGACCTTGTCAGGATTGAATACTTTATAAGTCGTGACTCTGGAGAAGATCCAGGAGCAAGTGTCAGAGGAAGAGGAAACCCCAGAGGACAACAGGGGCCCAGGGCTGCACCTGCACCTGCACCTGCACCTGCTCCTGGGCTGGATGCTCTGATCTCTGTCTCCTGAGCGTCCCCTGGTGTCCTGAGGGTCCCCTGGTGTTCTGAGGGTCCCCTGGTGTCCTGAGGGCCCCCTGCAGCCCCCCCACTTCCTCAGGAAGGTTTGTGTCTGGCTCACACTGACCTCCCCTCACTGTGTCTCGCACAGTAATACACGGCCGGGTCCTCGGTGGGCACAGAGCTCAGCTGTAAAGAGAACTGGTTCCTGGACGTGTCAGCAGGATGGAGGTGCGGCCCTGGAAGGCTGGGCTGTAGCTGGTGCTCCTGTCCAGCACCCCATCCACTGCAACCCTTCCCCAGGGCTCTGGCGGATCCAGCTCCAGTAGTAACTGCTGGTGACCGAGCCCCCGGAAACAGCGCAGGTGAGGGAGAGGGTCTGCGAGGGCTTCACCAGTCCTGGGCCAGACTCCTGCAGCTGCACCTGGGACAGGACACCTGGGGACAAGGGGCACCGGTCCCTGTCAGTCATGTGCAGTCACAACCCCCCATAGACCCCTGTCTGACATGAGACCCTCACCTTGGGGGCTGTCACCAGGCACAGGAGGACACCAGCAGGCTCATCTTCTTCTAGACCAAGGCCCTGCCTTCCCCAGAGCCCTCAGCCCTGTGTGAGGAGGGAGCTGTGAGCCCCACAGCCCAGGAGGGATTTACCCTGGAGCCTGAAGGGGCATTTGCATGTGGGGCAGTCTTTTCCTTATAAGTGGGGGCCTGGGGTCAGGCTGCCCTGGTCATTCTGGGACCCTTGGGGGCATCTCTTCCCTGGACCTCACTCAGCATGTAAGTCAAGGATAGGGGGTCACCTGGTTTATGGGGCTCATTGGAATTAGATTAAGGAAAGACTCCCCTCTCTGAGCATAGGAAGGAATGATGGGGCAATGAGTAGGTTTTACTTTTAGCTTTACAAATACATTTAAAAGGGGTTAGCATCTGTAGAGACAGTTCCATAATTCCAACACTTCAATAAGTCTACAATAACCAAATTTTTATCATCTTGTTATTTGAAAGTAATGTTTAACTTGGTGTAAAATATTTTAGAAAGCACAGCCATTTTTAAATCATGTTTTCTTCATTTAGGAGGATACTTTGATCTGAGCACCTTTTTCCAAGCACAGGATAAGGGGAGACCCTTGATTCTTGATGTTGGATCATTTTTTTTATGGCGTTAAAAGTCTTTGGAAACGTTTCCCTTATGCGAGCCCTTGGCATATAGCAGAGTCCCCAAACTAATCACATCACAAATAATCTTGTTTTTACCTGGAGAAAAGATTACAAATAAACACTGTGATTATGCATCTGCACCACTGAGCATCTTTCTAATGTGGAAATGATGTGGCCGCGTCCAAACGAGAAAGCCCCTGTCCTAGTGTGTGCCGTGCCCGATTGTGCACGTCTGTAAGAATTGCTGCCCACATCTGGGCCTATGATCTCCCCCTGGAATCAACTGCTCCAGGACACGTGTTCAAAGAATCAGAGGGAAAGTTTTCATAAAAAGGAAAAGAGAGGAGTTAAAAGACGAGATGCCTTTGACAGTCTCCAGTAATGACACACAGAAGAAACCAACCCTCACAGCCAGAGGAGGAAGTAAAGTGCAGGAGGCTCATGTTCAGGGAATGGGAAGCCCCATCAGACACTATTTTCCTACAAAGTGTTCAGAGGTAGAATTGAGAGCAGAGTGTGAACCCAGAGCCCGTGGACAAGTGCTGGGGAGAGTGGAGGGTCTGTGTGGGCCCCTGGGACACAGAAGCATGGACCATAGAGACACAGGCAGAGCCCCCGGGCCATGACCTTCAGGGGTTGGTGCTGACTGTGTAGCAGCTGCACTGCCTCATGTGCTGTGTTTCTCCTCTGGACCCTGATGGGAACCAGTTTCCTACCCTGGGGATGGAGAAGTAGCTGCGTCATGACAGGTGTGTTTGGGTGAAGATGTGGGTAATGGTTTGTGAGCAATGAGAATGTTGTTGCTGGAAACCTTTGGGTCTGCATGGGACCGGGAGAGCCCTGTCTCCATGTCCCCACATGATGGGAGGGAAGTGGAACAGGGGCCTGACTCAGGGCAACACTGGGGAAGCCACCGGGGATCACGAATGGGGGACGTAACCCAGACTGAGGACACACCACCCAGGGTTCCTGCTCCATTCAGCTCTGACTCTCCTTGCTGAGTGACCAGTTCAAGTTTCCTCTCCTCACTTTCCTCTGAAATAGCCCCACACTTTCCCTAGAGTCATGAGACACTGTGGAGAGTGTGCAGGGCACCAGCCCCGTGTGTGCTGACCTCAAACCTCCCATCTCTCCTGGGCTCACTCTCTACTTCTGTGAATCTCCTGGTGCAGCCTCCAGGGTTTTCTATATGTAAGTTCATGACGTCTGCATACAGGTAGGAAGAGACATCTCATGATTTTATTTTGATATACTTTTTATTTATTTTCCTGCCCAATTATTCTGACAAGGACGTACAGTTCTGTTGATAGAAGTTGTCACACTGGGAGCCCTTGTCTTGGTCTTGCCTCAGAAAATAAAATTGTCATCTTTCTGTTTGTTATAATGTCACTTGTTTGCTTCTTTCATGTGGCCTTTGTTATGCTGAAGGCCAAGCCTTGAATAACTACTTTATTTCATCTTTACTCATGAAAGAAATTTGAATTCTTAAATATGTGTCTTTTTTTCCGTTTAAATGGAATATTATTTGTCTCTCATGCTGTGGGTGAGCTGTAGCACATTGACCGGTTACATACATTAAACCGTCCTTGCCTTCCAGGACCGTATCCCACTGGAAACGTAAATGATCCTCTCAAAGTGCTCTTGGCTTTCCTCGTATATTGTTGAGGATTTTTTCATTTATGCTCATCAGGAACATGGCCTGTCCTTTTTTATTGTTCTTATTTGGCTTTGGTATGAGTGTAGTGGTCACAGCAATAAACGAGTTTGAATGTCTTTTGTCTTCTTGAAAGTCTTGGACGTGTTTGAGAAGAACTGATTGAGACAATAGGATTTGTTCTGTGAAATTTTGGTAGAATTTACTCTTGTATTTAGCAGAACATGTGCTTTTCTTTGTGGACAGGTTTTATTAATATTTTAATCATGTAAATAAATATGAACCCATCTAGGAATGTCAGGGTAAATTCTTAATTTAAACACCAAATTAGTGGACTGAGAAACACAACTGTTGATCTTCACAGGGTAATTGCAATTCCCACATGCACACACCTGGACTGAGCAGTGACCCCCTAACAGGTGTCCTAAGTCTGCACCCCTGAGGTCGACCTGGGCATCATGAACCTACAGGGGAGCAGCTCGAGGTCCCTGCCCAGGGAAAGACCTGTCTCTGTGAACTGCAGCCAGGGGATGGTCTCTGCAGGCTCTGAGGTGGGCAGGACCAGCTGCTACCTGAGACTCAGCAAATGCATGTCTGCTCTTCCCCGTGAAGATGGAGGGATTTTCTGAAGAGGGAACAAAGTTATTCCCCTCAAGATTTCTGGGCATGGAGGGAACGCAGTGGAGATGGAAGAAGTCTTCTCAGCTCATTTAACAATTCCTCCTGTGAGAGTCAACACTCAGCCAGGACACCCACAGAGTTAAGGGGCAATGTATTTGGGATCAATGTGAAAATTACAGTTGTTTGCAGACCACATGCTTGTTTCATATGCCATCCAAGAGAAGGAACAAGAACCACACTTTCTTATAGAGGTTTCATAAAATTACTTAGTGCGGAGAATGCACCTACCTGGCCTCCATCTCCAGGGAGCACAGAGAACATGTCCCAGCTGCTGGTCTCTGAAATCCAAGCTGCAGACACAGCTGTGCCCGATCCCCAGACTATGGCTGAGCTCGTCAGTGGCATTAAGGCAGGGCCGTGGCTGGGAGACCCAGGCATCATCTGAAGGGAACACAGAGTGAAGAAATCTGTGACCCATTTGTTGGGAGGTCCTGAAGTGCAGGGAGCTTTAGGCAAGTCCCACTTTCATGGACAGACATTGATTGTGGGATGACGGTTTCCCAGTTCAACTCCTGTGTAATTTTCTCCCCCACAAGTGATACACTCCCTTTCTGCAGGTGAGAATGTTTCTACTAAACTAATAAATACTTTAAATGCAGACCCATCTGGGGTAGGCACAGAGCCACAGGTCTGGAGACTCTGTAGAGACTGTTGTGCGGAGAGGAAGCCCTGAGCCCTGGGAGGAAACAGCCAGAAACTCCACCTGCAGCTGCTCCTGAAGCTGAGACAGAGTATGAGGCCGTGAGCGCCCCCTGGTGTCCGGGGGGCCCCTTGCAGCCCAGCCTCCTGTCTCCTGCAGGGAGGTTTGTGTCTGGCTCACACTGACCTCCCCTCACTGTGTGTCTCGCACAGAAATCTCCGAGTCCTCAGATTTCAGGCTGTTCATTTGCAGATACAACGTGTTCTTGGCATTGTCTCTGGAGATGGTGAATCGGCCCTTGACAGAGTCTGCATAGTATGGGCTTCCACCACCACTACTAATCTATGAGACCCACTCCAGCCCTTTCCCTGGAGCCTGGCGGACCCAGTGCATGTAGCAGCTACTGACGGTGAATCCAGAGGCTGCACAGGAGAGTCTCAGAGACCCCCCAGGCTTCACCACGACTCCCCCAGACTCCACCAGCTGCACTTCACCCTGGACACCTGCAAACACAAAGACGTCCTGGTCAGGAAACTCTCACACACCCACTGTTTCTCTCACTCATGTCCACTCAAACACTAAGTGCTTATTGTCCTCCATAAATTACCTCTTAATATAGCAACAAGGAAAACCTAGCTGAGCCCCAGCCACATGGTGAGTGGTCTGTGTTCAGTCCTGATCAGGGGATGAGAACAGCTGCGGATCCCGGGGCTTGGCTCCCGTCCCAGAGCTGCAGGGTCGGGGCTTGGCTGGTTTTTATGACCAGAGTGGCCCTACTTGCATGGCTACCTACTATATAGGAACCCCAGGGTTTAACCTACAGAGAAGGCTGTGCCTCGGTGCACGTGAGAGTGTCCTGTGGCCTTCGAATGGCCATGGTAGATTTTCATTAACTAAATAAAGGATCCTAAGGGTTAATTGAAGTCCAACAGACCATATGTGGTAACAGTGAGCCAAGCATCTGGCCTGGGCTCCTCCACACTGGCCCATATTGCTCCCACAAACCATCTCGATCTGCCCAGTGAGGGTGCAGAAGCCCATGTATATAAAGAAACCATGAATGAAAGACTGTCTTCTGGTGTTAGCCACACTTCATAGCTGGAGACAAGCACCTTCCTGGGAAAGAGACCTCAGGCTGCAGGTCTTGGAGAGTGGATTCCGTGTACGTGGTGTGTTGGTTTCCTTGGTCCTGAGCATCTCTGGCTTCCTGACCTTCAAGGAGACAAACAAGACTGAGTGTTGAGAAGATGCTTTTCTATCCTGGGGACCCAGAGACACTGAGTTGTTAGATTTATGGAGGTCATGGTGGGACTGTTGTTTTTCAAGAACCAGAGGGACATTTATAGGGGGGTCTCTCTGCCTAGTTATGAATATCCTTCTAGAAAATAATAAAATCAATAATTAGTGAAATAAATTTAAGTCAGGAAACCTATGATCAGTGAGGTTGCTCAAACTACAGGTTAATTACTCATGTATGAGATGGAGGCCTTTGCAGTGTAAATTCAGTCAATGTCATGCTGATAGGAGTTAAGTTGATAACAGCCAGGTGTTGGCCAGTTTGGTTATTACAATTCTGAGAGTTTATTGTGAAAAGAGGACAGATGTGTCTTTTTATAGTGTTTAGATAACTGTTTTGTTGAATCTGCATGTAATGAAAATATTCGCAGCGGGGCTGGTGTGGCTCAGGTGTTGAGTGTCCACCTATGAACCAGGAGTTCATGGTTTGATTCTTGACCAGACCACATGTCCGGTTCGCAGACTCGATTCCCAGTAGGGGGCGTCTCGGGGGCAGCCCTTCAGTGACTCTGTCTCATCGTTGATGTTTCTTTCTCTCTCTCCCTCTCCCTTTCTCCCTCTGAAATGAATAAAAATATGTTAAAATATATTTTGAAAGCATGGACATAAAACCTAAACTTTAGACATGCCCCTAACCCGCCTCCTCGTATGGGACATGAGCTCAGTGCATCCTCAGCACCTAGTGTTCATGAGAGCCCATTTTTCTCCAAAGCCCACAGGGGTCTAGAGACCCCTCCATTCATCCAGCTGCCTGTCAGGTGCTTTCCAGCATGAGCACTATGGACCTGCTGTTCAGAGGACATCCCCTAGGTTCACTGGCCGTAGAAGCCCTCCCATGGGTCCTCATGTCAAGAATGAGACATCAGCCTCTTGGGGAGTAGTGATAACAGACACTGTTTAATAGCAATAGCACACCCATGAGCAAGAGAGCCACCGGAGGAACCACGATGATGGTGTGTCTGTAAGAGAGATGATCATTTCATTGTGCAGGGCCCCTGTCTCCGGCTATCATCTTCATCATCACCATCATCTTCATCATCATCATCACCATCATCACCATCACCATCATCACCATCATCACCATCATCTTCATCACCATCATCTTCATCATCATCACCATCACCATCATCACCATCATCACCATCACCATCACCATCATCACCATCACCATCATCATCATCACCATCATCATTATCACCATCACCATCACCATCATCACCATCACCATCACCATCATCACCATCATCACCATCACCATCATCTTCATCATCACCATCATCACCATCACAATCATCTTCATCATCACCATCACCATCACCATCATCACCATCATCACCATCATCACCATCATCATCATCACCATCATCATCACATGTTTTCTGGGTCTTAAGGGGCATAAGTAGTCAGGCCCTATCTCTTGATGGGTGATGCTGACATGTCAGGGTTCATCCCTCTTCCATCTCCTGCACACGTGTGAAATCTGAAGAGAAAGTGGGGGACTGCTTGTGTCCTGAAGGTGGGACATACAAACCACACACACGCACCCTGTGAATAGGACCCACTTGGTCCCCACTCCTGATCCACAGGGAAAACCTGAACCAGTGTCAGCACCTGGCCGATCCAACCATTTCCTGCTGAACAGCCTGTACTCTCTCAGCAGCACCCCCATGAACTGATAAACCTTTGACTGGTCCCTCTGTGTGTGTGACATCATCAGCTTAGACAACCATTCCCCAGGCGGGTGGGTCCCTCTGCCTCTGCCTGGTGTCACCTTCTCTTGGTGGTGTGAGCATGATGCCAAGTCAATGACCGTCACCTCCACGACCTCTCTTCTCTAGCTTTGGGGTCACATCCCTCGGTGCCCTCTCTCCAGCACCCAGGTTTCCTGCTTCTGTCTGGTTGGGACCCTCAGATGTGTGGAGCTGAGCTGCAGGGTGCAATCAGCAGAGCCTCCTGTTAGATTTAGGTGTTGTGGGTAGAAGATTTGATGATTAATTGTCATTTGGACACAAGAGTGTCTGATACTCTGCCTGTTGTCCCCCTGAGAAACTTGGTTCTCTTTACTGCAGACTTCACAGCAGTCTGGGCTCACACAGCCTTCCCCTCACTGTGTCCCTCCCACAGTAATGCACGGCTGGGTCACTCACCTTCAGTCTCCTCCACTGCAGGTACCTGGTGCTGATGGAGTTGTCTGTGGAGATGCTGACCTGGCCTTGGAAGGATGGGCTGTATCTAGTGTGCGAGTCACCAGGACAGTTCATTCCCATCCACTCCAGGCTCTTCCCAGGTGACTGGCCCACCCAGCTGACCCAGCAGCTGGTGAAGCTGTACCCAGAAGCCCTGCAGGAGATCCTCAGAGAGTCCCCAGGTCTTTTCCTTTATGCCCCAGACGGCATCAGCTGCACCTGGGCGCAGACACCTGTGTGGGAGAGCACGACTCAGGTCAGGGCTGCCTCCTGCCCTCTCTCCTCTGTGACCCCAACACGTGGCCTGTGACTTGCTTGGGAGGACAGCCAGGAGCTTAGTGAGGATGGTGGGACAGCCCATCCTGTACGAGGACAGTGAGGGACAGAGCTGAGGACCCAGCTGGGTGGGGAGGGACACTGCACTGTGGAGGGGGACCCAGGATTTAAATGGATGGTGCCCCAACATGGGTTTGCATATTTACCGCCAGGTCCTCCAGGTGACACTTTTTTTTTTTTTTTTTAAATATATTCTTATTAATTTCAGAGAGAGGGAAGGAGAGGGAGAGAGAGAGCTAGAAACATCCATGATGAGAGAGTCATTGATCGGCTGCAGCCCGCAACCAGGGCATGTGCCCTGACCAGGAATCGAACCCGGATCACCTGGATCCTAGGTTGACGCTTAACCACTGAGTTACGCCAGCCAGGCTGGGTGACACATCTGATGGTTCATGACCCAGAAGTTCCAGGGCTCGGGGAGAGGTGCTCGTCTGAGCCTCCCCAGAGGGAAGGCGACACTCTCACCCAGACTGGTCCTGGCAGAAGGAAACCCCATTAGAATCTAGGTGAATTCTGGTTGGGACTGATTCACACCTCCCAGGTGGACGTGGTCTGAAGTCATCACCTAGATGCCAACCTGTGGAGGGTATTTCTCGGGCTGGGGCCGAGGGGACAGGCAGGACTGATGTGTCTCATAATCGGCTGAGGCTCTCAGTGGGAGGAGTGCTGAAGGAAACCTCCATTCTCACAGATATTCATGAACAAGAAGGCAGCCTGAGTTCAGGGATGTTCCATGGAGATTTTCTCTAGGAGAGACAGGGGCCAACACTGAATAGAACAAGGACATGTTGGAATCAGGGCCAGAGAGCAGGGTGGGGTCAGTGGATGGAAAAGTACTAAGGGACCAGCAGGGGTGAGAGGACTGGTCAATCCTCCTGACAGGCTTCTTGCTGAAGACAGGCCAGGGTGATTCCCCGTCACCTGGGGTGTTGCTGGGTGGGGACCCAATGAGGCCTCGAGGGTGATCATATACTAAGTGCAGGGGTTTATAGCCAAACCAACCTCACAGGGTACTTGCTAATATTGGGCTGTGCAAAGCTGGACCTTAATGAGTAGAGGTTGCAGCCTAGTTGGGAAGAGATTCCGAGGGGCCTGACAGAAGCTTGGTCAACGAGGGGCCCTTTCCATCACTTTCAATATTTCCTGCCTGTCTCTTCTGGCCTGAAATGTTTCTCTTGAGAAATGTGCTGACAGTCCAATGGGAGCTGCCTTGTAGGGAATTAACTGCTTTTCTCTTCCCTGTTTTAAAATTCTCTCCTTGTCTTTAACCTTTGCCACTGTAATTCTACGGTGTCCTGGTGTGAACCTATTTGGGTTCATCTTCTTGGACTGTGTGTGCTTCCTGGACTTGTGTGTCTTTCCCCTTCACTTAGTTAGGCAAGTTCTTGTCATTATTTCATCAACTAGGTTCTCAATCACTTGCTCTCTGTCTTCTTCTGCTGGAATGCCTATGATGTGGATGTTGTTTTATTTAATGTTTCCCAAAGTTCACTTAAACTCTGTCATTGTTTTTAAATCTTTATCTTTTTGCTCCTGTGATTGTAAGCTTTTTCTACCTTCTCATTCAAATTCCTGATTAAATCCTCTGCTGCATCCAATGTTCTTCATATTCCTTCCAGTGTTTTCTTTTTATTTATAAATCCTCACCTGAAGTTATTTTCTCCATTGCTTTTCAGAGATAGTGGAAGAGAGAGAGGGAGAGAGAGATGGAAAGTTCTATGTGAATGAGACACAGCAATAGGTTGTCTCCCACAGATACCCCTGACCTGGGATTGAGACGGCAACTCAGGCAAAATCCCTTGATCGGGAATTCAACCCGAAATCCTTCAGTCCCCAGGGAGCGATTAATGCTACAACATTTCACAGCTGGGTGCTATGTGGGTGCCCAGTCTCAGCACTGGTGCTATAGCCTGAGGCCCAATCTTAGGTCATGGCTTCAGACTTCTCAGGGCAACACTCTGCAGCTGAGATATCCATTGGTAACCTCGGAGCCCCGCCTGTGGGAGCAGGGCCAACCCCTTTCACCTGTCAGCACATCCTCCCAGATATTGGGTGGCTCCTCTCCCCAGTCCTTGGCTTAAAAGCTCCACTTCATAGAGTCTGTAGGTGGTAATTCACGGTGGTTGATCACCAATTTATTTGTAATTTCCACTTGGTTCTGGGAACTACTGAGAGTAAGATCCAACTACACCACCCTCACCTTCACCCCTCTCTCTGCATTTCTCTTTGTACAAACAGGAAACGTCACCTGTGCTGCATGTGAGAATATTGCTACTAATGTAAAAACCTGTTAAAATGCAGAGACTTCAGTGGTAGCCAGAGAGTCATTGTTCGCGGGAGACTCTTGGAGAGACAGCTGTGTGGAGAGGAAGCCCTGAGCTCTCCGAGGAATCAGCCGAAAACACCACCTGCAGATGCTTTTGAAGTGGAAATAGAGAGTTGTTGGGTCCTTAGTGATCCTTAGTTTCCTGAGAGTCTCTTGTAGCCCAGTCCTCAGTCTCCCTCAGGGAGATTTGTGTTTGACTCACACTGACCTCCCCTCACTGTGTCTCTCGCACAGAAATACACGGCTGAGTCCTCAGGTTTCAGGCTGTTCATTTGCAGATACAGCGTGTTCTTGGCGTTGTCTCTGGAGATGGTGAATCGGCCCTTCACAGAGTCTGCATAGTATGTGCTACTTCCATCAGTATTAATGCTTGAGACACACTCCAGCCCCTTCCCTGGAGCCTGGCGGACCCAGTGCATCCAGGCGCTACTGAAGGTGAATCCAGAGGCTGCACAGGAGAGTCTCAGAGACCCCCCAGGCTTCACCACGGCTCCCCCAGACTCCACCAGCTGCACCTCACCCTGGACACCTGCAAACACAAAGACGTCCTGGTCAGGAAACTCTCACACACCCACTGTTTCTCTCACTCATGTCCACTCCCACACTCAGTGTCTCTTGTTCTCCATAAATTACCTCTTAAAATAGCAACAAGGAAAACCCAGCTGAGCCCAAGCCCCATGGTGAGTGGTCTGTGTTCAGTCCTGATCAGGGAATGAGAACAGCTGGGGATCCCGGGGCTGGGCTCCTGTCCCAGAGCTGCAGGGTCAGAGCTGGGCTGGTTTTTATGAGCAGAGGGGGCCCTATTTGCATGGCTTCCTACTATATAGGGAGCTCTGGGGTTGGACACTGTCACTAAGGACATGGTCTTAGTGTGTGACATGTCTAAATGTGCATGTCTGTGAAATTATTCACCATATCTTGTCCTGTGACCTCCACACTGCATGCAAATGCTCCGGGTGCCCTGTATCAGGACTCTGGAAAATATTGTCGTAAAATGAAAATAAGAGGCGTTTAAAATGAGAGATGCTGCCAGGGTGAGCGTGGCTCAGTGGTTGAGCCTTGTCCTAGAATCCTGTAGATCGCAGTTTAATTCCAGTTCAGGGGACAGGCCGGGATTGTGTGGTGGATCCCCAGTTGGGGACATGCAGGAGGCTGCCGATCAATGTGGAGTCTGTCATCATTGATGTTTCTACCTTTCTCTCCCTCTCCCTTCTTCTCTCTAAAATTGAAAAAGATGTGTATATATAAAAAAAAGGAGATGCATTTCAGACTCAACAGTCATGGCACAAGAGAAATCAACCCTCACAGCCACAGGAAGAATTAAAAGTGCAGGAGGCTCATGTTCAGGGGACGGGAGCTCCATCTGACACTATTTCCCTAGAAAGTGTTCAGAGGATGAATCAAGACCAGAGTGTGAACCCAGAGCCGTGGACAAGTGCTGGGGAGGGTGGAGGGTCTGTGTGGGCCCCCGGGACACAGAAGCATGGACCATAGAGACACAGGCAGAGCCCCCGGGCCATGACCTTCAGGGGTAGCTGCACTGCCTCATGTGCTGTGTTTCTCCTCTGGACCCTGATGGGAACGAGTTTCCTACCCTGGGGATGGAGAAGTAGCTGCGTCATCACAGGTGTGTTTGGGTGAAGATGTGGGTAATGATTTGTGAGCAATGAGAGTGTTGTTGCTGGAAACCTTGCTGTCTGCATGGGACCCGGGGAACCCTGTCTCCATGTCCCCACATGATGGGAGGGAACTGGAACAGGGGCCTGACTCAGGGCAACACTGGGGAAGCCACCTGGGATCACGAATGGGGGACGTAACCCAGACTGAGGACACACCACCCAGGGTTCCTGCTCCATTCGGCTCTGACTCTCCTTGTTGTGTGATGGGTTCAAGTTTCCTCTCCTCACTTTCCTCTGAAATAGCCCCACACGTTCCCTAGAGTCATGAGACACTGTGGGGAGTGTGCAGGGCACCAGCCCCGTGTGTGCTGACCTCGTAGCTCCCATCTCTCCTGGGCTCACTCTCTAGTTCTGTGAATCTCCTGGTGCAGCCTCCAGGGTTTTCTATATAGAAGATCATGACGTCTGCATACAAATGGGAAGTGATATTTTGTTCTGCTCCTGTCTGATTTAGACACTTTCTATTCTACTTTTTTAAAATCTAATTATTCTGACAACGATGTGCAGTTTCTGGAATAGAAGCAGTTACTGGGGTGCCCTTGTGTTGCTCTTCATGTTACAAGAATTGCTTTGAAATTTTCTCTGTGGAGCACAATGCTAACTGTTTTCTTTTCCAATGTACCATTTACTATACGGAGGTTCCTCACTTCTCTATGTAACACATTGAGAATTTTGATCATAAAGAGGTTTTAATATAGTCCTTTGCCATTTGTTTATATGCCGATACAGTTAGTCCTTCATGCTGGGGATGAGCTGTGGCAATTTACTGGTTCCAGGGGCTGCACCGTCCTAGCCTTCCAGAGGATGACGCACTGATCATGGTGAATGACCCGCCAAAGGCCTGTTGAGTTTGCTAGTATCACTGAGGATTTTTGCATTTATGCTCATCGGAGACATGACCTTTCATTTTTTGATTGCTCTTGTTTGGCTTTGGTAGGAGTGTAGTGGTCACCTCAATAAAATAATTCAAAAGACTTTTGTCTTCTTGAAAGTCTTGGACGTGTTTGAGAAGAACTGACTGAGGCTATACTATTTGTTTTGTGAAATTTTGCTAGAATTTACCCTTGTATCCACTTGAACATGGGCTTTTCTTGTTGACAGGTTTAGATTAATACTTCAATTATTTATTCATTTTTTAACTTTTTATAATTTTTATTTTTGTTTAAAGTATTACAGATGTCCTTTTTCTCGTCAATGACCCATTTCCCCCCCCCCCCCCCCGTTCCTTCCCTCTCCCCAGTCACTCTCCCCACCATCGTCCATGATTTTGGGTTGTGCACATATGCATATAAATTCTTTGGTTGCTCTCTCCCCCTCCACCCACCCGCCCTCCTCCATCCCTCTGACATTCATCAGTCTCATCTATGCTTCCATGTCATTGAATCTATTCTGATCGTCAATTTATTAAGTTCTTCAGATTCCACGTATAAGCGAGATCATGAGATATTTGTCTTTCTCTGCCTGGCTTATTTCACTCAGCATAATATTCTCCAGGTCCATCCATACTGTCCCAAAGGGTACGAGCTTCTTCTTCTTTACAGCTGGTAGTATTCCATGGTGTGAATGTCCCACAGCTTTTTACCCACTCAGCTACTGATGGGGACTTGGGCTGTTTCCAGATCTTAGCTATTGTAAACTGTGGTGCTATGAACATCGGGGTACAGATATCCTTTCTGATGAATGTTTCAGGATTCTTAGGATACATTCCCAGGAGTGGAATCACTGGGTCAAACGGCAGCTCCATTTCTAATTTTTTGAGGAACCTCCATACTGTTTTCCACAGTGGCTGCCCCAGTCTGCATTCCCACCAGCAGTGCACAGGGTTCCCCTCTCTCCACACCCTCGCCAGCACGTGTCGTTTGTTGACTTGTTGATGGAGCCATTCTGACAGGTGTGAGGTGACACCTCATTGTGGTTTTAATTTGCATCTCTCTGGTGATTAGCGACGTCGAGCATTTTCTCATGTGTCTCTTGGCCTTTGGTATGTCCTCTTTGGAGAAGTGTCTATTCAGGTCCTTTGCCCATTTCTTAATTGGGTGGTTTGTCTTCCTCTTGCTGAGTGCTGTGAGTTCTTTGTACACTTTGGAAATTAGCCCCTTATCAGATGCATCCTTGGCAAATATGTTTTCCCAGACCGTGGGGTTCCTTTGTATTTTGAGGCTGTTTTCTTTTGCTGTGCAGAAGCTTTTTAGTTTGATGTAGTCCCATATGTTTACTTTTTCCTTTGTTTCTCTTGCCCTAGGAGATGTATCAGTGAAAAGTCCACTACGTGGGATGTCTGTGACTTTACTGCCCATGTTTTCTTCCAGGATTTTTATGGTTTCGTGAGTTACATTTAAGTCTTTTATCCATTTTCAGTTTATTTCTGTGTATGGGGAAGTTGGTGGTCTAGTTTCATTCTTTTGCATGTATCTGTCCAATTTTCCCAGCACCACTTATTGAAGAGACTGTCCTTACTCCATTGGATACTCTTGCCTCCTTTGTCAAATATTAACTGACCATGATGGCGTGGGTCTATTTCTGGGGTCTCTGTTCTGTTCCATTGATCTATAAGCCTGTTGTTGCACCAATACCAGGCCGTTTTGATTACAGTGCCTTTGTAATACAGTTTGAAGTCTGGTAATGTGATCCCTCCCACTCTGTTCTTTTTTCTCAAGATGGCTGCAGCTATTCAGGGTCTTTTTTGGATCCATATAAATTTTCGAAATGCTTGTTCTCGGTCTGTGAAATATGCTGTTGGTATTTTCATAGGAATTGCATTAAATTTATAAATTGCTTTGGGTAGTGTAGACATTTTAATGATATTAATTCTTCCAATCCACGAGCATGGTATCTTCTTCCACTTGTTTAAATCTTCCTCTATTTCTTTTTTCAGTGTCACATAGTTTTCTGAGTACAGGTCCTTCACATCCTTGGTTAAGTTTATTCCTAGGTATCTTATTTTTTTTCCCGTTGAGATGGTAAATGGTATTGTTTTTTTAGTTTCTCTCTCTGAAAGTTCATTGTTGGTGTATAAGAATGCCACTGGTTTCCAGATGTTGATTTTGTATCCAGCTATCTTGCCAAATTCGTTTATCAAATCTAGTAGTACTTTGATGGAGTCTCTAGGGTTTTCTATGTACAGTATCATGTTATCTGCAAATAATGACAGTTTTACTTCCTCCTTTCTAATTTGGATGCCTTTTATGTTTTCTTCCTGTCTGATGTCTGTGGCAAGGATTCCAGTACTATGTTGAATAAGAGGGTGAAAGTGGACATCCCTGTCTTGTTCCTGTTTTTAAGGGAAATGGTTTTAGTTTTTGCCCATTGAGTATGATGTTGGCTGTAGGTCTGTCATATATGGCCTTCATTATGTTGAGGTGTGATCCCTCTATTCCCACTTTGCTGAGAGTTTTTATCAGAAATGGGTGCTGGATTTTGTTGAATGCTTTTTCTGCATCTAGTGATATGATCATATGATTTTTGTCCTTCATTTTGTTTATGAGATGTATCACATTTATTGATTTGCGGATGTTGTACCAGCCTTGCATCCCTGGAATAAATCCCACTTGGTCATGATGTAGGATCTTTTTAATGTATTGCTGGATCCGGTTTGCTAGTATTTTAGTGATATTTTAGCATCTATGTTCATCAGGGATATTGGCCTGTAATTTTCTTTCTTTGTAGTGTCTTTATCTGGTTTTGAGATTAGGGTGATGCTGGCCTCCTAAAAAGAGTTTGGGAGTTTTCCCTCTTGAATTTTCTGGAATAGTTTGAATAGAATAGGTGTTAATTCTTCTTTGAATGTTTGGTAGAACTCGCCTGTAAATCCATCTGGTCCAGGACTTTTGTTTGCTGGGAGTTTTTTGATTACTGCTTTAATTTCATTAGTTGTTATTGGCCTATTCAGGTTTTCTGCCTCTTCTTGATTCAGCTTTGGAAGTTTGGATGCTTCTAGGAAT
Organism: Miniopterus natalensis; assembly: GCF_054644295.1. Classification (NCBI taxonomy): domain Eukaryota; kingdom Metazoa; phylum Chordata; class Mammalia; order Chiroptera; family Miniopteridae; genus Miniopterus; species Miniopterus natalensis. Next base: position 827,324 of record NC_142081.1, on the reverse strand, counting down.
TTGTCCATTTCCCCCATGTTGTCTAATCTGTTGGCATATAGTTGCTCATAATATTTTCTTACAATCCTTAGTATTTCTGTTGGGTCAGTTGTTATATCGCCTCTTTCATTTCTGATTTTATTTATTTGGGTCCTCTCTCTTTGTTTCTTAGTGAGTCTGGCTAAAGGTGCATCAATCTTATTTATCTTTTCAAAGAACCAGCTCTTGGTTTCATTGATTTTTTGTATTGTTTTTTTAGTCTCTGTGTCATTAATTTCTGCTCTGATTTTTATTATTTCCTTCCTTCTGCTTCCTTGGGGCTTTTCTTGCTGTTCTCTTTCTAGTTCTTTTAGTTGTTGTGTTAGGTGGTTCATTAGATCTTTTTCTTGTTTCTTGAGATGTGCCTGTAATGCTATGAATTTTCCTCTCAGGACTGCTTTCGCCGTGTCCCATAGGTTTTGGGTTGTTGTCTGTTCATTTTCGTTGCTTTCCATGAAGTGTTTGATTTCTTCCTTGATCTCCTTGGTAACCCATTCATTGTTTAATAACATGCTATTTAGCCTCCATGTGCTTGAATATTTTTGAGTTTTTTTATAGTGGTTGATTTCTAGCTTCACTGCATTGTGATCTGAGAAGATGCTTGATATGATTTCAATCTTCTCATATTTGTAGAGACTTGCCTTGTGCCCTAACATGTGGTCTATTTTTGAGAATGTTCCATGTGCACTTGAGAAGAATGTGTATTCTGCTGCTTTTGGGTGAAATGTTCTGTAAATGTCAATTAAATCCATTAGGTCTAGTGAGTCATTTAAGGTCTGCGTTTCCCTGTTGATTTTTTGTCTTGATGATCTGTCCAGTGCTGACAGTGGGGTATTAAAGTCCCCCACTATGATTGTGTTGCTGTCAATCTCCCCTTTAAAGTTCCCCAAGAAATTTTTTATATATTTAGGTCCTCCTGTATTGGGTGCATAAATGTTTATAAGGGTTATTTCCTCCTGAAGGATTGATCCCTTTAGTAATAGGTAGTGACCATCTTTGTCTCTCGTTATGGTCTTTATTTTGAAGTCTGTTTTGTCTGAAATAAGAATTGCTACTCCAGCTTTCTTTTCCTTTGCATTTGCATGGAATATTTTACTCCATCCCTTCACTTTTAGCCTGTGTGAGTTTTTGCTCTCAGGTGGGTCTCTTTTAGACAGCATATATTTGGGTCCTGTTTTCTTATCCATTCAGCTACCCTATGTCTTTTGATTGGACAATTTATTCCATTTACATTTAAGGTTACTATTGATATCAACTTATTTACTGCCATTTCCCCCCTTTATGCTGATGTACCTTTCTCTCACTATTCCTTCTTTTTTCTTAAAGCAGTCCTTTTAGCATTTCTTGCAATGCTGGTTTAGTGGAACTGAACTCCTTTAGCCTTTTTTTTTTGTCGGGGAAGTTTTTTATTTCACCTTCAAATTTCAATGATAGCCTTGCTGGATAAAGCAGTGTTGGTTGCATGTTCTTGCTTTTCATTACTTGCAGAACTTCATGCCACTCCCTTCTGGCCTGAAGAGTCTCTGTTGAGAAATCAGCTGTCAGCCTTATGGGGGTTCCCTTGTAGGTCACTGCTTGTCTCTCTCTTGCAGCCCTTAATATTCTCTCTTTGTCCTTGACATTTGCCATTTTAATTACTATGTGTCTTGGAGTGGGTCTCTTTGGATCCCTCTTGTTTGGGACCCTCTGTGCTTCCTGAATTGGTGTGGCTTTCTCCTTCACCAGCCTAGGGAAGTTTTCTATAATTATTTCCTCCACCAAGTTCTCTATCCCTTGTTCTCTTTCCTCCCCCTCTGGCACTCCTATAATGCGAATGTTGTTTCACTTCATGTTGTCCCAAAGTTCCGTTAGACTGTCCTCATGTTTTTTAAGTGTTTTTTCTTTTTGCTGCTCTGATTGTGTGATTTGTTCTACCTTGTCTTCTAATTCACTTATTCTATCTTCTGCTTCATTGAGCCTGCTTTTAATTCCTTCCAGTGCATTCTGGAAATCAGATACAGCATTCTTGATCTCTGTCTGAGTTTTATTTATGGTATGTATCTCCTTTTTCATATTTTCACTAAGGTCCTCGATCTTATCATCTAGAGTCTTCTTAAGTTCCTTGAACATCTTCATCCATACTTTGACCTCCATTTCTGATAGCTTGCTTAACTCCATCTCATCAAAGTCTTTTTCTGGTGATGTTTCCTTGTCTTTAATTTGGGGGTTGTTTCTTTGTCTCCCCATTTTGGTAGGTCTTAGTATTTGTATCTATATATTAGATATATTTGCTGACCCCCAGCCTTGTGGAATGGGATTTTGTCTTGTGGGTCTAGTGGAGCCAGAGGTGTGTTTTCCTTATACCTCTGAGCTCTTTGCTCTAGTCTTGTTCCTCTTGTGGGTGCCCCTTTTGTGGCTTCTTTATGTTCTCCTGTTGTGGTTGGGTCTAGATTGTTGTTGATCAGTCTTTGGGAGGACCCTTCTCTCCGGTTGGCTAACTGTGTCACAGCCCCCACCTCAACGTGTAAGCTGTTGTACAGGTGCTGGCAAGGCAGGCCAATGCACAACTAAAATTCCAGGAAACAGGAGCTATTTTACAGAATATCTTGACAGTAACAATGAAAATAACTCACTTGAAAATAGAACTGGGAGAGTGAAGGGAGAACACAACACACCCACCCCCGTACACACACATACAGAGAGAAAAAAAGAAAAAAGAAAAAAAAAGGTGCTTAACAAAAACATAAAAAACCAAAACCAGAAAAGTAATGCTTCGAGAGAGAGAGAGATGTATATAGTTGTTGATACTGGTGAAAATTTAGAAACTAATAATAAACTAAAATGTAAAAAATAGAGAAGCTACTGGGAGGTAATAGAAGCAGAGAAAATATTCTGAAAGGAGGGCCAGCAAAGAATTAAGAGAGAGAATAGAAATAGGATAGTTGAAAATGAGAAAACGAAAATACAATAAAGAGAATAGGAGAAACTAAAAATCAGACAGGAAGACAGAAGGGAGCCTAACGAAAGAATGAAAGAAAAGTAGGAAAAGAAAAAAGAAACAGAAGAAAAACGTTATGCCAATGGATTGAGAGGAGAAAGAGAGATAAAGCCGGGCAGGGAGGGAGTCCAGTAAGAGATTTGGGGGAAACTATAGAGAGAAGCAGTAAACTTGGATATAATGATAAAGTCCCAGTCGTTGAGCAGGGATATCAGGAAAGTCTTGATATTGGAAGCAAGGATACGAGAAAACAAAGCAACTATTCCAAACAAAACTGAAAAAAAAGCAAAGCAAAACAAAATTCGGACTCCGTGATGTGTCTTTAGTGCTCCCCACTTGCACTCCGTCCACTCAGGTGTGTTTCTCTGGTTTTTTCAAGCTGGTTGTGTAGGATTTTAGGATTAAATCGAGTCTGTGGCCGGGAGCGGGGTCGTTCTGCCGCTTCTCACAGTGCCGCCATCTTCCGACTTAATACTTCAATTATTTAAATAAATATGAACCCATCTAGAAATGTCAGGGGCAAATTCGTAATTTGAACACCAAATTATGGACTGAGAAACATAACTGTTGATCTTCACAGGGTGTGGACAGTGCATTGTAATTCCCAAATGCACACACCTGGACTGAGCAGTGACCCCCTAACAGGTGTCCTAAGTCTGCACCCCTCAGGTTGACCTGAGCAACATGAATTGACTTGGGAGCAGCTAGAGGTCCCCACCCAGGGAAAGACCTTTCTCTATGAACTGCAGCCAGGGGCTGGTCTCTGCAGGCTCTGAGGTGGGCAGGACTAGCTCCTACCTGAGACTCAGCAAATGCATGTCTGCTCTTCCCCCTGAAGGTGGAGGGATTTTCTGAAGAGGGGACAAAGTTATTCCCCTCAAGATTTCTGGGCATGGAGGGAACCTGTTGGACATGGGAACAAGTCTTCTTAGCACATTTAACAATTCTTCCTGTGAGAGGCAACACTCAGCCAGGACACCCACAGAGTTAAGGCACAATGTATTTGGGGCCAGGGAGGAAATGACAGTTGATAGCAAACCACATGCTTATTTTATAAACCATTTAAGAGAATGAACTAAATCACACTTTCTTACAGAGATTTCACAAAATGACTTAGTCGTGAGAATGCACCTCCGTGGCCTCCATCTCCAGGGAGCATAGAGAACATGTCTCAGCTGCGGGCCTCTGAATTCCAAGGTGGTTTGTGCTGCAGACACAGCTGTGCCCGACCCACAAACCATGGCTGAGCTCGGCATTGACACTAAGACAGGGCCACGGCTGGGAGACGCAGGCATTACCTGAAGGAAACACAGAGTGAAGAAATCTGTGACCATTTGTTGGGAGGTCCTGAAGTGCAGGGAGCTTTAGGCAAGTCCCACTTTTCATGGACAGACATTGATTGTCGGCTGACCTTTTCCCCAGGCTCACCAACCCCTCTGCAATTTTCTTCCCCCACAAGTGATACACTCCTTTTCTGCACGTGAGAATGTTTCTACTAAACATTCTAAATAAATACTTTAAATGCAGACCCATTGGGGGTAGGCACAGAGGCACAGGCCTGGGAACTCTGGAGAGACTGTTGTGTGGAGATGAAGCCCTGAGCCCTGGGAGGAAACAGCCAGAAACTCCACCTGCAGCTGCTCCTGAAGCTGAGACAGAGTCTGAGGCCGTGAGCGCCCCCTGGTGTCCTGAGGGCCCCAAGCAGCCCAGCCTCCTGTCTCCTGCAGGGAGGTTTGTGTCTGGCTCACAGTGAACTCCCCTCACTGTGTCTCTCGCACAGAAATACACGGACGAGTCCTCATATTTCAGGTTCGTCATTTTAAGAGAGACTGTGCTGGTAGGGTTGTCCCTTGAGATTGTGAATCTTCCTTGGACTGATGGCGCATACCACTGATTTTTTCCAGTTGGTTTACTCACTTCTGCCACCCACTCCAGCCCCTTCCCTGGAGCCTGGCAGACCCAGTGCATGCTGTAGTTTGTGAAGGTGAATCCAGAGGCTTTGCAGGAGAGGCTCAGAGACCCCCCGGGCTGCACCAAGCCTCCCCCAGACTCCACCAGCTGGACCTGGCACAGGCCACCTGCAAACACAGAGACACAGACTCAAAACTGCCCGTGTGGCCCAGTCCCCCTGAGCCTCCTGCACAGGGACCCACCTTGGACAGTGATGAGAAGGGCAGCCCAGGTGAGTGGAGACCCCATGGTGTGGACACGGAGGAGGGGCTCACAGGTGAGGGCTCCTGTCCAGGACCTGCAGGTACAGGAGCTGGGCAGCTTTTCATGGGCAGGGGAGGGGCCACATTTGCATGACTTTCCCTGGGACCTGTCTGAGCTGCCAGCAGGGCTCCTCCCTCCCCATTTAAATTTGGGGATCGCAGGTGGACAACGATGCCTGGGCCAGGGCTCAGGAGCACAGAGCTGGTCTGATCTTTCCAATCATTTGTCTCTGATTCCTGAGAGACACACTCCTCCAGCATGGAAGGTGGGATTTTAAGGTTCTCCAGTGAAGGTTGCACCTAAAATCCCCCAGGAGACATCCTGGGACAGGTCTGTGGGGATGTCAGTGCCCTTCGTGGCCGCTGTGAGCCCCAAGTCTGACGCTCTGGTGTCTGAACCAGCTTCCTGAGACAAGGCAGGTGTGTCTGCCACAGGGATGTCATTCCTGGCAGCCTGACATGGTGGCAGCCCCTGTCCTGCCTCCTGCACACTGGAGATTCTCTGCAAGGACAGGCTGGCCTCAGGGCTCCCACCTGGAGTCAGGAGGAGCATAACCGTCCTCAGTGCCAGGGCCCTAGAGCCAGGTCCTCAGCCTGCAGGCAGGAGGAGCCTTCCCCCGACCTCTTTTCTCAGTCTGGTGTTGTCAGTGATGTCGGGGTTCAGAGGGAGGTTACTGACCATGGTTCCCAGCTTAGATGTTCCCACAAGAAAGGGACCTTCAACCCTGACAGGAGACCCTCCCTCCCAGCCTCCCCCTGTCCTTTCCCTGAGGACGGTCACTGTGCTCAGAGGTGCTGGGCTCTCCCCAGAACATTCACGTCCTTAATGTAATGAACACATTCTCCCATCCGACACATAATATGGAAGCGCACTCTCTGCGCAGGCTTGTCATTTAATCCCCTTGATGGGACACTTGGTGTCACAAATGTTTTTACTTTTATTCAAGTTCAATTCATCACTATTTTCTTCCATGGGTCATATTTTGGGTGTTTGTACAGCAACCACCTGAGAAAGTGCTGAACCCCCACTGTCCAGGCTGATTTTCTGCAGCAGCCACAGGGACTGGAGCAGGTTCTGGGACCAGAGTGGAGGCTGCTGGGAAACGCCCCATAGATCTAGATCTGACTTTGGAGCTGGGTGAGGGGAGGATGCTGGACTTTTTTGAGTCACATGACAGAAATATGCCCGATTCTCATTTACAGAGTGTTACTGGACCTATGGGTTTAGAGCCTCTTCAAGTGAAGACCCAGAAGGAAGCCCATGGTAGGATGGAGACAGCTTATATCATCCCAGGAAATCCCTGAGTAATTCTGAACAGGAGCTGCTTAGAAATAGAGACGTTACTGATGCTGCAGGCAGGGATCCAGAGACATAAGGAACCTGTCATTGCAAACTGGTGGGAAGAGGATCCCCTGTTACCTACAGGCACATCCTCACAGTGTGTCTGTCTATAAGGTGCCAACTCGATTGGTCCAGGGGATCAGCACTTTGACACTTAGGGGTCATTACTCACATGGTCTCTCCATGGGTTACCCAGCTGCATAATTCTATGGGGTCCCATTTATGAATATCTCAACTCTTAGAGGGAATAGGGGACAGCCCTCTCTGGATGAGCCATGCTGATGGTGTTTCTGTAAGAGGGGCCTTCATTTCATTGACCAGGGCCCCTGCCTCAGTCCATCACCGTCATCACCACCATCATCACCATCATCACCATCATCACCATCATCATCATCATCACCATCACCATCATCATCATCATCATTATCACCATCACCATCATCATCATCATCACCATCATCATCATTTGCTTATTTATTATCATGTTTTTCATTTTCTGTAGGCCTTATATTGTACACACATAATGGGCTATTATCTCAAGTTCTGCTCATTTTTTATAATCATTCAGTGAAATTTGTAGCCAGACTCCATATTCTCTCTCCTGTGACTGCTGACAACTGATGGCTCATTCCTGCCTCTTCCCCATCTGTCCCACTTAGGAATCTGATAGAAAAGGTAGGGTGTCCTCTTTAGATGTCCTGAGGAGGTTGAAACCACACCAGACCCTGGGAGCGGAATTCTTCCCTCCCCACCACCTCGCCAATATAAAAGCCCTGAACCAGTCCCCTCTCTTGGCTCCACGAGAGCCCCTCTGACTTGCTGAAGGGCCTTCCCTGTGCTTCCCAGAGATTTGAACTCTGTACGTGATAAACATCCTGTTCCTTGGTGTGTGTGTTTGGCCTCAGTCTAGACTTTTTCACCAGGCTGTCCTGGGTCCCTCTGCCTCTGCTCGCTGTCACCTAGTCTTGGTGCTGTGAGCATGATGACAAGTAAATGACAGTCACCACTGGGCATCTATTTCTCTTCTTTGGGGTCACACACCTCAGGTGCCCGCTGTCCTGCACTCACGTGTCCTGCTGATGGCTGGTTGGGACCCTGAGGTGTGAGGAGTTGAGCTGCACTGTGGGGTCAACAGAGCCTCCTGTTAGATTTAGGTGAGTGTTGGACAGAAAATTTGATGATTAGTTGTCATTTGAGTTCAGTAGTGTCTGAAAGAGACTCTCTGTCTGTAGTCCACGTGAGAAAGTTCTGTGGTTACAACAGACTCTTGTAACTGAGAGACCTCAGAGGAAAGGGCAGAATCAGGAATCCACAGAGGTTCCTGAGGGAAACTGTGACAGGAAAAGGAAACCACCCAGGAAACAGCCCAAACCGCCCACTGCACCTGCTCCTGGAGGGTCCTTGTGCTCAGGGCCCTGAGCACACTGGTGGCCGCAGCCCCTCCTGCAGGGAGGTTTGTGTCTGGCTCACACTGAGTTCCCGTCACTGTGTCTCTCGCACAGTAATACACGGCCGAGTCCTCGGTGCTCAGTCGGCTCAGCTCCATGAAGGCTGTGCTGGTCGATGTGTCTGCCGTCATGGAGACTCTGCCCTGGAACTTCTGGGCGTAATTTGTATCTCCATCGTTAGGGTAAATCCTCCCCATCCACTCCAACCCCTTCCCTGGAGCCTGGCGGACCCAGTGCATCCAGTAGCTACTGAAGGTGAATCCAGAGGCTGCACAGGAGAGTCTCAGAGACCCCCCAGGCTTCACCACGCCTCCCCCAGACTCCACCAGCTGCACCTCACCCTGGACACCTGCAAACACAAAGACGTCCTGGTCAGGAAACTATCACACATCCACTGTTTCTCTCACTCATGTCCACTCACACACTCAGTGTCTCTTGTTCTCCATAAATTACCTCTTAAAACAGCAACAAGGAAAACCCAGATGAGCCCAAGCCCCATGGTGAGTGGTCTGTGTTCAGTCCTGATGAGGGAATGAGAACAGCTGTGGATCCCGGGGCTGGGCTCCTGTCCCAGAGCTGCAGGGTCAGGGCTGGGCTGGTTTTCATGAGCAGAGGGGGCCCTATTTGCATGTCGCCCTACTATATAGGGAGCTCTATGGTGAGCTTTCAGAGAGTCAGTGTCTCAGTGCAGGTGAGAGAGCCCTGTGAGTTTTGGTCACCATGGGAGCATTTCACTCACTAAATACAGAATTATAGGAGGTTTGGGGCTTGCGGAGGACACCGGTCTGGTAACAGTGACCCAGCATCTGAGCTCTCATCCTCCCCACTGACCTCGACTGCTCCTCTGAACCAACTTCAGGACAGAGCAAGACCTACCCAGTGAGTCTGCAGAACCCCTTTGTCTGTGTTGAGAGCCTCAATGAGCCCCTGTATTCTAGTGTTGCCCACACTTCAGGTCTGTATCCACCTGTAGTCCCAGAGTCCTCACTGCCATGGAGAAGCTTGTGCATCACCTGTGAGCTGGTCCTAAGTCAGCTAAGGTGAGTCAGGTTCACTGAGATCTGGGACATACAACTGAAGTCTCTGTTGTTTCCAGATCACTATCAAGTGACACAGGAAATCTGAGTGGAGTGGGGAATCTGAGTGACACAAGATGATAGGACCCATGCTCTTGATTCCTTTGTGCATCTCATGTCCCCTATTAATCCCCAAATTCGCTGGCCCTAGAAGCCCTCCCATGGGATATCAAGTCAGTAATCAGACATCAGCCTCTTGGGGAGTGGTTATGATAGATGAGGTCCAGCAGCAATAGCACAGCCATGAGTAACAGGGTCCGAGCTGGTCAGGAGTGACCTCTCCCTCTCCCTGGGAGGTGGGGCCTGAATTAGGTAACTTCCCTTTCAATGGCTGGAGAGGAGCCTATGGTGGGGCCATGGTTACAGGACCGTGTCCTGTCAGATCCCCATCAGCTCAGGTCCTGGAGGGAGGAGCTGGGTCAGCCTCTGGGGCCCAGCCTCAGGAAGCCCTGATATGAACAGAGATAGAACCAGAGACACTAGAGCAGCATTGGATGGACCACTTCTGGTCACCGAGCTCTGACCTCTTGACCTCTTACCCTGCTGAGCAGCCTTTCTTGCTTGGGGCTGAGGCTCAGTCTGAATATTAATGCAAGAAATTGGACTTTACAATGTTAATTACTTGAGAGTTTAACCAGTATGTTTAATTGGATTAGGCTCCTAGAAAATTTAACATGAAATATAATCAAATAGAAATAATCACAGAAAAGGGCCTGATAAAGGCACCCAGGGGAGCGACAGGAAGGCATTAAGTCCAGAGGTTGCATGTGGGGCAGCCTTTTCGTTATAAGTGGAGGGACTGGGGTCAGGCTGCCCTGGTCATTCTGGGACCCTTGGGGGCATCACTCAGCATGTAATTCAGGGATAGGGGGTCACCTGGGGCACATTGCATTAGATTAAAGACAGAGTCCCTTCTGTGAGCACAAGAAGAAAGTGTGGACTAGATGAGCAGGTCACACCTTTAACTTCTCCTGCATCTTTCAGACAGATTTTAGAGGGATTAGCATTTGTTGAGGTCGTTTCCAAATCACAACACTAGTATATTCACAATATCAAAATTTTTATTTCATATTTTTGTACAATGACTTTTAAGTTTATGCCAACTTAAAACACAACAAACATCCATTATCAATGTCTTCAGTATTAATTTATGAGGTTCCTTTGATCTGAGAAGCTCCCTCCCAAGCACAGGCAGGAGGGAGATTCTGCTTCTTCCTGTTGGAAATTCTGTCGTTGTGTCCAGAGCTTCCTGTGCAAACTCTTCCGTTATGCAAGCCCACGGCCCATGGCAGAGACCCCCCCACGCGTTACGTCAGAATTGGTCCTGGTTTCAGGTGGAGAAGAGACAAGAAATGAAAACAGTGACTATGAATGTGTGCAGCTCAGAATAACTCATGAGCTGAAATGATTATGGAAGGAGACGGACCTGATTCCTCAGTCTAGTGTTGTCAGTGATGTCGGGGTTCAGAGTGAGGGAAATGGGGAGAATTTCTATCCTAGACTTGCTGATGGGAAAGAGAACTTCAACCCTGATGGGAATCCCTCCCTCCCAGCCTCTCTCTGTCCTGCCCCTGGCGATGGTCACTGTGCTCACAGGATGCTGGTCTCTTCCCCATAACATACAACGTCCTTAGGGTGTAATGACCACATTCACCCATCAGACAAGGGATATGGAAATACATCCTTTATATTTACGATTGTCTTTTCAGTTGCTCAATGGAGTCTTTAGTAAGAAAATGGGTGTAATTTTAACAAGGGCTAATTTTTTAAATATTTTCTTGAATGGATCTTATTTCGGGTATTTTACAGAGAACTTCCAAGGTAATGCTGAGCCCCACTGTCCATGCTGATTTTCTGCAGCAGCCACGGGGACTGGAGCAGGTTCTGGCACCAGAGTGGAGGCTGCTGGGAAACTGCCCATAGATCTGGACATTACTTTGGGGCTGGGTGAGGGGAGGATGCTGGACTTATTTTGATCACATGACAAATATATGCCTGATTCTCATGGACAGAGTGTTACTGAACATATGGGTTTAGAGCCTCTTCCAGTGAAGACCCAGAAGGAAGCCCAGGGCAGGATGGAGACAGCTTATATCATCCCAGGAAATCCCTGAGTAATTCTGAACAAGAGCTGCTTAGAAATAGAGACTTTACCAATGCTGCAGGCAGGGGTCACGAGACATAAGGAAACTGTCATTGCAAACTGGTGGGAAGGGGATCCCTTGTTACCTACAGGCACATCCCCAAAGTGTCTCTGTCAATAAGGTGACAGTTCCACAGGACTAGAGGATTAGCACTTGGACTCCTTGTGTTTATGACTCACATGATCTTTCATGGATTATTCGGCTGCATAATTCAATGGGGTCCCATTTATGAATCTCTCAACTCTAACAGGGAAGAGAGGGCACCTCTCCCAGGAGGAGCCAGGGTGATGCTTTGTTTTTATGAGAGGCCATCATTTCATTGACCAGGGCCCCTGCCTCAGTCAATCATCACCATCATCACCATCATCACCATCATCACCATCATCACCATCATCACCATCATCACCATCATCATCATCATCACCATCATCACCATCATCACCATATCATCACTATCATCATCATCACCATCATCACCATCATCATCACCATCATCATCACCACCATCATCACCATTATCATCACTATCATCATCATCACCATCATCATCACCATCATCATCATCATCATCATCACCACCATCATCACCATCATCACCATCATCACCACCATCATCACCATCATCATCACTATCATCATCACCACCATCATCACCATCATCATCACTATCATCATCATCACCATCATCACCATCATCATCACCATCATCATCATCACCACCATCATCACCATTATCATCACTATCATCATCATCACCATCATCACCATCATCATCATCACCACCATCATCACCATCATCACCATCATTACCACCATCATCACCATCATCATCACCATCATGATCACCAACATCATCATCATCATCGTCACCACCATCATCACGATCATCATCACCATCATCATCACTATCATCATCATCACCATCATCATCACCATCATCATCATCATCACCACCATCATCACCACCATCATCACCACCATCATCACCATCATCATCACCATCATCATGACTATCATCATCATCACCACCATCATCGCCATCATCACCATCATCACCACCATCATCATCATCATCACCACCATCATCACCATCATCATCACTATCATCATCATCACCATCATCATCACCATCATGATCATCAGCAGCACCATCATCACCACCATCATCACCATCATCATCACCACCATCATCGCCATCATCATCACCATCATCATCATCACCATCATCATCACCATCATCATCACCATCATCGCCACCATCTTCACCACCATCATCACCATCATCATCACCATCATCATCATCACCATCATCATCACCATCATCATCATCATCATCACCACCATCATCACCATCATCATCACTATCATCATCACCACCATCATCGCCATCATCACCATCATCATCACCATCATCGCCACCATCTTCACCACCATCATCACCATCATCATCACCATCATCACCACCATCATCACCATCATCGTCACCACCATCATCACCACCATCATCACCATCATCATCATCATCACCATCATCGTCACCACCATCATCACCACCATCATCACCATCATCACCATCATCACCATCATCACCATCATCATCACTTTCATCATCATCACCACTATCATCACCATCATCACCATCATCACCATCATCATCACCATCACCTTCACCATCAACACCACTTGCTTTCTGGGTGCTAAGGGGCATAAGTAGTTAGGCCTTATCACTTGATGGGTGACGCTGACAAGTCAGGGTTCATTCCTCTCGCTTTCCCTGCACATGTGTGAAATCTGAAGAGAAAGTGGGGAGACCCTTTGTGTCCTGCAGGTGCGACCTTGAAACCACACAAGCCCCTCCTGTAAGGAGGACCCTCGCTGTCCCCACTCCTGACCCACAGTGAAAACCAGAACCAGTGCCCTCCCCTGGCCGATCCAACCATTTTCCGACCTGCTGAACAGCCGGTACTCTCTCAGCAGCACCCCCATCAACTGACAAACCTTTGACTAATGCTTCTGTGTGTGTGAAGTCATCAGCCTAGACAATCATTTCCCAGGAGTGTGGGTCCCTGTTCCTCTGCCTGGTGTCACCAATTCTTGATGGTGTGAGCATGATGCCAAGTCAATGACCATCACTTCCATGCTCTTTTTCCCTAGTTTTGGGGTCACATGCCTCTGGTGCCCGCAGTCCAGCCCCCACGTGTCCAGCTGCTGGCTGAGACCCTGAGGTGTTCGGAACTGAGATGCACTGTGGAGTTAGCAGAGCCCCCTGTTGGATTTAGGTGACGGTGGACAGGAGATTTGATGATTAATTGTCATTTGAATCCAAGAGTGCGTGAAAGAGACTCACTGCCTGTTGTCCCCGTGAGAAAGTCATCTCTGTTTACAACAGACTTCTCTAACTGAGAGACCTCAGAGGAAAGTGCAGAATCAAGAATCCACAGAGGTTCTTGAGGGAAACTGTGACCTGAAGAGGAAACCATCCAGGAAACAGCCCAAACCCCCCCCTGCACGTGCTCATAGAGGGTCCTTGTGTTCAGGGCCCCTGAGCACCCTGGTGACCACAGTCCCTCTGGCAGGGGGGATTGTGTCTGGCTCACACCAACCTCCCCTCACTGTGTGTCTGTACAGAAATACACGGTTGAGTCTTCGGCTCTCAGGCTGTTCATTTGCAGATACAGCGTGTTCTTGGCATTGTCTCTGGAGATGGTGAATCGGCCCTTCACAGACTCTGCATAGTACGTGCTACTTCCATCAGGATTAATGCTTGACACCCACTCCAGCCCCTTCCCTGGAATCTGGCGGACCCAATGCATGTTATAGCTACTGAAGGTGAATCCAGAGGCTGCACAGGAGAGTCTCAGAGACCCCCCAGGTTTCACCAAGGATCCCCCAGACTCCACCAGCTGCACCTCACCCTGGACACCTGCAAACACAAAGACGTCCTGGTCAGGAAACTCTCACACATCCACTGTTTCTCTCACTCATGTCCACTCACACACTCAGTGTCTCTTGTTCTCCATAAATTACCTCTTAAAATAGCAACAAGGACAACCCAGCTGAGCCCAAGCCCCATGGTGAGTGGTCTGTGTTCAGTCCTGAACAGGGAATGAGAACAGCTGGGGATCCCGGGGCTGGGCTCCTGTCCCAGAGCTGCAGGGTCGGGGCTGGGCTGGTTTTTATAAGCAGAGGGGGCCCTATTTGCATGTCACCCTACAATATAGAGAGCTCAGGGGTGAGCCTGCAGAGAGTCAGTGCCTCAGTGCAGGTGAGAGGGTTCTAGGGTATTTGTTTGCCACGGAGCTTTTCACTCACTAAATACAGAATTATAGGGACATTTGGGGTTTGTATATGAGACCACTTCTGGTAACAGTGAACCAGCATCAAGGCTGTGATAATCCTCACTAGTCCCCATTACTACTCTGAAAAAAACTCCTGGACAGAGTGGGACTTTTCCATGGAGGGTGCAGAGCCCCATGAGTTAAAGGAGATCCTCGATGAGCCCCTATATTCTAGTGTTACTCACACTTTGGGGTTGTATCCACCTGTGGCCCCAGTGTTCTCACTACAATGTAGAAGGTTGTGCATCACCGTGAGGTGGTCCTAGGTGAGCTAAGCTGAGTCAGGTTCACTGAGGTCTGGGACATAGAACTGAAGTCTCTGTTCGTCCCAGGATTACTAACAAGTGACACAAGAAATCTGAGTGATGAGGGAAATTTGAGTGGCACAGGGTGACAGGACCCATGGTCTGTTTGCTTTGTGCACCTCCTGTCCCCCAACAACCTCTAGGTGCACTGTCTGTAGGAGTCCTCCAGGAGATCTCATGTCTACAGTCAGACATCAAGCTCTTGGTGAGTGGTTATGATTGGTGTGGTCCAATGGCAATAGCACACCCATGAGTAACAGAGTGAGTTATGGTCAGGAGTTACGTCTCCTTCTTCTTGGGAGGAGGGGCCTGAATCATGTGGTTTCCCTTTCAGGGGCAGGAGGGAAGCCCATGGTGGGGCCATGGTGACAGGTGGGTGTCCTGTCAGATCCCCATCAGCTCAGGACCTGAGGGAGGAGCTGGGTCAGCCACTGGGGCCCAACCTCAGGAAGCCAGATATGAAGGGAGATGGCACTGGAGACACTAGAGTAGCATTAGATGGACCACTTCAGGCCCTGAACTCTGACCTCCTGACCTCTACTTGGCAGAGCAGCCTTCCTTCGTTGGGGCTGCAGGCTCAGTCTGAATATAAATGCATGAAATTGGACTTTATGATGTTAATTACTTTACGACGTTAATTACTATGTTTAATTAAATTAGGCTCCTAGAAAATTTAACATCAAATATAATCCAATAGAAATGACCACAGAAAAGGATGTGATAGAGATGCACAGGGGAGGCTCCTGAGAGAGCTCCTGGAGGGAATTAAGTCCAGAGGTTGCAGGTGGTCAGTGGGGATAAGGCTGTCAGGAGGCTGTGCCGAGGGAGACAGAGCAGAGGGGGAGCCATCTCTGGTGACCTGAGATTTGGTCTCTAACGGGACCTGGAGCCGAACTGACCATGTTGGTCTGAGATGATTTCCCGAGACCCAGAGTCACCCTCTCAGGTGGGAGAACTGGACTCTGCTCATTTGAAACACACCCTCCCTGTTTCTTCCAGCTTCTGAAGTGCCCTCTGAGCCGATGAGTTTGGAATCCTTCCCTGTTCCTGCATTTCTTGGAAGTGGTCAAGAAGGACTGTCTGAGAAGGTAGTTTATTTTCTCTGAAGTGTGTGTAGAATTCACCCTTGAATCCATATGGACACGAGCTTTCCTCCGCTTAGAGTTTTTGATGAATACTGCATTTATTGTTTAGACTTTGTACTAATCTGCAATGTCAGATTCAAATTCCTATATTAGCACCTATTAAGGGGACAGGGAAATACAACTGTTGACCTTCAGAGAGTGTAGTAAGTGCTGAAATAATGGTGTGTGCAGACCACGTGTCTGTATCACATGCCATCCAAGAGAATGAACTCGAACACGCTCCCTGGTATAGAATTCATAAAGTGTCTTAGTCCCGAGAATGGACCTCCCTCACCTCCAGCTCCGGCAGCACAAGGGACGGGCCCCAGCTGCTGGCCTCTGACATCCACTGTGGTTTGTGCTGGGGACACAGCTGTGCCTGACCCCCAGACTATGGCTGAGCCCGGTAGTGGCACCAAGGCAGGGCCACTGCTGGGAGACAGGAGTCACCTGAAGGAAGGTCCTGGCTCCAACCACCTCCGAGGCATTTGTGGGGCCTTCGGGAACTGCAGGGGGTTTACACAAGGTCTTCCTCTTGTGGACACACTTCGATATGTCTGACGGTTTCCTGGGCTCCCCAAGCCCTCTGGATTTTACTTTGTCCATAGAATACACTGTCTGTTTACACGAAAAAATGTTTCTACCAATGGAGTAAATCTATTAAAATACAAAGCCATCAGTGGTAGCCACAGAGAGACAGGAGTAGAGACTCTTGGAGGAAATGTCCTATGGAGAGGAACCAGGACCTTGGGAGTA
Source organism: Miniopterus natalensis (assembly GCF_054644295.1). Classification (NCBI taxonomy): domain Eukaryota; kingdom Metazoa; phylum Chordata; class Mammalia; order Chiroptera; family Miniopteridae; genus Miniopterus; species Miniopterus natalensis. The sequence goes on along the minus strand of NC_142081.1, from coordinate 810,583 downwards.
ATGAGCCACAAACACCACCTGCCCCTGGTGCTGTGGGTGCAGCACAGAGCCTGCGGGTCCTGAGCGCCCCCTGGTGTCCTGATTGGGTGCTCAGCCCTGTCTCCAGAGGCTGCAGGGACCGTTGTGTGTGGCTCTCCCTGACCTCCCCTCCCTGTGTCTTTTGCACGGAAATACACGGCCGAGTCCTCAGATTTCAGGTTGTTCATTTGCAGATACAGCGTGTTCTTGACGTTGTCTCTGGAGATGGTGAATCGGCCCTTCATAGAGTCTGCATAGGATGTGCTACTTCCATCAGGATAAATTAGACAGACCCACTTCCAGCCCCTTCCCTGGAGCTTGGAGGATCCAGCTCATATCCCTGCTACTGAAGGTGAATCCAGAGGCTGCACAGGAGGGTCTCAGATACCCCCCCAGGCTTCACCACGGCTCCCCCGGACTCCACCAGCTGCACCTCGCCCTGGACACCTGTAAACACAGAGACGTCCTGGTCAGGAAACTCTCACACGTCCACTGTTTCTCTCACTCATGTCCACTTGCACACTTAGTGGCTCTTGTTCTCCATAAATTAACTCTTAAAATAGCAACAAGGAAAATCCTGCTGAGCCCAAGCCCCATGGTCAGTGGTCTGTGTTCAGTCCTGTTCAGGGAATGAGAACAGCTGGGGATCCCGGGGCTGGGCTCCGGACCCAGAGCTGCAGGGTCGGGGCTGGGCTGGTTTTTATGACCAGAGGGGGCCCTATTTCCATGTCCTCCTACCATATAAGGATTTCTGGGCTCGAACATACAGAACGGGCAGTGCCTCTTTGCGACTGAGAGTGTCCTGTGGCTTGGGATGGCCCTGGGAGATTTTAATTAACTTAATAAAGAATTCTAAGGGTTTATTCTTGTCCAACAGACCATATGTGGTACCAGTGAGTCGATTATCTGGTTGGGCTCCTCCACAGTCGCCCCTACGGCTCCCATAAACCATCTTCAGGGCAGATAGGGACCCGTCCAATGAGGGTGGAGAATCCCATGTATATAATGAAAACAAGAATGAAAGTCTGTCTTCTGGTGTTAGCCACACTTCAGGGCTGGAGACAAGCACCTTCTTGGGAAAGAGACCTCAGGCTGCAGGTCTTGGAGAGTGGACTCCGTGTACATGGTGTGTTGGTTTCCCTGGCCCTGAGCATCTCTGGCTTCCTGACCTTCAAGGAGACAAACAAGACTGAGTGTTGAGAAGATGCTTTTCTATCCTGGGGACCCAGAGACACTGAGAAGTTAGAGAGATTTATGGAGGTCATGGAGGGGCTGTGGGTTTTCAAGAACCAGAAGGATATCTACATGGGGATCTTTCTGCCTAGTTATAAATATCCTTATAGAAAATAATAAAATCAATAATTAGTGAAATAAATTTAACTCAGGTTACCTATGATCAGTGAGGTTGCTCGAACTTCAAGTTAATTACTCGTCTAGGAGATGGAGGCCTTTGCAGTGTAAATTCAGTCAATGTCATGCTCATAGGAGTTAAGTTGATAACAGCCAGGTGTTGTCCAGTTTGGTTATTACAATTCTGAGAGTTTATTGTGAAAATGGACAGATGTGTCTTTCTATAGTGTTTAGATAACTGTTTTGTTGAATATACATGTAATAAAAATATTTGCAGCGGGGCTGGTGTTGAGTGTCCACCTATGAACCAGGAGTTTATGGTTTGATTCTTGACCGGACCACATGTCCGGGTCGCGGACTCGATTCCCAGTAGGGGACGTCTAGGCGGCAGCCCTTCAGTGACTCTCTCTCATCTCTGATGTTTCTTTCTCTCCCTCTCCCTTTCTCCCTCTGAAATGAATAAAAATATGTTAAAATATATTTTCAAAGCATGGACATAAAACCTAAACTTTAGACATGTCCCTAACCCACCTCCTCATGTGGGACATGAGCTCAGTGCATCCTCAGCACCCAGGGTTCATGAGAGCCCATTTTCCTCCAAGGCCCACAGAGGTCTAGAAACCCCTCCATTCATCCAGCATCCTGTCGGGTCCTTTCCAGCATGAGCACTATGGACCTGCTGTTCAGAGGACATCCCCTAGGTTCACTGGCCATAGAAGCCCTCCCATGGGTCCTCATGTCAGGAATGAGACATCAGCCTCTTGGGGAGTAGTGATAACAGACACTGTTTAATAGCAATAACACACCCATGAGCAAGAGAGTCACCGGAGGAACCACGGTGATGCTGTGTCTGTAAGAGAGACCATCATTTCATTGTGCAGGGCCCCTGTCTCTGGCCATCATCTTCATCATCTCCATCGTCATCATCATCATCATCACCATCACCATCATCACCACATGTTTTCTGGGTCTTAAAGGGCATAAGTACTCAGGCCCTATTTCTTGATGGGTGATGCTGACATGTCAGGGTTCACCCCTCTTCCATCTCCTGCACACGTGTGAAATATGAAGAGAAAGTGGGGGGACCCCTTGTGTCCTGCAAGAGGGGCATTGAAACCCCACACACGCACCTTGTGTATAGGACCCACTTGGTCCTCACTCCTGATCCACAGGGAAACCTGAAGCAGTGTCATCACCTGGCAGATCCAAACATTTCCTGCTGAACAGCCCGTATTCTCTCAACAGCACCCCCATGAACTGATACACCTTTGACACCTCGCTCTGTGTGTGTGACATCATCAGCCTAGACAACCATTCCCCAGGAGGGTGGGTTCCTCTGCCTCTGCTTGGTGTCACCTTCTCTTGGTGGTGTGAGCATGATGCCAAGTCAATGGCAGTCACCTCCACTGCCTGTCTTCTCTAGCTTTGGGGTCACATCCCTTGGTGCCCTTTATCCAGCACCCAGGTTTCCTGCTCCTGTCTGGTTGGGACCCTGAGCTGTGTGGAGCTGAGTTGTGGGGTGCAGTCAGCAGAGCCTCCTGTTAGATTTAGGTGTTGTGGGTAGAAGATTTGATGATTAATTGTCATTTGGACACAAGAGTGTCTGAGACTCTGCCTGTTTCCCCTGAGAAACTTGTTTCTCTTTACTGCAGATTTCACAGCAGTCTGGGCTCACACAGCCTTCCCCTCACTGTGTCCCTCCCACAGTAATGCCCGGCTGGGTCACTCGCCTTCAGCCTGCTCCACTGCATGTGCCTGGTGCTGATGGAGTTGTCTGTGGAGATGCTGACCTGGCCTTGGACTGACGGGCTATATCTTGTGTCCGAGTCACCAGCACAGATCATTCCCATCCCCGCGGCTTGGCTGGTTTTTATGAGCAGAGGGGGCCCTATTTGCATGTCTTCTTGCTATATAGAGATCTCAGGGGTGACCCTACAGATAATTCAGTAACTCAGTGCAGGTGACAAGTTTCTAGGGCATTTGGTTGCCCTGGTAGCTTTTTACCCACTAAATACAGAATTATAGGAGGTTTGGGGTTTGTTGATGAGACCACGTCTGGTAACAGTGACCCAGCGTCAAGCCTCTGATCCTCCCACTGGCTCCCATTGCTCCCCTGAAACTACTCCTGTCACAGCTGCACCTACCCCGTGAGGGAGCAGAATTCCTTGTATGTGTTGAGAGCCTCAATGAACCCCTGTATTCCAGTGTTAACCATACTTCAGGGCTGTATCCAGCTGTGGCCTCAGAGTCCGCACGACAATGGAGAAGGTTTTGCATCACCTGTGAGGTGGTCCTAGGTTAGCTAAGGTGAGTCCGTTCACTGAGATCTGGGAGGTACAACTGAAGTGTCTGTTGGGCCCAGAAGACTATCAAGTGACTCAAGAGATCTGAGTGATGGGGAGAATCTGAGTGACGCAGGATGACAGGACCCATGGTCTTGATACCATTGGGCACCTCCTGTCCCTCAACAATCCCCAAGTTCCCTGGCCTTAGAAGCCCTCCCCTGGGATCTAATGTCAGGACACAGACAACATCCTATTGGGGAGTAGTTGTAACAGACACTCGCCAGTAGCCATAGCACACCCATGAGTAACAGGGTCCATGCTGGTGAGGAGTGACCTCTCCCTCTCCCTGAGTGGCAGGGCCTGAATTACGTGGCTTCCCTTTCAATCACTGGAGGCGAGCCCATAGTGGGGCCATGGTGACAGGTGGGTGTCCTGTCAGATCCGCATCAGCTCAGGTCCTAGAGAGAGGATCTAGGTCAGCCTCTGGGGCCCAATCTCAGGAAGTGCAGATATGAAGGGAGATGGCACTGCAGACACTACAGCAGCATTGGATGGACCACTGAGTGATGGTCACTGAGCTCTGACCTCCTGACCTGGCAGAGCAGTCTTCCTTGCCTGGGGCTGCAGGCTCACTCTGAAGATTAATGCATTAAATTGGACTTCATAATGTTAATTATTTGAGAGTATAGCCAGTATGTTTAATTAGATTCTGCTCCTAGAAAATTTAGCATGAAATATACTCAAATAGAAATGATCACAGAAAAGGGCATGATAGAGACGCACAGGGGAGGTTCTTGAGAGAGCTACCAGAAGGAATTAAGTCCAGTGGTTGCACGTGGCCAGTGGGGACAGGGCTGTCAGGAGGCTGTGCAGAGGGAGACAGAGCAGAGGTGGAACCATCTCTGGTGACCTGAGATTTGGTGTCTAAAGGGACCTGGAGTGAGACTGAACATGTTCGTCTGAGACGATTTCCTGAGACCCAGAGTCACCCTCTCAGGTGGGAGAACTGGACTCTGCTCAATTGAAACACACCCTCCCTGCTTCCTGCAGCTTCTGAAGTGCCCTCTGAGCCGATGACATTTCCATCTGTTGATGTTTCCATGGAAGTGTTTCCAACACGAAGCCTCCTGTCCATTTTTCTGTGGGTCCATCCAGAAATTCTGGGCTCACAGATATTCACTGTATCTCTAGGCTGTGGTCACCATACACGTAGGTGTCTTTGGACTGACTGGCTAACCCAAGATGTTCAAGGACGGTGGTCTCCAACAGTCACCCATTGGCAATCCATCAGAGTGATGTGCATCTGCTAGGACCACCCGGATAATGGGTACACAAGTGTTCTCTTCGTGAGTCAGCGAGCTGCATAATTCATTAGGGTCCCATTAGTGAATCTTTCATTTCTTACAGGGAATAGGGAAAATCCCTCCCTGGAGGAGCCATGGTGGTGCTGTGTCTGTGAGAGGGGCCAGCACTTGATTGACCAGGGCCCCTGTCTCTGTCCATCATCATCACCATCATCACCATCATCACCATCATCACCATCACCACCATCACCACCGTCATCACCATCATCACCATCATCACCATCATCACCATCACCACCATCACCACCATCATCACCATCATCATCACCATCATCACTATGATCACTATCATCACCATCATCACCATCACCACTATCACCACCATCATCACCATCATCTCCGTCATCACCGTCATCACCATCACCACCATCATCACCATCATCATCACTATCATCACCATCACCACAATCACCACCGTCATCACCATCATCACCATCATCACCATCATCACCATCACCACCATCACGACCATCACCACCATCATCACCATCGTCATCATATCATCATCACAATCATCATCACCATTATCACTATCATCACCGTCATCACTGTCATCAACCATCATTATCATCATCACCATCATCATTTGCTTATTTATTATCATTTTTCTCATTTTTTAAGGCATATTGTACACACATAATGAGCCTTTATCTCTATTTCTGCTCATTTTTATAATCGTTCAGTGAAATTAGTAGCCAGACTGTATTTTCCTTCTCATGTGACTGATGACTCATTCCTGCCTCTTCCCCGTCTGTCCCACTCGGGAATCTGATAGGAAAGGTGGGGTCTCCTCTAGTTGTCCTGGGGAGATTGAAACCTCACCAGCCCCAGTCAGCAGAATGCCTCCCTCCCCACCTCCTCGCCAAGATCAAAGCCCTGAGCCAGTCTCCTCTCCTGGCTCCACAGAGCCCCTCTGACTTGCTGAAAGGCCTTCCCTGTGCTCCCCAGAGATTTCAACTCTGTACGTGATAAACTTCCTGTCCCTTGGTTGTGGGTTTGTCCACAGCCTATACAACTGTGCAAAGCCATCCTGAGTCATTGTCTCTTCCTAGCGTCACCTACTCTTGGTGCTGTGAGCATGACCACAGGTCAATGACTGTCACCACGTGGGTCTTTCCTCTCTAGCTTTGGGGTCACATGTCTCAGGTGTCAAACCCCCACCTGTCCTACTGCTGCCTGGATGGGACCCTGAGCTGTGACGGGCTGACCTGCTCTGTGGAGTCAGTAGAGCCTCGTGTTAGATTTAGGTGACGGTGGACAGAAGATTTCACGATTAGCTGTCATTTGGGGAAAAGTGTGTCTGAAAAATACTTTATGCATGTTGTCCATGTGAGAAAGTTTTCTCTGGTTACAACAGACTTTTCTAAATATCAGACCTCAGAGGAAAGCGCAGAATCAGGAATCCAGAGACGTTCCCTGAGGGAAACTGTTTTCTGAAGAGGAAACCAGCCAGGAAACAGCCCAAACTGCCCACTGCACCTGCTCCTGGGAGGGTCCTTGTGGTCAGGGCCCCTGACCTCGATGGTGGCTTCAGCCCCTCCTGCAGGGAGGTTTGAGTCTGACTCACAATGAAGTCCCCTCACTGTGTGTCTTTCGCACAGAAATACACGGCCGAGTCCTCAGATTTCAGGCTGTTCATTTGCAGATACAGCGTGTTCTTGGCGTTGTCTCTGGAGATGGTGAATCGGCCCTTCACAGCGTCTGCATAGTATTTGCTACTTCCATCATAACTTATTACTGCCACCCACTCCAGCCCCTTCCCTGGAGCCTGGCGGACCCAGTGCATCCAGTAGCTACTGAAGGTGAATCCAGAGGCTGCACAGGAGAGTCTCAGAGACCCCCAGGCTTCACCACGGCTCCCCCAGACTCCACCAGCTGCACCTCACCCTGGACACCTGCAAACGCAAAGACATCCTGGTCAAGAAACCATCACACGTCCACTGTTTCTCTCACTCATATCCACTCCCACACTCAGTGTCTCTTCTTCTCCATAAATTACCTCTTAAAATAGCAACAAGGAAAACCCAGCTGAGCCCAAGCCCCATGGTGAGTGGTCTGTGTTCAGTCCTGATCAGGGAATGAGAACAGCTGGGGATCCTGGGGCTGGGCTCCTGTCCCAGAGCTGTAGGGTCGGAGCTGGGCTGGTTTTTATGAGCAGAGGGGGCCCTATTTGCATGTCCTCCTACTATATAGAGATCGCAGGGGTGAACCTACAGATATGTCAGTAACTCAGTGCAGGTGAGAGGTTCCTAAGGCATTTGGATGCCATGGTAGCTTTTCACCCACTAAATACAGAATTATAGGAGGTTTGGGGTTTGTTGATGAGACCAAATCTGGTAACAGTGACCCAGCATCAAGGCTCTGACCCTCCCTCTGGCTCCCATTGCTCCCCTGAAACTACTTCTGGACAGAGCTGTACCTCCCCCGTGAGGCTGCAGAACCCCTTGTATGTAATGAGAGCCTCAATGAGCCCTTGTATTCCAGTGTTACCCACACTTCAGGGTTGTATCCATCTGCGGCCTCAGAGTCCTCACTGCCATGGAGAAGGTTGTGTATCACCTGTGAGGTGGTCCTAGGACAGCTACGGTGAGTCAGGTTCACTGAGATCTGGGAGGTACAAGTGAAGCCTCTGTTGGACCCAGAAGTCTATCAAGTGACACAATAAATCTGAGGGATGCTAGGAATCTGAGTGGCACAGGATGACAGGACCCCTGCTTTTGAGAGCATTGTCCACCTTCTGTCCCTCAAGAATCCCCAAGTTCACTGGCCTTAGAATCCCTCCCCTGGGATCTCATGTCAGGAATCAGACAACATCCTATTGGGGAGTAGTTATAACAGACACTAGCCAGTAGCCATAGCACACCCATTAGTAACAGGGTCTGTGCTGTTCAGGAGTGACCTCTCCCTCTCCCTCTCCCTGGGAGGTGGGGCCTGAATCAGGTGACTTCCCTTTCAATGGCTGGGTGGGAGCCCATGGTGGGGCCATGGTGACAGGTGGGTGTCCTGTCAGATCCCCATCAGCTCAGGTCCTGGAGGGAGGAGCTGGGTCATCCTCTTGGGCCTGACCTCAGGAAGCCCAGTTATGAATGGAGATGGCACTGGAGACACTAGAGCAAAATTGGATGGACCACCTCGGGTCACTGAGCTCTGACCTCTGACCCGGCAGAGCAGCCTTTCTTGCTTGGGGCTGAGGATCAGTCTGAATATTAATGCATTAAATTCTACTTTAGAGTGTTAATTGCTTGAGAATATAGTCAGTATGTTTCATTAGATTAGGCTCTTAGAAAATTTAACATGAAATATAATAAAATGGAAATGATCATAGAAAAGGGCCAGATAGAGACGCACAGGGGAGGTTCCTGAGAGAGCTACAGGCGGGAATTAAGTCCAGAGGTTGCACGTGGTCAGTGGGGACAAGGCTGTCAGGAGGCTGTGCAGAGGGAGACGGAGCAGAGGGGGAACCATCTCTGGTTGCCCTGCTCCACACAGGGACCCCACCAGGCCTCACTCCCTGACACAACATACTCTGAGTCCATCCCCTGTCCCGCTCTCTGAGGTCATTGCTCCTGGTCGATGGGCCTGCCCAGACCTCCTGAGTCCTCGATTATGTCGGAACTGAGGGTCCTCTTGTGCCCTGGTGACTGTGGCACCATCACACTCAACATCTGAAGCCACTATGGGTGGGAGGCCCTACTGGTGTGCAGAGAGCCCACGGCATTGTCACTGTGTGCAGGGAGCTGGAGCAATGACCACCAACGCCTGTCACCTTCCGTGAGATTGACCAGCTGTTTGGTGCTGAGTCTTCTGTTCTGTGTCCCAACCATGACTCTGGACAAGTTCCAGGAGCAAATGTCAAAAGCAGAGGAAGCTGCTGAGTCGACAGGGACCCAGGACTTCACCTCCCCTGCACCTGCTCCTGGACTGGGTGCTCTGATCTCTGTCCCTGAGCGCCCCCTGGTGTCCTCAAACCTCTTGCACCCCGGCCCCCCTCACTCCCTCAGGGAGGCTTGTGTCTGGCTCACGCTGACCTCCCCTCTCTGTGTCCCTCGCACAGTATTACAGAGGAAGGTAGGGCCCCTTGTAGTTGTCCCCGAGACCCCTCCCACCACCTTCGCATTCCTGGATTTTATCTTCTTGCTCTTCTGGGTGGTGTATTCTGGTTCCTCATGTTCCAAATTGCTGATGGGATTCTCAGTGTCCTCTACTGTGCTCTCGATTCCCGTAAATTATTCTTCCTCTCAGTCCTGTGGCCTTCCCTTCTGACTGGTGCTTTATTATGTGACCGATGGTCTCACTAGTTTCCTTAATGGTCTCACTGAGGTCCCGGAGCATCCTTATAACCACTGTTCTGAACTCTCTCCAGGGCTTGCTTGGCTCTATTTCATTTAGTTCCTCTTCTTGAGATTTCTTCTGCTCTTCCCTTTGTGACATGTTTCTTTGCCTCCACATTTTGGCTGCTTCTGGGTGTTTGTTTCTATGTATTAAGTAGAGCTGCTGTGTCTCCTGGAATTGGTGGAGTGCCTCTGTGCAGTAGGTGTCCTGTAGGGCCCAGGGGCCCAGCCTCCCCAGTCCCCTGAGCTGGGCCTTCTAGGTGCTCCCCTGTGTGGGCCGTGTGCACTGTCCTGCTGTAGTTGAGCCTTTGTTGCTTTTGGTGTCTGTGGAAGGAACTGACCCCCAGGCTAACTGGCTATGAGGACCAGCTGCTGTGCCGGGGACACCCCTGTGGAGCAGGATTTACATCAGTGGGGCTTTGGTGTTCACCAAGTGCGCCCCTTGAGTGTCACTCGTGTATGTGGCCGGGCTGTGATCCAGCGTGGTCGAGTCTGAGCACCTGGTGCACTGTCTCTGGGGCCTCCCAGGAGGTGCAAAGTCAGCCTGTGTCAGTTCCTTGCCCAGGGCCACCCAGCATGAGCTACACAGCAGTCCCTGGATGGCTGGTGCTTGTGCTGGGCTTAGAGGTGTCCAGTTGAGGCCAAGGCATGAACCAATGCAGGCTGCTGCTAGTGCCAGGCCTGGGGCCACTTATCAAGGTGCATGGAACACGCTGCTGCTTCTTTGAGAGATTTTAGGAACGTCCTAAGCATGGTGCTCGAGAGGCCACTTGCATAGAAAGGCCTCTGGAAATGGCCTGGAGGAGCCTGCAGGTGGGGAGGGGCAGGTGCTCAGGGAATCACCTGGGTGGGGCCAAAGGAGTGAGTCAGGTGCTGGGCATTCAAACCTGGCTCCTGCCGGCTGACTGTGTGGGGAGGACTCCCCAAAGGAGCCGTGGCCTCTGAGCTCTTCTGCCTGGGAGAAAGCTGCCCGTCCTCCTCTGGCCCCGAATTCAGGCAGTTACTTCCTCCCCGAATGTCCCAGGCTCCTTTCAGGCTGCTGCCCGGCCCTGGGCTCAGAGGGACGGGTCTGAGTGAGTCCCCTGAGGCCCTTTAAGAGGACCTCCCTCCCCTCACTCAGTGACAGTCCCCTTGGTTTTCCCAGCCCGAAGTCGTGGGGACGTCTCTTCCGGACCCTGGAACCCTGGGCGGGGGTCCTGCTGTGGGGCTGGGACCCTGTGGCCCTCTGGGTAACGTCCACGCCGAGCTATCGCTCCCGGTTTTAAACCAAGGCACCGGTTCTGGGCCCGAGGCCTTGTCTGTGACTCAGCCCTGATCTGCCCGCGTCTCCGCCTCCTCCTGGTCTCCTTCCTTCTCAGTCCCCTGGTTGCAGGGCTCTGTGCAGCTAGACCTCAGGAGGTTCTGAGTGACGGTTGCTCTGTTTTAGGTGTAATTTGATGTGGTTTGGGAGGCAGCAGGTACCCCGGTTACCTACGCGCCCACCTCTTGTCTCTGTACCAGGAACCTGAGGGTGCAGTTTGTGGTTCATTCTGGGCAGGAGGTGCGGCCCGGTTCCTGGTTCCCTAGGTGAGCCGTCCCTGCATTCCGGGACCGAGCCCGACTGGACCAGGGAAACCATCCTCCCAATGTGCTGTCACGGTTCCTCGGGCATTGTTGAGGGTTTTTGCATTTATGTTTGGGGACGTCCCATCCGTCCTGGAGACAGTCCTGTTGGAGTGAGGACATTGCAGGATCTTCACCTTCGTTCTCTTTAATGTCGTTTAGGCCAATAACCCTTTAAATTTTCATTAATTCTGATTTTTAGTTTGCTTTTCTTCTATGAATCTAGGTTTTCCACCAAACTTTCATTGTCATGATCACTGTTTCCTGTGACACATTTCGTGATTTGCACCTTTCCTGAAAATCTTGTGGTTCTGGGTCCGTGGACTCACCTGCTCACTCATGGTCTCTACCAGGCCAGTTCTCTCTTTCTCTGCATGTTTAGTAATTTGCAGACTCCAGTGATTCTTGGTCCTGGGAGGGTTTTCATAAAGCCCAACGATTCTCTTTTCACACCTACTCGACCCTGAGACCTCATGAGAGAGGCTTTGCTGCCTTTCTGCCCGATCGCTGGTCAGACTGGATGCAGGTGCTTCTGGAGTCAGAGCTGGCGGCTCCCTTTCCAGGTCTGGGCGAGTCGTTACCGAGGCTCCTCCTGGGGTCTCTGGGCCCCAGGCAAGTCCCGGGAACGGGGTTTGTCAGTCACGGCTCCCGTGTTGGTCCCTCAAGGTGCATTTGTGCAGGGCCACCCAGCACACTCCCTGGCGAGGACAGCGTCCCTGTGGGTCCCCCTTTCATAAGCTTCTCCCCTCCTGGGGCTCCTGGGCCTCTGTGTCCCTCTGCACAGCAGGAGGAGCTCATGTCTGAGGTCCTTGAGCTCCCCCACCTCCCTTATCTGCTGGGGCTCCTCGAACATGACACCCCATCTTTGAACTCAGGTGGACTGAGTGTTTGTGTTCTCTCAGGGGAGGGACAGGGTCCCATGAGGCTGTGACACCCGGTGGGTGACAGTTCCGCCCTATGTACTGACCGTGTCAGGGGAACGTTCATGAAACAGAATTCAGACCTCATGTGTCTGCACCACCCACAGGGCCCTGGGTCTCCTGGGGGAGGAGAGAAGGAAGTGGGCCTCCGAGGCTGCAGGAGGGGGCAGGACCCGCAGAGCCTGGCAGGAAATGCCATCCCCCTTTCCTGTTCCTTGGACCTGGGGGCCCCGCTGAGACCCCAAGTTCTTGTCCAGGAGGCCCCCGGGCTGTGCCTCTGAGCCAGCCTTGCACAGTAACACGTGGCTGTGTCTGCAGGGTCCACGCTGGTCATGGTGAGAACCACCTGGTTCTGGAGGTGTCCTTGGAGATTGTGAGCCTGCCCTTCAGAGACTGGCTGTAATACGTGTCATTGTCCCACCACACGTGTGCCAGCCACGCCAGGGCCTCCCGGGGGCTGCCGGATCCAGCCCACACCCACACCAGTTGTGCTCAGGGAGAACCCAGAGAAGGAGCAGGTCAGCGTGAGGGTCTGGGACGGCTTCCCCAGCCTAGGGCCCGCCTCCTGCAGGGTGGCCTGAGACAGAAGCCTGTGGAGAGAGGACAGGAGGTGAGGCTCCGTCAGGGGGACAGGGGTCTCCCCCCTGAGGCGTCCTGGACGGGTCACTCACAGGGAGGGAGGGTGACCAGCAGGAGCGAGGAGCACAGCGTGTCCACGGTGGGCACTGGAGTCCTGCCGGCCCAGTGCCGTCTTTTCAGCCCCGGAGGGTGGGGCTGGGTGATTTGCATTCACGCCCATGGTCTTGAGCCCTGTGGGGAGGCAGGTCTCTGCAGTCGGGGAGGGAGTCAGTGCTGGGAGGTCAGCGAGCCTGAGCTGTGGGCTGCGTGTGCTCTGCATGGGGACACCCCAAATCAGGACCAGCCTCTCAGGGCACAGCGTCCTCAGATACGCCCTGCGCTGCGGAGGAGCCAAGGCTGGGAGGCCCCATTTTTACAGGCCGTGTGCTCTCCCGGATGCTCATCCAGGGCCCCTCGCCCTTGGGTCCTGGGTGTAGGGCTGGGCGCCGAGGCCTAGAGGGACGGTGGTCCCCCTGCCCCCAGACACCGAGCACTGAGCCTGGGGCAGACAGGACCTGGCCTCGAGGCTCTGTCCCAGCCTCCCTGCGAGTGGCAGAGACCAGGGCCACGGACAGGTCACCTCCTCTCTGTCGGGCAAGTCTGTGCTCTGGAGCGTCTGCCCTGCCTGTCACCCTCACAGGGACAGCCCAGGGACATGGCCCCATCACGGCGCCCAGTCAGGCCGGGGGTGCAGCGAGCTCACGAGGCCCCGGACAGGCTCTGGGCAGCTGGGGGACCCTCGCAGGAGCAGCTGACGGCACTGGAGGCGTTCCCTCCCCTCTGGCCCTGAGCCCTCCTGGTCCAGATGGTCCCCTCACTACACCGGGGACCCTGCAGAAGCCAGAACGTTCTAGAACATCACAGTCCTGTCCGCGCCCCTCCAGGTGGCTGACCTGAGCTCTATGGGGGGCGTCAGCCTTGTGCACCTTGTGGTTAAATAAGATGCTTCTCTCTCTTGCAGTGCTGGGCCCACAGACCTGCTGTGACTCTTGTGTGGTGCACGTGGGTGGATCGGGGTGCGTTTGTGCAGAAGGTGAGGGGTGGCAGGGACGTGAGGCTTTGGCAAGTACAGAGCTCCTGGGGCAGAGGAGACAGGTGCGAATGGGTGGAGCTGCCACCCTGCTGGCAGAGGAGCCACCGGGGACGCCCTTCCCACCCTCCCCCAGCGTGTCCCTGCTGCACCCCCGTGTCCAGGGCTCCACTCATGTTTCCGAGTCTCGGACAGAGTGAGAGGAGCCCCCGTTTGGTCACACACTCAATTTATAACGAAGAAGGCGTAGGGCTCAGCAAATAGCTGTCCTTGAAAGGATGGAATTAAATGTGACCCAGTGAGTTTCACAAGTAAAACTATTCAGTATTTTCCCACCTTGGGGTGATGACTGATACAAAGGAAGGTGTCGCTACCCTGCACCCCAGGCCCCCAAACGCAGACACACAGACGCACAGGCAGGGACAGACACCGCTCACTCGGACGTGCCCGAGCGCCTGCTGTGCACACGGGTGCCGCGGAGTCTCCGACACAGAGCCAGACGGCCCCACAGCCATTCACCGTCCTGCAGAGGGAACCTCACTGCACTATGGGGCGCAGGGACGGCCAGCACGCGGTCACTGCGTGCGCGGGGGGGCTCCACACCTTCCTTCCCCGTCTGGGTCTTCTCATGTAATTTGTTTCCGAGGTGCTCTGGCTGGGCCCCTGCACCAGGCTGAGGGACGTGGGGAGGGGCGACCTTGTCTGGCGCCTGAGCGTCTGTGAAAAGCTCCACTCTCTTCAGCACTGAGACGGGGTCGCCTGTGGGCTCTCACACTGGCCTCTGCTGGGAGAGCCTCAGACGTCCGCTGTCCCCGCTCACGTGTCCGGCGGGTTGGCTGGGACCCTGAGCTGTGAGGAGCTGAGCTGCTCTGTGGAGGCAGCAGAGCCTCCAGTTAGGTTTAGGTGACGGGGGTCAGAAGATGTGATGACTGATTGTCATTAGGGACAAGAGTGTCTGACGAACACTCTCTGCCTGTTTCCCCTGAGAAACTTGGTTCTCTTTACTGCAGACTTCACAGCCGTCTGGGCTCACACAGCCTTCCCCTCACTGTGTCCCTCCCACAGGAATGTCAGGCTGGGTCACTCGCCTTCAGTCTCCTCCACTGCAGGTACCTGGTGCTGATGGAGTTGTCTGTGGAGATGCTGACCTGGCCTTGGAAGGATGGGCTGTATCTTGTGTGCGAGTCACCAGGACAGATCATTCCCATCCACTCCAGGCCCTTCCCAGGTGACCGGCCCACCCAGGTGACCCAGCAGCTGGTGAAGCTGTACCCAGAAGCCCTCAGGGGATCCTCAGAGACTCCCCAGTTCTTCTCCTTTCTGCCCCAGAGGGCACCAGCTGCACCTGGGCGCAGGCACCTGTGTGGGAGAGCACGACTCAGGTCAGGGCTGCCTCCTGCCCTCTCTCCTCTGTGACCCCAACACATGGCCTGTGACTTGCTTGGGAGGACAGCCAGGAGCTTAGGGAGGATGGTGGGACAGCCCATCCTGTACGAGGACAGTGAGGGACACAGCAGGGGACCCAGCTGGGTGGGGAGGGACACTGCACTGTGGAGGGGGACCCAGGATTTAAATGGATGGTGCCCCAACATGGGTTTGCATATTTACCGCCAGGTCCTCCAGGTGACTTTTTTTTTTTTTTAAATATATCCTTATTAATTTCAGAGAGAGGGAAGGAGAGGGAGAGAGAGAGCTAGAAACATCAATGATGAGAGAGTCATTGATCGGCTGCAGCCCGCAACCAGGGCATGTGCCCTGACCGGGAATCGAACCCGGATCGCCTGGATCCTAGGTTGACGCTTAACCACTGAGCTACGCCGGCCAGGCTGGGTGACACATCTGATGGTTCATGACCCAGAAGTTCCAGGGCTCGGGGAGAGGTGCTGGTCTGAGCCTCCCCAGAGGGAAGGCGACACTCTCACCCAGACTGGTCCTGGCAGAAGGAAACCCCATTAGAATCTAGGTGAATTCTGGTTGGGATGGATTCACACCTCCCAGGTGGATGTGGTCTGAAGTGATCGCCTAGACGCCAACCTGTGGAGGGTATTCCTCGGGCTGGGGCCGAGGGGACAGGCAGGACTGATGTGTCTCATAATCGGCTGAGGCTCTCAGTGGGAGGAGTGCTGAAGGAAACCTCCTTTCTCACAGATACTCATGAACAAGAAGGCAGCCTGAGTTCAGGGATGTTCCATGGAGATTTTCTGTAGGAGAGACAGGGGCCAACACTGAATAGAACAAGGACATGTTGGAATCAGGGTCGGGATCAGGGTGGGGTCAGTGGATTGAAAAGTACTAAGGGACCAGCAGGGGTGAGAGGACTGGTCAATCCTCCTGACAGGCTTCTTGCTGAAGACAGGCCAGGGTGATTCCCCATCACCTGGGGTGTTGCTGGGTGGGGACCCAATGAGGCATCCAGGGTGATCATATACTAAGTGCAGGGGTTTGTAGCCAAACCAACCTCCCAGGGTTCTTGCTAATATTGGGCTGTGCAAAGATGGACCTTAATGAGTAGAGGTTGCAGCCTAGTTGGGAAGAGATTCCGAGGGGCCTGACGGAAGCTTGGTCAACGAGGGGCCCTTTCCATCACTTTCAATATTTCCTGCCTGTCTCTTCTGGCCTGAAATGTTTCTCTTGAGAAATGTGCTGAGAGTCCAGTGGGAGCTGTCTTGTAGGGAAGTAACTGCTTTCCTCTTCCCTCTTTTAAAATCCTCCCCGTGTTCTTAACCTTTGCCACTGTAATTCTGCGGTGTCCTGGTGTGAACCTATTTGGGTTCGTCTTCTTGGGACTCTGTGTGCTTCCTGGATTTGTGTGTCTTTCCCCTTCAGCTAGTTAGGAAAGTTCTTGTCATTATTTCATCAACTAGGTTCTCAATCACTTGGTCTCTGTGTTCTCCTGCTGGAATTTCTATGATGTGGATGTTGTTTTATTTAATGATTCCCAAAGTTCCCTTAAACTACCTCATTCTTTTAAAATGTTTATGTTTTTTGCTTCTGCGATTGTACATGTTTTCTACCCTTTCATTCAAATTCCTGAGACAGTCCTCTGCTGCATCCAACCTACTTTTTATTCCTTCCAGTGTTTTCTTTTTTATAAATCCTTACATGAAGTTATTTTCTCCATTGCTTTTCAGAGACAGTGGTAGTGAGAGAGAGAGAGATGGAATCATCCATGTGAAAGAGACACAACAATTAGGTGTCTCCCACAGACAACCTGGACCTGGGATCCAGACTGTAACCAAGGTAGAAGACCTTGACGGGGAATTCAACCCCAGACCCTTCAGTCCATGGGCAGAGGGAAGCCCTACAGCATTTCACAGCTGGGTGCTATGTGGGTGCCTAGTCTCAGCTCTGGTGAGCTGGGCTGTGGCATATTTTTGGGTCACGGTTCCGGACCTCTCAGGGGGAACCTCTGTCCTAATATATCCCTTGGAAATCCCAGCCTGTCTCCCATGGGAGCAGGGCCAACCCCTTTCACCTGTCAGGACTTCCTTCCAGTCCTGAGGTGGCTCCTGCTCCCAGTACTTGGTTGAAAGTCTCCTCTTCAGAGAGTCTGTAGTTGGTAATTTAGGGTGATTGATCCCCATTCTGTGGTCATTCCCACTTGGTTCGGGGAGCATCTGAGAGAAAGATGCACCTACTCCTCCATCACCTTGACCTCGCCCTCTGCATTTTAGTTCCTACAAACAGGATATGTCCCCTGTGTTTCATGTGAGGACTTTGCTGCTAATATAGTAAAACTGTTGAAATGCAGAGCCATCAGTGGTAGTCAGAGAGTCACAGGTATAGAGACTCTTGTAGAGACTGTTCTAAAGAGAGGAAGCTATGAGCCCTCAGAGGAATCAGCCTTAAACACCACCTGCAGATGCTGCTGAAGATGAAACATAGAGTGGTGGTTCCAGTGTGCCCCTGGTGTCCTGAGCTCCTCCTGCAACCCATCCCTACCAGGGTGGAGGCTGCAAGAAAAGTACCCATAAATCTGGACGTGACTTTGGAACTGGGTGAGGGGAGGATGATGGACTTGTTTTGAATCACACAAGAGAAATATGCCTGGTTCTCATGGAAAAAGTGTTACTGGACCTATAGGTTTAGCACCTCTTCCAGTGAAGACCCAGAAGGAAGCACAGGGCAGGATGGAGACAACTTATTTAATCCTAGGAAATCCCTGAAAAATTATGAACTGGAGCTGCTTAGAAATAAAAACGTTAATGATGCTGCAGGATGGGACCTAGTGACATAAGGAATGGTCATTGCTAACTGGTGGGAATGAGATTCCCTGTTATCTACACTCACACCCTCACAGTGTCTCTGTCTACAAGGTGACAACTCCACAGGTCTAAGGGAATAGCACTTGGGTATCTTTGGGGTCATTACTCACATGGTCTCTTTATGGGTCACCCAGGAGCATAATTCATTGGGGTCCCACTTATGAATCTCTCAACTCAAAGAGGGAAGAAAGGACACCCCTCCCAGGAGGACGTAAGGTCATTTTGTTTCTGTAGGACAGGTCATAATATTACTGGACCAGAGCCCGTGTCTCCGTCCAACACGGTCCTCATCATCATCACCGTCATAAGCAACATCACCATCACCATCATCACCATCATCATCATCATCATCATTTACTTATTTATTAGCATTTTTCTCATTTTGTGTAGTCTTTGTTTTGTACACACATATTAAGCCATTATATTTTTTTCTGCTTCTTTCTTCTAATTGTTCAGTGAAATGTGGAGCCAGACTCTCTCCTCTGTCCTGTGACTCCTGACATCTGTTGGCTATTCCTGCCTCTTCCCCGTTTGCACCACTCAGGAATCTGATAAGAAAAGTGGGGTCTCCTCTGTAGAAGTCCTGGGGAGATTGAAACCACACCAGCCCCTGGGAGCAGAATTCCTCCCTCCCCACCACCTCGCCAAGATCAAAGCCCTAAGCCAGTCCCCTCTCTTGGCTCCATGAGAGCCTGTCTGACTTGCTGAAGAGCCTTCCCTGTGCTTCCCAGAGTTTTCAACTCTGTACGTGATAAACATCCTGTGCCTTAGTTGTGGCTTTTGCCTCAGCCTGGATATTTGCACCGTGTCGTCCGGGGTCCTTCTCCCTCTGTCTGGTGTCACATACACTTGGTGCTGTGAGCATGACGACAGGTCAATGATTGTCACCACCTGGGTCTTTCTTCTCTAGCTTTCTGTTCACACCCCTCAGGTGCCCGCTGTCCTGAACCCATGTGTCCTGCTGCTGGATAGTTGGGACAGTGAGCTGTGTGGGCCTGAGCTGCTCTGTGGAGTCAGCAGAGCCTCCTGTTAGATTTAGGTGATGGTGGTCAGAAGATTTCACGATTAATTGTCATTTGGGGAAAAGAGTGCATGCAAAAGACATTCTGCCTGTTGTCCATGTGAGAAAGTGGTCTCTGTTTACAACACACATTTCTAAATGACAGACCTCAGAGGAAAGCGCAGAATCAGGAATCCACAGAGGTTCCTGAGGGAAACTGTGGCCTGAAGAGGAAACCAACCAGGAACAGCCCAAACCGCCCACTGCACCTGCTCCTGGGAGGGTCCTTGTGCTCAGGGCCCCTGGCACCTTGGTGGCCGCAGCCCCTCCTGCAGGGAGGTTTGTGTCTGGCTCACACTGACCTCCCCTCACTGTGTGTTGTACAGAAATACACGGCCGTGTCCTCGGTGCTCAGTTGGCTCAGCTCCATGTAGGCCGTGCTGGTCGATGTGTCTCTGGTCATGGAGACTCTGCCTTGGAACTTCTGGGCGTACTTTGTAGCTCCACTGTTAGGGTTAACCTCCCCCATCCACTCCAGCCCCTGTCCTGGGGCCTGTCGCACCCAGTGCATATAGTAGCTGGTGAAGGTGTACCCAGAAGCCTTGCAGGAGACCTTCACTGAGGCCCCAGGCTTCCTCACCTCAGCCCCAGGCTGTACCAGCTGCACCTGGGAGTGGACACCTGCGGGGAGGACACAGGAGTGAGAGGAAATCCCCCTTGACTGTCCCTGGTCCCCCCTCCACCTAGGGCCTGGGGGCCCTTACCTGTAGCCACGGCCACCAGGAGCAGGGTTGTCCAGGTCCAGTCCATGGTGCGGGGCTGTGCTGGGCTCTGCTGGAGGGGAGGGTGAGCTGTGGGGATGTGCTCAGGGCACAGACTCGTCCACATAAACCCAGTCTCCCTCCTCTCATTTGCATATTCACGAGGCAGAGCATGTCATAGCTGGACCCCACCTGAGAGAAGATGAAGACACGGGGACCACCTGGGCCAGCTCTGGGCTTTACACCTGGATGTCTTATTCCTGGATCAGTTTGTCTCCAAAATGCTGCCCCTAGTGAGTCACTAAGCCCCTCCCTGTGCCAGTCCCTACAATTCGGATGAGCAGAAGCCACAGGTCCACGAGCTTTGTGGGTGGTTCTTAGGGCTCATCAGTGGACAGACCTGCTCCTGGGAAACACGATATTTACAGGCAAATCATCAGTCCCTGCCCATCTCTCAGGCTCTATTGATATTTCCCAGGAAGACCAGGCCCTCGGAGGAAACCCCTGCCCAGCTGCCCTGCACCTGCTCCTGGGGCAGCAGCCCCGGGCTCCTGGGTCCTGAGCGCCCCCTGCTGCCCAGCCCATGCTCTGAGGGGGGTCCTGCTGGGCTCCCAGGGCACTGACCTCTCAGCATCTCTAGTCCAGGAGTGAAGGCTGCGCCCGACTCAGAATGTTCCCTCGGGGACCCCACATGCTTTTGACATCTCTGGACAGAGGGACCTGGCCCCCCGGATCCCAATGGCTCTGCCTGGAGAACCCAAGACAGGGCTTTATGGAGCCAACAGGGACCCCTCCCTGGACCTGCCCGATGCACGGACACAGCCGACTCTCCTCTGAGTCCAGAAGCTGTCGGGGGCTCTGGGGCCTCTTATGTCCTCAGGTTCCTCTGGCTGAAGGACCCATCTAAATATCCCCGTGTATGGCTCAAGTTTCACTGCTACAATTCTATTATTCAATAAATTAGAAAGACACACTCTGTGGAGGATTTTCATCATAATGACCCTAAATGTCCCTTCTCCCCTGTACCCAGCACATGGGCGGGGCCCCCACACTGACCCTGACCTAGTGTGTGACCAGCTTCCACAAACAGAGGAAAGCGAACACCCTGGACGTGAAGACTGGAGCGAGCCCGCCCTGTGGTTTCCTGTTCTCCCAGCAGCTGGACCTGCAGACGCCACAGCGAGAAGGGTCCTGTCTGGTCCTGGGAGGTCAGACCCAGGGGCCCATGTCCAGTCCCTGCAGACACACTGACCCGCCATGTGGGGAGGGTCACACAGGTCTACACCCTCTGGTGCCCATTGTGAGAGCACAGCCCTGAGCCCTGAGGGCAGGACCATGGAGGACACTGGACAGGGGTCTTCTCAAGAGGAAAACAGGTGGCTATGCAGGAACAGGGCCCTGAGAGTGGGCCTCGGTCATCACTGTCCCTGTGGAGCAGCATCAGGGTTGTCTCCACAGTGTCTCCTGATGTTCTGACTGCCTCCCTTTTGTCCTGATCACTCCCTGATTGTCCCTGGTGTCCCCCTGTTGTCTTGAGGGGACCCTGAAGGTATCGATGTCCTCTGGTGAATCCCGAGTGCCCCACGGATTTTGTGAGAAGCACCTGAATGACCTCAGCACCCCCTGATGTCCTGGGGCCCCTGGAAAACCCCACCCCAGACACAGAAATGGACAAAGCTGTCAGCAGGCTCATGAGTCCACCCGAATCCTCAGGAGTCCACGTCGGAAACCCAAGAGGAAACCTCCTCACTCCTGGTAGGACGGCTACTACGTGAGAAACAAACCAGAGAAAGCAGGTCCCGTGCTGGGGAGCGAGGGGAGGAAGGAGGCCTTGCACCCTCCTGGTGGGAAGGTGACGTCCTTCAGCTGCATGGGAAACGGCACGTTGGTCCCTCCAGAAATGGAAGGAGAAGCCTGTTCGACTGAGCAACCAGCCCTGGTGTCCCTGCAAGTGACCAAGACGGAGTGTGAAGAGGTGCTGCCCTGCCCACTCACTGGGCAGGAATCAGTCGCCCAGACGGGGAGCCACCCAACGTCCATCACGGATGAAGGGACAACCGGTGTCCTAACGCAGGACAGGATATCACTCAGCCTCCAAACGGAGAAATCCTGCCACAAGCCCAGCGTGGGTGACACTGGGGCCAGTGAGCTCTGTGAAATGAAGACTCAGGTAAAGCCAAGTGTTGTACGATCCCAGGTAGGCTGTGAACTAAATTAGGTTTCCTTCCAGCAGAGTGTGGAGGAGCCCGGGGCCTGGGTGTGGTGAAGGCCGGTGCCAGGCACGTGGAAGAGCGGAGGGTGGGCTGCCCTGGGGTCCTGGGCGCCTACGGGAGCAAAGTCGGAGGTAGCTGGAGGAGGCAGCTGCTGGCAGGACAGACACCAGACCCTGACCACGGACACGAAATTCACAGGGGCCTGGGTGTGTTTGCCTCCGAGTGTGGAGCCGTCCATCCCTCAGGGCCCTGTGGACAGCAGGGAACCTTGGTGCACAGGGTGGAGCTTTGCCCTGGGAAGGGGGAGACAGAAGCCCCCCAAACCAGAGCAGCCCCCTGGGTCGTCTCTGAGACCCGCTCCCTTCACTCTGAGCCATCACTGGGCCCACGGTGCTCACGTGGGCAGCACCGAGCCTTATTTCTCATGGCCGAGTAAGGTTCCAGGGGTGGGTGTCCCCTGTTTTCATTTGCTTCAGTTTGTGAACATGTATTTTTTTTAAATATATTTTTTCTTGATTTCAAAGAGAGGGAGGGAAAGGCAGAGAAAGAGGAACATCAATGATCAGAGAGTCATTGATCCGACTTGGAATCGAGGCTGCAACCCGGGCATGTGCCCCGACCGGAAATCGAACTGTGATCTCCAGGATCCTAGGTGGATGCTCAACCTCTCAGCCACGCCCAGCAGGGAAACATGTCATTTTAAATCCGTATGTAAAACATATTTAACCACAACATTCATGTTACATATCATAGTAGAATCATGTTTGATAACAACTCATAACATATTATATCACAGAGCACAGCTGGTAATGTCCTCACTGCATTTGCATGGAGAAAATGTGTTCTGTAGAGTAAGAGCAGTGCAGAAATTGATGCTAGTTTTCAAATGCAGTTTAGTCTGAATTATTGATGACATTTTACTTTCTTCATTTGTAAACTGAGAAGGACTTTGGGGTGTTTGTAGCTACTAACACTAAGATGTGAGTAATATTTTGATATATTTTTGTGTGAGAAGAATTCATTGTTCTGGAGGAAACACTGCTGGTGGGACGGCTGAGGGGCATGTGAAGAACACGTGTAATTTCTAAGAAGCTGCGACTCGGGATGTGAGCAGAGAGAACAGGACCTGCAGGGGCTGGAGCGTGAGGGTCGCCGTCACGGCGGATGTGTCCCCTGAAACAGCAAGGTCACCTGCTCGCCTGTCGTCTGCAGGGAGAACAAGAGGAATCAGAGCCCCAGGGGAAGAGCAGGACCCGGCCTGGGTGCAGCTGAGGGACCTGAGGGGAAATCCCTGCTCCCTACAGGCAGCCCCTCCGCCCTCCCTCTGGCCCTGCTCCTGGGCTGTTCTCTGGTCAGTGTGTCCTGAGGGCCCTGGTGGCCACAGCCCCTCCTGCAGGGAGGTTGGTGTGTGGCTCACACTGACGTCCCCTCACTGTGTCTCTTGCACAGAAATACTCGGCCGAGTCCTCAGATTTCAGGCTGTTCATCTGCAGATACAGCGTGTTCTTGGCGTTGTCTCTGGAGATGGTGAATCGGCCCTTCACAGACTCTGCATAGGATGTGTTATTTCCATGAGGATTAATCATTCAGACCCACTCCAGCCCCTTCCCTGGAGCCTGGCGGACCCAGCTCATATAGTAGCTACTGAAGGTGAATCCAGAGGCTGCACAGGAGAGTCTCAGAGAACCCCCAGGCTTCACCACGGCTCCCCCAGACTCCACCAGCTGCACCTCACCCTGGACACCTGCAAACACAAAAACGTCCTGGTCAAGAAACCATCACACGTCCACAGCTTTTCTCACTCATGTCCACTCACACACTCAGTGTCTCTTTTTCTCCATAAATTACCTCTTAAAATAGCAACAAGGAAAACCCAACTGTGCTCAAGCACCATGGTTACTGGTCCGTGTTCAGTCCTGACCAGTGAATGAGAACAGTTGGGGATCCCGGGGCTGGGCTCCTGTCCCAGAGCTGCAGGCCCGGGGCTGGGCTGGTTTTTATGGCCACAGGGGCGCTATTTGCATGGCTTCCTACTATATAGAGACTCAGGGTTTAACCTACAGAGAAGGCAGTGCCTCTTTGGGGGTGAGAGTGTCCTGTGGCCTTGGGATGGCCATGAAAGATTTAATTATCTAAATACAGAATCATAAGGTTTCATTCAACCCAACAGACTGTACCTGGTCCCAGTGAGTCCAGGATCTGGCCTGTGCTCCTCCACACTCACCACGACTGCTCCCATAAGCCAATTCCAAGGCAGAACGGGACCTGTCCAGTGAGGGTGCAATACCCCAAGTATTTAACAAGAGCATGAATGAAAGTCTGTCTTCTGGTGTCATCCAGACTTCAGCGATGTTGACAAGCACCTTCCTGGGAAAGAGACCTGAGGCTGCAGGTCTTGTAAGAGGGGCCTCCATGTACGTGGTGTGTTGGTGCCCTTGGCACTCAGTATCTCTGGCTCCCTGACCTTCAAGGAGACCAACAAGCCTGAGTGTTGAGAAGATGCTTTTCTATCCTGAGGACCCAGAGACACTGAAAAGTTAGAGAGATTCATGGAGCTGATCGCGGGCTCTGAGTTTCCAACAATCAGAAAGACATTTATAGGGGTTCTCTCCAGACACTAATGGAAAACATTAAAGAAAGTAATGAAATAAATAATTTGTGAAAAAAATATAAACCAGGACACCTATGAACAGTGTGGCTGTGTGAATTTAAGGTGAATTATTCATCAATGAGATGGAGACCTTGGCAGTTAATATTCAGTCAATGCCATGGTGATTGGAGTGAAATTGATCCCATGGCCTGTATTTTGGCAAGTTCAGTTATTACCATTTAGAGTGTTTATTGTAAAAAGGGGACAGCTCTACATTTCCATAGCATTTGGATAATTGTTTTGTACCATCTACATGCAAGAAAAGCATATTAAAGTATATTTTCAGAGTATGGACATAAAAACTGAACACTGACATGACAGTAACCCCCTTCCTCATGTTGGACATGAGCTCAGTGGATCTTGAGCACCCAGGGGTCCTGAGAGCACGTTTTCTTCCCAGTCTCACAGAGGTTTAGAGTCCCCCCCTCCTTATTCAGGTGCCTGTCGGGTCCCTTCCAGCAGCAGCACTATGGACCCTGCTGTTCACAGGACGTCCCCCCTGAGTTATTTCCATCCACTGGCCCCTCCCGCTGCTCCTAGGCCGTCAATCCCCAGGGGTCTCTGGTGCATCCCAGGTGAGCCCTGTGTCTCTCCTGTGGCTACGACCCTATTGCAAGAGCCTTTGACAGAATCTCCTTTCCAATTTAGCAACTGTCAGAAGAGCTTTTCTGTAGTAACAGAGAGAACACAGTGAAAGAAGCTTCAGACTCAATAATCCACAGGCAGCAGACAGGCTGAGGGACGTGCTCTGCTCCAACCCCTGCATCTTCAGGAGGGGGGATCCGAGAGCAGGGCCCAGGCCCGGGGTTGGGGTCTGAGCCTCAGAAGGCTGATCCCAGGCCCTGTGCGGAGTGGATTTTGCTCAGAGGGATGTCTTGGCCTTGAACTGAGTCCCCTGCATGGTTCTGTGGTTATTTTCTTCTCACTGTGCACATGTGATGAGTATTGTGCTCTGAGACCTAGAATCCTTTTCTGCCCGTTGTTGGGAGGTAGCTCTTGGTCTCCCCGCATGTTTTCAGGGCTGTGTTGTGGGAGGCTGTGTGGGCAGGAAGGGGCTCCCAGGGTTAGTGGTTTGGAGACCAGAGCTGGGCCGGAGCTTATCTGCTTCCTGAAGGCTGGGTGGCCAGGCCCTCTCGGCCACCGATGGAGAACAGGTGGTCTGGGGCTCCACTGCCCCACAGGTGACCAGCACTCCCCCGCTGGGACCTGGCCCCTGGGCACCTTTGGCCAGGAAGGGAGCCCGGTGAGTGCGGCCCTGAGCCCCCGCCTGGGGCTCTGGACTGTCTAGGGACAGGGGATTCACAGGAGACACACTTGTGAAGGGGTGTGCACTGGCTGCTGGGGTCCAGCTGTGGGCTGGGGCACTTGCTGCCCGGTGTGGACCTGGGAGGGGCTGTGTCATGGGGGCTCCATGGAGGACTCCACCTGGGTGGCTGTCCCCCACGAGGGGAGGGCCGTGGGCTCTGCTGACCGCTGAGTGTCAGCTGTGTGCTGGCCGCCTGGCCTGGCTTTCTGAAAGAGCTGAGACCCCGTGAGCCCTCTGTGAGCTCCTGCCCAGCCAGCCCTGGCGAAAGGCCTCGCTTAGGAGGTCTGTGGTCTGGGTGGACGTTTGGGGCCGGCAGTGCTCTGGGCTTCCTGGGTGTTGATCCCGAGCCTGGGGTGTCTGTGCTCCTGCTGCTGGCTCTGGATGACATAAGTGGGGTCTCAGGCCTGCTGGCCCCTGGCCCGGGGCACTGGTGGCAGGACTGGGATGCTCACCTCAGAGGTCAGCTCTGGCCAGGGCCCCCGGAGCTGCCTCAGGAGGGTGAGGACAGGACGCAGCCCTCCACTGACCAGCCCAGCTCCCCCCCTCAGCGTGGAGTGGGACATCGAGGGGCATCCCAGGCTGTGGGGTTGCCCATGGAGCCTGTGACTGCCTGGCCAGCAGCCGGGCTCCATCTCTGACCTCCGGCCGGGCGCTGGCTCCCCGAAGGCCCTGGGCAGTTCGAGTTACAGCCTGTCTCACAGTGGTAGTTCCCACTATACCCACTGTGACTCAGGGCTGCTCAGAATCCCCTCGTTGGGTCCTGGCCTGGGGGCCTCTGAGGTGGGGACTGGGCTTCCGGGAGCAGTTTCCTGTTGGGCAGGGCTGGACCAGCAGGGGTGGGCTCTGGGTGGCCACGGGCAGGTTTTATGAGTGGCCTGTGGCACTGTGAGCCCCAGCCGCTGCTATATCCCACACTGTCTGAGGCTCGCACAAATTCTGCCAGGACCCGGGGTGGTGTGGACATTGCGCCTGGCTGTGTAGGGGCCCCGCCTAGGCCGCGGAGGCCCCTGTCTGGCCCGGGACCCCCCCTTAGGCTGTGGAGTCCCCTGGGGATGGAGGGTGAGAGCGTGGGGCATCTCCTGGCTGGAAGGGGGCGCTGCCCTCAGGCCCCGAGGGCAGGCTTAGCTGTTCGGCCACTTCCCGGGGAGGGTTTCTGGCCGAGTGAGTCTCACTGTGGTACCAGCTGCTACTGTACCACGGTGACACAGGCAGGACCAGAAACCTCCTGGCCTGTTGGGGGCTCAGCACACCTCCGTGGTCTTTGGCCTTGTAGGCGGGGCAGGCTCCGTCCTTGCTGGACGCGTCTCCTGAGCTCTGGAGGCCCCGAGTCCCAGTACGTTTGGGTTTTTCGGGCATTTTCAGCCTGGTCCCGTGCCGGAAGGAGCCCCGTGGTGCATGGACCCTGTGGCAAAGGTGCCCTGGATTGGAGTGGCAGCCTGAGCCCAGGCCTGGTGTTCGGGCATCACTGGGGTGCTGTGGCAGGGGACCCCTGAGGGCTGGGGAGCAGAGGCTCACACGGGAGCTTTTGGGTCCGGCCTGAGCCACTGGAGGTATTCGCACCGAGAGGGACCCATGCAGAGTCTCCCCTGTGCCGGGCAGGGTGGGGTGGGGGCGGGCCATCTGCTGAGCGCCCCTCCTCCTGCAGCTGCCCAGCCCCTTCCCTGCACCCAGGCACACTGTCTACCCTGGCCCTGCCATGCTGCCTGGAGCTGCCAGGGGAGCGGGTGGGGTCCTGGAGCTTGTGGGGGATCAGCTCAGCTCCAGATCCTCTGCACACCCCCTCCCCACGGAGGGGGTCCTGGTACATCCCTGTCCCTGTCCAGTGGAAAATGGAGGGGCTGGGGGGGGGCGAGGGGGCGAGGACTGAGACCCTGGGAAGGGGCACTGTGGTTGGGCTCTTAGTCCGTGTATCCAGGCCTGAGGCTGGGTGCCAGGAGGGACTCCCCTGTGGCCGGAGCTCCGTCCTGTCCCGTGGCCTCTGGATGGGGCATGGGCTTCAAGGGCCAGGAGCCTCTGGGGCTGGGCCTGAGCAGCTAGGCATGGGGAGCGGGGCCAGCTCTGGGCAGGAGGGGTGGACACCTCAGGTTTGCTGGAGGCCTGGTCAGTGCTGCCCAGGGCTCATACACTGGACACCAGCGAGGTGGGGAATGACCTCCCCACCTGCAGCTTCCCTGTGCCTGCTCTCAAGCCAACTGTGAGGTCACCAGCCTTTATGACAGTTGGGAGGACCGCAGGAGTGGCTGTGACCTGTCCCGAGCTGGGGCACTGTGGCCAGGTGGGGGCAGTGAGTTCTGAGCTCAGTGACAGAGTGCCGGGCAATATGGCTTGTCCCAGGACCCGGGTAGAGGCCTATGGTCACAGCTGCCCACCTGGTTCTGGCTGGGGTCACGGCCCCGCCTGCCGTCCTAAAGGGATAAGCCAAAGCAGGTGCTGCCTCAGGAAGCTGAGCTGCAGACAAGGCTGAGGGCTGGGGCGCAACTGAGGGGCCTCTGGGTGCCCCGGGGTCCTGAGCTGCACCTGCAGATTCACCTTTGGGAGTGGTCCCTGTGGCTGGTGCAGGCAGGGTGCAGGGCAGGCACAGGGCCCTGGGCGACCTGGGCTGGGGGACGGTGCTGAGTGGGTCCCAGTTGTTGCTATGGGTGGCGTCACGGTGGTAGCTGTAGGCACCTAGACCACGGTCTGACGCCCTGTGACAATAACTGGGGCCTGGAGGCGGGGCCTCGTGCACCAGGGTCCGCCAGGGCTGCCGAGGAGGCTGGGAGCTGCCCTGGGACCCGCCAGGCCGCCAGGCGCTGGGGGGCCTGCGGCCCCTGGGGTGGGCTGGGCGGGGAGAGGAGGTGCTCAGGACGCCTGGGTCGGTTCAAGGTGAATGCCCTGTGCGTAGACCCAGGGGGAGCTGAGAGGACTAAACATAGGGATTTGGGGTCTGCGGCACTAGCAGGGCTTGAGCCACTGCCCAGGGTGGGGACAGGGTGGAGCTGCCCGACCTGGCCTGTGAGAACTGCCTGTGGGGGCCTGGGCTGAGCTCGGGGCTCAAGTGGGGATCGCGTGTGTCTCTGATGTCCAGGGTCCGCGGGTCTGCGGGCCATTGGATGGGGCGGGCAGCCCCTCAGGGACCCTCTGCGAGTTACACAGGGGTCTGGGCCACCCCGAGGGCTCACCTGGGCCCATATCTGCCTTGGGGGGGGCATTGAGTGGCAGGCCTTGGTCGGGATCAGGGGACAGGGGTGGGACAGTGGCTGGGAGGAGGGAGGCTTAGGGCTGGGCCGTAAGATCTCAGCCCCCAGACAGGCTCTGGCTGGAAGAACTGTCCCCACAGCCACTGTCCTGAGGGCCGCTGGCTGGGCCTTTGAGGTGGGTGCTGGGGTCTGACCCAGGATGACAAACCCTTGGTCACAACCCTACTGTCTGGAGCCGCCCTCCCGGGGAGGTCCACTCGTGGGGCGGCCCCTGAGACGGAAGCCGGGATGTGGACGGGGTCTGCGTGCTGCGGGTGGGTGGCAGCCGAGATGTGCAGCCAGAGCAGGGGTGGCCCTGCTGAGGACATTGGGAGGCCTGGACGCTGTCCCCCCCAGGAACCTGGCAGCCCGGTTCAGACCAACCTGGCTCGGCCTGACCGGGCGCAGTGGGTGCCCATGCTGCTGAGGAGGGGTGGGCCAGCTCCTTGGAGGGGCTCTCCTTGGAAGCCAGTCCCTGTGGTTGGATTTCTACTTGGTGCGTGAGACACACCCCTGCCAAAGACCTGCACAGCCTGGTCCCGGGGGAGAGGCCCTTGGAAGCCCCTCAGGGCGCGCCAGGGACCGACCCACCAGCTTCGGGACTGGCTGTGGGCTGGGAAGTGCCCCCACCCCGGGAACCCCGCCCCGCCCCAGCTTATCAGTGAGCCACGGCTCCGTCCAGTACACTCCCAGCCTCAGCTTCCCTGAGGGAGTCCGGGGTCCTTCTCTTGGGAGCTTGACCTCGGACGCCTGCCCAGTGCCACCCTGGCCTTGCTGACTCCTGCTGGTGTTGAGCCCCAGGGCTCTTTCTATCATTTTGTGGGCATGTGCCTGTGGGGTCAGGGAGGCCCCCCGGCTGCAGGTGGGTGCCTGGCTCAGGGGCTGAGCTGGCTGAAAGCGGCCCCAGAGGAGTAAGCTCAGGGCCACCACCTTGGGAGCACCCCTCGTGGCCCGGGCCTGGCAGTGTGGCTGGGTTTTTGGTGCCAGGTCTGTCACTGTGGTAACCGTAGTTATAGTAGCACAGTGGGAGGGCCCTTGGCAAAAAGCTCCTGGGTGTGGGGGGGGCCCTGCCCTGCCTGAGGTCCTGGCCCAGTGTCGGGGGCCGGTCTGCAAGAGGCACAGGGGTTTCACAGTCCCCTGGAGTTGGCAGGACAGGCCCTGGCTTGGGGAGCTGTGGGGGCCACGCCTTCACTGTGCTGCCCGCCTGTGGGTTTGCGTTTGGGGATGCACGGCTGTGGTGCCACCATGCCCATGCTGACATGCCCCGTTCAAGGTCCAGGGGCGGTGTCACTCGGCCGAGGGTGGGGCCAGGCTTGGGCTCTGGTGGGGTTTTTGATGGGCCCTGTGACACCGTGACTGTAGCATCCACTAGCATCACAGTATTCATAACACAGTGACACAGACCCGTCCCTAATCCCACCCAGGGCCGGGGATGACCTGTGGACCGAGCCAGGGCCCCAGGGAGGCTGTGGGTGGGTTCAGGGCTGGGGCCACTCGGCTGGTGGACGGGACCAGGCCCGGCTCCGTCATGAGGCTCCTGGGCAAGGCGCGACCACCTCAGCCTGCTGTCGGTGCCCAGTTTGGAACCCAGCTCCATTGTGGCGGCCTTCTGGGTTGCTCTCAGTCTTTGTAGGGGTCACCATGGGGACTTTGGTCCTCCTGGGGCCAGCGGGTGACCCTTACTTGGGAATTGGCTCCTGCTGCTGCCGGCCTGGGGACTCCAGGTCCAAAATGTGCTTGCTGTCCCGTGGGAGATCTGAAAGGATGGCACAGCCTTGCCTGCCTGACGCAGCTTCAGTCCTATCTGCCCCAGGAGGTCCTGGAACAGGTGCGGGGCGGCCCCGGTGCAGGGAGGCCCAGGTGCGGGGAGGCCCAGGTGCGGGGAGGCCCAGGTGCGGGGAGGCCCAGGTGCAGGGCGGCCGTGTGCTTCTCCTCCGGGACACCTACCCTCCTGCTCCTCCAAGGGGGGCCTTGGGCCGTGGCGGCACTGGCACTGCCCGCCCGAGGACACGCCCTCCTGAGCCCTCCGGGCATGGAGTCTGTGTGATTCTGGGTGACTGGTTGTCATCAGGCCTCAAAGCTCTGGCCTGTTGAGTGGGGTCTCCCTCTGCAGAATGGACGCCTGTCTGTGTGTAGTCCCACCTGAGCGCCTCACCAGCGCCCTCCTGCCTGGGGGGCTGCCCGGGCCTGGTGCTGGGGATCGTTGTTCTCAAGTCCCCCATGAGGTCCTGGAGCCGAGGGCCAGCCCTTTGTCTGGACCCTGTCCCCGGTCCCTGCGGGTCTTTGGGCCTCCACACCTCTGCCCCTGGATGGCGGGTCCCCTGAGTGCCTCCGTCCCCTGATGCTCTGTGGCCCGGCCCCGGGGAGCATGATGGTACCGTCCCTCTTTGGTCTCGGGGTGGGCCTGTCCTGGGACCCTGCCCATGTCCCCCACGGAGGTTGGGGGGGGGCAGGAACCCCAGGCCCAGGACCTGGTGCGGTTCCCAGCACCGTCTGGCGGTAAGTTTTAAAATTACATTTACATCAGTTAAAGAACAATCTCGTTACATTCGCAGCCTCTGCCCTCAGTAAATGTTTGAGGTGACACGAGCAGCGAGGGGCGGTGTCCGGGTGCCCCCTCCTGGGCGCCCCGGTGGTGGCAGTACGGCCATGGTCCCGTCCTGTCTGTGTGCTGGGCTTGAGGGGACCCGCTTGCTGTCACAACCAGATGTCAGCGCCACAGGGGCCCTGCTGCTGGGACCCCGGAGGGCCTCGCCGGGTGGGACACTGGGGCACAAGGCCCAGGGAGGGAGGAGGGGCCTGCGGGGACTCTGGCGGCTCCTGAGGGAATCGGAGGCAACCCCTGGGGTTTCTCACAGGCTCAGGCAGCCCCAGGGATGTCAGCTCTGCTTAGAACCAAGACCCCAACCCCGCTTCCAGGGCTTCCCTGCCCAAGGGAATGGGGGAACAGGCCTAAGCCTGAGAGTGGGTGTCTGGCCCCAAGAGGAAGGGACCAGGCCTGAGGGGCAGGGCTGCCCTCTCAGAGGCCCCAGGGGTCTGGTCCTGTCCGGCTCCAGCTCCTAGAGCTGCATCCACATGTCTTGGCTCAGGCCCTTCTTTGTTTTCAGAGTGGCTGGAGCCCCTCTCTGCTTCCCTCTGCTCCCTCCTCCCCTGGTCTTGCTGTGTCACATCCCCCTCTGCCTCCACCTCCTCTAGGGAAAGTTGGGACGACGGTCCGCCGGGATGACCCAGGGTAAGAAACAAACGACGCCTGGCTGGTGTGGCTCAGTGGTTGAACATGCACCTATGTCCCAGGAGATCATGGCTTGATTCCCGGTCAGGGCACATACCCAGGTTTAGGGCTCGACCCCCAGTAGGGGGTGTGCAGGAGGCGGCTGATGGGTGACACTCTCTCATCACTGATGTTTCTCTCTCTCTCCCTCTCTCTAAAATCAATTAAAAAACCCCCAACCAAACAAAAAAGAAAAATGCCCAGTGTTGGGGACGATGCAGGACCGTTAGAACTTTCATGCACTTTGGATGTGAGAGTAAATTTGACGTGAACATTAGACAGTTGGCTTGGTAATATTCCCTGATGCTGGAAAGAGCTGGACTCTGCGGTGCACAAGTACCCCGCCTGGAAATGAGGCCGAAACATGAGGTTGTCCTCTAGCAGGTCAAACAGTTAAGTGCCCCTGCTTTTAACGCAGGCAACTGACAAGAGTAGTTACATACAGTCACTATCAGCCACGAAAAAGTTTGCTCCTAGAAACATTGTATGTATCAGCCCAAAATAAACATGTCAATTATGACACATGTGTTCCCCCAATAGAGGCCACATGTGACACACATCACTTACGACTTGTGTGCTGGATGCGACAGGTACATGACACAAAACATGCATGTTGCTTACGACACACGTCGCCAATGACATGCACATCACATGACACTTTTTTGCTTATTACACATACCTTTGGAGGCTCATCTTGGTGTGTCATTTGGAAACTGGCACATTGGTTCTCTGCCATTCATTCTCCTCGGGACAAGCCGTTTCCCTGAATGAAGAAATCCTGTGACTAGTGCTATATGGCATCAGACCAGGACGCGGAACAGGCCTGCACACCCTAGGGTGATGCGTCTCGTGGCGAGCTGCTGGCAACCCGTCATCTCCTTTCTGAGCTCAGTTCTCCTGGAGTCTCCCGACCACAGCGTGAAGCTGGGGGGATGGAGACAGAAGCAAGAGTCCGAGTTCTCCACAGGTCTCTGGGTGACCCTGAGCCCCACGGGGACCACTGAGAGTGGGTGACTAAGAAGAGATCTCCACTTTCTTCCCAAAACAAATTCCTGGTGAGAGTACTCCCTCCGGCTCCGCTATACCTCCTCCCCGGCCGGGCGTGGCTTGGTCTTCCTCTCAGGCTTGAGCGAGGCTCGGGACACCCAGCCAGAGGGAACTGCGAGAGCCCCGGCCTTGGCTCCCCCTCCCAGGGCCCAGCACAAGGCTGGGATCGGAGGGAACGCAGCAGCGGCTGTGGGGTGAGGCAATGACAGGGAATGGAGGCAGTGGACGGGGGGGTGGACCTGACGCACTGCAGGCGCCCGCAAGCTGGGGGACGCCGCAGGGTCTGCCTGTTACCCAGGCACTGGGCTCCTGCCGGTGCCCATCACGGCAGAGTTAGAACACCCTGCTCTTTCACCCCGGGATCCAGGCAACGGCGTGTCCATGGCAGAGGGATAAACGGAGCTCCTGCAGATTCAGTGTTTTATTTTTTATTATGAAGAGGAAACAAACTTGGAAAGAAGCCCCGTCTTTCCCCTCTCATGGCACCTACCTCTGGGGTTGGATTCTTTTTAGTGGGTCCCTAATCCCCCCAGTTGTTCTGAGTGTCCCTGGGGGTCTTGAGTGTCCCTGGAGGTCCTGAGCGCCCCCTGGTGTCCTGGGGGTCCCCTGAAGCCCAGCCTCCTGCCTCCTGCAGGGAGGTTTTTGTCTGGCTCACACTGACCTCCCCTCACTGTGTCTCTCGCACAGAAATACACGGCCGAGTCCTCAGATTTCAGGCTGTTCATTTGCAGATACAGCGTGTTCTTGGCGTTGTCTCTGGAGATGGTGAATCGGCCCTTGACAGAGTCTGCATAGTATGTGCTACTTCCATCAGGATAAATTAGACCTACCCACTCCAGCCCCTTCCCTGGAGCCTGGCGAACCCAGTGCATCCAGTAGTTACTGAAGGTGAATCCAGAGGCTGCACAGGAGAGTCTCAGAGACCCCCCAGGCTTCACCACGGCTCCCCCAGACTCCACCAGCTGCGCCTCACCCTGGACACCTGCAAACACAGATACGTCCTGGTCAGGAAACTCTCACACGTCCACTGATTCTCTCACTCATGTCCACTCACACACTCAGTGTCTCTTGTTCTCCATAAATTACCTCTTAAAATAGCAACAAGGAAAACCCAGCTGAGCCCAAGCCCCATGGTGAGTGGTCTGTGTTCAGTCCTGATCGGTGAATGAGAACAGCTGGGGATCCCGGGGCTGGGCTCCTGTCCCAGAGCTGCAGGGTCGGGGCTGGGCTGGTTTTTATGATCAGAGGGGCCCTATTTGCATGTCGCCCCACTATATAGGGAGCTCTGGGGTTGGACACTGTCAATAAGGACATGGTCTTAGTGTGTGACATGTCTAAATGTGCATGTCTGTGAAATTATTCACCATATCTTGTCCTGTGACCTCCACACTGCATGCAAATGCTCCGGGTGCCCTGTATCAGGACTCTGGAAAATATTGTCATAAAATGAAAATAAGAGGCGTTCAACATGAGAGATGCTGCCAGGGTGAGCGTGGCTGAGTGGTTGAGCCTTGTCCTAGAATCCTGTAGATCGCAGTTTAATTCCAGTTCAGGGGACAGGCCGGGATTGTGTGGTGGATCCCCAGTGGGGGACATGCAGGAGGCTGCCGATCAATGCGGAGTTTGACATCATTGATGTTTCTACCTTTCTCTCCCTCTCCCTTCTTCTCTCTAAAATTGATAAAGATGTGTATATATAAAAAAAGGGAGATGCATTTCAGACTCAACAGTCATGGCACAAGAGAAATCAACCCTCACAGCCACAGGAAGAATTAAAAGTGCAAGAGGCTCATGTTCAGGGGACGGGAGCTCCATCTAACACTATTTCCCTAGAAAGTGTTCAGAGGATGAATCAAGACCAGAGTGTGAACCCAGAGCCGGTGGACAAGTGCTGGGGAGAGTGGAGGGTCTGTGTGGGCCCCTGGGACACAGAAGCATGGACCACGGAGACACAGGCAGAGCCCCCGGGCCATGGCCTTCAGGGGTCGGTGCTGACTGTGTAGCAGCTGCACTGCCTCATGTGCTGTGTTTCTCCTCTGGACCCTGATGGGAACCAGTTTCCTACCCTGGGGATGGAGAAGAGGCTGCGTCATGACAGGTGTGTTTGGGAGAAGATGTGGGTAATGATTTGTGAGCAATGAGAGTGTTGTTGCTGGAAACCCTGCTGTCTGCATGGGACGCGGGGAACCCTGTCTCCATGTCCCCACATGATGGGAGGGAACTGGAAAAGGGACGTGACTCAGGGCAACACTGGGGAAGCCACCTGGGATCACGAATGGGGGACGTAACCCAGACTGAGGACACACCACCCAGGGTTCCTGCTCCATTCGCCTCTGACTCTCCTTGTTGTGTGACCAGTTCAAGTTTCCTCTCCTCACTTTCCTCTGAAATAGCCCCACACGTTCCCTAGAGTCATGAGACACTGTGGGGAGTGTGCAGGGCACCAGCCCCGTGTGTGCTGACCTCCTACCTCCCATCTCTCCTGGGCTCACTCTCTAGTTCTGTGAATCTCCTGGTGCAGCCTCCAGGGTTTTCTATATAGAAGATCATGTCGTCTGCATACAGATGGGAAGAGACATCTTATGATTTTTTTAAATAAACTTTTCATTTATTTTCCTGCCCAATTATTCTGACAAGGACGTACATTTCTGTTGATAGAAGTTGTCACACTGGGGATCTTGTCCTTGTTCTGGTCTCAGAAGATAAATTCTCTCCTCTCTTATTGTAATTATGTCACTTGTTTGCTTTTCCAATGTGCCCTTTGTTATGTTGAGGGCCAAGCCTTGTATAACTAATTCATTTCATCTTTACTCATGAAAGGAATTTGAATTCTTAAATATGTGTCCTTTTATCTGTTTAAATGGAATATTATTTGTCCCTCATGCTGTGGGTGAGCTGTAGCACATTGACCGGTTACATACATTAAAACATCCTTGCCTTCCAGGACCGTATCCCACTGGAAACGTAAATGATCCTCTCAATGTGCTGCTGGGTTTCCTGGTATGTTGTTGAGGATTTTTGCATTTATGCTCATCAGGGACCTGGCTTGTATTTTTTATTGTTCTTATTTGGCTTTGGTATGAGTGCAGTGGTCACAGCAATAAAAGAATTTGAAAGACTTTCTTCTTCTTGAAAGCCTTAGATGTGTTTGAGATGAACTGACTGAAACAATACTATTTGTTCTGTGAAATTTTTCTAGAATTTATCCTTGTATCCACATGAACATGGGCTTTTCTGGTGGAAAGGTTTGGATTAATGCTTCAGTTATTTAATTATATATGAACCCATCTAGGAATGTCAGGGTGAATTCTTAATTTAAACCCCAAATTATGGACTGAGAAATACAACTTGATCTTCACAGGGTAATTGTAATTCCCACATGCACACCCCTGGACTGAGCACTGACCCCCTAACAGGTGTCCTAAGTCTGCACCCCTCAGGTCGAACTGAGCAACATGTACCTACAGGGGAGCAGCTCGAGGTCCCCACCCAGGGAAAGACCTGCCTCTGTGAACTGCAGCCAGGGGCTGGTCTCTGCAGGCTCTGAGGTGGGCAGGACCAGCTCCAATCTGAGATTCAGCAAATGCATGTCTGCTCTACCCCCTGATGGTGGAGGGATTTTCTGAAGAAGTGACAAAGTTATTCCCTCAAGATTTCTGGGCATGGAGGGAACCTGATTGAAATGGAACAAGTCTTCTCAGCTCATTTAACAATTCTTCCTGTGAGAGGCAACACTCAGCCAGGACACCCACAGAGTTAAGGGACAATGTATTTGGGATCAGTGTGAAAATTACAGTTGTTTGCAGACCACGTGCGTATTTCATGTGCCATCCAAAAGAATGAACTAAAACCACACTTTCTTACAGAGTTTTCATAAAATGACTTAGTCCTGAGAATGCACCTCCCTGAACTCTCTCTCCAGGGAACACAGAGAACATGTTTCAGCTGCTGGTCTCTGAAACCCAAGGTGGTTTGTGCTGCAGACACAGCTGTGCCCGACCCCCAGACCATGGCTGAGCTCGGCATTGGCACTAAGGCAGGGCCATGGCTGGGAGACCCAGGAGTCATCTGAAGGGAACACAGAGTGAAGAAATCTGTGACCCATTTGTTGGGAGGTCCTGAAGTGCAGGGAGCTTTAGGCAAGTCCCACTTTTCAGGGGCGACTTTGATTGTGGGATGACGGTTTCCCAGGCTTACCAACCCTCTGCAATTTTCTTCCCCCACAAGTGATACAGTCCCTTTCTGCCCGTAAGAATGTCACTACTAAACTAACAAATACTTTAAATGCAGACCCATCGGGGGTAGGTAAAGAGCCACAGGTCTGGAGACTCTGGAGAGACTGTTGTCAGAGAGGAAGCCCTGAGCTCTCAGAGGAAACAGCCAGAAACTCCACCTGCAGCTGCTCCTGAAGCTGAGACAGAGTCTGATCCCGTCAGCGCCCCCTGGTGTCCTGGGGGCCCCTTGCAGCGTAGCCTCCTGTCTCCTGCAGGGAGATTTGTGTGTGGCTCACACTGACCTCCCCTCACTGTGTCTCTCACACAGAAATACTCGGCCGAGTCCTCAGATTTCAGGCTGTTCATTTGCAGATACAGCGTGTTCTTGGCATTGTCTCTGGAGATGGTGAATCGGCCCTTCACAGCGTCTGCATAGTATGTGCTACTTCCATCAGTATTAATGCGTGAGACCCACTCCAGCCCCTTCCCTGGAGCCTGGCGGACCCAGCTCATGTAGTAGCTACTGAAGGTGAATCCAGAGGCTGCACAGGAGAGTCTCAGAGACCCCCCAGGCTTCACCACGGCTCCCCCAGACTCCACCAGCTGCGCCTCACCCTGGACACCTGCAAACACAGAGACGTCCTGGTCAGGAAACTCTCACATGTCCACTGTTTCTCTCACTCCTGTCCACTCACACACTCAGTGTCTCTTGTTGTCCATAAATTACCTCTTAAAATAGCAACAAGGAGAACCCAGCTGAGCCCAAGCCCCATGGTGAGTGGTCTGTGTTCAGTCCTGATCAGGGAATGAGAACAGCTGGGGATCCCGGGGCTGGGCTCCTGTCCCAGAACTGCAGGGTTGGGGCAAGGCTGGTTTTTATGCAGAGATGGGGCCCTATTTGCATGGTTTCCTACTATATACGAACCCCGGGGTTTAACCTACAGAGAAGGCAGTTCCCCTGTGTGGGTGAGAGTGTCCTGTAGCCTTGGGATGGCCATGAATGATTTAATTATCTAAATACAGAATCATGTTTCATTCAACCCAACAGACCATACCTGGCACCAGTGAGCTCAGGATCTGGCCTGTGCTCCTCCACACTGACCACGACTACTCCCATAAGCCGATTCCAAGGCAGAACGGGACCTGTCCAGTGAGGTGCAATACCCCTGTATTTAACAAGAGCATGAATGAAAGTCTGTATTCTGGTGTCATTCAGACTTCAGGGCTGGAGACAAGCACCATCCTGGGAAATAGACCTCAGGCTGCAGGTCTTGTAAGAGTGGACTCCATGTACGTGGTGTGTTGGTGCCCTTGGCACTCAGTATCTCTGGCTCCCTGACCTTCAAGGAGACCAACAACACTGAGTATTGAGAAGATGCTTTTCTATCCTGAGGATCCAGAGACACTAGGAAGTTAGAGAGATTCATGGAGCTGATGGGGGGTTGTGGGTTTCCAACAACCAGAAGGACATTTACAGGGGGTCTCTCTGCAGACACTAATGGAAAACATTAAAGAAAGTCATGAAATCAATAATTATTGAAGGAAATATAAGCCAGGACACCTATGATCAGCGTGACTGCGTGAATTTAAAGTGAATTACTCATGTATGAGTTGGAGACCTTGGCAGGTAAAATTCAGTCAATGCCATGGTGATTGGAGTGAAATTGATCCCATGGCCTGTATTTTTGCAAGTTCGTTTATTACCATTTAGAGTGTTTATTGTAAAAAGGGGACAGCTCTACATTTCCATAGCATTTGGATAACTGTTTTGTAGCATCTACATGCAAGAAAAGCATATTAAAGTATATTTTCAGAGTATGGACATAAAAACTGAACACTGACGTTCTTGTAACCCCCTTCTTCGTGTGGGACATGAGCTCAGAGGATACTGAGCACCCAGGGGTCCTGAGAGCATGTTTTCTTCCCAGTCTCACAGAGGTTTAGAGACCCCCCCTCCTTATTCAGGTGCCTGTCCGGTCCCTTCCAGCAGCAGCACTATGGACCCTGCTGTTCACAGGACGTCCCCTCTGAGTTATTTCCATCCACTGGCCCCTCCCACTGCTCCTTGGCGGTCAATGCCCAGGGGTCTCTGCTGCATCCACGTGAGCCCTGTGTCTCTCCTGTGGCTACGACCTTATTACAAGAGCCTTGGACAGAATCTCCTTTCCAATTTAGCGACTGTCAGAAGAGCTTTTCTGTAGTAACAGAGAGAACACAGTGAAAGGGGCTTCAGACTCAATAATCCACAGGCAGCAGACAGGCTGAGGGACGTGCTCTGCTCCAACCCCTGCACCTTCAGGAGGGGGGATCCGAGAGCAGAGCCCAGGCCGGGGTTGGGGTCTGAGCCTCAGAAGGCTGATCCCAGGCCCTGTGTGGAGTGGAGGTCGCTCAGGGGGATGTCACCATTGCCTCAGGATGGTGATTTCTTCCTAAACTCCATTGATCTCCTTGGACTGGAAATGTCTCTAACTATCCTACGCCTGCCTCTCAGCTGTACCTAGTATCCCAGGTCTACAGGTGGAGAGAA
Source organism: Miniopterus natalensis (assembly GCF_054644295.1). Lineage (NCBI taxonomy): Eukaryota > Metazoa > Chordata > Mammalia > Chiroptera > Miniopteridae > Miniopterus > Miniopterus natalensis. The sequence goes on along the minus strand of NC_142081.1, from coordinate 770,593 downwards.
TATTTTCACAGGATGAATCCCCCCAAATTGCCACCTATACCTGACTTGTAGATGGGGTTGGAGACTTGTCAGAGGATGGTTTGGGGGGCGGATTTAGGACCTGACTTCAGGCTTTTGTGGGTCTGCATTTTGATTGATGTACGTTTGTGATGAAGATAAGTGTCCTGAGGGATGGATGTGAGTCTGGGGAGGGCTGAGGGGGGCTGTGGTCGTCTGGCTCAGGCTGGGAGCCTGTGGAGGTTCTATGGAAAATGGGACCTTGTCAGGATTGAATACTTTATAAGTCGTGACTCTGGAGAAGATCCAGGAGCAAGTGTCAGAGGAAGAGGAAACCCCAGAGGACAACAGGGGCCCAGGGCTGCACCTGCACCTGCACCTGCTCCTGGGCTGGATGCTCTGATCTCTGTCTCCCGAGCGTCCCCTGGTGTCCTGAGGGTCCCCTGGTGTCCTGAGGGTCCCCTGGTGTCCTGAGGGTCCCCTGGTGTCCTGAGAGCCCCCTGCAGCCCCCCCACTTCCTCAGGAAGGTTTGTGTCTGGCTCACCCTGACCTCCCCTCACTGTGTTTCGCACAGTAATACACAGCCGTGTCCTCGGTGGGCACAGAGCTCAGCTGTAAAGAGAACTGGTTCCTGGACGTGTCAGCAGGATGGAGGTGCGGCCCTGGAAGGCTGGGCTGTAGCTGGTGCTCCTGCCCAGCACCCCATCCACTGCAACCCTTCCCCAGGGCTCCGGTGGATCCAGCTCCAGTAGTAACTGCTGGTGACCGAGCCCCCGGAGACAGCGCAGGTGAGGGAGAGGGTCTGCGAGGGCTTCACCAGTCCTGGGCCCGACTCCTGCAGCTGCACCTGGGAGGGGACACCTGGGGAAAGGAGCACAAGAACCTGTCAGTCACAACCCCCCATAGACCCCTGTCTGACATGAGACCCTCACCTTGGGGGCTGTCACCAGGCACAGGAGGAGACCCAGCAGGCTCATCATCTTCTAGACCAAGGCCCTGCCTTCCCCAGAGACCTCAGCCCTGTGTGAGGAGGGAGCTGTGAGCCCCACAGCCCAGGAGGGATTTACCCTGGAGCCTGAAGGGACATTTGCATGTGGGGCAGCCTTTTCCTTATAAGTGGGGGGACTGAGGCCAGGCTGCCCTGTCATTCTGGGACCCTTGGGGGCACCTCTTCTCTTGATCTCATTCAGCGTGTAAGTCAGGGTTCAGGGGTCACCTGGTACGGGAGGCACATTGGAATTAGGTCAAAGGATGGACTCACCTCTCTGAACATTAGAAGAAATGATGGACTAGATGAGCAGGTTGCTCCTAAAGTTCCCAAAAGCCCACTTTCTAATGAACAGACAACTGTGAAATGTGTGCTATAAACATAACTATATTTTTATAAAGATAACTTATATATACAAACGATGTCTACCTTGATATGAAAATCAAAAAATAAAGGACAGTTGTTTTTTAGGACCTTTTAAATTAATTTATGATGTTATTTGATTTCAGGAACTACATCTCAACAAGAGGGCTGTAGGAGTCCCTTTATTCTTTTTTTTAATAATAATTTTAAAGAGAGAGGAAGGTAGAGACTGAAACATTGATGTCAGAGAGAAACATCAATCTGTTGTCCCTGGCATGTGCCCCAACTGGAGCCAATCTTGTCATCTGGGCATGTGGCCTGGTTGGGAATTGAAACCATGACCCTTGGTGCACAGGGTGAAGCCCCAACCATCTGAGCCAACTGATGTTGGAAATTCTGTATTTGTGTCCACAGCCTCCTGCTCACATTCTCCCTTTATACAAGTCCTGGACCTACTCCAGAGACCCCACTAGTTACATCAGAAATAGTCAAGGTTTTAAATGGAGAAGAGACAGGAAATGAAAACAGTGACTCTGAATGTGTACAACTATGTGTTACATCCCTGTGTTAAATGATTATGGAAGGAGAGGGAGGTCTTTTCTCAGTCTAGTGTTGTCAGTGATGTCGGGGTTCAGAGGGAGGTTACTGACCATGGTTCCCAGCTTAGATTTTCCCACAGGAAAGGGAACTTCAACCCTGACAGGGGACCCTCCATCCAAGCCTCCCCCTGTCCTTTCCCTGAGGACGGTCACTGTGCTCAGAGGTGCTGGGCTCTCCCCAGAACATTCCCGTCCTTAATGTAATGAACACATTCTCCCATCCGACACATAATATGGAAATGCACTCTCTGCGCAGGCTTGTCATTTAATCCCCTTGATGGGACACTTGGTGTCACAAATGTTTTTACCTTTATTCAAGTTCAATTCATCAGTATTTTACTCCATGGGTCATATTTTGGGTGTTTTTACAGCAACCACCTGAGAAAGTGCTGAGCCCCCACTGTCCAGGCTGATTTTCTGCAGCAGTCGCAGGGACTGGAGCAGGTTCTGGGACCAGAGTGGAGGCTGCTGGGAAACTCCCCATCGATCTGACGTGACTTTGGAGCTGGGTGAGGGGAGGATGCTGCACTTGTTTTGATCACATGACAGAAATATGCCCGATTCTCATGGACAGAGTGTTACTGAACATATGGGTTTAGAGCCTCTTCCAGTGAAGACCCAGAAGGAAGCCCAGGGCAGGATGGAGACAGCTTATATCATCCCAGGAAATCCCTGAGTGATTGTGAACAGGAGCTGCTTAGAAATAAAGACGCTACCAATGCTGGAGGCAGGGAACCAGAGACGTAAGGAACCTGTCATTGCAAACTGGTGGGAAGGGGATCCCCTGTGACCTGCAGGCACATCCCCCAGTGTCTCTGCCAATAAGGTGCCAACTCGAGTGGTCCAAGCGATCAGCACTTGGACACTTACAGGTCATTACTCACATGGTCTCTCCATGGGTTGCCCAGCTGCATAATGCTTTGGGGTCACATTTATGAATCTCTGAATTCTTAGAGGGAAGAGGGGTCACTCCTCCCTGGAGGAGCCCTGCTGATTGTGTGTTCGTAAGAGGGGCCATCATTTCATTGGCCAGGGCCCCTGTCTCAGCCCATCACCATCATCACCATCATCACCATCATCACCATCATCACCACCATCATTACCATCACCACCATCATCACCATCATCACCATCATCACCATCATCATCATCATCACCATCACCATCACCATCACCATCATCACAATCATCACCATCATCATCATCATCACCATAACCATCATCATCATCACCATCATCACCATCATCACCATCATCACCATCATCATCATCATTTGCTTATTTACTATCATTTTTCTCATTTTTGAAGACATATTGTAACCACATAATGAGCCTTTATTTCAAGTTCTGCTCATTTTTTATAATTGTTCAATGAATGTAGAGTCAGACTCTATATTCTCTCTCGTGTGTCTGCTGACAACTGATGGCTCATTCCTGCCTCTTCCCCATCTGCCTCACTCGGGAATCTGATAGGAATGGTGGGGTCTCCTCTGTAGATGTCCTGGGGAGATGAAACCACAGCAGATCCTGGGAGCAGAATTCCTCCCTCCCCACCACCTCGCCAAGATCAAAGCCCTGAGCCAGTCCCCTCTCCTGGCTCCACGAGAGCCCCTCTGACTGGCTGAAGGGCCTTCCCTGTGATTCCCAGAGATTTCAACTCTGTACGTGTTAAACATCCTGTCCCTTGGTGTGTGTGTTTGGCCTCAGTCTAGACTTTTTCACCAGGCTGTCCTGGGTCCCTCTGCCTCTGCCTGGTGTCACCTACTCTTGGTGCTGTGAGCATGATGACAGGTCAGTGACTGACACCACTGGGTTCTTTCTTATCTGGCATCATGTTCACATGCTTCAGGCCCCCACTGTCCTGCCCCCACGTGTCCTGCTTTTGGTTGACTGGGACCCTGAGCGCTGAGGAGCTGAGGTGCACTGTGGAGTCAGCAGGACCCCTTGTTAGATTTAGGTGACAGTGGTCAGAAGACTTGATGGTTAATTGTCATTAGGGGACAACTGTCTGAAAAACACTCTCTGCCTTTGTTCACAGGAGAAAATTGTCTCTGGTTACAACAGACTTTTCGAATTGAGAGAACTCAGAGGAAAGCGCAGAATCAGGAATCCACAGAGGCTCCTGAGGGAAACTGTGGCCTGAAGAGGAAACCACCCAGGAAACAGCCAAACCGCCCACTGCACCTGCTCCTGGACGTCCTTGTGGTCAGGGCCCCTGAGCACCCTGGTGGCCGCAGCCTCTCCTGCAGGGAGGTTTGTGCCTGGGCTCCCAGTGACCTCCCCTCACTGTGCCCTTTGCACAGAAATACACGGCCGAGTCCTCAGATTTCAGGTTGGTCATTTTAAGAGACTGTGCTTGTAGGGTTGTCCCTGGAGATTGTGAATCTTCCTTGGATTGAGGGCGCATACCACTGATTTTTTCCAGTTGCCACCCATTCCGGCCCCTTTCCTGGAGCCTGGCGGACCCAGTTCATGCTGTAGTTTGTGAAGGTGAATTCAGAGGCTTTGCAGGAGAGGTTCAGAGACCCCCTGGGATGCACCAAGCCTCCCCCAGACTCCACCAGCTGGACCTGGCACAGGCCACCTGCAAACACAGAGACACAGACTGAGAACTGCCCGTGTGGCCCAGTCCCCCTGAGCCTCCTGCACAGGGACGCACCTTGGACAGTGATGAGAAGGGCAGCCCAGCTGAGTGCAGACCCCATGGTGTGGACACGGAGGAGGGGCTCACAGGTGAGGGCTCCTGTCCAGGACCTGCAGGGACAGGAGCTGGGCAGCTTTTCCTGGGCAGGGCAGGGGCCACATTTGCGTGACTTTCCCTGGGACCTGTCTGAGCTGCCAGCAGGGCTCCTCCCTCCCCATTTAAATCTGGGATCGCAGGTGGACAACAATGCCTGGGCCAGGGCTCAGGGGCACAGGGCTGGTCTGATCTTTCTAGTCGCTTGTCTGTGATTCGTGAGAGACACACTCCACCCGGATGGATGGTGGGATTTTAAGGTTCTCCAGTGAAGGATGCACCTAAAATCCTGCAGGAGACGTCCTGGGACAGGGCTGTGGGGATGTCAGTGCCCCCTCATGGCCACTATGAGCCCCAAGTCTGACGCTCTGGTGTCTGAACCAGCTTCCTGAGACAAGGCAGGTGTGTCTGCCACAGGGATGTCATTCCTGGCGGTCTGACACGGTGGCAGCCCCCGTCCTGCCTCCTGCACACTGGAGATTCTCTGCAAGGACAGGCTGGCCTCAGGGCTCCCGCCTGGAGTCAGGAGGAGCATAACCGTCCTCAGTGCCAGGGCCCTAGAGCCAGGTCCTCAGCCTGCAGGCAGGAGGAGCCTTCCCCCGCCCTCTTTTCTCAGTCTAGTGTTGTCAGTGATGTCGGGGTTCAGAGGGAGGTTACTGACCATGGTTCCCAGCTTAGATTTTCCCACAGGAAAGGGACCTTCAACCCTGACAGGAGACCCGCCCTCCCAGCCTCCCCCTGTCCTTTCCCTGAGGACGGTCACTGTGCTCAGAGGTGCTGGGCTCTCCCCAGAACATTCCCGTCCTTAATGTAATGAACACATTCTCCCATCCGACACATAATATGGAAACGCACTCTCTGCGCAGGCTTGTCATTTAATCCCCTTGATGGGACACTTAGTGACACAAATATTTTTACCTTTATTCAAGTTCAATTCATCACTATTTTCTTCCATGGGTCATATTTTGGGTGTTTTTACAGCAACCACCTGAGAAAGTGCTGAGCCCCCACTGTCCAGGCTGATTTTCTGCAGCAGCCACAGGGACTGGAGCAGGTTCTGGGACCAGAGTGGAGGCTGCTGGGAAACTCCCCATCGATCTGACGTGACTTTGGAGCTGGGTGAGGGGAGGATGCTGGACTTGTTTTGATCACATGACAGAAATATGCCCGATTCTCATGGACAGAGTGTTACTGAACATATGGGTTTAGAGCCTCTTCCAGTGAAGACCCAGAAGGAAGCCCAGGGCAGGATGGAGACAGCTTATATCATCCAAGGAAATCCCTGAGTAATTCTGAACAGGAGCTGCTTTGAAATAGAGACGCTACCAATGCTGCAGGCAGGGAACCAGAGACATAAGGAACCTGTCATTGCAACCTGGTGGGAAGGGGATCCCCTGTGACCTGCAGGCACATCCTCCAGTGTCTCTGCCAATAAGGTGCCAACTCGAGTGGTCCAAGCGATCAGCACTTGGACACTTACAGGTCATTACTCACATGGTCTCTCCATGGGTTACCCAGCTGCATAATGCTTTGGGGTCACATTTATGAATCTCTGAACTCTTAGAGGGAAGAGGGGTCACTCCTCCCTGGAGGAGCCCTGCTGATTTTGTGTTCGTAAGAGGGGCCATCATTTCATTGGCCAGGGCCCCTGTCTCAGCCCATCACCATCATCACCATCATCACCACCATCATCACCATCATCACCATCATCACCATCATCATCATTTGCTTATTTATTATCATGTTTCTCATTTCCTGTAGGCCTTATATTGTACACACATAATGGGCTATTATCTCAAGTTCTGCTCATTTTTTATAATCATTCAGTGAAATTTGTAGCCAGACTCCATATTCTCTCTCCTGTGACTGCTGACAACTGATGGCTCATTCCTGCCTCTTCCCCATCTGTCCCACTCAGGAATCTGATAGAAAAGGTGGGGTGTCCTCTTTAGATGTCCTGAGGAGGTTGAAACCACACCAGACCCTGGGAGCGGAATTCCTCCCTCCCCACCACCTCGCCAATATAAAAGCCCTGAACCAGTCCCCTCTCTTGGCTCCACGAGAGCCCCTCTGACTTGCTGAAGGGCCTTCCCTGTGCTTCCCAGAGATTTGAACTCTGTACGTGATAAACATCCTGTCCCTTGGTTGTGGGTTTGTCCTAAACCTGGAAATTTGCACCTTGTGGTCTTGGGTCCCTCTGCCTCTGCTCGCTGTCACCTAGTCTTGGTGCTGTGAGCATGATGACAAGTAAATGACAGTCACCACTGGGCGTCTATTTCTCTTCTTTGGGGTCACACACCTCAGGTGCCCGCTGTCCTGCACTCACGTGTCCTGCTGATGGCTGTTTGGGACCCTGAGGTGTGAGGAGTTGAGCTGCACTGTGGGGTCATCAGAGCCTCCTGTTAGATTTAGGTGAGTGTTGGACAGAAAATTTGATGATTAGTTGTCATTTGAGTCCAGTAGTGTCTGAAAGAGGCTCTCTGTCTGTAGTCCACGTGAGAAAGTTCTGTGGTTACAACAGACTCTTGTAACTGAGAGACCTCAGAGGAAAGGGCAGAATCAGGAATCCACAGAGGTCTCTGAGGGAAACTGTGGAAGGAAGAGGAAACCACCCAGGAAACAGCCCAAACCGCCCACTGCACCTGCTCCTGGAGGGTCCTTGTGCTCAGGGCCCTGAGCACACTGGTGGCCGCAGCCTCTCCTGCAGGGAGGTTTGTGTCTGGCTCACACTGAGTTCCCCTCACTGTGTCTCTCGCACAGTAATACACGGCCGAGTCCTCGGTGCTCAGTCGGCTCAGCTCCATGAAGGCTGTGCTGGTCGATGTGTCTGCCGTCATGGAGACTCTGCCCTGGAACTTCTGTGCGTAATTTGTATCTCCATCTTCAGGGTCAATCCACCCCATCCACTCCAGCCCCTTCCCTGGAGCCTGGCGGACCCAGCTCATGTAGTAGTTACTGAAGGTGAATCCAGAGGCTGCACAGGAGAGTCTCAGAGACCCCCCAGGCTTCACCACGCCTCCTCCAGACTCCACCAGCTGCACCTCACCCTGGACACCTGCAAACACAGAGACGTCCTGGTCAGGAAACTCTCACACGTCCACTGTTTCTCTCACTCATGTCCACTCACACACTCAGTGTCTCTTGTTCTCCATAAATTACCTCTTAAAACAGCAACAAGGAAAACCCAGCTGAGCCCAAGCCCCATGGTGAGTGGTCTGTGTTCAGTCCTGATGAGGGAATGAGAACAGCTGTGGATCCCGGGGCTGGGCTCCTGTCCCAGAGCTGCAGGGTCAGGGCTGGGCTGGTTTTTATGAGCAGAGGGGGCCCTATTTGCATGTCGCCCTACTATATAGGGAGCCCTAGGGTGAGCTTTCAGAGAGTCAGTGTCTCAGTGCAGGTGAGAGAGCCCTGTGAGTTTTGGTCACCATGGGAGCATTTCACTCACTAAATACAGAATTATAGGAGGTTTGGGGCTTGCGGAGGACACCGGTCTGGTAACAGTGACCCAGCATCTGGGCTCTCATCCTCCCCACTGACCTCGACTGCTCCTCTGAACCAACTTCAGGACAGAGCAAGACCTACCCAGTGAGTCTGCAGAACCCCTTTGTCTGTGTTGAGAGCCTCAATGAGCCCCTGTATTCTAGTGTTGCCCACACTTCAGGTCTGTATCCACCTGTAGTCCCAGATTCCTCACTGCCATGGAGAAGGTTGTGCATCACCTGTGAGGTGGTCCTAGGTCAGCTAAGGTGAGTCAGGTTCACTGAGATCTGGGACATACAACTGAAGTCTCTGTTGTTTCCAGATCACTATCAAGTGACACAGGAAATCTGAGTGGCGTGGGGAATCTGAGTGACACAGGATGATAGGACCCATGCTCCTGATTCCTTGGTGCAGCTCATGTCCCCTTTAACCCCCAAATTCGCTGGCCCTAGAAGCCCTCCCATGGGATATCAAGTCAGTAATCAGACATCAGCCTCTTGGGGAGTGGTTATGATAGATGAGGTCCAGCAGCAATAGCACAGCCATGAGTAACAGGGTCCGAGCTGGTCAGGAGTGACCTCTCCCTCTCCCTGGGAGGTGGGGCCTGAATTAGGTGACTTCCCTTTCAATGGCTGGAGAGGAGCCTATGGTGGGACCATGGTGACAGGACGGTGTCCTGTCAGATCCCCATCAGCTCAGGTCCTGGAGGGAGGAGCTGGGTCAGCCTCTGGGGCCCAGCCTCAGGAAGCCCTGATATGAACAGAGATGGAACCGGAGACACTAGAGCAGCATTGGATGGACCACTTCTGGTCACCGAGCTCTGACCTCTTGACCTCTTACCCTGCTGAGCAGCCTTTCTTGCTTGGGGCTGAGGCTCAGTCTGAATATTAATGCAAGAAATTGGACTCTACAATGTTAATTACTTGAGAGTTTAACCAGTATGTTTAATTGGATTAGGCTCCTAGAAAATTTAACATGAAATATAATCAAATAGAAATAATCACAGAAAAGGGCCTGATAAAGGCACCCAGGGGAGCGACAGGAAGGCATTAAGTCCAGAGGTTGCATGTGGGGCAGCCTTTTCGTTATAAGTGGAGGGACTGGGGTCAGGCTGCCCTGGTCATTCTGGGACCCTTGGGGGCATCACTCAGCATGTAAGTCAGGGATAGGGGGTCACCTGGGGCACATTGCATTAGATTAAAGACAGAGTCCCTTCTGTGAGCACAAGAAGAAAGTGTGGACTAGATGAGCAGGTCACACCTTTAACTTCTCCTGCATCTTTCAGACAGATTTTAGAGGGATTAGCATTTGTTGAGGCCGTTTCCAAATCACAACACTAGTATATCCACAATATCAAAATTTTTATTTCATATTTTTGTACAATGACTTGTAGGTTTATGCCAACTTAAAACACAACAAACATCCATTTCAATGTCTTCAGTATTAATTTATGAGGTTCCTTTGATCTGAGAAGCTCCCTCCCAAGCACAGGCAGGAGGGAGATTCTGCTTCTTCCTGTTGGAAATTCTGTCGTTGTGTCCAGAGCTTCCTGTGCAAACTCTTCCGTTATGCAAGCCCACGGCCGATGGCAGAGACCCCCAACTCGTTACGTCAGAATTGGTCCTGGTTTCAGGTGGAGAAGAGACAAGAAATGAAAACAGTGACTATGAATGTGTGCAGCTCAGAATAACTCGTGAGCTGAAATGATTATGGAAGGAGACGGACCTGATTCCTCAGTCTAGTGTTGTCAGTGATGTCGGGGTTCAGAGTGAGGGAAATGGGGAGAATTTCTATCCTAGACTTGCTGATGGGAAAGAGAACTTCAACCCTGATGGGAATCCCTCCCTCCCAGCCTCCCTCTGTCCTGCCCCTGGGGATGGTCACTGTGCTCACAGGATGCTGGTCTCTCCCCATAACATACAAAGTTCTTAGGGTGTAATGACCACATTCACCCACCAGACACGGGATTTGGAAATATATTCTTTATATTTACGATTGTCTTTTCAGTTGCTCAATGGAGTCTTTAGTAAGAAAATGGGTGTAATTTTAACAAGGGCTAATTTTTAAATATTTTCTTGAATGGATCTTATTTCGGGTATTTTACAGAGAACTTCCAAGGTAATGCTGAGCCCCACTGTCCATGCTGATTCTCTGCAGCAGCCACGGGGACTGGAGCAGGTTCTGGCACCAGAGTGGAGGCTGCTGGGAAACTGCCCATAGATCTGGACATGACTTTGGGGCTGGGTGAGGGGAGGATGCTGGACTTATTTTGATCACATGACAGATATATGCCTGATTCTCATGGACAGAGTGTTACTGAACATATGGGTTTAGAGCCTCTTCCAGTGAAGACCCAGAAGGAAGCCCAGGGCAGGATGGAGACAGCTTATATCATCCCAGGAAATCCCTGAGTAACTGTGAACAGGAGCTTCTTAGAAATAGAGACTTTACCAATGCTGCAGGCAGGGGTCACGAGACATAAGGAACCTGTCATTGCAAACTGGTGGGAAGGGGATCCCTTGTTACCTACAAGCACATCCCCAAAGTGTCTCTGTCAATAAGGTGACAGTTCCACAGGACTAGAGGATTAGCACTTGGACTCCTTGTGTTTATGACTCACATGATCTTTCATGGATTATTCGGCTGCATAATTCAATGGGGTCCCATTTATGAATCTCTCAACTCTAACAGGGAAGAGAGGGCACCTCTCCCAGGAGGAGCCAGGGTGATGCCTTGTTTTTATGAGAGGCCATCATTTCATTGACCAGGGCCCCTGCCTCAGTCAATCATCACCATCATCACCATCATCACCATCATCACCATCATCATCATCATCAGCACCATCATCACCACCATCATCATCATCATCATCATCACCATCATCACCACCATCATCATCATCACCACCATCATCATCATCACCACCATCATCGCCATCATCATCACCATCATCATCATCACCATCATCATCACCATCATCATCATCATCATCACCACCATCATCGCCATCATCATGACCATCATCATCATCACCACCATCATCGCCATCATCATCATCATCATCACCATCATCATCACCATCATCATCATCATCATCACCACCATCATCACCACCATAACCGCCTCATCACCATCATCATCACCATCATCACCACCATCTTCACCACCATCATCACCATCATCATCACCATCATCATCATCATCATCACCACCATCATCACCATCATCATCATCGCCATCATTGCCATCATCACCATCATCATCACCATCATCACCACCATCTTCACCACCATCATCACCATCATCATCACCATCATCATCACCATCATCATCACTATCATCATCATCACCACCATCATCAACATCATCATCACCATCATCATCACCATCATCACCATCATCGTCACCACCATCATCACCACCATCATCACCATCATCATCATCATTACCATCATCGTCACCTCCATCATCACCACCATCATCACCATCATCACCATCATCACCATCATCACCATCATCACCATCATCACCATCATCATCACTTTCATCATCATCACCACTATCATCACCATCATCACCATCATCACCATCATCATCACCATCACCTTCACCATCAACACCACTTGCTTTCTGGGTGCTAAGGGGCATAAGTAGTCAGGCCTTATCACTTGATGGGTGACGCTGACAAGTCAGGGTTCATTCCTCTCGCTTTCCCTGCACATTTGTGAAATCTGAAGAGAAAGTTGGGAGACCCTTTGTGTCCTGCAGGAGCGACCTTGAAACCACACAAGCCCCTCCTGTAAGGAGGACCCTCGCTGTCCCCACTCCTGACCCACAGTGAAAACCAGAACCAGTGCCCTCCCCTGGCCGATCCAACCATCTTCTGACCTGCTGAACAGCCTGTACTCTCTCAGCAGCACCCCCATCAACTGACAAACCTTTGACTCATGCTTCTGTGTGTGTGAAGTCATCAGCCTAGAAAACCATTCCCATTAGGGTGGGTCCCTCTCCCTCTGCCTGGTGTCACCAACTCTTGATGGTGTGAGCATGATGCCAAGTCAATAACCATCACTTCCATGCTCTTTTTCCCTAGTTTTGGTGTCACATGCCTCTGGTGCCCACAGTCCAGCCCCCACGTGTCCAGCTGCTGGCTGAGACCCTGAGGTGTTCGGAACTGAGATGCACTGTGGAGTTAGCAGAGCCCCCTGTTGGATTTAGGTGACGGTGGACAGGAGATTTGATGATTAATTGTCATTTGAATCCAAGAGTGCGTGAAAGAGACTCACTGCCTGTTGTCCCCGTGAGAAAGTCGTCTCTGTTTACAACAGACTTCTCTAACTGAGAGACCTCAGAGGAAAGTGCAGAATCAAGAATCCACAGAGGTTCTTGAGGGAAACTGTGACCTGAAGAGGAAACCACCCAAGAAACAGCCCAAACCACCCCCTGCACGTGCTCGTAGAGGGTCCTTGTGTTCAGGGCCCCTGAGCACCCTGGTGACCACAGTCCCTCTGGCAGGGAGGATTGTGTCTGGCTCACACTGACCTCCCCTCACTGTGTGTCTGTACAGAAATACACGGCTTAGTCTTCGGCTCTCAGGCTGTTCATTTGCAGATACAGCGTGTTCTTGGCATTGTCTCTGGAGATGGTGAATTGGCCCTTCACAGACTCTGCATAGTATGTGCTACTTCCATCAGGATTAATGCTTGACACCCACTCCAGCCCCTTCCCTGGAATCTGGCGGACCCAGTGCATGTTATAGCTACTGAAGGTGAGTCAAGAGGCTGCACAGGAGAGTCTCAGAGACCCCCCAGGTTTCACCAAGGATTCCCCAGACTCCACCAGCTGCACCTCACCCTGGACACCTGCAAACACAAAGACGTCCTGGTCAGGAAACTCTCACACATCCACTGTTTCTCTCACTCATGTCCACTCACACTCTCAGTGTCTCTTGTTCTCCATAAATTACCTCTTAAAATAGCAACAAGGAAAGCCCAGCTGAGCCTAAGCCCCATGGTGAGTGGTCTGTGTTCAGTCCTGAACAGGGAATGAGAACAGCTGGAGATCCCGGGGCTGGGCTCCTGTCCCAGAGCTGCAGGGTTGGGGCTGGGCTGGTTTTTATAAGCAGAGGGGGCCCTATTTGCATGTCACCCTACAATATAGAGAGCTCAGGGGTGAGCCTGCAGAGAGTCAGTGCCTCAGTGCAGGTGAGAGGTTTCTAGGGTATTTGTTTGCCACGGAGCTTTTCACTCACTAAATACAGAATTATAGGGACATTTGGGGTTTGTATATGAGACCACATCTGGTAACAGTGACCCAGCATCAAGGCTCTGATAATCCTCACTAGTCCCCATTACTACTCTGAAAAAAACTCCTGGACAGAGTGGGACCTTTCCATGGAGGGTGCAGAGCCCCATGAGTTAAAGGAGATCCTCGATGAGCCCCTATATTCTAGTGTTACTCACACTTTGGGGTTGTATCCACCTGTGGCCCCAGTGTTCTCACTACAATGTAGAAGGTTGTGCATCACCGTGAGGTGGTCCTAGGTGAGCTAAGCTGAGTCAGGTTCACTGAGGTCTGGGACATAAAACTGAAGTCTCTGTTCGTCCCAGGATTACTAACAAGTGACACAAGAAATCTGAGTGATGAGGGAAATTTGAGTGGCACAGGGAGACAGGACCCATGGTCTGTTTGCTTTGTGCACCTCCTGTCCCCCAACAACCTCTAGGTGCACTGTCTGTAGGAGTCCTCCAGGAGATCTCATGTCTACAGTCAGACATCAAGCTCTTGGTGAGTGGTTATGATTGGTGTGGTCCAATGGCAATAGCACACCCATGAGTAACAGAGTGAGTTATGGTCAGGAGTGACGTCTCCTTCTCCTTGGGAGGAGGGGCCTTAATCATGTGGTTTCCCTTTCAGGGGCAGGAGGGGAGCCCATGGTGGGGCCATGGTGACAGGTGGGTGTCCTGTCAGATCCCCATCAGCTCAGGACCTGAGGGAGGAGCTGGGTCAGCCACTGGGGCCTAACCTCAGGAAGCCAGATATGAAGGGAGATGGCACTGGAGACACTAGAGTAGCATTGGATGGACCACTTCAGGCCCTGAACTCTGACCTCCTGACCTCTACTTGGCAGAGCAGCCTTCCTTCGTTGGGGCTGCAGGCTCAGTCTGAATATTAATGCATGAAATTGGACTTTATGATGTTAATTACTTTATGACGTTAATTACTATGTTTAATTAAATTAGGCTCCTAGAAAATTTAACATCAAATATAATCCAATAGAAATGACCACAGAAAAGGATGTGATAGAGACGCACAGGGGAGGCTCCTGAGAGAGCTCCTGGAGGGAATTAAGTCCACAGGTTGCACGTGGTCAGTGGGGATAAGGCTGTCAGGAGGCTGTGCAGAGGGAGACAGAGCAGAGGGGGAACCATCTCTGGTGACCTGAGATTTGGTCTCTAATGGAACCTGGAGCCGGACTGACCGTGTTCGTCTGAGACGATTTCCCGAGACCCAGAGTCACCCTCTCAGGTGGGAGAACTGGACTCTCCTCATTTGAAACACACCGTCCCTGTTTCTTCCAGCTTTTGAAGTGCCCTATGAGCCAATGAGTTTGGAATCCTTCCCTGTTCCTGCATTTCTTGGAAGTGGTCAAGAAGGACTGTCTGAGAAGGTAGTTTATTTTCTCTGAAGTGTGTGTAGAATTCACCCTTGAATCCATATGGACACGAGCTTTCCTCCGCTTAGAGTTTTTGATGAATACTTCATTTATTTTTTAGACTTTGTACTAATCTGCAATGTCAGATTCAAATTCCTATATTAGCACCTATTAAGGGGATAGGGAAATACAACTGTTGACCTTCAGAGAGTGTAGTAAGTGCTGAAATAATGGTGTGTGCAGACCACGTGTCTGTATCACATGCCATCCAAGAGAATGAACTCGAACACGCTCCCTGGTATAGAATTCATAAAGTGTCTTAGTCCCGAGAATGGACCTCCCTCACCTCCAGCTCCAGCAGCACAAGGGACGGGCCCCAGCTGCTGGTCTCTGACATCCACTGTGGTTTGTGCTGGGGACACAGCTGTGCCCGACCCCCAGACTATGGCTGAGCCCAGCAGTGGCACCAAGGCAGGGCCACTGCTGGGAGACAGGAGTCACCTGAAGGAAGGTCCTGGCTCCAGCCACCTCCGAGGCATTTGTGGGGCCTTCGGGAACTGCAGGGGGTTTACACAAGGTCTTCCTCTTGTGGACACACTTCGATATGTCTGACGGTTTCCTGGGCTCCCCAAGCCCTCTGGATTTTACTTTGTCCATAGAATACACTGTCTGTTTACACGAAAAAATGTTTCTTCCAGTGGAGTAAATCTATTAAAATACAAAGCCATCAGTGGTAGCCACAGAGAGACAGGTGTAGAGACTCTTGGAGGAAATGTCCTATGGAGAGGAACCGGGACCTGGGAGAAATGAGCCACAGACACGACCTGCCCCTGGTCCTGTGGGTGCAGCACAGAGCCTGCGGGTCCTGAGCGCCCCCTGGTGTCCTGATTGGGTGCTCAGCCCTGTCTCCAGAGGCTGCAGGGAGGGTTGTGTGTGGCTCTCCCTGACCTCCCCTCCCTGTGTCTTTTGCACAGAAATACACGGCCGAGTCCTCAGATTTCAGGCTGTTCATTTGCAGATTCAGTGTGTTCTTGGCGTTGTCTCTGGAGATGGTGAATCGGCCCTTCACAGAGTCTGCATAGGATGTGCTACCACTGCCAGGATTAATGTACGAGACCCACTCCAGCCCCTTCCCTGGAGCTTGGAGGATCCAGCTCATATCCCTGCTACTAAAGGTGAATCCAGAGGCTGCACAGGAGAGTCTCAGAGACCCCCCAGGCTTCACCACGGCTCCCCCAGACTCCACCAGCTTCACCTCGCCCTGGACACCTGCAAACACAGAGACGTCCTGGTCAGGAAACTCTCACACGTCCACTGTTTCTCTCACTCATGTCCACTCACACACTCAGTGTCTCTTGTTCTCCATAAATTACCTCTTAAAATAGCAACAAAGGAAACCCAGCTGAGCCCAAGCCCCATGGTGAGTGGTCTGTGTTCAGTCCTGATCAGGGAATGAGAACAGCTGGGATCCCGGGGCTGGGCTCCTGTCCCAGAGCTGCAGGGTTGGGTCTGGGCTGGTTTTTATGACCAGAGGTGCCCTATTTGCATGTCCTTCTACCATATAAGGATTTCTGGGCTCGAACATACAGAACGGGCAGTGCCTCTTTGTGACTGAGAGTGTCCTGTGGCTTGGGATGGCCCTGGGAGATTTTAATTAACTTAATAAAGAATTCTAAGGGTTTATTCTTGTCCAACAGACCATACGTGGTACGAGTGAGTCGATTATCTGGTTGGGCTCCTCCACACTCGCCCCTACTGCTTCTATAAACCATCTTCAGGGCAGATAGGGACCTGCCCAGTGAGGGTGCAGAAGGCCATGTATTTAATGAAAGCAAGAATGAAAGTCTGTCTTCTAGTGTTACCCACACTTCAGGGCTGGAGACAAGCACCTTCCTGGGAAAGAGACCTCAGGCTGCAGGTCTTGGAGAGGACTCCGTGTACATGGTGTGTTGGTTTCCCTGGCCCTGAGCATCTCTGGCTTCCTGACCTTCAAGGAGACAAACAAGACTGAGTGTTGAGAAGATGCTTTTCTATCCTGGGGACCCAGAGACACTGAGAAGTTAGAGAGATTTATGGAGGTCATGGAGGGCTGTGGGTTTTCAAGAACCAGAAGGACATTTACAGGGGGTCTCTCTGCCTAGTTATGAATATCCTTATAGAAAATAATAAAATCAATAATTAGTGAAATAAATTTAAGTCAGGTTACCTATGATCAGTGAGGTTGCTCGAACTTCAGGTTTATTATTCGTCTAAGAGATGGAGGCCTTTGCAGTGTAAATTCAGTCAATGTCATGCTCATAGGAGTTAAGTTGATAACAGCCAGGTGTTGTCCAGTTTGGTTATTACAATTCTGAGAGTTTATTGTGAAAATGGACAGATGTGTCTTTCTATAGTGTTTAGATAACTGTTTTGTTGAATCTACATGAAATAAAAATATTTGCAGCGGGGCTGGTGTTGAGTGTCCACCTATGAACCAGGAGTTTATGGTTTGATTCTTGACCGGACCACATGTCCGGGTCGCGGACTCGATTCCCAGTAGGGGGCGTCTAGGCGGCAGCCCTTCAGTGACTCTCTCTCATCTCTGATGTTTCTTTCTCTCTCTCCCTCTCCCTTTTTCCCTCTGAAATGAATAAAAATATGTTAAAATATATTTTCAAAGCATGGACATAAAACCTAAAGTTTAGACATGTCCCTAACCCACCTCCTCATGTGGGACATGAGCTCAGTGCATCCTCAGCACCCGGGGTTCATGAGAGCCCATTTTCCTCCAAGGCCCACAGAGGTCTAGAAACCCCTCCATTCATCCAACTGCCTGTCGGGTCCTTTCCAGCATGAGCACTATGGACCTGCTGTTCAGTGGACATCCCCTAGGTTCACTGGCCATAGAAGCCCTCCCATGGGCCCTCATGTCAGGAATGAGACATCAGCCTCTTGGGGAGTAGTGACAACAGACACTGTTTAATAGCAATAGCACACCCATGAGCAAGAGAGTCACCGGAGGAACCACGGTGATGCTGTGTCTGTAAGAGAGACGATCATTTCATTGTGCAGGGCCCCTGTCTCTGGCCATCATCTTCATCATCACCATCGTCATCATCACCATCATCACCATCACCATCATCACCACATGTTTTCTGGGTCTTAAAGGGCATAAGTAGTCAGGCCCTATTTCTTGATGGGTGATGCTGACATGTCAGGGTTCAACCCTCTTCCATCTCCTGCACACGTGTGAAATATGAAGAGAAAGTGGGGGGACCCCTTGTGTCCTGCAAGAGGGGCATTGAAACCCCACACACGCACCTTGTGTATAGGACCCACTTGGTCCTCACTCCTGATCCACAGGGAGACCTGAAGCAGTGTCATCACCTGGCAGATCCAAACATTTCCTGCTGAACAGCCCGTATTCTCTCAACAGCACCCCCATGAACTGATACACCTTTGACACCTCGCTCTGTGTGTGTGACATCATCAGCCTAGACAACCATTTCCCAGGAGGGTGGGTTCCTCTGCCTCTGCCTGGTGTCACCTTCTCTTGGTGGTGTGAGCATGATGCCAAGTCAATGGCAGTCATCTAAACTGCCTGTCTTCTCTAGCTTTGGGGTCACATCCCTCGGTGCCCTTTATCCAGCACCCAGGTTTCCTGCTCCTGTCTGGTTGGGACCCTGAGCTGTGTGGAGCTGAGTTGTGGGGTACAGTCAGCAGAGCCTCCTGTTAGATTTAGGTGACTTGGGTAGAAGATTTGATGATTAATTGTCATTTGGACACAAGAGTGTCTGAGACTCTGCCTGTTGTCCCCCTGAGAAACTTGTTTCTCTTTACTGCAGATTTCACAGCCGTCTGGGCTCACACAGCCTTCCCCTCACTGTGTCCCTCCCACAGTAATGCCCGGCTGGGTCATTCGCCTTCAGCCTGCTCCACTGCATGTGCCTGGTGCTGATGGAGTTGTCTGTGGAGATGCTGACCTGGCCTTGGACTGACGGGCTGTATCTTGTGTCCGAGTCACCAGCACAGATCATTCCCATCCCCGCGGCTCGGCTGGTTTTTATGAGCAGAGGGGGCCCTATTTGCATGTCCTCCTAGTATATAGAGAGCTCAGGGGTGACCCTACAGATAATTCAGTAACTCAGTGCAGGTGACAGGTTTCTAGGGCATTTGGTTGCCCTGGTAGCTTTTCACCCATTAAATACAGAATTATAGGAGGTTTGGGGTTTGTTGATGAGACCACGTCTGGTAACAGTGACCCAGCGTCAAGCCTCTGATCCTCCCACTGGCTCCCATTGCTTCCCTGAAACTACTCCTGTCACAGCTGCACCTACCCCGTGAGGGAGCAGAATTCCTTGTATGTGTTGAGAGCCTCAATGATCCCCTGTATTCCAGTGTTACCCACACTTCAGGGCTGTATCCAGCTGTGGCCTCAGAGTCCGCACGACAATGGAGAAGGTTCTGCATCACCTGTGAGGTGGTCCTAGGTTAGCTAAGGTGGGTCCGTTCACTGAGATCTGGGAGGTACAACTGAAGTGTCTGTTGGGCCCAGAAGGCTATCAAGTGACTCAAGAGATCTGAGTGATGGGGAGAATCTGAGTGACACAGGATGACAGGACCCATGGTCTTGATACCATTGGGCACCTCCTGTCCCTCAACAATCCCCAAGTTCCCTGGCCTTAGAAGCCCTCCCCTGGGATCTAATGTCAGGATACAGACAACATCCTATTGGGGAGTAGTTGTAACAGACACTCGCCAGTAGCCATAGCACACCCATGAGTAACAGGGTCCATGCTGGTGAGGAGTGACCTCTCCCTCTCCCTGAGTGACAGGGCCTGAATTAGGTGGCTTCCCTTTCAATCACTGGAGGCAAGCCCATAGTGGGGCCATGGTGACAGGTGGGTGTCCTGTCAGATCCGCATCATCTCAGGTCCTAGAGAGAGGATCTAGGTCAGCCTCTGGGGCCCAATCTCAGGAAGTGCAGATATGAAGGGAGATGGCACTGCAGACACTACAGCAGCATTGGATGGACCACTGAGTGACGGTCACGGAGCTCTGACCTCCTGACCTGGCAGAGCAGTCTTCCTTGCCTGGGGCTGCAGGCTCACTCTGAAGATTAATGCATTAAATTGGACTTCATAATGTTAATTAATTGAGAGTATAGCCAGTATGTTTAATTAGATTCGGCTCCTAGAAAATTTAGCATGAAATATACTCAAATCGAAATGATCACAGAAAAGGGCATGATAGAGACGCACGGGGAGGTTCTTGAGAGAGCTACCAGAAGGAATTAAGTCCAGTGGTTGCACGTGGCCAGTGGGGACAGGAGGCTGTGCAGAGGGAGACAGAGCAGAGGTGGAACCATCTCTGGTGATCTGAGATTTGGTGTCTAAAGGGACCTGGAGTGAGACTGAACATGTTCGTCTGAGACGATTTCCTGAGACCCAGAGTCACCCTCTCAGGTGGGAGAACTGGACTCTGCTCAATTGAAACACACCCTCCCTGCTTCCTGCAGCTTCTGAAGTGCCCTCTGAGCCGATGACATTTCCATCTGTTGATGTTTCCATGGAAGTGTTTCCAACACGAAGCCTCCTGTCCATTTTTCTGTGGGTCCATCCAGAAATTCTGGGCTCACAGATATTCACTGTATCTCTAGGCTGTGGTCACCATACACGTAGGTGTCTTTGGACTGACTGGCGAATCCAAGATGTTCAAGGACGGTGGTCTCCAACAGTCACCCATTGGCGATCCATCAGAGTGAGGTGCATCTGCTACGACCACCCGGATAATGGGGACACAAGGGTTCTCTTCGTGAGTCAGCGAGCTGCATAATTCATTAGGGTCCCATTAGTGAATCTTTCATTTCTTACAGGGAATAGGGAAAACCCCTCCCTGGAGGAGCCATGGTGGTGCTGAGTCTGTGAGAGGGGCCAGCACTTGATTGACCAGGGCCCCTGTCTCTGTCCATCATCATCACCATCATCACCATCATCACCATCACCACCATCACCACCGTCATCACCATCATCATCACTATCATCACCATCACCATCATTACCATCGTCATCATCATCATCATCACCATCATCATTTGCTTATTTATTATCATTTTTCTCATTTTTTAAGGCATATTGTACACACATAATGAGCCTTTATCTCTATTTCTGCTCATTTTTATAATCGTTCAGTGAAATTAGTAGCCAGACTCTGTTTTCCTTCTCATGTGACTGATGGCCCATTCCTGCCTCTTCCCCGTCTGCCCCACTCGGGAATCTGATAGGAAAGGTGGGGTCTCCTCTAGTTGTCCTGGGGAGATTGAAACCTCACCAGCCCCAGTCAGCAGAATGCCTCCCTCCCCACCACCTCGCCAAGATCAAAGCCCTGAGCCAGTCTCCTCTCCTGGCTCCACAGAGCCCCTCTGACTTGCTGAAGGGCCTTCCCTGTGCTTCCCAGAGATTTCAACTCTGTACGTGATAAACTTCCTGTCCCTTGGTTGTGGGTTTGTCCACAGCCTATACAACTGTGCAAAGC
Source organism: Miniopterus natalensis (assembly GCF_054644295.1). NCBI lineage: Eukaryota > Metazoa > Chordata > Mammalia > Chiroptera > Miniopteridae > Miniopterus > Miniopterus natalensis. The sequence goes on along the minus strand of NC_142081.1, from coordinate 749,261 downwards.
CATCCTGAGTCATTGTCTCTTCCTAGCGTCACCTACTCTTGGTGCTGTGAGCATGACCACAGGTCAATGACTGTCACCACGTGGGTCTTTCCTCTCTAGCTTTGGGGTCACATGTCTCAGGTGTCAAACCCCCACCTGTCCTACTGCTGCCTGGATGGGACCCTGAGCTGTGAGGGGCTGAGCTGCTCTGTGGAGTCAGCAGAGCCGCGTGTTAGATTCAGGTGACGGTGGACAGAAGATTTCACGATTAGCTGTCATTTGGGGAAAAGTGTGTCTGAAAAATACTTTATGCATGTTGTCCATGTGAGAAAGTTTTCTCTGGTTACAACAGACTTTTCTAAACATCAGACCTCAGACGAAAGCGCAGAATCAGGAATCCAGAGACGTTCCCTGAGGGAAACTGTTTTCTGAAGAGGAAACCAGCCAGGAAACAGCCCAAACCGCCCACTGCACCTGCTCCTGAGAGGGTCCTTGTGTTCAGGGCCCCTGAGCTCGATGGTGGCTTCAGCCCCTCCTGCAGGGAGGTTTGAGTCTGACTCACAATGAAGTCCCCTCACTGTGTGTCTTTCGCACAGAAATACACGGCCGAGTCCTCAGATTTCAGGCTGTTCATTTGCAGATACAGCGTGTTCTTGGCCTTGTCTCTGGAGATGGTGAATCGGCCCTTCACAGCGTCTGCATAGTATGTGCTACCACCACCAAAACTAATGTATGAGACCCACTCCAGCCCCTTCCCTGGAGCTTGGAGGATCCAGCTCATATCCTTGCCACCGAAGGTGAATCCAGAGGCTGCACAGGAGAGTCTCAGAGACCCCCAGGCTTCACCACGGCTCCCCCAGACTCCACCAGCTGCACCTCACCCTGGACACCTGCAAACACAAAGACGTCCTGGTCAGGAAACTCTCACACACCCACTGTTTCTCTCACGCATGTCCACTCACACTCTCAGTGTCTCTTGTTCTCCATAAATTACCTCTTAAAATAGTAACAAGGAAAACCCAGCTGAGCCCAAGCCCCATGGTGACTGGTCTGTGTTCAGTACTGCTCAGGGAATGAGAACAGCTGGGGATCCCGGGGCTGTGCTCCTGACCCAGAGCTGCAGGGTTGGGGATGGGCTGGGTTTTATGACCAGAGGGGCCTTATTTGCATGCCATCTTGCTATGTAGGGACTCTTGGGTTGGACACTGACATGAAGGACATTGTCTAAGAGTGTGACATGTCCAATTGTGCATGTCTGCTAAGAACTAGGGCCCACATCTGGGCCTTTGCCATTCTCACTGCACTTAGCTGCTTCCAGAGACCTGTACAAATTCCCAGGAAAGAAAACTGTCATAAAGAGAATGGAGAATAGTTTAAAATGAGAGATGCTTTTCAGATTCAACAGTAATGACATAGGAGAAATCAGCCATAACAGCCAGAGGAAGAAGTAAAAGTTCAGGATGTTGAAGTTCAAGGGAAGGGAAGCCCCATCTGACACTATTTCCCTCAAAGTGTTTAGAGGATGAATCAAGAGCAGAGTGTGAACCCAGAGCTGGTGGACAAGTGCTGGGGAGAGTGGAGGGTCTGTGTGGGCCCCTGGGACACAGAAGCATGGACCATAGAGACACAGGCTGAGGCCCCGGGCCATGACCTTCAGGGGTCGGTGCTGACTGTGTAACAGCTGCACTGCCTCATGTGCTGTGTTTCTCCTCTGGACCCTGATGGGGGCCAGTTTCCTTCCCTGGGGATGGAGAAGTAGCTGCGTCATGACAGGTGTGTTTGGGTGAAGATGTGGGTAATGATTTGTGAGCAATGAGAATGTTATTACTGGAAACCTTGCTGTCTGCATGGGACCCGGAGAGCCCTGTCTCCATGTCCGCACATGATGGGAGGGAACTGGAACAGGGGCCTTACTTAGGGCAACATTGTGGGAAGCCACCTGGGATCAGGAATGGGGGACGTAACCCAGACTGAGGACACACCACCTAGGGTTCCTGCTAAATTCAGCTCTGACTCTCCTTGTTGTGTGATGGGTTCAAGTTTCCTCTCCTCACTTTCTCTGAAATAGCCCCACACGTCCCTAGAGTCATGAGACACTGTGGGGAGTGTGCAGGGCACCAGCCCCGTGTGTGCTGACCTCCTACCTCCCATCTCTCCTGGGCTCACTCTCTAGTCCTGTGACTCTCCTGGTGTCGTCTCCAGGGTTTCCTTATAGAAGATCATGACGTCTGCGTACCGATGGGAAGTGATATTTTGTTCTGTTCCTCTCTGATTTAGACACTTTCTATTCTACTTTTTTTACAATCTAATTATTCTGACAACGATGTGCAGTTTCTGGAATACAAGCAGTTACTGGGGTGCCCTAGTGTTGCTCTTCATGTTACAAGAATTGCTTTGAAATTTTCTCTGTGGAGCACAATTGCCGGAGCCCACTGGCAGAGTCTAACGGTCATGAGGAAGGGGTGAGGATGAAGAAAAGACAGACACGAAAAAGATGGGATCGGGAGGGCTGCAGCTCGTGACTCCTGCCAGCTGCCAGCCCCGAGTTTATTTCCCAGCTCAGTTTATACAGACACTGTCGATTATGCTAAATAGCACCCCGCCCTGCATTCCTTTACCTTGCCCCTATGAATGCTCTTGAGAGTAAATATCTTGCCTCCAGCAGGAGCTCAGATCTTATTAACTATCTTTGTCTCGGCTTCTAATGGGAACTTTTGGGGAGGATTGTCCTAGGCTAGGTGTGTGGCTTGACTGCCCTTTGATCCTTCAGGCTGGGACAGCATCCTGATAGGCCTTTCTGGAATACATGGCCACAAGCTAAATCGGTATCCCCTTGGTGCCACAAGGACCGGGTCAGGAAGCAGTAGGGCACATCTGCAGCTCACCCAGGCAGCTCCTCCGTGCCTGGGGCCACAGGGCTCCCCACACACAATGCTAACTGTTTTCTTTTCCAATGTACCATTTACTATACGGAGGTTCCTCACTTCTCTATGTAACACATTGAGAATTTTGATCATAAAGAGGTTTTAATATAGTCCATTGCCATTTATTTATATGCTGATACAGTTAGTCCTTCCTGCTGGGGATGAGCTGTGGCACATTTACTGGTTCCCTGGGTTGCACCGTCCTTGCCTTCCTGGAGGATGACGCACTGATCATGGTGAATGACCCTCCAAAGGCCTGTTGAGTTTCCTAGTATCACTGAGGATTTTTGCATTTATGTTCATCAGAGACATGACCTGTCATTTTTTGATTGCTCTTATTTGGCTTTGGTAGGAGTGTAGTGGTCACCTCAATAAAATAATTCAAAAGACTTTTGTCTTCTTGAAAGTCTTGGACATGTTTGAGAAGAACTGACTGAGATAATACTATTTGTTCTGTGAAATTTGGCTAGAATTTACTCTTGTATCCACTTGAACATGGGATTTTCTTGTTGACAGGTTTAGATTAATACTTCAATTATTTAAATAAATATGAACCCATCTAGGAATGTCAGGGGAAAATTCTTAATTTAAACACCAAATTATGGACTGAGAAATACAACTGTTGATCTTCATAGGGTGTGGACAGGGCATTGTAATTCCCACATGGACACACCTGGACTGAGCAGTGAAACCCTAACAGGTGTTCTAAGTCTGGACGCCTCAGGTCGACCTGAGCAACATGAATTGACTTGGGAGCCGCTAGAGGTCCCCGCCTAGGGAAAGACCTGCCTCTGTGAACTGCAGCCAGGGGCTGGTCTCTGCAGGCTCTGAGGTGGGCAGGGACAGCTCCTACCTGAGACTCAGCAAATGCATGTCTGCTCTTCCCCCTGAAGGTGGAGGGATTTTCTGAAGAGGGGACAAAGTTATTCCCTCAAGATTTCTGGGCATGGTGGGAACCTGATTGAAATGGAACAAGTCTTCTCAGCTCATTTAACAATTCCTCCTGTGAGAGGCAACACTCAGCCAGGACACCCACAAAGTTAAGTGACAATGTATTTGGGATCAGTGTGAAAATTACAGTTGTTTGCAGACCACGTGCTTATTTCATGTGCCATGCAAAAGAATGAACTAAAACCACACTTTCTTACAGAGGTTTCATAAAATGACTTAGTCCTGAGAATGCACCTCCCTGGCCTCCATCTCCAGGGACCACAGAGAACATGTCCCAGCTGCTGGTCTCTGAAATCCAAGGTGGTTTGTGCTGCAGACACAGCTGTGCCCAACCCCCAGACCATGGCTGAGCTCGGCAGGGACACTAAGGCAGGGCCACTCCTGGGAGACAGGAGTCACCTGAAGGAAGGTCCTGGCTCCAGTCACCTCCGAAGCATTCTGCCTATTGTCCACGTGAGAAAGTCGTCTCTGTTTACAACAGACCTTTCTAAATGACAGACCTCAGAGGAAAGCGCAGAATCAGGAATCCACAGAGTTTACTGAGGGAAACTGTGACCTGAAGAGTAAACCAGCCAGGAAACAGCCCAAACCGCCCACTGCACCTGCTCCTGGGAGGGCCCTTGTGCTCAGGGACCCTGAGCACCCTGGTGGCCTCAGCCCCTTCTGCAGGGAGGTTTGTGTCTGGCTCACACTGACCTCCCCTCACTGTGTGTCTTTCGCACAGAAATACACGGCCGAGTCCTCAGATTTCAGGCTGTTCATTTGCAGATACAGTGTGTTCTTGGCGTTGTCTCTGGAGATGGTGAATCGGCCCTTCACAGCGTCTGCATAGTATGTGCGACCACCATTATCACTAATGTATGAGACCCACTCCAGCCCCTTCCCTGGAGCCTGGCGGACCCAGTGCATCCAGTAGCTACTGAAGGTGAATCCAGAGGCTGCACAGGAGAGCCTCAGAGACCCCCCAGGCTTCACCACGGCTCCCCCAGACTCCACCAGCTGCACCTCACCCTGGACACCTGCAAACACAAAGACGTCCTGGTCAGGAAACTCTCACACATCCACTGTTTCTCTCACTCACGTCCACTCACACACTCAGTGTCTCTTGTTCTCCATAAATTACCTCTTAAAACAGCAACAAGGAAAACCCAGATGAGTCCAAGCCCCATGGTGAGTGGTCTGTGTTCAGTCCTGATGAGAGAATGAGAACAGCTGGAGATCCCGGGGCTGGGCTCCTGTCCCAGAGCTGCAGGGTCAGGGCTGGGCTCGTTTTTACCACCAGAGGGGCCCTATTTGCATGTCGCCCTACTATATAGGCAGCTCTGGGGTGAACCTATGGAGAGTCAGTACCTCAGTATAGGTGAGAGGGTTCTAGGGCATTCGCTTTCCATGGGAGCTTTTCACTCTCTAAATACAGAATTATAGGAGGTTTGGGGTTTGTGGATGAGACCACATCTGGTAGCAGTGACCCAGCATCAACACTCTGATCATGCTCACTAATCCTCAGTACTCTCCTGAAAAAAATGCTGGACAGAGCCTTACCTGTCCCATGAGGGTGCAGAGCTCCTTGTATGTAATGAGAGTTTCAATGACCCCTTGTATTCTAGTGTTACTCACCCTTTGGGGTTGTATCCACCTGTGATCCCAGTGTTCTCACTGCACTGTAGAAGGTTGTGCAACTCGGTGAGGTGGTCCTAGGGGAGCTAAGGTGAGTCAGGTTTTGTGAGATCTGGGAGGTACAACTGAAGTCTCTGTTGGGCTCTGGGCCACTATCAAGTGACACAAGAAATCTGAGAGATGAGGGTAATCTGAGTGACACAGGATGACAGGACCCATATAATGATCCCATTGAGCATCTCATGTCCACTATTAATCCCCAGGTTCACTGGCCCTAGAAGCCCTCCCCTGGGATCTCATGTCAGGAATCAGACAGCATCCATTGGGGAGTAGTTATAACAGACACTTGCCAGTAGCAATAGCACACCCATGAGTAACAGGGTCCGAGCTGGTCAGGAGTGACCTCTCCCTCTCCCTGGGAGGCGGGGCCTGAATTAGGTGGCTTCCCTTTCAATGGCTGGAGGGGAGCCTATGGTGGGGCCATGGTGACAGGTGGGTGTCCTGTCAGATTCCCATCAGATCAGGTCCTGGAAGGAGGAGCTGGGTCAGCCTGTGGGGCCCAACCTCAGGAAGCCCAGTTATGAATGGAGATGGCACTGGAGACACTGGAGCAAAATTGGATGGACCACCTCGGGTCACTGAGCTCTGACCTCCTGACCTGTGACCCGGCAGAGCAGCCTTTCTTGCTTGGGGCTGAGGCTCAGTCTGAATATTAATGCATTAAATTCTACTTTAGAGTGTTAATTACTTGAGAATATAGTCAGTATGTTTCATTAGATTAGGCTCCTAGAAAATTTAACATGAGATATAATCAGATAGAAATGATCACAGAAAAGGGCGTGATAGAGACGCACAGGGGAAGTTCCTGAGAGAGCTACCAGAGGGAATTAAGTCCAGAGGTTGCACGTGGTCAGTGAGGACAAGGCTGTCACGAGGCTGTGCAGAGGGAGACAGACTAGAGGGGGAACCATCTCTGGTTGCCCTGCTCCACACAGGGACCCCACCAGGCCTCACTCCCTGACACAACACACCCTGAGCCAGTCCCCTGTCCTGCTCTCTGAGGTCATTGCTCCTGGTTGATGGGCCTGCCCAGACCTCCCGAGTCCTCGATTATGTCGGAACTGAGGGTCCTCTTGTCCCCTGGTGACTGTGGCATCATCACACTCATTGTCTGAAGCCACTAAGGGTGGGAGGCCCTCCTGGTGTGCAGAGAGCCCACGGCATTGTCACTGTGTACAGGGAGCTGGGACTATGGCCCCCAAGGCCTGTCACCTTCTTTGAGATTGACCAGCTGTTTGGTGCTGATTCTTCTGTTCTGTGTCCCGACCATGACTCTGGACAAGTTCCAGGAGCAAATGTCAAAAGCAGAGGAAGCTGCCAAGAGGACAGGGACCCAGGACTTCACCTCCCCTGCACCTGCTCCTGGGCTGGGTGCTCTGATCTCTGTCCCCTGAGCGCCCCCTGGTGTCCTCAAACCTCTTGCACCCCGGCCCCCCTCACTCCCTCAGGGAGGCTTGTGTCTGGCTCACGCTGACCTCCCCTCACTGTGTCCCTCACACAGTGTTACAGGGGAAGGTAGGACCCCTTGTAGTTGTCCCCGAGACCCCTCCCACCACCTTCGCGTTCCTGGATTTTTTCTTCTTGCTCTTCTGGGTGGTGTTTTCCTGTTCCTCATGTTCCAAATTGCTGATGGGATTCTCAGTGTCCTCTGCTCTGCTCTCGATTCCCGTAAATTATTCTTCCTCTCAGTCCTGTGGCCTTCCCTTCTGACTGGTGCTTTATTATGTGACCGATGGTCTCACTAGTTTCCTTAATGGTCTCACTGAGGTCCAGGAGCATCCTTATAACCACTGTTCTGAACTCTCTCCAGGGCTTGCTTGGCTCTATTTCATTTAGTTCCTCTTCTGGAGATTTCTTCTGTTCTTTCCTTTGTGACATGTTTCTTTGCCTCCACATTTTGGCTGCTTTTGGGTGTTTGTTTGTATTAGGTAGAGCTGCTGTGTCTCCTGGAATTGGTAGATGTCTCTGTGCAGTAGGTGTCCTGTAGGGCCCAGGGGCCCAGGATCCCCAGTCCGCTGAGCTCGGCCTTCTAGGTGCTTCCCTGTGTGGGCCGTGTGCACTGTCCTGCTGTAGTTGAGCCTTGGTTGCTGTTGGCGTCACTGGGAGGAACTGACCCCCAGGCTAACTGGCTATGAGGACCAGCTGCTGTGCTGGGGACACCCCTAGGGAGCAGGATTACTTCTGTGGAGCTTTGGTGATCACCATGTGCTACCCTTGAGTGTCACTCGTGGATGTGGCCTGGCTGTGATGCAGCGTTTTCGAGTCTGAGCACCTGGTGCACTGTCTCTGGGGCCTCCCGGGAGGTGCAAAGTCAGCCTGTGCCAGTTCCTTGCCCAGGACCACCCAGCATGAGCTACACAGCAGTCCCTGAATGGCTGGTGCTTGTGCTGGGCTTGGAGGTGTCCAGTTGAGGCCAAGGCATGAACCAATGCAGGCTGCTGCTAGTGCCAGGTCTGGGGCCACTTATCAAGGTGCATGGAACACGCTGCTGCTTCTTTGAGAGATTTTAGGAACGTCCTAAGCATGGTGCTCGAGAGGCCACTTGCATAGAAAAGCCCCTGGAAATGGCCTGGAGGAGCCTGCAGGTGGGAGGGGCAGGTGCTCAGGGAATCACCTGGGTGGGGCCAAAGGAGTGAGCCAGGTGCTGGAGATTCAAACCTGGCTCCTGCCTGCTGACTGTGGGGGGAGGACTCCCCAAAGGAGCCGTGGCCTCTGAGCTCTTCTGCCTGGGAGAAAGCAGCCCGTCCTCCTCTGGCCCCGAATTCAGGCTGTTACTTCCTCCCCGAATGTCCCAGGCTCCTTTCAGGCTGCTGCCCGGCCCTGGGCTCAGAGGGACGGGTCTGGGTGAGTCCCCTGCAGGCCCTTTAAGAGGACCTCCCTCCCCTCACTCAGTGACAGTCCCCTTGGTTTTCTGAGCCCGAAGTTTTGGGGACGTTTCTTCCCGACCCTGGAACCCTGGGCGGGGGTCCTGTTGTGGGGCTGGGACCCGGTGCCCCTCTGGGTAACGTCCACGCCGAGCTATCACTCCCGGTTTTAAACCAAGGCACCGGTTCTGGGCCCGAGGCCTTGTCTGTGACTCAGCCCTGATCTGCCCGCGTCTCCGCCTCCTCCTGGTCTCCTTCCTTCTCAGTCCCCTGGTTGCAGGGCTCTGTGCAGCTAGACCTCAGGAGGTTCTGAGTGACGGTTGCTCTGTTTTAGGTGTAATTTGATGTGGTTTGGGAGGCAGCAGGTACCCCGGTTACCTACGCGCCCACCTCTTGTCTCTGTACCAGGAACCTGAGGGTGCAGTTTGTGGTTCATTCTGGGCAGGAGGTGCGGCCCGGTTCCTGGTTCCCTAGGTGAGCCGTCCCTGCATTCCGGGACCGAGCCCGACTGGACCAGGGAAACCATCCTCCCAATGTGCTGTCACGGTCCCTCGGGCATTGTTGAGGGTTTTTGCATTTATGTTTGGGGACGTCCCATCCGTCCTGGAGACAGTCCTGTTGTGGTGAGGACATTGCAGGATCTTCTCCTCGCTCCCTTTAATGTCGTTTAGGCCAATAATCCTTTAAATTTTCATTAATTCTGATTTTTAGTTTGCTTTTCTTCTAGGAATCTAGGTTTTCCACCAAACTTTCATTTTCATGATCACTGTTTCCTGTGACACATTTCGTGATTTGCACCTTTCCTGAAAATCTTGTGATTCTGGGTCCGTGGACTCACCGGCTCACTCATGGTCTCTACCAGGCCAGTTCTCTCTTTCTCTGCATGTTTAGTAACTTGCAGACTCCAGTGATTCTTGGTCCTGGGAGGGTTTTCATAAAGCCCAACGATTCCCTTTTCACACCTACTCGACCCTGAGACCTCATGAGAGAGGCTTTGCTGCCTTTCTGCCCGATCGCTGGTCAGACTGGATGCAGGTGCTTCTGGAGTCAGAGCTGGCGGCTCCCTTTCCAGGTCTGGGCGAGTCGTTACCGAGGCTCCTCCTGGGCTCTCTGGGCCCCAGGCAAGTCCTGGGAACGGGGTTTGTCAGTCACGGCTCCCGTGTCGGTCCCTCAAGGTGCATTTGTGCAGGGCCACCCAGCACACTCCCCGGCGAGGGCAGCGTCCCTGTGGGTCCCCCTTTTATTTGCTGCTCCCCTCCTGGGGCTCCTGGGCCTCTGTGTCCCTCTGCACAGCAGGAGGAGCTCATGTCTGAGGTCCCTGAGCTCCCCCAGCTCCCTTATCTGCTGGGGCTCCTCGAACATGACACCCCATCTTTGAACTCAGGTGGACTGAGTGTTTGAGTTCTCTCAGGGGAGGGACAGGGTCCCATGAGGCTGTGACACCTGGTGGGTGACACTGCCGCCCTATGTACTGACCGTGTCAGGGGAACGTTCATGAAACAGAATTGAGCCCCTCATGTGTCTGCACCACCCACAGGGCCCTGGGTCTCCTGGGGGTGGAGAGAAGGAAGTGGGGCTCTGAGGCTGCAGGAGGGGGCAAGACTCGCAGAGCCTGGCAGGAAATCCCATCCCCCCTTTCCTGTTCCTTGGACTCGGGGGCCCCGCTGAGACCCCAGGTTCTTGTCCAGGAGGCCCCCGGGCTGTGCCTCTGAGCCAGCCTTGCACAGTAACACGTGGCTGTGTCTGCAGGATCCACGCTGGTCATGGTGAGAACCACCTGGTTCTGGAGGTGTCCTTGGAGATTGTGAGCCTGCCCTTCAGAGACTGGCTGTAATAGGTGTCATTGTCCCACCACACATGTGCCAGCCACGCCAGGGCCTCCCGGGGGCTGCCGGATCCAGGTGACACACACAGCAGTTGTGCTCAGGGAGAACCCAGAGAAGGAGCAGGTCAGCGTGAGGGTCTGTGAGCAGGACCCTCGCTGTCCCCACTCCTGACCAACAGTGAAAACCAGAGCCAGTGTCCTCCCCTGCAGGGTCCAACCATTTCCGACCTTCTGAACAGCCTGTACTCTCTCAGCAGCACCGCCATGAACTGATCAACCTTTGACTCCTCCCTCTGTGTGTGTGACGTCATCAGCCTAGACAACCATTCCCCAGGAGGGTGGGTCCCTCTGCCTCTCCTGGTGTCACCTACTCTTGGTGGTGTGAGTCTGGGGTCAATTCAATGACCATAGCCTCCAAGCTCTTTCTTCTCTAGCTTTGGGGCCACATGCCTCTGGTGCCTGCTGTCCAGCCCCCGTGTGTCCAGCTGCTGCCTGGCTGGGACCCTGAGGTGTGCAGAGCTGAGCTGCACTGTGGAGCCAGCAGAGCTCCCTGTTGGATTTAGGTGACGGTGGTCAGATTTGATGATTAATAGTCATTTGAGTCCAATAGTGTCAGAAAAAGTCCCTCTGCCTGTTGTCCATGTGAGAAAGTTCTCCTGTTTCAACAGACTCTTCTGACAGACGTCAGAGGAAAGCGCAGAATCAGGAATCCACAGAGATTCCTGAGGGAAACTGTGACCTGAAGAGGAAACCACCCAGGAAACAGCCAAACCGCCCACTGCACCTGCTCCTGGACGTCCTTGTGGTCAGGGCCCCTGAGCACCCTGGTGGCCGCAGCCTCTCCTGCAGGGAGGTTTGTGTCTGGGCTCCCAGTGACCTCCCCTCACTGTGCCCTTTGCACAGAAATACATGGCCGAGTCCTCAGATTTCAGGTTGGTCATTTTAAGAGAGACTGTGCTTGTAGGGTTGTCCCTGGAGATTGTGAATCTTCCTTGGACTGAGGGCGCATACCACTGATTTTTTCCAGTTGCCACCCATTCCCGGCCCCTTTCCTGGAGCCTGGAGGACCCAGATCATGCTGTAGTTTGTGAAGGTGAATTCAGAGGCTTTGCAGGAGAGGTTCAGAGACACCCTGGGATGCACCAAGCCTCCCCCAGACTCCACCAGCTGGACCTGGCACAGGCCACCTGCAAACACAGAGACACAGACTGAGAACTGCCCGTGTGGCCCAGTCCCCCTGAGCCTCCTGCACAGGGACGCACCTTGGACAGTGATGAGAAGGGCAGCCCAGGTGAGTGCAGACCCCATGGTGTGGACACGGAGGAGGGGCTCACAGTTGAGGGCTCCTGTCCAGGACCTTCAGGTACAGGAGTTGGGCAGCTTTTCCTGGGCAGGGCAGGGGCCACATTTGCATGACTTTCCCTGGGACCTGTCTGAGCTGCTAGCAGGGCTCCTCCCTCCCCATTTAAATCTGGGATCGCAGGTGGACAACAATGCCTGGGCCAGGGCTCAGGGGCACAGAGCTGGTCTGATCTTTCTAGTCGCTTGTCTGTGAATCGTGAGTGACACACTCCACCCAGATGGAAGGTGGGATCTTAAGGTTCTCCAGTGAAGGATGCACCTAAAATCCTGCAGGAGACGTCCTGGGACAGGCCTGTGGGGATGTCAGTGCCCCCTCATGGCCACTATGAGCCCCTAGTCTGACGCTCTGGTGTCTGAACCAGCTTCCTGAGACAAGGCAGGTGTGTCTGCCACAGGGATGTCATTCCTGGCGGTCTGACACGGTGGCAGCCCCCGTCCTGCCTCCTGCACACTGGAGATTCTCTGCAAGGACAGGCTGGCCTCAGGGCTCCCACCTGGAGTCAGGAGGAGCATAACCGTCCTCAGTGCCAGGGCCCTAGAGCCAGGTCCTCAGCCTGCAGGCAAGAGGAGCCTTCCCCCGACCTCTTTTCTCAGTCTAGTGTTGTCAGTGATGTCGGGGTTCAGAGGGAGGTTACTGACCATGGTTCCCAGCTTAGATTTTCCCACAGGAAAGGGAACTTCAACCCTGACAGGAGACCCTCCCTCCCAGCCTCCCCCTGTCCTTTCCCTGAGGACGGTCACTGTGCTCAGAGGTGCTGGGCTCTCCCCAGAACATTCCCGTCCTTAATGTAATGAACACATTCTCCCATCCGACACATAATACGGAAATGCACTCTCTGCGCAGGCTTGTCATTTAATCCCCTTGATGGGACACTTGGTGTCACAAATGATTTTACTTTTATTCAAGTTCAATTCATCACTATTTTCTTCCATGGGTCAAATTTTGGGTGTTTTTACAGCAACCACCTGAGAAATTGCTGAGCTCCCACTGTCCAGGCTGATTTTCTGCAGCAGCCACAGGGACTGGAGCAAGTTCTGGGACCAGAGTGGAGGCCGCAGGGAAGCTCCCCATAGATCTGGACGTGACTTTGGAGCTGGGTGAGGGGAGAATGCTGGGCTTGTTTTGATCACATGACAGAAATATGCCTGATTCTCATGGACAGAGTGTTACTGGACACATGGGTTTAGAGTCTCTTCCAGTGAAGACCCAGAAGGAAGCCCAGGGCAGGATGGAGACAGCTTATATCATCCCAGGAAATCCCTGAGTAATTCTGAACAGGAGCTGCTTAGAAAGAGAGACGTTACTGATGCTGCAGGCAGAGATCCAGAGACATAAGGAACCTGTCATTGCAAACTGGTGGAAATGGGATCCCCTGTTACCTACAGGCACACCCTCACAGTGTCACTAGGTGAGAAGTTCAGAGGTACAGGGGATCAGCAGTTGACCACATTGAGGTCATTACTCACATTGTGTCTCCATGGGTCACTCAGCTGCATAATTCATTGGGGTCCCATTTATGAATCAATTCTTAGAGGGAAGAGGGTACCGCCCTCCCTTTAGGAGCCCTTGTGATGGTGTGTCTGTAAGAGGGGCCATCATTTCATCGACCAGGGCCAGTGCCTCAGCACTTCACCATCACCATCACCATCATAATCATCACCATCATCACCATCATCACCATCACCATCATCATCACCAGCATCATCATCACCATCACCATCATAATCATCACCATCATCACCATCACCAACATCATCATCACCATCATCACCATCATCATCATCATCATCATCACCATCACCATCACCATCATCACCATAATAATCACCATCATCACCATCATCACCATCGTCACCACTTGCTTTCTGGGTGTAAGGGACTCAAGTAGCCAGGCCCTAGCTCTTGATGGGTGATGCTGACATGTCAGGGTTCATCCCTCTCACTTTCCCTGCACACGTGTGAAATCTGAAGATCAAGTGGGGAGACCCCTTGTGTCCTGCAGGTGGAACCTTGAAATCACACAAGCCCCTATTGTGATTCGGACCCTCGCTGTCCCCATTCCTGTCCCACATTGAAAACCAGAACCAGTGTCCTCCCCAGGCCGATGCAACCATTTCCGACCTGCTGAACAGCCTGTACTCTCTCAGCAGCATCCCCATGAACTGACAAGCCTTTGACTCGTCCCTCTGTGTGTGTGACGTCATCAGCCTAGACAACCATTCCCCAGGAGGGTGGGTCCCTCTGCCTCTGCCTGGTGTTACCTACTCTGGATGGTGTGAGCATGATGTCAAGTAAATGACCGTCACCTCCACGCTCTTTCTTCTCTAGCTTTGGGGTCACATGCCTCTGGTGCCCGCTGTCCAGCCCCCACGTGTCCAGCTGCTGGCTGAGACCCTGAGGTGTGCAGAGCTGAGCTGCACTGTGGAGTCAGCAGAGCCCCGTTTTGGATTTAGGTGACAGTGGTCAGAAGATTTGATGACTAATAGTCATTTGAATCCAAGAGTGTCTGAAAGAGACTCTCTGCCTGTTGTCCATGTGAGAAAGTCGTCTCTGTTTACAAGAGACTTTTCTAACTGAGAGACCTCAGAGGAAAGTGCAGAATCAGGAATACACAGAGGTTCCTGAGGGAAACTGTGCCCTGAAGAGGAAACCACCCAGGAAACAGCCCAAACCGCCCACTGCACCTGCTGTTGGGAGGGTCCTTGTGCTCAGGGACCCTGAGCACCCTCGTGGCTTCAGCCCCTCCTGCAGGGAGGTTTGTGTCTGGCTCACACTCACCTCCCCTCGCTGTGTGTCTTCTTTTGCACAGAAATACACGGCCGAGTCCTCAGATTTCAGGCTGTTCATTTGCAGATACAGCGTGTTCTTGGCATTGTCTCTGGAGATGGTGAATCGGCCCTTCACAGACTCTGCATAGTATGTGCTACTTCCATCAGGATTAATGCTTGACACCCACTCCAGCCCCTTCCCTGGAATCTGGCGGACCCAGTGCATGTTATAGCTACTGAAGGTGAATCCAGAGGCTGCACAGGAGAGTCTCAGAGACCCCCAGGCTTCACCACGGCTCCCCCAGACTCCACCAGCTGCACCTCCCCCTGGACACCTGCAAACACAAGACGTCCTGGTCAGGAAACTCTCACACATCCACTGTTACTCTCACTTATGTCCACTCACACACTCAGTGTCTCTTGTTCTCCATAAATTACCTCTTAATATAGCAACAAGGAAAACCCAGCTGAGCCCAAGCCCCATGGTGAGTGGTCTGTGTTCTGTCCTGATCAGGGAATGAGAACAGCTGGGCACCCGGGGGCTGGGCTCCTGTCCCAGAGCTGCAGGGTCGGGGCTGGGCTGGTTTTTATGAGCAGAGAGGGCCTTATTTGCATGGCTTCCTACTATATAGGGACCTCAGGGTTTAACCTACAGAGAAGGCAGTGTCTTCGTGTGGGTGAGAGTGTCCTGTGGCCTTGGGATGGCCATGGGAGATTTTAATTTACTAAATAAAGAATCCAAAGGGTTAATTGAAGTCCAACAGACCATATGTGGTACCAGTGAGCCTAGTATCTGGCCTGGGCTCCTCGACACTGGCCCGTATTGCTCTTATAAACCATCTCCATCTGCCCAGTGAAGGTGCCGAAGCCCATGTATATAACGAAACCATGGATGAAAGACTGTCTTCTGGTGTTAGCCACACTTCAGAGCTGGAGACAAGCACCTTCCTGGGAAAGAGATCTCACGCTGCAGGTCTTGGAGAGTGGACTCCGTGTACGTGGTGTGTTGGTTTCCTTGGTCCTGAACATCTCTGGCTTCCTGACCTTCAAGGAGACAAACAAGACTGAGTGTTGAGAAGATGCTTTTCTATCCTGGGGACCCAGAGACACTGAGTTGTTAGAGAGATTTATGGAGATCATGGAGGGACTGTGGTTTTTCAAGAACCAAAGGGACATTTACAGGGTGGCCTCTCTGCCTAGATAGTTATGAATATCCTTCTAGAAAATAATAAAATCAATAATTAGTGAAATAAATTTAAGTCAGGAAACCTATGATCAGTGAGCTTGCTCAAACTACAGGTTAATTACTCATGTATGAGATGGAGGCCTTTGCAGTTTACATTCAGTCAATGTCATGGTGATAGGAGTTAAGTTGATAAGAGCCAGGTGTTGGCCAGTTTGGTTATTACTATTCTGAGAGTTTATTGTGAAAAGAGGACAGATGTGTCTTTTTATAGTGTTTAGATAACTGTTTTGTTGAATCTACATGTAATAAAAATATTCGCAGCGGGGCTGGTGTGGTTCAGGTGTTGAGTGTCCACCTATGAACCAGTTCATGGTTTGATTCTTGACCGGACCACATGTCCGGGTCGCAGACTTGATTCCCAGTAGGGGGCGTCTAGGAGGCAGCCCATCAATGACTCTCTCTCATTGTTGGTGTTTCTTTCTCTCTCTCTCTGTTTCCCTTAGTCCTTCTGAAATCAATAAAAATAGGTTAAAATATATTTTCAAGGCATAGACATAAAAACTAAACTTTAGGCATGCCCCTAACGTCCTCGTGTGGGACATGAGCTCAGTGCATCCTCAGCACTCAGGGTTCATGAGAGCCCGTTTTTCTCCAAGGGCCACAGGGGTCTAGAGACACCTCCATTCATCCAGCTGCCTGTTGGGTTGTTTTCATCGTGAGCACTATGGACCCTGCTGTTCAGAGGACATCCCCTAGGTTCACTGGCCGTAGAAGCCCTCCCTTGGGTCCTCATGTCAGGAATGAGACATCAGCCCCTTGGGGAGTAGTGATAACAGACACTGTTTAATAGCAATAGCACACCCATGAGCAAGAGAGTCACCGGAGGAACCACGATGATGGTGTGTCTGTAAGAGAGATGATCATTTCATTGTGCAGGGCCCCTTTCCCCGGCTATCATCTTCATCATCACCATCATCTTCATCATCATCATCACCATCATCATCATCACCATCATCATATCACCACTTGTTTTCTGGGTCTTAAGGGGCATAAGTAGTCAGGCCCTATCTCTTGATGGGTGATGCTGACATGTCAGGGTTCAACCCTCTTCCATCTCCTGCACACGTGTGAAATATGAAGAGAAAGTGGGGGACCACTTGTGTCCTGCAGATGGGACATTGAAACCAACACATGCACCCTGTGAATAGGACCCACTTGGTCCCCACACCTGAACCACAGGGAAAACCTGAACCAGTGTCATCACCTGGCTGATCCAACCATTTCCTGCTGAACAGCCCGTATTCTCTCAGCAGCACCCCCATGAAGTGATAAACCTTTGACTTGTCCCTCTGTGTGTGTGACATCATCAGCCTAGGCAACCATTCCCCAGGAGTGTGGGTCCCTCTGCCTCTGCCTGGTGTCACCTACTCTTGGTGGTGTGAGCATGATGCCAAGTCAATGACCATCACCTCCCCAGTCTGTCCTCTCTAGCTTTGGGGCCACATCCCTCGGTGCCCTCTCTCCAGCAACCAGGCTTCCTGCTTCTGTCTGGTCGGGACCCTGAGCTGTGTGGAGCTGAGCTGCAGGGTGCAGTCAGCAGAGCCTCCTGTTAGATTTAGGTGACTTGGGTAGAAGATTTGATGATTAATTGTCATTTGGACACAAGAGTGTCTGAGACTCTGCCTGTTGTCCCCCTGAGAAACTTGGTTATCTTTACTGCAGACTTCACAGCCGTCTGGGCTCACACAGCCTTCCCCTCACTGTGTCCCTCCCACAGTAATGCACAGCTGGGTCACTCGCCTTCAGTATCCTCCACTGCAGGTGCCTGGTGCTGATGGAGTTGTCTGTGGAGATGCTGACCTGGCGTCAGAAGGATGGGCTGTATCTTGTGTGCGAGTCACTAGGACAGATCATTCCCATCCACTCCAGGCCCTTCCCAGGTGACTGGCCCACCCAGCTGACCCAGCAGCTGGTGAAGCTGTACCCAGAAGCCCTGCAGGAGATCCTCAGAGACTCCCCAGGTCTTCTCCTCTCTGATCCAGATGGCACCAGCTGCACCTGGGGGCAGACACCTGTGTGGGAGAGCACGACTCAGGTCGGGGCTGCCTCCTGCCCTCTCTCCTCTGTGACCCCAACACGTGGCCTGTGACTCACCTGG
The DNA here is from genome assembly GCF_054644295.1 of Miniopterus natalensis. NCBI lineage: Eukaryota > Metazoa > Chordata > Mammalia > Chiroptera > Miniopteridae > Miniopterus > Miniopterus natalensis. The sequence continues at coordinate 731,566 of NC_142081.1, read as the reverse complement.
GAGGACAACCAGGAGCAAAGCGAGGATAATGGCCCAGCCCATCCTGTACAAGGACAGTGAGGGTTAGAGCTGGAACCTAGCTGGGTGGGGAGGGACACTGCACTGTGGAGGGGGACCCAAGATTTAAACTGATGGTGCCCCAACATGGGTTTGCATATTAACTCCCCTGCCCTCTAGGTGATACTTTTGATGGTTGATGACCCAGAAATTCCAGGACTTGGGGAGAGGTGCTCGTCTGAGCCTCCCCATAGGGAAGGCGACACTCTCACCCAGATGTGGTCCTGGCAGAAGGAAACCCCCATTAGAATCTAGGTGAATTCTGGTTGGGATGGATTCACACCTCCCAGGTGGACGTGGTCTGAAGTGATCACAGAGACGCCAACCTGTGGTGGATATTTCACGGCCTGGGGCCCAGGGGACAGGCAGGACTGATGTGTTTCATAATCGGCTGAGGCTCTCAGTGGGAGGAGTGCTGAAGGAAACCTCCATTCTCACAGATATTCATGAACAAGAAGGCAGCCTGAGTTCAGGGATGTTCCATGGAGATTTTCTCTAGGAGAGACAGGGGCCACTCTGAATAGAACAAGGACATGTTAGAATCAGGGTGGGGGAGCATGGTGGGGTCAGTGGATGGAAAAGTACTAAGGGACCAGCAGGGGTGAGAGGACTGGTCAATCCTCCTGACAGGCTTCTTGCTGAAGACAGGCCAGGGTGATTCCCCACCACCTGGGGTGTTGCTGGGTGGGGAACCCAATGAGGCCTCAAGGGTGATCATATACTAAGTGCAGGGATTTCTAGCCAAACCAACCTCACAGGGTTCTTGCTAATATTGGGCTGTGCAAAGATGGACCTTAATGAGTAGAGGTTGCAGCCTAGTTGGGTAGAGATTCCCAGGAGCCTGACTGAAGCTTGGTCAACGAGGGGCCCTTTCCATCACTTTCAATATTTCCTGCCTGTGTCTTCTGACCTGAAATGTTTCTCTTGAGAAACGTGCTGACAGTCCAATGGGAGCTGCCTTGTAGGGAAGTAACTGCTTTTCTCTTCCCTGTTTTAAAATTCTCTCCTTGTCTTTAACCTTTGCCATTGTAATTGTGAGGTGTCCTGGTGTGAACCTATTTGGGTTTGTCTTCTTGGGACTGTGTGTGCTTCTTGGACTTTTGTGTCTATTCCCTTTACTTAGTTGGGCTAGTTCTTGTCATTATTTCATCAACTAGGTTCTCAATCACTTGCTCTCTATCTTCTCCTGCTGGAATGCCTATGATGTGGATGTTGTTTTATTTAATGTTTCCCAAAGTTCACTTAAACTCTGTCATTGTTTTTAAATCTTTATCTTTTTGCTTCTGTGATTGTACGTTTTTCTACCTTCTCATTCAAATTCCTAATTAAATCCTCTGCTGCATCCAACGTTCTTCATATTCCTGCCAGCGTTTTCTTTTTTTTATAAATCCTTACCTGAAGTTATTTTCTCCATTGCTTTTCAGAGATAGTGGAAGAGAGAGAGGGAGAGAGAGATGGAAAGTTCTATGTGAATGAGACACAGCAATAGGATGTCTCCCACAGATACCCCTGACCTGAGATTGAGACTGCAACACAGGCAAAATCCCTTGATCGGGAGTTCAACCCGAAACGCTTCAGTCCCCAGGGAGAGATTAACCCAACAACATTTCTCAGCTGGGTGCTATGTGGGTGCCCAGTCTCAGCACTGGTGCTATAGCCTGTGGCCCAATCTTAGGTAACGGCTTCAGACCTCTCAGGGGAAGATTCCGCAGCTGAGACATCCCTTGGTAACCTCGGGGTCCCACTTGTGGGAGCAGGGCCAACCCCTTTCTCCTGTCAGCACATCTTCCCAGTTATGAGGTGGCTCCTTTTCCCAGTCCTTGGTTTAAAAGCTCCACTTCATAGAAACTGTAGGTGGTAATTCATGGTGGTTGATTACCAAATTTATTTGTAATTTCCACTGGGTTGTGGGAACTACTGAGAGTAAGATCCATCTAGAGCACCTTCACCTTCACCCCTCCCTCTGCATTTCTCTTCTGACAAACAGGAAACGTCACCTGTGCTGCATGTGAGAATATTGCTACTAATGTAAAAAAGCTGTTAAAATGCAGAGACTTCAGTGGTAGCCAGAGTGTCATTGTTTGAGGGAGACTCTTGGAGAGACAGCTGTGTGGAGAGGAAGCCCTGACCTCTCCGAGGAATCAGCCGAAAACACCGCCTGCAGATGCTTTTGAAGTGGAAATACAGACTTGTTGGGTCCTTAGTGATCCTTAGTTTCCTGAGAGTCTCTTGTAGCGCAGTCCTCAGTCTCCTTCAGGGAGTTTTGTTTCTGGCTCACACTGACCTCCCCTCACTGTGTGTTGTACAGTAATACACGGCCGAGTCCTCAGCTCTCAGGCTGTTCATTTGCAGATACACCGTGTTCTTGGCGTTGTTCCTGGAGATGGTGAATCGGCCCTTCACAGAGTCTGCATAGTTTGTGGTACTTCCATCAGGATTAATTCGACTAACCCACTCCAGCCCCTTCCCTGGAGCCTGGCGAACCCAGTGCATCCAGTGGCTACTGAAGGTGAATCCAGAGGCTGCACAGGAGAGTCCCAGAGACCCCCGAGGCTTCACCACGGCTCCCCCAGACTCCACCAGCTGCACCTCACCCTGGACACCTGCAAACACAAAGACGTCCTGGTCAGGAAACTATCACATATCCACTGTTTTTCTCACACACGGCCACCCATACACTCAGTGTCTCTTGTCACCCATAAATTACCTCTTCAAATAGCAAGAAGGAAAACCCAGCTGAGCCCAAGCCCTATGGTGAATGGTCTGTGTTCTGTCCTGATCAGGGAATGAGAACAGCTGGGGATCCCGGGGCTGGGCTCCTGTCCCAGAGCTGCAGGGTTGGGCCTGGTCTGGTTTTTATGACCAGAGGGGGCCCTATTTGCATGTCACCCTACTATATAGGGAGCTCTGGAGTGAGCCTGCAGAGAGTCAGTGCCTCAGTGCAGGTGAGAGGGTTCTAGGGTATTTGTTTGCCACGGAGCTTTTCACTCACTAAACACAGAATTATACGAGGTTTGGGGTTTGTTGATGAGACCACACCTGGTAACAGTGACCCAGGCTCAAGGCTCTGATCCTGCCACTGGCTCCCATTGCTCCCCTAAACCTACTCCTGACACAGCTGCACCTGCTCCGTGAGGGAGCAGAACCCCTTGTATATGTTGAGAGCCTCAATGAGCCCCCCTGTATTCCAGTGTTACCCAACTTTAGGGCTGTATCCCGCTGTGGCCCCAGAGTCCTCCCTGCCATGGAGAAGGTTGTGCATCACCTGTGAGGTGGTCGTAGGTCATCTAAGGAGAGTCAGGTTCACTGAGATCTGGGAGGTACAACTGAAGTCTCTGTTGGGCACAGAAGTCTATCAAGTGACACAAGAAATCTGAGTGATGAGGGGAACCTGAGTGACACAGGATGACAGGACCTCTGCTCTTGATACCATTGGGCACCTCCTGTCCCTCAACAATCCCCAAGTTCACTGGCCTTAGAAGCCCTTCCCTGGGATCTCATGTCAGGAATCAGACAACATCCTATTGGGAGTAGTCATAACACACTAGCCAGTAGCCATAGCACACCCATGAGTAACAGGGTCCATGCTGGTCAGGAGTGACCTCCCCCTTTCCCTCTCCCTGGGAGGCGGGGGCTGAATTAGGTGGCTTCCCTTTCCATGGTTGGAGGGGTGTCCATGGTGGGGCCATGGTGACAGGTGGGTGTCCTGTAAGATCCTATCAACTCAAGTCCTGGAGGGAGGATCTGGGTCAGCCTCTGAGCCCAACCTCAGGAAACCCAGATATGAACAGAGATGGCACTGGAGACACTAGAGCAGCATTGGATGGACCACCTCACGTCACTGAGCTTTGATCTCTTGACCTCTGACCCAGCAGAGTAGCCTTCCTTGCTTGGGGCTGCAGTCTCAGTCTGAATATTAATGCATTAAATTGGACTTTACAATGTTAAGTACTTGAGAGTTTAGACAGTATGTTTCATTAGATTAGGCTCCTAGAAAATTTAACATGAAATATAATCCAATAGAAATGATCACAGGAAAGGGCGTGATAGAGATGCACACGGGAGGTTCCTGAGAGAGCTACCGGAGGCAATTAAGTCCAGAGGTTGCACATGGTCACTGGGGACAAGGCTGTCAGGAGGCTGTGCAGAGGGAGACAGAGCAGAGGGGGAGCCATCTCTGGTGACCTGAGATTTGGTCTCTAATGGGACCTGGAGCCGGGCAGGCCCAGCGTACAGCAGAGCTCGTTAAACAGAATCCAGAGACTGTGGCATGAGGGAGAGGGTCTGCTGGGGCTTCACAGGTCATCGGCCTGACTTTTGCAGCTGCACCAGGAACAAGACACCTTGGAACTAAGAACATTGGACCTTGTCAATCATGAGCATTGCCAACCACCCAGTGTCTCCTGTCTGACATCTGAGACCATCACCCTGGGGGCTGTCACCAGACACAGGAGGGGACCCAGCAGGAGGGGTCATCTTCTTCTAGACCAAGGCCCTGCCTTCCCCAGAGACCTCAGCCCTGTGTGAGGAGAGAGCTGTGAGCCCCACAGCCTAGGGGAGCTTTTACCCTGGAGCCTGAAGGGACATTTGCATGTGGGGCAGCCTCTTCCTTATAAGTGGGGGGACTGAGGTCACTGCCCCATGTCCTTCTTGGTCCTGAGCACATTTCTTCCTCTGGACCCAATGGCATTGGTCAGTTATGGGAGAGTCCTTGGGTTATAAGGCTCTGTGGATCCAGATGAATGGATGGCCGCATCTTTCAAAGTTTAAAATTCGATGCTGGACTAGATGAATGGTTCACACTCCTTTAATCTCATGCCTAGTTTGGTTTGTTGATAATATGGATGAACATTTTATACAAACTTCTTTAAAGGTCGAAATACACCCATTAAGTAGACACAACCTTGCCATATTGGATAATCATAATTTCATACAAAATAAAATTTTTATATCAGTTTTGATGTAAAATAATTGGAAAGTAAATAAATAATTTGTGAAAAAAATTTAAGCCAGGACACCTATGAACCGTGTGGCTGTGTGAATTTAAGGTGAATTATTCATCTATGAGATGGAGACCTTGGCAGTTAAAATTCAGTCAATGCCATGGTGATTGGAGTGAAATTGATCCCATGGCCTGTATTTTGGCAAGTTCAGTTATTACCATTTAGAGTGTTTGTTGTAAAAAGGGGACAGCTCTACATTTCCATAGCATTTGGATAATTGTTTTGTACCATCTACATGCAATAAAAGCATATTAAAGTATATTTTCAGAGTATGGACATAAAAACTGAACACTGACATTCTTCTAACCCCCTTCCTCATGTGGGACATGAGCTCAGAGGATCCTGAGCACCCAGAGGTCCTCAGAGCACGTTTTCCTCCAAGTCTCACAGAGTTTTAGAGACCCCTCCTCTCATTCAGCTGCCTGTCAGGTCCCTTCCAGCAGGAGCACCTTGGACCCTGTTGTTCACAGGACGTCCCCTCTGAGTTATTTCCATCCACTGGCCCCTCCCGCTGCTCCTTGGCGGTCAATCCACACAGGTCTCAGCTGCATCCCAGGTGAGCCCTGTTTCTCTCCTGTGGCTATGACCCTATTGCAAGAGCCTTGGACAGAATCTCCTTTCCAATTTAGCGACTGTCAGAAGAGCTTTTCTGTAGTAACAGAGAGAATACAGTGAAAGGGGCTTCAGACTCAATACTCCACAGGCAGCAGACAGGCTGAGGGACGTGCTCTGCTCCAACCCCTGCACCTTCAGGAGGGGGGATCCGAGAGCAGAGCCCAGGCCCGGGGTTGGGGTCTGAGCCCCAGAAGGCTGACCCCAAGCCCTGTGTGGAGTGGAGGTTGCTCAGGGGGATGTCACGGTTGTCTCAGGATGGTGATTTCTTCCTAAACTCCATTGATCTCCTGGGAATGGAAATGTCTCTAACTATCCTACGCCTGCTTCTCAGCTGTACTTTAGGGGGTAAGCTGCCGTCTAGTATCCCAGGTCTACAGGTGGAGAGAATATTTTCACAGGATGAATCCCCCCAAATTGCCACCCATACCTGACTTAGAGATGGGATTTTCAGACGATGATTTTAGGGGGGATTTAGGACCTGAGTTCAGGCTTTTATGAGTCTGCATTTCGGGGGATGTAGGTTTGTGATGAAGGTAAGTGTCCTGAGGGATGGATGTGAGTCTGGGGAAGGTTGAGGGGAGCTGTGGTTGTCTGGCTCAGGCTAGCAGCCTGTGGAGGTTCTATGGAAAATGGGACCTTGTCAGGTTTAAATAATTTATAAATCGTGACTCTGGAGAAGATCCAGGAGCAAGTGTCAGAGGAAGAGGAAACCCCAGAGGACAACAGGGCCCAGGGATGCACCTGCACCTGCTCCTAGGCTGGATGTTCTTCCCTCTGTCTCCTGAGCACCCCCTGGTGTCCTGAGGGTCCCCTCCAGTCCAGCCCCCCCACTTCCTCAGGATGTTTTGTGTCTGGCTCACACTGACCTCCCCTCACTGTGTCCCTCGCACAGTAATACACGGCCGTGTCCTCGGCTATCAGGCTGTTCAGTGTGAAATAAACTTGGCTCTTGGAGTTTTCCTTGGTGATGCTGAGTCTGGATTTCAGGGTTGGATTGTAGTTTGTGCTTCCATCACCCCATATGGCTCCAACCCACTCCAGGCCTTTTCCTGGAGCCTGGCGGGCCCAGTGCACAGCATAGCTGGTTAGGGAGAACCCAGAGACCGTGCAGGTGAGGGAGAGGGTCTGCGAGGGCTTCACCAGTCCTGGGCCCGACTCCTGCAGCTGCACCTCGGACAGAACACCTGGGGACAAAGAACATAAGTCTCTGTCAGTCATGTGCAGTCACAACCCCCCATAGACCCGTGTCTGACATCAGAGACCCTCACCTTGGGGGGCTGTCACCAGGCACAGGAGGAGACCCAGCAGGCTCATCTTCTTCTAGATCAAGTCCCTGCCTCCCCTAGAGACCTCAGCCCTGTGTGAGGAGAGAGCTGTGAGCCCCACAGCCCAGTAGGATTTACCCTGGAGCCTGAAGGGACATTTGCATGTGGGGCAGCCTTTTTCTTATAAGTGGAGGGACTGAGGTCATTGCACCATGTCCTTCTTGGTCCTGAGAACATTTCTTCCTCTCGACCCAATGCCATTGGTCAGTTATGGGAGAGTCCTTGGGTTATAAGGCTCTGTGGATCCAGGTGATTGGATGGGTCTATCTTTCAATGTTTAAAATTAGATGCTGGACTAGATGAATGGATCACACTCCTTTATTCTCATGGATCATTCGGTTTGTTAATAACATGGATGAACATTTTATACAAACTTCTTTAAAGGTCGAAATACACCCATTAAGTAGACACAACCTTGCCATATTGGATAATCTTAATTTCATACAAAATAAAATTTTTATATCAGTTTTGATGTAAAAATAATTGGAAAGTAAATAACAGTCCTTTCCTTGACCTGGCTGACATCTCAGGTGACAGTGCAGCTTCCGCCTCTGTCTCAGTCCAGGGAACAGGCCACGCTGGTCAGGACCTGCCTCCCATGAGTCCAGAGCAGGTCATGCAGCAGAGGCAGGTCTCAGACTCTCCTTTCCCTCCTCTCTTCTCACCTCTCCCAGGGCAGTGCAGCCCCGCCCCACAGGTGAGCGCTCGGGAAGGTCTCTCAGGTCCTTGACCACAAAGAGGCTCTGAGGCTCTAAACTCATCCCCCAGAGAGACAAGGGCATTTACTCTGCACCAGCCTGGGCTCTGAGATGGGTGTGGACCACGTGACCTGCTCCTGGTCACAGAGGGTCATTGTGGAACCTGCCACCCCTGCCTTCACGTGAGACCCAGGGAGGAAGGTGTCTGGCGGCTGATTTGCTGGGAAGGGACTGTGAGCTCATGATGGCTCAGAATACAGATGGAGGGAAGGTCAAGAGCAAAGTGATTGTCTTTTCCTAAATCACTGAACTGAGTTTCATCTACTGAAGGAGATGTGAGGGGAGACGGCTTTGCACCTCCTAGAAGAGACCTGATCCTAGGTGTTAACCACAAGGTGGTGGTGAAATTCCAGAGTCGTCCCTGACCTCACACCTTACAGCTAAGGGACGATTTAGGTCCACACCTCTGAGGGCTGCTCCAGGCAGGACATCTGACTCAGGACCCTCAGAATCCTCTAGAAGCTGCAATAGTGGAAGCAAAAGCTGACCCATGACCTTTGGTACAAGGAGAGGGTCTCAGACAGAAGAAACTCAGTCACTGTGAGAACAAGACCCCAAGACTCCTCGTTTGTTGTATCTGCTGGTGTATGTCCCTGGTTGCTGCCCACCCCAAATGCATGAACATCTCCCTGCCCTTATTATTGCAATAGTTAGGTGGACACAGGGCTTTACCCCAGGCTTGGATGCTGGACATCTGACAGCTTTCAGGGTTCACCCTGTTTCTTCCACCTCAGCCCCCATCTGGACACCCTGAAAAGAAAGCCTGGTGATCTCTCCTCTGCTCCTGGAGGAGAGTCAATCCACACAAGCCCCTGCTCCACACAAGGACCCCACCAGGCCTCACTCCCTGACACAGCACACCCTGAGCCAGTCCCCTTTCCTGCTCTCTGAGGACATTGCTCCTGGTTGATGGCCCTGCCGGGATCTCCAGAGTTCTATATTATGTCGAAACTCAGGGTCCTCTTGTCCCCTGGTGACTGTAGCATCATCACACTCATCGTCTGTAGCCACTATGTGTGGGAGGCCCTCCTGGTGTGCAGAGAGCCCAGGGCATTGTCACTGTGTGCAGGGAGCTGGGACTATGACCCCCAAGGCCTGTCACCTTCTTTGAGAATGACCAGCTGTTTGGTGCTGAGTCTTCTGTTCTGTGTCCCGACCATGACTCTGGACAAGATCGAGGAGAAAATGTCAGAAGCAGAGAAAGCTGCTGAGTCGACAGGGACCCAGGACTTCCCTTCCCCTGCACCTGCTCCTGGGCTGGGTGCTCTGATCTCTGTCCCCTGAGCGCCCCTTGGTGTCCTCAAAACTCTTGCACCCCGGCCCCCCTCACTCCCTCAGGGAGGTTGGTGTCTGGCTCTCGCTGACCTCCCCTCACTCTGTCCCTCACACAGTGTTACAGGGGAAGGTAGGGCCCCTCGTAGTTGTCCCCGAGACCCGTCCCACCACCTTCGCTTTTTTGGATTTGTTCTTCTTACTCTTCTGGGTGGGTGTTTTCTGGTTCCTCATGTTCCAAATTGCTGATGGGATTCCCAGTGTCCTCTGCTCTGCCCCCGATTCCCGTAAATTATTCTTCCTCTCCGTCCTGTGGCCTTCCCTTCTGACTGGTGCTTTATTATGTGACCGATGGTCTCACTAGTTTCCTTAATGGTCTCACTGAGGTCCCGGAGCATCCTTATAACCACTGTCCTGAACTCTCTCCAGGGCTTGCTTGGCTCTATCTCATTTAGTTCCTCTTCTGAAGATTTCTTCTGTTCTTTCCTTTGTGACATGTTTCTTTGCCTCTGCATTTTGGCTGCTTCTGGGTGTTTGTTTCTATGTATTAAGTAGAGCGGCTGTGTCTCCTGGAATTGGTAGAGTGCCTCTGTGCAGTAGGTGTCCTGTAGGCCCAGGGGCCCAGCCTCCCCAGTCCCCTGAGTTGGGCCTTCTAGGTGCTCCCCTTTGTGGGCCGTGTGCACTGTCCTGCTGTAGTTGAGCCTTGGTTGCTGTTGGTGTCACTGGGAGGAACTGACCCCATGGCCAACCGGCTGTGAGGACCAGCTGCTGTGCCGGGGACACCCTTAGGGAGCAGGATTACTTTTGTGGAGCTTTGGTGATCACCATGTGAGCCCCTTGAGTGTCACGCGTGGATGTGGTAGGGTTGTGATCCAGCCTGGTCGAGTGTGAGCACCAGGTGCACTGTCTCTGGGTCCTCCCGGGAGGTACAAAGTCAGCCTGTGTCTGTGCCTTGCCCAGGGCCACCCAGCATGAGCTACACAGCAGTCCCTAGATGGCTGGTGCTTGTGCTGGGCTTGGAGGTGTCCAGTTGGGGCCAAGGTATGAACCAATGCAGCTGCCGCTAGTGCCAGGCCTGGGGCCACTTATCAAGGTGTATGGGGACTGCTGCTGGTGCTTGTTTGAGAGGTTTAGGAAAGTCCCAAGGATGACGGTAGAAAGGCCACTTGCATAGAAAAGCCCCTGGTAATGGCCTGGATGAGCCTGCAGGTGGGGAGGGGCAGGTTCTACCACCAGTATTACTAATGTGTGAGACCCACTCCAGCCCCTTCCCTGGAGCCTGGCGGACCCAGTCCATGCCATAGCTACTGAAGGTGAATCCAGAGGCTGCACAGGAGAGTCTCAGAGACCCCCCAGGCTTCACCATGGCTCCCCCACACTCCACCAGCTGCACCTTTCCCTGGACACCTGCAAACACAAAGACGTCCTGGTCAGGAAACTCTCACACATCTTCTGTTTCTCTCACTCATGTCCACTCACACACTCAGTGTCTCTTGACCTCCATAAATTACCTCTTAAAATAGCAACAAGGAAAATCCAGCTGAGCTCAAGCCCCATGGTGAGTGTTCTGTGTTCAGTCCTGATCAGGGAATGAGAACAGCTGGGGATCCCGGGGCTGGGCTCCTGTCCCAGAGCTGCAGGATCGGGGCTCGGCTGGTTTTCATGAGCAGAGGGGCCCTATTTGCATGTCCTACTATCAAGTGACACAAGAAATTTGAGTGATGAGGGGAATCTGAGCGACACAGGATGACAGGACCCATGCTTTTGATACCATTGTCCACCTTCATCACTCAACAATCCCCAAGTTCACTGGCCTTAGAAGCCCTCCCCTGGGATCTCATGTAAGGAATCAGACAAGATCCTATTGGAGAGTAGTTATAACAGACACTTGCCAGTAGCCATAGCACACCCATGAGTAACAGGGCTCGAGCTGGTCAGGAGTGACCTCTCCCTCTCCCTGGGAGGCGGGGCCTGAATCAGGTGGCTTCCCTTTCAATGGCTGGAGGGGAGCCCATGGTGGGTCCATGGTGACAGGTGGGTGTCCTGTCAGATCCCCATCAGCTCAGGTCCTGGAGGGAGGAGCTGGGCCATTCTGTTGGGCCTGACCTCAGGAAGCCCAGTTATGAATGGAGATGGCACTGGAGACACTAGAGCAAAATTGGATGGACCACCTAAGGTCACTGAGCTCTGACCTCCTAACCTCTGACCCGGCAGAGCAGCCTTTCTTGCTTGGGGCTGAGGCTCAGTCTGAATATTAATGCATTAAATTCTACTTTAGAGTGTTAATTACTTGAGAATATAGTCAGTATGTTTCATTAGATTAGGCTCCTAGAAAATTTAACATGAAATATAATAAAATGGAAATGATCATAGAAAAGGGCGTGATAGAGACGCACAGGGGAGGTTCCTGAGAGAGCTACAGAACGGAATTAAGTCCAGCGGTTTCACGTGGTCAGTGGGGACAAGGCTGTCAGGAGGCTGTGCAGAGGGAGACAGAGCAGAGGTGGAGCCATCTCTGGTGACCTGAGATTTGGTCTCTAATGGGACCTGGAGCCTGGCGGGCCCAGTGTACAGCAGAGCTCGTTAAACAGAATCTAGAGACTGTGCCATGAGAGAGAGTGTCTGCTGGGGCTTCACAGGTCATCGGCCTGACTTTTGCAGCTGCACCCGGGACAAGACACCTTGGAACTAAGAACATTGGTCCTTGTCAATCATGAGCATTTCCACCCACTCAGAGTCTCCTGCCTGACGTCTGAGACCCTCACCTTGGGGGCTGTCACCAGGCACAGGAGGAGACCCAGCAGGCTCATCTTCTTCTAGACCAAGGCCCTGCCTTCCCCAGGGACCTCAGCCTTGTGTGAGGAGAGAGCTGTGAGCCCCGCAGCCCAGGGGAGCTTTTACCCTGGAGCCTGAAGGGAAATTTGCATGTGGGGCAGCCTTTTCCTTATAAGTGTGTGTGTGTGTGGGGGGGGCTGAGCACCTGCCCCATGTCCCTCTGGTCTTGAGAACATTTCTTCCTCTCGACCCAATGCCATTGGTCAGTTATGGGAGAGTCCTTGGGTTATGAAGCTCTGTGGATCCAGGTGAATGGATGGCCCCATCTTTCAAAGTTTAAAATTCGATGCTGGACTAGATGAATGAATCACACACATTTATTCTCACAGATCATTCGTTTTATTAATAATATGGATGGTCCAAGACACCCATTAAGTAGACAGCCTTGCCATATTTCATAATCATAATTTCATATAAAATAATATGTTGATATCAGTTTTGATGTAAAAATAATTGCAAAGTAAAGAACAGACTTTCCTTGACCTGACTGACATCTCAGGTGACAGTGCAGCTTCCGCCTCTGTCTCAGTCCAGGGAACAGGCCACGCTGGTTAGTACCTGCCTCCGTGAGTCCAGAGAAGGCCATGCAGCAGACACAGGTCTCAGACTCTCCTTTTCCTCCTCTCTTCTCACCTCTCCCAGGGCAGTGCAGCCCCGCCCCACAGGTGATTCTCAGGAAGGTCCCCCAGGTCATTGTCCACAAAGAGGCTCTGATTCTCTGGACTCCTCTCCCAGAGAGACAGGGGCACTTACTCTGCACCAACCTGGGCTCTGAGATGGGTGTGGACCAGGTGATCTGTTTCTGGTCACAGAGAGTCATTGTGGAACCTGCCACCCCGGCCTTCACCTGAGACCCAGGGAGGAAGGTGTGTGGAGGCTGATTTCCTGGGAAGGGACTGTGAGCTCATGATGGCTCAGAATACAGATGGAGGGAAGGTCAAGAGCAGAGTGATTGTCTTTTCCTAAATCACTGAACTGAGATTCATCTACTGAAGGAGATGTGAGGGGAGCCGGCTTTGCACCTCCTAGAAGAGACCTGATCCTAGGTGTTAACCACAAGGTGGTGGTGAAATTCCAGAGTCGTCCCTGAGCTTACACCTTAAGGGACGATTTAGGTCCACACCTCTGATGGCTGCTCCAGGAAGGACGTCTCAGTGGGACACGGAAGCATGAACCATAGAGACACAGGCAGAGCCCCCGGGCCATGACCTTCAGGGGTCGGTGCTGACTGTGTAGCAGCTGCACTGCCTCATGTGCTGTGTTTCTCCTCTGGACCCTGATGGGAACCAGTTTCCTACCCTGGGGATGGAGAAATAGCTCTGTCATGACAGGTGTGTTTGGGTGAAGATGTGGGTAATGATTTGTGAGCAATGAGAATGTTGTTGCTGGAAACCTGGATGTTTTCATGGGCCCTTGGTATTGTGTGAACAAGTCGTGGGCTCAGCTTCGGATCACGTGTTGGGGACTCGTCCCCTGTTGGGCAGAGACAGGTGGACATGTGAGAGGGCAGCTGGTGGGTGGGGAGGGGCAGGTGCATTTCTCCAGTTGCAACTGTGCTGCTGACACTGTGGGAGGACCTGGGGAGAGTGAGCAGGGCCCCTGCCCATGGAGCTCAGGGTCCTGGACGGACCTGGGGAGATTGTAGAGAGCAGGGGACTGAGGGTGTTAGGCGGCTGCCTGGGGATACTGAGGGACAGCAGAGGTGGGTGTGGGTAAGGACGCTGTCCAGCTAGTTCTCATGACCCTGGGGGATTCTCCATGTGGAAGGCGAGAGCCTTGTGAGAACACAGCCCCAGGCTGCTCCCAGGGACCCACACCAAGTCCTTCCCAGCAGGGCCGTGGGGGACCGTGTCTGGGCTCATCTCCCTGTCTCCTCCACGTGGAAATCTGGGGGCTGCGTCTGGTCCTCAGGCTGGTTCTCGTCCAGGAGACTGAGGGAGGGAGACAGCCAAGGGAAACTCACATCAGGGTCAACCAGAGCGGATGCGGAGCTCGAGGTTCCACGGCCCCAGGGAGACCGAGGCTGCCATGGGGAGCCGTGCTGGAGGAAGCTCCTGGGGACAGTTCTCCTCCTGCCAGAGGACGGGCTCCTGCGGGAACAGATGAGTGTTTGTCTGAGAGCAGAGGGACTGAGCTCAGACCCTGGGCGCACGGGCTTCACTGGTGTTTCCCCCGTGGAAACTGCTTCCCAACCCCAGGGATGGAGACGAAGCTCAGGGTGGTCAGTTTTCAAAGGGAAAGTGGGTCTCATGGGAACCTAGGGCGATAACGGTCCCCGAGACTGGGAACAACTCACCTGGGCAAAGAGAATGTTATTTAAACCACTGGTGCCTTCAGTGAGAATGAGGGACCTTAGAGCCCAGTAACAATGGACGAGTGTCGCTGGGACTTGAACAGCAGACAGCAGGGGACCCTGACCACCACAGGACACTGGTTCTCAGCCCCTCCAGGGCCTGTCCCTGGGGTGTGTTCCTTGACTCCGTGGGTGCTGAGTGTCCTCTGGTGTCCAGAGTGCCCCTGGTGTCCTGACCCTTCCTGGTGGACCTGAGTGTCTCCTGCGGCTAAGTCCCTTCTGTCTCCCTGCAGGGAGATTTCTGTCTGGCTCAGGGTGTCAGACACCCTGGGGGCTGGGCTCCTGTCCCAAAGCTGCAGGGTCGGGGCTGGGCTGGTTCTCATGAGCAGAGGGGGCCCTATTTCCACATGCTCCTGCCATATAGGGAGCTCTGGGGCCCGACGCTGACATGAAGGACAGTCTTAGAGTCGATGTGTCCCAGGGCTTACGCCTGTTTAGAGTTAGCCAAAGGCCATGGGCCTCTGCTCCTCCCAACTTGACCCACCTGCTTACCTGGCTCATCTGCAGGACAGGTGGACGTGCCCAGTGAGGGTGTCAGCACTACCTGTGGGATGGGAGCCTGTGTTAATGTCATCAAGTGACAGCCCAGAAGGAAAATTAACGGAGTTGAAAAATGAGAGAAAGGGTGGAGATTTAAATACGATACTTTGGAAGGTTCCCTGGGTCCTCACATCAAGGGGATCACCCATCACACCCAGAGGGCAACTACAGTGGGGGACGGTCATGTTCCACCCGACCCTGATGTCCTCAAATGAGCTCAGAGTGAGAAGAATAACAGAGTGTGAAGCTGCAGAAAGTGGACAAGTGCTGAGTAGAGTGAGGGTCTGTGTGCGTCACGGGGACCCAGAAGCATGAACAACACAGAGAAACAGGAAAGTCAGATTCAGACACTGTGGATATGGATGAAAGTGAATCAAAACCAAGAGTTGTTTTATTAAGATGTCGGTAAAGATTTGAGGGGACTTAGGTGTAGGCTATGAAATGTTGTTGCTGGAAACCTTGCTGCCTGCATGGGACCCAGGGAACCCTGTCTCCATGTCCCCACATGATGGGAGGGAACTGGAACAGGGGCCTGACTCAGGGCAACACTGGGGGAAGTCAGCTGGGATCACGAATGGGGGACGTAACCCAGACTGAGGACACACCACCCAGGGTTCCTGCTCCATTCGGCTCTGACTCTCCTTGTTGTGTGACCAGTTCAAGTTTCCTCTCCTCACGTTCCTCTGAAATAGCCCCACACGTTCCCTAGAGTCATGAGACACTGTGGGGAGTGTGCAGGGCACCAGCCCCTTGTGTGCTGACCTCCTACCTCCCATTTCTCCTGGGCTCACTCTCTAGTTCTGTGAATCTCCTGGTGCAGTGTCCAGGGTTTTCTGTATAGCAGATCAGGAGGTCTGCCTACAGATGGGAAGCGATATTTTGTTCTCCTCCTCTCTGATTTGGACAGTTTCTATTCTATTTTTCTTTTTGCCTAATTATTGTGACAACAAGGTGCATTTCTGTGGAATAGAAGCAGTTACTGGGGTACCCTGGTGTTTTTCCTGATGTTACAAGAATTGCTTTGCAATTTTTTCAGTGGAGCACAATGCTAAGTGTTCTCTTCTCAAATGTTGCTTTTACTATACTGAGGATACTCAATTATCTACTTAATATATTGAGAATTTTTATCACAAAGAGGTTTTATATATTCCAGTGCCACTTATTTATATGAAGGTACAGTTAGTCCTTCATGCTGGGGATGAGCTGTGGCACATTTACTGGTTCCATGGGTTGCACCGTCCTTGCCTTCCTGGGGGATGACTCACTGATCATGGTGAATGACCCTCCAATGTGCTGTTAGGTTTCCTAGTGCCAGTGAGGTTTTTCCCTTTATGTTCATCAGGGATACTGACCTGTCATTTCTTTTTCGTGTCCTTACTTGGCTTTGGTTTGAGTGTAATGGTCCCGTCAAGACATCAGTTTGGAAGTGTTGTTTCCTCGCTTAATTCATGAAGGAGGGACTCAAAAGTTATCAATTGTTCTTTGAGATTTTGTGGAATTGACTCATGATTCCATTTGAAAGTGGGCTATTCTTTGTTCTGAAATTTTGATTACTATTTCAATTATTTTTTACAATTCATAGGAATCTAGCAATATTGGGAACTAATTCTTAATTTAAGCAACAGATAAGAAGACTGACATATACAACTGTTGGCTTTCAGAGGGTGTGGTCATTGCTGAAATTACAGTTGTTTGCAGACAACATGTTTATTTCACCTGATGTCGAAGAGAATTAAATAAAACCATGTTTCTAGTATAGAATTCATACAGTGTCCTGAGAATGCACCTCCCTTATCTCCAATTTCAGGAGCCCCAGGAATAGGCCCCAGCTGCTGCTCTGATATCGACCATGGTTTGTGCTGAAGACACAGCTGTGCCTGTTTCTAGACCATGTCAGGTCCACAGTGACACCAAGGCAGGGCCATGGCTGGGAAACCCAGGTGTCATCTGGAGGAAAGTTGTGGCTCAAGAATTCTCTGACCCAGTCGTTGGACCTTCCTGAACTGCAGGGAGCTTTAGACAAGTTCCAACTTTGTTGGGCAGGCTTTGATTTTGGGCTTAGAGTTCCCCCAGGCTCACCAACCCCTCAGAATTTTTCTTTTCCCACAAGTGATACGCGACTTTCTTGAATATGAGAGTGTTTTACCTATGTAGTAAATATTTTTAAATACAGAGTCCTCAGTGGTAACCACAAAATCATAGGTCTAGAGAGGCTCTTGGAGAAACTGTTGTGTGGAGAGGAAGCCCTGAGACTTCAGCTGAAACAGCTTTAAACACCACCTGCGACTGCTACTGGGGAGTCAAGACAGAATTCATGGGTCCTGAGCACCCTCTGGCACCCTTAGTCGTCGCTGCAGCTCAGCCATCCTGTTTCTCTCAGGGAGGTTTGTGTGTGGCTCACACTGACCTCCCCTCACTGTGTCTCTTGCACAGAAATACACGGCCGAGTCCTCAGATTTCAGGCTGTTCATTTGCAGATACAGCGTGTTCTTGGCGTTGTCTCCGGAGATGGTGAATCGGCCCTTCACAGAGGCTGCATAGTACTTCTGACTTCCATCATTCCATATCCTTGCCACCCACTCCAGCCCCTTCCCTGGAGCCTGGCGCACCCAGTGCATCCAGTAGTTACTGAAGGTGAATCCAGAGGCTGCACAGGAGAGTCTCAGAGACCCCCCAGGCTTCACCACGGCTCCCCCAGACTCCACTAGCTGCACCTCACCCTGGACACCTGCAAACACAGAGACGTCCTGGTCAGGAAACTCTCACACGTCCACTGTTTCTCTCACTCATGTCCATTCACACACTCAGTGGCTCTTGTTCTCCATAAATTACCTTTTAAAATAGCAACAAGGAAAACCCAGCTGAGCCCAAGCCCCATGGTGAGTGGTCTGTGTTCAGTCCTGATCAGGGAATGAGAAGAGCTGGGGATCCCGGGGCTGGGCTCCTGTCCCCGAGCTGCAGGGTTGGGGCTGGGCTGGCTTTTATGACCAGAGGGGGCCCTATTTGCATGGCTTCCTACTATATAGGGACCCCGGGGTTTAACCTACAGAGAAGGCTGTGCCTCGGAGCAGGTGAGAGTGTCCTGTGGCCTTGGGATGGCCCTAGGAGATTTTAACTAACTAAATAAAAATCCTAAGGGCTAATTCAAGTCCAATGGACCATATCTGGTACCAGTGAGCCTAGTATCTGGCCTGGGCTCCTCCCCTCTGGCCCCCAGTGCTCCCTTTAACCATCTCCAGGCAGATTGGCACCTGCCCAGTGAGGGGGCAGAATCCCAGCTATGTAATGAAAGCACGAGTGAAAGTTGCCGGGGCCCAGCCCCAGCGGTCCAGGGGTGCCCAGCGGTGTGGATGGCGTTGGCGAAGAATGAAGGTCACGGCGACAGCGTTGAGAACATCAGGACAACCATCTTCTCCTCCTCATTGCCTTGTTACAAGTGTATTTATACCATTTGATTTTATTGCTGGTTAAACTACATGACATCATGCTTTGTTCCAGTTTCTGTCTTGGCCTTTACCAGTTAATCAACATACCTTCTTATCTGACCTTTGCTAAGGAATTTACATGTGTTTAGGTCTGTTAATTTTAGTCTTACCTATTGTTTATATTTCTATAGGCTACTCTGCAGGTTAATCTCTAGTTTGTGATTTATATTCTGAAGTGACTGTTTTATTTATTGCTCTACCACAAAGCTAGAAGGAGAGTAACCCAGCCAGCTTTTCTTGTGTGAAGTTTTGCGAGTCCTAAGTACGGGCTCTGTAGCTTGCGGGATTCTTCTTAGCTATGGCGACTGACCGCCTGTCTGGCACCTGCCTTAGTCTCTCCGCTTGCATTCCCTGCAGCAGTCAGTCCTCACAGTAATGTCCTGTGTATGGTAAGGGTTCAGGTGGAGGTTGAAATAATCTCTTTCCTTGTGGGGATTCCCAGCGTTTTCCATTAATAGAAACATCCCCCAGGAATACATTCCTTGTGGGAACTCACTGGTGGCCTCCCTGTGGATGGCCCTGCGCCGCCCAGTCAGAAGGGGCCCCACCCAGGCCTCTTCCCGGGTGGGAAGGTCCCCAGGGTCATGGGCCTAACAGGCCCTAACTCTTCTGCTGAGTCTAAGTTCCTTACAGGCGCCACGTGATATCTTTTTAATACTTGGGGCTTTTACTGAATCATTGCCTTTTCCAGTTCTGTCTGACTCCCCTGCTAGGGAGAAGTTTCCAGCTAGGGCAGAACCCTTTTCTGGTGCAGTGACTCGGGGCGGGCACAGAGCGTCAGGAAGGGGAACAAGCATGGGACGAGGGACATGCCAGATACACCAAGTCCCATGGAGCACTGGCGGTGCAGATGTCTCCTCCTCGAAGGACTGTGTCAAGCAGCAAGGATGGAACGGCTTCCGGCAGAAAGTCTGTGTTCTGGTGTTACGCGCACTTCAGGGCTGGAGACAAGCACCTTCCTGGGAAAGAGACCTCAGGCTGCAGGTCTTGGAGAGTGGACTCCGTGTACATGGTGTGCTGGTGCCCTTGGCCCTGAGCATCTCCGGCTTCCTGACCTTCAAGGAGACAAACAAGGCTGAGTGTTGAGAAGATGCTTTTCTATCCCGGGGACTCAGAGACACTGAGAAGTTAGAGAGATTCATGGAGCTGATGGAGGGGCTGTGGGTTTCCAACAACCAGAAGGACATTTACAGGGGGTCTGTCTGCATAGACAGTAATGAAAATCCTTAAAGAAGATATAAAATAGGTAAGTATTGAAATAAATTTAAATCAGAATATGTATGATCAGTGAGGTTGCTGGAACTTCACGTTAATTACTCATCTATTAGATGGAAACCTCTGCAGTTTAAATTCACAGTCAATGCCGTGGTGACAGGGGTGAAGTTGATCAGAGCCTGTTTTTTGCCAAGTTTGGTTATTACTGTTCTGAAAGTTTATAGTAAAAGGCAGACATCTCTGTCTTTCCATAGCATTTAGATAAGTGCTTCGTAACATCTGCACGTAATAAAAAAAATTCAGAGAATGGACAGAGAAACTGGACACAGACATGCCAGTAAACCACCTCCTTGTGTGGGACATGAACTCAGTGGATCCTGAGCACCCAGATGTCCTGAGAGCACCTTTTCCTCCAAGGCCCACAGAGGTCTAGAGACTCCACCCGTCCTACAGCTGCATGTCGGGTCCTTTCCAGCAGCAGCACTATGGACCCTGCTGTTCACAGGACATCCCCTCTGAGTTATTTCCATGCACTGTCCCCTCCCACTGCTCCTTGGCCGTCAATCCCCAGGGGTCTCTGGTGCATCCCAGGTGAGCCCTGTGTCTGTCCTGTGGCTACGACCCTATTACAAGAGCCTTGGACAGAATCTCCTTTCCAATTTAGCGACTGTCAGAAGAGCTTTTCTGTAGTAACAGAGAGAACACAGTGAAAGGGGCTTCAGACTCAATAATCCACAGGCAGCAGACAGGCTGAGGGACGTGCTCTGCTCCAACCCCTGCACCTTCAGGAGGGGGGATCCGAGAGCAGAGCCCAGGCCCGGGGTTGGGGTCTGAGCCTCAGAAGGCTGATCCCAGGCCCTGTGTGGAGGGAGGAAGCTCAGGGGGATGTCACCGTTGTCTCAGGATGGTGATTTCTTCCTAAACTCCATTGATCTCCTGGGACTGGAAATGTCTGTAACTATCCTACGCCTGCCTCTCAGCTGTTCTTTAGGAGGTAAGTTGCTGTTAGTCTCCCAGGTCTACAGGTGGAGAGAATATTTTCATGGACAGAATCCCCCCAAATTGCCACCCATACCTGACTTAGAGATGGGATTGGAGACTTGTCAGAGGATGGTTTTTGGGGGGATTTAAGACCTGAGTTCAGGCTTTTGTGAGTCTGCATTTCGAGGGATGTAGGTTTGTGATGAAGGTAAGTGTCCTGAGGGATGGATGTGAGTCTGGGGAAGGCTGAGGGTGGCTGTGGTCGTCTGGCTCAGGCTGGGAGCCTGTGGAGGTTCTATGGAAAATGGGACCTTGTCAGGATTGAATAATTTATAAATCGTGACTCTGGAGAAGATGCAGGAGCAAGTGTCAGAGGAAGAGGAAACCCCAGAGGACAACAGGGGCCCAGGGCTGCACCCGCTCCTGCACCTGCTCCTGGGCTGGATGCTCTGACTTCTGTCTTCTGAGCACTCCCTGGTGTCCTGAGGGTCCCCTGGTGTCCTGAGGGCCCCCTGCAGTCCAGCCCCCCCACTTCCTCAGAAAGGTTTGTGTCTGGCTCACACTGACCTCCCCTCACTGTGTCTCGCACAGTAATACAGGGCCGGGTCCTCGGTGGGCACAGAGCTCAGCTCTAAAGAGAACTGGTTCCTGGACGTGTCAGCAGGATGGAGATCGGCCCTGGAAGGCTGGGCTGTAGCTGGTGCTCCTTTCCAGCACCCCATCCACTGCAACCCTTCCCCAGGGCTCTGGCGGATCCAGCTCCAGTAGTAACTGCTGGTGACCGAGCCCCCGGAGACAGTGCAGGTGAGGGAGAGGGTCTGCGAGGGCTTCACCAGTCCTGGGCCCGACTCCTGCAGCTGCAACTGGGAGGGGACACCTGGGGACAAGGGGCACCGGTCCCTGTCAGTCATGTGCAGTCACAACCATCCCATAGGCCCCTGTCTGACGCCTGAGACCCTCACCTTGGAGGCTGTCACCAGGCACAGGAGGAGACCCAGCAGGCTCATCTTCTTCTAGACCAAGGCCCTGCCTTCCCCAGAGTCCTCAGCCCTGTGTGAGGAGAGAGCTGTGAGCCCCATTAATTTATGATGTTATTCGATTTCAGGAACTACATCCCACGGCCCAGGAGGGATTTACCCTGGAGCCTGAAGGGACATTTGCACGTGGGGCAACCTTTTCCTTATAAGTGGGGGGACTGAGTTCAGGCTGCCCTGGTCATTCTGGGACCCTTGGGGCACCTCTTCCCTTGAGCTCATTCAGCGTGTAAGTGAGGGTTAGGGGGTTACCTAGTACGGGAGGCACATTGGAATTAGGTCATGGATGGACTGACCTCTCTGAAGATTAGAAGAAATGATGGACTAGATGAGCAGGTTGCTCCTAAAGTTTCCGAAACCCCACTTGCTAATGAACACACAACTGTGAAATGTGTCCTATAAACATAACTATTTTTATAAACATAATTTATATATACAAATGATGTCTACCTTGATATGAAAATCACAAAATGAAGGACAGTAATTTTTTAGGATGTTTGAAATTAATTTATGATGTTATTCGATTTCAGGAACTACATCCCAACAAGAGGGCTGTAGGAGACCCTTTATTCTTTTCTTAATAATAATTTTAAAGAGAGAGGGAGGTAGAGACTGAAACATTGATGTCAGAGAGAAACATTAATCTGTTGCCCTTGGCATGTGCCTCAGCTGGGGCCAATCTTGTCATCTCGGCATGTGGCCTGACTGGGAATTGATACCATGGCCCTTGGTGCACAGGGTGAAGCCCCAACCATCTGAGCCAACTGATGTTGGAAATTCTGTATTTGTGTCCACAGCTTCCTGCTCACATTCTTCCTTTATACAAGCCCTGGACCTACTCCAGAGACCCCACTAGTTATATCAGAAATAGTCAAGGTTTTAAATGGAGAAGAGACAAGAAATGAAAACAGTGACTCTGAATGTGTACAACTATGTGTTACATCCCTGTGTTAAATGATTATGGAAGGAGATGGCCCTCTTTTCTCAGTCTAGTGTTGTCAGTGATGTCGGGGATCAGAGGGAGGTTACTGACAATGGTTCCCAGCTTAGATTTTCTACCAGGAAAGGGAACTTCAACCCTGACAGAGACCCTCCCTCCCAGCCTCCCCCTGTCCTTTCCCTGAGGACGGTCACTGTGCTCAGAGGTGCTGGGCTCTCCCCAGAACATTCCCGTCCTTAATGTAATGAACACATTCTCCCATCCGACACATAATATGGAAATGCACTCTCTGCTCAGGCTTGTCATTTAATCCCCTTCATGGGACACTTGGTGACACAAATGTTTTTAGGTTTATTCAAGTTCAATTCATTAATATTTTCTCCCATGGGTCATATTTTGGGTGTTTTTACAGCAACCACCTGAGAAACTGCTGAGCCCCACTGTCCATGCTGATTCTCTGCAGCAGCCACAGGGACTGGAGAAGGTTCTGGCACCAGAGTGTAGGCTGCTGGGAAACTCTTCATAGATCTGCTGTGACTTTGGAGCTGGGTAAGGGGAGGATGCTGGACTTGTTTTGAGTCACACGACAGAAATATGCCTGATTCTCATGGACAGAGTGTTACTGGACATATGGGTTTAGCTCCTCTTCCAGTGAAGACCCAGAAGGAAGCCCAGGGCAGGATGGAGACAGCTTATATCATCCCAGGAAATCCCTGAGAAATTGTGACAGGAGCTGCTTGGAATAGAGACCTTACCGATGCTGCAGGCAGGGATCCAGAGACATAAGGAACCTGTCATTGCAAACTGGTGGGAAGGGGATCCCCTGTTACCTCCATGCACATCCTCCAGTGTCTCTGTCTACCAGGTGACAAGTTCAGAGGTCCAGGGAATCAGCACTTGGACACATTGAGGTCATTACTCACATTGTGTCTCCATGGGTCACTCAGCTGCATTATCTGTTGGGGTCCCATTTACGAATCTCTGAACCCTTAGAGCGAAGAGGGTACAGCCCTCCCTTGAGGAGCCCTGGTGATGGTGTCTGTAAGAGGGGCCTTCATTTCAGTTTTCCAGGGCCCTTGCCTCAGTCCATCACCATCATCACCATCATCACCATCATCACCATCATCATCATCACCATCATCATCATCACCATCATCATCATCACCATCATCATCATCACCATCATCACCGTCATCATCATCACCATCATCACCGTCATCATCGTCATCCTCATCATCATCATCATCAGCATCATCATCACCATCATCACCATCATCATCATCATCACCATCATGATCATCATCATCACCATCATCATCACCACCATCATTATCATCATCACCATCATCACCGTCATCACCATCATCCTCATCATCATCATCATCACCATCACCATCATCACCACCACCATCATCATCACCATCACCATCATCATCATCATCATCATGGCCTCAGCATCATCATCACCATCATCAATTGCTTATTTATTATCACTTTTTTCATTTTTGGTATATATCTTTTTTGTACACACATAATGAGCCATTATCTCAATTTCTGCTCATTTTCTATAATTGTTCCATGAAATTTGTAGCCAGAAAATATTTTGTCTCTTTTGTGACTGCTGACAGCTGATGGCTCATTCCTGCCTCTTCTCTCTGTCCCACTTGGGAATCTGTTAGGAAAGGTGAGGTCTCCTCTTTAGATGTCCTGGGGAGATTGAAACCACACCAGCTCCTGGCAGCAGAATTCCTCCCTCCCCACCATCTCGCCAAAATAAAAGCCCTGAGTCAGTGTCCTCTCCTGGCTCCACGAGAGCCCCTCTGACTTGCTGAGGGGCCTTCCTTGTGCTTCCCAAAGAGTTCAACTCTGTACGTGATAAACATCCTGTCCCTTGGTTGTGTGCTTGTCCTAAAACTAGACATTGGCACCACATCATCCTGGGTCCCTCTCCCTCTGCCTGGTGTCACCTACTCTTGGTGGTCTGAGCATGACGACAGGTCAATGAGTGTCACCACCGGGTCTTACTTCTCTAGCTTTGGGGTCACATGCCTCTGGTGTCCTCTCTCCAGCCCACACTTGTCCTGCTGCTGCCTGGCTGGGACCCTGAAGTGTGCAGAGCTGAGCTGCACTGTGGAGTCAGCAGAGCTCCCTGTTGGATTTAGGTGACTGTGGTCAGAAGATTTGATGATTAATTGTCATTTGAGTCTAATGGTGTCAGAAAAAGTCTCTCTACCTGTTGTCCACTTGAGAAAGTTTTCTGGTTACAACCGACTTTTCTAACTGCCAGACCTCAGAGGAAAGCGCAGAATCAGGAATCCACAGAGGTTCCTGAGGGAAACGGTGACCTGAAGAGGAAACCAACAAGGAAACAGCCCAAACTGCCCACTGCAGCTGCTTTTGGAGGGTCCTTGTGCTCAGGGCCCCTGAGCACCCTGGTGGCCTCAGCCTCTCCTGCAGGGAGGTTTGTGTCTGGCTCACACTGACCTCCCCTCACTGTGTGTCTGTTGCACAGAAATACACGGCAGAGTCTTCAGGTTTCACGCTGTTCATCTGCGGATACAGTGTGTTCTTGGCATTGTCTCTGGAGATGGTGAATCGGCCCTTCACAGAGGCTGCATAATATGTGCTACTTCCATCATTCCATATTACTGCCACCCACTCCAGCCCCTTCCCTGGAGTCTTGCCGACCCAGTGCATGTAATAACTACTGAAGGTGAATCTGGAGGCTCCACAGGAGAGTCTCAGAGACCCCCCAGGGTGCAACAAACCTCCTCCAGACTCTACCAGCTGCACCTCACCCTGGACACCTGCAAACACAAAAACGTCCTGGTCAGGAAACTCTCACATGTCCACTGTTTCTCTCACTCATGTCCACTCACACTCTCAGTGTCTCTTGTTCTCCATAAATTACCTCTTAAAATAGCAACAAGAAAAACCCAGCTGAGCCCAAGCCCCATGGTGAGTGGTCTGTGTTCAGTCCTGATCACGGAATGAGCGCAGCTGGGTCCCAGGGCTGAACTCCTGTCCCAGAGCTGCAGTGTCAGGGCTGGGCTGGTTTTTATGACCAGAGGGGCCCTATTTGCATGTCATCTTGCTATGTAGGGACTCTTGGGTTGGACATTGACATGAAGGACATTGTCTAAGAGTGTGACATATCCAACTGTGCATGTCTGCTAAGAAGTAGGGCCCACATCTGGGCCTGTGCAATTCTCACTGCACTTAGCTGCTTCCAGAGACCTGTACAAATTCCCAGGAAAGAAAACTGTCATAAAGAGAATGGAGAATAGTTTAACATGAGAGATGCTTTTCAGATTCAACAGTAATGATGCACGAGAAATCAACCATAACAGCCAGAGGAAAAAGTAAAAGTTCAGGATGTTGAAGTTCAAGGGAAGGGAAGCCCCATCTGACACTATTTCCCTCAAAGTGTTCAGAGGATGAATCAAGACCAGAGTGTGAACCTAGAGCCATGGACAAGTGCTGGGGAGAGTGGAGGGTCTGTGTGGGCCACTGGGACACAGAAGCATGAACCATAGAGACACAGGCAGAGTCCCCGGGCCATGACCTTCAGGGGTCGGTGCTGACTGTGTAGCAGCTGCACTGCCTCATGTGCTGTGTTTCTCCTCTGGACCCTGATGGGAACCAGTTTCCTACCCTGGGGATGGAGAAGTAGCTGCGTCATGACAGGTGTGTTTGGGTGAAGATGTGGGTAATGGTTTGTGAGCAATGAGAATGTTGTTGCTGGAAACCTTGCTGTCTGCATGGGACCCGGAGAACCCTGTCTCCATGTCCCCACATGATGGGAGGGAACTGGAAAAGGGACGTGACTTAGGGCAACACTGTGGGAAGCCATCTGGGATCACGAATGGGGGACGTAACCCAGACTGAGGACACACCACCCAGGGTTCCTGCTCCATTCGGCTCTGACTCTCCTTGTTGTGTGACCAGTTCAAGTTTCCTCTCCTCACTTTCCTCTGAAATAGCCCCACACGTTCCCTAGAGTCATGAGACACTGTGGGGAGTGTGCAGGGCAGCAGCCCCGTGTGTGCTGACCTCCTACCTCCCATCTCTCCTGGGCTCACTCTCTAGTTCTGTGAATCTCCTGGTGCAGTGTCCAGGATTTTCTACATGTAAGATCATGTCATCTGCGTACCGATGGGAAGTGATATTTTGTTCTGTTTCTCTCTGATTTAGACACTTTCTATTCTTTTTTTTTTTAATCTAATTATTCTGACAACGATGTGTAGCTTGTGGAATAGAAGCAGTTACTGGGTGCCCTAGTGTTGCTCTTTATGTTACAAGAATTGCTTTGAAATTTTCTCTGTGTAGCACAATTGCCGGAGCCCACTGGCAGAGTCGAACGGTCCTGAGGAAGGGGTGAGGATGAAGAAAAGACAGACACGAAAAAGATGGGATCGGGAGAGCTGCAGCTCGTGACTCCTGCCAGCTGCCAGCCCCGAGTTTATTTCCCAGCTCAGTTTATACAGACACTGTTGATTATGCTAAATAGCACCCTGCCCTGCATTCCTTTACCTTGCCCCTATGAATGCTCTTGAGAGTAAATATCTTGCCTCCAGCAGGAGCTCAGATCTTATTAACTATCTTTGTCTTGGCTTCTAATGGGAACTTTTGGGGAGGATTGTCCTAGGCTAGGTGTGTGGCTTGACTGCCCTTTGATCCTTCAGGCTGGGACAGCATCCTGATAGGCCTTTCTGGAATACATGGCCACAAGCTAAATCGGTATCCCCTTGGTGCCACAAGGACCGGGTCAGGAAGCAGTAGGGCACATCTGCAGCTCACCCAGGCAGCTCCTCCGTGCCTGGGGCCACAAGGGCTCCCCACACACAATGCTAACTGTTTTCTTTTCCACTGTACCATTTACTATACGGAGGTTCCTCACTTCTCTATGTAACACATTGAGAATTTTGATCATAAAGAGGTTTTAATATAGTCCATTGCCATTTATTTATATGCTGATACAGTTAGTCCTTCCTGCTGGGGATGAGCTGTGGCACATTTACTGGTTCCCTGGGTTGCACCGTCCTTGCCTTCCTGGAGGATGACGCACTGATCATGGTGAATGACCCTCCAAAGGCCTGTTGAGTTTCCTAGTATCACTGAGGATTTTTGCATTTATGTTCATCAGAGACATGACCTGTCATTTTTTGATTGCTCTTATTTGGCTTTGGTAGGAGTGTAGTGGTCACCTCAATAAAATAATTAGAAAGACTTTTGTCTTCTTGAAAGTCTTGGACGTGTTTGAGAAGAACTGACTGAGACAATACTATTTGTTCTGTGAAATTTTGCTAGAATTTACTCTTGTATCCACTTGAACATGGGATTTTCTTGTTGACAGGTTTAGATTAATACTTCAATTATTTAAATAAACATGAACCCATCTAGGAATGTCAGGGGCAAATTCTTAATTTAAACACCAAATTATGGACTGAGAAATACAACTGTTGATCTTCACAGGGTGTGGACAGGGCATTGTAATTCCCACATGGACACACCTGAACTGAGCAGTGAAACCCTAACAGGTGTCCTAAGTCTGGACGCCTCAGGTCGACCTGAGCAACATGAACTGACTTGGGAACCAATAGAGGTCCCCGCCTAGGGAAAGACCTGCCTCTGTGAACTGCAGCCAGGGGCTGGTCTCTGCAGGCTCTGAGGTGGGCAGGACCAGCTCCTACCTGAGACTCAGCAACTGCATGTCTGCTCTTCCCCCTGAAGTTGGAGGGATTTTCTCAAGAGGGGACAAAGTCATTCCCCTCAAGATTTCTGGGCATTAAGGGAACATGCTGAACATGGGAACAAGTGTTCTCAGCACATTTAACAATTCCTCCTGTGAGAGGCAAAACTCAGCCAGGACACCCACAGAGTTAAGGGACAATGTATTTGGGTCCAAGGAGGAAATTACAGTTGTTTGCCGACCACATGCTTATTTTATAAACCATCCAAGAGAATAAACTAAAATCACACTTTCTTACAGAGGTTTCATAAAATGACTTAGTGTTGAGAATGCACCTCCCTGGCCTCCATCTCCAGGGAGCACAGAGAACATGTCCCAGCTGCTGGTCTCTGAATTCCAAGGTGGTTTGTGCTGCAGACACAGCTGTGCCCGACCCACAGACCATGTCTGAGCTTGAAAGTGACACTAAGGCAGGGCCATGGCTGGGAGACCCAGGCGTCATTGGAAGGGAACACAGAGTGAAGAAATCTGTGACCCATTTGTTGGGAGGTCGAGAAATGCAGGGAGCTTAAGGCAAGTCCCACTTTTTGTGGACCGACTTTGATTGTGGGCTGACGGCTTCCCCAGGTTCACCAACCCTTTTGCAGTTTTCTCTCCCACAAGTGATACAATCCTTTTCTGCACGTGAGAATGTTTCTACTAAACTAATAACTACTTTAAATGCAGACCCATCGGGGGTAGGCACAGAGCACAGGTCTGGAGACTCTGGAGAGACTGTTGTGTGGAGAGGAAGCCCTGAGCCCTGGGAGGAAACAGCCAGAAACTCCACCTGCAGCTGCTCCTGAAACTGAGACAGAGTCTGAGGCAGTGAGCGCCACCTGGTGTCCTGGGGGTCCCCTGCAGCCCAGCCTCCTGTCTCCTGCAGGGAGGTTTGTGTTTGGCTCACACTGACCTCCCCTCACTGTGTCTCTCTAACAGAAATACACGCCTGAGTCCTCAGATTTCAGGTTGTTCATTTGCAGATACAGCGTGTTCTTGGCGTTGTCTATGGAGGTGGTGAATCGGCCCTTCACAGAGTCTGCATAGTATGTGCTACTTCCATCAGGATAAATTAGACAGACCCACTCCAACCCCTTCCCTGGAGTCTGGCGGACCCAGCTCATGGCATAGCTACTGAAGGTGAATCCAGAGGCTGCACAGGAGAGTCTCAGAGACCCCCCAGGATTCACCACGGCTCCCCCAGACTCCACCAGCTGCACCTCACCCTGGACACCTGCAAACACAAAGACGTCCTGGTCAGGAAACTCTCACACGTCCACTGATTCTCTCACTCATGTTCAATCACACACTCAGTGTCTCTTGTTCTCCATAAATTACCTCTTAAAATAGCAACAAGGAAAACCCAGCTGAGCCCAAGCCCCATGGTGAGTGGTCTGTGTTCAATCCTGATCAGGGAATGAGAACAGCTGGGGATCCCGGGGCTGGGCTCCTGTCCCAAAGCTGCAGGGTCGGGGCTGGGCTGGTTTTTATGAGCAGAGGGGGCCCTATTTGCATGTCCTCCTACTATATAGAGATCTCAGGGGTGAACGTACAGATATGTCAGTAACTCAGTGAATGTGAGAGGTTCCTTGTGCATTTGTTTGTCCTGGTAGCTTTTCACCCACTAAATACAGAATTATAGGAGGCTTGGGGTTTGTTGATGAGACCACATCTGGTAACAGTGACCCAGCGTCAAGGCTCTGATCCTCCCACTGGCTCCCTTTGCTCCCCTGAAACTACTCCTGGACAGAGCTGCACCTGCCCCGTGAAGCTGCACAACCCCTTGTATGTAATGAGAGCCTCAATGAGCCCCTGTATTCCAGTGTTACCAACACTTCAGGGTTGTATCCATCTGCGGCCTCAGAGTCCTCACTGCCATGGGGACGGTTGTGTATCACCTGTGAGGTGGTCCTAGGTCAGCTAAGGTGAGTCAGGTTCACTGAGGTCTGGGAGGTACAACTGAAGTCTCTGTTGGGCACAGAAGTCTATCAAGTGACTCAAGAAATCTGAGGGATGCGGGGAATCTGAGTGGCACAGGATGACAGGACCCCTGTTCGTCATACCATTGTCCATCTCCTGTCCCCGAACAATCCCCAAGTTCACTGGCCTTAGAATCCCTCCCCTGGGATCTCATGTCAGGAATCACACATCATCCTATTGGGGAGTAGTTATAACAGACACTTGCCAGTAGCAATAGCACACCCATGAGTAACAGGGTCCGAGCTGGTCAGGAGTGACCTCTCCCTCTCGCTGGGAGGCGGGGCCTGAATCAGGTGGCTTCTCTTTCAATGGCTGGAGGGGAGCCCATGGTGGGGCCATGGTGACAGGTGGGTGTCCTGTCAGATCCCCATCAGCTCAGGTCCTAGAAGGAGGAGCTGGGTCATCCTCTGGGGCCTAACGTCAGGAAGCCTAGTTATGAGGGGAGATGGCACTGGAGACAGTAGAGCAGCATTGGATGGACCACCTCGGGTCACTGAGCTCTGACCTCCTGAACTCTGACCCGGCAGAGCAGCCTTTCTTGCTTGGGGCTGAGGCTCAGTCTGAATATTAATGCATTAAATTATACTTTAGAGTGTCAATTACTTGAGAATATAGCAAGTATGTTTAGTTAGATTAGGCTCCTAGAAAATTTAACAGGAGATATAATTAAATAGAAATGATCACAGAAAAGGGCGTGATAGAGACGCACAGGGGAGGTTCCTGAGAGAGCTACTGGAGGGAATGAAGTCCAGAGGTTGCAGGTGGTCCGTGGGGACAAAGCTGTCAGGAGGCTGTGCAGAGGGAGACAGAGCAGAGGGGGAACCATCTCTGGTTGCCCCTGCTCCACACAGGGACCCCACCAGGCCTCACTCCCTGACACAGCACACCCTGATCCCGTCCCCTGTCCTGCTCTCTGAGGTCATTGCTCCTGGTTGATGAGCCTGCCAGGACCTCCTGAGTCCTCGATTATGTCAAAACTGAGGGTCCTCTTATTCCCTGGTGACTGTGGCATCATCACACTCAACATCTGAAGCCACTATTGGTGAGAGGCAGGCCCTCCTGGTGTGCAGAGAGCCCACGGCATTGTCACTGTATGCAGGGAGGTGGGACTATGACCCCCAAGGCCTGTTACCTTCTGCGAGATTGACCAGCTATTTGGTGCTGAGTCTTCTGTTCTGTGTCCCGACCATGACTCTGGACAAGATCGAGGAGCAAATGTCAGAAGCAGAAGAAGCTGCTGAGTCAACAGGGACCCAGGACTTCACCTCCCCTGCTCCTGCTCCTGGGCTGGGTGCTCTGATCTCTGTCTCCTGAGCAACCCCTGGTGTCCTCAAACCTCTTGCACCCCGGCCCCCCTCAGTCCCTCAGCGAGGCTTGTGTCTGGCTCTCGCTGACCTCCTCTCACTGTGTCTCTCACACAGTGTTACAGGCAAAGGTAGGGCCCCTTGTAGTTGTCCCCGAGGCCCCTCCCACCACCTTCGGGTTCCTGGATTTGTTCTTCTTGCTCTTCTGGGTGGGTGTTTTCTGGTTCCTCATGTTCCAAATTGCTGATGGGATTCTCAGTGTCCTCTACTCTGCTCTCGATTCCCGTAAATTATTCTTCCTCTCAGTCCTGTGGCCTTCCCTTCTGACTGGTGCTTTATTATGTGACCGATGGTCTCACTAGTTTCCTTAATGGCCTCACTGAGGTCCCGGAGCATCCTTATAACCACTGTTCTGAACTCTCTCCAGGGCTTGCGTGGCTCTATCTCATTTAGTTCCTCTTCTGGAGATTTCTTCTGTTCTTTCCTTTGTGACATGTTTCTTTGCCTCCACATTTTGGCTGCTTCTGGGTGTTTGTTTCTATGTATTAGGTAGAGCTATTGTGTCTCCAGGAATTGGTAGAGTGGCTCTTTGCAGTAGGTGTCCTGTAGGACCCAGGGGCCAGCCTCCCCAGTCACCTGAGCTGGGCCTTCTTGCTGCTCCCCTGTGTGGGTGGTGTGCACTGTCCTGCTGTGCACACAGGTGCCGCAGAGTCTCCGACACAGAGCCAGACGGGCCCCACAGCCATTCACCGTCCTGCAGACGGAACCTCATTGAACTATGGGACGCAAGGACGGCCAGCACGCGGTCACTGCGTGCGCAGGGGGGGGGGCTCCACACCTTCCTTCCCCGTCTGGGTCTTTTCATGTAATTTGTTTCCGAGGTGCTCTGGCTGGGCCCCTGCACCAGGCTGAGGGGCGTGGGGAGGGGGGCGACCTTGTCTGGCGCCTGAGCGTCTATGAAAAGCTCCATTCTCTTCAGCACTGAGATGGTGTCGCCTGTGGGCTCTCACACATGGCCTCTGCTGTGGGAGAGCCTCAGACGTCCGCTGTCCTGGCTCACATGTCCTGCTGGTTGGCTGGGGCCCTGAGCTGTGAGGAGCTGAGCTGCTCTGTGGAGGCAGCAGAGCCTCCAGTTAGGTTTAGGTGACGGGGGTCAGAAGACTTGATGATTAATTGTCATTTGGACACAAAAGAGTCTGAAAGAGCCTCTCTGCCTGTTTCCCCTGAGAAACTTGCTTCTCTTTACTGCAGATTTCACAGCCGTCTGGGCTCACACAGCCTTCCCCTCACTGTGTCCCTCCCACAGTAATGCCCGGCTGGGTCACTCGCCTTCAGTCTGCTCCACTGCAGGTTCCTGGTGCTGATGGAGTTGTCTGTGGAGATGCTGACCTGGCCTCGGAAGGATGGGTTGTATCTTGTGTGCGAGTCACCAGCACAGATCATTCCCAGCCACCTCAGGCCCTTCCCAGGTGCCTGGCCCACCCAGCTGACCCAGCAGCTGGTGAAGCTGTACCCAGAAGCCCTCAGGAGATCCTCAGAGACTCCCCAGGTCTTTTCGTTTATGCCCCAGACGGCATCAGCTGCACCTGGGCGCAGACACCTGTGTGGCAGAGCATGACTCAGGTCAGGGCTGCCTCCTGCCCTCTCTCCTCTGTGACCCCAACACATCGCGTGTGACTTGCTGGGGAGGACAGCCAGGAGCTTAGTGAAGATGGTGGGACAGCCCATCCTGTACAAGGACAGTGAGGGACAGAGCTGAGGACCCAGCTGGGTGGGGAGGGACACTGCACTGTGGAGGGGGACCCAAGATTTCAACTGATGGTGCCCCAACATGGGTTTGCATATTAACTGCCCTGCCCTCCAGGCGACACTTCTGATGGTTCACGGCCCAGAAGTTCGAGGGCTCGGGGAGAGGTGCTGGTCTGAGCCTCCCCAGAGGGAAGGCGACACTCTCACCCAGACTGTGGTCCTGGCAGAAGGAAACCCCATTAGAATCTAGGTGAATTCTGGTTGGGATGGATTCACACCTCCCAGGTGGACGTGGTCTGAAGTGATCACCTAGATGCCAACCTGTGGAGGGTATTTCTCGGGCTGGGGCCAAGGGGACAGGCAGGACTGATGCGTTTTATAATCGGCTGAGGCTCTCAGTGGGAGGAGTGCTGAAGGAAACCTCCATTCTCACAGATACTCATGAACAAGAAGGCAGCCTGAGTTCAGGATGTTCCATGGAGATTTTCTGTAGGAGAGACAGGGGGCAACTCTGAATAGAACAAGGACATGTTGGAATCAGGGTTGGGGAGCAGGGTGGGGTCAGTGGATGGAAAAGTACTAAGGGACCAGCAGGGGTGAGAGGACTGGTCAATCCTCCTGACAGGCTTCTTGCTGAAGACAGGCCAGGGTGATTCCCCATCACCTGGGGTGTTGCTGGGTGGGGACCCAATGAGGCCTCGAGGGTGATCTTATACTAAGTGCAGGGGTTTCTAGCCAAACCAACCTCACAGGGTTCTTGCTAATATTGGGCTGTGCAAAGCTGGACCTTAATGTGCAGAGGTTGCAGCCTAGTTGGGAAGAGATTCCGAGGGGCCTGACGGAAGCTTGGTCAATGAGGGGCCCTTTCCATCACTTTCAATATTTCCTGCCTGTGTCTTCTGGCCTGAAATGTTTCTCTTGAGAAATGTGCTGACAGTCCAGTGGGAGCTGCCTTGTAGGGAAATAACTGCTTTTCTCTTCCCTGTTTTAAAATTCTCTCCTTGTCTTTAACCTTTGCCATTGTAATTCTGCGGTGTCCTGGTGTGAACCTATTTGGGTTCGTCTTCTTTGGCACTCTGCGTGCTTCCTGGGCTTGTGTGTCTTTCCCCTTCAGCTAGTTAGGAAAGTTCTTGTCATTATTTCATCAAATAGGTTCTTGGTCACTTTCTCTCTGTCTTCTCCTGCTGCTATGCCAATGATGTGGATGTTGTTTTATTTTGTGTTTCCCAAAGTTTCCTTAAACTACCTCATCCTTTTTTAAAAAATCTTTATTTTTAAAAGTATTATAGGTGTCCCATTTTCCCCCCCAATTTACCCTGTCCACTTAGCTCCCACTCGCTCCCCAGGCCTTCACCCCGTTTTTAACTCTGTTCATGGGTTATGCGTGTATGCTTCTAACTTCTTTGATTACTCTCTTCCCACCCTCCACCTCTCTTCCCTCTTTCCTCTGAAATAGGATCGTTTGTTGCATGTGTTAATATCTCTGGATCTATTTAGTTCCTCAGTTTCTTTTGTTCATTAGCTTCTTCTTAAAGAAGACCCTTCAACAATTCCTGTAGTGCTGGTCCGGTGGTGATGAACTCCTTTAGTTTTTTCTTATAGGTGAAGCTCTTTATCTGACCGTCAATTCTAAATGATAGCTTTGCTGGGTAGAGCAATCTTGGTTGTAGTTCCATGTTTTTCATCACTTTGAATATTTCTTGGCACTCCCTTCTGGCCTGCAAGGTTTCTGTTGAGAAATCAGCTGACAGTCGTATGGGGGCTCCCTTGCAGGTAACTAACTGCTCTTCTCTTGCTGCTTTTAAGATTCTTTCTTTGTCTTTAACCTTTGGCATTTTAACTGTGATGTGTCTTGCTGTGGACCTCTTTGGGTTCCTCTTGTTTGGAACCCTCTGTGTTTCCTGGACTTGTAAGTGTATTTCTTTCCCCAGGTAGGGGAATTTTGCTGTCATTATTTTTTCAAATAGGTTTTCAATTTCTTGCTCTGTTTCCTCTCCTTCTGGCACCCCAATAATATGAATGTTGGGCTTCTTGTAGTTGTCCCAGAGGCTCTGTACACTATCTTCACATTTCTGGAAATTTTTTTCTTTTTGTTCTTCTGGTTGGGTGTTTTCTGTTTCCTCATGTTCCAAAGAGCTGATTGGATTCTCAGCGTCCTTTACGCTACTGTTGATTCCCTGTAGATTATTCTTCATTCCAGTTCCTGTAGCCTTCATTTCAAATTGGTACTTTATTATGTCACTGATTTTCTCAATTGTTTTCTTAATAATATGCTTGAGCATCCTTATAAAGAAAATTCTGAACTCTGTGTCTGTTAGCCACCTTGTCTCTATATCACTTAGTTCCCCTTCTAGAGATTTCTTCTGTTCTTTCCTTTGTGACATGTTTCTTTGCCTCCACATTTTGGCTGCTTCTGGGTGTTTGTTTCTATGTATTAGGGAGAGCTGCTATGTCTCCTGGAATTTATAGAGTGGCTTTGTGTAGTAGGTGTCCTGTAGGGCCCAGTGGCTCAGCCTCCCTGTCATCTGAGCTGGGCTTTCTACATGCTGCCCTGTGTGGGCTCTGTGCTCTGTCCTGCTGTAGTTGAGCCTTGGTTGCTGTTGGCTTCACTGGGAGGAACTCAACCCCAGGTCAATCAGCTGTGAGGACCGTCTTCAAGTACAGCCAGAGAGCTGCTGTGCTGGAGACACCCCTTGGAGCAGTATTTACTTCAGTGGGGCTTTGGTGCTCACCAAGTGCGCCCCTTGAGTGTGTCACTCGTGGATGTGGTAGCGTTGTAATCCAGAGTGGCTGAGCCTGACCCCCGGGTGCACTGTCTCTGGGACCTCCTGGGTGGTGCAAAGTCAGCCTCTGCCAGTGCCTTGCCCAGGGCCACCCAGCATGAGCTACACAGCAGTCCCTAGATGGCTGCTACTTATGCTGGGCTTAGAGGTGTCAAATTGAGGCCAAGCTATGACCCAATGCAGGCTGCCACTAGTGCCAGGCCTGAGGCCACTTACCAAGATGTATGGAACACACTGCTTCTTGATTGAGAGATTTTAGGAAAGTCCTAAGCATGATGCTCGAGAGGCCACTTGCATAGAAAAGCCCCTGGGAATGGCCTGGATGAACTTGCAGGTAGGGAGGGGCAGGGCATCTGGGAATCATGGGGTGTGGGGAAAGGTGTGAGTCAGGTGCTGGTGATTCAAATGTGGCGCCTGCATGCTGGCTGTGTTCGAGGAGGGCTTAGCAAAGGAGCCATGATCTCTGCAGCTCTTTTGCTTGGAAGAAATCTGCCCCTCCACCTCTTGCCCTAACTTCAGGCAGGTTAATTCCTGCCCAAGTGCCTAGGTTCCTTTCAGGCTGCTGCTGGACGCTGAGCTCAGAGGGAGCATGTCTGAGTGAGTCCATGCACGGGCCCTTTAAGAGAAGCTGTGGGGCTCCCACAGCTGTCGAGATCCTTAGCCACAGTCCCTGCTGGCTTCACAGCCTGGAGTTGTGGGGACGTCTCTTCCCTGCCCTTTAGCCTTGGGCTGGGGGACTGTTGTGGGCCTGGAACCACGCACTCCTCTGGGAAGCCCCCACCGTGAAGATGTCCCTCCCGGGTTTAAGCCACTGCACGTGGTGTGGGCTTGCAGCCGACTCTCTGCTACTGGGTCCTGATGCCCCCTTTTTCCCCCGGGTGCCCCTCCTCCCAGTATCGATGCTTCTTCACTTCCCTGGTTGTAGGGCTTCTGTTCAGCTAGATTTCAGGAGGTTCTGAGTGATGATTGTTCTGTATTTTAGTTGTGATTTTGATGTATTTGGGGGGGGCAGCTGGTACCTCGATTACCTATGTGCCCACCTTGCTTCCTCTCCTCATTATTTTTAAATCTTTGTCTTTTTGCTTCTGTGATTTTATGTTTTTTTCTACCTTTCATTCAAATTCCTGATTCAATCCTCTGCTGCATCCAACCTACTTTTATTCCTTCCTGTGTTTTCTTTTTTATAAATCTTTCCATGAAGTTATTTTCTCCATTGCTTTTCAGAGACAGTGGAAGAGAGAGAGGGAGAGAGAGAGGGAAACACCCATGTGAAAGACACACAGCAATTGGTTGTCTCCCCCAGACACCTGACCTGGGATCGAGACTGCAGCTCAAGTAGAAGCCTTTGATGGGGGGGTCTACCCGAGACCCTTCAGTCCATGGGCAGAGGGAAGCCCTACAGCATTTCACAGCTGGGTGCATTGTGGGTGCCTAGTCTCAGCTCTGGTGCTCTAGGATGTGGCATATTTTTGGATCATGGTTCCAGACCTCTCAGGGGGAACCTCTGTCTGAATATATCCCTTGGTAACCCCAGCCTGTCCCCCATGGGAGCAGGGCCAGCCCCTTTCGCCTGTCAGGACTTCCTTCCAGTCTTGAGGTGGCTCCTGCTCCCAGTCCTTGGTTAAAAGTCTCCTCTTCAGAGAGTCTTTAGTTGGTAATTCAGGGTGAAGGATCCCTATTTTGTCATCATTTCCACTTGGTTCCAAGAGCAGCTGAGAGTAAGATCCACCTACCCCTCCATCACCTTGACCCCGCCCTCTGCATTTTAGTTCCTAAAAAAGGAAATGCCCCCTGT
The DNA here is from genome assembly GCF_054644295.1 of Miniopterus natalensis. NCBI lineage: Eukaryota > Metazoa > Chordata > Mammalia > Chiroptera > Miniopteridae > Miniopterus > Miniopterus natalensis. Next base: position 693,811 of record NC_142081.1, on the reverse strand, counting down.
GGTTCATGTGAGAACATTGCTGCTAAGAGAGTAAAACTGTTACTGCAGACCCATCGGGAGTAGGCACAGAGCCACAGGTCTGGAGGCTCTGGAGAGACTGTTGTGCGGAGAGGAAACCATGAGCCCTGGGAGGAAACAGCTAGAAACTCCACCTGCAGCTGCTCCTGAAGCTGAGACAGAGTGAGGTCATGAGCGCCCCCTGGTGTCCTGGGGGCCCCCAGCAGCCCAGCCTCCTGTCTCCTGCTAGGAGGTTTGTGTCTGGCTCACACTCACCTCCCCTCACTGTGTGTTGTACAGAAATACACGGCCGAGTCCTCAGATTTCAGGCTGCTCATTTGCAGATACAGCGTGTTCTTGGCGTTGTCTCTGGAGATGGTGAATCGGCCCTTCACAGAGTCTGCATAGTTTGTGGTACTTCCATCAGGATTAATTTGACTAACCCACTCCAGCCCCTTCCCTGGAGCCTGGCGAACCCAGTGCATCCAGAAGCTACTGAAGGTGAATCCAGAGGCTGCACAGGAGAGTCTCAGAGACCCCCCAGGCTTCACCACGGCTCCCCCAGACTCCACCAGCTGCACCTCACCCAGGACACCTGCAAACACAAAGACGTCCTGGTCAGGAAACTCTCACAGGCCCACTGCTTCTCTCACTCAGTGTCTCTTGTCCCCCATAAATTACCTCTTAAAATAGCAACAAGGAAAACCCAGCTGAGCCCAAACCCCATGGTGAGTGGTCTGTGTTCAGTCCTGATCAGGCAATGAGAACAGCTGGGAATCCTGGGACTGGGCTCCTGTCCCAGAGCTGCAGGGTCGGGGCTGGTCTGGTTTTTATGACCAGAGGGGGCCCTATTTGCATGTCACCCTACTATATAGGGAGCTCTGGGGTGAGCCTGCAGAAAGTCAGTGCCTCAGTGCAGGTGAGAGGGTTCTAGGGTATTTGTTTGCCACGGAGCTTTTCACTCACTAAATACAGAATTATAGGGATATTTGTGGTTTGTTGATGACACCACATCTGGTAACAGTGACCCAGCATCAAGGCTCTGATAATCCTCACTAGTCCCCATTACTACTCTGAAAAAAACTCCTGGACATAGCGGGACCTTTCCATTGAGGGTTCAGAGCCCTTTGAGTTAAAGGTGATCCTTAATGAGCCCCAGTATTCTAGCGTTACCCACACTTTGGGGTTGTATCCACCTGTGGCCCCAGTGTTCTCACTACAATGTAGAAGGTTGTGCAACACCGTGAGGTGGTCCTAGGTGAGCTAAGGGGAGTCAGGTTCTCTGAGATCTGGGAGGTACAACTGAAGTCTCTGTTGGTCCCAGGACCACTATGAAGTGACACAAGAAATCTTAGTGATGGTTGAAATCTGAGTGTCACAGGATGACAGGACCCAAGGTCTGTTCACTTTGTGCATCTCCTGTCCCCCAACAACCTCTAGGTTCATTGGCCGTAGGAGTCCTCTCATGGGATTTCATGTCTGCAATCAGATATCACGCTCTTGGTGAGTGTTATGATAGGTGTGGTCCAATAGGAATAGCACAACTGCCGGAGCCCGCTGGCAGAGTTGAACGGTGCTGAGGAAGGGGTGAGGATGGAGAAAAGACAGACACAAAAAAGATGGGATCGGGAGGACTGTAGCTCTTGCCTGCTGCCAACTGCCAGCCTCTAGTTTATTTTCCCAGCTCAATATATACAGGCACTGTTGATTTTGCTGAATAGCACCCCTCCCCACATTCCTACAAGGCCGTTTGAGTGCTCTTTCAGGGTAAACACTCTGCCACCTGCATGAGCTGAGACCTTGGTAACTATCTTTATCTCAGCTTCTAATGGGATCTTTTGGGGAGGATTGAGTCCTTGGCTCCAGAGCCTCAGGCTACGTGGACCATGTCCAGACATGTAGCGGGCTCTCAATATCAAGGGTCATTGTGGGGAGAGTCGAGTCCCTGACTCCAGACCCTCAGGTGGTGTGGACCATGTCCAGACATGTCACCGGCTCCCAACACACAACCATGAGTAACAGGGTCTGTGCTGGTGAGGAGTGACCTCTCCCTCTCCCTGGGAGTCGGGGCCTGAATTAGGTGGCTTCCCTTTCAATGGCTTGAGGGGAGCCCATGGTGAGGCCATGGTGACAGGTGGGTGTCCTGTCAGATCCCCATTAACTCAGGTCCTGGAGGGAGGAGTTGGGTCAGCCTCTGGGGCTCAACATCAGGACGCCCAGATATGAAGGGAGATGGCACTGGAGACACTAGAGCAGAATTGGATGGACCACCTCGGGTCACTGAGCTCTGACCTCCTGACCTCTGACCGGGCAGAGTAGCCTTCCTTGCTTTGGGCTGAGCATCAGTCTGAATATTAATGAATTAAATTAGACTTTACACTGTTAATTACTTGAGAGTTTAACCAGTATGTTTAATTAGATTAGGCTCCTAGAACATTTAACATGAGATATAATAAAAAAGAAATGATCACAGAAAAGCCACGGGGAGGCTCCTGAGAGACCTACCGGAAGGAATTAAGTCCAGAGGTTGCACATGGTCAGTGGGGACAAGGCTGTCAGAAGGCTGTGCAGAGGGAGACAGACTAGAGGGGGAACCATCTCTGGTGACCTGAGATTTGGTCTCTAATGGGACCTGGAGCTGGACTGACCGTGTTCGTCTGAGACGATTTCCCGAGACCCAGAGTCACCCTCTCAGGTGGGAGAACTGGACTCTGCTCATTTGAAACACACCCTCCCTGCTTCCTCCAGCTTCTGAAGTGCCCTCTGAGCCGATGACATTTCTGTCTGTTAATGTTTCCAAGAAAATGCTTCCAACATGGAGTCTGCTATCCATCCATCTGTGGGTCTTTCCCCAAAATGCTGGGCTCACAGATGTTCGCTGTATCTCTAGGCTGTGGTCACCGTGCACATAGGTGACTTTGTACTGACCAGCTAATCCAGGATGTTCAAGGACTGTGGTCTCCAACAGTCACCTATGGGCTTGTCCATCAGGGTGATGTGCATCTTCAGGGCCATCCAGACTATGGTGACACAAGTTGTGTTCTCTCCATGAGTCACCCAGCTGCATAATTCATTAGGGTCCCATCTGTGAATCTCTCATTTCTTACAGGAAATAGGGCAAACCCCTCCCTGGAGGAGACATGGTGTTTGTGTGTCTGTCAGAGGGGCCAGCATTTGATTGACCAGGGCCCCTGTGTCTGTCCATCACCAACATCACCATCATCACCATCACCACCATCATCACCATCTTCACCATCATCATCATCATCACCATCATCACCATCATCATCACCAACATCACCATCATCATCACCATCATCATCACCATCATCACCATCATCACCATCATCGTTTGCTTATTTATTATCATTTTTCTCATTTTTTAAGACATATTGTACACACATAATGAGTCATTATCTCAAGTTCTGCTCATTTTTTATAATTCAATGAAATGTAGAGTCAGACTCTATATTCTCTGTTGTGTGTTTGCTGACAACTGATGGCTCATTCCTGCCTCTTCTCCGTCTGCCCCACTCGGGAATCTGATAGGAAAGGTGGGGTCTCCTCTGTAGATGTCCTGGGGGGATGAAACCACACCAGATCCTGGGAGCAGAATTCCTCCCTCCTCACCACCTCGCCAAGATCAGACCATGAGCCAGTCTCCTCTGCTGGCTCCATGAGAGCCCCTCTGACTTGCTGAATGGCCTTCCCTGTCCTTCCCAGAATTTCAACTCTGTACGAAATAAACATCCTCTCCCTTGTTTTGTGGGTTTGGCCTCAGCCTGGACATTTTCACCAGGCTCTTCTGGATCCCTCTGCCTCTGCCTGGTGTCACCTACTCTTGGTGCTGTGAGCTTGACAACAAGTCAATGACTGACACCACTGGGATCTTCACCTGCCATCATGTTCACATGCTTCAGTTGCCCACTATCCATCCCCCATGTCCTGCTTCTGGTTGACTAGGACCCTGAGCTTTCAAGAGCTGAGCTGCACTGTGGAGCCAGCAGGGCCCCTTATTAGATTTAGGTGATGGTGGTCAGAAGACTTGATGGTTAATTGTCATTAGGGGACAAGTGTCTGAAAAACACTCTCTGCCTGTTGTCAGGTGAGAAAGTCGTCTCTGTTTACAACAGATTTTCTTACTAAGAGACCTCAGAGGAAAGCGCAGAATCAGGAATCCACAGAGGTTCCTGAGGGAAACTGTGACCTGAAGAGGAAACCACCCAGGAAACAGCCCAAACTGCCCACAGCACCTGCTCCTGGAGGGTCCTTGTGCTCAGGGCCTCTGAGCACCCTGGTGGCCTCAGCTCTCCTGCAGGGAGGTTTGTGTCTGGCTCACCCTGACCTCCCCTCACTGTGTGTCTCGCACAGAAATACACAGCCGTGTCCTCGGTGCTCAGTCGGCTCAGCTCCATGAAGGCTGTGCTGGTCGATGTGTCTCTGGTCATGGAGACTCTGCCCTGGAACTTCTGGGCGTAGTTTGTATTACCACCACCAGGGTAAATCCACCCCATCCACTCCAGCCCCTGTCCTGGGGCCTGTCGCACCCAGTGCATAACGTAGCTGGTGAAGGTGTACCCAGAAGCCTTGCAGGAGACCTTCACTGAGGCCCCAGGCTTCTTCACCTCAGCCCCAGGCTGTACCAGCTGCACCTGGGAGTGGACACCTGCGGGGAGGACACAGGAGTGAGAGGAAATCCCCCTTGACTGTCCCTGGTCCCCCCTCCATTCATCCCTGGGGAGCCCTTACCTGTAGCCACGGCCACCAGGAGCAGGGTTGTCCAGGTCCAGTCCATGGTGCGGGGCTGTGCTGGGCTCTGCTGGAGGGGAGGGTGAGCTGTGAGGATGTGCTCAGGGCACAGACTTGTCCACATAAACCCAGCCTTCCTTCTCTCATTTGCATATTCATGAGGCAGAGCATGTCATAGCTGAGGGCTGGACCCCACCTGAGAGAAGATGGAGACAAGGTGACCATGGCCCGTGGGAGCCTGAGGGCCCAGGTCCTACTCCTTGTCGGAGGGTCCGTGTCCCTGCCAGGTCCCTGAGCTCTGGGCAGACACAGCGCCTCCCGCTGAGCAACAACCCTCAGGACCTGCTCCTGTTTGTGAGCCCACCTTGGGTGACACAGGGACCACCTGGGCCAGCTCTGGCCTTTGACACCTGAATGTCTTATTCCTGGATCAGTGATTCCAAAATGCTGCCCCTAGTGAGTCACTAAGCCCCTCCCTGTGCCAGTCCCTACAATTCCGATGAGCAGAAGCCACAGGTCCACGAGCTTTGTGGGTGGCTCTTAGGGCTCATCAGTGGACAGACCTGCTCCTGGGAAAAACGATATTTATGGGCAAATCATCAGTCCCTGCCCATCTGTCAGGCTCTATTGATATTTCCCAGGAAGACCAGGCCCTGGGAGGAAACCCCTGCCCAGCTGCCCTGCACCTGCTCCTGGGGCAGCAGCCCCGGGCTCCTGGGTCCTGAGCGCCCCCTGCTGCCCAGCCCATGCTCTGAGGGGGGTCCTGCTGGGCTCCCAGGGCACTGACCTCTCAGCATCTCTAGTCCAGGAGTGAAGGCTGCGCCCGACTCAGAATGTTCCCTCGGGGACCCCACATGCTTTTGACATCTCTGGACAGAGGGACCTGGCCTAACTGAATCCCAATGGCTCTGCCTGGAGAACCCAAGACAGGGCTTTATGGAGCCCACAGGGACCCCTCCCTGGACCTGCCTGATGCACGGACACAGCCGACCCTCCTCTGAGTCCAGAAGCTGTCGGGGGCTCTGGGGCCTCTTATGTCCTCAGGTTCCTCTGGCTGAAGGTCCCATCTAAATATCCCCGTGTATGGCTCAAGTTTCACTGCTGCGATTCTATTATTCAATAAATTAGACAGACACTCTGTGGAGGATTTTCATCATAATGACCCTAAATGTCCCTTCTCGCCTGTACCCAGCACATGGGCGGGGCCCCCACACTGACCCTGACCTAGTGTGTGACCAGCTTCCACAAACAGGAAAGCGAACACCCTGGACGTGGAGACTGGAGAGAGCCCGCCCTGTGGTTTCCTGTTCTCCCAGCACCTGGGACCTGCAGACCCCACAGCGAGAAGGGTCCTGTCTGGTCCTGGGAGGGTCAGACCCAGGGGCCCATGTCCAGTCCCTGCAGCCACACTGACCCGCCATGTGGGGAGGGTCACACAGGTCTACAACCCTCTGGTGCCCATTGTGTGAGCACAGCCCTGAGCCCTCAGGGCAGGACCATGGAGGACACTGGACAGGGGTCGTCTCAAGAGGAAAACAGGTGTCGATGCAGGAACAGGGCCCTGAGCGTGGGCCTCGGTCATCACTGCCCCTGTGGAGCAGCATCAGGGTTGTCTCCACAGTGTCTCCTGATGTTCTGACTGCCTCCCTTTTGTCCTGATCACCCCCTGGTTGTACCTGGTGTCCCCATGATGCCTTGAGGGGACCCTGAAGGTATCGATGTCCTCTGAGGAATCCCGAGTGCCCCACGGATCTTGTAAGAGGCATCTGAATGACCTCAGCACCCCCTGATTCATGGGAGCCTCTGGAAAACCCCACCCCAGACACAGAAATGGACAAAGCTGTCAGCAGGCTCATGAGTCCACCCAAATCCTCAGGAGTCCACGTCGGAAACCCAAGAGGACACCTCCTCACTCCTGGTAGGACGGCTACGTGAGAAACAAACCAGAGAAAGCAGGTCCCGTGCTGGGGAGCGAGGGGAGGAAGGAGGCCTTGCACCCTCCTGGTGGGAAGGTGACGTCCTTCAGCTGCATGGGAAACGGCACGTTGGTCCCTCCAGAAATGGAAGGAGAAGCCTGTTCGACTGAGCAACCAGCCCTGGTGTCCCTGCAAGTGACCAAGACGGAGTGTGAAGAGGTGCTGCCCTGCCCACTCACTGGGCAGGAATCAGTCGCCCAGACGGGAAGCCACCCAACGTCCATCACGGATGAAGGGACAACCGGTGTCCTAATGCAGGACAGGATATCACTCAGCCTCCAAAAGGGGCAATCCTGCCACAAGCCCAGCGTGGGTGACACTGGGGCCAGTGAGCTCTGTGAAATGAAGACTCAGGTAAAGCCAAGTGTTGTACGATCCCAGGTAGGCTGTGAACTAAATTAGGTTTCCTTCCAGCAGAGTGTGGAGGAGCCCGGGGCCTGGGTGTGGTGAAGGCCGGTGCCAGGCACATGGAAGAGCAGAGGGTGGGCTGCCCTGGGGTCCTGGGCGCCTACAGGAGCAAAGTTGGAGGCCGCTGGAGGAGACAGCTCCTGGTAGGACGGACACCAGACCCTGACCACGGACACGAAATTCACAGGGGCCTGGGTGTGTTCGCCCCCGAGTGTGGAGCCGTCCATCCCTCAGGGCCCTGTGGACAGCAGGGAACCTTGGTGCACAGGGTGGAGCTTTGCCCTGGGAAGGGGGAGACAGAGGCCCCCCCAAACCAGAGCAGCCCCCTGGGTCGTCTCTGAGACCCGCTCCCTTCACTCTGAGCCATCACTGGGCCCACGGTGCTCACGTGGGCAGCACCGAGCCTTATTTCTCATGGCCGAGTAAGATTCCAGGGGTGGGTGTCCCCTGTTCTCTTATGTTATTCAGTTTGTCAACGTGTCAGTTCTAAATCCATACATAAAACATATTTAACCACAACATTCATGTTACATATCATGGTAGAATCATGTTCGATAACAACTCATAACATATTATATCACAGAGCACAGCTGGTAATGTCCTCACTGCATTTGCATGGAGAAAATGTGTTCTGTAGAGTAAGAGCAGTGCAGTAATTGATGCTAGTTTTCAAATGCAGTTTAGTCTGAATTATTGATGACATTTTAGTTTCCTCACTTGTAAACTTAGAAGACTTGGGGGTGTTTGTAGCTTCTAACACGAAGATGTGAATAATATTTTGATATTTTTTTGTATGAGACGGAGTCATGCTCCTGGAGGAAGCACTGCTGGTGGGACGGCTGAGGGGCATGTGAAGAACACGTTTAATTTCTAAGAAGCTGCAACTCGGGATGTGAGCAGAGAGAACAGGACCTGCAGGGGCTGGAGCGGGAGGGTCCCCGTCACGGCGGATGTGTCCCCTGAAACAGCAAGGTCACCTGCTCGCCTGTCGTCTGCAGGGAGAACATGAGGAATCAGAGCCCCAGGGGAAGAGCAGGACCCGGCCTGGGTGCAGCTGAGGGACCTGAGGGGAAATCCCTGCTCCCTACAGGCAGCCCCTCCGCCCTCCCTCTGCCCCTGCTCCTGGGCTGTTCTCTGGTCAGTGTGTCCTGAGGGCCCTGGTGGCCGCAGCCCCTCCTGCAGGGAGGTTGGTGTGTGGCTCACACTGACCTCCCCTCACTGTGTGTTGCACAGAAATACCCGGCCGAGTCCTCAGATTTCAGGCTGTTCATCTGCAGATACAGCGTGTTCTTGGCGTTGTCTCTGGAGATGGTGAATCGGCCCTTCACAGACTCTGCATAGGATGTGCTACTTCCATCAGTATTAATGCGTGAGACCCACTCCAGCCCCTTCCCTGGAGCCTGGCAGACCCGGCTCATATCCCTGCTACTGAAGATGAATCCAGAGGCTGCACAGGAGAGTCTCAGAGACCCCCCAGGCTTCACCACGGCTCCCCCAGACTCCACCAGCTGCACCTCACCCTGGACACCTGCAAACACAAAGACGTCCTGGTCAGGAAACTCTCACAGGCCCACTGCTTCTCTCACTCATGTCCACTCACACTCTCAGTGTCTCTTGTTCTCCATAAATTACCTCTTAAAATAGCAACAAGGAAAACCCAGCTGAGCCCAAGCCCCATGGTGAGTAGTCTGTGTTCAGTCCTGATCAGGGAATGAGAACAGCCAGGGATCCCGGGGCTGGGCTCCTGTCCCAGAGCTGCAGGGTCAGGGCCTGGCTGGTTTTTATGAGCAGAGGGGGCCCTATTTGCATGGCTTCCTACTATATAGGGAGCTCTGGGGTTGGACACTGTCACTAAGGACATGGTCTTAGTGTGTGACATGTCTAAATGTGCATGTCTGTGAAATTATTCACCATATCTTGTCCTGTGACCTCCGCACTGCATGCAAATGCTCCGGGTGCCCTGTATCAGGACTCTGGAAAATATTGTCATAAAATGAAAATAAGAGGCGTTTAAAATGAGAGATGCTGCCAGGGTGAGCGTGGCTCAGTGGTTGAGCCTTGTCCTAGAATCCTGTAGATCGCAGTTTAATTCCAGTTCAGGGGACAGGCCGGGATTGTGTGGTGGATCCCCAGTTGGGGGCATGCAGGAGGCTGCCGATCAATGTGGAGTCTGTCATCATTGATGTTTCTACCTTTCTCTCCCTCTCCCTTCTTCTCTCTAAAATTGATAAAGATGTATATATATAAAAAAAGGGAGATGCATTTCAGACTCAACAGTCATGGCACAAGAGAAATCAACCCTCACAGCCACAGGAAGAATTAAAAGTGCAGGAGGCTCATGTTCAGGGGACGGGAGCTCCATCTGACACTATTTCCCTAGAAAGTGTTCAGAGGATGAATCAAGACCAGAGTGTGAACCCAGAGCACGTGGACAAGTGCTGGGGAGAGTGGAGAGTCTGTGTGGGCCCCTGGGACACAGAAGCATGGACCATAGAGACACAGGCAGAACCCCCGGGCCATGACCTTCAGGGGTCGGTGCTGACTGTGTAGCAGCTGCACTGCCTCATGTGCTGTGTTTCTCCTCTGGACCCTGATGGGAACCAGTTTCCTTCCCTGGGGATGGAGAAGTAGCTGCGTCATGACAGGTGTGTTTGGGTGAAGATGTGGGTAATGGTTTGTGAGCAATGAGAGTGTTGTTGCTGGAAACCCTGCTGTCTGCATGGGGTCCGGGGAACCCTGTCTCCATGTCCCCACATGATGGGAGGGAACTGGAACAGGGGCCTGACTCAGGGCAACACTGGGGAAGCCACCTGGGATCACGAATGGGGGACGTAACCCAGACTGAGGACACACCACCCAGGGTTCCTGCTCCATTCGGCTCTGACTCTCCTTGTTGTGTGATGGGTTCAAGTTTCCTCTCCTCACTTTCCTCTGAAATAGCCCCACACGTTCCCTAGAGTCATGAGACACTGTGGGGAGTGTGCAGGGCACCAGCCCTGTGTGTGCTGACCTCAAACCTCCCATCTCTCCTGGGCTCACTCTCTAGTTCTGTGAATCTCCTGGTGCCGTCTCCAGGGTTTTCTATATAGAAGATCATGTCGTCTGCATACAGATGGGAAGTGATATTTTGTTCTGCTCCTGTCTGATTTAGACACTTTCTATTCTACTTTTTTAAAATCTAATTATTCTGACAACGATGTGCAGTTTCTGGAATAGAAGCAGTTACTGGGGTGCCCTTGTGTTGCTCTTCATGTTACAAGAATTGCTTTGAAATTTTCTCTGTGGAGCACAATGCTAACTGTTTTCTTTTCCAATGTACCATTTACTATACGGAGGTTCCTCACTTCTCTATGTAAGACATTGAGACTTTTGATCATAAGGAGGTTTTAATATAGTCCTTTGCCATTTATTTATATGCCGATACAGTTAGTCCTTCATGCTGGGGATGAGCTGTGGCAATTTACTGGTTCCAGGGGCTGCACCGTCCTAGCCTTCCAGAGGATGACGCACTGATCATGGTGAATGACCCGCCAAAGGCCTGTTGAGTTTCCTAGTATCACTGAGGATTTTTGCATTTATGCTCATCAGAGACATGACCTGTCATTGTTTGATTGCTCTTATTTGGCTTTGGTAGGAGTGTAGTGGTCACCTCAATAAAATAATTCGAAAGACTTTTGTCTTCTTGAAAGTCTTGGACGTGTTTGAGAAGAACTGACTGAGACTATACTATTTGTTTTGTGAAATTTTGCTAGAATTTACCCTTGTATCCACTTGAACATGGGCTTTTCTCGTTGACAGGTTTAGATTAATACTTCAATTATTTATTCATTTATTTTTTAACTTTTTATAATTTTTATTTTTGTTTAAAGTATTACAGATGTCCTTTTTCTCTCCAATGACCCATTCCCCCCCCTTCCTTCCCCCTCCCCAGTCACTCTCCCCACCATCGTCCATGATTTTGGGTTGTGCACATATGCACATAAATTCTTTGGTTGCTCTCTCCCCCTCCACCCACCCACCCTCCTCCATCCCTCTGACATTCATCAGTCTCATCTATGGTTCCATGTCATTGAATCTATTCTGTTCATCAGTTTATTAAGTTCTTCAGATTCCACATATAAGCGAGATCATGTGATGTTTGTCTTTCTCTGCCTGGCTTATTTCACTCAGCATAATATTCTCCAGGTCCATCCATACTGTCCCAAAGGGTACAAGATTCTTCTTCTTCACAGCTGCGTAGTATTCCATGGTGTGAATGTCCCACAGCTTTTTACCCACTCATCTATCGATGGGCACTTGGGCTGTTTCCAGATCTGAGCTATTGTAAACTGTGCTGCTATGAACATCGGGGTGCATATATTCTCTCTGATTAGTGTCTCAGGATTCTTAGGATACATTCCTAGGAGTGGGATCACTGGGTCAAAAGGCAGCTCCATTTCTAATTTTTTGAGGAACCTCCACACTGTTTTCCATAGTGGCTGCCCCAGTCTGCATTCCCACCAGCAGTGTACTAGGTTCCCCTTTCCCCACACCCTCCCCAGCACATGTCGTTTGCTGATTTGTTAATGGAGCCATTCTGACAGGTGTGAAGTGATACCTCATTGTGGTTTTAATTTGCATCTCTCTGGTGATTAGCGACGTCGAGCATTTTCTCATGTGTCTCTTGGCCTTTGGTATGTCCTCTTTGGAGAAGTGTCTATTCAGGTCCTTTGCCCATTTCTTAATTGGGTTGTTTGTCTTCCTCTTGCTGAGTGCTATGAGTTCCTTGTACACTTTGGAAATTAGCCCCTTATCAGATTCATCCTTGGCAAATGTGTTTTCCCAGACCGTGGGGTTCTTTTGTATTTTGAGGCTGTTTTCTTTTGCTGTGCAGAAGCTTTTTAGTTTGATGTAGTCTCATATGTTTATTTTTTCCTTTGTTTCTCTTGCCCTAGGAGATGTATCAGTGAAAAGTCCACTACGTGGGGTGTCTGTGACTTTACTGCCCATGTTTTCTTCCAGGATTTTTATGGTTTCGTGACTTACATTTAAGTTCTTTATCCAATTTTAGTTTATTTCTGTGTATGGGGAAGTTGGTGGTCTAGTTTCATTCTTTTGCATGTATCTGTCCAATTTTCCCAGCACCACTTATTGAAGAGACTGTCTTTACTCCATTGGATGCTCTTGCCTCCTTTGTCAAATATTAACTGACCATAGTGGCTGGGGTCTATTTCTGGGGTCTCTGTTCCATTGATCTTTATGCCTGTTGTTGCACCAATACCAGGCCGTTTTGATTACAGAGGCTTTGTAATACAGTTTGAAGTCTGGTAATGTGATCCCTCCCACTCCGTCCTTTTTTCTCAAGATGGCTGCATCTCTTCGGGGTCTTTTTTGGTTCCATATAAATTTTCAAAATGCTTGTTCTAGGTCTGTGAAATATGCTGTTGGTATTTTAATAGGAATTGCATTGAATTTATAAATTGCTTTGGGCAGTATGGACATTTTAATAATATTAATTCTTCCAATCCATGAGCATGGTATCTTCTTCCACTTGTTTAAATCTTCCTCTATTTCTTTTTTCAGTGTCACATAGTTTTCTGAGTACAGGTCTTTTACATCCTTGGTTAAGTTTATTCCTAGGTATCTTATTTTTTTACTTGCAATGGTATTGCTTTTTTAGTTTCTCTCTCTGAAGGTTCATTGTTGGTGTATAAGAATGCTATTGATTTATGGATGTTGATTTTGTATCCAGCTACCTTGCTAAATTCGTTTATCAAATCTGGTAGTACTTTGATGGAGTCTTTAGGGTTTTCTATGTACAATATCATGTCATCTGCAAATAATGACAGTTTTACTTCCTCCTCTCCAATTTGGATGCCTTTGATGTTTTCTTCCTGTCTGATGGCTGTGGCAAGGACTTCCAGTACTATGTTGAATAAGAGGGTGAAAGTGGACATCCCTGTCTTGTTCTTGTTTTTAATGGAAATGGTTTTAGTTTTTGCCCATTGAGTATGATGTTGGCTGTAGGTCTGTCATATATGGCCTTTATTATGTTGAGGTAAGATCCCTCTATTCCCACTTTGCTGAGAGTTTTTATCAGAAACGGGTGCTGGATTTTGTCGAATGCTTTTTCTGTGTCTAGTGATATGATCATATGATTTTTGTCCTTCATTTTGTTTATGTGATGTATCATATTTATTGATTTGCGGATGTTGTACCAGCCTTGCATCCCCGGAATATATCCCACTTGGTCATGATGTATGATCTTTTTAATGTATTGCTGGATCCGGTTTGCTAGTATTTTAGTGAGGATTTTAGCATCTATGTTCATCAGGGATATTGGCCTGTAATTTTCTTTCTTTGTAGTGTCTATCTGGTTTTGGGATTAGGGTGATGCTGGCCTCCTAAAAAGAGTTTGGGAGTTTTCCCTCCTCTTGAATTTTCTGGAATAGTTTGAATAGAATAGGTGTTAATTCTTCTTTGAATGTTTGGTAGAACTCGCCTGTAAATCCATCTGGTCCAGGACTTTTGTTTGCTGGGAGTTTTTTGATTACTGCTTTGATTTCATTAGTTGTTATTGGCCTATTCAGGTTTTCTGCCTCTTCTTGATTCAGCTTTGGAAGGTTGTATGTTTCTAGGGATTTGTCCATTTCCCCCATGTTGTCTAATTTGTTGGCATATAGTTGCTCATAATATTTTCTTACAATCCTTAGTATTTCTGTTGGGTCAGTTGTTATATCGCCTCTTTCATTTCTGATTTTATTTATTTGGGTCCTCTCTCTTTGTTTCTTAGTGAGTCTGGCTAAAGGTGCATCAATCTTATTTACCTTTTCAAAGAACCAGCTCTTGGTTTCATTGATTTTTTGTATTGTTTTTTTTAGTCTCTGTGTCATTAATTTCTGCTCTGATTTTTATTATTTCCTTCCTTCTGCTTCCTCGGGGCTTTTCTTGCTGTTCTCGTTCTAGTTCTTTTAGTTGTTGTGTTAGATGGTTCATTAGATCTTTTTCTTGTTTCTTGAGATGGGCCTGTAATGCTATGAATTTTCCTCTGAAGACTGGTTTCTCCGTGTCCCATAGGTTTTGGTTTGTTGTCTGTTCATTTTCATTACTTTCCATGAAGTGTTTGATTTCTTCCTTGATCTCCTTGGTAACCCATTCATTGTTTAATAACATGCTATTTAGCCTCCATGCGCATGAATATTTTTGAGTTTTTTTATAGTGGTTGATTTCTAGCTTCACTGCATTGTGATGCGAGAAGATGCTTGGTATGATTTCAATCTTCTTATATTTGTAGAGATTTGCCTTGTGCCCTAACATGTGGTCTAGTTTTGAGAATGTTCCATGTGCACTTGAGAAGAATGTGTATTCTGCTGCTTTGGGATGAAATGTTCTGTAAATGTCAATTAAATCCATTAGGTCTAGTGATTCATTTAAGGTCACCTGCAGCTGCTCCTGAAGCTGAGACAGAGTCTGAGGCAGTGAGCGCCCCCTGGTGTCCTGGGGGTCCCCTGCAGCCCAGCCTCCTGTCTCCTGCAGGGAGGTTTGTGTCTGGCTCACACTGACCTACCCTCACTGTGAGTCTGTTGCACAGAAATACACGGCCGAGTCCTCAGAATTCAGGTTGTTCATTTGCAGATACAGAGTGTTCTTGGCGTTGTCTCTGGAGATGGTGAATCGGCCTTTCACAGAGGCTGCATAGTATGTGCTACCACCAGTATTACTAATGTGTGAGACCCACTCCAGCCCCTTCCCTGGAGCCTGGCGGACCCAGCTCATGTAGTAGCTACTGAAGGTGAATCCAGAGGCTGCACAGGAGAGTCTCAGAGACCCCCCAGGCTTCACCACGGCTCCCCCAGACTCCACCAGCTGCACCACACCCTGGACACCTGCAAACACAAAGACGTCTGGTCAGGAAACTCTCACATGTCCACTGTTTCTCTCACTTATGTCCACTCCCACACTCAGTGTCTCTTGTCCCCCATAAATTACCTCTTAAAATAGCAACAAGGAAAACCCAGCTGAGCCCAAGGCCCATGGTGAGTGGTCTGTGTTCAGTCCTGATCAGGAAATGAGAACAGCTGGGGATCCCGGGGCTGGGCTCCTGTCCCAGAGCTGCAGGGTCGGGGCTCGGCTGCTTTTCATGAGCAGAGGTGCCCTATTTGCATGTCCTTCTACCATATGAGGATTTCTGGGCTGGAACATACAGAAAGGGCAGTGCCTCTGTGCGGATGAGAGTGTCGTGTGTTTGGGATGGCCCTGGGAGATTTTAATTAACTAAATAAAGAATTCTAAGGGTTTATTCTTGTCGAACAAACCATATGTGGTACCAGTGAGTTGAGTATCTGGTAGGGCTCTTCCACACTGGCCCCTACTGCTCCACTAAGCCATCTTCAGGGAAGATAGGAGTCTGTCTAATGAGGGTGCAGAAGCCCATGTATTTAATGAAAGCAAGAATGAAAGTCTGTCTTCTGGTGTTAGCCACACTTCAGGGCTGGAGACAAGCACCTTCCTGGGAAAGAGACCTCAGGCTGCAGGTCTTGGAGAGTGGACTCCATGTACGTGGTGTGTTGGTTTCCCTGGCCCTGAGCATCTCTGGCTTCCTGACCTTCAAGGAGACAAACAAGACTGAGCGTTGATTAGATGCTTTTCTATTCAGGGGAGCCAGAAACACTGAGAAGTTAGAGAGATTTATCGAGGTCATAGAGGGGCTGTGGGTTTTCATGAACCAGAAGAACATTTATAGGGGGTCTCTCTGCCTAGTTATGAATATCCTTATAGAAAATAATAAAATCAATAATTAGTGAAATAAATTTAAGTCAGGTTACCTATGATCAGTGAGGTTGCTCGAACTTCAGATTAATTACTCCTCTAGGAGATGGAGGACTTTGCAGTGTAAATTCAGTCAATGTCATGATGATAGGAGTTAAGCTGATAACAGCCAGGTGTTGGCCAGTTTAGTTATTACCATTCTGAGAGTTTATTGTGAAAAGAGGACAGATGTGTCTTTCTATAGTGTTTAGATAGCTGTTTTGTTGAATCTACATGTAATAAAAATATTCTCAGTGGGGCTGGTGTGGCTCAGGTGTTGAGTGTCCACCTACGAACCAGGAGTTCATGGTTTGATTGTTGACCGGATCACATGTCCTGGTCGCAGACTCGATTCCCAGTAGGGGGCGTCTAGGGGGCAGCCCTTCAGTGACTCTGTCTCATCGTTGATGTTTCTTTCTCTCTCTCCCTCTCCCTTTCTCCCTCTGAAATGAATAAAAATATGATAAAATATATTTTCAAAGCATGGACATAAAACCTAAACTTTAGGCATGCCCCTAACCCACGTCCTCATGTAGGACATGAGCTCAGTGCATCCTCAGCACCCAGGGTTCATGAGAGCCCATTTTCCTCCAAGGCCCACAGGGGTCGAGAGAACCCTCCATTCATCCAGCTGCTTGTCGGTTCCTTTCCAGCATGAGCACTATGGACCCTGCTGTTCAGAGGACATCCCCTAGGTTCACTGGCCGTAGAAGCCCTCCCATGGGTCCTCATGTCAGGAATGAGACATCAGACTCTTGGGGAGTAGTGATAACAGACACTGTTTAATAGCAATAGCACACCCATGAGCAAGAGAGTCACCGGAGGAACCACGGTGATGGTGTGTCTGTAAGAGAGACGATGATTTCATTGTGCAGGGCCCCTGTCTACGGCTATCATCTTCATCATCACCATCACCACCATCACCATCATCTTCATCATCACCATCACCATCATCCCCACCACCATCATCTTCATCACCATCATCATCATCACCATCACCATCATCACGATCATCACCATCACCATCATCTTCCTCATCACCATCAAGACCATCACCATCACCATCATCTTCATCATCACCATCATCACCATCACCATCATCTTCATCACCATCACAATCATCATCATCACCATCATCACCACATGTTTTCTGGGTCTTAAGGGGCATAAGTAGTCACTACCTATCTCTTGATGGGTGATGCTGACATGTCAGGGTTCACCCCTCTTCCATCTCCTGCACACGTGTGAAATCTGAAGAGAAAGTGGGGGACCCCTTGTGTCCTGAAGGTGGGGCATACAAACCACACACACGCACCCTGTGAATAGGACCCACTTGGTCTCCACTCCTGATCCACAGGGAAAACCAGAACCAGTGTCAGCACCTGGCCGATCCAACCATTTCCTGCTGAACAGCCCGTATTCTCTCAACAGCACCCCCATGAAGTGATAAACCTTTGACTGGTCCCTCTGTGTGTGTGACATCATCAGCCTAGACAACCATTCCCCAGGAGGGTCGGTCCTTTGGCCTCTGCCTGGTGTCACCTTCCCTTGGTGGTGTGAGCATGATGCCCAGTCAATGACCGTTACCTCCATGACCTCTCTTCTCTAGCTTTGGGGTCACATCCCTCGGTGCCCTCTCTCCAGCACCCAGGTTTCCTGCTTCTGTCTGGTTGGGACCCTGAGCTGTGTGGAGCTGAGCTGCAGGGTGCAGTCAGCAGAGCCTCCTCTTCGATTCAGGTGACGTGGGTAGAAGATTTGATGATTAATTGTCATTTGGACACAAGAGTGTCTGAGAATCTGCCTGTTTCCCCTGAGAAACTTGGTTCTCTTTACTGCAGACTTCACAGCCGTCTGGGCTCACACAGCCTTCCCCTCACTGTGTCCCTAGCACAGTAATGCCCGGCTGGGTCACTCGCCTTCAGTCTCCTCCACTGCAGGTACCTGGTGCTGATGGAGTTGTCTGTGGAGGTGCTGACCTGGCCTTGGAAGGACAGGCTGTATCTTGTGTACAAGTCACCAGGACAGGTCATTCCCATCCACTCCAGGCTCTTCCCAGGTGACTGGCCCACCCAGCTGACCCAGCAGCCCTGCAGCAGATTCTCAGAGACTCCCCAGGTCTTCTCCTTTCTGCCCCAGAAGGCAACAGCTACACCTGGGCGCAGCTGCACCTGGGCGCCGACACCTGTGTGGGAGAGCACGACTCAGGTCAGGGCTGCCTCCTGCCCTCTCTCCTCTGTGACCCCAACACGTGGCCTGTGACTTGCTTGGGAGGACAGCCAGGAGCTTAGCGAGGATGGTGGGACAGCCCATCCTGTACTAGGACAGTGAGGGACAGAGCTGAGGACCCAGCTGGGTGGGGAGGGACACTGCACTGTGGAGGGGGATCCAAGATTTAAACTGATGGTGCCCCAGCATGGGTTTGCATGTTAACTGCCCTGCCCTCCAGGTGACACTTCTGATGGTTCATGTCCAAGAAGTTCCAGGGCTCGGGGAGAGGTGCTCGTCTAAGGCTACCCAGAGGGAAGGCGACACTCTCACCCAGACTGGTCCTGGCAGAAGGAAACCCCATTAGAATCTAGGTGAATTGTGGTTGGGATGGATTCACACCTCCCAGGTGGAGGTGGTCTGAAGTGATTACCTAGACACCAACCTGTGGAGGGTATATCTCGGGCTGGGGCCGAGGGGACAGGCAGGACTGATGTGTTTCATAATCGGTTGAGGCTCTCAATGGGAGGAGTGCTGAAGGAAACCTCCTTTCTCACAGATACTCATGAACAAGAAGGCAGCCTGAGTTCAGGGATGTTCCATGGAGATTTTCTGTAGGAGAGACAGGGGGCAACTCTAAAAAGAACAAGGAAATGTTGGAATCAGGGCCAGAGAGCAGGGTGGGGTCAGTGGATGGAAAAGTACTAAGGGACCAGCAGGGGTGAGAGGACTGGTCAATCCTCCTGACAGGCTTCTTGCTGAAGACAGGCCAGGGTGATTCCCCATCACCTGGGGTGTTGCTGGGTGGGGACCCAATGAGGCCTCGAGGGTGATCATATACTAAGTGCGGGGGTTTCTAGCCAAACCAACCTCACAGGGTTCTTGCTAACACTGGGCTGTGCAAGGCTGGACCTTAATGTGCAGAGGTTGCAGCCTAGTTGGGAAGAGATTCCGAGGGGCCTGATGGAAGCTTGGTCAAGGGGGTACACTTTCCATCACTTTCAATATTTCCTGCCTGTCTCTTCTGGCCTGAAATGTTTCTCTTGAGAAATGTGCTGACAGTCCAATGGGAGCTGCCTTGTAGGGAAGTAACTGCTTTTCTCTTCCCTCTTTTAAAATCCTCTCCTTGTTCGTAACCTTTGCCATTGTAATTCTGCGGTGTCCTGGTGTGAACCTATTTGGGTTCGTCTTCTTTGGGACTCTGTGTGCTTCCTGGATTTGTGTGTCTTTCCCCTTCAGCTAGTTAGGAAAGTTCTTGTCATTATTTCATCAAATCTGTTCTCAATCACTTGGTCTCTGTGTTCTCCTGCTGGTATTCCTATGATGTGGATGTTGTTTTATTTAATGTTTCCCAAAGTTCCCTTAAACTACCTCATGCTTTTATAATGTTTATGTTTTTTGCTTCTGAGATTGTACATTTTTTCTACCTTTTCATTCAAATACCTGATACAGTCCTCTGCTGCATCCAACCTACTTTTTATTCCTTCCAGTGTTTTCTTTTTTATAAATCCTTACAGGAAGTTATTTTCTCCATTGCTTTTCAGAGACAGTGGAAGTGAGAGAGAGAGAGATGGAATCATCCATGTGAAAGAGACACAACAATTAGTTGTCTCCCACAGACAACCTGGACCTGGGATCCAGACTGCAACCCAGGTAGAATCCCTTGACGGGGAATTCAACCCCAGACCCTTCAGTCCATGGGCAGAGGGAAGCCCTACAGCATTTCACAGCTGGGTGCTATGCGGGTGCCTAGTCTCAGCTCTGGTGAGCTGGGCTGTGGCATATTTTTGGGTCACGGTTCCGGACCTCTCAGGGGGAACCTCTGTCCTAATATATCCCTTGGAAACCCCAGCCTGTCGCCCATGGGAACAGGGCCAACCCCTTTCACCTGTCAGGACTTCCTTCCAGTCCTGAGGTGGCTCCTGCTCCCAATTCTTGGTTAAAAGTCTCCTCTTCAGAGAGTTTGTAGGTGGTAATTCACGGAGATTGATCACCAATTTAGTTGTAATTTCCACTTGGTTCTGGGAGCTGTTGAGTGTAAGACCCACCTTCACCCCATCCTCTGCATTTCTCTTCCTACAAACTGGAAATGTCGTCTGTGGTTCATGTGAGAATGTTGCTACCAATAGAGTAAAACTGCTAAAATGCAGAGCCATCAGTGGTAGCCGGAGAGTCATAGGTCTGGAGAGACCCTTGGAGAGACTGTTGTAAGGAGAGGAAGCCCAGAGTTCTGAGAGTAATGAGCCACAAACATAACATGCAGCTGCTCCTGAAGCACAGAGTTTGTGGGTGCTGAGCTCCCTCTGGATGTCCTGAGCACCTCCTTTAGCTCAATCCTCCCAGAGTGGAGGGTGCTTGGAACTACCCACAGATCTGAATGTGACTTTGGAGCTGGGTGAGGGGAGGATGCTGGACTTCTTTGGAGTCACAAGACAGAATTATGGTGAATTCTCAGGGACAGAGTGTTACTGGACATATGGGTTTACAACCACTTCTAGTGAAGACCCAGAAGGAAGCCCAGGGCAGGATGAAGACAGCTTATATGATCCCAGGACATCCCTGAGTAATTGTGAACAGGAGCTGCTTAGAAATAGAGACGTTACCGATTCTGCAGGCAGGGATCCAGAGACATAAGAATCCTGTCATTGCAAACTGGTGGGAAGGGGATCCCCTGTTACCTACAGGCACATCCCCAAGGTGTCTCTGTCGACAGGGTGACAAGTTCAGAGGTCCAGGGGATTAGCAGTTGGTCCCACTGAGGTCATTACCCACATTGTGTCTCCATGGGTCACTCAGCTGCATAATTCATTGGGGTACCATTTATGAATCTCTGAACCCTTAGAGGGAAGAGGTTACAGCCCTCCCTGGAGGAGCCCTGGTGATGGTGTGTCTGTAAGGGGGGCCTTCATTTGGTTGACCAGGCACCTGCCTCAGCCCATCACCATTATCACCATCATCACCATCATCACCATCATCACCATCATCACCATCATCATCATTTGCTTATTTATTATCATGTTTCTCATTTTCTGTAGACGGTCTTTTGTACACACATGAGCCATTATCTGTATTTCTGCTCATTTTTGGTAACTATTTAGAGAAATTTGTAGCCAGACTCTATTTTGCTTCTCGTGTACTGCTGACAACTGATGGCTCATTCGTGCCTCTTCTCTGTCTGCTCGACACGGGAATCTGATAAGAAAGGTGGGTTCTTCTATGTGGATGTCCTGGGTAGATTGAAACCACACCAGACCCTTGGAGTAGATTTCCTTGCTCCCCACCACCTCGCCAAGATCAAAGCCCTGAGCCAGTCTCCTCTCCGGGCTCCACGAGAGCCCCTCTGACTTGCTGAAGGGCCTTTCCTGTGCTTCCCAGAGATTTCAACTCTGTACGTGATAAATATCCCAATCCCTTGGTTGTGTGTTTTTCCTAAACCTGGACATTTGCACCATATCATCCTGAGTCCCTCTCCCTTAGCCTGGTGTCACCTAGTCTTGGTGCTGTGACCATGATGACACGTCAGTGAGTGTCACCACCTGGGTCTTTCTTCTCTAGCTTTCTGTTCACACCCCTCAGGTGCCCGCTGTCCTGAACCCACGTGTTCTGCTGCTGGATAGTTGGGACCCTGAGCTGTGTGGGCCTGAGCTGCTCTGTGGAGTCAGCAGAGCCTCCTGTTAGGTTTAGGTGATGGTGGTCAGAAGATTTCACGATTAATTTCATTTGGGGAAAAGAGTGAGTGCAAAACACATTCTGCCTATTGTCCACGTGAGAAAATCGTCTCTGTTTACAACGGACCTTTCTAAATGACAGACCTCATAGAAAAGTGCAGAATTAGGAATCCACAGATTTACTGAGGGAAACTGTGACCTGAAGAGGAAACCAGCCAGGAAACAGTCCAAACCGCCCACTGCACCTACTCCTGGGAGGGTTCTTGTGTTCAGGGCCCCTGAGCACCCTGGTGGCCGCAGCCTCTCCTGTAGCAGGTTTGTGTCTGGGCTCACACTGACCTCCTCTCATTGTGTCTGCTGCACAGTAATACACGGCCGAGTCCTCAGGTTTCAGGCTGTTCATTTGCAGATACAGCATGTTCTTGGAATTGTCTCTGGAGATGGTGAATCGGCCCTTCACAGAGTCTGCATAGTACTTCTGACTTCCATCATACCATATTACTGCCACCCACTCCAGCCCCTTTCCTGGAGCCTGGCGGACCCAGTGCATTCCAAAGCTACTGAAAGTGAATCCAGAGGCTGCACAGGAGAGTCTCAGAGACCCCCCCAGGCTTCACCATGGCTCCCCCAGACTGTACGAGCTGCACCTCACACTGGACACCTGCAAACACAAAGACATCCTGGTCAGAGAACTCTCAAATTCAATGTTTCTCACTCATATCCACCTACAGTCTCAGTCTCTTGTTCTCCATAAATTACGTCTTAAAATAGCAACAAGGAAAACCCAGCTGAGCCCAAGCGCCATGGTGAGTGGTCTGTGTTCAGTCCTGATCAGGGAATGAGAACAGCTGTGGATCCCGGGGCTGGGCTCCTGTCCCAGGCTGCAGGGTCTGGGCTGGGCTTGTTTTTATGACCAGAGGAGGCCCTATTTGCATGTCCTCCTGCTATATAGAGAGCTCAGGGGTGAACCTAGAGATAAGTCAGTAACTCAGTGCAGGTGAGAACTTCCTTGTACATTTGGTTGCCATGGTAGCTTTTCACCCACTAAATACAAAATTATAGGAGGGTTGGGGTCTGTTGATGAGACCACATCTGGTAACAGTGACCCAGCGTCAAGGCTCTGATTCTCTCACTGGCTCCCTTTTTCCCCTGAACCAACCTCAGGAAGGGGAAGACCTACCCAGAGAGGCTGCAGAACCCCTTGTATGTAATGAGAGCCTCAATGAGCCCCTGTATTCCAGTGTTACCCACACTTCAGGTTTGTATCCATCTGTGGCCTCAGAGTCCTCACTGCCATGGAGAAGGTTGTGTATCACCTGTGAGGTGGTCGAGGTCAGCTAAGGTGAGTCAGGTTCACTGAGATCTGGGAAGTACAACTGAAGTGTCTGTTGGGCCCAAAAGACTATCAAGTGACTCAAGAAATCTGAGGGATGCGGGGAAACTGAGTGACACAGGATGAGAGGACCCATGCTCTTGATACCATTGGGCACTTCTTGACCCCCAACAATCCCCAAGTTCACTGGCCTAGGGAGCCCTCCCCTGGGATCTCATGTCAGGAATCAGACAACATTCTATTGGGGATTAGTTAAAACAGGCACTAGCCAGTAGCAATAGCATACCCATGAGTAACAGGGTCCGAGCTGGTCAGGAGTGACCTCTCCCTCTCCCTGGGAGGCGGGGCCTGAATTAGGTGACTTCCCTTTCAATAGCTGGAGGGGAGCCCATGGTGGGGCATGGTGACAGGTGGGTGTCTTGTCAGATCTTATCAACTCAGGTCCTGGAGGGAGGAGCTGGGTCAACCTGTGGGCCCAAACTCAGGAAGCCCAGATATGAACAGAGATGGCATTGGAGACACTAGAGCAGCATTGGATGGACCACTGAGCGACGGTCACTGAGCTCTGACCTCCTGACCTCTGACCTGGCAGAGCAGCCTTCCTTGCTTGGGGCTGAGGCTCACTCTAAATATTAATGCATTAAATTGGACTTTACAATGTTAAGTACTTGAGAGTTTAGTCAGTATGTTTCATTAGATTAGGCTCCTAGAGAATTTAACATGAAATATACCGAAATAGAAATGATCATAGAAAAGGGCGTGATAGAGACGACAGGGGAGGTTCCTGAGAGAGCTACCAGAGGGAATTAAGTCCAGAGGTTGCACATGGTCAGTGGGGACAAGGCTGTCAGGAGGCTGTGCAGAGGGAGACAGACTAGAGGGGGAACCATCTCTGGTGACCTGAGATTTGGTCTCTAATGGGACCTGGAGCTGAACTCCATGTTCTTCTGAGATGATTTTCCGAGACCAAGAGTCACCCTCTCAGGTAGGAGAACTGGACTCTGCTTATTTGAAACACACCCTCCTTGCTTCCTCCAGCTTCTGAAGTGCTCTCTGAGCCGATGACATTTCCATCTGTTGATGTTTCCATGGAAGTGTTTCCAACACGACGTCTTCTGTCCGTCCTTGTGTGAGTCCATCCAGAAATGCTGGGCTCACAAATATTCATTGTATCTCTAGGCTGTGGTCACCGTGCACATAGGTGACTTTGGATTGACCAGCTAATCCAAGATGTTCAAGGACCGTGGTCTCCAATCGTAGCCCATGGTCTTGTCCATCAGGGTTATGTGCATCTGCTCGGGCCACCCGGACTATGGTGACACAGGTTGTGTTCTCTCCATGAGTCACCCAGCTGCGTAATTCATTAGGGTTCTGTTTGTGAATCTCTCATTTCTTACAGGGAATAGGGCAAACCCCTCCCTGGAAGAGCCACGGTGGTGGTGTGTCTGACAGAGGGGCCAGAATTTGACAGACCAGGGCCACTGTGTCTGTCCATCACCATCATCACCATCATCACCATCACCATCATAACCATCCTCATCATCCCCATCATCATCATCATTTACTTATTTATTAGCATTTTTCTCATGTTCTGTAGAACTTGTATTGTACACACATAATGAGCCATTATCACAATTTCTGCTTATTTTTATAATCGTTCAATGAAATTCATAGCCAGACTCTATTTTCCTTCTCCTGTGAGTACTGACAACTGATGGCTCATTCCTGCCTCTTCTCCCTCTGCCCTACTTGGGAATCTGATAAGAAAGGTGGGGTCTCCTCTGTAGATGTCCTGGGGAGATTGAACCCACACCAGACCCTGGGAGCAGAATTCCTCCCTCCCCACCACCTCGACAAGATCAAAGCCCTGAGCCAGTCCCCTCTCCTGGCTCCACGAGAGCCCCTCTGACTTGCTGAAGGGTCTTCCCTGTGCTTCCCAGAGATTTCAACTCTGTACCTGATAAACATCCTGTCCCTTGGTGTGTGTGTTTGTCCTCGACCTGGACATTTGCACCATGTCGTCCTGGGTCCCTCTCCCTCTTCCTGATGTCACCTAGTCTTGGTGCTGTGACCATGATGACAGGACAATGAGTGTCACCACCGGGGCCTTTCTTCTCTAGCTTTTTGTTCACACCCCTTCAGGTGCCTGCTGTTCTGAACCCACATGTTCTGCTGCTGGATAGTTGGGACCCTGAGCTGTGAGAAGCTGAGCTGCTCTGTGGAGTTAGCAGAGCCCCCTGTTTGGTTTAGGTGACAGTGATCAGAGGATTTCACGATTAATTTCATTTGGGGAAACGAGTCCCTGAAAGAAGACACTCTGCCTATTGTCCACGTGAGAAAGTCGTCTCTGTTTACAACAGACCTTTCTAAATGACAGACCTCAGAGGAAAGCACAGAATCAGGAATCCACAGAGGTTCCCTGAGGGAAACTGTGACCTGAAGAGGAAACCAGCCAGGAAACAGCCCAAACCGCCCACTACACCTGCTCCTGGAGGGTCCTTGTGCTCAGGGACCCTGAGTGCAGTTGGTGGCAGTAGACTCTCCCGCAGCAAG
Source organism: Miniopterus natalensis (assembly GCF_054644295.1). NCBI lineage: Eukaryota > Metazoa > Chordata > Mammalia > Chiroptera > Miniopteridae > Miniopterus > Miniopterus natalensis. The sequence continues at coordinate 668,135 of NC_142081.1, read as the reverse complement.
ATTTTTGTCTGGCTCACACTGACTTCCCCTCACTGTGTGTCTTTCGCACAGAAATACAGGGCCGAGTCCTCAGATTTCAGGCTGTTCATTTGCAGATACAGCGTGTTCTTGGCGTTGTCTCTGGAGATGGTGAATCGGCCCTTCACAGAGGCTGCATAGGATGTGCTACTTCCATCAGTATTAATGCGTGAGACCCACTCCAGCCCCTTCCCTGGAGCCTGGCGGACCCAGTGCATGGCATAGCTACTGAAGGTGAATCCAGAGGCTGCACAGGAGAGTCTGAGAGACCCCCCAGGCTTCACCACAGCTCCCCCAGACTCCACCAGCTGCACCTCACCCTGGACACCTGCAAACACAAAGATGTCCTGGTCAGGAAACTCTCACACGTCCACTGTTTCTCTCACTCATGTCCACTCACACACTCAGTGTCTCTTGTTCTCCATAAATTACCTCTTAAAATAGTAGCAAGGAAAACCCAGCTGAGCCCAAGCCCCATGGTGAGTGGTCTGTGTTCAGTCCTGATGAGGGAATGAGAACAGCTGGGGATCCTGGGGCTGGGCTCCTGTCCCAGAGCTGCAGGGTCGGGGCTGGGCTGGTTTTTATGGCCACAGGGGCCCTATTTGCATGTCCTCCTGCTATATAGGGAGCTCAGGGGTGAACCTACAGATAAGTCAGTAACTCAGTGCAGGTGACAAGTTTCTAGGGCATTTGGTTGCCCTGGTAGCTTTTCACCCACTAAATACAGAATTATAGGAGGTTTGGGGTTTGTTGATGAGACCACATCTGGTAACAGTGACACAGCCTCAAGGCTCTGATCCTCCCACTGGCTCCCATTGCTCCCCTGGAACTACTCCTGACACAGCTGCACCTGCCCCGGAGTGAGCAGAACCCCTTGGATGTAATGAGAGCATCAATGAGCCCCTGTATTCCAGTGTTAACCACACTTCAGGGCTGTATCCAGCTGTGGCCCCAGAGTCCTCACTACAATGGAGAAGGTTGTGCATCACCTGTGAGGTGGTCCTAGGTCAGCTAAGGTGAGTCAGGTTCACTGAGATCTGGGAGGTACAACTGAAGTCTCTTTTGGGCTCTGGGCCACTATCAAGTGACAGAAGAAATCTGAGTGATGAGGGGAATCTGAGTGACATGGGATGACAGCACCCATGCTCTTGACACCATTGTCCACCTTCTGTCCCTCAACAATCCCCAATTTCACTGGCCTTAGAAACCCTCCCCTGGGATCTCATGTCAGGAATCAGACAACATCCTATTGGGGAGTAGTTATAACAGACACTTGCCAGTAGCAATAGCACAGCCATGAGTAACAGGGTCCGAGCTGGTCAGGAGTGACCTCTCCCTCTGGGAGGTGGGGCCTGAATTAGGTGGCTTCCCTTTCAATGGCTGGAGAGGAGTCTATGGTGGGGCCATGGTGACAGGTGGGTGTCCTGTCAGATTCCCATCAACCCAGGTCCTGGAGGGAGGAGCTGGGTCATCCTCTTGGGCCTGACCTCAGGAAGCCCAGTTATGAATGGAGATGGCACTGGAGGCACTAGAGCAAGATTGGATGGACCACCTAAGCTCACTGAGCTCTGACCCCCTAACCTCTCACCTGGCAGAGCAGCCTTTTTTGCTTGGGTCTGAGGCTCAGTCTGAATATTAATGCATTAAATTCTACTTTAGAGTGTTAATTACTTGAGAATATAGTCAGTATGTTTCATTAGATTAGGCTCCTAGAAAATTTAACATGAAATATAATAAAATGGAAATGATCATAGAAAAGGGCGTGATAGAGACACACAGGGGAGGTTCCTGAGAGAGCTACCGGAGGGAATTAGGTCCAGAGGTTGCAGGGGGTCCCTGGGGACAAGGCTGTCAGGAGGCTGTGCAGAGGGAGACAGAGCACAGCGGGAACCATCTCTGGTTGCCCTTGCTCCACACAGGGACCCCACCAGCCCTCACTCCCTGACACAACACACCCTGAGCCTGTCCCCTGTCCTGCTCTCTGAGGTCATTGCTCCTGGTTGATGGGCCAGCCTAGACCTTCCGAGTCCTCGATTATGTCGGAACTGAGGGTCCTCTTGTGCCCTGGTGATTGTGGCATCATCACACTCAACATCTGAAGCCACTATGGGTGGGAGGCCCTCCTGGTGTGCAGAGAGCCCACGGCATTGTCACTGTGTGCAGGGAGCTGGGGCAATGACCACCAACGCCTGTCACCTTCCGCGAGATTGACCAGCTGTTTGGTGCTGAGTCTTCTGTTCTGTGTCCCAACCAGGACTCTGGACAAGTTCTAGGAGCAAATGTCAAAAGCAGAGGAAGCTGCTGAGTCGACAGGGACCCAGGACTTCACCTCCCCTGCTCCTGCTCCTGGGCTGGGTGCTCTGATCTCTGTCCCCTGAGCGCCCCCTGGTGTCCTCAAATCTCTTGCACCCCGGTCCCCCTCACTCCCTCAGGGAGGCTTGTGTCTGGCTCACGCTGACCTCCCCTCACTGTGTCCCTCACACAGTGTTACAGGGGAAGGTGGGGCCCCTTGTAGTTGTCCCCGAGACCCCTCCTACCACCTTCGTGTTTCTGGATTTTTTCTTCTTGCTCTTCTGTGTGGTGTTTTCTGGTTCCTCATGTTCCAAATTGCTGATGGGATTCTCAGTGTCCTCTACTCTGCTCTCGATTCCCGTAAATGATTCTTCCTCTCAGTCCTGTGGCCTTCCCTTCTGACTGGTGCTTTATTATGTGACCGATGGTCTCACTAGTTTCCTTAATGGTCTCACTGAGGTCCCGGAGCATCCTTATAACCACTGTTCTGAACTCTCTCCAGGGCTTGCTTGGCTCTATCTCGAGTTCCTCTTCTGGAGATTTCTTCTGCTCTTCCCTTTCTGACATGTTTCTTTGCCTCCACATTTTGGCTGCTTCTGGGTGTCTGTTTCTATGTATTAGGTAGAGCAGCTGTGTCTCCTAGAATTGGTAGAGTGGCTCTGTGCAGTAGGTGTCCTGTAGGGCCCAGGGGCCCAGCCTCCCCAGTCCCCTGAGCTGGGCCTTCTAGGTGCTCCCCTGTGTGGGCCGTGTGCAGTGTCCTGCTGTAGTTGAGCCTTGGTTGCTGTTGGCATCACTGGGAGGAACTGACTCCCTGGCCAATCGGCTGTGAGGACCCCTAGGGAGCAGGATTACTTCTGTGGAGCTTTGGTGATCACCAAGTGCACCCCTTGAGTGTCACTCCTGGATGTGGCAGGGTTGTGATCCAGCATGGTCGAGTCTGAGCACCAGGTGCACTTTCTCTGGGGCCTCCCGGGAGGTGCAAAGTCAGCCTGTGTCTTGCCCAGAGCCACCCAGCATGAGCTACACAGCAGTCCCTAGATGGCTGGTGCTTGTGCTGGGCTTAGAAGTGTCCAGTTGAGGCCATGCTATGAACCAATGCAGGCTGCCTCTAGTTTCATGCCTGGGATCACTTGTCAAGGTGCATGGAACACGCTGCTGCTTCTTTGAGAGATTTTAGGAAAGTCCCCAGGATGAGGGTAGAGAGGCCACTTGCATAGAAAAGCCTCTGGAAATGGCCTGGAGGAGCCTGCAGGTGGGAGGGGCAGGTGCTCAGGGAATCAGCTGGGTGGGGCCAAAGGAATGAGTCAGGTGCTGGACATTTAAACCTGGCTCTTGCCTGCTGACTGTGGGGGGAGGACTCCCCAAAGGAGCCGGGGCCTCTGAGCTCTTCTGCCTGGGAGAAAGCAGCCCGTCCTCCTCTGGCCCCGAATTCAGGCAGTTACTTCCTCCCCGAATGTCCCAGGCTCCTTTCAGGCTGCTGCCCGGCCCTGGGCTCAGAGGGACGGGTCTGGGTGAGTCCCCTGCAGACCGTTTAAGAGGACCTCCCTCCCCTCACTCAGTGACAGTCCCCTTGGTTTTCCCAGCCCTAAGTCGTGGGGACGTCTCTTCCGGACCCTGGAACCCTGGGCGGGGGTCCTGTTGTGGGGCTGGGACCCGGTGCCCCTCTGGGTAACGTCCACGCCGAGCTATTGCTTCCGGTTTTAAACCAAGGCACCGGTTCTGGGCCCGAGGCCTTGTCTGTGACTCAGCCCTGATCTGCCCGCGTCTCCGCCTCCTCCTGGTCTCCTTCCTTCTCAGTCCCCTGGTTGCAGGGCTCTGTGCAGCTAGACCTCAGGAGGCTCTGAGTGACGGTTGCTCTGTTTTAGGTGTAATTTGATGTGGTTTGGGAGGCAGCAGGTACCCCGGTTACCTACGCGCCCACCTCTTGTCTCTGAACCAGGAACCTGAGGGTGCAGTTTGTGGTTCATTCTGGGCAGGAGGTGCGGCCCGGTTCCTGGTTACCTAGGTGAGCCGTCCCTGCATTCCGGGACCGAGCCCGACTGGACCATGGAAACCATCCTCCCAATGTGCTGTCACGGTTCCTCGGGCATTGTTGAGGGTTTTTGCATTTATGTTTGGGGACGTCCCATCCGTCCTGGAGACAGTCCTGTTGTAGTGAGGACATTGCAGGATCTTCGCCTCACTCTCTTTAATGTCGTTTAGGCCATTAACCCTTTAAATTTTCATTAATTCTGATTTTTACTTTGCTTTTCTTCTAGGGATCTAGGTTTTCCACCAAACTTTCATTGTCATGATCACTGTTTCCTGTGACACGTTTCGTGATTTGCACCTTTCCTGAAAATCTTGTGGTTCTGGGTCCGTGGACTCACCGGCTCACTCATGGTCTCTACCAGGCCAGTTCTCTCTTTCTCTGCATGTTTAGTAATTTGCAGACTCCAGTGATTCTTAGTCCTGGGAGGGTTTTCATAAAACCCAACGATTCCCTTTTCACACCTACTCGACCCTGAGACCTCATGAGAGAGGCTTTGCTGCCTTTCTGCCCGATCGCTGGTCAGACTGGATGCAGGTGCTTCTGGAGTCAGAGCTGGCGGCTCCCTTTCCAGGTCTGGGCGAGTCGTTACCGAGGCTCCTCCTGGGCTCTCTGGGTACCAGGCAAGTCCTGGGAACGGGGTTTGTCAGTCACGGCTCCCGTGTGCGGTCCCTCAAGGTGCATTTGTGCAGGGCCACCCAGCACACTCCCCGGCGAGGGCAGCGTCCCTGTGGGTCCCCCTTTCATAAGCTGCTCCCCTCCTGGGGCTCCTGGGCCTCTGTGTCCCTCTGCACAGCAGGAGGAGCTCATGTCTGAGGTCCTTGAGCTCCCCCAGCTCCCTTATCTGCTGGGGCTCCTCGAACATGACACCCCATCTTTGAACTCAGGTGGACTGAGTGTTTGTGTTCTCTCAGGGGAGGGACAGGGTCCCATGAGGCTGTGACACCCGGTGGGTGACAGTGCCGCCCTATGTACTGACCGTGTCAGGGGAACGTTCATGAAACAGAATTCAGCCCCTCATGTGTCTGCACCACTCACAGGGCCCTGGGTCTCCTGGGGGAGGAGAGAAGGAAGTGGGGCTCCGAGGCTGCAGGAGGGGGCAGGACCCGCAGATCCTGGCAGGAAATCCCATCCCCCTTTCCTGTTCCTTGGACTCGGGGGCCCCGCTGAGACCCCAGGTTCTTGTCCAGGAGGCCCCCGGGCTGTGCCTCTGAGCCAGCCTTGCACAGTAACACGTGGCTGTGTCAGCAGGGTCCACGCTGGTCATGGTGAGAACCACCTGGCTCTGGAGGTGTCCTTGGAGATTGTGAGCCTGCCCTTCAGAGACTGGCTGTAATACGGGTCGTTGTCCCACCACATGTGTGCCAGCCACGCCAGGGCCTCCCGGGGGCTGCCAGATCCAGGCGACACCCACACCAGTTGTGCTCAGGGAGAACCCAGAGAAGGAGCAGGTCAGCGTGAGGGTGTGGGACGGCTTCCCCAGCCCAGGGCCCGCCTCCTGCAGGGTGGCCTGAGACAGAAGCCTGTGGAGAGAGGACAGGAGGTGAGGCTCCGTCAGGGGGACAGGGGTCTCCCCCCGGAGGCGTCCTGGACGGGTCACTCACAGGGAGGGAGGGTGACCAGCAGGAGCGAGGAGCACAGCGTGTCCACGGTGGGCACTGGAGTCCTGCCGGCCCAGTGCCGTCTTTTCAGCCCAGGAGGGTGGGGCTGGGTGATTTGCATTCACGCCCATGGTCTTGAGCCCTGTGGGGACGCAGGTCTGTGCAGTCGGGGAGGGAGTCAGTGCTGGGAGGTCAGCGAGCCTGAGCTGTGGGCTGCGTGTGCTCTGCATGGGGACACCCCAAATCAGGACCAGCCTCTCAGGGCACAGCGTCCTCAGATACGCCCTGGGCTGCGGAGGAGCCAAGGCTGGGAGGCCCCATTTTTACAGGCAGTGTGCTCTCCCGGATGCTCATCCAGGGCCCCTCGCCCTTGGGTCCTGGGTGTAGGGCTGGGCGCCGAGGCCTAGAGGGACGGTGGTCCCCCTGCCCCCAGACACCGAGCACTGAGCCTGGGGCAGACAGGACCTGGCCCCGAGGCTCTGTCCCAGCCTCCCTGCGAGTGGCAGAGACCAGGGCCACGGACAGGTCATCTCCTCTCTGTCGGGCAAGTCTGTGCTCTGGAGCGTCTGCCCTGCCTGTCACCCTCACAGGGACAGCCCAGGGACATGGCCCCATCACGGCGCCCAGTCAGGCCGGGGGTGCAGCGAGCTCACGAGGCCCAGGACAGGCTCTGGGCAGCTGGGGGACCCTCGCAGGAGCAGCTGACGGCACTGGAGACGTTCCCTCCCCTCTGGCCCTGAGCCCTCCTGGTCCAGACGGTCCCCTCACTACACCGGGGACCCTGCAGAAGCCGGAACGTTCTAGAACGTCACAGTCCTGTCCGGGCCCCTCCAGGTGGCTGATCTGAGCTCCATGGGGGCGTCAGCCTTGTGCACCTTGTGGTTAAATAAGATGCTTCTCTCTCTTGCAGTGCTGGGCCCACAGACTTGCTGTGGCTCTTGTGTGGTGCACGTGGGTGGATCGGGGTGCGTTTGTGCAGAAGGTGAGGGGTGGCAGGGACGTGAGGCTTTGGCAAGTACAGAGCTCCTGGGCAGAGAGGAGACAGGTGCGAATGAGTGGAGCTGCCACCCTGCTGGCAGAGGAGCCACCGGGGACGCCCTTCCCACCCTCCCCCAGCGTGTCCCAGCTGCACCCCCGTGTCCAGGGCTCCACTCATGTTTCAGAGTCTCGGACAGAGTGAGAGGAGCCCCCGTTTGGTCACACACTCAATTTATAACGAAGAAGGCGTAGGGCTCAGCAAATAGCTGTCCTTGAAAGGGTGAAATTAAATGTGACCCCGTGAGTTTCACAAGTAAAACTATTCAGTATTTTCCCACCTTGGGGTGATGACTGATACAAAGGAAGGTGTCGCTACCCTGCACCCCAGGCCCCCAAACGCAGACGCACAGACGCGCAGGCAGGGACAGACACCGCTCACTCGGACGTGCCCGAGCGCCTGCTGTGCACACGGGTGCCGCGGAGTCTCCGACACAGAGCCAGACGGCCCCACAGCCAGTCACCGTCCTGCAGAGGGAACCTCACTGCACTATGGGACGCAAGGACGGCCAGCACGCGGTCACTGCGTGCCCGGGGGGGCTCCACGCCTTCCTTCCCCGTCTGGGTCTTCTCATGTAATTTGTTTCCGAGGTGCTCTGGCTGGGCCCCTGCACCAGGCTGAGGGACGTGGGGAGGGGGCGACCTTGTCTGGCGCCTGAGCGTCTGTGAAAAGCTCCACTCTCTTCAGCACTGAGACAGGGTCGCCTGTGGGCTCTCACACTGGCCTCTGCTGTGGGAGAGCCTCAGACGTCCGCTGTCCCCGCTCACGTGTCCTGCGGGTTGGCTGGGACCCTGAGCTGTGAGGAGCTGAGCTGCTCTGTGGAGGCAGCAGAGCCTCCAGTTAGGTTTAGGTGACGGGGGTCAGAAGATGTGATGACTGATTGTCATTGGGGGACAAGAGTGTCTGACAAACACTCTCTGCCTGTTGTCAGGTGAGAAAGTCTTCTCTGGTTCCAACTGACTTTTCTAACTGAGAGACCTCAGAGGAAAGCGCAGAATCAGGAATCCACAGAGATTCCTGAGGGAGACTGTGGCCTGAAGAGGAAACCACCCAGGAAACAGCCCAAACCGCCCACTGCACCTGCTCCTGGAGGGTCCTTGTGTCCAGGGCCCCTGAGCACCCTGGTGGCCGCAGCCCCTCCGTCAGGGAGGCTTGTGTCTGGCTCACCCTGACCTCCCCTCACTGTGTCCCTCGCACAGTAATACACGGCCGTGTCCTCGGGGGTCACAGGGCTCAGCTGCAGGGAGAACTGGTTCTTGGACGTGTCTCTGGAGATGGACGTGCGGCTCTGGAGGGACGGCCTGTAGTCAGTGCTCCCATCCTGACATATGCGCCCCATCCATTATCAGAAACGGGTGCTGGATTTTGTCGAATGCTTTTTCTGCGTCTAGTGAGATGATCATGTGATTTTTGTCCTTCATTTTGTTTATGAGATGTATCACATTTATTGATTTGTGGATGTTGTACCAGCCTTGCATCCCCTGAATAAATCCCACTTGGTCATGATGTAGGATCTTTTTCATGTATTGCTGGATCCGGTTTGCTAGTATCTTAGTGAGGATTTTAGCATCTATGTTCATCAGGGATATTGGCCTGTAATTTCCTTTTTTATAGTGTTTTTATCTGGCTCTGGGATTAGGATGATTCTGGCCTCCTAAAAAGAGTTTGGGAGTTTTCCCTCCTTTTGAATTTTCTGGACTACTTTGAATAGAATAGGTGTTAATTCTTCTTTGAATGTTTGGTAAAACTCGCCTGTATAAATCCATCTGGTCCAAGACTTTTGTTTGCTGGGAGTTTTTTGATTACTGCTTCAATTTCATTAGTTGTTATTGGCCTATTCAGGTTTTCTGCCTCTTCTTGATTCAGCTTTGGAAGTTTGGATGCTTCTAGGAATTTGTCCATTTCCCCCATGTTGTCCAATTTGTTGGCATACAGTTGCTCATAATATTTTCTTACAATCCTTAGTATTTCTGTTCGATCAGTTGTTACATCGCCTCTTTCATTTCTGAGTTTATTTATTTGGGTCCTCTCTCTTTGTTTCTTAGTGAGTCTGGCTAAAGGTGCATCAATCTTATTTACCTTTTCAAAGAACCAGCTCTTGGTTTCATTGATTTTTTGTACTGTGTTTTTAGTCTCTATGTCATTAATTTCTGCTCTGATTTTTATTATTTCCTTCCTTCTACTTCCTCGGGGCTTTTCTTGCTGTTCTCATTCTAGTTCTTTTAGTTGTTGTGTTAGATGGTTCATTAGATCTTTTTCTTGTTTCTTGAGATAGGCCTGTAATGCTATGAACTTCCCTCTCAGGACTGCTTTCGCTGTGTCCCATAGGTTTTGGGTTGTTTGTTCATTTTCGTTACTTTCCATGAAGTGTTTGATTTCTTCCTTGATCTCCTTGGTGACCCATTCATTGTTTAATAACATGCTATTTAGCCTCCATGTGCTTGAATATTTTTGAGTTTTTTTATGGTGGTTGATTTCTAGTTTCACGGCATTGTGATCCGAGAAGATGCTTGATATGATTTCAATCTTCTTATATTTGTAGAGATTTGACTTGTGCCCTAACATGTGGTCTATTTTTGAGAATGTTCCATGTGCACTTGAGAAGAATGTGTATTCTGCTGCTTTGGGGTGAAATGTCCTATAAATGTCAATTAAATCCGTTAGGTCTAGTGAGTCATTTAAGGTCTGCGTTTCCCTGTTGATTTTTTGTCTTGATGATCTGTCCAATGCTGACAGTGGGGTTTTAAAGTCCCCCACGATGACTGTGTTGCTGTCAATCTCCCCCTTAAAGTCCCCCAAGAAATTTTTTATATATTTAGGTGCTCCTGCATTGGGCGCATAAATGTTTATAAGGGTTATTTCCTCCTGAAGGATTGATCCCTTAATAATATGTAGTGACCATCTTTGTCTCTTGTTATGGTCTTTATTTTGAAGTCTGTTTTGTCTGAAATAAGAATGGCTACTCCAGCTTTCTTTTCCTTTCCATTTGCATGGATAGTTTTACTCCATCCCTTCACTTTTAGCCTGTGTGAGTCTTTTGCTCTCAGGTGGGTCTCTTTTAGACAGCATATATTTGGGTCCTGTTTTCTTATCCATTCAGCTACCCTATGTCTTTTGATTGGACCGTTTATTCCATTTACATTTAAGGTTACTATTGATATCAACTTATTTACTGCCATTTCCCCCCTTTATGCTGATGTACCTTTCTCTCACTATTCCTTCTTTTTCTTAGAGCAGTCCTTTTAGCATTTCTTGCAATGCTGGTTTAGTGGAACTGAACTCCTTTAGCCTTTTTTTTTTGTCAGGGAAGCTTTTTGTTTCACCTTCAAATTTAAATGATAATCTTACTGGATAAAGCAATCTTGGTAGCATGTTTTTGCTTTTCATTACTTGCAGAACTTCATGCCACTCCCTTCAGGCCTGAAGAGTCTCTGTTGAGAAATCAGCTGTCAGCCTTATGGGGGTTCCCTTGTAGGTCACTGCTTGTCTCTCTCTTGCAGCCCTTAATATTCTCTCTTTGTCCTTGACATTTGCCATTTTAATTACAATGTGTCTTGGAGTGGGTCTCTTTGGGTCCCTCTTGTTTGGAACCCTCTGTGCTTCCTGAACTTGTGTGGCTTTCCCCTTCACCAGCCTAGGGAAGTTTTCTATAATTATTTCCTCCACCAAGTTCTCTATCCCTTGTTCTCTTTCCTCCCCCTCTGGCACTCCTATAATCCGAATGTTGTTTTGGTTAATGTTGTCCCAAAGCTCCCTTAGGCTGTCCTCATGCTTTTTAAGTGTTTTTTCTTTTTGCTGCTCTGATTGTGTGATTTTTTTCTACCTTGTCTTCTAAGTCCCTTATTCTATCCTCTGCTTCATTGAGCCTGCTTTTAATTCCTTCCAGTGCATTCTTGATATCAGATACAGCATTCTTGATCTCTGTCTGAGTTTTATTTATGGTTTTAATTCTTTTTTCATGTTTTCACTAAGGTCCTCGATCTTATCATCTAGAGTCTTCTTAAGTTCCTTGACCATCTTCATCATCAATACTCTGAAGTCCGTTTCTGATAACTTGCTTAACTCCATCTCATCAACGTCTTTTCCTGGTGATGTTTCCTTGTCTTTAATTTGGGTCTTGTTTCTTTGTCTCCCCATTTTGGTAAGTCTTAGTGTTTGTATCTATATGTTAGATATATTTGCTGACCCCCAGTCTTGTGGGATGGGATTTTGTCTTGTGGGTCCAGTGGAGCCCAGAGGTGTGTTTTCCTTATACTTCTGAGCTCTTTGCTCTAGTCGCGACCCTCTTGTGGGTGCCCCTTTTGTGGTTTCTTTATGTTCTCCTGTTGTGGTTGGGTCTAGATTGTTGTCGATCAGTCCTTGGGAGGACCCTTCTCTCAGGTTGGCTAACTGTGTCTCAGGCCCAACTCGTCATGTAAGCTATTGTACAGGTGCTGGCAAGGCAGGCCAATGCACAACTAAAATTCCAGGAAACGAGGTATTTTACAAAATATCTTGACAGTAACAATGGAAACAACTCACGTGAAAATAGAACTGGGAGAGTGAAGGGAGAACAGAACACCCCCCCCCCACACACACACATACAGAGAAAAAAAAGAAAAATAAAGCTTAACAAAAACAAAAAAAAGGAGAAAAAGAAAAGTAACGCTTAGAGAGAGAGAGAGATTTATATAGTTGTTGATACTAGGGAAAATTTAGAAACTAATAATAAACTAAAATGTAAAAAATAGAAAAGCTACTGGGAGGTAACAGAAGCAGAGAAAATATTCTGAAAGACGGGCCAGCAAAGAATTAAGGGAGAGAATAGAAATAAGATAGTAGTTGAAAATGAGAAAACAAAAATACAATAAGGATAATAAGAGAAACTAACAATCAGACAGGATGACAGAAGGGAGCAAAATGAAAGAATGAAAGAAAAGTAGAAAAAGAAAAAAGAAACAGAAGAAAAACGTTATGCCAGTGGATTGAGAGGAGAGAGAGAGATATAGCCCCAGCAGGGAGGGAGTCCAGTAAGAGATTTGGGGGAAACTATAGAGGGAAGCAGTACACTTGGATATAATGATAAAGTCCCAGTCGTTGAGCAGGGATATCAAGGAAGCCTTGATAGTAAAAGCAAGGATACAAGAAAACAAAGCAAATAACCAAAACAAAACTAAAAACAAGCAAAGCAAAACAAAATTCTTTTATAAAAAGGAGAAAAAAAAATTTAGTTAAAAAAATGTAGAAAAAAAATTATTATAAAATTTAAAAAAGAAGGAAAAACAAGTTTTCTCCCCTTTTTCTTCTTCCTAAGGAAAAAAGAGAAAAAATAAACAAGCCCACAAACAAAAAACAAACAAACAAATATCCCCCAAACCAAAAAAACACAAAACCATACACAAGAAAAAACAGCAGAAAAAAAAGGCAGTCAGTCAGGTGGGTTTCTTCTGGGCAGCTTGTTGTCTGAGGGCCACTGTTTCGTGGGCTGGTTTCCGTTCTCCTGGGAGGTGCTTGTGTGTCACCCAATGTGAGGAGCGTCCAGGTTTGGCTCTGGTGTCCTTAGGTAGATGGTTGATCTGAGGCTCTCCGTGGACCACCTCCTCTGGTCAGCTATTTTGCAGCCTTGTAGTTGCCTGGTCTTGCTCCAGAGTCCTCTGTAGAGTCTTTAGGGTGCAGGGTGGCTAGTGTAGCTCAGGGCGTCACTCCCTTTGAGGTGTTGCTGTCAGGCGCTCACTGTGTGGGCGTTAGTCTCTGCTCCACGGCCAGATCCTCAGTCCCTACCCTGTCCTCTGATTCTAGTGCCCCAGGCTCTATCCTGCTGCAGCTTCAGATTGATTTCCATCTGTTGCTTTTTCTGTCTGGGCCCTTCCAGCAGCCTGGGCTCAGTGGGTTTGAATAAAGAACATTCCAGTGAGCCCTTTGCCTGCCCAGCCCCCAGGAGGGGTTTTCAGCGTTTCCACCAGCTCCCAAAGGACAGTCCCCAAGAGTCGTATTCTTGTAAAGTCCTCCTGTGAGCTGCTCTCCCTTCCCCCTCAGGTCTGTGCCCTGGGGGGGTGTCTGGGGCCTCAGTGAGTGGGACCCCCCCCTTTCCTGTTGGGGGTGGTGCTCCCGGCTGCAGGAGAGGCCGGCGGGCTCCGCCCCTCCCTGCTCAGCTCTGGTTGGCTGGTCGCACCAGGACCTCCCCTCAGACCATCTACTGTGCAGACCTCAACCCCAGCCTCTGCTGGTCTGTCCCCCAGTGCACGCTGGGAAGGTGGGGGCCAGTTCTGGGATCAAACTTGCAAACCCACAAAGCGACACACAGGGAGAGAGTCTGCCCTGCAAAGTCCCACCGCCCGAGCACCAAGGTCCCCCAGCGGGAGGGGACCCAAAGTCAGCTCCAAGCAGCTCCCTGCACCGCTGGTCTCAGCCAAGCTGGGGCGGCTTCACGGCCACCAACGGGGCCCCTCGGGGCTGGTTACAGATCCCAGCCTCCCAGCACCGGGAGCTCAGGGCGGGAGGACACCCTCAGGGCTGGTCGAAGATCCCAGCCTCTCCCACCGGGAGCTCAGGGAGGGAGGACACCCTCAGGGCTGGTCGAAGGTCCCAGCCTCCTGGCACCGGGAGCTCAGGGCCGCAGGGCTCCTCCCCTCCCCCGCACCTCGCAGATTCTGCGCTTTTGGGGCTCAACACAATGCCCCACAGGGAGGCAGAGGGTCCCCGTGTGCGGCTGCTCAGCGCAGTCCTCTGGTCCCTTACCACTCGGGTGCCACACCCTTTGGGACAGCCTTCCCTATGGTCGGCACCCCGAGCAGCAGACGCTGGTCACAGCCGCCCCTAGAGGCTTTGCTTCCTAGGAAGGCGCCGTCCCCTCCTCGCGGCCTCACTGCTCCCCTGGGACCCTCTTTCCTGTGGCGGGGCACACCTTCCCCTCGTTACTCTGGGTGTGGGATCCCCGGTTTTGGATGCCGTCTGCGGAGCTTTGCAGCCTCCAAGCCTTCAGGCTGGGAGCCCAGCACAGGCTTCAGGGGGACTCCGCCTTCCAAGGGCCCCTCTCTTACCGGACTCCGTGATGTCTCTTCAGTGCTCCCCACTCGCACTCTGTCCACTCAGGTATGTTTCTCTGGTTTTTTCAAGCCGGTTATGTAGGATTTTAGGAGTAAATCAAGTCCGTGGCTGGGAGCGGGGGCCTCTGCCGCTTCTCACAGGGCCGCCAGCTTCAGGTCCCTTTTTAAATCTTTATCTTTTTGCTTCTGTGATTGTACGTTTTTTTCTACCTTCTCATTCACATTGCTGATTAAATCCTCTGCTGCGTCCAGCGTTCTTCATATTCCTTCCAGTGTTTTCTTTTTTATAATTAGTCACCTGAAGGTATTTTCTCCATTGCTTTTCAGAGATAGTGGGAGAGAGAGAGGGCGAGAGAGATGGAAGCTTCTATGTGAATGAGACACAGCAATCGGTTGTCTCCCACAGATACCCCTGACCTGGGATCGAGACTGCAACTCAGGCAAAATCCCTTGATCGGGAATTCAAACCGAGACGCTTCAGTCCCCAGGGAGAGATTAACCCTACAGCATGTGACAGCTGGGTGCTATGTGGGTGCCCAGTCTCAGCACTGGTGCTATAGCCTGAGGCCCAATCTTAGGTCACGGCTTCAGACCTCTCAGGGGAAGACCCCGCAGCTGAGATATCCATTGGTAACCTCGGAGCCCCGCCTGTGGGAGCAGGGCCAACCCCTTTCACCTGTCAGCACATCCTCCCAGTTATGAGGTGGCTCCTTTTCCCAGTCCTTGGTTTTAAAGCTCCACTTCATAGAGTCTGTAGGAGGTAATTCATGGCGGATGATCACCAATTTATTTGTAATTTCCACTTGGTTCTGGCAACTACTGAGAGTAAGATCCAACTACACCACCCTCACCTTCACCCCTCCCTCTGCATTTCTCTTTGTACAAACAGGAAACGTCAGCTGTGCTGCATGTGAGGATATTGCTACTAATGTAAAAACCTGTTAAAATGCAGAGACTTCAGTGGTAGCCAGAGAGTCATTGTTCGCGGGAGACTCTTGGAGAGACAGCTGTGTGGAGAGGAAGCCCTGACCTCTCCGAGGAATCAGCCGAAAACACCACCTGCAGATGCTTTTGAAGTGGAAATAGAGAGTTGTTGGGTCCTTAGCGACCCTTAGTTTCCTGAGAGTCTCTTGTAGCCCAGTCCTCAGTCTCCCTCAGGGAGATTTGTGTCTGGCTCGCACTGACCTCCCCTCACTGTGTCCCTCGCACAGAAATACACGGCCGAGTCCTCAGCTCTCAGGCTGTTCATCTGCAGATACAGCGTGTTCTTGGCGTCGTCTCTGGAGATGGTGAATCGGCCCTTCACAGAGTCTGCATAGTATGTGCTACTTCCATCAGTATTAATGCGTGAGACCCACTCCAGCCCCTTCCCTGGAGCCTGGCGAACCCAGTTCATCCAGGTGCTACTGAAGGTGAATCCAGAGGCTGCACAGGAGAGTCTCAGAGACCCCCCAGGCTTCACCACGGCTCCCCCAGACTCCACCAGCTGCACCTCACCCTGGACACCTGCAAACACAAAGAATTTCTGGTCAGGAAACTCACACGTCCACTGTTTCTCTCACTCATGTCCACTCACACACTCAGTGTCTCTTGTTTTCCATAAATTACCTCTTAAAATAGCAACAAGGAAAACCCAGCTGAACTCAAGCACCATGGTTACTGGTCCGTGTTCAATCCTGACCAGTGAATGAGAACAGTTGGGGATCCTGGGGCTGGGCTCCTGTCCCAGAGCTGCAGGGTCGGGGCTGGTCTGGCTTTTATGAATAGAAAGTGCCCTATTTGCATGGCTTCCTACTATATAGGGACCCCGGGTTTAACCTACAGAGAAGGCAGTTCCTCTGTGCGGGTGAGAGTGTCCTGTGGCCTTGGGATGGCCATGAAAGATTTAATTATCTAAATACAGAATCATAAGTTTTCACTCAACCCAACAGACCATACCTGATCCTAGTGAGCCCAGGATCTGACCTCTGCTCCTCCACACTGGCCACGACTGTTCCCATAATCCAATTCCAAGGCAGAATGGGACCTGCCCAGCGGGGGCGCAATACCCCATGTATTTAAGAAGAGCATGAATGAAAGTCTGTATTCTGGTGTCATCCAGACTTCAGGGCTGGTGACAAGCACCTTCCTGGAAAATTGACCTCAGGGTGCAGGTCTTGTAAGAGGGGATTCCATGTACTTGGTGTGTTGGTGCCCTTGGCCCTGGGTATCTCTGGCTCCCTGACCTTCAAGGAGACCAACAAGACTGAGTGTTGAGAAGATGCTTTTCTATCCTGAGGATCCAGAGACACTAGGAAGTTAGAGAGATTCATGGAGCTGATGGGGTCCTCTGGGTTTCCAACAACCACAAGGACATTTACAGGATGTTTCTCTGCAAACACTAAGGAAAAACCTTAAAGAAAGTAATGAAATAAATAATTAGTGAAATAAATATAAGCCAGGACACCTATGACCAGTTTCTCTGCAGACACTAAGGAAAAACCTTAAAGAAAGTAATGAAATAAATAATTAGTGAAATAAATATAAGCCAGGACACCTATGACCAGTGCGATTGTGTGAATTTAAAGTGAATTTCTCATGTATGAGATGGAGACCTTTGCAGTTAAAATTCAGTCAATGCCATGGCGATTGCAGTGAAATTGATCCCATGGCCTGTATTTTGCGAAGTTCAATTATTACCGTTTAGGGTGTTTATTGTAAAAAGGGGACAGCTCTACATTTCCATACCATTTGGGTAACTGTTTTGTAGCACCTGCATGCAAGAAAAGCACATTAATGTATATTTTCAGAGTATGGACATAAAAACTGGACACAGACATTCTTGTAACCCCCTTCCTTGTGTGGGACATGAGCTCAGTGGATCCTGAGCACCCAAGGGTCCTGCGGGCACGTTTTCCTCCAAGACTGACAGAGGTTTAGAGGCCCCTCCTCTCATCCAGCTGCCTGTAGGGTCCCTTCCAGCAGGAGCACTATGGACCCTGCTGTTCACAGGACGCCCCCCTGACTTTTTTCCATCCACTGTCCCCTCCCGCTGCTCCTTGGCGGTCAATGCCCAGGGGTCTCTGCTGCATCCCAGGTGAGCCCTGTGTCTCTCCTGTGGCTACGACCTTATTGCAAGAGCCTTGGACAGAATCTCCTTTCCAATTTAGCGACTGTCAGAAGAGCTTTTCTGTAGTAACAGAGAGAACACAGTGAAAGGGGCTCAGACTCAATAATCCACAGGCAGCAGACAGGCTGAGGGACGTGCTCTGCTCCAACCCCTGCACCTTCAGGAGGGGGGATCCGAGAGCAGGGCCCAGGCCCAGGGTTGGGGTCTGAGCCTCAGAAGGCTGATCCCAGGCCTGTGTGGAGGGAGGAAGCTCAGGGGGATGTCAGCGTTGCCTCAGGATGGTGATTTCTTCCTAAACTCCACTGATCTCCTGGGAATGGAAATGTCTGTAACTATCCTACACCTGCCTCTCAGCTGTACTTTAGGAGGTAAGTTGCCGTCTAGTATCCCAGGTCTACAGGTGGAGGGAATATTTTCTTGGGATGAATCCCCCGAAATTGCCACCCATACCTGACTTGTAGATGGGGTTGGAGACTTGTCAGAGGATGGTTTTGGGGGGATTTAGGACCTGAGTTCAGGATTTTGTGAGTCTGCATTTCGGGGGATGTAGGTTTGTGATGAAGGTAAGTGTCCTGAGGGATGGATGTGAGTCTGGGGAAGGTTGAGGGTGGCTGTGGTTGTCTGGCTCAGGCTGGGAGCCTGTGGAGGTTCTATGGAAAATGAGGCCTTGTCATGTTTGAATAATTTATAAGTGGTGACTCTGGAGAAGATCCAAGAGCAAGTGTCAGAGGAAGAGGAATCCCCAGAGGACAACAAGTGCCCAGGGCTGCACCTGCACCTCCACCTGCACCTGCTCCTGGGCTGGATGCTCTAACTTCTGTCTCCTGAGTGCCCCCTGGTGTCCTGAGGGTCCCATGGTGTCCTGAGGCTCCCCTGCAGTCCAGCCCCCCCACTTCCTCAGGAAGGTTTGTGTCTGGCTCACACTGACTTCCCCTCACTGTGTCTCGCACAGTAATACACGGCCGTGTCCTCGGTGGTCACAGATCTCAGCTCTAAAGAGAACTGGTTCCTGGACGTGTCAGCAGTGATGGAGATGCGGCCCTGGAAGGCTGGGTTATAGCTGGTGCTTCCTGTCCAGTACCCCATCCACTGCAACCCTTTCCCAGGGCTCTGGCGGATCCAGCTCCAGTAGTAACTGCTGGTGACCGAGCCCCCGGAGACAGTGCAGGTGAGGGAGAGGGTCTGCGAGGGCTTCACCAGTCCTGGGCCCGACTCCTGCAGCTGCAACTGGGACAGGACACCTGGGGACAAGGGGCACCAGTCCCTGTCAGTCACGTGCAGTCACAATCCCCCCATAAATGATGCCTGACATCTGAGACCCTCACCTTGGGGGGCTGTCACCAGGCACAGGAGGAGACCCAGCAGGCTCATCTTCTTCTACACCAAGGCCCTGCCTTCCCCAGAGTCCTCAGCCCCGTGTGAGGAGGGAGCTGTGAGCCCCACAGCCCAGGGGAGCTTTTACCCTGGAGCCTGAAGGCACATTTGCATGTGGGGCAGCCTCTTCCTTATAAGTGCGGGGACTGAGGTCAGGCTGCCCTGGTCCTTCTGGGACCCTTGGGGGCATCTCTTCCCTGGACCTCACTCAGCATGTAAGTCAAGGATAGGGGGTCACCTGGTTTATGGGGAACATTGGAATTAAATTCAGGACAGACTCCCCTCTCTGAGCATAGGAAGGAATGATGGGGTGATGAGTAGGTTTTACTTTTAACTTTTGAAACACATTTAAAAGGGGTTAGCATCTGTAGAGACAGTTCCATAATTCCAACACTTAAATAAGTCTACAATAACCAAATTTTTATCGTCTTGTTATTTGAAAGTAATGTTTAACTTGGTGTAAAATATTTTAGAAAGCACAGCCATTTTTAAATCATGTTTTCTTCATTTAGGAGGATACTTTGATCTGAGTGACTTCTTCCAAGCACAGGATAAGGGGAGACCCTTCATTCTTGATGTTGGATCATTTTTTTATGGCGTTCAAACTCTGTGCAAACGTTTCCCTTATGCGAGCCCTTGGCATATAGCAGAGTCCCCAAACTAATCACATCACAAATAATCTTGTTTTAACCTGGAGAAAAGATTACAAATAAACACTGTGATTATGCATCTGCACCACTGAGCATCTTTCTAATGTGGAAATGATGTGGCAGTGTCCAAACGAGAAAGCCCCTGTCCTAGTGTGTGCCGTGCCCGATTGTGCACGTCTGTAAGAATTGCTGCCCACATCGGGGCCTATGATCTCCCCCTGGAATCAACTGCTCCAGGACACGTGTTCAAAGAATCAGAGGGAAAGTTTTCATAAAAAGGAAAAGAGAGGAGTTAAAAGAAGAGATGCCTTTGACAGTCACCAGTAATGACACACAGAAGAAATTAACCCTCACAGCCAGAGGAGGAATTAAAGTGCAGGAGGCTCATGTTCAGGGGATGGGAAGCCCCATCAGACACTATTTTCCTACAAAGTGTTCAGAGGTAGAATTAAGAGCAGAGTGTGAACCCAGAGCCCGTGGACAAGTGCTGGGGAGAGTGGAGGGTCTGTGTGGGCCCCTGGGACACAGAAGCATGGACCATAGAGACACAGGCAGAGCCCCCGGGCCATGGCCTTCAGGGGTCGGTGCTGACTGTGTAGCAGCTGCACTGCCTCATGTGCTGTGTTTCTCCTCTGGACCCTGATGGGAACCAGTTTCCTTCCCTGGGGATGGAGAAGTAGCTTCGTCATGACAGGTGTGTTTGGGTGAAGATGTGGGTAATGGTTTGTGAGCAATGAGAATGTTGTTGCTGGAAACCCTGCTGTCTGCATGGGGCCCGGGGAACCCTGTCTCCATGTCCCCACATGATGGGAGGGAACTGGAACAGGGGCCTGACTCAGGGCAACACTGGGGAAGCCACCGGGGATCACGAATGGGGGACGTAACCCAGACTGAGGACACACCACCCAGGGTTCCTGCTCCATTCGGCTCTGAGTCTCCTTGTCGTGTGATGGGTTCAAGTTTCCTCTCCTCACTTTCCTCTGAAGTAGCCCCACACGTTCCCTAGAGTCATGAGACACTGTGGGGAGTGTGCAGGGCACCAGCCCCGTGTGTGCCGACCTCATAGCTCCCATCTCTCCTGGGCTCACTCTCT
Organism: Miniopterus natalensis; assembly: GCF_054644295.1. Lineage (NCBI taxonomy): Eukaryota > Metazoa > Chordata > Mammalia > Chiroptera > Miniopteridae > Miniopterus > Miniopterus natalensis. Next base: position 647,908 of record NC_142081.1, on the reverse strand, counting down.
AGTTCTGTGAATCTCCTGGTGCAGTCTCCAGGGTTTCTATATAGAAGAACATGACGTCTGCATACAGGAAAGAGAGAACATCTTATGATTTTTTTTTGATATACTTTTCATTTCTTTTCCTGCCTAATTATTCTGACAAGGACTTACAGTTCTGTTGATAGAAGTTGTCACACTGAGAACCTTGTCTTTGTTCTGGATTCAGAAGATAAATTCTCTTCTCTCCTATTGTAATTATGTCACTTGTTTGCTTCTTTCATGTGGCCTTTGTTATGCCGAGGGCCAAGCCTTGAATAACTAATTTATTTCATCTTTACTCATGAAAGGAATTTGAATTCTTAAATATGTGTCCTTTTATCTGTTTAAATGGAATATTATTTGTCTCTCATGCTGTGGGTGAGCTGTAGCACATTGACCGGTTACATACATTAAAACATCCTTGCCTTCCAGGTCCCTATCCCACTGGAAACATAAATGATCCTCTCAATGTGCTGTTGGCTTTCCTTGTATATTGTTGAGATTTTTTCCATTTATGCTCATTAGGGACCCGGCCTCTCTCTTTTTACTGTTCTTATTTGCCCTTAGTATGAGAGTACTGGTCACCTCAATAAATGAGTCTGAATGTCTTTTTTCTTCTTGAAAATTTTGCAAGTGTTTGAGAAGAAGCGATTGAGACAACACTATTTGTTTTGTGAAATTTGGTAGAATTTACCCTTGTAGCCACTCGAACGTGGAGTTTTCTTGTGGACAGGTTTGGATGAATACTTCAATCATTTAAATAAATACAAACACATCTAGGAATGTCAGGGTAAATTCTTAATTTAAGCAACAAAATAATGGACAGAGAAACACAACTGTTGATCTTCACAGGGTAATTGTAATTCCCACATGCACACCACAGGACTGAGCAGTGACCCCCTAACAGGTGTCCTAAGTCTGCACCCCTCAGGTCGACCTGAGCAACATGAACCTACAGGGGAGCAGCTCGAGGTCCCTGCCCAGGGAAAGACCTGCCTCTGTGAACTGCAGCCAGGGGCTGGTCTCTGCAGGCTCTGAGGTGGGCAGGACCAGCTCCCACCTGAGACTCAGCAAATGCATGTCTGCTCTTCCCCCTGAAGATGGAGGGATTTTCTGAAGAGGGGACAAAGTCATTCTCCTCAAGATTTCTGGGCATGGAGGGAACCAGATGGAAATGGGAGCAAGTCTTCTCAGCACATTTAACAGTTCCTCCTGTGAGAGGCAACACTCAGCCAGGACACCCACAGAGTTAAGGGACAATGTACTTGGGATCAATGTGGAAATTACACTACTTAGCAGACCACACACTTGTTTCTTGTCCCATCCAAGACAATGAACTAAAACCACACTTTCTTACAGAGATTTCACAAAATGACTTAGTCCTGAGTATGCACCTCATTTGCCTCCATCGCCAGGGAGCACAGAGAACATGTCCCAGCTGCAGGTCTCTGAAATCCAAGGTGGTTTGTGCTGCAGACACAGCTGTGCCCAACCCCCAGACCATGGCTGAGCTCGGCAGGGACACTAAGGCAGGGCCATGGCTGGGAGACCCAGGTGAAATCTGAGGGAAACACAGAGTGAAGAAATCTGTGACCCATGTGTTGGGAGGTCCTGAAGTGCAGGGAGCATTAGGCAAGTCCCACTTTTCGTGGACAGACTTTGACTGTGGGCTGATGGTTTCCCAGGCTTACCAAACCCTCTGCAATTTTCTCCCCACAAGTGATACACTCCCTTTCTGCACGTGACAATATTTCTACTAAACTAATAAATACTTCCAATGGAGACCCATCAGGGATAGGCACAGAGCCACAGGTGTGGAGACTATGGAGAGACTGTTGTGCAGAGAGGAAGCCCTGAGCCCTGGGAGGAAACAGCCAGAAACTCCACCTGCAGCTGCTTCTGAAGCTGAGACAGAGTCTGAGGCCTTGAGCGCCCCCTGGTGTCCTGGGGGCCCCCTGCAGCCCAGCCTACTGTCTCCTGCAGGGAGGTTTGTGTCTGGCTCACATTGACCTCCCCTCACCGTGTCTTTCACACAGAAATACACGGCCGAGTCCTCAGATTTCAGGCTGTTCATTTGCAGATAGAATGTGTTCTTGGCATTTTTTCTGGAGATGGTGAATCGGCCCTTCACAGAGGCTGCATAGTATGTGCTACCACCACCAAAACTAAGGTATGAGACCCACTCCAGCCCCTTCCCTGGAGCCTGGCAGACCCAGCTCATGTCATAGCTACTGAAGGTGAATCCAGAGGCTGCACAGGAGAGTCTCAGAGACCCCCAGGCTTCACCACGGCTCCCCCAGACTCCACCAGCTGCACCTCACCCTGGACACCTGCAAACACAAAGACGTCCTGGTCAGGAAACTCTCACACGCCCACTGTTTCTCTGACCCATGTCCACTCACACACTCAGTGTCTCTTGTTCTCCATAAATTACCTCTTAAAATAGCAACAAGGAAAACCCAACTGAGCCCAAGCCCCATGGTGAGTGGTCTGTGTTCAGCCCTTATCAGGCAATGAGAAGAGCTGGGGATCCCTGGCTGGGCTCCTGTCCCAGAGCTGCAGGATCGGGGCTGGGCTGGTTTTTAACCAGAGCTGGCCCTATTTAAATGTCGCCCTACTATATAGAGAACTTTGGGGTGAGCCTGCATAGAGTCAGTACCTCAGTATAGGTGAGAGGGTTCTAGGGTATTTGGTTGCCATGGGAACTTTTCACTCACTTAATAGAGAATTGTAGGGAGATTTGGGGTTTGTTGATGAGACCACATCTAGTAACAGTGACCCAGCATCAAGGCTCTGATCTTCCCCAGTAGCCCACAGTGCTTCCCCAAACCCTCCCCTGGACAGAGCCAGAACTGCCAATTGAGGGAGCGTCCAGAATCCCTTGAGTGTAAGAAGAGCCTCCATGAGCCCTATATTCTAGTGTTACCCACACTTCAGGACTGTATCCACCTGTGGCCCCAGAGTCCTCACTATAATGGAGAAGGTTGTGTATCACTTGTGAGGTGGTTCTAAGTCAGCTAAGGGGAGTCAGGTTCACTGAGATCTGGGAGGTACAACTGAAGTCTCTTTTCGCCCAGGACCACTATCAAGTGACACAAGAAATCTGAGTGATGCGGGGAATCTGACTGTCACAGGATGACAGGCCCCAGGGTCTGTTCCCATTGTGCATCTCCTGTCCCCCAACAACCTCTAGGTTCTTTGGCCGTAGGAGTCCTCTCATGGGATCTCATCTCTGCAAGCAGACATCAAGCTCTTGGTGAGTGGTTATGATAGATGTGGTCCAATAGCAATAGCACACCCATGAGTAACAGGGTCCATGCTGGTAAACAGTGACCTCTCCTTCTCCCTGGGAGTCGGGGCCTGAATTAGGTGGCTTCCCTTTCAATGGCTAGAGGGGAGCCCATGGTGTGGCCATGGTGACAGGTGGCTGTCCTGTCAGATCCCCATCAACTCTTGTCCTGGAGGGAGGAGCTGGGTCAGCCTCTGGGGTCCAACTTCAAGAAGCCCAGATATGAAGGGAGATGGCACTGGAAACACTGGAGCAGCCTCGGGTCACTGAGCTCTGACCTCCTGACCTCTGATCGGGCAGAGCAGCCTTCGTTGCTTCGGGCTGAGACTCAGTCTCAACATTAATGCATTAAATTAGATTTTACAGTGTTAATTACTTGAGAGTATAACCAGTATGTATAATTAGATTAGGCTCCTAGAACATTTAACATGAGATATAATAAAAAAGAAATGATCACAGAAAAGGGCAGAGGGGAGGCTCCTGAGAGAGCTACCGGAAGGAATTAAGTTCAGAGGTTGCACGTGGTCAGTGGGGACGAGGCTGTCAAGAGGCTGTGCAGAGGGAGACAGACTAGAGGGGGAACCATCTCTGGTGACCTGAGATTTGGTCTCTAATGGGACCTGGAGCTGGACTGACCGTGTTCTTCTGAGATGATTTCCCGAGACCCAGAGTCACCCTCTCAGGTGGGAGAACATTACTCTGCTCATTTGAAACACACCCTCCTTCCTTCCTCCAGCTTCTGAAGTGCCCTCTGAGCCGATGACATTTCCATCTGTTAATGTTTCCATGGAAGTGTTTCCAACACGAAGTCTCCTGTCCGTCCTTCTGTGGGTCCATCCAGAAATTCTGGCTCACAGATATTCACTGTATCTCTAGGCTGTGGTCACCGTGCACATAGGTGACTTTGGACTGACCAGCTAATCCAAGATGTTCAAGGACCGTGGTCTCCAACAGTCATCCATGGTCTTGTCCATCAGGGTGATGTGCATCTGCTCGGACCACCCGGACTATGGTGACACAAGTTGTGTTCTCTCCATGAGTCACCCAGCTGCATAATTCATTAGGGTCCCACCTGTAAATCTCTCATTTCTTACAGGGAATAGGGCAAAACCCCTACCTGGAGGAGACATGGTGGTGGTGTGTCTGTCAGAGGGGCCAACATTTGATTGACAAGGGCCCCTGTGTCTGTCCATCACCATCATCACCATCATCCCCAAATTGACACCTATACCTGACTTGGAGATGGGGTTGGAGACTTGTCAGAGGATGGTTTTGGGGGGGATTTAGGACCTGAGTTCAGGCTTTTATGAGTCTGCATTTCGGGGGATGTAGGTTTATGATGAAGGTAAGTGTCCTGAGGGATGGATGTGAGTCTGGGCAAGGGTGAGGGGGGCTGTGGTCGTCTGGCTCAGGCTGGGAGCCTGTGGAGGTTCTATGGAAAATGGGACCTTGTCAGGTTTGAATAATTTATAAGTCGTGACTCTGGAGAAGATCCAGGAGCAAGTGTCAGAGGAAGAGGAAACCCCAGAGGACAACAGGGGCCCAGGGCTGCACCTGCACCTGTTTCTGCTCCTGGGCTGGATGCTCTGCCCTCTGTCTCCTGAGCGCCCCCTGGTGTCCTGAGGGTCCCCTTCAGTTCAGCCCCCCCACTTCCTCTGGAAGTTTTGTGTCTGGCTCACACTGATCTCCCCTCACTGTGTCCCTCGCACAGTAATACACGGCCGTGTCCTCGGCTATCAGGCTGTTCAGTGTGAAATAAACTTGGCTCTTGGAGTTTTCCTTGGTGATGCTGAGTCTGGATTTCAGGGTTGGGTTGTAGTTTTTGCTTCCACCACCCCATATGACTCCAACCCACTCCAGGCCTTTTCCTGGAGCCTGGCGGGCCCAGTGCACACCATAGCTGGTTAGGGAGAACCCAGAGACAGTGCAGGTGAGGGAGAGGGTCTGCGAGGGCTTCACCAGTCCTGGGCCCGACTCCTGCAGCTGCACCTCGGACAGAACACCTGGGGACAAAGAGCACAAGTCCCTGTTAGTCACGTGCTGTCACAACCCCCCATAGACCCCTGTCTGACGTCTGAGACCCTCACCTTGGGGGCTGTCACCAGGCACAGGAGGAGACCCAGCAGGCTCATCTTCTTCTAGACCAAGGCCCTGCCTTCCCCAGAGACCTCAGCCCTGTGTGAGGAGAGAGCTGTGAGCCCCACAGCCCAGGAGGGATTTACCCTGGAGCCTGAAGGGACATTTGCATGTGGGGCAGCCTTTTCCTTATAAGTGGAGAGACTGAGGCCAGGCTTCCTTGGTCATTCTTGGCCCTTGGGGGCATCTCTTCCCTTGAGCTCATTCAGCGCGTAAGTGAGGGTTAGGGGGTCACCTGGTATGGGAGGCACATTGGAATTAGGTCAAAGGATGGACTCACCTCTCTGAACATTAGAAGAAATGATGGACTAGATGAGCAGGTTGCTCCTAAAGTTCCAGAAACCCCACTTGCTAACGAACACACAACTGTGAAATTTATCCTATAAAATAACTATATTTTTATAAACATATGTTATCTATACAAATGATGTCTACCTTGATATGAAAATCAAAAAATAAAGGACAGTTGTTTTTTAGGACCTTTTAAGTTAATTTATGATGTTATTTGATTTCAGGAACTAAATCCCAACAAGAGGGCTGTAGGAGACCCTTTATTCTTTCTTTAATAATAATTTTAAAGAGAGAGGAAGGTAGAGACTGAAACATTGATGTCAGAGAGAAACATTAACCTGTTGCCCCTGGCATGTGCCTCAGCTGGGGCCAATCTTGTCATCTGGGCATGTGGCCTGACTGGGAATTGATATCATGGCCCTTGGTGCACAGGGTGAAGCTCCAACCAACTGGAAATTCTGTATTTGTGTCCACAGCTTCCTGCTCAGATTCTTCCTTTATACAAGCCCTGGACCTACTCCAGAGACCCCACTAGTTACATCAGAAATTGTCAAAGTTTTAAATGGAGAAGACACAGGAAATGAAAACAGTGACTCTGAATGTGTACAACTATATGTTACATCCCTGTGTTAAATGATTATGGAAGGAGAGGGTCGTCTTTTCTCAGTCTAGTGTTGTCAGTGATGATGTGGTTCAGAGGGAGGTTACTGACCATGGTTCCCAGCTTAGATTTTCTACCAGGAAAGGGAACTTCAACCCTGACAGAGACCCTCCCTCCCAGCCTCCCCCTGTGCTTTCCCTGAGGACGGTCACTGTGCTCAGAGGTGCTGGGCTCTCCCCAGAACATTCACGTCCTTCATGTAATGAACACATTCTCCCATCCGACACATACTATGGAAATGCACTCTCTGCGCAGGCTTGTCATTTAATGCCCTTGAAGGAACACTTGGTGACACAAATGTCTTTTAGTTTTATTCAAGTTCAATTCATCACTATTTTCTTTCATGGGTCATATTTTGGGTGTTTGTACAGCAACCACCTGAGACAGTGCTGAGCCCCCACTGTCCAGGCTGATTTTCTGCAGCAGCCACAGGGACTGGCGCAGGTTCTGGCACCAGAGTGGAGGCTGCTGGGAAACTCCCTATAGATCTGACGTGACTTTGAAGTTTGGTGAGAGGAGGATGCTGGACTTGTTTTGAGTCACACAACAGAAATATGCCCGATTCTCATGGACAGAGTGTTACGGGACCTGTGGGTTTAGAACCTCTTCAAGTGAAGACCCAGAAGGAAGCCCAGGGCAGGATGGAATCAGCTTATATCATCCCAGGAAATCCCTGAGTAATTGTGAACAGGAGCTGCTTAGAAATAGAGACGTTACCGATGCTGTTGAAAGTATTATAGGTGTCCCATTTCCATCCCCCATTTACCCCCTCCACTTCGCTGCCACTCTCTCCCCAGGCCTTCACCCCTTTGTTAACTGTGTCCATGGGTTATGCATATATGCTTCTAAATTCTTTGATTAATCTCTTCCCACCCTCCACCCATATTCCCTCATTCCTCTGAAATAGGATCGTTTGTTGCATGTGTTAATGTCTCTGGATCTATTTAGTTCATCAGTTTCTTTTGTTCATTAGCTTCTTCTTAAAGAAGACCCTTCAACAATTCCTGTAGTGCTGGTCTGGTGGTGATGAACTCCTTTAGCTTTTTATTATAGGTGAAGCTCTTTATCTGACCTTCAATTCTAAATGACAGCTTTGCTGGGTAGAGCAATCTTGGTTGTAGTTCCATGTTTGTCATCACTTTGAGTATTTCTTGCCACTCCCTTCTGGCCTGCAAGGTTTCTGTTGAGAAATCAGCTGACAGTCGTATGGGGGCTCCCTTGCAGGGAACTAATTGCTTTCCTCTTGCTGCTTTTAAGAGTCTCTCTTTGTCTTTAACCTTTGGCATTTTAATTAGGATGAGTCTTGCTGTGGGCCTCTTTGGGTTCCTCTTGTTTGGGACCCTCTGTGCTTCCTGGACTTGTAAGTGTATTTCTTCCCCCAGGTAGGGAAAGTTTGCTGTCATTATTTTTTCAAATAGGTTTTCAATTTCTTGCTCTGTTTCCTCTCCTTCTGGCACCTGAATAATACGAATGTTGGGCTTTTTGAAGTTGACCCAGAGAGTCCTTATACTATATTCACATTTCTAGATATTTTTTTCTTTTTGCTCTTCTGGTTGGGTGTTTTCTGTTTCCTCATGTTCCAAAGAGCTGATTGGATTCTCATCGTCCTTTACTCTACTGTTGATTCCCTGTAGATTATTCTTCATTTCAGTTCCTGTAGCCTTCTTTTCAAATTGTGCTTTATCATGTCATTGATTTTCTCAATTGTTTTCTTAATAATATGCTTGAGCATCCTTATAAAGAAAATTCTGAACTCTGTGTTTGTTAGCTTGCTTGGTTGTATTTCATTTAGTTCCTCTTCTAGAGATTTCTTCTGTTCTTTCCTTTGTGATATGTTTCTTTGCCTCCACATTTTGGCTACTTCTGGGTGTTTGTTTCTATGTATTAGGTAGAGCTGCTATGTCTCCTGGAGTTGGTAGAGTGGCTTTGTGTAGCAGGTGTCTTGTAGGGCCCAGTGGCTCAGCCTACCCAGTTACCTGAGCTGGGTCTTCTAGGTGCTGCCCTGTGTGGGTTGTGTGCACTGTCCTGTTGTAGTTGAGCCTTGGTTGCTGTTGGTGTCACTGTGAGGTACTGACCCCCAGCCAATTGGCTGTGAGGACCAGCTGCAACTGCAGCCAAAGAGCTGCTGGATGGAGACACTCCTAGGGAGCAGGATTACTTCAGTGGGGCTTTGGTGTTCACCATGTACGCCCGTTGATTGTGTCACTTGTGAATGTGGTAGTGTTGTAATCCAGTGTGGTTGAGTCTGACCACTGGGTGAACTGTCTTTGAGGCCTACTGGGGGGTGCAAAGTCAGTCTCTGTCAGTGCCTTGCCCAGGGCCACCCAGCATGAGCTACACAGCAGTCCCTAGATGGCTGGTGCTTGTGCTGGGCTTAGAGGTGTCCAATTGAGGCCAAGCTATGAACCAATGCAGCTGCCGCTGGTGCAAGGCCTGGGGCCACTTACCAAAGATGTATGGAACACGCTGCTGCTTGTTTTAGAGATTTTAGGAAAGCCTTAAGCATAATATTCGAGAGGCCACTTGCATAGAAAAGCCACTGTAAATGGCCTGGATGAACCTGCAGGTTGGGAAGGGCCCGGCATCCGGCAATCACTGGGTGGGGAGAAAGGTGTGAGTCAGGTGCTGGTGATTCAAATGTGGCGCCAGCCTGCTGCCTGTCCTGGGAGGGCTTGGCAAAGGAGCCATGGTCTCTTCAGCTCCTTTGCCTGGAAGAAAGCTGCCCCTCCACCTCTCGCCTCAACTTCAGGCAGGTTAGTTCCTCCCCAAGTGTCCCAGGTTCCTTTCAGGCTCCTGCCTGGCGCTGGGCTCAGAGGAAGAGGGTGTGAGTGAGTCCATGCATGGCCCCTTTAAGAGGAGCTGTGGGGCTCTTGCAGCCTCCTCGATCCTCATGGACAGTCCCCGCTGGTTTCACAGCCCGGAGTTGTGGGGACGTCTCTTCCAGGCCCGGAGCCCTGGGCTGGGGGCCTGCTGTGGGGCTGGGACCCCACACTCCTCCGGGAAACTCTGCCACCAAGATGTCCCTCCCGGGTTTAAAGCGCTGCACCTGGTGTGGGCTTGCAGCCGAGTCTCTGCTATTGGGTCCCGATCCCCCCTTCCTCCCAGGAGCCCCTCCTCCCAGTATTGATGCTTCTTCGGTCCCCTGGTTGTAGGGCTCTGTTCAGTCAGATTTCAGGAGGTTCTGAGTGATGATTGTTCTGTATTTTAGTTGTGATTTTGATGTAATTGTGGGAGGTGGCGGGTACCTCGGTTACTTACTCCGCCACCTTGCTTCCCCTCCTCATTATTTTTAAATCTTAGTTTTTTTGCTTCTGTGATTTTATGTTTTTTCTACCTTTCATTTGAAATCTTGATTAAATTCTCTGCTGCATCCAGCCTACTTTTATTCCTTTGAGTGTTTTTGTTTTTATAAATCCTTACATGAAGTTATTTTCTCCATTGCTTTTAAGAGACCATGGAAGAGAGAGAGGGAAACATCCATGTGAAAGACACACAGCAATTAGTTGTCTCCCACAGACACCCCGACCTGGGTTTGAGACTGCAGCTCAGGCGGAAGCCCTTGACGGGGGTCCACCCGAGACCCTTCAGTCCATGGGCAGAGGGAAGCCCTACAGCATTTCACAGCCGGGTGCATTGTGGGTGCCTAGTCTCAGCTCTGGTGCCCTGGGCTGTGGCATATTTTTGGGTCACAGTTTCAGGCCTCTCAGGGGGAACCTCTGTCCTAATATATCCCTTGGAAACCCCAGCCTGTCGCCCATGGGAGCAGAGCCAGCCCCTTTCGCCTGTCAGGACTTCCTTCCAGTCCTGAGATGGCTCCTGCTCCCAGACCTTGGTTGAAAGTCTCCTCTTCAGAGAGTCTGTAGTTGGTAATTCAGGGTGACTGATCCCCATTCTGTGGTCATTTCCACTTGGTTCCAGGAGCAGCTGAAAGTAAGATCCACCTACCCCTCCATCACCTTGACCCCGCTATCTGCATCTTAGTTCCTAAAAAAAGGAAATGCCACCTGTGGTTCCTGTGACAACATCGCTGATAATAGAGTAAAACTGTTACTGCAGATCCATCGGAGGTAGGCACAGAGCCACAAGTCTGGAGGGCCTGGAGAGACTGTTGTGTGGAGAGGAAGCCCTGAGCCCTGGGAGGAAACAGCCTGGAGCTGCTCTTGAAGCTGAGACAGAGTCTGAGGCCATGAGCACCCCGTGGTGTCCTGGGGGCCCCCTGAAGCCCAGCCTCCTGTCTCCTGCAGGGAGGTTTGTGTCTGGCTCACACTCACCTCCCCTCACTGTGTCTCTTGCACAGAAATACACGGCCGAGTCCTCAGAATTCAGGCTGTTCATTTGCAGATACAGTGTGTTCTTGGCGTTGTCTCTGGAGATGGTGAATCGGCCCTTCACAGCGTCTGCATAGTATGTGCTTCTTCCATCAGAATAAATTACACCGACCCACTCCAGCCCCTTCCCTGGAGCCTGGCGGACCCAGCTAATATAGTAGCTACTGAAGGTGAATCCAGACGCTGCACAGGAGAGTCTCAGAGACACCCCAGGCTTCACCACGGCTCCCCCAGACTCCACCAGCTGCACCTCACCCTGGACACCTGCAAACACAAAGACGTCCTGGTCAGGAAACTCTCACACGTCCACTGTTTCTCTCACTCATTTCCACTCCCACACTCAGTGTCTCTTGTCCTCCATAAATTACCTCTTAAAATAGCAACAAAGAAAACCCAGCTGAGCCCAAGCCCCATGGTGAGTGGTCTGTGTTCAGTCCTGATCAGGGAATGAGAACAGCTGGGATCCCAGGTCTGGGTTCCTGTCCCAGAGCTGCAGGGTCAGGGCCTGGCTGGTTTTTATGAGCAGAGGGGGCCCTATTTGCATGTCCTTCTACTATATAAGGATTTCTAGGCTCGAACATACAGAAAGGGCAGTGCCTCTGTGTGGGTGAGAGTGTCCTGCAGCTTGGGATGGCCCTGGGAGATTTTAATTAACTAAATAAAGAATTCTAAGGGTTTATTCTTGTCCAACAGACCATATGTGGTACCAGTGAGTGGAGTATCTGATTGGGATCCTCCACACTGGCCCCTACTGCTCCCATAAACCATCTTCAGGGCAGATAGGGGTCCTTCCAATGAGGGTGCAGAAGCCCATGTATTTAATGAAAGCAAGAATGAAAGTCTGTCTTCTGGTGTTAGCCACACTTCAGGGCTGGAGACAAGCACCTTCCTGGGAAAGAGACCTCAGGCTGCAGGTCTTGGAGAGTGGACTCCGTGTACGTGGTGTGTTGGTTTCCCTGGCCCTGAGCATCTCTGGCTTCCTGACCCTCAGGAGACAAACAAGACTGAGTGTTGATTAGATGCTTTTCTATCCTCAGGACCCAGAGACACTGAGAAGTTAGAGAGATTTATGGAGGTCATGGAGGGACTGTGGGTTTTCAAGAACCAGAAGGATATTTACATGGGGGTCTTTCTGCCTAGTTATGAATATCCTTATAGAAAATAATAAAATCAATAATTAGTGAAATAAATTTAAGTCAGGTTACCTATGATCAGTGAGGTTGCTCGAACTTCAGGTTAATTACTTGTCTAGGAGATGGAGGCCTTTGCAGTGTAAATTCAGTCAATGTCATGCTCATAGGAGTTAAGTTGATAACAGCCAGGTGTTGTCCAGTTTGGTTATTACAATTCTGAGAGTTTATTGTGAAAAGAGGACAGATGTGTCTTTCTATAGTGTTTAGATAACTGTTTTGTTGAATCTACATGTAATAAAAATATTTGCAGGGGGGCTGGTGTGGCTCAGGTGTTGAGTGTCCACCTGCCTTCCCCTCACTGTGTCCCTCCCGCAGTAATGCCCGGCTGGGTCACTCGTCTTCAGTCTGCTCCACTGCAGGTGCCTGGTGCTGATGGAGTTGTCTGTGGAGATGCTGACCTGGCCTTGGAAGGAGGGCTGTATCTTGTGTGCGAGTCACCAGCACAGACCATTCCCATCCACTCCAGGCTCTTCCCAGGTGACTGGCGCACCCAGCTGACCCAGCAGCTGGTGAAGCTGTACCCAGAAGCCCTCAGGAGATCCTCAGAGACTCCCCAGGTCTTTTCGTTTATGCCCCAGACGGCACCAGCTGCACCTGTGCACAGACACCTGCGTGGGAGAGCACGACTCAGGTCAGGGCTGCCTCCTGTCCTCTCTCTTCTGTGACCCCAACACGTGGCCTGTGACTTTCTTGGGATGACAGCAAGGAGCAAACTGAGGATGGTGAGGGACACAGCTGAGGACCCAGCTGGGTAGGGAGGGACACTGCACTATGGAGGTAGATCCAAGATTTAAACTGATGTTGCCCCAACATGGGTTTGCATATTAACTACCCTGCCCTCCAGGTGACACTTCTGATGGTTCATGACTCAGAAGTTTTAGGGCTCGGGAAGAGGTGCTCCTCTGAGCCTCCCCAGAGGGAAGGCGACACTCTCAACCAGGCTGGTCCTGGCAGAAGGAAACCCCATTAGAATCTAGGTGAATTCTGGTTGGGATGGATTCACACCTCCCAGGTGGACGTGGTCTGAAGTGATCACCTAGACGCCAACCTGTGGAGGGTATTTCTCGGGCTGGGGCCAAGGGGACAGGCAGGACTGATGTGTTTCATAATCGGCTGAGGCTCTCAGTGGGAGGAGTGCTGAAGGAAACCTCCATTCTCACAGATATTCATGAACAAGAAGGCAGCCTGGGTTCAGGGATGTTCCATGGAGATTTTCTGTAGGAGAGACAGGGGGCAACTCTGAATAGAGCAAGGACATGTGGGAATCAGGGTCGGGTGCAGGGTGGGGTCAGTGGATGGAAAAGTACTAAGGGACCAGCAGGGGTGAGAGGACTGGTCAATCCTCCTGACAGGCTCCTTGCTGAAGACAGGCCAGGGTGATTCCCCATCACCTGGGATCTTGCTGGGTGGGGACCCAATGAGGCCTCGAGGGTGATCATATACTAAGTGCGGGGGTTTGTAGCCAAACCAACCTCACAGGGTTCTTGCTAACACTGGGCTGTGCAAAGCTGGACCTTAATGTGTAGAGTTTGCAGCCTAGTTGGGAAGAGATTCCGAGGGGCCTGACGGAAGCTTGGTCAACGAGGGGCCCTTTCCATCACTTTCAATATTTCCTGCCTGTGTCTTCTGGCCTGAAATGTTTCTCTTGACAAATGTGGTGACAGTCCAGTGGGAGCTGCCTTGTAGGGAAGTAACTGCTTTTCTCTTCCCTCTTTTAAAATCCTCCCCGTGTTCTTAACCTTTGCCACTGTAATTCTGCGGTGTCCTGGTGTGAACCTATTTGGGTTCGTCTTCTTTGGGACTCTGTGTGCTTCCTGGATTTGTGTGTCTTTCCCCTTCAGCTAGTTAGGCAAGTTCTTGTCATTATTTCATCAAATCTGTTCTCGATCACTTGGTCTCTGTGTTCTCCTGCTGGAATTTCTATGATGTGGATGTTGTTTTATTTAATGTTTCCCAAAGTTCCCTTAAACTACCTCATTCTTTTATAATGTTTATGTTTTTTGCTTCTGAGATTGTACGTTTTTTCTACCTTTTCATTCAAATTCCTGATACAGTCCTCTGCTGCATGCAACCTACTTTTTATTCCTTCTAGTGTTTTTTTTTTTATAAATCCTTATGTGAATTTATTTTCTCCAGTGCTTTTCAGAGACAGTGGAAGTGAGAGAGAGAGAGATGGAATCATCCATGTGAAAGAGACACAGCAATTAGTTGTCTCCCACAGACAACCTGGACCTGGGATCCAGACTGCAACTCAGGTAGAAGCCCTTGACAGGGAATTCAACCCCAGAGCCTTCAGTCCATGGGCAGAGGGAAGCCCTACAGCATTTCACAGCTGGGTGCTATGCGGGTGCCTAGTGTCATCTCTGGTGCTCTGGGCTGAGGCATATTTTTGGGTCACGGTTCCAGGCCTCTCAGGGGGAACCTCTGTCCTAATATATCCCTTGGAAACCCCAGCCTGTCGCCCATGGGAGCAGGGCCAACCCCTTTCACCTGTCAGGACTTCCTTCCAGTCCTGAGGTGGCTCCTGCTCCCAGACCTTGGTCGAAAGTCTCCTCTTCAGAGAGTCTGTAGTTGGTAATTCAGGGTGATTGATCCCCATTCTGTGGTCATTCCCACTTGGTTCGGGGAGCAGCTGAGAGAAAGGTGCACCTACTCCTCCATCACCTTGACCTCGCCCTCCGCATTTTAGTTCCTACAAACAGGATATGTCGCCTGTGTTTCATGTGAGAACTTTGCTGCTAATATAGTAAAACTGTTGAAATGCAGAGCCATCAGTGGTAGCCAGAGAGTCACAGGTCTAGAGACTCTTGTAGAGACTGTTCTAAGGAGAGGAAGCTATGAGCCCTCAGAGGAATCAGCTGTAAACACAACCTGCAGATGCTGCTGAAGCTGAAACATAGAGTGGTGGTTCCAGTGTGCCCCTGGTGTCCTGAGCGCCTCCTGCAACCCATCCCTACCAGGGTGGAGGCTGCTAGAAAAGTACCCATAAATCTGGACGTGACTTTGGAACTGGGTGAGGGGAGGATGCTGGACTTGTTTTGAATCACACGAGAGAAATATGCCTGGTTCTCATGGAAAAAGTGTTACTGGACGTATGGGTTTAGCGCCTCTTCCAGTGAAGACCCAGAAGGAAGCAGAGGTCAGGATGGAGACAACTTATTTCATCCTAGGAAATCCCTGAAAAATTATGAACAGGAGCTGCTTAGAAATAAAAACGTTAATGATGCTGCAGGATGGGACCTAGTGACATAAGGAATGGTCATTGCTAACTGGTGGGAATGAGATTCCCTGTTATCTACACTCACATCCTCACAGTGTCTCTGTCTACAAGGTGACAACTCCACAGGTCTAAGGGAATAGCACT
This sequence comes from Miniopterus natalensis, assembly GCF_054644295.1. Classification (NCBI taxonomy): domain Eukaryota; kingdom Metazoa; phylum Chordata; class Mammalia; order Chiroptera; family Miniopteridae; genus Miniopterus; species Miniopterus natalensis. Next base: position 632,631 of record NC_142081.1, on the reverse strand, counting down.
TGGATATCTTTGGGGTCATTACTCACATGGTCTCTTTATGGGTCACCCAGGAGCATAATTCATCAGGGTCCCACTTATGAATCTCTCATCTCAAAGAGGGAAGAAGGGACACCCTTCCCAGGAGGACGGAAGGTCATTGTGTTTCTGTAGGACGGGTCATAATATTATTGGACCAGAGCCCGTGTCTCAGTCCAACATGGTCCTCATCATCATCACCATCATCATCATCACCATCATAACCATCATCACCATCATCATCATCATCACCATCATCACCATCATCACCATCATCATCATCATTTACTTATTTATTAGCATTTTTCTCATTTTCTGTAGACTTTGTTTTGTACACACATAATGAGCCATTATATTAATTTCTGCTTCATTTTTATAATTGTTCAGTGAAATGTGGAGCCAGACTCTCTCCTCTCTCTTGTGACTGCTGATAACTGATGGCTCATTCCTGCCTCTTCTCCATCTGCCCCACTCAGGAATCTGATAGGAAAGGTGGGGTCCCTCTTTAGATGTCCTTGGGAGATTGAAACCAAACCAGCCCCTGGGAGCAGAATTCCTCCATCCCCACCACCTCGCCAAAATCAAAGCCCTGAGCCAGTCCCCCCTCTCTTGGCTCCATGAGAGCCCCTCTGACTTGCTGAAGGGCCTTCCCTGTGCTTCCCAGAGATTTCAACTCTGTACGTGATAAACATGTTGTCCCTTGGTTTTGGGTTTGGCCTCAGCCTGGATATTTGCACCATGTCGTCCTGGGTCCCTCTGCCTGTGCCTGGTGTCACCTACTCTTGGTGCTGTGAGCATGATGACAAGTCAATGAGTCACCACCTGGGTCTTTCTTCTCCAGCTTTAGTGTCACATTCCTCAAGTGTCTGTTGTCCAGCCCTCACGTGCCCTGCTGCTGTCTGGCTGGGACCCTGAACTGTGGAGCTGAGATGCACTATGGAGTCAACAGAGCTCTGTAGTGACACTAAGGCAGGGCCATGGCTGGGAGACCCAGGTGAAATCTGAAGAAAACACAGAGGGAAGAAATCTCTGACCCATTTGTTGGGAGGTCCTGAAATGCAGGGAGCTTAAGGCAAGTTCCACTTTTCATGGACAGGCTTTGATTGTGGGTTGACGGCTTCCCCAGGCTCACCAACCCCTCTGCAATTTTCTTCCCCACAAGTGAAACACTCTCTTTCTGCACGTGAGAACGTTTCTGCTAACCTAATAAATACTACAAATGCAGACCCGTCGGGGGTATGCACAGAGCCACAAGTCTGGAGACTCTGGAGAGACTGTTGTGTGGAGAGGAAGCCCTGAGCTCCTGGAGGAAACAGTCAGAAACTCCACCTGCAGCTGGTCCTGAAGCTGAGACAGAGTCTGAGGCTGTGAGCGCCCCCTGCTGTCCTGGGGGCTCCCAGCAGCCCAGCCTCCTGTCTCCTGCAGGGAGATTTGTGTCTGGCTCACACTGACCTCCCCTCACTGTGTCTCCTGCACAGAAATACACGGCCGAGTCCTCAGATTTCAGGCTGTTCATTTACAGATACAGCGTGTTCTTGGCGTTGTCTCTGGAGATGGTGAATCGGCCCTTCACAGAGGTTGCATAGTATGTGCTACCACCATTACCACTAATGTATGAGACCCACTCCAGCGCCTTCCCTGGAGCCTGGCGGACCGAGTTCATCCAGGAGCTACTGACTGTGAATCCAGAGGCTGCACAGGAGAGTCTCAGAGACACCCCAGGCTTCACCGCGGCTCCTCCATACTCCACCAGCTGCACCTCACCCTGGACACCTGCAAACACAAAGACGTCCTGGTCAGGAAACTCTCACACGTCCACTGTTTCTCTCACTCATGTCCGCTCTCACACTCAGTGTCTCTTGTCCTCCATAAATTACCTCTTAAAGTAGCAACAAGGAAAACCCAGCTGAGCTCAAGCTCCATGGTGACTGGTCTGTGTTCTGTCCTGATCAGGGAATGAGAACAGCTGGGGATCCCCGGGCTGGGCTCCTGTCTCAGGGCTGCAGGGTTGGGGCTGGGCTGGTTTTTAAGACCAGAGGGGCCCTATTTGCATTGCTTCCTACTATATAGAGAGCTTTTGGGTTGGACAGTGTCATTAAGGACATGGTCTTAGTGTGTGACATGTCCAAGTGTGCATGTCTGCAAAATTATTCCCCATACCTGGTCCTGTAATCTCCCCAATGCACACAAATGCTCCCAGTGTCCTGTATCAGGACTCTGGAGAATATTGTCATAAAAAGAAAAAAAGAGGAGTTTAAAATGAGAGATGCTGCTCGGCTTAGCATGGCTCAGTGGTTGAGCCTTGACCTAGGAGCCTGTAGATCGCCATTTAATTCCAGGTCAGAGGACAGGCTGGAATTGCACGGTGGATCCCCAGTTGGGGGAATGAAAGAGGCTGCCGATCAATGCCCAGTCTGTCATCATTGATGTTTCTACCTCTCTCTCTCTCTCCCTTCATCTCTCTAAAATTGATAAAGATGTATATATGTAAAAAAAGCGAGATGCATTTCAGAGTCACTAGTGATTCCACACAAGAGAAACCAACCCTCACAGCCAGAGGAGAAACTAAAGTGCAGGAGGCTCATGTCAGGGCACAGGAAGCTCCATATGACATTATTTCCCTACACAGGGTTCAGAGGATGAATTAAGATGAGAGTGTGAACCGAGAGCCAGTGGTCAAGTGCTGGGGAGAGTGGAGGGTCTGTGTCGGCCCCTGGGACACAGAAGCATGAGACATAGAGACACAGGCAGAGCCCCCGGGCCATGACCTTCAGGGCGTTGGTGCTGACTGTAGCAGCTGCACTGCCTCATGTGCTGTGTTTCTCCTCTAGACCCTGATGGAAACCAGTTTCCTACCCTGGGGATGTAGAAGTCGCTCTGTCATGAGCAGGTGTGTCTAGGTCAAGATAAATGCAAGAACTTTGCATATTTCGTGCCAGTCTCTTCTGCCCTGAAATGTTTCTCTTGAGAGATCTGCTGACAACCTTATGGAGGCTGCCTTGTAGGTAATTAACTGCTTTTCTCTTGCTGCATTTAAAATTCTGTCTTTGTCACTGACCCTTGTCATTATAATTCTGAGGTGTCCATGTGTGAACCTATTATGGTTCATCTTGTTTGGGACCCTGTGAGCCTCCTGGACTGAGTGTCCTTCCCCTTCACCTGATTTGTGAAGTTTTAGGTCCTTATTTCATCACATAGGTTCTGGATCACTTGCTCTATGTCTTCTCCTGTTGGGATGCCTATGATGCGGATGTTGTTTTATTTCATGTTGTCTCAAAGTTCACGTTAACTATCCTTGTTATTTTGAACCCTTTTATCTGTTTGCTTCTGTGATATTGTTTTTTTTCTACCTTTTCATGCAAATTCCTGATTCAATCTCTGCTGCATCCAAACTACTTTTTATTCCTCCAAGTGTTTTCTTTTTCTTTTTTTAAAATCCTCACCCGATGTTATTTTCTCCATTGCTTTTCAGAGATAGTGGTAGTGAGAGAGGGAGAGAGATAGAAACACTGATGTAAAAGAGACACAGCAATTGTTTGCCTCCCACACATGCCTTGAAATTGGAATAGAGCCTTTAACCCTGGTGTGAGTCCTTGACCATGAAGCCAAATTGAGACCCTTCAGTCTGCTGGCTGAAAGACACCCCACAACATTTCACACGTGGGTGCTATTTGGGCACCTATGCACAGCTCTGGTGCTCTAGGCTGTGGCCTATTTTTGTGGCTTATTTTTGGCTTTGGATCTCTCGGAGGGTCCTCTGTGCTGAGGTATTCCTTAGTAGCCTCTGGGTGCCCTCTGTAGGAGCAGGGTCAACCCCTTTCACGTGTCAGCCCTTCCTCCCAGTCTGGAAGTGGACCTTTCTGCCTGTTGTTGGTTAAAATCCACCCTCTCTCTTCTCTAGCTTTGGGGGTCACATGCCTCTGGTGCCCGCTTTCCAGCACTCACGTGACCAGATGCTGTTTGAGACGTTGAGGTGTGCTGAGCTGACCTGCACTGTGGAGTCAGCAGAGCTCCCTGTTAAATTTAGGTGATGGTGGTCCGAAGATTTTATCATTAATATTCATTTGAGTCCAAGAGTGTCTGAAAGAGACTCTCTGCCTGTTGTGTACATGAGAACATTGTCTTTGTTGAAAACAGACTTTCTAACTGAGAGACCTCAGAGGAAAGCACAGAATCAGGAATCCATAGAGGTTCCTTAAGCAAACTGTGACAGGAAGAGGAAACCGCCCAGGAAACAGCTCGAAACTCCCAGTGCACTTGCTCCTGGGAGGGTCCTTGTGTCCAGGGCCCCTGAGCACCCTGGTGGCTGTAACCCCTACTGCAGGGAGGTTTGTGTCTGGCTCACACTGACAGCTCCCCACTGTGTCCCCCTCACAGTAATACACGGCTGTGTCCTCGGCTATCAAGCTGTTCACTGTTAAATAGACTTGGCTCCTGGAGGTGACCCTGGTGATGCTGAGTCTGGATTTTAGGGTCTGGTTATAGTTTGTGTTTCCACCACCCCATATGACTCCAACACACTCCAGGCCCTTTCTTGGAGCCTGGAGGGCCAGTGCACACCATTGCTCAATAAAGAGAATCCAGATACTGTGCAGGTGAGGGTGAGGGAGAGGGTCTGGGAGGACTTCACCAGTCCTGGGCCCAACTCCTGCAGATGCACTTGGGACAGGATACCTGGGGGCAAAGAACATAAGTCCCCATCAGACAGGTGCAGTGACAACCGCCACATAGATGCTGTCTCACATCAAATACCCTCTCCTTGGTGGGCTGTCACCAGGCACAGGACGAGACCCAGCAGGCTCATTTTCTTCTAGACCAAGGCCCTGCCTTCTCCAGAGACCTCAGCCCTGTGAGAGGAGAGAGCTGTGAGCCCCACAGCCCAGGAGGGATTTACCCAGGAGACTGAAGGGACATTTGCATGTGGGGCAGCCTTTTCCTTATAAGTGTGGGGACTGAGGTCAGACTGCCCTGGTCATTCTGGGACTTTTTGGGGCCATCTCTTCCCTGGATCTCACTCAGAATGTAAATCAGAGAGAGGAGTCTTCTGGTTCACGAGGCTCATTGCAATGAGGTCAAAGGTGGACTCACTTCTCTCAGCATTAATAAGAAACATGGACTAGATGAGCAGGTCACACTTTAAACCTCTGCATCTTGCAAACAGATTTCAGAGGGATTAGCATTTGTTGAGACAGGTTCTGAATCACAACACTAGTATACCCACAATATCAAAATTTTTATTTCATATTTTTGTACAATAACTTAGATTTATGCCGACTTAGAAGATGAAGAACATCCATCACACAATAAAATAGAAGTAAGGACATAAATGAGATGCATTTGACAGTCACCAGTAATGTTGCACAAAAGAAATCAACCCTCAGAGCCAGAGGAGGAATTAAAAGTGCAGGAGGCTAATATTCAGGGGACGGGAAACTCCATTTGAAACTATATCCCTAGAAAGAGTTCAGAGGATGAATCAAGACGAGAGTGTGAACCCAGAGCCCGTGGACAAGTGCTGGGGAGACTGGAGGGTCTGTGTGGGCCCCTGGGACACAGAAGCATGAGACATAGAGACACAGGCAGAGCCCCCGGGCCATGACCTTCAGGGCGTTGGTGCTGACTGTGTAGCAGCTGCACTGCCTCATGTGCTGTGTTTCTCCTCTGGACCCTGATGGAAACCAGAATCCTACCCTGGGGATGTAGAAATCGCTCCTTCATGAGCAGGTGTGTCTAGGTCAAGATAAATGCAAGAACTTTGCATATTTCGTGCCAGTCTCTTCTGCCCTGAAATGTTTCTCTTGAGAGATCTGCTGACAACCTTATGGAGGCTGCCTTGTAGGTAATTAACTGCTTTCCTCTTGCTGCATTTAAAATTCTGTCTTTGTCATTGACCCTTGTCATTATAATTCTGAGGTGTCCATGTGTGAACCTATTATGGTTCATCTTGTTTGGGACCCTGTGAGCCTCTAGGACGGAGTGTATTTCCCCTTCACCTGATTAGTGAAGTTTTAGGTCCTTATTTCATCACATAGGTTCTGGATCACTTGCTCTATGTCTTCTCCTGTTGGGATGCCTATGATGCGGATGTTGTTTTATTTCAAGTTTCTCAAATTCACGTTAACAATCCTTGTTATTTTGAACCCTTTTATCTGTTTGCTTCTGTGATATTGTGTTTTTTTCTACCCTTTCAATCAAATTGCTGATTCAATCCTCTGCTGTATAGAACCTACTTTTTATTGCTTCCAGTGTTTTCTTTTTCTTTTCTTTAAATCCTCACCTGAAGTTATTTTCTTCATTGCCTTTCAGAGATAGTGGAAGTGAGAAAGGCAGAGAGTTAGAAAAATTGATATGAAAGAGACACAGCAATTGTTTGCCTCCCACACATGCCTTGGAATGGGAATCGAGCCTGTAACCTTGGTACGAGTCCTTAACCAGGAAGCCAACTTGAGACCCTTCGGTCTGCTGGCTGAAAGACACCCCACAACATTTCACACCTGGATGTTATGTGGGCATCTAAGCACAGCTCTGGTGCTCTAGGCTGAGGCCTATTTTTGGGTGACAGCTTCAGCCCTCTCAGTGGGAACCTCTATGCTGAGATATTCCTCGGTAACCTTGGGTTGCCCTCTGTGGGAGTAGGATCAGCCCCTTTCACCTGTCAGCCCTTCCTCCCACTCTCAAAGTGGATCTTTCTAACTGTTGTTGGTTAAAAGCCTCCTCTTCAGAGAGTTTGTAGGTGGTAATTCATGGAGATTGATCACCAATTTAGTTGTAATTTCCACTTGGCTCTGGGAGCTGTTGAGAGTAAGATTCACCTTCACCCCATCCTCTGCATTTCTCTTTTTACAAACTGGAAATGTCGTCTGTGGTTCATGTGAGAAGGTTGCTACCAAGAGAGTAAAACTGCTAAAATGCAGAGCCATCAGTGGTAGCCAGAGAGTCATAGGTCTGGAGAGACCCTTGGAGAGACTGTTGTAAGGAGAGGAAGCGCAGAGTTCTGAGAGGAATGAGCCACAAACATAACCTGCAGCTGCTCCTGAAATACAGAGTTTGTGGGTGCTGAGCTCCCTCTGGATGTCCTGAGCGCCTCCTTTAGCTCAATCCTCCCAGAATGGAGGCTGCTTGGAAACTACCCACAGATCTGAATGTGAGTTTGGCTCTGGAGGATGGGAGGATGTTGGACTTGTTTGGAGTCGCAAGACAGAATTATGGCGAATTCTCAGGGACAGACTGTTACTGGACATATGGGTTTACAACCAGTTCCAGTGAAGACCCAGAAGGAAGCCCAGGGCAGGATGGAGACAGCTTATACCATCCCAGGAAATCCCTGAGTAATTGTGAACAGGAGCTGTTTAGAAATAGAGACGTTACCGATGCCGCGGGCAGGGATCCAGAGATATAAGAATCCTGTCATTGCAAACTGATGGGAAGGGCATCCCCTGTTACCTACAGGCACATCCCCACAGTGTCTCTGCCCACAAGGTGACAAGTTCAGAGGTCCAAGGGATTAGCACTTGGTCACACTGAGGTCATTACCCACATTGTGTCTCCATGGGTCACTCTGCTGCATAATTGATTGGGGTCCCACTTATGAATCTCTGAACCCTTAGAGGGAAGAGGTTACAGCCCACCCTGGAGGAGCCCTGGTGACGGTGTGTCTGTAAGAGAGGCTTTCATTTCATTGACCAGGCATCTGCTTCAGCATATCATCATCATCACCATCATCACCATCATCACCATCATCACCATCATCACCATCATCACCATCATCACCATCATCACCATCATCACCATCATCACCATCATTATCACCATCATCAGCATCATCACCATCATAACCATCATCATCACCATCATCACCATCACCATCATCATCACCAACATCACCAGCATCATCATTTCCATCATCACCATCATCACCATCATCATCATCATCATCATCACCATCACCATTATCATCACCATCATCACCATCATCACCATCATCACCATCCTCATCATTTGCTTATTTATTAACATTTTTCTCATTTTCTGTGGACCGTCTTTTGTACACACATGAGCCATTATCTCTCTTCCTGCTCATTTTTTGTAATTGTTTGGAGAAATTTGTAGCCAGACTCTATTTTCCTTCTCCTGTGAGTGCTGACAACTGATGGCTCATTCCTGCCTCTTCTCCCTTTGTCCCACTCTGGAATCTGATAGGAAAGGTGGGGTCTCCTCTGTAGATGTCCTGGGGAGATTGAAACCACACCAGACCCTGGGATTAGATTTCCTCCCTCCCCACCACCTCGCCAAGATCAAAGCCCTGAGCCAGTCTCCCCTCCTGGCTCCACGAGAGCCCCTCTGACTTGCTGAAGGGCGTTTCCTCTGCTTCCCAGAGATTTCAACTCTGTACGTGATAAACATCCCAATCCCTTGGTTGTGTGTTTGTCCTAAACCGGGACATTTGCACCATGTCATCCTGCGTCCCTCTCCCTTTGCCTGGTGTCACCTACTCTTGGTGCTGTGAGCATGATGACAGGTCAATTAGTGTTACCACTGGGGTGTTTCTTCTCTAGCTTTCTGTTCACACCCCTCAGGTGCCCGCTGTCCTTTACCCATGTGTCCTGCTGCTGGATAGTTGGGACCCTGAATTGTGTGGGGCTGAGCTGCACTGTGGAGTCAGCAGAGCCTCCTGTTAAATTTAGGTGACGGTGGTCAGAAGATTTCATGATTAATTGTGATTTGGGGAAAGAGTGCGTGCAAAAGACATTCTGCTTGTTGTCCATGTGAGAACGTTATCAGTTTACAACAGACATTTCTAAATGACAAACCTCAGAGGAAAGCGCAGAATCAGGAATCCAGAGAGGTTCCCTGAGGGAAACTGTGACCTGAAGAGGAAACCAGTCAGGAAACAGCCAAAACCGCTCACTGCACCTGCTCCTGGGAAGGTCCTATTATTAAGACCCGTGAGGACCCTGGTGGCCTCGGTCCCTCCTGCAGGGAGGTTTGTGTTTGGGCTCACATTGACCTCCTCTCACAGTGTCTGCTGCACAGTAATACACGGTCGAGTCCTCAGATTTCAGGCTATTCATCTGCAGATACACCGTGTTCTTGGCGTTGTCTCTGGAGATGGTGAATTGGCTCTTCACAGAGCCTGCATAGTATGTGCTACTTCCACTACTACTAATAGCTGAGACCCACTCCAGCCCCTTCCCTGGAGCCTGGCGGACCCAGCTCATGCCATTACTACTGAAGGTGAATCCAGAGGCTGCACAGGAGAGTCTCAGGGACCCCCCAGGCTTCACCATGGCTCCCCCAGACTCCACCAGCTGCACCTCACCCTGGACACCTGCAAACACAAAGACGTCCTGGTCAGGAAACTCTCACACGTCCACTGTTTCTCTCACTCATGTCCACTCACACATTCAGTGTCTCTTGTCCTCCATAAATTACCTCTTAAAATAGCAACAAGGAAAACCCAGTTGAGCCCAAGCCCCATGGTGAGTGGTCTGTGTTCTGTCTTGATCAGGGAGTGAGAACAGCTGGGGATCCCGGGGCTGGGCTCCTGTCCCTGAGCTGCAGGGTTGGGGCTGTGCTGGTTTTTATGACCAGAGGGGGCCCAATTTGCATGTCACCCTACTATATAGGGAGCTCTGGGGTGAGCCTGCACAGATTCAGTGCCTCAGTGCAGGTGAGAGGGTTCTAGGGTATTTGTTTGCCATGGAGGTTTTCACTCACTAAACACAGAATTATAGGGATATTTGTGGTTTGTTGATGACACCACATCTGGTAACAGTGACCCAGCATTAAGGCTCTGATCCTCCCACTGGCTCCCATTGCTCCCCTGAAACAACTCCTGGACAGAGCTGCACCTGCCCCGTGAGGCTGCAGAACCCCTTGTATGTAATGAGAGCCTCAATGATACCCTGTATTCCTGTGTTACCCACACTTCAGGGTTGTATCCATCTGCGGCCTCAGAGTCCTCACTGCCATGGAGAAGCTTGTGTATCACCTGTGAGGTGTTCCTAGGTCAGCTAAGGTGAGTCAGGTTCACTGAGATCTGGGAGGTACAACTGAAGTTTCTAGGGTGATCATATACTAAGTGCAGGGGTTTCTAGCCAAACCAACCTCACAGGGTTCTTGCTAATATTGGGCTGTGCAAAGCTGGACCTTAATGTGCAGAGGTTGCAGCCTAGTTGGGAAGAGATTCCGAGGGGCCTGACGGAAGCTTGGTCAATGAGGGGCCTTTTCCATCACTTTCAATATTTCCTGTCTGTCTCTTCTGACCTGAAGTGTTTCTCTTGAGAAATGTGCTGACAGTCCAGTGGGAGCTGCCTTGTTCGTAAGTAACTGCTTTTCTCTTCTCTCTTTTAAAATCCTCTCTGTGTTCTTAACCTTTTCCACTGTAATTGTGTGGTGTCCTGGTGTGATCCTATTTGGGTTCGTCTTCTTTGATATTCTGTGTGCCTCCTGGATTTATGTGTCTTTCCCCTTCAGCTAGTTAAGAAAGTTCTTGTCATTATTTCATGAAATCTGTTCTCGATCACTTGGCCTCTGTGTTCTCCTGCTGGAATGCCTATGATGTGGATGTTGTTTTATTTAATGTTTCCCAAAGTTCCCTTCCACTACCTTATTCTTTTAAAATGTTTATGTTTTTTGCTTGTGAGATTGTACGTTTTTTCTACCTTTTCATTCAAATACCTGATACAGTCCTCTGCTGCATCCAACCTACTTTTTATTCCTTCCAGTGTTTTCTTTTTTATAAATCCTTATAGGAAGTTATTTTCTCCATTGCTTTTCAGAAACAGTGGAAGTGAGAGAGGGAGAGAGAAAGATGGAATCATCCAGTTTGAAAGAGACAGCAATTAGTTGTCTCCCACAGACAACCTGGACCTGGGATCCAGACTGCAACTCAGGTAGAAGCCCTTGACGGGGAATTCAACCCGAGACCCTTCAGTCCATGGGCAGAGGGAAGCCCTACAGCATTTCACAGCTGGGTGCTATGCGGGTGCCTAGTCTCAGCTCTGGTGCACTGGGCTGTGGCACATTTTTGGGTCACAGTTCCAGACCTCTCAGGGGGAACCTCTGTCCTAATATATCCCTTGGAAAACCCAGCCTGTCTCCCATGGGAGCAGGGCCAGCCCCTTTCACCTGTTAGAACTTTCTTCCAGTCCTGAGGTGGCTCTTGCTCCCAGTCCTTGGTTGAAAGTCTCCTCTTCAGAGAGTCTGTAGTTGGTAATTCAGGGTGTTTGATCCCCATTCTGTGGTCATTTCCACTTGGTTCGGGGAGCAGCTGAGAGAAAGGTGCACCTACTCCTCCATCACCTTGACCTCGCCCTCTGCTTTTTAGTTCCTACAAACAGGATATGTCGCCTGTGTTTCATGTGAGAACTTTGCTGCTAATATAGTAAAACTGTTAAAATGCAGAGCCATCAGTGGTAGTCAGAGAGTCACAGGTCTAGAGACTCTTGTAGAGACTGTTCTGAGGAGAGGAAGCTATGAGCCCTCAGAAGAATCAGCCTTAAACATCACCTGCAGATGCTGCTGAAGCTGAAACATAGAGTGGTGGTTCCAGTGCGCCCTTGATGTCCTGAGCTCCTCCTGCAACCCATCCCTACCAGAGTGGAGGCTGCTAGAAAAGTACCCATAAATCTGGACGTGACTTTGGAACTGGGTGAGGGGAGGATGATGGACTTGTTTTGAATCACACAAGAGAAATATGCCTGGTTCTCATGGAAAACGTGTTACTGGACCTATAGGTTTAGCACCTCTTCCAGTGAAGACCCCGAAGGAAGCACAGGGCAGGATGGAGACAACTTATTTCATCCTAGGAAATCCCTGAAAAATTATGAACAGGAGCTGCTTAGAAATAAAAACGTTAATGATGCTGCAGGATGGGACCTAGTGACATAAGGAATGGTCATTGCTAACTGGTGGGAATGAGATTTCCTGTTATCTACACTCACATCCTCACAGTGTCTCTGTCTACAAGGTGACAACTCCACAGGTCTAAGGGAATAGCACTTGGGTATCGTTGGGGTCATTACTCGCATGGTCTCTTTATGGGTCACCCAGGAGCATAATTCATCAGGGTCCCACTTATGAATCTCTCAACTCAAAGAGGGAAGAAAGGACACCCCTCCCAGGAGGACAGAAGGTCATTTTGTTTCTGTAGGACAGGTCATAATATTACTGGACCAGAGCCCGTGTCTCCGTCCAACACGGTCCTCATCATCATCACCGTCATAATCACCATCATCATCACCATCATCACCATCAACATCACCATCACCATCATCACCATCATCATCATCATCATCATCATTTACTTATTTATTAGCATTTTTCTCATTTTGTGTACGCTTTGTTTTGTACACACATATTGAGCCATTATATTAATTTCTGCTTCTTTCTTCTAATTGTTCAGTGAAACGTGGAGCCAGACTCTCTCCACTGTCCTGTAATTCCTGACATCTGTTGGCTCATTCCTGCCTCTTCCCCGTTTGCACCACTCAGGAATCTGATAAGAAAAGTGGGGTCTCCTCTGTAGAAGTCCTGGGGTGATTGAAACCAAACCAGCCCCTGGGAGCAGAATTCCTCCCTCCCCACCACCTCGCCAAGATCAAAGCCCTAAGCCAGTCCCCTCTCTTGGCTCCATGAGAGCCTGTCTGACTTGCTGAAGAGCCTTCCCTGTGCTTCCCAGAGTTTTCAACTCTGTACGTGATAAACATCCTGTGCCTTAGTTGTGGGTTTCGCCTCAGCCTGGATATTTGCACCGTGTCGTCCGGGGTCCTTCTCCCTCTGTCTGGTGTCACATACACTTGGTGCTGTGAGCATGACGACAGGTCAATGACTGTCACCACCTGGGTCTTTCTTCTCTAGCTTTCTGTTCACACCCCTCAGGTGCCCGCTGTCCTGAACCTACATGTTCTGCTGCTGGATAGTTGGGACCCTGAGCTGTGTGGGACTGAGCTGCTCTGTGGAGTCAGCAGAGTCTCCTGTTAGGTTTAGGTGACGGTGGTCAGAAGATTTGATGATTAATTGTCATTGTTACACAACAGTGACTGAAAAAGTCTCTCTGCCTGTTGTCCATGTGAGAAAGTTCTCCTGTTTCAACAGACTTTTCTGACAGACGTCAGAGGAAAGCGCAGAATCAGGAATCCACAGAGGTTCCTGAGGAAACTGTGGCCTGAAGAGGAAACCACCCAGGAAACAGCCCAAACCACCCCCTGCACCTGCTCCCGGGAGGGCCCTTGTGTTCAGGGCCCCTGGCACCTTGGTGGCCGCAGCCCCTCCTGCAGGGAGGTTTGTGTCTGGCTCACACTGACCTCCCCTCACTGTGTGTCTTTCGCACAGAAATACACAGCCGTGTCCTCGGTGCTCAGTCGGCTCAGCTTCATGAAGGCTGTGCTGGTGGATGTGTCTCTGGTCATGGAGACTCTGCTCTGGAACTTCTGGGCGTAGCCTGTATTGCCATTGTTAGGGTAAATCCACCCCATCCACTCCAGCCCCTGTCCTGGGGCCTGTCGCACCCAGTGCATAACGTAGCTGGTGAAGGTGTACCCAGAAGCCTTGCAGGAGACCTTCACTGAGGCCCCAGGCTTCCTCACCTCAGCCCCAGGCTGTACCAGCTGCACCTGGGAGTGGACACCTGCGGGGAGGACACAGGAGTGAGAGGAAATCCCCCTTGACTGTCCCTGGTCCCCCTTCCACCTAGGGCCTGGGGGCCCTTACCTGTGGCCACGGCCACCAGGAGCAGGGTTGTCCAGGTCCAGTCCATGGTGCGGGGCTGTGCTGGGCTCTGCTGGAGGGGAGGGTGAGCTGTGGGGATGTGCTCAGGGCACAGACTCGTCCACATAAACCCAGTCTCCCTCCTCTCATTTGCATATTCATGAGGCAGAGCATGTCATAGCTGAGGGCTGGATCCCACCTGAGAGAAGATGGAGACTCGGTGACCATGGCCCGTGGGAGCCTGAGGGCCCAGGTCCTACTCCTTGTTGGAGGGTCCGTGTCCCTGCCAGGTCCCTGAGCTCTGGGCAGACACAGCGCCTCCCGCTGAGCAACAACCCTCAGAACCTGCTCCTGTTTGTGAGCCCACCTTGGGTGACACGGGGACCACCTGGGCCAGCTGTGGGCATTGCCACCCGAATGTCTTATTCCTGGAACCGTGTTTCCAAAATGCTGCCCTGAGTGAGTCACTAAGCCCCTCCCTGTGCCAGTCCCTACAATTCGGATGAGCAGAAGCCACAGGTCCACGAGCTTTGTGGGTGGTTCTTAGGGCTCATCAGTGGACAGACCTGCTCCTGGGAAACACGGTATTTACGGGCAAATCATCAGTCCCTGCCCATCTGTCAGGCTCTATTGATATTTCCCAGGAAGACCAGGCCCTCGGAGGAAACCCCTGCCCAGCTGCCCTGCACCTGCTCCTGGGGCAGCAGCCCCAGGCTCCTGGGTCCTGAGCGCCCCCTGCTGCCCAGCCCATGCTCTGAGGGGGGTCCTGCTGGGCTCCCAGGGCACTGACCTCTCAGCATCTCTAGTCCAGGAGTGAAGGCTGCGCCCGACTCCGAATGTTCCCTCGGGGACCCCACATGCTTTTGACATCTCTGGACAGAGGGACCTGGCCCCCCGGATCCCAATGGCTCTGCCTGGAGAACCCAAGGCAGGGCTTTATGGAGCCAACAGGGACCCCTCCCTGGACCTGCCAGATGCACGGACACAGCCGACCCTCCTCTGAGTCCAGAAGCTGTTGGGATCTCTGGGGCCTCTTATGTCCTCTGGTCCCATCTAAATATTCCCGTGTATGGCTCAAGATTCACTGCTGTGATTCTATTATTCAATAAATTAGACAGACACTCTGTGGAGGATTTTCATCATAATGACCCTAAATGTCCCTTCTCCCCTGTACCCAGCACATGGGTGGGGCCCCCACACTGACCCTGACCTAGTGTGTGACCAGCTTCCTCAAACAGAGTGAAGCGAACACGCTGGACGTGGAGACTGGAGCGAGCCCGCCCTGTGGTTTCCTGTTCTCCCAGCAGCTGGACCTGCAGACGCCACAGGAGAAGGGTCCTGTCTGGTCCTAGGAGGGTCAGACCCAGGGGCCCATGTCCAGTCCCTGCAGCCACACTGACCCGCCATGTGGGGAGGGTCACACAGGTCTACACCCTCTGGTGCCCATTGTGAGAGCACAGCCCTGAGCCCTGAGGGCAGGACCATGGAGGACATTGGACAGGGGTCCTCTCAGGAGCAAAACAGGTGTCGATGCAGGAACAGGGCCCTGAGAGTGGGCCTCGGTCATCACTGTCCCTGTGGAGCAGCATCAGGGTTGTCTCCACAGTGTCTCCTGATGTTCTGACTGCCTCCCTTTTGTCCTGATCACCCCCTGGTTGTCCCTGGTGTCCCCCTGTTGTCTTGAGGGGACCCTGAAGGTATCGATGTCCTCTGGGGAATCCCGAGTGCCCCACGGATTTTGTGAGAAGCACCTGAATGACCTCAGCACCCCCTGATGTCCTGGGGGCCCCTGGAAAACCCCACCCCAGACACAGAAATGGACAAAGCTGTCAGCAGGCTCATGAGTCCACCCGAATCCTCAGGAGTCCACTTCGGAAACCCAAGAGGAAACCTCCTCACTCCTGGTAGGACGGCTACTACATGAGAAACAAACCAGAGAAAGCAGGCCCCGTGCTGGGGAGCGAGGGGAGGAAGGAGGCTTTGCACCCTCCTGATGGGAAGGTGACGTCCTTCAGCTGCATGGGAAACGGCACGTTGGTCCCTCCAGAAATGGAAGGAGAAGCCTGTTCGACTGAGCAACCAGCCCTGGTGTCCCTGCAAGTGACCAAGACGGAGTGTGAAGAGGTGCTGCCCTGCCCACTCACTGGGCAGGAATCAGTCGCCCAGACGGGAAGCCACCCAACGTCCATCACGGATGAAGGGACAACCGGTGTCCTAAGGCAGGACAGGATATCACTCAGCCTCCAAATGGGGAAATCCTGCCACAAGCCCAGCGTGGGTGACACTGGGGCCAGTGAGCTCTGTGAAATGAAGACTCAGGTAAAGCCAAGTGTTGTACGATCCCAGGTAGGCTGTGAACTAAATTAGGTTTCCTTCCAGCAGAGTGTGGTGGAGCCCGGGGCCTGGGTGTGGTGAAGGCCGGTGCCGGGCACGTGGAAGAGCGGAGGGTGGGCTGCCCTGGGGTCCTGGGCGCCTACGGGAGCAAGTCAGAGGTAGCTGGAGGAGACAGCTGCTGGCAGGACGGACACCAGACCCTGACCATGGACAGGAAATTCACAGGGGCCTGGGTGTGTTCGCCTCCGAGTGTGGAGCCGTCCATCCCTCAGGGCCCTGTGGACAGCAGGGCACCTTAGTGCACAGGGTGGAGCTTTGCCCTGGGAAAGGGGAGACAGAAGCCCCCCCAAACCAGAGCAGCCCCCTGGGTCGTCTCTGAGACCCGCTCCCTTCACTCTGAGCCATCACTGGGCCCACGGTGCTCACGTGGGCAGCAC
Source organism: Miniopterus natalensis (assembly GCF_054644295.1). Taxonomy (NCBI): domain Eukaryota; kingdom Metazoa; phylum Chordata; class Mammalia; order Chiroptera; family Miniopteridae; genus Miniopterus; species Miniopterus natalensis. Next base: position 616,135 of record NC_142081.1, on the reverse strand, counting down.
CGAGCCTTATTTCTCATGGCCGAGTAAGATTCCAGGGGTGGGTGTCCCCTGTTTTCATTTGCTTTAGTTTGTGAACATGTATTTTTTTTAAATATATTTTTTCTTGATTTCAGAGAGAGGGAGGGAAAGGCAGAGAAAGAGGAACATCAATGATCAGAGAGTCATTGATCGGACTTGGAATCGAGGCTGCAACCCGGGCATGTGCCCCGACCGGAAATCGAACTGTGATCTCCAGGATCCTAGGTGGATGCTCAACCTCTCAGCCACGCCCAGCAGGGAAACATGTCATTTTAAATCCGTATGTAAAACATATTTAACCACAACATTCATGTTACATATCATGGTAGAATCAATCATGTTTGATAACAACTCATAACATATTATATCACAGAGCACAGCTGGTAATGTCCTCACTGCATTTGCATGGAGAAAATGTGTTCTGTAGAGTAAGAGCAGTGCAGAAATTGATGCTAGTTTTCAAATGCAGTTTACTCTGAATTATTGATGACATTTTAGTTTCCTCACTTGTAAACTTAGAAGACTTGGGGGTGTTTGTAGCTTCTAACATGAAGATGTGAGTAATATTTTGATATTTTTTTGTATGAGACGGAGTCATGCTCCTGGAGGAAGCACTGCTGGTGGGACGGCTGAGGGGCATGTGAAGAACACGTTTAATTTCTAAGAAGCTGCGACTCGGGATGTGAGCAGAGAGAACACGATCTGCAGGGGCTGGAGCGGGAGGGTCCCCGTCACGGCGGATGTGTCCCCTGAAACAGCAAGGTCACCTGCTCGCCTGTCGTCTGCAGGGAGAACATGAGGAATCAGAGCCCCAGGGGAAGAGCAGGACCCGGCCTGGGTGCAGCTGAGGGACCTGAGGGGAAATCCCTGCTCCCTACAGGCAGCCCCTCCGCCCTCCCTCTGCCCCTGCTCCTGGGCTGTTCTCTGGTCGGTGTGTCCTGAGGGCCCTGGTGGCCGCAGCCCCTCCTGCAGGGAGGTTTGTGTGTGGCTCAGACTGACCTCCCCTCACTGTGTCTCTTGCACAGTAATACCCGGCCGAGTCCTCAGGTTTCAGGCTGTTCATCTGCAGATACAGTGTGTTCTTGGCGTTGTCTCTGGAGATGGTGAATCGGCCCTTCACAGACGCTGCATAGGATGTGCTACTTCCATCAGTATTAATGCCTGAGACCCACTCCAGCCCCTTCCCTGGAGCCTGGCAGACCCAGCTCATCCAGGTGCTACTGAAGGTGAATCCAGAGGCTGCACAGGAGAGTCTCAGAGACCCCCCAGGCTTCACCACGGCTCCCCCAGACTCCACCAGCTGCACCTCACCCTGGACACCTGCAAACACAAAGACGTCCTGGTCAGGAAATTCTCACATGTGCACTGTTTCTCTCACTCATGTCCATTCACACACTCAGTGTCTCTTGTTCTCCATAAATTACCTGTTAAAATAGCAACAAGGAAAACCCAGCTGAGCCCAAGCCCCATGGTGAGTGGTCTGTGTTCAGTCCTGATCAGGGAATGAGAACAGCTGGGGATCCCGGGGCTGGGCTCCTGTCCCAGAGCTGCAGGGTCGAGGCTGGGCTGGTTTCTATGACCAGAGGGGACCCTATATGCATGTCTTGCTACTCTATAGGAGGTCTGACTTGAACTTAGTGTGAGGTCATTTCTTCAGGGCAGGTGAGAGAGCCCTGTGCCATTTGGTGGCCTTGGGAACATTTCTATCACTAAATCCAGAATTTTAGGGAGATTTGGGCCTTACTGAGGAGAACAATCTCAAAACAGTGACCCACCATCAGGGCTCTGATCTTCTCCACTGTCTCCCTTTGCTCCCCTGAACCAGCATCAGGACAGAGGAAGGCCTACCCAGTGAGGTTGCAGACCCCCTTGAATGTAATGAGAGCCTCAGTGAGCCCCTGTATTCTAGTGTTACCCACACTTCAGGTTTGTATCCAGCTGTGGCCTCAGAGTCCTCAACACAATGGAGAACATTGTGTAACACCTGTGAGGTGGTTGTAGGTCAGCTAAGGTGAGTCCGTTCACTGAGATCTGAGAGGTACAACTGAAGTCTCTGTTGGGTACAGAAGTCTATCAAGTGACACAAGAAATCTGAGTGATGCGGGAAATCTGAGTGGCACAGGATGACAGGACCCCTGCTCTTGATACTATTGTCCCTCAACAGTCCCCAGGTTCACTGACCTTAGAATCATTCCCCTGGGATCTCATGTCAGGAATCAGACAACATCCTATTGGGGAGTCCTTATAACAGACACTCGCCAGTAGCAATAGCACACCCATGAATAACAGGGTCGGAGCTGGTCAGGAGTGACCTCTCCCTCTCCCTGGGGGGTGGGGCCTGAATTAGGTGGCTTCCCTTTCAATGGCTGGAGGGGAGCCCATGGTGTGGCCACGGTGACAGGTGGGTGTCTTGTCAGATCCACATCAGCTCAGGTCCTGGATGAGAAGCTGGGTCAGACTCTGGGGCCCAACCTCAGGATGCCCAGATATGAAGGGAGATGACACTGGAGGCACTAGAGCAGCATTAGATGGACCACTGAGTGATGGTCACTGAGCTCTGACCTCCTGACCTCTGACCCAGCAGAGCAGTCTTCCTTGCCCCGGGCTGCAGGCTCACTCTGAATATTAATGCATTAAATTGAACCTCATAATGTTAATTAATTGAGAGTATAGCCAGTATGTTTAATTATATTCGGCTCTTAGAAAATTTAGCATGAAATATACTCAAATAGCAATGATCACAGGAAAGGGCGTGACAGAGACGCACAGGGGAGCTTGCTGAGAGAGCTACCAGAAGAAATTAAGTCCAGAGGTTGCACATGGTCAGTGGGGACAAGGCTGTCAGGAGGCTGTGCAGAGGGAGACAGAGCAGAGGTGGAACCATCTCTGGTGACCTGAGATTTGGTCTCTAATGGGACCTGGAGCGGGACTGACCATGTTCGTCTGAGACAATTTCCTGAGACCCAGGGTCACCCTCTCAGGTGGGAGAACTGGACTCTGCTCATTTGAAACACATCCTCCCTGCTTCCCCCAGCTTCTGAAGCGCCCTCTGAGCTGATGACATTTCTATCTGTTGATGGTTCCATGGGAGTGTTTCCAGCACGAAGTCTCCTTTCCATTTTCTGTGGGTCCATCCAGAAATTCTGGGCTCACAGATATTCACTGTATCTCTAGGCTGTGGTCACCATACACATAGGTGTCTTTGGACTGAGCAGCTAATCCAAGATGTTCAAGGACGGTGGTCTCCAACAGTCACCCATGGGCTTGTCCATCAGGGTGATGTATATCTGCCTGGGCAACCCGGACTATGGTGACACAAGTTGTGTTCTCTCCATGAGTCACCCAGCTGCATAATTCATTAGGGTCCCATATGTGAATCATTCATTTCTTACAGGGAACAGGGAAAACCCCTCCCTGGAGGAGACATGGTGGTGGTGTGTATGTCAGAGGGGCTAGCATTTGATTGACCAGGGCCCCTGTGTCTGTCCATCACCATCACCACCATCACCACCATCACCACCATCATCACCATCACCACCATCATCACCATCAACACCATCACCACCATCACCATCACCACCATCATCACCATCACCACCATCATCACCATCCCCACGATCATCACCATCATCACCATCACCATCACCATCATCACCATCACCATCATCATCACCATCATCACCACCATCATCACCATCACAACCATCACTATAACCACCATCATCACCATCACCATCATCATCACCATCACCAACATCATCACCATCACCACCATCATCACCATCAACACCATCACCACCATCACCATCACCACCATCATCACCATCACCACCATCATCACCATCCCCACGATCATCACCATCATCACCATCACCATCATCATCACCATCACCAACATCATCAGCATCATCAGCATCAACACCATCATCACCATCACCATCATCATCACCATCACCACCATCACCACCATCATCACCATCACCACCACCACCATCACCACCATTATCACCATCATCACCATCATCACCATCACCATGATCACCATCACCATCATCATCACCATGACCATCACCATCATCACAATCACCACCATCATCACCATCATCACCATCACCACCATCATCACTATCATCACCATCATCACCATCACCACCATAATGACCATCATCACCATCACCACCATAATCACCATCATCACCATCACCCTTCTCACCATCCTCACCATCATCACCATCATTACCATCATCACCAGCATTACCATCATATTTGCTTATTTATTATCATTTTTCTCATTTTTAAGGCATATTGTACACACATAATGAGCCATTATCTCTATTTCTGCTCATTTTTTATAATTGTTCAGTGAAATTTGTAGCCAGACTCTATTTTCCTTCTCATGTGACTGATGGCTCATTCCTGCCTCTTCTCCATTTGCCCCACTCGGGAATCTGATAGGAAAGGTGGGGTCTCCTCTGTAGATGTCCTGGGGAGATGAAACCACACCAGCCCCTGGGATTAGATTTCCTCCCTCCCCACCACCTCGCTGAGATCAAAGTCCTGAGCCAGTCTCCTCTCCTGGCTCCACAGATCCCCTCTGACTTGCTGAAGGGCCTTCCCTGTGTTTCCCAGAGATTTCAACTCTGTACATGAAAAACTTCCTGTTCCTTGGTTGTGGGTTTGTCCACAGCCTATAGACCTGTGCAAAGCCACCCTGAGTCATTGTCTCTTCCTAGTGTCACCCACTCTTGGAGTGGTGAGCATGACCACAGATCAATGACTGTCACCACGTGGGTCTTTCTTCTCTAGCTTTGGGGTCACATGTCTCAGGTGTCAAACCCCCACCTGTCCTACTGCTGCCTGGATGGGACCCTGAGCTGTGAGGGGCTGAGCTGCTCTGTGGAGTCAGCAGAGCCTCCTGTTAGATTTAGGTGACAATGGAAGAAGTTGTCCTGATTAATTTTCATTTAAGGGAAAGTGTTTCTGAAAAATACTTTATCTATGTTGTCCATCTGAGAAAGTTTTCTCTGGTTAGAACAGACCTTTCTAAATGACAGACCGCAGAGGAAAGTGCAGAATCAGGAATCTACAGAGGTTCCCTGAGGGAAACTGTGACCTGAAGAGGAAACCAGCCAGGAATCAGCCCAAACCGCCCACTGCACCTGCTCCTGGGAGGGTCCTTGTGTTAAGGGCCCTGAGCACCCTGGTGGCCTCAGCCCCTTCTGCAGGGAGGTTTGTGTCTGGGCTCACACTGACCTCCTCTCACTGTGTGTGTTGCACAGTAATACACAGCCGAGTCCTCAGATTTCAGGCTGTTCATTTGCAGATACACCATGTTCTTGGCGTTGTCTCTGGAGATGGTGAATCGGCCCTTCACAGAGTCTGCATAATATTTGCTACTTCCATCATACCATATTACTGCCACCCACTCCAGGCCCTTCCCTGGAGCCTGGCGGACCCAGTGCATGTTATAGCTACTGAAGGTGAATCCAGAGGCTGCACAGGAGAGTCTCAGGGACCCCCCAGGCTTCACCACGGCTCCCCCAGACTCCACCAGCTGCACCTCACCCTGGACACCTGCAAACACAAAGACGTCCTGGTCAGGAAACTCTCACACATTCACTGTTTCTCTCACTCATGTTCAATCACACACTCAGTGTCTCTTGTTCTCCATAAATTACCTCTTAAAATAGCAACAAGGAAAACCCAGCTGAGCCCAAGCCCCATGGTGAGTGGTCTGTGTTCAATCCTGATCAGGGAATGAGAACAGCTGGGGATCCTGGGGCTGGGCTCCTGTCCCAAAGCTGCAGGGTCGGGGCTGGGCTGGTTTTTATGAGCAGAGGGGGCCCTATTTGCATGTCCTCCTACTATATAGAGATCTCAGGGGTGAACCTACAGATATGTCAGTAACTCAGTGAAGGTGAGAGGTTCCTTGTGCATTTGTTTGTCCTGGTAGCTTTTCACCCACTAAATACAGAATTATAGGAGGCTTGGGGTTTGTTGATGAGACGACATCTGGTAACAGTGACCCAGCGTCAAGGCTCTGATCCTCCCACTGACTCCCTTTGCTCCCCTGAAACTACTCCTGGACAGAGCTGCACCTGCCCCGTGAAGCTGCACAACCCCTTGTATGTAATGAGAACCTCAATGATCCCCTGTATTCCAGTGTTACCCACAGTTCAGGGTTGTATCCATCTGCGGCCTCAGAGTCCTCACTGCCATGGAGAAGGTTGTGTATCACCTGTGAGGTGGTCCTAGGTCAGCTATGGTGAGTCAGGTTCACTGAGATCTGGGAGGTACAACTGAAGTCTCTGTTGGGCACAGAAGTGTATCCAGTGACACAAGAAATCTGAGGGATGCCGGGAATCTGCGTGGCACAGGATGACAAGACCCCTGTTCGTCATACCATTGTCCACCTCCTGTCCCCGAACAATCCCCAAGTTCACTGGCCTTAGAATCCCTCCCCTGGGATCTCATGTCAGGAATCAGACAACATCCTATTGGGGAGTAGTTATAACAGACACTATCCACTAGCAACAGCATACCCATGAGTAACAGGGTCCGAGCTGGTCAGGAGTGACCTCTCCCTCTCCCTGGGAGGGGGGGCCTTAATCAGGTGGCTTCTCTTTCAATGGCTGGAGGGGAGCCCATGGTGGGGCCATGGTGACAGGTGGGTGTCCTGTCAGATCCCCATCAGCTCAGGTCCTAGAAGGAGGAGCTGGGTCATACTCTGGGGCCCAACCTCAGGAAGCCTAGTTATGAGGGGAGATGGCAGTGGAGACACTAGAGCAAAATTGGATGGACCACTTAAGGTCACTGAGCTCTGACCTCCTAACCTCCGACCCGGCAGAGCAGCCTTTCTTGCTTAGGGCTGAGGCTCAGTCTGAATATTAATGCATTAAATTCTACTTTAGAGTGTTAATTACTTGAGAATATAGTCAGTATGTTTCATTAGATTAGGCTCCTAGAAAATTTAACATGAAATATAATAAAATGGAAATGATCATAGAAAAGGGCGTGATAGAGACGCACAGGGGAGGTTCCTGAGAGAGCTACCGGAGGGAATTAAGTCCAGAGGTTGCACGTGGTCCGTGGGGACAAGGCTGTCAGGAGGCTGTGCAGAGGGAGACAGAGCAGAGGGAGAACCATCTCTGGTTGCCCCTGCTCCACACAGGGACCCCACCAGGCCTCACTCCCTGACACAGCACACCCTGATCCCGTCCCCTGTCCTGCTCTCTGAGGTCATTGCTCCTGGTTGATGAGCCTGCCAGGACCTCCTGAGTCCTCGATTATGTCGGAACTGAGGGTCCTCTTGTCCCCTGGTGACTGTGGCATCATCACACTCAACATCTGAAGCCACTATTGGTGAGAGGCAGGCCCTCCTGGTGTGCAGAGAGCCCACGGCATTGTCACTGTGTGCAGGGAGCTGGGACTATGACCCCCAAGGCCTGTTACCTTCTGCGAGATTGACCAGCTATTCGGTGCTGAGTCTTCCGTTCTGTGTCCCGACCATGACTCTGGACAAGATCGAGGAGCAAATGTCAGAAGCAGAAGAAGCTGCTGAGTCGACAGGGACCCAGGACTTCACCTCCCCTGCTCCTGCTCCTGGGCTGGGTGCTCTGATCTCTGTCTCCTGAGCAACCCCTGGTGTCCTCAAACCTCTTGCACCCCGGCCCCCCTCAGTCCCTCAGCGAGGCTTGTTCCTGGCTCACTCTGACCTCCTCTCACTGTGTCTCTCACACAGTGTTACAGGCAAAGGTAGGGCCCCTTGTAGTTGTCCCCGAGGCCCCTCCCACCACCTTCGCGTTCCTGGATTTTTTCTTCTTGCTGTTCTGGGTGGTGTTTTCTGGTTCCTCATGTTCCAAATTGCTGATGGGATTCTCAGTGTCCTCTACTCTGCTCTCGATTCCCGTAAATTATTCTTCCTCTCAGTCCTGTGGCCTTCCCTTCTGACTGGTGCTTTATTATGTGACCGATGGTCTCACTAGTTTCCTTAATGGTCTCACTGAGGTCCCGGAGCATCCTTATAACCACTGTTCTGAACTCTCTCCAGGGCTTGCTTGGCTCTATCTCATTTAGTTCCTCTTCTGGAGATTTCTTCTGTTCTTTCCTTTGTGACATGTTTCTTTGCCTCCACATTTTGGCTGCTTCTGGGTGTTTGTTTCTATGTATTAGGTAGAGCTGTTGTGTCTCCAGGAATTGGTAGAGTGGCTCTTTGCAGTAGGTGTCCTGTAGGACCCAGGGGCCCAGCCTCCCCAGTCACCTGAGCTGGGCCTTCTTGCTGCTCCCCTGTGTGGGTGGTGTGCACTGTCCTGCTGTGCACACGGGTGCCGCAGAGTCTCCGACAACAGAGCCAAACGGGCCCCACAGCCATTCACCGTCCTGCAGAGGGAACCTCATTGCACTATGGGACGCAAGGACGGCCAGCACGCGGTCACTGCGTGCGCGGGGGGCTCCACACCTTCCTTCCCCGTCTGGGTCTTTTCATGTAATTTGTTTCCGAGGTGCTCTGGCTGGGCCCCTGCACCAGGCTGAGGGACGTGGGGAGGGGGCGACCTTGTCTGGCGCCTGAGGGTCTATGAAAAGCTCCATTCTCTTCAGCACTGAGATGGTGTCGCCTGTGGGCTCTCACACTGGCCTCTGCTGTGGGAGAGCCTCAGACGTCCGCTGTCCTCGCTCACGTGTCCTGCGGGTTGGCTGGGACCCTGAGCTGTGAGGAGCTGAGCTGCTCTGTGGAGGCAGCAGAGCCTCCAGTTAGGTTTAGGTGACGGGGGTCAGAAGACTTGATGATTAATTGTCATTTGGACACAAAAGAGTCTGAAAGAGCCTCTCTGCCTGTTTCCCCTGAGAAACTTGGTTCTCTTTACTGCAGATTTCACAGCCGTCTGGGCTCACACAGCCTTCCCCTCACTGTGTCCCTCGCACAGTAATGCCCGGCTGGGTCACTCGCCTTCAGTCTGCTCCACTGCAGGTGCCTGGTGCTGATGGAGTTGTCTGTGGAGATGCTGACCTGGCCTCGGAAGGAGGGCTGTATCTTGTGTGCGAGTCACCAGGACAGATCATTCCCAATCACCTCAGGCCCTTCTCAGGTGACTGGCCCACCCAGCTGACCCAGCAGCTGGTGAAGCTGTACCCAGAAGCTCTGCAGCAGATCCTCAGAGTCTCCCCAGGTCTTGACCTCTCTGCCCCAGAGGGCACCAGCTGCACCTGGGCACAGACACCTGTGTGGCAGAGCATGACTCAGGTCGGGGCTGCCTCCTGCCCTCTCTCCTCTGTGACCCCAACACGTGGCCTGTGACTTGCTTGGGAGGACAGCCAAGAGCTTAGTGAGGATGGTGAGTCAGCCCATCCTGTACAAGGACAGTGAGGGACAGAGCTGAGGACCCAGCTGGGTGGGGAGGGACACTGCACTGTGGAGGGGGACCCAAGATTTCAACTGATGGTGCCCCAACATGGGTTTGCATATTAACTGCCCTGCCCTCCAGGTGACACTTCTGATGGTTCATGGCCCAGAAGTTCCAGGGCTCGGGGAGAGGTGCTGGTCTGAGCCTCCCCAGAGGGAAGGCGACACTCTCACCCAGACTGGTCCTGGCAGAAGGAAACCCCATTAGAATCTAGGTGAATTCTGGTTGGGATGGATTCACACCTCCCAGGTGGACGTGGTCTGAAGTGATCACCTAGATGCCAACCTGTGGAGGGTATTCCTCGGGCTGGGGCCGAGGGGACAGGCAGGACTGATGTGTTTCATAATCGGCTGAGGCTCTCAGTGGGAGGAGTGCTGAAGGAAACCTCCATTCTCACAGATATTCATGAACAAGAAGGCAGCCTGAGTTCAGGGATGTTCCATGGAGATTTTCTGTAGGAGAGACAGGGGCCACTCTGAATAGAACAAGGAAATGTTGGAATCAGGGTCTGGAGCAGGGTGGGGTCAGTGGATGGAAAAGTACTAAGGGACCAGCAGGGGTGAGAGGACTGGTCAATCCTCCTGACAGGCTTCTTGCTGAAGACAGGCCAGGGTGATTCCCCATCACCTGGGGTGTTGCTGGGTGGGGGACCCAATGAGGCGTCGAGGGTGATCATATACTAAGTGCGGGGGTTTGTAGCCAAACCAACCTCACAGGGTTCTTGCTAACACTGGGCTGTGCAAAGCTGGACCTTAATGTGCAGAGGTTGCAGCCTAGTTGGGAAGAGATTCCGAGGGGCCTGACGGAAGCTTGGTCAACGAGGGGCCCTTTCCATCACTTTCAATATTTCCTGCCTGTGTCTTCTGGCCTGAAATGTTCCTCTTGACAAATGTGCTGACAGTCCAGTGGGAGCTGCCTTGTAGGGAAGTAACTGCTTTTCTCTTCCCTGTTTTAAAATTCTCTCCTTGTTCTTAACCTTTGCCATTGTAATTCTGCGGTGTCCTGGTGTGAACCTATTTGGGTTCGTCTTCTTTGGCACTCTGCGTGCTTCCTGGGCTTGTGTGTCTTTCCCCTTTAGCTAGTTAGGAAAGTTCTTGTCATTATTTCATCAAATAGGTTCTTGGTCACTTTCTCTCTGTCTTCTCCTGCTGCTATGCCAATGATGTGTATGTTGTTTTATTTTGTGTTTCCCAAAGTTTCCTTAAACTACCTCATCCTTTTTTAAAAAATCTTTATTTTTGAAAGTATTATAGGTGTCCCATTTTCCCCCCCAATTTACCCCGTCCACTTCGCCGCCACTCTCTCCCCAGGCCTTCACCCTGTTGTTAACTGTGTCCATGGGTTATGCATATATGCTTCTAACTTCTTTGATTACTCTCTTCCCACCCTCCACCTCTCTTCCCTCTTTCCTCTGAAATAGGATCCTTTGTTGCATGTGTTAATATCTCTGGATCTATTTAGTTCATCAGTTTCTTTTGTTCATTAGCTTCTTCTTAAAGAAGACCTTCAATTCCTGTAGTGCTGGTCCGGTGGTGATGAACTCCTTTAGTTTTTTCTTATAGGTGAAGCTCTTTATCTGACCGTCAATTCTAAATGATAGCTTTGCTGGATAGAGCAATCTTGTTTGTAGTTCCATGTTTTTCATCACTTTGAATATTTCTTGGCACTCCCTTCTGGCCTGCAAGGTTTCTGTTGAGAAATCAGCTGACAGTCGTATGGGGGCTCCCTTGCAGGTAACTAACTGCTTTTCTCTTGCTGCTTTTAAGATTCTCTCTTTGTCTTTAACCTTTGGCATTTTAACTGTGATGTGTCTTGCTGTGGACCTCTTTGGGTTCCTCTTGTTTGGAACCCTCTGTGTTTCCTGGACTTGTAAGTCTATTTCTTTCCCCAGGTAGGGGAATTTTGCTGTCATTATTTTTTCAAATAGGTTTTCAATTTCTTGCTCTGTTTCCTCTCCTTCTGGCACCCCAATAATATGAATGTTGGGCTTCTTGTAGTTGTCCCAGAGGCTCTGTACACTATCTTCACATTTCTGGAAATTTTTTTCTTTTTGTTCTTCTGGTTGGGTGTTTTCTGTTTCCTCATGTTCCAAAGAGCTGATTGGATTCTCAGCGTCCTTTACGCTACTGTTGATTCCCTGTAGATTATTCTTCATTCCAGTTCCTGTAGCCTTCATTTCAAATTGGTACTTTATTATGTCACTGATTTTCTCAGTTGTTTTCGTAATAATATGCTTGAGCATCCTTATAAAGAAAATTCTGAACTCTGTGTCTGTTAGCCACCTTGTCTCTATATCACTTAGTTTCCCTTCTAGAGATTTCTTCTGTTCTTTCCTTTGTGACATGTTTCTTTGCCTCCACATTTTGGCTGCTTCTGGGTGTTTGTTTCTATGTATTAGGGAGAGCTGCTATGTCTCCTGGAATTTATAGAGTGGCTTTGTGTAGTAGGTGTCCTGTAGGGCTCAGTGGCTCAGCCTCCCTGTCATCTGAGCTGGGCTTTCTACATGCTGCCCTGTGTGGGCTCTGTGCTCTGTCCTGCTGTAGTTGAGCCTTGGTTGCTGTTGGCATCACTGGGAGGAACTCAACCCCAGGTCAATCAGCTGTGAGGACCATCTTCAAGTACAGCCAGAGAGCTGCTGTGCTGGAGACACCCCTTGGAGCAGTATTTACTTCAGTGGGGCTTTGGTGCTCACCAAGTGCGCCCCTTGAGTGTGTCACTCGTGGATGTGGTAGCCTTGTAATCCAGAGTGGCTGAGCCTGACCCCCGGGTGCACTGTCTCTGGGACCTCCTGGGTGGTGCAAAGTCAGCCTCTGCCAGTGCCTTGCCCAGGGCCACCCAGCATGAGCTACACAGCAGTCCCTAGATGGCTGCTACTTATGCTGGGCTTAGAGGTGTCAAATTGAGGCCAAGCTATGACCCAATGCAGGCTGCCACTAGTGCCAGGCCTGAGGCCACTTACCAAGATGTATGGAACACACTGCTTCTTGATTGAGAGATTTTAGGAAAGTCCTAAGCATGATGCTCGAGAGGCCACTTGCATAGAAAAGCCCCTGGGAATGGCCTGGATGAACTTGCAGGTAGGGAGGGGCAGGGCATCTGGGAATCATGGGGTGTGGGGAAAGGTGTGAGTCAGGTGCTGGTGATTCAAATGTGGCGCCTGCATGCTGGCTGTGTTCGAGGAGGGCTTAGCAAAGGAGCCATGATCTCTGCAGCTCTTTTGCTTGGAAGAAATCTGCCCCTCCACCTCTTGCCCCAACTTCAGGCAGGTTAATTCCTGCCCAAGTGCCTAGCTTCCTTTCAGGCTGCTGCTGGACGCTGAGCTCAGAGGGAGCATGTCTGAGTGAGTCCATGCATGGGCCCTTTAAGAGAAGTTGTGGGGCTCCCGCAGCTGTCGATATCCTCAGCCACAGTCCCTGCTGGCTTCATAGCCTGGAGTTGTGGGGACGTCTCTTCCCTGCCCTTTAGCCCTGGGCTGGGGGACTGTTGTGGGCCTGGAACCACGCACTCCTCTGGGAAGCCCCCACCGTGAAGATGTCCCTCCTGGGTTTAAACCACTGCACGTGGTGTGGGCTTGCAGCCGACTCTCTGGTACTGGGTCCCGATGCCCCCCTTTCCCCCCGGGTGCCCCTCCTCCCAGTATCGATGCTTCTTCACTTACCTGGTTGTAGGGCTTCTGTTCAGCTAGATTTCAGGAGGTTCTGAGTGATGATTGTTCTGTATTTTAGTTGTGATTTTGATGTATTTGGGGGGGGCAGCTGGTACCTCGATTACCTATGTGCCCACCTTGCTTCCTCTCCTCATTATTTCTAAATCTTTGTCTTTTTGCTTCTGTGATTTTATGTTTTTTTCTACCTTTCATTCAAATTCCTGATTCAATCCTCTGCTGCATCCAACCTACTTTTATTCCTTCCTGTGTTTTCTTTTTTATAAATCCTTCCATGAAGTTATTTTCTCCATTGCTTTTCAGAGACAGTGGAAGGGAGAGAGGGAGAGAGAGAGGGAAACACCCATGTGAAAGACACACAGCAATTGGTTGTCTCCCACAGACACCTGACCTGGGATCGAGACTGCAGCTCAGGTAGAAGCCTTTGATGGGGGGGTCTACCCGAGACCCTTCAGTCCATGGGCAGAGGGAAGCCCTACAGCATTTCACAGCTGGGTGCATTGTGGGTGCTTAGTCTCAGCTCTGGTGCACTGGGCTGTGGCATATTTTTGGGTCATGGTTCCAGACCTCTCAGGGGGAACCTCTGTCTGAATATATCCCTTGGTAACCCCAGCCTGTCACCCATGGGAGCAGGGCCAGCCCCTTTCGCCTGTCAGGACTTCCTTCCAGTCTTGAGGTGGCTCCTGCTCCCAGTCCTTGGTTAAAAGTCTCCTCTTCAGAGAGTCTTTAGTTGGTAATTCAGGGTGAAGGATCCCTATTTTGTCATCATTTCCACTTGGTTCCAAGAGCAGCTGAGAGTAACATCCACCTACCCCTCCATCACCTTGACCCCGCCCTCTGCATTTTAGTTCCTAAAAAAGGAAATGCCCCTGTGGTTCATGTGAGAACATTGCTGCTAATAGAGTAAAACTGTTACTGCAGACCCATCGGGAGTAGGCACAGAGCCACAGGTCTGGAGGCTCTGGAGAGACTGTTGTGCGGAGAGGAAACCATGAGCCCTGGGAGGAAACAGCCAGAAACTCCACCTGCAGCTGCTCCTGAAGCTGAGACAGAGTGAGGCCATGAGCGCCCCTGGTGTCCTGGGGGCCCCCAGCAGCCCAGCCTCCTGTCTCCTGCAGGGAGGTTTGTGTCTGGCTCACACTCACCTCCCCTCACTGTGTGTGGCACAGAAATACACGGCCGAGTCCTCAGATTTCAGGCTGTTCATTTGCAGATACAGCGTGTTCTTGGCGTTGTCTCTGGAGATGGTGAATCGGCCCTTCACAGAGTCTGCATAGTATGTGCTACTTCCATCAGGATTAATTTGACTAACCCACTCCAGCCCCTTCCCTGGAGCCTGGCGAACCCAGTGCATCCAGAAGCTACTGAAGGTGAATCCAGAGGCTGCACAGGAGAGTCTCAGAGACCCTCCAGGCTTCACCACGGCTCCCCCAGACTCCACCAGCTACACCTCACCCTGGACACCTGCAAACACAAAGACGTCCTGGTCAGGAAACTCTCACACGTCCACTGTTTCTCTCACTCAGTGTCTCTTGTCCCCCATAAATTACCTCTTAAAATAGCAACAAGGAAAACCCAGCTGAGCCCAAGCCCCATGGTGAGTGGTCTGTGTTCAGTCTTGATCAGGCAATGAGAACAGCTGGGAATCCTGGGACTGGGCTCCTGTCCCAGAGCTGCAGGGTCGGGGCTGGGCTGGTTTTTATGACCAGAGGGGGCCCTATTTGCATGTCACCCTACTATATAGGGAGCTCTGGGGTGAGCCTGCAGAAAGTCAGTGCCTCAGTGCAGGTGAGAGGGTTCTAGGGTATTTGTTTGCCACGGAGCTTTTCACTCACTAAATACAGAATTATAGGGATATTTGTGGTTTGTTGATGACACCACATCTGGTAACAGTGACCCAGCATCAAGGCTCTGATAATCCTCACTAGTCCCCATTACTACTCTGAAAAAAACTCCTGGACATAGCGGGACCTTTCCATTGAGGGTTCAGAGCCCTTTGAGTTAAAGGTGATCCTTAATGAGCCCCAGTATTCTAGCGTTACCCACACTTTGGGGTTGTATCCACCTGTGGCCCCAGTGTTCTCACTACAATGTAGAAGGTTGTGCAACACCGTGAGGTGGTCCTAGGTGAGCTAAGGGGAGTCAGGTTCTCTGAGATCTGGGAGGTACAACTGAAGTCTCTGTTGGTCCGAGGACCACTATCAAGTGACACAAAAAATCTGAGTGATGAGGGAAATTTGAGTGGCACAGGATGACAGGACCCAAGGTCTGTTTACTTTGTGCATCTCCTGTCCCCCAACAACCTCTAGCTTCATTGGCCGTAGGAGTCCTCTCATGGGATCTCATGTCTGCAATCAGATATCACGCTCTTGGTGAGTGTTATGATAGGTGTGGTCCAATAGGAATAGCACAACTGCCGGACCCCGCTGGCACAGTTGAACGGTGCTGAGGAAGGGGTGAGGATGGAGAAAAGACAGACACAAAAAAGATGGGATCGGGAGGACTGTAGCTCGTGCCTGCTGCCAACTGCCAGCCTCTAGTTTATTTTCCCAGCTCAATATATACAGGCACTGTTGATTTTGCTGAATAGCACCCCTCCCCACATTCCTACAAGGCCGTTTGAGTGCTCTTTCAGGGTAAACACTCTGCCACCTGCATGAGCCGAGACCTTGGTAACTATCTTTATCTCAGCTTCTAATGGGAACTTTTGGGGAGGATTGAGTCCTTAGCTCCAGAGCCTCAGGCTACGTGGACCATGTCCAGACATGTAGCGGGCTCTCAATATCAAGGGTCATTGTGGGGAGAGTCGAGTCCCTGACTCCAGACCCTCAGGTGGCGTGGACCATGTCCAGACACGTCACCGGCTCCCAACACACAACCATGAGTAACAGGGTCTGTGCTGGTGAGGAGTGACCTCTCCCTCTCCCTGGGAGTCGGGGCCTGAATTAGGTGGCTTCCCTTTCAATGGCTTGAGGGGAGCCCATGGTGAGGCCATGGTGACAGCTGGGTGTCCTGTCAGATCCCCATTAACTCAGGTCCTGGAGGGAGGAGTTGGGTCAGCCTCTGGGGCTCAACATCAGGACGCCCAGATATGAAGGGAGATGGCACTGGAGACACTAGAGCAGAATTGGATGGACCACCTCGGGTCACTGAGCTCTGACCTCCTGACCTCTGACCAGGCAGAGTAGCCTTCCTTGCTTTGGGCTGAGGATCAGTCTGAATATTAATGAATTAAATTAGACTTTACACTGTTAATTACTTGAGAGTTTAACCAGTATGTTTAATTAGATTAGGCTCCTAGAACATTTAACATGAGATATAATAAAAAAGAAATGATCACAGAAAAGGGCACGGGGAGGCTCCTGAGAGACCTACCGGAAGGAATTAAGTCCAGAGGTTGCACATGGTCAGGGGGGACAAGGCTGTCAGGAGGCTGTGCAGAGGGAGACTGACTAGAGGGGGAACCATCTCTGGTTACCTGAGATTTGGTCTCTAATGGGACCTGGAGCTGGACTGACCGTGTTTGTCTGAGACGATTTCCTGAGACCCAGAGTCACCCTCTCAGGTGGGAGAACTGGACTCTGCTCATTTGAAACACACCCTCCCTGCTTCCTCCAGCTTCTGAAGTGCCCTCTGAGCCAATGATATTTCTGTCTGTTAATGTTTCCAAGAAAATGCTTCCAACATGGAGTCTGCTATCCATCCATCTGTGGGTCTTTCCCCAAAATGCTGGGCTCACAGATGTTTGCTGTATCTCTAGGCTGTGGTCACCGTGCACATAGGTGACTTTGGACTGACCAGCTAATCCAAGATGTTCAAGGACTGTGGTCTCCAACAGTCACCCATGGGCTTGTCCATCAGGGTGATGTGCATTTTCAGGGCCATCCAGACTATGGTGACACAAGTTGTGTTCTCTCCATGAGTCACCCAGCTGCATAATTCATTAGGGTCCCATTTGTGAATCTCTCATTTCTTACAGGGAATAGGGCAAACCCCTCCCTGGAGGAGACATGGTGTTTGTGTGTCTGTCAGAGGGGCCAGCATTTGATTGACCAGGGCCCCTGTGTCTGTACATCACCATCATCACCATCACCACCATCATCACCATCTTCACCATCATCATCATCACCATCATCACCATCATCATCACCAACATCACCATCATCATCACCATCATCATCATCACCATCATCACCATCATCACCATCATCGTTTGCTTATTTATTATCATTTTTCTCATTTTTTAAGACATATTGTACACTCATAATGAGTCATTATCTCAAGTTCTGCTCATTTTTTATAATTCAATGAAATGTAGAGTCAGACTCTATATTCTCTCTCGTGTGTTTGCTGACAACTGATGGCTCATTCCTGCCTCTTCTCCGTCCGCCCCACTCGGGAATCTGATAGGAAAGGTGGGGTCTCCTCTGTAGATGTCCTGGGGAGATGAAACCACACCAGATCCTGGGAGCAGAATTCCTCCCTCCCCACCACCTCGCCAAGATCAAACCATGAGCCAGTCTCCTCTGCTGGCTCCACGAAAACCCCTCTGACTTGCTGAATGGCCTTCCCTGTCCTTCCCAGAATTTCAACTCTGTACGAAATAAACATCCTCTCCCTTATTTTGCGTGTTTGGCCTCAGCCTGGACATTTTCACCAGGCTCTTCTGGATCCCTCTGCCTCTGCCTGGTGTCACCTACTCTTGGTGCTGTGAGCTTGACAACAAGTCAATGACTGACACCACTGGGATCTTTATCTGCCGTCATGTTCACATGCTTCAGTTGCCCACTATCCATCCCCCATGTCCTGCTTCTGGTTGACTAGGACCCTGAGCTTTCAAGAGCTGAGCTGCACTGTGGAGCCAGCAGGGCCCCTTATTAGATTTAGGTGATGGTGGTCAGAAGACTTGATGGTTAATTGTCATTAGGGGACAAGTGTCTGAAAAACACTCTCTGCCTGTTGTCAGGTGAGAAAGTCGTCTCTGTTTACAACAGATTTTCTTACTAAGAGACCTCAGAGGAAAGCGCAGAATCAGGAATCCACAGAGGTTCCTGAGGGAAACTGTGACCTGAAGAGGAAACCACCCAGGAAACAGCCCAAACTGCCCACAGCACCTGCTCCTGGAGGGTCCTTGTGCTCAGGGCCTCTGAGCACCCTGGTGGCCTCAGCTCTCCTGCAGGGAGGTTTGTGTCTGGCTCACCCTGACCTCCCCTCACTGTGTGTCTCGCACAGAAATACACAGCCGTGTCCTCGGTGCTCAGTCGGCTCAGCTCCATGAAGGCTGTGCTGGTCGATGTGTCTCTGGTCATGGAGACTCTGCCCTGGAACTTCTGGGCGTAGTTTGTATTACCACCGCCAGGGTAAATCCACCCCATCCACTCCAGCCCCTGTCCTGGGGCCTGTCGCACCCAGTGCATAACGTAGCTGGTGAAGGTGTACCCAGAAGCCTTGCAGGAGACCTTCACTGAGGCCCCAGGCTTCCTCACCTCAGCCCCAGGCTATACCAGCTGCACCTGGGAGTGGACACCTGCGGGGAGGACACAGGAGTGAGAGGAAATCCCCCTAGACTGTCCCTGGTCCCCCCTCCATCCATCCCTGGGGAGCCCTTACCTGTAGCCACGGCCACCAGGAGCAGGGTTGTGCAGGTCCAATCCATGGTGCGGGGCTGTGCTGGGCTCTGCTGGAGGGGAGGGTGAGCTGTGGGGATGTGCTCAGGGCACAGACTCGTCCACATAAACCCAGCCTTCCCCCCCTCATTTGCATATTCATGAGGCAGAGCATGTCATAGCTGAGGGCTGGACCCCACCTGAGAGAAGACGGAGACACGGTGACCATGGCCCTTGGGAGCCTGAGGGCCCAGGTCCTACTCCTTGTCGGAGGGTCCGTGTCCCTGCCAGGTCCCTGAGCTCTGGGCAGACACAGCGCCTCCCACTGAGCAACAACCCTCAGGACCTGCTCCTGTTTGTGAGCCCACCTTGGGTGACACGGGGACCACCTGGACCAGCTCTGGCCTTTGACACCCGAATGTCTTATTCCTGGATCAGTGTTTCCAAAATGCTGCCCCTAGTGAGTCACTAAGCCCCTCCCTGTGCCAGTCCCTACAATTCGGATGAGCAGAAGCCACAGGTCCACGAGCTTTGTGGGTGGTTCTTAGGGCTCATCAGTGGACAGACCTGCTCCTGGGAAACATGATATTTACGGGCAAATCATCAGTCCCTGCCCATCTGTCAGGCTGTATTGATATTTCCCAGGAAGACCAGGCCCTGGGAGGAAACCCCTGCCCAGCTGCCCTGCGCCTGCTCCTGGGGCAGCAGCCCCGGGCTCCTGGGTCCTGAGCGCCCCCTGCTGCCCAGCCCATGCTCTGAGGGGGGTCCTGCTGGGCTCCCAGGGCACTGACCTCTCAGCATCTCTAGTCCAGGTGTGAAGGCTGCGCCCGACTCAGAATGTTCCCTTGGGGACCCCACATGCTTTTGACATCTCTGGACAGAGGGTCCTGGCCCCCCCGGATCCCAATGGCTCTGCCTGGAGAACCCAAGGCAGGGCTTTATGGAGCCAACAGGGACCCCTCCCTGGACCTGCCCGATGCACGGACACAGCCGACCCTCCTCTGAGTCCAGAAGCTGTCGGGGGCTCTGGGGCCTCTTATGTCCTCAGGTTCCTCTGGCTGAAGGTCCCATCTAAATATCCCCGTGTATGGCTCAAGTTTCACTGCTGCGATTCTATTATTCAATAAATTAGACAGACACTCTGTGGAGGATTTTCACCATAATGACCCTAAATGTCCCTTCTCGCCTGTACCCAGCACATGGGCGGGGCCCCCACACTGACCCTGACCTAGTGTGTGACCAGCTTCCACAAACAGGAAAGCGAACACGCTGGACGTGGAGACTGGAGAGAGCCCTCCCTGTGGTTTCCTGTTCTCCCAGCACCTGGGACCTGCAGACCCCACAGCGAGAAGGGTCCTGTCTGGTCCTGGGAGGGTCAGACCCAGGGGCCCATGTCCAGTCCCTGCAGCCACACTGATCCGCCATGTGGGGAGGGTCACACAGGTCTACACCCTCTGGTGCCCATTGTGAGAGCACAGCCCTGAGTCCTGAGGGCAGGACCATGGAGGACACTGGACAGGAGTCTTCTCAAGAGGAAAACAGGTGGTTATGCAGGAACAGGGCCCTGAGAGTGGGCCTCGGTCATCACTGTCCCTGTGGAACAGCATCAGGGTTGTCTCCACAGTGTCTCCTGATGTTCTGACTGCCTCCCTTTTGTCCTGATCACCCCCTGGTTGTCCCTGGTGTCCCCCTGTTGTCTTGAGGGGACCCTGAAGGTATCGATGTCCTCTGGGGAATCCCGAGTGCCCCACGGATCTTGTAAGAGGCATCTGAATGACCTCAGCACCCCCTGATGTCCTGGGGGCCCCTGGAAAACCCCACCCCAGACACAGAAATGGACAAAGCTGTCAGCAGGCTCATGAGTCCACCCGAATCCTCAGGAATCCACGTCGGAAACCCAAGAGGAAACTCCTCACTCCTGGTAGGACGGCTACTACGTGAGAAACAAACCAGAGAAAGCAGGTCCCGTGTTGGGGAGCGAGGGGAGGAAGGAGCCCTTGCACCCTCCTGGTGGGAAGGTGACGTCCTTCAGCTGCATGGGAAACGGCACGTTGGTCCCTCCAGAAATGGAAGGAGAAGCCTGTTCGACTGAGCAACCAGCCCTGGTGTCCCTGCAAGTGACCAAGACGGAGTGTGAAGAGGTGTTGCCCTGCCCACTCACTGGGCAGGAATCAGTCGCCCAGACGGGAAGCCACCCAACGTCCATCACGGATGAAGGGACAACCGGTGTCCTAAGGCAGGACAGGATATCACTCAGCCTCCAAAAGGGGAAATCCTGCCACAAGCTCAGCGTGGGTGACACTGGGGCCAGTGAGCTCTGTGAAATGAAGACTCAGGTAAAGCCAAGTGTTGTACGATCCCAGGTAGGCTGTGAACTAAATTAGGTTTCCTTCCAGCAGAGTGTGGAGGAGCCCGGGGCCTGGGTGTGGTGAAGGCCGGTGCCGGGCACGTGGAAGAGCGGAGGGTGGGCTGCCCTGGGGTCCTGGGCGCCTACCGGAGCAAAGTCGGAGGCCGCTGGAGGAGACAGGTGCTGGCAGGACGGACACCAGACCCTGACCACGGACACGAAATTCACAGGGGCCTGGGTGTGTTTGCCTCCGAGTGTGGAGCCGTCCATCCCTCAGGGCCCTGTGGACAGCAGGGAACCTTGGTGCAAAGATGGAGCTTTGCCCTGGGAATGGGGGAGACAGAAGCCGCCCCAAACCAGAGCAGCCCCCTGGGTCGTCTCTGAGACCCACTCCCTTCACTCTGAGCCATCACTGGGCCCACGGTGCTCACGTGGGCAGCACCGAGCCTTATCTCTCATGGCCGAGTAAGATTACAGGGGTGGATGTCCCCTGTTCTCTTTTGTTATTAAGTTTGTCAACGTGTCAGTTCTAAATCTGTACATAAAACATATTTAACCACAACATTCATGTTACATATCATGGTAGAATCATGTTTGATAACAACTCATAACATATTATATCACAGAGCACAGCTGGTAATGTCCTCACTGCATTTGCATGGAGAAAATGTGTTCTGTAGAGTAAGAGCAGTGCAGAAATTGATGCTAGTTTTCAAATGCAGTTTAGTCTGAATTATTGATGACATTTTAGTTTCCTCACTTGTAAACTTAGAAGACTTGGGGGTGTTTGTAGCTTCTAACACGAAGATGTGAGTAATATTTTGATATTTTTTTGTATGAGACGGAGTCATGCTCCTGGAGGAAGCACTGCTGGTGGGACGGCTGAGGGGCATGTGAAGAACACGTTTAATTTCTAAGAAGCTGCGACTCGGGATGTGAGCAGAGAGAACAGGACCTGCAGGGGCTGGAGCGGGAGGGTCCCCGTCACGGCGGATGTGTCCCCTGAAACAGCAAGGTCACCTGCTCGCCTGTCGTCTGCAGGGAGAACATGAGGAATCAGAGCCCCAGGGGAAGAGCAGGACCCGGCCTGGGTGCAGCTGAGGGACCTGAGGGGAAATCCCTGCTCCCTACAGGCAGCCCCTCCGCCCTCCCTCTGCCCCTGCTCCTGGGCTGTTCCCTGTTCAGTGTGTCCTGAGGGCCCTGGTGGCCGCAGCCCCTCCTGCAGGGAGGTTGGTGTGTGGCTCACACTGACCTCCCCTCACTGTGTGTTGCACAGAAATACACGGCCGAGTCCTCAGATTTCAGGCT
Source organism: Miniopterus natalensis (assembly GCF_054644295.1). NCBI lineage: Eukaryota > Metazoa > Chordata > Mammalia > Chiroptera > Miniopteridae > Miniopterus > Miniopterus natalensis. Next base: position 593,791 of record NC_142081.1, on the reverse strand, counting down.
GTTCATCTGCAGATACAGCGTGTTCTTGGCGTTGTCTCTGGAGATGGTGAATCGGCCCTTCACAGACTCTGCATAGGATGTGCTACTTCCATCAGTATTAATGCGTGAGACCCACTCCAGTCCCTTCCCTGGAGCCTGGCAGACCCAGCTCATATCCCTGCTACTGAAGGTGAATCCAGAGGCTGCACAGGAGAGTCTCAGAGACCCCCCAGGCTTCACCACGGCTCCCCCAGACTCCACCAGCTGCACCTCACCCTGGACACCTGCAAACACAGAGACGTCCTGGTCAGGAAACTCTCACACACCCACTGTTTCTCTCACTCATGTCCACTCCCACACTCAGTGTCTCTTGTTCTCCATAAATTACCTCTGAAAATAGCAACAAGGAAAACCCAGCTGAGCCCAAGCCCCATGGTGAGTGGTCTGTGTTCAGTCCTGATCAGGGAATGAGAACAGCTGTGGATCCCGGGGCTGGGCTCCTGTCCCAGAGCTGCAGGGTCAGGGCCTGGCTGGTTTTTATGAGCAGAGGGGGCCCTATTTGCATGGCTTCCTACTATATAGGGAGCTCTGGGGTTGGACACTGTCACTAAGGACATGGTCTTAGTGTGTGACATGTCTAAATGTGCATGTCTGTGAAATTATTCGCCATATCTTGTCCTGTGACCTCCGCACTGCATGCAAATGCTCCGGGTGCCCTGTATCAGGACTCTGGAAAATATTGTCATAAAATGAAAATAAGAGGCGTTTAAAATGAGAGATGCTGCCAGGGTGAGCGTGGCTCAGTGGTTGAGCCTTGTCCTAGAATCCTGTAGATCGCAGTTTAATTCCAGTTCAGGGGACAGGCTGGGATTGTGTGGTGGATCCCCAGTTGGGGGCATGCAGAAGGCTGCCGATCAATGCGGAGTCTGTCATCATTGATGTTTCTATCTTTCTCTCACTCTCCCTTCTTTTCTCTAAAATTTATAAAGATGCATATATATAAAAAAAGGGAGATGCATTTCAGACTCAACCGTCATGGCACAAGAGAAATCAACCCTCACAGCCACAGGAAGAATTAAAAGTGCAGGAGGCTCATGTTCAGGGGACGGGAACTCCATCTGACACGATTTCCCTAGAAAGTGTTCAGAGGATGAATCAAGACCAGAGTGTGAACCCAGAGCAGGTGATCAAGTTCTGGGGAGAGTGGAGGGTCTGTGTGGGCCCCTGGGACACGGAAGCATGGACCATGGAGACACAGGCAGAGCCCCCGGGCCATGACCTTCAGGGGTCGGTGCTGACTGTGTAGCAGCTGCACTGCCTCATGTGCTGTGTTTCTCCTCTGGACCCTGATGGGAACCAGTTTCCTACCCTGGGGATGGAGAAGTAGCTGCGTCATGACAGGTGTGTTTGGGTGAAGATGTGGGTAATGGTTTGTGAGCAATGAAAATGTTATTACTGGAAACCTTTGGGTCTGCATGGGACCCAGAGAGCCCTGTCTCCATGTCCCCACATGATGGGAGGGAACTGGAACAGGGGCCTGACTCAGGGCAACACTGGGGAAGCCACCTGTGATCAGGAATGGGGGACGTAACCCAGACTGAGGACACACCACCCACGGTTCCTGCTCCATTCGGCTCTGACTCTCCTTGTTGTGTGATGGGTTCAAGTTTCCTCTCCTCACTTTCCTCTGAAATAGCCCCACACGTTCCCTAGAGTCATGAGACACTGTGGGGAGTGTGCAGGGCACCAGCCCCGTGTGTGCTGACCTCCTACCTCCCATCTCTCCTGGGCTCACTCTCTAGTTCTGTGAATCTCCTGGTGCCGTCTCCAGGGTTTTCTATATAGAAGATCATGTCGTCTGTGTACTGATAGGAAGAGATATTTTGTTCTGCTCCTCTCTGATTTAGACACTTTCTATTCTACTTTTTTAAAATCTAATTATTCTGACAACGATGTGCAGTTTCTGGAATAGAAGCAGTTACTGGGGTGCCCTTGTGTTGCTCTTCATGTTACAAGAATTGCTTTGAAATTTTCTCTGTGGAGCACAATGCTAACTGTTTTCTTTTCCAATGTACCATTTACTATACGGAGGTTCCTCACTTCTCTATGTAACACATTGAGAATTTTGATCATAAGGAGGTTTTAATATAGTCCTTTGCCATTTGTTTATATGCCGATACAGTTAGTCCTTCATGCTGGGGATGAGCTGTGGCAATTTACTGGTTCCAGGGGCTGCACCGTCCTAGCCTTCCAGAGGATGACGCACTGATCATGGTGAATGACCCGCCAAAGGCCTGTTGAGTTTCCTAGTATCACTGAGGATTTTTGCATTTATGCTCATCAGGGACATGACCTGTCATTTTTTGATTGCTCTTATTTGGCTTTGGTAGGAGTGTAGTGGTCACCTGAATAAAATAATTCGAAAGACTTTTGTCTTCTTGAAAGTCTTGGACGTGTTTGAGAAGAACTGACTGAGACTATACTATTTGTTTTGTGAAATTTTGCTAGAATTTACCCTTGTATCCACTTGAACATGGGCTTTTCTCATTGACAGGTTTAGATTAATACTTCAATTATTTATTCATTTATTTTTTAACTTTTTATAATTTTTATTTTTGTTTAAAGTATTACAGATGTCCTTTTTCTCCCCAATGACCCATTCCCCCCCCTTCCTTCCCCCTCCCCAGTCACTCTCCCCACCATCGTCCATGATTTTGGGTTGTGCACATATGCACATAAATTCTTTGGTTATTCTCTCCCCCTCCACCCACCCGCCCTCCTCCATCCCTCTGACATTCATCAGTCTCATCTATGCTTCCATGTCATTGAATCTATTCTGTTCATCAGTTTATTAAGTTCTTCAGATTCCACATATAACCGAGATCATGTGATGTTTGTCTTTCTCTGCCTGGCTTATTTCACTCAGCATAATATTCTCCAGGTCCATCCATACTGTCCCAAAGGGTACAAGATTCTTCTTCTTCACAGCTGGTAGTATTCCATGGTGTGAATGTCCCACAGCTTTTTACCCACTCATCTATCGATGGGCACTTGGGCTGTTTCTAGATCTTAGCTATTGTAAACTGTGCTGCTATGAACATAGGGGTGCATATATCCTTTCTGATGAATGTTTCAGGATTCTTAGGATACATTCCCAGGAGTGGAATCACTGGGTCAAACGGCAGCTCCATTTCTAATTTTTTGAGGAACCTCCACACTGTTTTCCACAGTGGCTGCCCCAGTCTGCATTCCCACCAGCAGTGCACTAGGTTCCCCTTTCCCCACACCCTCGCCAGCACATGTCGTTTGTTGACTCTTTGATGGAGCCATTCTGACAGGTGTGAGGTGAGACCTCAGTGTGGTTTTAATTTGCATCTCTCTGATGATTAATGACATTGAGCATTTTCTCATGTGTCCCTTGGCCTTTGGTATGTCCTCTTTGGAGAAGTGTCTATTCAGGTCCTTTGCCCATTTCTTAATTGGGTTGTTTGTCTTCCTCTTGCTGAGTGCTGTGAGTTCTTTGTACACTTTGGAAATTAGCCCCTTATCGGATTCATCCTTGGCAAATGTGTTTTCCCAGACCGTGGGGTTCCTTTGTATTTTGAGGCTGTTTTCTTTTGCTGTGCAGAAGCTTTTTAGTTTGATGTAGTCCCAGATGTTTATTTTTTCTTCTGTTTCTCTTGCCCTAGGAGATGTATCAGTGAAAAGTCCACTACGTGGGATGTCTGTGACTTTACTGCCCATGTTTTCTTCCAGGATTTTTATGGTTTCGTGACTCACATTTAAGTCTTTTATCCATTTTCAGTTTATTTCTGTGTATGGGGAAGTTGGTGGTCTAGTTTCATTCTTTTGCATGTATCTGTCCAATTTTCCCAGCACCACTTATTGAAGAGACTGTCTTTACTCCATTGGATGCTCTTGCCTCCTTTGTCAAATATTAACTGACCATAATGGCATGTGTCTATTTCTGGGGTCTCTGTTCTGTTCCATTGATCTATATGCCTGTTGTTGTACCAATACCAGGCCGTTTTGATTACAGAGGCTTTGTAATACAGTTTGAAGTCTGGTAGTGTGATCCCTCCCACTCTGTTCTTTTTTCTCAAGATGGCTGCAGCTATTCGGGGTCTTTTTTGGTTCCATATAAATTTTCAAAATGTTTGTTCTAGGTCTGTGAAATATGCTGTTGGTATTTTATAGGAATTGCATTGAATTTATAAATTGCTTTGGGTAGTATGGACATTTTAATAATATTAATTCTTCCAATCCATGAGCATGGTATCTTCTTCCACTTGTTTAAATCTTCCTCTATTTCTTTTTTCAGTGTCACATAGTTTTCTGAGTACAGGTCTTTTACATCCTTGGTTAAGTTTATTCCTAGGTATCTTATTTTTTTACTTGCAATGGTATTGCTTTTTTAGTTTCTCTCTCTGAAGGTTCATTGTTGGTGTATAAGAATGCTATTGATTTATGGATGTTGATTTTGTATCCAGCTACCTTGCTAAATTCGTTTATCAAATCTAGTAGTACTTTGATGGAGTCTCTAGGGTTTCCTATGTACAGTATCATGTTATCTGCAAATAATGACAGTTTTACTTCCTCCTCTCCAATTTGGATGCCTTTGATGTTTTCTTCCTGTCTGATGGCTGTGGCAAGGACTTCCAGTACTATGTTGAATAAGAGGGTGAAAGTGGACATCCCTGTCTTGTTCTTGTTTTTAATGGAAATGGTTTTAGTTTTTGCCCATTGAGTATGATGTTGGCTGTAGGTCTGTCATATATGGCCTTTATTAGGTTGAGGTGTGATCCCTCTATTCCCACTTTGCTGAGAGTTTTTATCAGAAATGGGTGCTGGATTTTGTCAAATGCTTTTTCTGCATCTAGTGATATGATCATATGATTTTTGTCCTTCATTTTGTTTATGTGATGTATCATATTTACTGATTTGCGGATGTTGTACCAGCCTTGCATCCCCGGAATAAATCCCACTTGGTCATGATGTAGGATCTTTTTCATGTATTGCTAGATCCAGTTTGCTAGTATTTTAGTGAGGATTTTAGCATCTATGTTCATCAGGGATATTGGCCTGTAATTTTCTTTCTTTGTAGTGTCTTTATCTGGTTTTGAGATTAGGGTGATGCTGGCCTCCTAAAAAGAGTTTGGGAGTTTTCCCTCCTCTTGAATTTTCTGGAATAGTTTGAATAGAATAGGTGTTAATTCTTCTTTGAATGTTTGGTAGAACTCTCCTGTAAATCCATCTGGTCCAGGACTTTTGTTTGTTGGGAGTTTTTGATTACTGCTTTGATTTCATTAGTTGTTATTGGCCTATTCAGGTTTTCTGCCTCTTCTTGATTCAGCTTTGGAAGGTTGGATGCTTCTAGGAATTTGTCCATTTCCCCCATGTTGTCCAATTTGTTGGCATATAGTTGCTCATAATATTTTCTTACAATCCTTAGTATTTCTGTTGGGTCAGTTGTTATATCGCCTCTTTCATTTCTGATTTTATTTATTTGGGTCCTCTCTCTTTGTTTCTTAGTGAGTCTGGCTAAAGGTGCATCAATCTTATTTACCTTTTCAAAGAACCAGCTCTTGGTTTCATTGATTTTTTGTATTGTTTTTTTAGTCTCTGTGTCATTAATTTCTGCTCTGATTTTTATTATTTCCTTCCTTCTGCTTCCTTGGGGCTTTTCTTGCTGTTCTCGTTCTAGTTCTTTTAGTTGTTGTGTTAGATGGTTCATTAGATCTTTTTCTTGTTTCTTGAGATGGGCCTGTAATGCTATGAATTTTCCTCTCAGGACTGCTTTCGCTGTGTCCCATAGGTTTTGGTTTGTTGTCTGTTCATTTTCATTACTTTCCATGAAGTGTTTGATTTCTTCCTTGATCTCATTGGTAACCCATTCATTGTTTAATAACATGCTATTTAGCCTCCATGCGCATGAATATTTTTGAGTTTTTTTATAGTGGTTGATTTCTAGCTTCACTGCATTGTGATGCGAGAAGATGCTTGATATGATTTCAATCTTCTTATATTTGTAGAGATTTGCCTTGTGCCCTAACATGTGGTCTAGTTTTGAGAATGTTCCATGTGCACTTGAGAAGAATGTGTATTCTGCTGCTTTTGGGTGAAATGTTCTGTAAATTTCAATTAAATCCATTAGGTCTAGTGATTCATTTAAGGTCTGCGTTTCCCTGTTGAATTTTTGTCTTGATGACCTGTCCAGTTCTGACAGTGGGGTGTTAAAGTCCCCCACTATGATTGTGTTGCTGTCAATCTCCCCTTTAAAGTTCCCCAAGAAATTTTTTATATATTTAGGTGCTCCTGTATTGGGTGCATAAATGTTTATAAGGGTTATTTCCTCCTGATGGATTGATCCCTTTAGTAATATGTAGTGACCATCTTTGTCTCTCGTTATGGTCTTTATTTTGAAGTCTGTTTTGTGTGAAATAAGAATTGCTACTCCAGCTTTCTTTTCCTTTGCATTTGCATGGAATATTTTACTCCATCCCTTCACTTTTAGCCTGTGTGAGTTTTTGCTCTCAGGTGGGTCTCTTTTAGACAGCATATATTTGGGTCCTGTTTTCTTATCCATTCAGCTACCCTATGTCTTTTGATTGGACAATTTATTCCATTTACATTTAAGGTTACTATTGATATCAACTTATTTACTGCCATTTCCCCCCTTTATGCTGATGTACCTTTCTCTCACTATTCCTTCTTTTTCTTAAAGCAGTCCTTTTAGCATTTCTTGCAATGCTGGTTTAGTGGAACTGAACTCCTTTAGCCTTTTTTTTTTGTCGGGGAAGTTTTTTATTTCACCTTCAGATTTCAATGATAGCCTTGCTGGATAAAGCAGTGTTGGTTGCATGTTCTTGCTTTTCATTACTTGCAGAACTTCATGCCACTCCCTTCTGGCCTGAAGAGTCTCTGTTGAGAAATCAGCTGTCAGCCTTATGGGGGTTCCCTTGTAGGTCACTGCTTGTCTCTCTCTTGCAGCCCTTAATATTTTTTCTTTGTCCTTGACATTTGCCATTTTAATTAGGATGTGTCTTGGAGTGGGTCTCTTTGGATCCCTCTTGTTTGGGACCCTCTGTGCTTCCTGAATTGGTGTGGCTTTCTCCTTCACCAGCCTAGGGAAGTTTTCTATAATTATTTCCTCCACCAAGTTCTCTATCCCTTGTTCTCTTTCTTCCCCCTCTGGCACTCCTATAATGCGAATGTTGTTTCACTTCATGTTGTCCCAAAGTTCCGTTAGACTGTCCTCATGTTTTTTAAGTGTTTTTTCTTTTTGCTGCTCTGATTGTGTGATTTGTTCTACCTTGTCTTCTAAGTCACTTATTCTATCTTCTGCTTCATTGAGCCTGCTTTTAATTCCTTCCAGTGCATTCTGGAAATCAGATACAGCATTCTTGATCTCTGTCTGAGTTTTATTTATGGTATGTATCTCCTTTTTCATATTTTCACTAAGGTCCTCGATCTTATCATCTAGAGTCTTCTTAAGTTCCTTGAACATCTTCATCCATACTTTGACCTCCATTTCTGATAGCTTGCTTAACTCCATCTCATCAAAGTCTTTTTCTGCTGATGTTTCCTTGTCTTTAATTTGGGGGTTGTTTCTTTGTCTCCCCATTTTGGTAGGTCTTAGTATTTGTATCTATATATTAGATATATTTGCTGACCCCCAGCCTTGTGGAATGGGATTTTGTCTTGTGGGTCTAGTGGAGCCCAGAGGTGTGTTTTCCTTATACCTCTGAGCTCTTTGCTCTAGTCTTGATCCTCTTGTGGGTGCCCCTTTTTGGCTTCTTTATGTTCTCCTGTTGTGGTTGGGTCTAGATTGTTGTTGATCAGTCTTTGGGAGGACCCTTCTCTCCGGTTGGCTAACTGTGTCACAGCCCCCACCTCAACGTGTAAGCTGTTGTACAGGTGCTGGCAAGGCAGGCCAATGCACAACTAAAATTCCAGGAAACAGGAGCTATTTTACAGAATATCTTGACAGTAACAATGAAAATAACTCACTTGAAAATAGAAGTGGGAGAGTGAAGGGAGAACACAACACACCCACCCCCGTACACACACATACAGAGAGAAAAAAAGAAAAAAGAAAAAAAAAGGTGCTTAACAAAAACATAAAAAACCAAAACCAGAAAAGTAATGCTTCGAGAGAGAGAGAGAGATGTATATAGTTGTTGATACTGGTGAAAATTTAGAAACTAATAATAAACTAAAATGTAAAAAATAGAGAAGCTACTGGGAGGTAATAGAAGCAGAGAAAATATTCTGAAAGGAGGGCCAGCAAAGAATTAAGAGAGAGAATAGAAATAGGATAGTTGAAAATGAGAAAACAAAAATACAATAAAGAGAATAGGAGAAACTAACAATCAGACAGGAAGACAGAAGGGAGCCTAATGAAAGAATGAAAGAAAAGTAGGAAAAGAAAAAAGAAACAGAAGAAAAACGTTATGCCAATGGGTTGAGAGGAGAAAGAGAGATAAAGCCGGGCAGGGAGGGAGTCCAGTAAGAGATTTGGGGGAAACTATAGAGAGAAGCAGTAAACTTGGACATAATGATAAAGTCCCAGTCGTTGAGCAGGGATATCAGGAAAGTCTTGATATTGGAAGCACGGATACGAGAAAACAAAGCAACTATTCAAAACAAAACTGAAAAAAAAGCAAAGCAAAACAAAATTCGGACTCCGTCATGTGTCTTTAGTGCTCCCCACTTGCACTCCGTCCACTCAGGTGTGTTTCTCTGGTTTTTTCAAGCTGGTTGTGTAGGATTTTAGGATTAAATCGAGTCCGTGGCCGGGAGCGGGGTCGTTCTGCCGCTTCTCACAGTGCCGCCATCTTCCGACTTAATACTTCAATTATTTAAATAAATATGAACCCATCTAGAAATGTCAGGGGCAAATTCATAATTTGAACACCAAATTATGGACTGAGAAACATAACTGTTGATTTTCACATCGTGTGGACAGTGCATTATAATTCCCAAATGCACACACCTGGACTGAGCAGTGACCCCCTAACAGGTGTCCTAAGTCTGCACCCCTCAGGTTGACCTGAGCAACATGAATTGACTTGGGAGCAGCTAGAGGTCCCCACCCAGGGAAAGACCTTCCTCTGTGAACTGCAGCCAGGGGCTGGTGTCTGCAGGCTCTGAGGTGGGCAGGGCCAGCTCCTACCTGAGACTCAGCAAATGCATGTCTTCTCTTCCCCCTGAAGGTGGAGGGGTTTTCTGAAGAGGGGACAAAGTTATTCCCCTCAAGATTTCTGGGCATGGAGGGAACCTGTTGGACACGGGAACAAGTGTTCTCAGCACATTTAACAATTCCTCCTGTGAGAGGCAATGCTCAGCCAGGACACCCACTAAGTTAAGGCACAATGTATTTGGGGCCAGGGAGGAAATTACAGTTGATAGCAAACCACATGCTTATTTTATAAACCATTTAAGAGAATGAACTAAATCACACTTTCTTACAGAGATTTCACAAAATGACTTAGTCTTCAGAATGCACCTCCCTGGCCTCCATCTCCAGGGAGCACAAAGAACATGTCCCAGCTGCTGGTCTCTGAAATTCAAGGTGGTTTGTGCTGCAGACACAGCTGTGCCCGACCCACAGACCATGGCTGAGCTCGGCAGTGACACTAAGACAGGGCCACGGCTGGGAGACACAGGCATTACCTGAAGGAAACACAGAGTGAAGAAATCTGTGACCCATTTGTTGGGAGGTCCTGAAGTGCAGGGAGCTTTTGGCAAGTCCCACTTTCATGGACAGACAGTGATTGTCGGCTGACCTTTTCCCCAGGCTCACCAACCCCTCTGCAATTTTCTTCCCCCACAAGTGATACACTCCCTTTCTGCACATGAGAATGTTTCTACTAAACATTCTAAATACATACTTTAAATGCAGACCCATTGGGGGTTAGGCACAGAGGCACAGGCCTGGGAACTCTGGAGAGACTGTTGTGGGGAGATGAAGCCCTGAGCCCTAGGAGGAAACAGCCAGAAACTTCACCTGCAGCTGCTCCTGAAGCTGAGACAGAGTCTGAGGCCGTGAGCGCCCCCTGGTGTCCTGGGGGCCCCCAGCAGCCCAGCCTCCTGTCTCCTGCAGGGAGGTTTGTGTCTGGCTCACAGTGAACTCCCCTCACTGTGTCTCTCGCACAGAAATACACAGCCGAGTCCTCAGATTTCAGGTTCGTCATTTTAAGAGAGACTGTGCTTGTAGGGTTGTCCCTTGAGATTGTGAATCTTCCTTGGACTGAGGGCGCATACCACTGATTTTTTCCAGTTGGGCTACTCACTCTTGCCACCCACTCCAGCCCCTTCCCTGGAGCCTGGCGGACCCAGTGCATGTCATAGTCAGTGAAGGTGAATCCAGAGGCTTTGCAGGAGAGGCTCAGAGACCCCCCGGGCTGCACCAAGCCTCCCCCAGACTCCACCAGCTGCACTTGGCACAGGCCACCTGCAAACACAGAGATACAGACTCAAAACTGCCCGTGTGGCCCAGTCCCCCTGAGCCTCCTGCACAAGGACGCACCTTGGACAGTGATGAGAAGGGCAGCCCAGGTGAGTAGAGACCCCATGGTTTGAACACGGAGGAGGGGCTCACAGGTGAGGGCTCCTGTCCAGGACCTGCAGGGACAGGAGCTGGGCGGCTTTTCATGAGCATCGGAGGAGCCCCATTTGCATGTCTTTCCCTGGGACCTGTCTGAGCTGCCAGCAGGGCTCCTCCCTCCCCGTCTTAAATCTGGGGATCGCAGGTGGACAACGATTCCTCTGCCAGGGCTCAGGGGCACAGAGCTGGTCTCATCTTTCTAGTCGCTTGTCTGTGAATCGTGAGAGACACACTCCCCCCGGAAGGAAGGTGGGATCTTAAGGTTCTCCAGTGAAGGATGCACCTAAAATCCCTCAGGAGATGTCCTGGGACAGGTCTGTGGGGATGTCAGTGCCCCCTCATGGCCACTATGAGCCCCAAGTCTGACGCTCTGGTGTCTGAACCAGCTTCCTGAGACAAGGCAGGTGTGTCTGCCACAGGGATGTCATTCCTGGCGGTCTGACACGGTGGCAGCCCCTGTCCTGCCTCCTGCACACTGGAGATTCTCTGCAAAGACAGGCTGGTCTCAGGGCTCCCACCTGCAGTCAGGAGGAGCATAACCGTCCTCAGTGCCAGGGCCCTAGAGCCAGGTCCTCAGCCTGCAGGCACGAGGAGCCTTCCCCCGCCCTCTTTTCTCAGTCTAGTGTTGTCAGTGATGTTGGGGTTCAGAGGGAGGTTACTGACCATGGTTCCCAGCTTAGATTTCCCCACAGGAAAGGGACCTTCAACCCAGACAGGAGACCCTCCCTCCCAGCCTCCCCCTGTCCTTTCCCTGAGGACGGTCACTGTGCTCAGAGGTGCTGGGCTCTCCCCAGAACATTCCCGTCCTTAATGTAATGAACACATTCTCCCATCCAACACATAATATGGAAATGCACTCTCTGCACAGGCTTGTCATTTAATCCCCTTCATTGGACACTTGGTGTCACAAATGTTTTTACTTTTATTCAAGTTCAATTCATCACTATTTTCTTCCATGGGTCATATTTTGGGTGTTTGTACAGCAACCACCTGAGAAAGTGCTGAAACCCCACTGTCCAGGCTGATTTTCTGCAGCAGCCACAGGGACTGGAGCAGGTTCTGGGACCAGAGTGGAGGCTGCTGGGAAACGTCCCATAGATCTGGACGTGACTTTGGGGCTGGGTGAGGGGAGGATGCTGGACTTTTTTGAGTCACACGACAGAAATATGCCTGATTCTGATGGACAGAGTGTTACTGGACCTATGGGTTTAGAGCCTCTTCTAGTGAAGACCCAGAGGGAAGCCCATGGTAGGATGGAGACAGCTTATATCATCCCAGGAAATCCCTGAGTAATTCTGAACCGGAGCTGCTTTGAAATAGAGACACTACTGATGCTGCAGGCAGGGAACCAGAGACATAAGGAACTTGTCATTGCAAACTGGTGGGAAGAGGATCCCCTGTGACCTACAGGCACATCCTCACAGTGTGTCTGTCTATAAGGTGCCAACTCGAGTGGTCCAGGGGATCAGCACTTTGACACTTAGGGGTCATTACTCACATGGTCTCTCCATGGGTTACCCAGCTGCATAATTCTATGGGGTCCCATTTATGAATCTCTCAACTCTTAGAGGGAATAGGGGACAGCCCTCTCTGGATGAGCCATGCTGATGGTGTTTCTGTAAGATGGGCCTTCATTTCATTGACCAGGGCCCCTGCCTCAGTCCATCACCATCATCACCATCATCACCATCATCACCATCATCACCACTATCATCACCATCATCACCATCATCATCACCATCACCATCACCATCACCATCACCATCACCATCACCATCACCATCACCATCACTCACACTTTGGGGTTGTATCTGCCTGTGGCCCTAGTGTTCTCACTACAATGGAGAAGGTTGTGCATCACCATGGGGTGGTCCTAGGTGAGTTAAGTTGAGTCACGTTCACTGAGATCTGGGACATAGAACTGAAGTCTCTGTTGGTCCCAAGACCACTATCAAGTGACACAAGAAATCTGAGTGATGAGGGAAATTTGAGTGGCACAGGATGACAGGACCCATGGTCTGTTCGCTTTGTGCACCTCCTGTCCCCTAACGACCTCTATGTTCACTGTCTGTAGGAATCTTCCAGGGGATCTCATGTCTGCAATCAGACATCAAGCTCTTGGTGAGTGGTTATGATAGGTGTGGTCCAATAGCAATAGCACACCCAGGAGTAACAGGGTCCGTGCTGGTCAGGAGTGACCTCTCCCTCTCCCTGGGAGGCGGGGCCTGAATTAGGTGTCTTCCCTTTCAGGGGCTGGAGGGGAGCCCATGGTGGGGCCATGGTGACAGCTGGGTGTCCTGTCAGATCCCCATCAGCTCAGGACCTGGAGGGAGGAGCTGGGTCAGCCTCTGGGGCCCAACCTCAGGAAGCCCAGATATAAATGGAGATGGCACTAGAGACACTAGAGTAGCATTGGATGGACCACTTCAGTCCCTGAACTCTGACCTCCTGACCTCTGACCTGGCAGAGCAGCCTTCCTTGCTTAGGGCTGCAGGCTCAGTGTGAATATTAATGCATGAAATTGGACTTTACAATGTTAAGTACTTGAGAGTTTAACTAGTATGTTCAATTAGGTTACGCTCCTAGAAAATTTAACATGAAATATAATCAAATAGAAATGACCACAGAAAAGGGCGTGATAGAGACGCACAGGGGAGGTTCCTGAGAGAGCTACCGGAGGGAATTAAGTCCAGAGGTTGCACGTGGTCAGTGGGGACAAGGCTGTCAGGAGGCTGTGCAGAGGGAGACAGAGCAGAGGGGGAACCATCTCTGGTGACCTGAGATTTGGTCTCTAATGGGATCTGGAGCCGGACTGACCGTGTTCACCTGAGATGATTTCCCGAGTCCGAGTGTCACCCTCTCAGGTGGGAGAACTGGACTCTGCTCATTTGAAACACACCCTCCCTGCTTCCTCCAGCTTCTGAAGTGCCCTCTGAGCTGATGAGTTTGGAATCCTTCCCTCTTCCTGCATTTCTTGGAAGTGGTCAAGAAGGACTGTCTGAGAAGGTAGTTTATTTTCTCTGAAGTGTGTGTAGAATTCACCCTTGAATCCTCCGCTTAGAGTTTTTGATGAGTACTGCATTTATTTTTTAGAGTTTGTACCAGTCTGCAATGTCAGATTCAAATTCCTATATTAGCACCTATTAAGGGGACAGAGAAATACAACTGTTGACCTTCAGAGAGTGTAGTAAGTGCTGAAATAATGGTGTGTGCAGAGCACGTGTTTGTATCATATGCCATCCAAGAGAATGAACTCGAACACGCTCCCTGGTATAGAATTCATAAAGTGTTGTAGTCCCGAGAATGGACCTCCCTCACCTCCAGCTCCAGCAGCACAAGGGACGGGCCCCTGCTGCTGGTCTCTGACATCCACTGTGGTTTGTGCTGGGGACACAGCTGTGCCCGACCCCCAGACCATGGCTGAGCTGGGCAGTGGCACCAAGGCAGGGCCACTGCTGGGAGACAGGAGTCACCTGAAGGAAGGTCCTGGCTCCAGCCACCTCCGAGGCATTTGTGGGGCCTTCGGGAACTGCAGGGGGTTTACACAAGGTCTTCCTCTTGTGGACAAACTTCCATAGTATCTGACGGTTTCCTGGGCTCCCCAAGCCCTCTGGATTTTTCTTCCTCCCTAAGATACACTGTCTGTTTACACAAAAAAATGTTTCTTCCAGTGGAGTAAATCTATTAAAATACAAAGCCATCAGTGGTAGGCACAGAGAGACAGGTGTAGAGACTCTTGGAGGAAATGTCCTATGGAGAGGAACCGGGACCTTGGGAGAAATGAGCCACAAACACCACCTGCCCCTGGTGCTGTGGGTGCAGCACAGAGCCTGCGGGTCCTGAGCGCCCCCTGGTGTCCCGATTGGGTGCTCAGCCCTGTCTCCAGAGGCTGCAGGGAGGGTTGTGTGTGGTTCACACTGACCTCCCCTCCTTGTGTCTGCTGCAAAGAAATACACGGCCGAGCCCTTGGGTCTCAGGCTGTTCATTTTAAAAGAGAGTGTGCTTGTAGGGTTGTCCCTGGAGACTGTGAATCTTCCTTGGCTGGTACCACTGATTTTTTCCAGTTGGGCTACTCACTGTTGCCACCAACTCCAGCCCCTTCCCTGCAGCCTGGGGGACCCAGTGCATGTAGTAGCTACTGAAGGTGAATCCAGAGGCTGCACAGGAGAGTCTCAGAGACCCCCCAGGCTTCACCACGGCTCCCCCACATTCCACCAGCTGCACCTCACCCTGGACACCTGCAAACACAAAGACGTCCTGCTCAGGAAACTCTCACACGTCCACTGTTTCTCTCACTCATGTCCACTCACACACTCGGTGTCTCTTGTCTCCCATAAATTACTTCTTAAAAAAGCAACAAGGAAAACCCAGCTGAGCCCAAGCCCCCTGGTGAGTGGTCTGTGTTCAGTCCTGATCAGGGAATGAGAACAGCTGGGGATCCCGGGTCTGGGCTCCTGTCCCAGAGCTGCAGGGTCTGGGCTGGGCTGGTTTTTATGAGCAGAGGGGGCCCTATTTGCATGTCCTTCTGCTATAAAGGCAGCTCTGTGGTTGGACCCTGACATTAAGGACATATCCTAGTCTGTGACATGTCCTTTTGTGCATGTCTGTAAAAATTGCTCCTGATGTCCTGTCCTCTGACCTCCTCACCGCCCTCAAAGCCTCCAAGAGACCTGTAAAAACAATCGGGAGAGAAAATGCCATTAAAGAAAAAGAGAGTTGTTTAAAATTAGGGATGGCTTTTAGAGTCTCTAGTAATGACAAAGATGAGAAATCATCCCTCAAACCCAGAGGAAGAATGAAAAGTGCAGGAGGGTCATGTTCAGGGGACGGGAAACTGTACCTGACACTATTTCCCTACAAAGTGTTCAGAGGATGAATTAAGACCAGAGTGTGAACCCAGAGCAGGTGATCAAGTGCTGGGGAGAGTGGAGGGTCTGTGCGGGCCCCTGGGACACAGAAGCATGAACCATAGAGACACAGGCAGAGCCCCCGGGCCTTGACCTTCAGGGGTTGGTGCTGACTGTGTAGCAGCTGCACTACCTCATGTGCTGTGTTTCTTCTCTAGACCCTGATGGAAACCAGTTTCCTAACCTGGGGATGTAGAAGTAGCTCTGTCATGAGCAGGTGTGTCTAGGTCAAGATAAATGCAATAACTTTGCATATTTCGTGCCAGTCTCTTCTGCCCTGAAATGTTTCTCTTGAGAGATCTGTTGACAGCCTTATGGAGGCTGCCTTGTAGGTAATTAACTGCTTCTCTCTTGCTGCATGTAAAATTCTGTCTTTGTCATTGACCCTTGTCATTATAATTATGAGGTGTCCATGTGTGAACCTATTAGTGTTCATCTTGTTTGGGACCCTGGGAGCCTCCTGGACTGTGTGTCTTTCCCCTTCACCTGATTAGTGAAGTTTTAGGTCCTTATTTCATCACATAGGTTCTGGATGACTTGCTCTGTGTCTTCTCCTGTTGGGATGCCTATGATGCGGATGTTGTTTTATTTCAAGTTTCCCAAGTTCACGTTAACAATCTTCGTTATTTTGAACTCTTTTATCTGTTTGCTTCTGTGATATTGTGTTTTTTTCTACCTTTTCATCCAAATTCCTGCTTCAATCCTCTGCTGCATCGAACCTACTTTTTATTGCTTCCAGTGTTTTCTTTTTCTTTTCTTTAAATCCTCACCTGAAGTTATTTTCTCCACTGCCTTTCAGAGATAGTGGAAGTGAGAGAGGGAGAGAGTTAAAAAAATTGATGTGAAAGAGACACAGCAATTGTTTGCCTCCCACACATGCCTTGGAATGGGAATGGAGCCTGTAACCTTGGTACGAGTCCTTAACCAGGAAGCCAACTTGAGACCCTTCAGTCTGCTGGTTGAAAGACACCCCACAACATTTCACACCTGGATGTTATGTGGGCACCTAAGCACAGCTCTGGTGCTCTAGGCTGTGGCCTTTTTTTGGGTCTTGACTTTGGACCTCTTGGAGGATCCTCTGTGCTGAGATATCCCTCGGTAACCTTGGGTTGCCCTCTGTGGGAGCAGGATTCGCCCCTTTCACCTGTCAGCCGTTTCTCCCAGTGTCGAAGTGGATTTTTCTATCTGTTGTTGGTTAAAAGCCTCCTCTTCAGAGAGTTTGTAGGTGGTAATTCATGGAGATTGATCACCAATTTAGTTGTAATTTCCACTTGGTTCTGGGAGCTGTTGAGTGTCAGGTTCACCTTCACCCCGTCTTCTGCATTTCTCTGCCTACAAACTGGAAATGTCATCTGTGGTCATGTTAGAATGTTGCTACCAATAGAGTAAAACTGCTAAAATGCAGAGCCATCAGTGGTAGCCAGAGAGTCATAGGTCTGGAGAGACCCTTGGAGAGACTGTTGTAAGGAGAGGAAGCGCAGAGTTCTGAGAGGAATGAGCCACAAACATAACCTGCAGCTGCTCCTGAAACACAGAGTTTGTGGGTGCTGAGCTCCCTCTGGATGTCTTGAGCCCCTCCTTTAGCTCAATCCTCTCAGAATGGAGGCTGCTTGGAAACTACCCACAGATCTGAATGTGACTTTGGCTCTGGAGGATGGGAGGATGCTGGACTTGTTTGGAGTCACAAGACAGACTTATGGAGAATTCTCAGGGACAGACTGTTACTGGACATATGGGTTTACAACCAGTTCCATTGAATACCCAAAAGGAAGCCCAGGGCAAGATGGAGACAGCTTATATCATCAAAGGAAATCCCTGAGTAATTGTGAACAGGAGCTGCTTAGAAATAGAGACGTTACCGATGCTGCAGGCAGGGATCCAGAGACATAAGAATCCTGTCATTGCAAACTGGTGGGAAGGGGATCCCCTGTTACCTACAGGCACATCCCCACAGTGTGTCTGTCTATAAGGTGACAACTCCACAGGTCCAGGGGATCAGCACTTGGTCACATTGAGGTCATTACTCACATGGTCTCTGCCTGGGTCACTCAGCTGCATAATTCATTGGGGTCCCATTTATGAATCTCTGAACCCTTAGAGGGAAGAGGTTACAGCCCTCCCTTGAGGAGCCGTGGTGATTGTGTGCCTGTAAGAGGGGCCTTCATTTCATTGACCAGGCGCCTGCCTTAGCCCATGATCATCATCATCAGCATCATCAGCATCATCAGCATCATCACCATCATCACCATCATCATCATTTGCTTATTTATTATCATGTTTCTTATTTTCTGTAGACCGTCTTTTGTACACACATGAGCCATTATCTGTATTTCTGCTCATTTTTTGTAATTGTTTAGAGAAATTTGTAGCCAGACTCTATTTTCCTTCCTCTGTGACTGCTGACAACTGATGGCTCATTCGTGCCTCTTCTCTGTCTGCTCGACAAGGGAATCTGATGAGAAAGGTGGGGTCTCCTATGTAGATGTCCTCGGGAGATTGAAACCACACCAGCCCCTGGGAGCAGAATTCCTCCCTCCCCACCACCTTGCCAAGATCAAAGCTCTGAGCCAGTCTTCTCTTCTGGTTCCATGAGAGCCCCTCTGACTTGCTGAAGGGTTTTTCCTGTGCTTCTCAGAGATTTCAACTCTGTACGCGATAAACATCCCAATCCCTTAGTTGTGTGTTTGTCCTAAACCTAGACATTTGCGCCATGTCATCCTGGGTCCCTCTCCCTTTGCCAGGTGTCACCTACTCTTGGTGCTGTGAGCATGATGACAGGACAATGAGTGTCACCACCTGGGTCTTCTCTAGCTTTCTTTCACACCCCTCAGGTGCCCACTGTCCTGAACCCACGTGTCCTGCTGCTGGATAGTTGGGACCCTGAGCTGTGTGAGCCTGAGCTGATCTGTGGAGTCAGCAGAGGCTCCTGTGAGATTTAGGTGATGGTGGTCAGAAGATTTCACGATTAATTGTCATTTGGGGCAAAGAGTGAGTGCAAAAGACATTCTGCCTGTTGTCCATGTAAGAAAGTCGTCTCAGTTTACAACACATATTTCTAAATGACAGACCTCAGAGGAAAGCGCAGAATTAGGAATCCAGAGAGGTTCCTTGAGGGAAACTGTGACCTGAACAGGAAATCAGCCAGGAAACAGCTCAAACCGCCCACTGCACCTGCTCCTGGGAGGGTCCTTGTGCTCAGGGCCCCTGAGCACCCTGGTGGCCGCAGCCTCTCCTGAAGCAGGTTTGTGTCTGGTCTCCCAGTGACCTCCTCTCATTGTGCCTGCTGCACAGTAATACACGGCCGAGTCCTCAGATTTCAGGCTGTTCATTTGCAGATACACCATGTTCTTGGCGTTGTCTCTGGTGATGGTGAATCGTCCCTTCACAGCGTCTGGATAGTATGTGCTACTTCCATCATAAGTTATTGCTGACACCCACTCCAGCCCCTTCCCTGGAGCCTGGCGGACCCAGTGCATGGCATAGCTACTGAAGGTGAATCCAGAGGCTGCACAGGAGAGTCTCAGAGACCCCCCCAGGCTTCACCACGGCTCCCCCAGACTCCACCAGCTGCACCTCACCCTGGACACCTGCAAACACAAAGACGTCCTGGTCAGGAAACTCTCACACGTCCACTGTTTCTCTCACTAATGTCCACTCACACACTCAGTGTCTCTTGTTCTCCATAAATTACCTCTTAAAATAGCAACAAGGAAAACCCAGCTGAGCCCAAGCCCCATGGTGAGTGGTCTGTGTTCAGTCCTGATCAGGGAATGAGAACAGCTGGGGATCCCAGGGCTGGGCTCTTGTCTCAGAGCTGCAGGGTCGGGGCCTGGCTGTTTTTTATGGCCACAGGGGCCCTATTTGCATGTCCTCCTGCTATATATAGAGCTCAGGGGTGAACCTACAGATAAGTCAGTAACTTAGTGCAGGTGACAAGTTTCTAGGGCATTTGGTTGCCCCGGTAGCTTTTGACCCACTAATTACAGAATTATAAGAGGTTTGGGGTTTGTTGATGAGACCACATCTGGTAACAGTGACACAGCCTCAAGGCTCTGATCCTCCCACTGGCTCCCATTGCTTTCCTGAAACTACTTCTGACACAGCTGCACCTGCCCCGGAGGGAGCAGAACCCCTTGGATGTAATGAGAGCCCTAATGAACCCCTGTATTCCAGTGTTAACCACACTTCAGGGCTGTATCCATCTGTGGCCTCAGAGTCCTCACTACAATGGAGAAGGTTGTGCATCACCTGTGAGGTGGTCCTAGGGTAGCTAAGGTGTGTCAGGTTCACTGAGATCTGGGAGGTACAACTGAAGTCTCTGTTGGGCTCTGGGCCACTATCAAGTGACACAGGAAATCTGAGTGATGAGGGGAATCTTAGTGACACAGAATGACAGGACCCATGCTTTTGATACCATTGTCCACCTTCTGTCCCTCAACAATCCCCAAGTTCACTGGCCTTAGAATCCCTCTCCTGGGATCTCATGTCAGGAATCAGACAACATCCTATTGGGGAGTAGTTATAACAGACACTTGCCAGTAGCAATAGCACACCCATGAGTAACAGGGTCCGAGCTGGTCAGGAGTGACCTCTCCTTCTCCCTGGGAGGCGGGGCCTGAATTAGGTGGCTTCCCTTTCAATGGCTGGAGGGGAGCCCATGGTGGGTCCATGGTGACAGGTGGGTGTCCTGTCAGATCCTCATCAGCTCAGGTCCTGGAGGGAGAAGCTGGGCCATTCTCTTGGGCCTGACCTCAGGAAGCCCAGTTATAAATGGAGATGGCACTGGAGACACTAGAGCAAGATTGGATGGACCACCTAAGCTCACTGAGCTCTGACTTCCTAACCTCTGACCCGGCAGAGCAGCCTTTCTTGCTTGGGGCTGAGGCTCAGTCTGAATATTAATGCATTAAATTCTACTTTAGAGTGTTAATTACTTGAGAATACAGTCAGTATGTTTCATTAGATTAGGCTCCTAGAAAATTTAACATGAAATATAATAAAATGGAAATTATCATAGAAAAGGGCGTGATGGAGACACACAGGGGAGGTTCCTGAGAGAGCTACAGGAGGGAATTAAGTCCAGAGGTTGCTGGTGGTCAGTGGGGACAAGGCTGTTAGGAGGCTGTGCAGAGGGATACAGAGCAGAGGGGGAACCATCTCTGCTTGCCCCTGCCCCACACAGGGACCCCACCAGGCCTCACTCCCTGACACAAAACACCATGAGCCAGTCCCCTGTCCAGCTCTCTGAGGTCATTTCTCCTGGTTGATGGGCCTGCCGGGACCTCCTGAGTCCTCAATTATGTTGGAACTGAAGGTCCTCTGGTCCCCTGGTGACTGTGGCATCATCAAACTCATCTTCTGAAGCCATATGGTAGTGAGGCCCTCCTGGTGTGCAGAGAGCCCAGGGCATTGTCACTGTGTGCAGGGAACTGGGACAATGACCCCCAAGGCCTGTCACCTTCAGCAAGATTGACCAGCTGTTTGGTGCTGAGTCTTCTGTTCTGTGTCCCGACCAGGACTCTGGACAAGATTGAGGAGCAAATGTCAGAAGCAGAGGAAGCTGCCGAGAGGACAGGGACTCAGGACTTCACCTCCCCTGCTCCTGCTCCTGCGCTGGGTGCTCTGATCTATGCCCCTGAGCGCCCCCTGGTGTCCTCAAACCTCTTGCACCCCGGCCCCCCTCACTCCCTCAGGGAGGTTTGTGTCTGGCTCACTCTGACCTCCCCTCACTGTGTCCCTCCCACAGTGTTACAGGGGAAGGTAGGGCCCCTTGTAGTTGTCCCCGAGACCCCTCCCACCACCTTCGTGTTTCTGGGTTGTTTCTTCTTGCTCTTCTGTGTGGTGTTTTTTGGTTCCTCATGTTCCAAATTGCTGATGGGATTCTCAGTGTCCTCTACTGTGCTCTCGATTCCAGTAAATGATTCTTCCTCTCAGTCCTGTGGCCTTCCCTTCTGACTGGTGCTTTATTATGTGACCGATGGTCTCACTAGTTTCCTTAATGGTCTCACTGAGGTCCTGGAGCATCCTTATAACCACTGTTCTGAACTCTCTCCAGGGCTTGCTTGGCTCTATTTCATTTAGTTCCTCTTCTGGAGATTTCTTCTGTTCTTTCCTTTGTGACATGTTTCTTTGCCTCCACATTTTGGCTGCTTCTGGGTGTTTGTTTGTATGTATTAGGTAGAGCTGCTGTGTCTCCTGGAATTGGTAGAGTGGCTGTGTGCAGTAGGTGTCCTGTAGGGCCCAGGGGCCCAATCTCCACAGTCCCCTGAGCTGTGCCTTCTGGTGCTTCCCTGTGTGGGCCGTGTGCACTGTCCTGCTGTAGTTGAGCCTTGGTTGCTGTTGGCGTCACTGGGAGGAACTGACCTCCAGGACAACGGGCTGTGAGGACCAGCTGCTGTGCTGGGGACACCCCTGTGGAGCAGGATTTACTTCAGTGGGGCTTTGGTGATCACCAAGTGGGCCCCTTGAGTGTCACTCATAGATTTGACAGGGCTGTGATCCAGCGTGGTGGAGTCTGAGCACCCGGTGCACTGTCTCTGGGGCCTCCCGGGAGGTGCAAAGTCAGCCAGTGCCAGTTCCTTGCCCAGGGTCACCCAGCATGAGCTACACAGCAGTCCCTAGATGGCTGGTGCTTGTGCTGGGCTTGGAGGTGTCCAGTTGAGGCCAGGATATGAACCAAAGCAGGTGCCGCTCGTGCCAGGCCTGGGGCCACTTATCAAGGTGCATGGAACACGCTGCTGCTTGTTTGAGAGATTTTAGGAAAGTCCCCAGGATGAGGGTAGAGAGGCCACTTGCATAGAAAAGCCCCTGGAAATGGCCTGGAGGAGCCTGCAGGTGGGAGGGGCAGGTGCTCAGGGAATCACCTGGGTGGGGCCAAAGGAGTGAGCCAGGTGCTGGAGATTCAAACCTGGCTCCTGCCTGCTGACTGTGGGGGGAGGACACCCCAAAGGAGCCGTGGCCTCTGAGCTCTTCTGCCTGGGAGAAAGCTGCCTGTCCTCCTCTGGCCCCGAATTCAGGCAGTTACTTCCTCCCCGAATGTCCCAGGCTCCTTTCAGGCTGCTGCCCGGCCCTGGGCTCAGAGGGACGGGTCTGAGTGAGTCCCCTGCAGGCCCTTTAAGAGGACCTCCCTCCCCTCACTCAGTGACAGTCCCCTTGGTTTTCCCAGCCCGAAGTCGTGGGGACGTCTCTTCCGGGCCCTGGAACCCTGGGCGGGGGTCCTGTTGTGGGGCTGGGACCCTGTGCCCCTCTGGGTAACGTCCACGCCGAGCTATTGCTCCCGGTTTTAAACCAAGGCACCGGTTCTGGGCCCGAGGCCTTGTCTGTGACTCAGCCCTGATCTGCCCGCGTCTCCGCCTCCTCCTGGTCTCCTTCCTTCTCAGTCCCCTGGTTGCAGGGCTCTGTGCAGCTAGACCTCAGGAGGCTCTGAGTGCCGGTTGCTCTGTTTTAGGTGTAATTTGATGTGGTTTGGGAGGCAGCAGGTACCCCGGTTACCTACGCGCCCACCTCTTGTCTCTGTACCAGGAACCTGAGGGTGCAGTTTGTGGTTCATTCTGGGCAGGAGGTGCGGCCCGGTTCCTGGTTCCCTAGGTGAGCCGTCCCTGCATTCCGGGACCGAGCCCGACTGGACCAGGGAAACCATCCTCCCAATGTGCTGTCACGGTCCCTCGGGCATTGTTGAGGGTTTTTGCATTTATGTTTGGGGACGTCCCATCCGTCCTGGAGACAGTCCTGTTGTAGTGAGGACATTGCAGGATCTTCACCTTCGCTCCCTTTGATGTCGTTTAGGCCAATAACCCTTTAAATTTTCATTAATTCTGATTTTTAGTTTGCTTTTCTTCTATGAATCTAGGTTTTCCACCAAACTTTCATTTTCATGATCACTGTTTCCTGTGACACATTTCGTGATTTGCACCTTTCCTGAAAATCTTGTGGTTCTGGGTCCGTGGACTCACCGGCTCACTCATGGTCTCTACCAGGCCAGTTCTCTCTTTCTCTGCATGTTTAGTAATTTGCAGACTCCAGTGATTCTTAGTCCTGGGAGGGTTTTCATAAAAGCTAACGATTCTCTTTTCACACCTACTCGACCCTGAGACCTCATGAGAGAGGCTTTGCTGCCTTTCTGCCCGATCGCTGGTCAGACTGGATGCAGGTGCTTCTGGAGTCAGAGCTGGCGGCTCCCTTTCCAGGTCTGGGCGAGTCGTTACCGAGGCTCCTCCTGGGCTCTCTGGGCCCCAGGGAAGTCCTGGGAAGGAGGTTCGTCAGTCACGGCTCCCGTGTGTGGTCCCTCAAGGTGCATTTGTGCAGGGCCACCCAGCACACTCCCCGGCGAGGACAGCGTCCCTGTGGGTCCCCCTTTCATAAGCTGATCCCCTCCTGGGGCTCCTGGGCCTCTGTGTCCCTCTGCACAGCAGGAGGAGCTCATGTCTGAGGTCCTTGAGCTCCCCCAGCTCCCTTATCTGCTGGGGCTCCTCGAACATGACACCCCATCTTTGAACTCAGGTGGACTGAGTGTTTGTGTTCTCTCAGGGGAGGCACAGGGTCCCATGAGACTGTGACACCCGGTGGGTGACACTGCCGCCCTATGTACTGACCGTGTCAGGGGAACGTTTATGAAACAGAATTCAGCCCCTCATGTGTCTGCACCACTCACAGGGCCCTGGGTCTCCTGGGGGAGGAGAGAAGGAAGTGGGGCTTCGAAGCTGCAGGAGGGGGCAGGACCCGCAGAGCCTGGCAGGAAATGCCATCCCCCTTTCCTGTTCCTTGGACTTGGGGGCCCCACTGAGACCCCAGGTTCTTGTACTAGAGTCCCCCGGGCTGTGCCTCTGAGCCAGCCTTGCACAGTAACACGTGGCTGTGTCTGCAGGGTCCACACTGGTCATGGTGAGAACCACCTGGTTCTGGAGGTGTCCTTGGAGATTGTGAGCCTGTCCTTCAGAGATGGGCTGTAATACGGGTCATTGTCCCACCACACGTGTGCCAGCCACGCCAGGGCCTCCCGGGGGCTGCCGGATCCAGCCGACACCCACACCAGTTGTGCTCAGGGAGAACCCAGAGAAGGAGCAGGTCAGTGTGAGGGTCTGTGAGCAGGACCCTCGCTTTCCCCACTCCTGACCCACAGTGCAAACCAGAGCCAGTGTCCTCCCCTGGCCTATCCCACCATTTCTGACTTGCTGAACAGCCTGTAGTCTCTCAGCAGCACCGCCATGAACTGACCAACCTTTGACTCCTCCCTCTGTGTGTGTGACGTCATCAGCCTAGACAACCACTCCCCAGGAGGGTGGGTCCCTCTGCCTAGTGTCACCTACTCTTGGTGATGTGAGTCTGGGGTCAAT
Organism: Miniopterus natalensis; assembly: GCF_054644295.1. Taxonomy (NCBI): domain Eukaryota; kingdom Metazoa; phylum Chordata; class Mammalia; order Chiroptera; family Miniopteridae; genus Miniopterus; species Miniopterus natalensis. The sequence continues at coordinate 568,964 of NC_142081.1, read as the reverse complement.
TCAATGACCGTAGCCTCCATGCTCTTTCTTCTCTAGCTTTGGGGCCACATGCCTCTGGTGCCTGCTGTCCACCCCCCACCGTGTCCAGCTGCTGCCTGGGTGGGACCCTGATGTGTGCGGAGCTGAGCTGCACTGTGGAGCCAGCATAGCTCCCTGTTGGATTTAGGTGACGTTGGTCAGACGATTTGATGATTAATTGTCATTTGAGTTCAATAGTGTCAGAAAAAGTCTCTCTGCCTGTTGTCCATGTGAGAAAGTTCTCTGGTTACAACAGACTATTCTGACAGACATCAGAGGAAAGCGCAGAATCAGGAATCCACAGAGGTTCCTGAGGGAAACTGTGACCTGAAGAGGAAACCACCCAGGAAACAGCCAAACCGCCCACTGCACCTGCTTCTGGGAAGGTCCTAGTATTAAGGCCCTTGAGCACCGTGGTGGCCTCAGTCCCTCCAGCAGGGAGGTTTGTGTCTGGACTCACATTGACCTCCTCTCACTGTGTCTGCTGCACAGTAATACACGGCTGAGTCTTCAGATTTCAGGCTATTCATCTGTAGATACACCATGTTCTTGGCGTTGTCTCTGGAGATGGTGAATCGGCCCTTCACAGAGTCTGCATAGGATGTGCTACTTCCACCAGGATTAATGTACGAGACCCACTCCAGCCCCTTCCCTGGAGCCTGGCAGACCCAGTGCATGTGGTTGCTACTGTAGGTGAATCCAGAGGCTGCACAGGAGAGTCTTAGAGACCCCCCAGGCTTCACCAGCTGCACCTCACCCTGGACACCTGCAAACACAAAGACGTTCTCGTCAGGATACTCTCACACGTCCACTCTTTCTCTCACTCGTGTCCACTCACACTCTCATTGTCTCTTGTTCTCCATAAATTACCTGTTAAAATAGCAACAAGGAAAACCCAGCTGAGCCCAAGCCCCATGGTGAGTGGTCTATGTTCAGTCCTGATCAGCGAATGAGAACAGCTGGGGATCCCGGGGCTGTGCTCCTGTCCCAGAGCTGCAGGGTCGGGGCTGGGCTGGTTTTTATGACCAGAGGGGCCTTATTTGCATGTCATCTTGCTATGTAGGGACTCTTGGGTTGGACATTGACATGAAGGACATTGTCTAAGAGAGTGACATGTCCAATTGTGCATGTCTGCTAAGAACTAGGGCCCACATCTGGGCCTTTGCAATTCTCACTGCACTTAGCTGTTTCCAGAGACCTGTACAAATTTCCAGGAAAGAAAATTATCTTAAAGAGAATGGAGAATAGTTTAAAATGAGAGATGTTTTTCAGATTCAACAGTAATGACGCAGGAGATATCAACCATCACAGCCAGAGGAAGGAGTAAAAGTTCAGGATGAAGATGTTCAGGGGATGGGAAGCCCCATCTGAAACTATTTCCCTAGAAAGTGTTCAGAGGATGAATCAAGACCAGAGTGTGAACCCAGAGCCGGTGGACAAGTGCTGGGGAGAGTGGAGGGTCTGTGTGGGCCCCTGGGACACAGAAGCATGAACCCTAGAGACACAGGCAGAGCCCCCGGGCCATGACCTTCAGGGTGTTGGTGCTGACTGTGTAGCAGCTGCACTGCCTCATGTGCTGTGTTTCTCCTCTGGACCCTGATGGGAACCAGTTTCCTTCCCTGGGGATGGAGAAGTAGCTGCGTCATGACAGGTGTGTTTGGGTGAAGATGTGGGTAATGATTTGTGAGCAATGAAAATGTTATTACTGGAAACATTTGGGTCTGCATGGGACCCGGAGAGCCCTGTCTCCATGTCCCCACATGATGGGAGGGAACTGGAACAGGGGCCTGACTCAGGGCAACACTGGGGAAGCCACCTGGGATCAGGAATGGGGGACGTAACCCAGACTGAGGACACACCACCCAGGGTTCCTGCTCCATTCGGCTCTGAGTCTACTTGGTGAGTGATCAGTTCAAGTTTCCTCTCCTCACTTTCCTCTGAAATAGCCCCACAAGTTCCCTAGAGTCATGAGACACTGTGGGGAGTGTGCAGGGCACCAGCCCTGTGTGTGCTGACCTCGTAGCTCCCATCTCTCCTGGGCTCACCCTCTAGTTCTGTGAATCTCCTGGTGCCGTCTCCAGGGTTTTCTATATAGAAGATCATGTCGTCTGCATACAGATGGGAAGAGATATTTGTGTCCTGTTTCTTCTGATTTAGACACATTTTATTACTTTTTCTTTCCTAATTATTCTGAGAAGGGTGTTCCATTCTATGCAATAAAAGTAGTGACAGGGGTGCCCAGATCTTGGACCCGATGTTAGAATTGCTTTGAAGTTTTCTCAGTGTAGCATAATGCCAACTGTTTTCTTCTCAAATGTACTGAGTGCTACATAGAGGTAATCACTCCAAAGCCTAATTTATTCCGAATTTTTATCATAAAGTGGCTTTTGCATTTTCAAATTGCTTTTATTCTGTATCTACGTAAATGATGCCATAGTTCTATTCTACGTTCTGTGGATGAGTTATATCACATTTACTGATTTACCAACATGGAACCATCCTTGCATTTCAGGGTGGTAATCGACTTGATCATGGAAAATGATTCTCTCAATGTCCTGTTGGGTTTCCTCGTGTACTGTTGACTTTGGACCTGGGTGAGGGGAGGATGCTGGACTTGTTTTGATCACACGACAGAAATATGCCTGATTCTCATGGACAGAGTGTTACTGGACCTATGGGTTTAGAGTCTCTTCCGGTGAAGACTGAGAAGGAAGACCAGGGCAGGAAGGAGACAGCTTATATCATCTCAGGAAATCCCTGAGACATTGTGAACAGGAGCTGCTTAGAAATAGAGATGTTACCAATGCTGCAGGCAGGGGTCACGAGACATAGGAACCTGTCATTGCAAACTGGTGGGAAGGGGATCCCCTGTTAACTACACGCACATCCCCCAGTGTCTCGGTTATGTAGGTAACAACTCCACAGGTCCAGGGATTAGCACTTGGGCACTTTGGGGTCATTGCTCGCTTGTTCTCTACATGGGTCACCCAGCTGCGTAATTCATTGGGTCCCATTTATGAATCTCTCAACTCTTACAGGGAAGAGGGGACACTCCTCCCTGGAGGAGCCACGGTGATGGTGTGTCTGTAAGAGGGGCCTGCATTCTTTTGACCAGATCCCCTGTCTCAACACATCACCATCATCACCATCATCATCATCACCATCATCATCATCATCATTTGCTTATTTATGATCATGTTTCTCATGTTCTGTAGACCTTGTTTTGTACACACATAATGATCCTATATCTCAATTTCTGCTCATTTTTTATAATCGTTCAGTGAAATTTGGAGCCAGATTCTATTTTGTCTCTCCTGTGACTGCTGACAACTGACGGCTCATTCCTGCCTCTTCCCAGTCTGTCACACTCGGGAATCTCATGAGAAACAGTCTCCCCTCTCTTGGCTCCACGAGAGCCCCTCTGACTTGCTGAAGGGCCTTCCCTGTGCTTCCCAGAAATTTCAACTCTGTACGTGATAAACATCCTGTCCCTTGGTTGTGTGATTGTTCGAAACCTGGACATTTGCACCATGTCGACCTGGGTCCCTCTGCCTCTGCCTGGTGTCACCTACTCTTGGTGCTGTGACCATGATGACAGGTCAATGAGTGTCACCACCGGGGTCTTTCTTCTGTAGATTTTTGTTCTCACCCCTCAGGTGCCCGCTGTCCTGAACCCATGTGTCCTGCCGCTGGATGGTTGGGACCCTGAGCTGGGGGGCTGAGCTACTCTGTGGAGTCAGCAGAGCCCCCTGTTAGGTTTAAGTGACGGTGGTCAGAAGATTTCACGATTAATTTCATTTGGGGAAAAGAGTCCCCGAAAGAAGACACTCTGCTTATTATCCATGTGAGAAAGTCGTCTCTGTTTACAACAGACTTTTCTAAATGACAGACCTCAGAGGAAAGCGCAGAATCAGGAATCCAGAGAGTTTCCTGAGGAAAACTGTGACCTGAAGAGGAAACCAGCCAGGAAACAGCCCAAACCGTCCACTGCACCTGCTCCTGGGAGGGTCCTTGTGTTCAGGGACCCTGAGTGCAGTTGGTGGCAGTAGACTCTCCCGCAGCAAGATTTTTGTCTGGCTCACACTGACTTCCCCTCACTGTGTCTCGTGCACAGAAATACACGGCCGAGTCCTCAGATTTCAGGCTGTTCACTTGCAGATACAGCGTGTTCTTGGCGTTGTCTCTGGAGATGGTGAATCGGCCCTTCATAGAGTCTGCATAGTATGTGCTTCCACCACTACTACTAATGTATGAGACCCACTCCAGCCCCTTCCCTGGAGCCTGGCGGACCCAGTTCATCCAGTAGCTAATGAAGGTGAATCCACAGGCTGCACAGGAGAGTCTCAGAGACCCCCCAGGCTTCACCACGGCTCCCCCAGACTCCACCAGCTGCACCTCACCCTGGACACCTGCAAACACAAAGACGTCCTGGTCAGGAAACTCTCACCCGTCCACTGTTTCTCTCACTCATGTCCATTCACACTCTCAGTGTCTCTTGTCCCCCATAAATTACCTCTTAAAATAGCAACAAGGAAAACCCATCTGAGCCCAAGCCCCATGGTGAGTGGTCTGTGTTCAGCCCTGATCAGGGAATGAGAACAGCTGGGGATCCCGGGGCTGGGCTCCTGTCCCAGAGCTGCAGGGTCAGGGCTGGGCTGGTTTTTATTACCAGAGGGACCCTATTTGCATGACTTCCTACTATATAGAGACCAAGGGTTTAACCTACAGAGAAGGCTGTGCCTCTTTGGGGGTGAGAGTGTCCTGTAGCCTTGGGATGGCCATGAAATATTTAATTATCTAAATACAGAATCTTAAGGTTTCATTCAACCCAACAGACTGTACCTGGTACCAGTGAGCCCAGGATCTGACCTGTGCTCCTCCACGCTGACCATGAGTGCTCCCATAAGCCGATTCCAAGGCAGAACGGGACCTGCCCAGTGAGGGTGCAAAACCCCTGTATTTAACAAGAGCATGAATGAAAGTCTGTATTCTGGTGTCATCCAGACTTCAGGGCTGGTGACAAGCCCCTTCCTGGGAAAGAGACCTCAGGCTGCAGGTCTTGTAAGAGGGGACTCCATGTATGTGGTGTGTTGGTTCTCTTGGCACTCAGTATCTCTGGCTCCCTGACCTTCAAGGAGACCAAGAAGACTGAGTGTTGAGAAGATGCTTTTCTGTCCTGAGGACCCAGAGACACTGAGAAGTTAGAGAGATTCATGGAGCTGATGGGGGGTTGTGGGTTTCCAACAACCAGAAGGACATTTACAGGGGGCCTCTCTGCAGACACTAATGGAAAACATTAAAGAAAGTCATGAAATCAATAATTTGTGAAATAAATACAAGCCAGGACACCTGTGATCAGTGTGATTGCGTGAATTTAACGTGAATTATTCATGTATGAGATGGAGACCTTGGCAGTTAAAACTCAGTCAATGCCATGGTGATTGGAGTGAAATGGATCCCATGGCCTGCATTTTGGCAAGTTCGGTTATTACCATTTAGAGTGTTTATTGTAAAAAGAGGACAGCTCTACATTTCCATAGCATTTGTATAACTGTTTTGTAGCATCTGCATGCAAAAAAAGCATATTAAAGTATATTTTCAGAGTATGGACATAAAAACTGAACACTGACATGACAGTAACCCCCTTCCTCATGTTGGACATGAGCTCAGTGGATCCTGTGCCCCCAGGTGTCCTGAGAGCACGTTTTCTTCCCAATCTCACGGAGGTTTAGAGACCCCCCCTCCTTATTCAGGTGCCTGTCGGGTCCCTTCCAGGAGGAGCACTATGGACTCTGCTGTTCACAGGACGTCCCCTCTGAGTTATTTCCATCCACTGGCCCCTCCTCCTGCTCCTTGGCCGTCAATCCCCAGGGGTCTCTGCTGCATCCCAGGTGAGCCCTGTGTCTCTCCTGTGGCTACGACCTTGTTACAAGAGCCTTGGACAGAATCTCCTTTCCAATTTAGCGACTGTCAGAAGAGCTTTTCTGTAGTAACAGAGAGAACACAGTGAAAGGGGCTTCAGACTCAATAATCCACAGGCAGCAGACAGGCTGAGGGACGTGCTCTGCTCCAACCCCTGCACCTTCAGGAGGGGGCATCCGAGAGCAGAGTCCAGGCCCGGGGTTGGGGTCTGAGCCTCAGAAGGCTGATCCCAGGCCTGTGTGGAGGGAGGAAGCTCAGGGGGATGTCATCATTGCCTCAGGATGGTGATTTCTTCCTAAACTCCGTTGATCTCCTTGGACTGGAAATGTCTCTAACTATCCTACGCCTGCCTCTCGGCTGTACTTTAGGAGGTAGGTTGCCATCTAGTATCCCAGGTCTACAGGTGGAGGGAATATGTTCACGGGATGAATCCCGTCAAATTGCCACCCATACCTGACTTAAAGATGGGATTGGGGACTTTTCAGAAGATGGTTTTGAGGGGATTTAGGACCTGGGTTCAGGCTTTTGTGAGTCTGCATTTTGAGGGATGGTGATGAAGATAAGTGTCCCGAGGGATGGATGTGAGTCTGGGGAAGGCTGAGGGTGGCTGTGGTCGTCTGGCTCAGGCTGGGAGCCTGTGGAGGTTTTATGGAAAACGGGACCTTGTCAGGATTGAATAGTTTATAAGTCGTGACTCTGAAGAAGATCCAGGAGCAAGTGTCAGAGGAAGAGGAAACCCCAGAGGACAACAGGGCCCAGGGCTGCACCTGCACCTGTTTCTGCTCCTGGGCTGGATGCTCTGACCTCTGTCTCCTGAGGGCCCCCTCGTGCCCTGAGGGTCCCCTGGCATCCTGAGGGTCCCCTGAAGTTCAGTCCCCCCACTTCCTCTGGAAGTTTTGTGTCTGGCTCACACTGACCTCCCCTCACTGTGTCCCTCGCACAGTAATACACGGCCGTGTCCTCGGCTATCAGGCTATTCAGTGTTAAATAAACTTGGCTCTTGGAGTTTTCCTTGGTGATGCTGAGTCTAGATTTCAGGGTTGGGTTATAGTTTGTGCTTCCACCACCCCATATGATTCCAACCCACTCCAGGCCTTTTCCTGGAGCCTGGCGGGCCCAGTGCACACCATAGCTGGTTAAGGAGAACCCAGAGACAGTGCAGGTGAGGGAGAGGGTCTGCGAGGGCTTCACCAGTCCTGGGCCCGACTCCTGCAGCTGCACCTCAGACAGGACACCTGGGGACAAAGAGCACAAGTTCCTGTTAGTCACGTGCAGTCACAACCCCCCATAGACCCCTGTCTGACGTCTGAGACCCTCACCTTGAGGGGCTGTCACCAGGCACAGGAGGAGACCCAGCAGGCTCATCTTCTTCGAGACCAAGGCCCTGCCTTTCCCAGAGTCCTCAGCCCTGTGTGAGGAGGGAGCTGTGAGCCCCACAGCCCAGGAGGGATTTACCCTGGAGCCTGAAGGCACATTTGCATGTGCGGCTGCATTTTCCTTATAAGTGGGGGGACTGAAGTCAGGCTGCCCTGGTCCTTCTGGGACCCTTGGGGGCATCTCTTTGTGGACCTCACTCAACATGTAAGTCAGAGACAGTGGTCATCTGGTTTATGAGGCTCATTGCAATGAGGTCAAAGGACGGACTCACCTTCTCAGCATTAAGAAGAATCAGAGACTAGATGAGTAGGTCACACTTTTAACCTCTGCATCTTGAAAACAGATTTCAGAGGGATTCGATTTCTTGAGAAACTTTCTGAATCACAACACTAGTATATCCACAATATCAAAAATTTTATTTCACATTTTCCTGCAATAACTTTTAGTTTTTTGGCAACGTAAAAGATAAAGGACATCCATTATCAATGTCTTCAGTATTAATTTATGAGGTTCCTTTGATCTGAGAAGCTCCCTCCCAGGCACAGGCAGGAGGGAGATTCTGCTTCTTCCTGTTGGAAATTCTGTCGTTGTGTCCAGAGCTTCCTGTGCAAACTTCTCCCTTATGCAAGCCCACGGCCGATGGTTGAGACCCCCAACTAGTTAAATCAGAATAGGTCATGGTTTTAGGTGGAGAAGAGACAAGAAATGAAAACAGTGACTATGAATGTGTGCAACTCAGAATAACTCATGTGTTGAAATGATTATGGAGGAGGAGGACCTGATTTCTCAGCCTAGTGTTGTCAGTGATGTCGGGGTTCAGTGTGAGGGAAACGGGGAGAATTTCTAACCTAGATTTCCTGATGGGAAAGGGAACTTGACCCCTGACAGGAGACCCTCCCTCCCAGCCTCCCTCTGTCCTGCCCCTGGGGACGGTCACTGTGCTCACAGGATGCTGGTCTCTCTCCCATAACATACAACGTCCTTAGGGTGTAATGACCACATTCACCCACCAGACACGGGATTTGGAAATATATTCTTTATATTTACGATTGTCTTTTCAGTTGGTCAATAGAGTGTTTAGTGGGAAAATGGATGATATTTTAACATGGGCTAATGTTTAAATATTTTTTAATGTGTCTTATTTTGGAAGTTTTTACAGAGAACACACTAGATAGTGCTGAGCCCCACTGTCCATGTTGGTTTTCTACAGCAGCCACGGGAGCAGGAGCAGGTTCTGGTACCAGGGTAGAGGCTGCTGGGAAACTCCCCATAGGACAGGACGTGTCTTTGGATCTGGGTGGGGGTGTCAGCACTACCTGTGGGATGAGAGCCTGCCCTAATGCCATCAAGTGACAGCCCAGCAGGAAAATTAACGGAGTTGAAAAATGAGAAGAAGGGTGGAGATTTAAATATGATACTTTGGAAGGTTCCCTGGGTCCTCACATCAAGGGGATCACCCATCACACCCAGAGGGTGACTACAGTGGGGGACGGTCATGTTCCACCCAACCGCTGATGTGGTCAAATGAGGTCAGAGTGAGAAGAATAACAGAGTGTGAAGCTGCAGAAAGTGGACAAGTGCTGGGGAGAGTGAGGGTCTGGGTGTGTCACTGGGACCCAGAAGCGTAAACAACACAGAGAAACAGGAAAGTCAGATTCAGACACTGTGGATATAGATGAAAGTGAATCAAAACCAAGAGTTGTGTTATTAAGATGTAGGTAAAGATTTGGGGGACTTAGGTGTAGGCTATGAAATGGTGTTGCTGGAAACCTTGCTGTCTGCATGGGACCCGGGGAACCCTGTCTCCATGTCCACACATGATGGGAGGGAACTGGAACAGGGGCCTGACTCAGGGCAACATTGGGGGAAGTCAGCTGGGATCACGAATGGGGGACGTAACCCAGACTGAGGACACACCACCCAGGGTTCCTGCTCCATTCGGCTCTGACTCTCCTTGTTGTGTGACCAGTTCAAGTTTCCTCTCCTCACTTTCCTCTGAAATAGCCCCACACGTTCCCTAGAGTCATGAGACACTGTGGGGAGTGTGCAGGGCAGCAGCCCCGTGTGTGCTGACCTCGTAGCTCCCATCTCTCCTGGGCTCACTCTCTAGTTCTGTGAATCTCCTGGTGCCGTCTCCAGGGTTTTCTGTATAGAAGATCATGTCGTCTGCATGCAGATGGGATGAGATAATTTGTTCTTCTCTTCTCTGATTTAGACACTTTCTATTCTATTTTTTTGCCTAATTATTCTGACAACGAAGTCCAGTTCTGTGGAATAGAAGCAGTTACTCGGGTGCCCTTGTATTTGTCTTCATGTTCCAAGAATTGCTTTGAAATTTTCTCTGTGGAGCACAATGCTAACTGTTTTCTTTTCCAATGTACCATTTAGTATATGGACGTTCCTCACTTCTCTATGTAATACATTGTAAATTTTGATCATAAAGAGGTTTTAATATAGTCCATTGCCATTTATTTATATGCTGATACAGTTAGTCCTTCAGGCTGGGGATGAGCTGTGGCAATTTACTGGTTGCTGGGTTGAACCGTCCTAGCCTTCCTGGGGGATGGCTCACTGATCATGGTGAACGACCCTCCAATGGGCTGTTGAGATTCCTAGTATCATTGAAGAGTTTTGCATTTATGCTCCTCAGAGACATGGTCTTTCTCTTTTTACTGTTCTTATTTGCCTTTAGTATGAGTTAAGTGGTCACATCAATAAATGAGTTTCAATGTCTTTTTTCTTCTTGAAGTCATGGACGTGTTTGAGAAGAAGCGATCGGGACAATACTATTTGTTTTGTGAAATTTTGCTAGAATTTACCCTTGTAGCCACTTGAACATGGGTTTTCTTGTGGACAGGTTTGGATTAATACTTCAATTATATAAATATGAACCCATCTAGGAATGTCAGGGTAAATTCTTAATTTAAACACCAAATTAGTGGACTGAGAAATAAAACTGTTGATCTTCACAGGGTAATTGTAATTCCCACATGCACATCCCTGGACTGAGCAGTGACCCCCTAATAGGTGTCCTAAGTGTGCACCCCTCAGGTCGACCTGAGCAACATGAACCTACAGGGGAGCCGCTCGAGGTCCCCATCCAGGGAAAGACCTGCCTCTGTGAACTGCAGCCAGGGGCTGGTCTCTGCAGGCTCTGAGGTGGGCAGGACCAGCTCCCACCTGAGACTCAGCAAATGCATGTCTGCTCTTCCCCCTGAAGGTGGAGGGATTTTCTGAAGAGGGGACAAAGTTATTCCCTCAAGATTTCTGTGCATGGAGGGAACCAGATGGAAATGGGAACAAGTCTCCCAAGCTCATTTAACAATTCCTCCCGTGAGAGGCAACACTCAGCAAGGACACCCACAGAGTTAAGGGACAATGTATTTGGGATCAATGTGAAAATTACAGTTGTTAGCAGACCACATGCTTGTTTCATATGCCATGCAAGAGAATGAACTAAAACCACACTTACTTACAGAGATTTCATAAAATGACTTAGTCCTGAGAATGCACCTCCCTGGCCTCCGTCTCCAGGGAGCACAGAGAACATGTCTCAGCTTCTGGTCTCTGAAATCCAAGGTGGTTTGTGCTGCAGACACAGCTGTGCCCGACCCCCAGACCATGGCAGAGTTCAGCAGGGACACTAAGGCAGGGCCATGGCTGGGAGACCCAGGAGACATCTGAAGGGACCACAGAGGGAAGAAATCTGTGACCCATGTGTTGGGAGGTCCTGAAGTGCAGGCAGCTTTAAGCATACCCCACGTTTCATGGACAGACTTTGATTGTGGGCTGATGGTTTCCCCGGCTTACCAACCCCTCTGCAATTTTCTCCCCCATAAGTGATACACTCCCTTTCTGCATGTGAGAATGTTTCTATTAAACTAATAAATACTTTAAATGCAGACCCATCTGGGGTAGGCACAAGGCCACACGTCTGGAGACTCTGGAGAGACTGTTGTGCAGAGAGGAAGCCCTGAGTCCTCAGAGGAAACAGCCAGAAACTCCACCTGCAGCTTCTCCTGAAGCTGAGACAGAGTCTGAGGCCGTGAGCGCCCCCTGGTGTCTTGGGGGCCCCCAGCAGCCCTGCCTCCTGTTTCCTGCAGGGTGGTTTGTGTCTGGCTCACACTGACCTCCCCTCACTGTGTGTCTGTACAGAAATACACGGCCGAGTCCTCAGATTTCAGGCTGTTCATTTGCACATACAGCGTGTTCTTGGCATTGTCTCTGGAGATGGTGAATCGGCCCTTCACAGAGTCTGCATAGGATGTGCTACCACCAGTATTACTAATTTCTGAGACCCACTCCAGCCCCTTCCCTGGAGCCTGGCGGACCCAGCTCATGTCATAGCTACTGAAGTTGAATCCAGAGGCTGCACAGGACAGTCTCAGAGACCCCCCAGGCTTCACCACGGCTCCCCCAGACTCCACCAGCTGCACCTCACCCTGGACACCTGCAAACACAAAGACGTCCTGGTCAGGAAACTCTCACACGTCCACGAGTTCTCTCACTCATGTCCATTCACACTCTCAGTGTCTCTTGTTCTCCATAAATTACCTCTTAAAATAGCAACAAGGAAAACCCAGCTGAGCTCAAGCACCATGGTTACTGGTCTGTGTTCAGTCCTGACCAGTGAATGAGAACAGTTGGTTATCCCAGGACTGGGCTCCTGTCCCAGAGCTGCAGGGTCGGGGCTGGGCTGGTTTTTATTACCAGAAGGGCCCTATTTGCATGACTTCCTACTATATAGAGACCAAGGGTTTAACCTACAGAGAAGGCTGTGCCTCTTTGGGGGTGAGAGTGTCCTGTAGCCTTGGGATGGCCATGAAATATTTAATTATCTAAATACAGAATCATAAGGTTTCATTCAACCCAACAGACTGTACCTGGTACAAGTGAGCCCAGGATCTGGCCTGTGCTCCTCCACGCTGACCACGACTGCTCCCATAAGCCGATTCCAAGGCAGAACGGGACCTGCCCAGTGAGGGTGCAAAACCCCTGTATTTAACAAGAGCATGAATGAAAGTCTGTATTCTGGTGTCATCCAGACTTCAGGGCTGGTGACAAGCCCCTTCCTGGGAAAGAGACCTCAGGCTGCAGGTCTGGTAAGAGGGGATTTCGTGTACGTGGTGTGTTGGTGCCCTTGGCACTCAGTATCTCTGGCTCCCTGACCTTCAAGGAGACCAAGAAGACTGAGTGTTGAGAAGATGCTTTTCTATCCTGAGGACCCAGAGACACTGAGAAGTTAGAGAGATTCATCGAGCTGATGGGGAGGTCTGTGGGTTTCCAACAACCAGAAGGACATTTACAGGGGGTCTCTCTGCAGACACTAATGGAAAACATTAAAGAAAGTCATGAAATCAATAATTTGTGAAATAAATACAAGCCAGGACACCTGTGATCAGTGTGATTGCGTGAATTTAACGTGAATTATTCATGTATGAGATGGAGACCTTGGCAGTTAAAACTCAGTCAATGCCATGGTGACTGGAGTGAAATGGATCCCATGGCCTGCATTTTGGCAAGTTCGGTTATTACCATTTAGAGTGTTTATTGTAAAAAGAGGACAGCTCTACATATCCATAGCATTTGTATAACTGTTTTGTAGCATCTGCATGCAAAAAAAGCATATTAAAGTATATTTTCAGAGTATGGACATAAAAACTGAACACTGACATGACAGTAACCCCCTTCCTCATGTGGGACATGAGCTCAGTGGATCCTGTGCACCCAGGGGTCCTGAGAGCACGTTTTCTTCCCAGTCTCACAGAGGTTTAGAGACCCCTCCTCCTTATTCAGGTGCCTGTCGGGTCCCTTCCAGCAACAGCACTATGGACCCTGCTGTTCACAGGACGTCCCCTCTGAGTTATTTCCATCCACTGGCCCCTCCCGCTGCTCCTTGGCCGTCAATCCCCAGGGGTCTCTGCTGCATCCCAGGTGAGCCCTGTGTCTCTCCTGTGGCTACGACCTTGTTACAAGAACCTTGGACAGAATCTCCTTTCCAATTTAGCGACTGTCAGAAGAGCTTTTCTGTAGCAACAGAGAGAACACAGTGAAAGGGGCTTCAGACTCAATGATCCACAGGCAGCAGACAGGCTGAGGGACGTGCTCTGCTCCAACCCCTGCACCTTCAGGAGGGGGCATCCGAGAGCAGGGCCCAGGCCTCAGGAGGCTATTCTCAAGCCTGTGTGGAGTGGATTTTGCTCAGAGGGATGTCTTGGCCTTGAACTGAGTCCCTTGCATGGTTCTGTGGTTATTTTCTTCTCACTGTGCACATGTGATGAGTATTGTGCTCTGAGACCTAGAATCCTTTTCTGCCCGTTGTTGGGAGGTAGCTCCTGGTCTCCCCGCATGTTTTCCGGGCTGTGTTGTGGGAGGCTGTGTGGGCAGGAAGGGGCTCCCAGGGTTAGTGGTTTGGAGACCAGAGCTGGGCCGGAGCTTATCTGCTTCCTGAAGGCTGGGTGGCCAGGCCCCCTCGGCCACCGATGGAGAACAGGTGGTCTGGGGCTCCACTGCCCCACAGGTGGCCAGCACTCCCCCACTGGGACCTGGCCCCTGGGCACCTTTGGCCAGGAAGGGAGCCCGGTGAGTGCGGTCCTGAGCCCCCGCCTGGGGCTCTGGACTGTCTAGGGACAGGGGATTCACAGGAGACACACTTGTGAAGGGGTGTGCACTGGCTGCTGGGGTCCAGCTGTGGGCTGGGGCACTTGCTGCCCGGTGTGGACCTGGGAGGGGCTGTGTCATGGGGGCTCCATGGAGGACTCCACCTGGGTGGCTGTCCCCCACGAGGGGAGGGCTGTGGGCTCTGCTGACCGCTGAGTGTCAGCTGTGTGCTGGCCGCCTGGCCTGGCTTTCTGAAAGAGCTGAGACCCCGTGAGCCCTCTGTGAGCTCCTGCCCAGCCAGCCCTGGCGAAAGGCCTCGCTTAGGAGGTCTGTGGTCTGGGTGGACGTTTGGGGCCGGCAGTGCTCTGGGCTTCCTGGGTGTTGATCCCGAGCCTGGGGTGTCTGTGCTCCTGCTGCTGGCTCTGGATGACATAAGTGGGGGCTCAGGCGTGCTGGCCCCTGGCCCGGGGCACTGGTGGCAGGACTGGGATGCTCACCTCAGAGGTCAGCTCTGGCCAGGGCCCCCGGAGCTGCCTCAGGAGGGTGAGGACAGGACGCAGCCCTCCACTGACCAGCCCAGCTCCCCCCCTCAGCGTGGAGTGGGACATCGAGGGGCATCCCAGGCTGTGGGGTTGCCCATGGAGCCTGTGACTGCCTGGCCAGCAGCCGGGCTCCATCTCTGACCTCCGGCCGGGCGCTGGCTCCCCGAAGGCCCTGGGCAGTTCGAGTTACAGCCTGTCTCACAGTGGTAGTTCCCACTATACCCACTGTGACTCAGGGCTGCTCAGAATCCCCTCGTTGGGTCCTGGCCTGGGGGCCTCTGAGGTGGGGACTGGGCTTCCGGGAGCAGTTTCCTGTTGGGCAGGGCTGGACCAGCAGGGGTGGGCTCTGGGTGGCCACGGGCAGGTTTTATGAGTGGCCTGTGGCACTGTGAGCCCCAGCCGCTGCAATATCCCACACTGTCTGAGGCTCGCACAAATTCTGCCAGGACCCGGGGTGGTGTGGACATTGCGCCTGGCTGTGTAGGGGCCCCGCCTAGGCCGCGGAGGCCCCTGTCTGGCCCGGGACCCCTCCTTAGGCTGTGGAGTCCCCTGGGGATGGAGGGTGAGAGCGTGGGGCATCTCCTGGCTGGAAGGGGGCGCTGCCCTCAGGCCCCGAGGGCAGGCTTGGCTGCTCGGCCACTTTCCGGGGGGGTTTCTGGCCGAGTGAGTCTCACTGTGGTACCAGCTGCTACTGTACCACGGTGACACAGGCAGGACCAGAAACCCCCTGGCCTGTTGGGGGCTCAGCACACCTCCGTGGTCTTTGGCCTTGTAGGCGGGGCAGGCTCCGTCCTTGCTGGACGCGTCTCCTGAGCTCTGGAGGCCCCGAGTCCCAGTACGTTTGGGTTTTTTGGGCATTTTCAGCCTGGTCCCGTGCCGGAAGGAGCCCCGTGGTGCATGGACCCTGTGGCAAAGGTGCCCTGGATTGGAGTGGCAGCCTGAGCCCAGGCCTGGTGTTCGGGCATCACTGGGGTGCTGTGGCAGGGGACCCCTGAGGGCTGGGGAGCAGAGGCTCACACGGGAGCTTTTGGGTCCGGCCTGAGCCACTGGAGGTATTCGCACCGAGAGGGACCCATGCAGAGTCTCCCCTGTGCCGGGCAGGGTGGGGTGGGGGCGGGTCATCTGCTGAGCGCCCCTCCTCCTGCAGCTGCCCAGCCCCTTCCCTGCACCCAGGCACACTGTCTACACTGGCCCTGCCACGCTGCCTGGAGCTGCCAGGGGAGCGGGTGGGGTCCTGGAGCTTGTGGGGGATCAGCTCAGCTCCAGATCCTCTGCACACCCCCTCCCCACCGAGGGGGTCCTGGTACATCCCTGTCCCTGTCCAGTGGAAAATGGAGGGGCTGGGGGGGGCGAGGGGGCGAGGACTGGGACCCTGGGAAGGGGCACTGTGGTTGGGCTCTTAGTCCGTGTGTCCAGGCCTGAGGCTGGGTGCCAGGAGGGACTCCCCTGTGGCCGGAGCTCCGTCCTGTCCCGTGGCCTCTGGATGGGGCATGGGCTTCAAGGGCCAGGAGCCTCTGGGGCTGGGCCTGGGCAGCTAGGCTTGGGGAGCGGGGCCAGCTCTGGGCAGGAGGGGTGGACACCTCAGGTTTGCTGGAGGCCTGGTCAGTGCTGCCCAGGGCTCATACACTGGACACCAGCCAGGTGGGGAATGACCTCCCCACCTGCAGCTTCCCTGTGCCTGCTCTCAAGCCAGCTGTGAGGTCACCAGCCTTTATGACAGTTGGGAGGACCGCAGGAGTGGCCGTGACCTGTCCCGAGCAGGGGCACTGTGGCCAGGTGGGGGCAGTGAGTTCTGAGCTCAGTGACAGAGTGCCGGGCAATATGGCTTGTCCCAGGACCCGGGTAGAGGCCTATGGTCACAGCTGCCCACCTGGTTCTGGCTGGGGTCACGGCCCCGCCTGCCGTCCTAAAGGGATAAGCCAAAGCAGGTGCTGCCTCAGGAAGCTGAGCTGCAGACAAGGCTGAGGGCTGGGGCGCAACTGAGGGGCCTCTGGGTGCCCCGGGGTCCTGAGCTGCACCTGCAGATTCACCTTTGGGAGTGGTCCCTGTGGCTGGTGCAGGCAGGGTGCAGGGCAGGCACAGGGCCCTGGGCGACCTGGGCTGGGGGACGGTGCTGAGTGGGTCCCAGTTGTTGCTATGGGTGGCGTCACGGTGGTAGCTGTAGGCACCTAGACCACGGTCTGACGCCCTGTGACAATAACTGGGGCCTGGAGGCGGGGCCTCGTGCACCAGGGTCCGCCAGGGCTGCCGAGGAGGCTGGGAGCTGCCCTGGGACCCGCCAGGCCGCCAGGCGCTGGGGGGCCTGCGGCCCCTGGGGTGGGCTGGGCGGGGAGAGGAGGTGCTCAGGACGCCTGGGTCGGTTCAAGGTGAATGCCCTGTTCGTAGACCCAGGGGGAGCTGAGAGGACTAAACATAGGGATTTGGGGTCTGCGGCACTAGCAGGGCTCCAGCCACTGCCCAGGGTGGGGACAGGGTGGAGCTACCCGACCTGGCCTGTGAGAACTGCCTGTGGGGGCCTGGGCTGAGCTCGGGGCTCAAGTGGGGATCGCGTCTGTCTCTGATGTCCAGGGTCCGCGGGTCTGCGGGCCATTGGATGGGGCGGGCAGCCCCTCAGGGACCCTCTGCGAGTTACACAGGGGTCTGGGCCACCCCGAGGGCTCACCTGGGCCCATATCTGCCTTGGGGGGGCATTGAGTGGCAGGCCTTGGTCGGGATCAGGGGACAGGGGTGGGACAGTGGCTGGGAGGAGGGAGGCTTAGGGCTGGGCCGTAAGATCTCAGCCCCCAGACAGGCTCTGGCTGGAGGAACTGTCCCCACAGCCACTGTCCTGAGGGCCGCTGGCTGGGCCTTTGAGGTGGGTGCTGGGGTCTGACCCAGGATGACAAACCCTTGGTCACAACCCTACTGTCTGGAGCCGCCCTCCCGGGAAGGTCCACTCGTGGGGCGGCCCCTGAGACGGAAGCCGGGATGTGGACGGGGTCTGCGTGCTGCGGGTGGGTGGCAGCCGAGATGTGCAGCCAGAGCAGGGGTGGCCCTGCTGAGGACAGTGGGAGGCCTGGACGCCGTCCTCCCCCAGGAACCTGGCAGCCCGGTTCAGACCAACCTGGCTCGGCCTGACCGGGCGCAGTGGGTGCCCATGCTGCTGAGGAGGGGTGGGCCAGCTCCTTGGAGGGGCTCTCCTTGGAAGCCAGTCCCTGTGGTTGGATTTCTACTTGGTGCGTGAGACACACCCCTGCCAAAGACCTGCACAGCCTGGCTCCCGGGGGAGAGGCCCTTGGAAGCCCCTCAGGGCGCGCCAGGGACCGACCCACCAGCTTCGGGACTGGCTGTGGGCTGGGAAGTGCCCCCACCCCGGGAACCCCGCCCCGCCCCAGCTTATCAGTGAGCCACGGCTCCGTCCAGTACACTCCCAGCCTCAGCTTCCCTGAGGGAGTCCGGGGTCCTTCCTGTTGGGAGCTTGACCTCGGACGTCTGCCCAGTGCCACCCTGGCCTTGCTGACTCCTGCTGGTGTTGAGCCCCAGGGCTCTTTCTATCATTTTGTGGGCATGTGCCTGTGGGGTCAGGGAGGCCCCCCGGCTGCAGGTGGGTGCCTGGCTCAGGGGCTGAGCTGGCTGAAAGCGGCCCCAGAGGAGTAAGCTCAGGGCCACCACCTTGGGAGCACCCCTTGTGGCCCGGGCCTGGCAGTGTGGCTGGGTTTTTGGTGCCAGGTCTGTCACTGTGGTAACCGTAGGTATAGTAGCACAGTGGGAGGGCCCTTGGCAAAAAGCTCCTGGGTGTGGGGGGGGCCCTGCCCTGCCTGAGGTCCTGGCCCAGTGTCGGGGGCCGGTCTGCAAGAGGCACAGGGGTTTCACAGTCCCCTGGAGTTGGCAGGACAGGCCCTGGCTGGGGGAGCTGTGGGGGCCACGCCTTCACTGTGCTGCCCGCCTGTGGGTTTGGGTTTGGGGATGCACGGCTGTGGTGCCACCATGCCCATGCTGACATGCCCCGTTCAAGGTCCAGGGGCGGTGTCACTCGGCCGAGGGTGGGGCCAGGCTTGGGCTCTGGTGGGGTTTTTGATGGGCCCTGTGACACCGTGACTGTAGCATACACTATCATCACAGTATTCATAGCACAGTGACACAGACCCGTCCCTAATCCCACCCAGGGCCGGGGATGACCTGTGGACCGAGCCAGGGCCCCAGGGAGGCTGTGGGTGGGTTCAGGGCTGGGGCCACTCGGCTGGTGGACGGGACCAGGCCCGGCTCCGTCATGAGCTCCTGGGCAAGGCGCGACCACCTCAGCCTGCTGTCGGTGCCCAGTTTGGAACCCAGCTCCATTGTGGCGGCCTTCTGGGTTGCTCTCAGTCTTTGTAGGGGTCACCATGGGGACTTTGGTCCTCCTGGGGCCAGCGGGTGACCCTTACTTGGGAATTGGCTCCTGCTGCTGCCGACCTGGGGACTCCGGGTCCGAAATGTGCTTGCTGTCCCGTGGGAGATCTGAAAGGATGGCACAGCCTTGCCTGCCTGACGCAGCTTCAGTCCTATCTGCCCCAGGAGGTCCTGGAACAGGTGCGGGGAGGCCCAGGTGCGGGGAGGCCCAGGTGCAGGGCGGCCGTGTGCTTCTCCTCCGGGACACCTACCCTCCTGCTCCTCCAAGGGGGGCCTTGGGCTGTGGCGGCACTGGCACTGCCCGCCCGAGGACACGCCCTCCTGAGCCCTCCGGGCATGGAGTCTGTGTGATTCTGGGTGACTGGTTGTCATCAGGCCTCAAAGCTCTGGCCTGTTGAGTGGGGTCTCCCTCTGCAGAATGGACGCCTGTCTGTGTGTAGTCCCACCTGAGCGCCTCACCAGCGCCCTCCTGCCTGGGGGGCTGCCCGGGCCTGGTGCTGGGGATCGTTGTTCTCAAGTCCCCCATGAGATCCTGGAGCCGAGGGCCGGCCCTTTGTCTGGACCCTGTCCCCGGTCCCTGCGGGCCTTTGGGCCTCCACACCTCTGCCCCTGGATGGCGGGTCCCCTGAGTGCCTCCGTCCCCTGACACTCTGTGGCCCGGCCCCCGGGGAGCATGATGGTACCGTCCCTCTTTGGTCTCGGGGTGGGCCTGTCCTGGGACCCTGCCCATGTCCCCCACGGATGTTGGGGAGGGGCAGGAACCCCAGGCCCAGGACCTGGTGCGGTTCCCAGCACCGTCTGGCGGTAAGTTTTAAAATTACATTTACATCAGTTAAAGAACAATCTCGTTACATTCGCAGCCTCTGCCCTCAGTAAATGTTTGACGTGACACGAGCAGCGAGAGGCGGTGTCCGGGTGCCCCCTCCTGGGCGCCCCGGTGGTGGCAGTAAGGCCATGGTCCCGTCCTGTGTGTGCTGGGCTTGAGGGGACCCGCTTGCTGTCACAGCCAGATGTCAGCGCCACAGGGGCCCTGCTGCTGGGACCCCGGAGGGCCTCGCCGGGTGGGACACTGGGGCACAAGGCCCAGGGAGGGAGGAGGGGCCTGCGGGGACTCTGGCGGCTCCTGAGGGAATCGGAGGCAACCCCTGGGGTTTCTCACAGGCTCAGGCAGCCCCAGGGATGTCAGCTCTGCTTAGAACCAAGACCCCAACCCCGCTTCCAGGGCCTCCCTGCCCAAGGGAATGGGGGAACAGGCCTAAGCCTGAGAGTGGGTGTCTGGCCCCAAGAGGAAGGGACCAGGCCTGAGGGGCAGGGCTGCCCTCGCAGAGGCCCCAGGGGTCTGGTCCTGTCCGGCTCCAGCTCCTAGAGCTGCATCCACATGTCTTGGCTCAGGCCCTTCTTTGTTTTCAGAGTGGCTGGAGCCCCTCTCTGCTTCCCTCTGCTCCCTCCTCCCCTGGTCTTGCTGTGTCACATCCCCCTCTGCCTCCACCTCCTCTAGGGAAAGTTGGGACGACGGTCCGCCGGGATGACCCAGGGTAAGAAACAAACCACGCCTGGCCGGTGTGGCTCAGTGGTTGAACATGCACCTATGTCCCAGGAGATCATGGCTTGATTCCCGGTCAGGGCACATACCCAGGTTTAGGGCTGGACCCCCAGTAGGGGGTGTGCAGGAGGCGGCTGATGGGTGACACTCTCATCACTGATGTTTCTCTCTCTCTCCCTCTCTCTAAAATCAATAAAAAAACCCCCCAACCAAACAAAAAAGAAAAATGCCCAGTGTTGGGGACGATGCAGGACCGTGAGAACTTTCATGCACTTTGGATGTGAAAGTAAATTTGACGTGAACATTAGACAGTTGGCTTGGTAATATCCCCTGATGCTGGAAAGAGCTGGACTCCGCGGTGCACAAGTACCCCGCCTGGAAATGAGGCCGAAACATGACGTTGTCCTCTAGCAGGTCAAACAGTTAAGTGCCCCTGCTTTTAACGCAGGCAACTGACAAGAGTAGTTACATACGGTCACTATCAGCCACGAAAAAGTTTGCTCCTAGAAACATTGTATGTATCAGCCCAAAATAAACATGTCAATTATGACACATGTGTTCCCCCAATAGAGGCCACATGTGACACACATCACTTACGACTTGTGTGCTGGATGCAACAGGTACATGACACAAAACATGCATGTTGCTTACGACACACGTCACCAATGACATGCACATCACATGACACTTTTTTGCTTATTACATGTACCTTTGGAGGCTCATCTTGGTGTGTCATTTGGAAACTGGCACATTGGTTCTCTGCCATTCGTTCTCCTCGGGACAAGCCGTTTCCCTGAATGAAGAAATCCTGTGACTAGTGCTATATGGCATCAGACCAGGACGCGGAACAGGCCTGCACACCCTAGGGTGATGCGTCTCGAGGCGAGCTGCTGGCAACCCGTCATCTCCTTTCTGAGCTCAGTTCTCCTGGAGTCTCCCGACCACAGCGTGAAGCTGGGGGGATGGAGACAGAAGCAAGAGTCCGAGTTCTCCACAGGTCTCTGGGTGACCCTGAGCCCCACGGGGACCACTGAGAGTGGGTGACTAAGAAGAGATCTCCACTTTCTTCCCAAAACGAATTCCTGGTGAGAGTACTCCCTCCGGCTCCTCTATACCTCCTCCCTGGCCGGGCGTGGCTTGGTCTTCCTCTCAGGCTTGAGCGAGGCTCGGGACACCCAGCCAGAGGGAACTGCGAGAGCCCCGGCCTTGGCTCTCCCTCCCAGGGCCCAGCACAAGGCTGGGATCGGAGGGAACGCAGCAGCGGCTGTGGGGTGAGGCAATGACAGGGAATGGAGGCAGTGGACGGGGGAGTGGACCTGACGCACTGCAGGCGCCCGCAAGCTGGGGGACGCCGCAGGGTCTGCCTGTTACCCAGGCACTGGGCTCCTGCTGGTGCCCATCACGGCAGAGTTTGAACACCCTGCTCTTTCACGCCGGGATCCAGGCAACGGCGTGTCCATGGCAGAGGGATAAACGGAGCTCCTGCAGATTCAGTGTTTTATTTTTTATTATGAAGAGGAAACAAACTTGGAAAGGAGACCCGTCTTTCCCCTCTCATGGCACCTGCTTCTGGGGTTGGATTCTTTTTAGTGGACCCTGAACCCTCCCTCCCCGCTGTTGTTCTGAGTGTCCCTGGGGGTCTTGAGTGTCCCTGGAAGTCCTGAGCGCCCCCTGGTGTCCTGGAGGACCCCTGCAGCCCAGCCTCCTGCCTCCTGCAGGGAGGTTTGTGTCTGGCTCACACTGACCTCCCCTCACTGTGTCTCGCACAGAAATACACGGCCGAGTCCTCAGATTTCAGGCTGTTCATTAGCAGATCCAGCGTGTTCTTGGCGTTGTCTCTGGAGATGGTGAATCCGCCCTTCACAGAGTCTGCATAGTATGTGCTACCACCACCAAAACTAATGTATGAGACCCACTCCAGCCCCTTCCCTGGAGCCTGGCGGACCCAGCTCATTTCCCAGCTACTTAAGGTGAATCCAGGGGCTGCACAGGAGAGTCTCAGAGACCCCCCAGGCTTCACCACGGCTCCCCCAGACATCCACCAGCTGCACCTCACCCTGGACACCTACAAACACAAAGACGTCCTGGTCAGGAAACTCTTACATGTCCACTGTTTCTCTCACTCATGTCCACTCACACACTCAGTGTCTCTTGTTCTCCATAAATTACCTCTTAAAATAGTAACAAGGAAAACCCAGCTGAGCCCAAGCCCCATGGTGAGTGGTCTGTGTTCAGTCCTGATCAGGGAATGAGAACAGCTGGGGATCCCGGGGCTGGGCTCCTGTCCCAGAGCTGCAGGGTCGGGCCTGGCTGGTTTTTATGGCCACAAGGGCCTTATTTGCATGTCCTCCTGCTATATAGAGAGCTCAGGGGGGAACCTACAGATAAGTCAGTAACTCAGTGCAGGTGACAAGTTTCTAGGGCATTTGGTTGCCCTGGTAGCTTTTTACCCACTAAATACAGAATTATAGGAGGTTTGGGGTTTGTTGCTGAGACCACATCTGGTAACAGTGACACAGCCTCAAGGCTCTGATCCTCCCACTGGTTCCCATTGCTCCCCTGAAACTACTCCTGACACAGCTGCACCTGCCCCGTGAGAGAGCAGAACTCCTTGTATGTGTTGAGAGCCTTAATGAACCCCTATATTCCAGTGTTACCCACCCTTCGGGATTGTATCCAGCTGTGGCCCCAGAGTCCTCACTACAATGGAGAAGGTTGTGCATCACCTGTGAGGTGGTCCTAGGTCAGCTAAGGTGAGTCAGGTTCACTGAGGTCTGGGAGGTACAACTGAAGTCTCTGTTGGGCTCTGGGCCACTATCAAGTGACAGAAGAAATCTGAGTGATGAGGGGAATCTGAGTGACACAGGAAACAGGACCCATGCTTTTGATACCATTGTCCACCTTCTGTCCCTCAACAATCCCCAAGTTCACTGGCCTTAGAATCCCTCCCCTGGGATCTCATGTCAGGAATCAGACAACATCCTATTGGGGAGTAGTTATAACAGACACTAGCCAGTAGCAATAGCACACCCATGAGTAACAGGGTCCGAGCTGGTTAGGAGTGACCTCTCCCTCTCTCTCTCCCTGGGAGGCGGGGCCTGAATTAGGTGGCTTCCCTTTCAATGGCTGGAGGGGAGCCCATGGTGGGACTATGGTGACAAGTGGGTGTCCTGTCAGATCCCCATCAGCTCAGGTCCTGGAGGGAGAAGCTGGGTCAGCCTGTGGGGCCCAACCTCAGGAAGCTCAGTTATGAATGGAGATGGCACTTCAGACACTGGAGCAGCATTGGACGGACCACCTCGGGTCACTGAGCTCTGAACTCCTGACCTCTGACCTGGCAGAGCAGCCTTTCTTGCTTGGGGTTGCACGCTCAGTCTGCATGTTAATGCATTAATTTATACTTTAGAGTGTTAATTACTTGAGAATATAGCCAGTATTTTTCATTAGATTAGGCTCCTAGAAAATTTAACATGAGATATAATCAAATGGAAATGATCACAGAAAAGGGCGTGATAGAGACGCACAGGGGAGGTTCCTGAGAGCTACCGGAGGGAATTAAGTCCAGAGGTTGCAGGTGGTCCGTGGGGACAAGGCTGTCAGGAGGCTGTGCAGAGGGAGACAGACTAGAGGGGGAACCATCTCTGGTTGCCCCTGCTCCACACAGGGACCCCACCAGCCCTCACTCGCTGACACAACACAACCTGAGCCAGTCCCCTGTCCTGCTCTCTGAGGTCATTTCTCCTGGTTGATGGTCCTGTCCAGACCTCCCGAGTCCTCGATTATGTCGGAACTGAGGGTCCTCTTGTCCCCTGGTGACTGTGGCATTATCACACTCATTGTCTGAAGCCACTAAGGGTGGGAGGCCCTCCTGGTGTGCGGAGAGCCCACGGCATTGTCACTGTGTGCAGGGAGCTGGGACTATGGCCCCCAAGGCCTGTCACCTTCTTTGAGATTGACCAGCAGTTTGGTGCTGAGTCTTCTGTTCTGTGTCCCGACCATGGCTCTGGACAAGATCCAGGAGCAAAATTCAGAAGCCGAGGAAGCTGCTGAGTCAGCAGGGACCCAGGACTTCACCTCCCCTGCACCTGCTCCTGGGCTGGGTGCTCTGATCTCTGTCCCCTGAGCGCCCTCTGGTGTCCTCAAACCTCTTGCACCCCAGCCCCCCTCACTCCCTCAGGGAGGCTTGTGTATGGCTCACTCTGACCTCCCCTCACTGTGTCCCTCACACAGTGTTACAGGGGAAGGTAGGACCCCTTGTAGTTGTCCCCGAGACCCCTCCTACCACCTTCGCGTTCCTGGATTTGTTCTTCTTGCTCTTCTGGGTGGTGTTTTCTGGTTCCTCATGTTCCAAATTGCTGATGGGATTCTCAGTGTCCTCTGCTCTGGTCTCGATTCCTGTAAATTATTCTTCCTCTCAGTCCTGTGGCCTTCCCTTGTGACTGGTGCTTTATTATGTGACCGATGGTCTCACTAGTTTCCTTAATGGTCTCACTGAGGTCCCGGAGCATCCTTATAACCACTGTTCTGAACTCTCTCCAGGGCTTGCTTGGCTCTATCTCATTTAGTTCCTCTTCTGGAGATTTCTTCTGTTCTTTCCTTTGTGACATGTTTCTTTGCCTCCACATTTTGGCTGCTTCTGCGTATTTGTTTCTATGTATTAAGTAGAGCTGCTGTGTCTCCTGGAATTGGTAGAGTGGCTGTGTGCAGTAGGTGTCCTGTAGGGCCCAGTGGCTCAGCCTCCCCAGTCCCCTGAGCTGGGCCTTCTAGGTGCTCCCCTGTGTGGGCCATGTGCACTGTCCTGCTGTAGTTGAGCCTTGGTTGCTGTTGGTGTCACTGGGAGGAACTGACCCCCAGGCCAACCGGGTGTGAGGGCCAGCTGCTGCACTGGAGACACCCCCATGGAGCAGGATTACTTCAGTGGAGCTTTGGTGATCACCAAGTGCGCCCCTTGAGTGTCACTCGTGGATGTGGCAGGGCTGTGATCCAGCGTGGTCGAGTCTGAGCACCCGGTGCACTGTCTCTGGGGCCTCCCGGGAGGTGCAAAGTCAGCCTGTGTCTGTGCCTTGCCCAGGGCCACCCAGCATGAGCTACACAGCAGTCCCTAGATGACTGGTGGTTGTGCTGGGCTTGGAGGTGTCCAGTTGAGGCCAGGATATGAACCAATGCAGCTGCCCCTAGTGCCCGGCCTGGGGCCACTTATCAAGGTGCATGGAACATGCTGCTGCTTGTTTCAGAGATTTTAGGAAAGTCCCCAGGATGAGGGGAGAGAGGCCACTTGCATAGAAAAGCCCCTGGAAATGGCCTGGAGGAGCCTGCAGGTGGGAGGAGCAGGTGCTCAGGGAGTCACCTGGGTGGGGCCAAAGGAGTGAGCCAGGTGCTGGAGATTCAAACCTGGCTCCTGCCTGCTGACTGTGTGGGGAGGACTCCCCAAAGGAGCCGGGGCCTCTGAGCTCTTCTGCCTGGGAGAAAGCTGCCCGTCCTCCTCTGGCCCCGAATTCAGGCAGTTACTTCCTCCCCGAACGTCCCAGGCTCCTTTCAGGCTGCTGCCTGGCCCTGGGCTCAGAGGGACGGGTCTGGGTGAGTCCCCTGCAGGCCCTTTAAGAGGACCTCCCTCCCCTCACTCAGTGACAGTCCCCTTGGTTTTCCCAGCCCTAAGTCGTGGGGACGTCTCTTCCGGGCCCTGGAACCCTGGGCGGGGGTCCTGCTGTGGGGCTGGGACCCTGTGCCCCTCTGGGTAACGTCCACGCCGAGCTATTGCTCCCGGTTTTAAACCAAGGCACCGGTTCTGGGCCCGAGGCCTTGTCTGTGACTCCGCCCTGATCTGCCCGCGTCTCCGCCCCTCCTGGTCTCCTTCCTTCTCAGTCCCCTGGTTGCAGGGCTCTGTGCAGCTAGACCTCAGGAGGCTCTGAGTGCCGGTTGCTCTGTTTTAGGTGTAATGTGATGTGGTTTGGGAGGCAGCAGGTACCCCGGTTACCTACGCGCCCACCTCTTGTCTCTGTACCAGGAACCTGAGGGTGCAGTTTGTGGTTCATTCTGGGCAGGAGGTGCGGCCCGGTTCCTGGTTCCCTAGGTGAGCCGTCCCTGCATTCCGGGACCGAGCCCGACTGGACCAGGGAAACCATCCTCCCAATGTGCTGTCACGGTTCCTCGGGCATTGTTGAGGGTTTTTGCATTTATGTTTGGGGACGTCCCATCCGTCCTGGAGACAGTCCTGTTGGAGTGAGGACATTGCAGGATCTTTGCCTCACTCTCTTTAATGTCGTTTAGGCCAATAACCCTTTAAATTTTCATTAATTCTGATTTTTAGTTTGCTTTTCTTCTAGAAATCTAGGTTTTCCACCAAACTTTCATTGTCATGATCACTGTTTCCTGTGACACATTTCGTGATTTGCACCTTTCCTGAAAATCTTGTGGTTCTGGGTCCGTGGACTCACCGGCTCACTCATGGTCTCTACCAGGCCAGTTCTCTCTTTCTCTGCATGTTTAGTAATTTGCAGACTCCAGTGATTCTTGGTCCTGGGAGGGTTTTCATAAAGCCCAACGATTCTCTTTTCACACCTACTCGACCCTGAGACCTCATGAGAGAGGCTTTGCTGCCTTTCTGCCCGATCGCTGGTCAGACTGGATGCAGGTGCTTCTGGAGTCAGAGCTGGCGGCTCCCTTTCCAGGTCTGGGCGAGTCGTTACCGAGGCTCCTCCTGGGTTCTCTGGGCCCCAGGGAAGTCCTGGGAACGGGGTTTGTCAGTCACGGCTCCCGTGTCGGTCCCTCAAGGTGCATTTGTGCAGGGCCACCCAGCACACTCCCCGGCGAGGACAGCGTCCCTGTGGGTCCCCCTTTCATAAGCTGCTCCCCTCCCGGGGCTCCTGGGCCTCTGTGTCCGTCTGCACAGCAGGAGGAGCTCATTCTGAGGTCCTTGAGCTCCCCCAGCTCCCTTATCTGCTGGGGCTCCTCGAACATGACACCCCATCTTTGAACTCAGGTGGACTGAGTGTTTGAGTTCTCTCAGGGGAGGGACAGGGTCCCATGAGGCTGTGACACCCGGTGGGTGACACTGCCGCCCTATGTACTGACCGTGTCAGGGGAACATTCATGAAACAGAATTCCGCCCCTCATGTGTCTGCACCACCCACAGGGCCCTGGGTCTCCTGGGTGAGGAGAGAAGGAAGTGGGGCTCCGAGGCTGCAGGAGGGGGCAGGACCCGCAGAGCCTGGAAGGAAATGCCATCCCCCTTTCCTGTTCCTTGGACTCGGTGGCCCCGCTGAGACCCCAGGTTCTTGTCCAGGAGGCCCCCGGGCTGTGCCTCTGAGCCAGCCTTGCACAGTAACACGTGGCTGTGTCTGCAGGGTCCACGCTGGTCATGGTGAGAACCACCTGGCTCTGGAGGTGTCCTTGGAGACTGTGAGCCTGCCCTTCAGAGATGGGCTATATTGCGGGTCATTCTCCCACCACACATGTGCCAGCCACGCCAGGGCCTCCCGGGGGCTGCCGGATCCAGCCGACACCCACACCAGTTGTGCTCAGGGAGAACCCAGAGAAGGAGCAGGTCAGCGTGAGGGTCTGTGAGCAGGACCCTGGCTGTCCCCACTCCTCACCCACAGTGAAAACTAGAGCCAGTGTCCTCACCTGCAGGGTCCAACCATTTCCGACCTTCTGAACAGCCTGTACTCTCTCAGCAGCACCCTCATGAACTGATCAACCTTTGACTCATCCCTCTGTGTGTGTGACGTCATCAGCCTAGACAACCACTCCCCAGGAGGGTGGGTCCCTCTGCCTCTCCTGGTGTCACCTACTCTTGGTGGTGTGAGCATGATGCCAAGTCAATGACCGTAGCCTCCATGCTCTTTCTTCTCTAGCTTTGGGGTCACATGTCTCTGGTGCCAGCTGTCCAGCCCCCACGTGTCCAGCTGCTGCCTGGCTGGGACCCTGAGGTGTGCAGAGCTGAGCTGCACTGTGGAGTCAGCAGAGCTCCCTGTTGGATTTAGGTGACGGTGGTCAGATTTGATGATTAATAGTCATTTGAGTCCAATAGTGTCAGAAAAAGTCTCTCTGCCTGTTGTCCATGTGAGAAAGTTCTCTGGTTACAACAGGCTGTTCTAACTGACAGACCTCAGAGAAAAGCACAGAATCAGGAATCCAGAGAGTTCCCTGAGGAAACTGTGACCTGAAGAGGAAACCAGCCAGGAAACAGCCCAAAGCTCCCACTGCTCCTCTGAACCAACTTCAGGATGGAGCAAGGCCTACCCAGTGAGTCTGCAGAACCCCTTGTCTGTGTTGAGAGCCTCAATGAGCCCCTGTATTCTTGTGTTACCCACACTTCAGGTTTGTATCCACCTGTGGCCCCAGAGTCCTCACTGCCATGGAGAAGGTTGTGCTTCACCTGTGAGGTGGTCCTAGGGCAGCTAAGGTGAGTCAGGTTCACTGAGATCTGGGAGGTACAACTGAAGTCTCTGTTGTTTCCAGATCACTATCAAGTGACACAGGATATCTGAGTGGCGTGGGGAATCTGAGTGGCACAGGATGACAGGACCCATGCTCTTGATTCCTTGGTGCCGCTCATGTCCCCTAATAATCCCCAAATTCACTGGCCCTAGAGGCCCTCCCACGGGATATCAAGTCAGCAATCAGACATCAGCCTCTTGGGGAGTGGTTATGATAGATGAGGTCCAGCTACAATAGCACACCCATGAGTAACAGGGTCCGAGCTGGTCAGGAGTGACCTCTCCCTCTCCCTGGGAGGAGGGGCCTGAATTAGGTGGCTTCCCTTTCAATGGCTGGAGGGGTGCACATGGTGGGGCCATGGTGACAGGAGGGTGGG
Organism: Miniopterus natalensis; assembly: GCF_054644295.1. Lineage (NCBI taxonomy): Eukaryota > Metazoa > Chordata > Mammalia > Chiroptera > Miniopteridae > Miniopterus > Miniopterus natalensis. The sequence goes on along the minus strand of NC_142081.1, from coordinate 539,779 downwards.
ATGTCAGATCCCCATCACGTCAGGTCCTGGAGGGAAGAGCTGGGTCAGCCTCTGGGGCCCAACCTCAGGAAGACCAGATATGAAGGGAGATGGCACCGGAGACACTAGAGCAGCATTGGATGGACCACTTCTGGTCACCGAGCTCTGACCTCCTGACCTCCTGTCCTCTGACCCTGCTGAGCAGCCTTCCTTGCCTGGGGCTGCAGGCTCAGTCTGAATATGAATGGAAGAAATTGGACTTTACAATGTTGATTACTTGATAGTTTAACTAGTATGGTTAATGGGATTAGGCTCCCAGAAAATTTAACATGAAATATAATCCAATAGGAATGATCACAGAAAAGGGCCTGATAAAGGCACACAGGGGAGGTTCCTGAGAGAGGGACAGGAAGGAATTAAGTCCAGAGGTTGCATGTGGGGCAGACTTTTCATTATAAGTGGAGGGGCTGGGGTCTGACTGCTCTGGTCATTCTGGGACCCTTGGGGGCATCTCTTCCTTGGACTTCACTCAGCATGTAAGTCAGGGATAGGGGGTCACCTGGGGCACATTGCATTAGATTAAAGACAGAGTCCCCCCTGTGAGCACAAGAAGAAAGTGTGGACTAGATGAGCAGGTCACACCTTTAACTTCTGCATCTTTCAGACAGATTTTAGAGGGATTAGCATTTGTTGAGGCCGTTTCTGAAACACAACAGTAGTATATTTATAATGTCCAAGTTTTTATTTCATATTTTCATACAACTTTTAGGTTTATGGCAACGTAAAAGATAAAGGACATCCATTATCAATGTCTTCAGTATTACTTTATGAGGTTCCTTTGATCTGAGAAGCTCCCTCCCAGGCACAGGCAGGAGGGAGATTGTGCTTCTTGCTGTTGGAAATTCTGTCGTGTCCAGAGCTTCCTGTGCAAACTCTTCCGTTATGCAAGCCCACGGCCGATGGCAGAGACCCCCCACGCGTTACGTCAGAATTGGTCCTGGTTTCAGGTGGAGAAGAGACAAATGAAAACAGTGACTATGAATGTGTGCAGCTCAGAATAACATGTGTTGAAATGATTATGGAAGGAGACGGACCTGATTGCTCAGTCTAGTGTTGTCAGTGATGTCAGGGTTCAGAGTGAGGGAAATGGGGAGAATTCTCTCATAGATCTTCTCACAGGAAAGGGAACTTCAACCCTGCCAGGTGACCCTCCCTCCCAGCCTCCCTCTGTCCTGCCCCTGGGGATGGTCACTGTGCTCACAGGATGCTGGTCTCTCCCCCATAACATACAAAGTCCTTAGGGTGTAATGACCACATTCACCCACCAGACACGGGATTTGGAAATATATTCTTTATATTTATGATTGTCTTTTCAGTTGCTCAATGGAGTCTTTAGTGAGAAAATGGATGTCATTTTAACAAGGGCCAATTTTTAAATATTTTCTTGAATGGATCTTATTTCGGGTCTTTTACAGAGAACTCCCAAGGTAATGCTGAGCCCCACTGTCCATGCTGATTCTCTGCAGCAGCCACAGGGACTGGAGCAGGTTCTGGCACCAGAGTGGAGGCTGCTGGGAAACTGCCCATAGATCTGGACATGACTTTGGAGCTGGGTGAGGGGAGGATGCTGGACTTGTTTTGATCACACGACAGAAATATGCCTGATTCTCATGGACAGAGTGTTACTGGACATATGGGTTTAGAGTCTCTTCCAGTGAAGACCCAGAAGGAAGCCCAGGGCAGGATGGAGACAGCTTATATCATCCCAGGAAATCCCTGAGTAACTGTGAACAGGAGCTGCTTAGATTAGAGACGTTACCGATGCTGCAGGCAGGGATCCAGAGACATAAGGAACCTGTCATTGCAAACTGGTGGGAAAGGGATCCCCTGTGACCTACAGGCACATCCTCACAGTGTCTCTGTCTACAAGGTGACAAGTTCAGAGGTCCAAGGGATTAGCACTTGATCACATTTTGGTCATTACTCACATTGTGTCTCCATGGGTCACTCAGCTGCATAATTCATTGGGGTCCCATTTATGAATCTCTCAACTCTTAGAGGGAATAAGGGGCACCCATCTCTAGGAGCAATGGTGATGGTGTGTCTGCAAGAGGGGTCATCACTTCATTGACCAGGGCCCGTGTCTCAGCCCATCACCATCATCATCATCACCATCATCACCATCATCATCACCATCATCATCATCGTCATGATCACCATCATCATCATCATTATCACCATCACCATCATAATCACCATCATCATCATCTCCATCATCACCATCCTCATCATTTGCTTATTTTTATCATGTTTCTCATTTTCTGTAGACCGTCTTTTGTGCACACATGAGCCAATATCTCTAGTTCTGCTCATTTTTTGTATTTGTTTAGAGAAATTTGTAGCCAGACTCTATTTTCCTTCTCATGTACTGCTGACAACTGATGGCTCATTCCTGCCTCTTCTCAGTCTGCCCGACATGGGAATCTCATAGGAAAGGTGGGGTCTCCTCTGTAGATGTCCTGGGGAGATTGAAACCACACCAGACCCTGGGATTAGATTTGCTCCCTCCCCACCACCTCGCCAAGATCAAAGCCATGAGCCAGGCTCCCCTCCTGGCTCCACGAGATGCCCTCTGACTTGCTGAAGGGCCTTTCCTCTGCTTCCCAGAGATTTCAACTCTGTACGTGATAAACATCCCAATCCCTTGGTTGTGTGTTTGTCCTAAACCTGGACATTTGCACCATGTTATCCTGGGTCCCTCTCCCTTTGCTTGGTGTCACCTACTCTTGGTGTTGTGAGAATGATGACAAGTCAGTGAGTGTCACCACCGGGCTGTTTCTTCTCTAGCTTTCTGTTCACACCCTTCAGGTGCCCGCTGTCCAGAACCCAGGTGTCCTGCTGCTGGATAGTTGGGACCGTGAGCTGTGTGGGCCTGAGCTGCTCTGTAGAGTCAGCAGAGCCTCCTGTTAGATTTAGGTGATGGTGTTCAGAAAATTTCACGATTAATTGTCATTTGGGGAAAAAAGTGCATGCAAAAGACATTCTGCCTGTTGTCCATGTGAGAAAGTGGTCTCTGTTTACAACAGACATTTCTAAATGACAGACCTCAGGGGAAAGCGCAGAATCAGGAATCCACAGGGTTCCCTGAGGGAAACTGTGACCTGAAGAGGAAACCAACCAGGAAACAGCCCAAACTGCCCACTGCACCTGCTCCTGGGAGGGTCCTTGTGTTAAGGCCCCTGAGCACCCTGGTGGCCTCAGTCCCTCCTGCAGGGAGGTTTGTGTCTGGGCTCACACTGACCCCCCCTCACTGTGTCTCTTGCACAGAAATACACGGCTGAATCCTCAGATTTCAGGCTGTTCATCTGCAGATACAGCGTGTTCTTGGCGTTGTCTCTGGAGATGGTGAATCGGCCCTTCACAGAGGCTGCATAGTATGTGCTACTTCCATCAGTATTAATGTACGAGACCCACTCCAGCCCCTTCCCTGGAGCCTGGCGGACCCAGCTCATCCAGTAGCTACTGAAGGTGAATCCAGAGGCGGCACAGGAGAGTCTCAGAGACCCCCCAGGCTTCACCACGGCTCCCCCAGACTCCACCAGCTGCACCTCACCCTGGACACCTGCAAACACAAAAACGTCCTGGTCAGGAAACTCTCACACGTCCACTATTTCTCTCACTCATGTCCATTCACACTCTCAGTGTCTCTTGTTCTCCATAAATTACCTCTTAAAATAGCAACAAGGAAAACCCAGCTGAGCCCAAGCCCCATGGTGAGTGGTCTGTGTTCAGTCCTGATCAGGGAATGAGAACAGCCAGGGATCCCGGGGCTGGGCTCCTGTCCCAGAGCTGCAGGGTCGGGGCTGGGCTGGTTTTTATGAGCAGAGGGGGCCCTATTTGCATGTCCTCCTGCTATATAGAGAGCTTTGGGGTGAAACTACAGAGTCAGTGCCTCAGTGCAGGTGAGAGGGTTCTAGGATATTTGCTAACCATGGGAACATTTCACTCACTAAATACAGAATCATAGGAGGTTTGGGGCTTGTGGAGGAGCCCAATCTGGTTACACTGACCCAGCATCAGGGCCCTCATCCTCTCCTCTGACCCCCACTGCTCCTCTGAACGAACTTCAGGTCAGTGCAAGACCTACCCAGTGAGGCTGCAGAACCCTTGTATGTAATGAGAGCAGCCAATGAACCCCCGTATTTCAGTGTTACTCACCCTTCAGGGCTGTATCCACCTGTGGCCCCAGAGTCCTCACTACAGTGGAGAAGGTTGTGTATCACCCGTGAGATGGTCGTAGGTCAGCTAAGGTGAGTCAGGTTCACTGAGACCTGGGAGGTACAACTGAAGTCTCTGTTGGTCCCAGAACCACTATGAAGTGACACAAGAAATCTGAGGGATGTGGGAAATCTCAGTGACCCTGATGACAGGATCCATGGTCTTGTTTTTCTTGTGCACCTCCTGTCCTCCAGCTTCTCCTAGTTCAATGGCCCTAGAATCCCTCCCCTGGAATCTCATGTCAGGAATCAGACAACATCCTATTGGGGAGTAGTTATAACAGACACTTGCCAGTAGCAGTAGCACACCCATGAGTTAGAGGTCTTTCCTGGTCAGGAGTGACCTCTCCCTCTCCCTGGGAGGCGGCTTCTCTTTCTTCCTTTCTTTCTTTCTTTCTTTCTTTCTTTCTTTCTTTCTTTCTTTCTTTCTTTCTTTCTTTCTTTCTTTCTTTCTTTCTTTCTTTCTTTCTTTCTTTCTTTCTTTCTTTCTTTCTTTCTTTCTTTCTTTCTCTCTTTCTCTCTTTCTCTCTCTCTCTCTCTCTCTCTCTCTCTCTCTCTCTCTCTCTCTCTCTCTCTTTCTTCCTTTCTTTCTTTCTTTCTTTCTTTCTTTTTTAAATATATCTTTATTGATTTCAGAGAGGGGAAGGGAGAGGGAGAGAGAGAGGTAGAAATATCAATGATGAGAGAGTCATTGATCCGCTGCAGTCCGCAACCCAGGCATGTGCCCTGACCGGGAATCGAACCCTGATCCCCTGGATTCTAGGTCGATGCTCAACCACTGAGCCACGCCCGGGTGGGCAGGTGGCTTCTCTTTCAATGGCTGGAGGGGAGCCCATGGTGGAGCGAGAGCGACACATGGGATGAGTGTCAGACTCCTCTCAGCTCAGGTCCTGGAGGCAGGATCTGGGTCAGCCTCTGTGACCCAACCTCAGGATGCCCTGATATGAATAGAGATGGCACTGGAGACACTAGAGCAGCACTGGACGCGCAGGCAGGGACAGACACCGCTCACTCGGACGTGCCCGAGTGCCTGCTGTGCACACAGGTGCCGCGGAGTCTCCGACACAGAGCCAGACGGGCCCCACAGCCAGTCACCGTCCTGCAGAGGGAACCTCACTGCACTATGGGGCGCAGGGACGGCCAGCACGCGGTCACTGCGTGCGCGGGGGGGCTCCACACATTCCTTCCCCGTCTGGGTCTTCTCATGTAATTTGTTTCCGAGGTGCTCTGGCTGGGCCCCTGCACCAGGCTGAGGGACGTGGGGAGGGGTGACCTTGTCTGGCGCCTGAGCGTCTGTGAAAAGCTCCATTCTCTTCAGCACTGAGATGGGGTCGCCTGTGGGCTCTCACACTGGCCTCTGCTGTGGGAGAGCCTCAGACGTCCGCTGTCCCGGCTCCCGTGTCCTGCGGGTTGGCTGGGACCCTGAGCTGTGAGGAGCTGAGCTGCTCTGTGGAGGCAGCAGAGCCTCCAGTTAGGTTTAGGTGACGGGGGTCAGAAGATGTGATGACTAATTGTCATTGGGGGACAGGAGTGTCTGACAAACACTCTCTGCCTGTTGTCAGGTGAGAAAGTCGTCTCTGGTTACAACTGACTTTTCTAACTGAGAGACCTCAGAGGAAAGCGCAGAATCAGGAATCCACAGAGATTCCTGAGGGAGACTGTGGCCTGAAGAGGAAACCAGCCAGGAAACAGCCCAGACCGCCCACTGCACCTGCTCCTGGAGGGTCCTTGTGTCCAGGGCCCCTGAGCACCCTGGTGGCCGCAGCCCCTCCGTCAGGGAGGCTTGTGTCTGGCTCACCCTGACCTTCCCTCACTGTGTCCCTCGCACAGTAATACACGGCCGAGTCCTCGGGGCTCACAGAGCTCAGCTGCAGGGAGAACTGGTTCTTGGACGTGTCTCTGGAGATGGACGTGCGGCTCTGGAGGGACGGCCTGTAGTCAGTGCTCCCATCCTGACATATGCGCCCCATCCATTATCAGAAACGGGTGCTGGATTTTGTCGAATGCTTTTTCTGCGTCTAGTGAGATGATCATGTGATTTTTGTCCTTCATTTTGTTTATGTGATGTATCACATTTATTGATTTGCGGATGTTGTACCAGCCTTGCATCCCCTGAATAAATCCCACTTGGTCATGATGTAGGATCTTTTTCATGTATTGCTGGATCCAGTTTGCTAGTATCTTAGTGAGGATTTTAGCATCTATGTTCATCAGGGATATTGGCCTGTAATTTCCTTTTTTATAGTGTTTTTATCTGGCTCTGGGATTAGGGTGATGCTGGCCTCCTAAAAAGAGTTTGGGAGTTTTCCCTCCTCTTGAATTTTCTGGACTGGTTTGAATAGAATAGGTGTTAATTCTTCTTTGAATGTTTGGTAAAACTCGCCTGTATAAATCCATCTGGTCCAAGACTTTTGTTTGCTGGGAGCTTTTTGATTACTGCTTTAATTTCATTAGTTGTTATTGGCCTATTCAGGTTTGCTGCCTCTTCTTGATTCAGCTTTGGAAGTTTGGATGCTTCTAGGAATTTGTCCATTTCCCCCATGTTGTCCAATTTGTTGGCATACAGTTGCTCATAATATTTTCTTACAATCCTTAGTATTTCTGTTGGGTCAGTTGTTATATTGCCTCTTTCATCTGATTTTATTTATTTGGGTCCTCTCTCTTTGTTTCTTAGTGAGTCTGGCTAAAGGTGCATCAATCTTATTTACCTTTTCAAAGAACCAGCTCTTGGTTTCATTGATTTTTTGTATTGTTTTTTTAGTCTCTATGTCATTAATTTCTGCTCTGATTTTTATTATTTCCTTCCTTCTACTTCCTCGGGGCTTTTCTTGCTGTTCTCATTCTAGTTCTTTTAGTTGTTGTGTTAGATGGTTCATTAGATCTTTTTCTTGTTTCTTGAGATAGGCCTGTAATGCTATGAACTTCCCTCTCAGGACTGCTTTCGCTGTGTCCCATAGGTTTTGGGTTGTTTGTTCATTTTCGTTACTTTCCATGAAGTGTTTGATTTCTTCCTTGATCTCCTTGGTAACCCATTCATTGTTTAATAACATGCTATTTAGCCTCCATGTGCTTGAATATTTTTGAGTTTTTTTATAGTGGTTGATTTCTAGTTTCATGGCATTGTGATCTGAGAAGATGCTTGATATGATTTCAGTCTTCTCATATTTGTAGAGATTTGCCTTGTGCCCTAACATGTGGTCTATTTTTGAGAATGTTCCATGTGCACTTGAGAAGCATGTGTATTCTGCTGTTTTGGGGTGAAATGTTCTATAAATGTCAATTAAATCAGTTAGGTCTAGTGAGTCATTTAAGGTCTGCGTTTCCCTGTTGATTTTTTGTCTTGAAGATCTGTCCAATGCTGACAGTGGGGTGTTAAAGTCCCCCACTATGACTGTGTTGCTGTCAATCTCCCCCTTAAAGTCCCCCAAGAAATTTTTTATATATTTAGGTGCTCCTGCATTGGGCGCATAAATGTTTATAAGGGTTATTTCCTCCTGAAGTATTGATCCCTTAATAATATGTAGTGACCATCTTTGTCTCTTGTTATGGTCTTTATTTTGAAGTTTGTTTTGTCTGAAATAAGAATGGCTACTCCAGCTTTCTTTTCCTTTCCATTTGCATGGATAGTTTTACTCCAACCCTTCACTTTTAGCCTGTGTGAGTCTTTTGCTCTCAGGTGGGTCTCTTTTAGACAGCATATATTTGGGTCCTGTTTTCTTATCCATTCAGCTACCCTATGTCTTTTGATTGGACCGTTTATTCCGTTTACATTTAAGGTTACTATTGATATCAACTTATTTAATGCCATTTTCCCCCTTTATGCTGATGTACCTTTCTCTCACTATTCCTTCTTTTTCTTAGAGCAGTCCTTTTAGCATTTCTTGCAATGCTGGTTTAGCGGAACTGAACTCCTTTAGCCTTTTTTTTTTTTTTGTCGGGGAAGCTTTTTATTTCACCTTCAAATTTAAATGATAACCTTGCTGGATAAAGCAATCTTGGTAGCATGTTCTTGCTTTTCATTACTTGCAGAACTTCATGCCACTCCCTTCAGGCCTGAAGAGTCTCTGTTGAGAAGTCAGCTGTCAGTCTTATGGGGGTTCCCTTGTAGGTCACTGCTTGTCTCTCTCTTGCAGCCCTTAATATTTTCTCTTTGTCCTTGACATTTGCCATTTTAATTACAATGTGTATTGGAGTGGGTCTCTTTGGGTTCCTCTTGTTTGGAACCCTCTGTGCTTCCTGAACTTGTGTGGCTTTCCCCTTCACCAGCCTAGGGAAGTTTTCTATAATTATTTCCTCCACCAAGTTCTCTATCACTTGTTCTCTTTCCTCCCCCTCTGGCACTCCTACAATGCGAATGTTGTTTTGGTTAATGTTGTCCCAAAGCTCCCTTAGACTGTCCTCATGCTTTTTAAGTGTTTTTTCTTTTTGCTGCTCTGATTGTGTGATTTTTTCTACCTTGTCTTCTAAGTCACTTATTCTATCCTCTGCTTCATTGAGCCTGCTTTTAATTCCTTCCAGTGCATTCTTGATATCAGATACAGCATTCTTGATCTCTGTCTGAGTTTTATTTATGGTTTTAATTCTTTTTTCATGTTTTCACTAAGGTCCTCGATCTTATCATCTAGAGTCTTCTTAAGTTCCTTGACCATCTTCATCATCAATACTCTGAAGTCCGTTTCTGATAACTTGCTTAACTCCATCTCATCAACGTGTTTTCCTGGTGATGTTTCCTTGTCTTTAATTTGGGTCTTGTTTCTTTGTCTCCCCATTTTGGTAAGTTTTAGTGTTTGTATCTATATATTAGATATATTTGCTGACCCCCAGTCTTGTGGGATGGGATTTTGTCTTGTGGGTCCAGTGGAGCCCAGAGGTGTGTTTTCCTTATACCTCTGAGCTCTTTGCTCTAGTCGTGACCCTGTTGTGGGTGCCCCTTTTGTGGTTTCTTTATGTTCTCCTGTTGTGGTTGGGTCTAGATTGTTGTTGATCAGTCCTTGGGAGGACCCTTCTCTCAGGTTGGCTAACTGTGTCTCAGGCCCAACTCGTCATGTAAGCTATTGTAGAGGTGCTGGCAAGGCAGGCCAATGCACAACTAAAATTCCAGGAAACGAGGTATTTTACAAAATATCTTGACAGTAACAATGGAAACAACTCACGTGAAAATAGAACTGGGAGAGTGAAGGGAGAACAGAACACACCCCCCCCCCACACACACACATACAGAGAAAAAAAAGAAAAATAAAGCTTAACAAAAACAAAAAAAAGGAGAAAAAGAAAAGTAACGCTTAGAGAGAGAGAGATTTATATAGTTGTTGATACTAGGGAAAATTTAGAAACTAATAATAAACTAAAATGTAAAAAATAGAGAAGCTACTGGGAGGTAACAGAAGCAGAGAAAATATTCTGAAAGACGGGCCAGCAAAGAATTAAGGGAGAGAATAGAAATAAGATAGTAGTTGAAAATGAGAAAACAAAAATACAATAAGGATAATAAGAGAAACTAACAATCAGACAGGATGACAGAAGGGAGCAAAATGAAAGAATGAAAGAAAAGTAGAAAAAGAAAAAAGAAACAGAAGAAAAACGTTATGGCAGTGGATTGAGAGGAGAGAGAGAGATATAGCCCCAGCAGGGAGGGAGTCCAGTAAGAGATTTGGGGGAAACTATAGAGGGAAGCAGTACACTTGGATATAATGATAAAGTCCCAGTCGTTGAGCAGGGATATCAAGGAAGTCTTGATAGTAGAAGCAAGGATACAAGAAAACAAAGCAAATAACCAAAACAAAACTAAAAACAAGCAAAGCAAAACAAAATTCTTTTATAAAAAGGAGAAAAAAAATTTAGTTAAAAAAATGTAGAAAAAAAATTATTATAAAATTTAAAAAAGAAGGAAAAACAAGTTTTCTCCCCTTTTTCTTCTTCCTAAGGAAAAAAGAGAAAAAATAAACAAGCCCACAAACAAAAAACAAACAAACAAAAATCCCCCAAACCAAAAAAACACAAAACCATACACAAGAAAAAAACAGCAGAAAGAAAAGGCAGTCAGTCAGGTGGGTTTCTTCTGGGCAGCTTGTTGTCTGAGGGCCACTGTTTCGTGGGCTGGTTTCCGTTCTCCTGGGAGGTGCTTGTGTGTCACCCAATGTGAAGAGTCGTCTAGGTTTGGCTCTGGTGTCCTTAGGTAGATGGTTGATCTGAGGCTCTCCGTGGACTACCTCCTCTGGTCAGCTATTTTGCAGCCTTGTAGTTGCCTGGTCTTGCTCCAGAGTCTTCTGTAGAGTCTTCAGGGTGCAGGGTGGCTAGTGTAGCTCAGGGCGTCACTCCCCTTAGAGGTGTCGCTGTCAGGCGCTCACTGTGTGGGCGTTAGACTCTGCTCCACTGCCAGCTCCTCAGTCCCTCCCCTGTCCTCTGATTCTAGTTCCCCAGGCTCTGACCTGCTGCAGCTTCAGATTGATTTCCATCTGTTGCTTTTACTGTCTGGGCCGTTCCAGCAGCCTGGGCTCAGTGGGTTTGAATAAAGAACATTCCAGTGAGCCCTTTGCCTGCCCAGCCCCCAGCAGGGGTTTTCAGCGTTTCCTCCAGCTCCCAAAGGACAGTCCCTGAGAGTCTTATTCTTGTAAAGTCCTCCTGTGAGCTGCTCTTCCTTCCCCCTCAGGTCTGTGCCCTGGGGGGGTGTCTGGGGCCTCAGTGAGTGGGACGCGCCCCTTTCCAGTTGGGGGTGGTGCTCCCGGCTGCAGGAGAGGCCTGCGGGCTCCGCCCCTCCCTGCTCAGCTCTGGTTGGCTGGTCGCACCAGGCCCGCCCCTCAGCCCGTCTACTGTGCAGACCCCAATGGCAGCCTCCGCTGGTCTGTCCCCCAGTGCACGCTGGGAAGGTGGGGGCCAGTTCTGGGATCAAACTTGCAAACGCACAAAGCGACACACAGGGAGAGAGTCCGCCCTACAAAGTCCCACCGCCCGAGCACCAAGGCCCCCAGCGGGAGGGGATCCAAAGTCAGCTCCAAGCAGCTCCCTGCACCGCTGGTCTCAGCCAAGCTGGGGCGGCTTCACGGCCACCAACGGGGCCCCTCAGGGCTGGTGACAGATCCCAGCCTCCCAGCACCGGGAGCTCAGGGCGGGAGGACACCCTCAGGCCTGGTGACAGATCCCAGCCTCCCAGCACCGGGTGTTCAGGGCGGGAGGACACCCTCAGGTCTGGTCACAGATCCCAGCCTCTCCCACCGGGAGCTCAGGGCGGGAGGACACGCTCAGGGCTGGTCGAAGGTCCCAGCCTCCTGGCACCGGGAGCTCAGGGCGGGAGGACACCCTCAGGCCTGGTGACAGATCCCAGCCTCCCAGCACCGGGAGCTCAGGGCAGGAGGACACCCTCAGGGCTGGTCACAGATCCCAGCCTCCCAGCACCGGGAGCTCAGGGCGGGAGGACACCCTCAGGGCTGGTCACAGATCCCAGCCTCCCAGCACCGGGAGCTCAGGGCGGGAGGACACCCTCAGGGCTGGTCGAAGGTCCCAGCCTCCTGGCACCGGGAGCTCAGGGCGGGAGGGCTCCTCCCCTCCCCTGCACCTCACAGATTCTGCGCTTTTGGGGCTCAACACAATGCCCCACAGGGAGGCAGAGGGTCCCCGTGTGCGGCTGCTCAGCGCAGTCCTCTGGTCCCTTACCACTCGGGTGCCACACCCTTTGGGACAGCCTTCCCTATGGTCGGCACCCTGAGCAGCAGACGCTGGTCACAGCCACCCCTAGAGGCTTTGCTTCCTAGGAAGGGGCCATCCCCTCCTCGCGGCCTCACTGCTCCCCTGGGACCCTCTTTCCTTTGGCGGGGCGCACCTTCCCCTCGTTACTCTGGGTGTGGGATCCCCGGTTTTGGATGCTGTCTGCGGAGCTTTGCAGCCTCCAAGCCTTCAGGCTGGGAGCCCAGCACAGGCTTCAGGGGGACTCCGCCTTCCAAGGGCCCCTTCTCTTACCGGACTCCGTGATGTCTCTTCAGTGCTCCCCACTCGCACTCTGTCCACTCAGGTAAGTTTCTCTGGTGTTTTCAAGCCGGTTATGTAGGATTTTAGGAGTAAATCAAGTCCGTGGCTGGGAGCGGGGGCCTCTGCCGCTTCTCACAGGGCCGCCAGCTTCAGGTCCCTTTTTAAATCTTTATCTTTTTGCTTCTGTGATTGTACGTTTTTTTCTACCTTCTCATTCACATTGCTGATTAAATCCTCTGCTGCGTCCAGTGTTCTTCATATTCCTTCCAGTGTTTTCTTTTTTATAATTAGTCACCTGAAGGTATTTTCTCCATTGCTTTTCAGAGATAGTGGAAGAGAGAGAGGGCGAGAGAGATGGAAACTTCTATGTGAATGAGACACAGCAATCGGTTGTCTCCCACAGATACCCCTGACCTGGGATCGAGACGGCAACTCAGGCAAAATCCCTTGATCGGGAATTCAAACCGAGACCCTTCAGTCCCCAGGGAGACATTAACCCTACAGCATGTCACAGCTGGGTGCTATGTGGGTGCCCAGTCTCAGCACTGGTGCTATAGCCTGAGGCCCAATCTTAGGTCACGGCTTCAGACCTCTCAGGGGAAGACCCCGCAGCTGAGAAATCCCTCGGTAACCTCGGGGTCCCGCCTGTGGGAGCAGGGCCAACCCCTTTCTCCTGTCAGCACATCCTCCCAGTTATGAGGTGGCTCCTCTCCCCAGTCCTTGGTTTAAAAGCTCCACTTCGTAGAGTCTGTAGGAGGTAATTCATGGTGGTTGATCACCAATTTACTTATAATTTCCACTTGGTTGTGGGAACTACTGAGAGTAAGATCCATCTACACCACCCTCACCTTCACCCCTCTCTCTGCATTTCTCTTTGTACAAACAGGAAACGTCAGCTGTGCTGCATGTGAGGATATTGCTACTAATGTAAAAACCTGTTAAAATGCAGAGACTTCAGTGGTAGCCAGAGAGCCATTGTTCGCGGGAGACTCTTGGAGAGACAGCTGTGTGGAGAGGAAGCCCGGACCTCTCCGAGGAATCAGCCGAAAACACCGCCTGCAGATGCTTTTGAAGTGGAAATACAGAGTTGTTGGGTCCTTAGTGACCCTTAGTTTCCTGAGAGTCTCTTGTAGCCCAGTCCTCAGTCTCCCTCAGGGAGGTTTGTGTCTGGCTCACACTGACCTACCCTCACTGTGTGTTTTACAGAAATACACGGCCGAGTCCTCAGCTCTGAGGCTGTTCATTTGCAGATACAGCGTGTTCTTGGCGTTGTCTCTGGAGATGGTGAATCGGCCCTTCACAGAGTCTGCATAGGATGTGCTACTTCCATCAGTATTAATGCGTGAGACCCACTCCAGCCCCTTCCCTGGAGCCTGGCGGACCCAGTTCATCCAGATGCTACTGAAGGTGAATCCAGAGGGTGCACAGGAGAGTCTCAGAGACCCCCCAGGCTTCACCACGGCTCCCCCAGACTCCACCAGCTGCACCTCACCCTGGACACCTGCAAACTCAAAGACGTCCTGGTCAGGAAACTCTCACACATCCACTGTTTCTCTCACTCATGTCCACTCACACACTCGGTGTCTCTTGTCCCCCATAAATTACCTCTTAAAATAGCAAGAAGGAAAACCCAGCTGAGCCAAGCCCCATGGTGTGTGGTCTGTGTTCAGTCCTGATCAGGGAATGAGAACTGTTGGGGATCCTGGGGCTGGGCTCCTGTCCCAGAGCTGCAGGGTCGGGGCTGATCTGGCTTTTATGAATAGAAAGTGCCCTATTTGCATGGCTTCCTACTATATAGGGACCCCGGGTTTAACCTACAGAGAAGGCAGTTCCTCTGTGCGGGTGAGAGTGTCCTGTGGCCTTGGGATGGCCATGAAAGATTTAATTATCTAAATACAGAATCATAAGTTTTCACTCAACCCAACAGACCATACCTGATCCTAGTGAGCCCAGGATCTGACCTCTGCTCCTCCACACTGCCCACGACTGTTCCCATAATCCAATTCCAAGGCAGAATGGGACCTGCCCAGCGGGGGCGCAATACCCCATGTATTTAAGAAGAGCATGAATGAAAGTCTGTATTCTGGTGTCATCCAGACTTCAGGGCTGGTGACAAGCACCTTCCTGGAAAATTGACCTCAGGGTGCAGGTCTTGTAAGAGGGGATTCCATGTACTTGGTGTGTTGGTGTCCTTGGCCCTGGGTATCTCTGGCTCCCTGACCTTCAAGGAGACCAACAAGACTGAGTGTTGAGAAGATGCTTTTCTATCCTGAGGATCCAGAGACACTAGGAAGTTAGAGAGATTCATGGAGCTGATGGGGTCCTCTGGGTTTCCAACAACCACAAGGACATTTACAGGATGTTTCTCTGCAAACACTAAGGAAAAACCTTAAAGAAAGTAATGAAATAAATAATTAGTGAAATAAATATAAGCCAGGACACCTATGACCAGTTTCTCTGCAGACACTAAGGAAAAACCTTAAAGAAAGTAATGAAATAAATAATTAGTGAAATAAATATAAGCCAGGACACCTATGACCAGTGCGATTGTGTGAATTTAAAGTGAATTTCTCATGTATGAGATGGAGACCTTTGCAGTTAAAATTCAGTCAATGCCATGGCGATTGCAGTGAAATTGATCCCATGGCCTGTATTTTGCGAAGTTCAATTATTACCGTTTAGGGTGTTTATTGTAAAAAGGGGACAGCTCTACATTTCCATACCATTTGGGTAACTGTTTTGTAGCACCTGCATGCAAGAAAAGCACATTAATGTATATTTTCAGAGTATGGACATAAAAACTGGACACAGACATTCTTGTAACCCCCTTCCTTGTGTGGGACATGAGCTCAGTGGATCCTGAGCACCCAGGGGTCCTGCGGGCACGTTTTCCTCCAAGACTGACAGAGGTTTAGAGGCCCCTCCTCTCATCCAGCTGCCTGTAGGGTCCCTTCCAGCAGGAGCACTATGGACCCTGCTGTTCACAGGACGCCCCCCTGACTTTTTTCCATCCACTGTCCCCTCCCGCTGCTCCTTGGCGGTCAATGCCCAGGGGTCTCTGCTGCATCCAGGTGAGCCCTGTGTCTCTCCCGTGGCTACGACCCTATTGCAAGAGCCTTGGACAGAATCTCCTTTCCAATTTAGCGACTGTCAGAAGAGCTTTTCTGTAGTAACAGAGAGAACACAGTGAAAGGGGCTTCAGACTCAATAATCCACAGGCAGCAGACAGGCTGAGGGACGTGCTCTGCTCCAACCCCTGCACCTTCAGGAGGGGGGATCCGAGAGCAGAGCCCAGGCCCGGGGTTGGGGTCTGAGCCTCAGAAGGCTGATCCCAGGCCTGTGTGGAGGGAGGAAGCTCAGGGGGATGTCACGGTTGCCTCAGGATGGTGATTTCTTCCTAAACTCCATTGATATCCTGGGAATGGAAATGTCTCTAACTATCCTCCGCCTGCCTCTCAGCTGTACTTTAGGAGGTAAGTTGCCGTCTAGTATCCCAGGTCTACAGGTGGAGGGAATATTTTCTTGGGATGAATCCCCTGAAATTGCCACCCATACCTGACTTGTAGATGGGGTTGGAGACTTGTCAGAGGATGGTTTTGGGGGGATTTAGGACCTGAGTTCAGGATTTTGTGAGTCTGCATTTCAGGGGATGTAGGTTTGTGATGAAGGTAAGTGTCCTGAGGGATGGATGTGAGTCTGGGGAAGGTTGAGGGTGGCTGTGGTTGTCTGGCTCAGGCTGGGAGCCTGTGGAGGTTCTATGGAAAATGAGGCCTTGTCATGTTTGAATAATTTATAAGTCGTGACTCTGGAGAAGATCCAAGAGCAAGTGTCAGAGGAAGAGGAATCCCCAGAGGACAACAAGTGCCCAGGGCTGCACCTGCACCTCCACCTGCACCTGCTCGTGGGCTGGATGCTCTGACTTCTGTCTCCTGAGTGCCCCCTGGTGTCCTGAGGGTCCCATGGTGTCCTGAGGGTCCCCTGGTGTCCTGAGGGTCCCCTGGTGTCCTGAGGGCCCCCTGCAGCCCCCCCACTTCCTCAGGAAGTTTTGTGTCTGGCTCACACTGACTTCCCCTCACTGTGTCTCGCACAGTAATACACGGCCGTGTCCTCGGTGGGCACAGAGCTCAGCTCTAAAGAGAACTGGTTCCTGGACGTGTCAGCAGTGATGGAGATGCGGCCCTGGAAGGCTGGGTTATAGCTGGTGCTTCCTGTCCAGTACCCCATCCACTGCAACCCTTTCCCAGGGCTCTGGCGGATCCAGCTCCAGTAGTAACTGCTGGTGACCGAGCCCCCGGAGACAGTGCAGGTGAGGGAGAGGGTCTGCGAGGGCTTCACCAGTCCTGGGCCCGACTCCTGCAGCTGCAACTGGGACAGGACACCTGGGGACAAGGGGCACCAGTCCCTGTCAGTCACGTGCAGTCACAATCCCCCCATAAATGATGCCTGACATCTGAGACCCTCACCTTGGGGGGCTGTCACCAGGCACAGGAGGAGACCCAGCAGGCTCATCTTCTTCTACACCAAGGCCCTGCCTTCCCCAGAGTCCTCAGCCCTGTGTGAGGAGGGAGCTGTGAGCCCCACAGCCCAGGGGAGCTTTTACCCTGGAGCCTGAAGGCACATTTGCATGTGGGGCAGCCTTTTCCTTATAAGTGCGGGGACTGAGGTCAGGCTGCCCTGGTCCTTCTGGGACCCTTGGGGGCATCTCTTCCCTGGACCTCACTCAGCATGTAAGTCAAGGATAGGGGGTCACCTGGTTTATGGGGAACATTGGAATTAAATTAAGGACAGACTCCCCTCTCTGAGCATAGGAAGGAATGATGGGGTGATGAGTAGGTTTTACTTTTAACTTTTGAAACACATTTAAAAGGGGTTAGCATCTGTAGAGACAGTTCCATAATTCCAACACTTCAATAAGTCTACAATAACCAAATTTTTATCGTCTTGTTATTTGAAAGTAATGTTTAACTTGGTGTAAAATATTTTAGAAAGCACAGCCATTTTTAAATCATGTTTTCTTCATTTAGGAGGATACTTTGATCTGAGTGACTTCTTCCAAGCACAGGATAAGGGGAGACCCTTCATTCTTGATGTTGGATCATTTTTTTATGGCGTTCAAACTCTGTGCAAACGTTTCCCTTATGCGAGCCCTTGGCATATAGCAGAGTCCCCAAACTAATCACATCACAAATAATCTTGTTTTAACCTGGAGAAAAGATTACAAATAAACACTGTGATTATGCATCTGCACCACTGAGCATCTTTCTAATGTGGAAATGATGTGGCAGTGTCCAAACGAGAAAGCCCCTGTCCTAGTGTGTGCCGTGCCCGATTGTGCTCGTCTGTAAGAATTGCTGCCCACATCGGGGCCTATGATCTCCCCCTGGAATCAACTGCTCCAGGACACGTGTACAAAGAATCAGAGGGAAAGTTTTCATAAAAAGGAAAAGAGAGGAGTTAAAAGAAGAGATGCCTTTGACAGTCACCAGTAATGACACACAGAAGAAATTAACCCTCACAGCCAGAGGAGGAAGTAAAGTGCAGGAGGCTCATGTTCAGGGGACGGGAGCCCCATCAGACACTATTTTCCTACAAAGTGTTCAGAGGTAGAATTAAGAGCAGAGTGTGAACCCAGAGCCCGTGGACAAGTGCTGGGGAGAGTGGAGGGTCTGTGTGGGCCCCTGGGACACAGAAGCATGGACCATAGAGACACAGGCAGAGCCCCCGGGCCATGGCCTTCAGGGGTCGGTGCTGACTGTGTAGCAGCTGCACTGCCTCATGTGCTGTGTTTCTCCTCTGGACCCTGATGGGAACCAGTTTCCTTCCCTGGGGATGGAGAAGTAGCTTTGTCATGACAGGTGTGTTTGGGTGAAGATGTGGGTAATGGTTTGTGAGCAATGAGAATGTTGTTGCTGGAAACCCTGCTGTCTGCATGGGGCCCGGGGAACCCTGTCTCCATGTCCCCACATGATGGGAGGGAACTGGAACAGGGGCCTGACTCAGGGCAACACTGGGGAAGCCACCTGGGATCACGAATGGGGGACGTAACCCAGACTGAGGACACACCACCCAGGGTTCCTGCTCCATTCGGCTCTGAGTCTCCTTGTTGTGTGATGGGTTCAAGTTTCCTCTCCTCACTTTCCTCTGAAATAGCCCCACACGTTCCCTAGAGTCATGAGACACTGTGGGGAGTGTGCAGGGCACCAGCCCCGTGTGTGCTGACCTCATAGCTCCCATCTCTCCTGGGCTCACTCTCTAGTTCTGTGAATCTCCTGGTGCCGTCTCCAGGGTTTCTATATAGAAGATCATGACGTCTGCATACAGGAAAGAGAGAACATCTTATGATTTTTTTTTTTATATACTTTTCATTTCTTTTCCTGCCTATTTATTCTGACAAGGACTTACAGTTCTGTTGATAGAAGTTGTCACACTGAGAACCTTGTCTTTGTTCTGGATTCAGAAGATAAATTCTCTTCTCTCCTATTGTAATTATGTCACTTGTTTGCTTCTTTCATGTGGCCTTTGTTATGCCGAGGGCCAAGCCTTGAATAACTAATTTATTTCATCTTTACTCATGAAAGGAATTTGAATTCTTAAATATGTGTCCTTTTATCTGTTTAAATGGAATATTACTTGTCCCTCATGCTCTGGGTGAGCTGTAGCACATTGACCAGTTACATACATTAAACCATCCTTGCCTTCCAGGTCCCTATCCCACTGGAAACATAAATGATCCTCTCAATGTGCTGTTGGCTTTCCTTGTATATTGTTGAGATTTTTTCCATTTATGCTCATTAGGGACCCGGCCTCTCTCTTTTTACTGTTCTTATTTGCCCTTAGTATGAGAGTACTGGTCACCTCAATAAATGAGTCTGAATGTCTTTTTTCTTCTTGAAAATTTTGCAAGTGTTTGAGAAGAAGCGATTGAGACAACACTATTTGTTTTGTGAAATTTGGTAGAATTTACCCTTGTAGCCACTCGAACGTGGAGTTTTCTTGTGGACAGGTTTGGATGAATACTTCAATCATTTAAATAAATACAAACACATCTAGGAATGTCAGGGTAAATTCTTAATTTAAGCAACAAAATAATGGACAGAGAAACACAACTGTTGATCTTCACAGGGTAATTGTAATTCCCACATGCACACCACAGGACTGAGCAGTGACCCCCTAACAGGTGTCCTAAGTCTGCACCCCTCAGGTCGACCTGAGCAACATGAACCTACAGGGGAGCAGCTCGAGGTCCCTGCCCAGGGAAAGACCTGCCTCTGTGAACTGCAGCCAGGGGCTGGTCTCTGCAGGCTCTGAGGTGGGCAGGACCAGCTCCCACCTGAGACTCAGCAAATGCATGTCTGCTCTTCCCCCTGAAGATGGAGGGATTTTCTGAAGAGGGGACAAAGTCATTCTCCTCAAGATTTCTGGGCATGGAGGGAACCAGATGGAAATGGGAGCAAGTCTTCTCAGCACATTTAAAAGTTCCTCCTGTGAGAGGCAACACTCAGCCAGGACACCCACAGAGTTAAGGGACAATGTACTTGGGATCAATGTGGAAATTACACTAGTTAGCAGACCACACACTTGTTTCTTGTCCCATCCAAGACAATGAACTAAAACCACACTTTCTTACAGAGATTTCACAAAATGACTTAGTCCTGAGTATGTACCTCATTTGCCTCCATCGCCAGGGAGCACAGAGAACATGTCCCAGCTGCAGGTCTCTGAAATCCAAGGTGGTTTGTGCTGCAGACACAGCTGTGCCCAACCCCCAGACCATGGCTGAGCTCGGCAGGGACACTAAGGCAGGGCCATGGCTGGGAGACCCAGGTGAAATCTGAGGGAAACACAGAGTGAAGAAATCTGTGACCCATGTGTTGGGAGGTCCTGAAGTGCAGGGAGCATTAGGCAAGTCCCACTTTTCGTGGACAGACTTTGACTGTGGGCTGATGGTTTCCCAGGCTTACCAAACCCTCTGCAATTTTCTCCCCACAAGTGATACACTCCCTTTCTGCACGTGACAATATTTCTACTAAACTAATAAATACTTCCAATGGAGACCCATCAGGGATAGGCACAGAGCCACAGGTGTGGAGACTATGGAGAGACTGTTGTGCAGAGAGGAAGCCCTGAGCCCTGGGAGGAAATAGCCAGAAACTCCACCTGCAGCTGCTTCTGAAGCTGAGACAGAGTCTGAGGCCTTGAGCGCCCCCTGGTGTCCTGGGGGCCCCCTGCAGCCCAGCCTACTGTCTCCTGCAGGGAGGTTTGTGTCTGGCTCACATTGACCTCCCCTCACCGTGTCTTTCACACAGAAATACACGGCCGAGTCCTCAGATTTCAGGCTGTTCATTTGCAGATAGAATGTGTTCTTGGCATTTTTTCTGGAGATGGTGAATCGGCCCTTCACAGAGGCTGCATAGTATGTGCTACCACCACCAAAACTAATGTATGAGACCCACTCCAGCCCCTTCCCTGGAGCCTGGCAGACCCAGCTCATGTCATAGCTACTGAAGGTGAATCCAGAGGCTGCACAGGAGAGTCTCAGAG
Source organism: Miniopterus natalensis (assembly GCF_054644295.1). Taxonomy (NCBI): domain Eukaryota; kingdom Metazoa; phylum Chordata; class Mammalia; order Chiroptera; family Miniopteridae; genus Miniopterus; species Miniopterus natalensis. The sequence continues at coordinate 519,020 of NC_142081.1, read as the reverse complement.
ACCCCCCAGGCTTCACCACGGCTCCCCCGGACTCCACCAGCTGCACCTCACCCTGGACACCTGCAAACACAAAGACGTCCTGGTCAGGAAACTCTCACATGTCCACTGTTTCTCTCACTTGTGTCCACTCACACACTCAGTGTCTCTTTTTCTCCATAAATTACCTCTTAAAATAGCAACAAGGAAAACCCAACTGAGCCCAAACCCCATGGTGACTGGTCTGTGTTCAGTCCTGGTCAGGGAATGAGAACAGCTGGGGATCCCGGGGCTGGGCTCCTGTCCCAGAGCTGCAGGGTCGGGGCTGGGCTGTTTTTTATGAGTAGAGGGGGCCCTATTTGCATGTCGCCCTACTATATAGAGGGTGTTGGGCTGAGCCTATGGAGAGTCAGTACCTCAGTATAGGTGAGACTGTTCCAGGGTATTTCTTTGCCATGGGAGCTTTCCACTCACCAAACACAAATTATAGAGAGATTTGGGGTTTGTTGATGAGACCACATCTAGTAACTGCGACCCAGCATCAAGGCTCTGATCTTCCCCAGTAGCCCCCAGTGCTTCCGGAAACCATCCTCTGGACAGAGCAGGACCAGCCCATTGAGGGAGGGTACAGGACCCCTTGAGTATAATAAGAGCCTCAATGAGCCCCTGTATTCCAGTGTTACTTACACTTCAAGTCTGTATCTACCTGTAGTGTTAGAGTCCTCACTACAATGTAGAAGGTTTTGCATCACCTGTGAGGTGGTCCTAGGTCAGCTAAGGTGAGTCCGGTTCACTGAGATCTGGGAGGTATAACTGAAGCCTCCCTTGGGCTCTGGGCCACTGTCAAGTGACACAAGAAATTTGAGTGATGAGGGAAATCTGAGTGGCACAGGATGACAGGACTAATGGTCTGTTCCCTTTGTGCATCTCCTGTCCACAAGAACCCCCAGGTTCACTGGCCCAGAAGCCCTTCTGTGGGATCTCATGTCAGGAATCAGACTTCAGCCTTTTGGGGAGTAGTGATAACAGACAACAACCAAGAGCAATAGCACATCCATGACCAAGAATGTCAGTTGTGGTCAAGAGTGACCTCTCCTCTCTCCCTGGGAGGTGGGGCCTGAATTAGGTGGCTTCCTTTTCAGTGCCTGGAGGGGAGCCCAAGGTGGGGCCATGGTGACAGGTGGGTGTCCTGTCAGATCCTGATCAGCTCAGGTCCTGGAAAGAGGAGCTGGGTCAGCCTCTGGTCCCAACCTCTGGAAGCCCAGATATGGACGGAGAAGACACTGAAGACATTAGAGAAACATTGGATGGACCACTTCAGGTCACTGAATTCTGACCTTCTGACCTGTGACCCCGCAGAGCAGCCTTCCTTGCTTGGGGCTGCAGGCCCAGTCTGAATATTAATGCATTAAATTGGACTTTACAAAGTTAATTACTTGAGAGTTTAGCCAGTATGTTCAATTAGATTAGGCTCCTAGAAAATTTAACATGAATTATACTCAGATAGAAATGATCACAGTAAAGGGTGTGATAGAGACGCACAGGGAGGCTCCTGAGAGAGCTACTGAGGGAATTAAGTCCAGAGGTTGCACGTGGTCAGTTGGGACAAGGCTGTCAGGAGGCTGTGCAGACGGAGACAGAGCATAGGGGGAACCATCTCTGGTGACCTGAGATTTGGTCTCTAATGGGACCTGGAGCCGGACTGACCGTGTTCTTCTGAGACGATTCCCCGAGAACCAGAGTCACCCTCTCAGGTGGGAGAACTGGACTCTGCTCATTTGAAACACACTCTCCCTGCTTCCTGCAGCTTCTGAAGTGCCCTCTGAGCCGATGAGTTTGGAATCCTTCCCTCTTCCTTCATTTCTTGGAAGTGGTCAAAAAGGACTGTCTGAGGAGTTAGTTTATTTTCTCTGAAGTGTGTGTAGAACTCACCCTTGAATCCATTTGGACACGACCTTTCCTCCGCTTAGAGTTTTTGATCAGTACTTCATTTATTTTATAGAGTTTATACCAATCTGCAATGTCAGATTCAAATTCCTATATTAGCACCTATTAAGGGGACAGAGAAATACAAGTGTTGACCTTCAGAGAGTGTAGTAAGTGCTGAAATAATGGTGTGTGCAGACCCCGTGTTTGTATCACATGCCATCCAAGAGAATGAACTCGAACACGCTCCCTGGTATAGAATTCATAAAGTGTCGTAGTCCCGAGAATGGACCTCCCTCACCTCCAGCTCCAGCAGCACAAGGGACGGGCCCCAGCTGCTGGCCTCTGACATCCACTGTGGTTTGTGCTGGGGACACAGCTGTGCCCGACCCCCAGACCTTGGCTGAGCTTGGCAGTGGCACCAAGGCAGGGCCACTGCTGGGAGACAGGAGTCACCTGAAGGAAGGTCCTGGCTCCAGTCACCTCCGAGGCATTTGTGGGGCCTTCGGGAACTGCAGGGGGTTTACACAAGGTCTTCCTCTTGTGGACACACTTCCATGGTATCTGACGGTTTCCTGGGCTCCCCAAGCCCTCTGGATTTCTTTCCCCATATGATACACTGTCTGTTTACACGAATAAATGTTTCTACCAATGGAGTAAATCTATTAAAATACAAAGCCATCAGTGGTAGGCACAGAGAGACAGGTGTAGAGACTCTTGGAGGAAATGTCCTATGGAGAGGAACCGGGACCTTGGGAGAAATGAGCCACAAACACCACCTGCCCCTGGTCCTGTGGGTGCAGCACAGAGCCTGCGCGTCCTGAGCGCCCCCTGGTGTCCTGATTGGGTGCTCAGCCCTGTCTCCAGTGGCTGCAGGGAGGGTTGTGTGTGGTTCACACTGACCTCCCCTCCTTTTGTCTGCTGCACAGAAATACGCGACTGAGTCCTCAGATTTCAGGCTGTTCATTTGCAGATACAGCGTGTTCTTGGCATTGTCTCTGGAGATGGTGAATCGGCCCTTCACAGAGTCTGCATAGGATGTGCTACTTCCACCAGGATTAATGTACGAGACCCACTCCAGCCCCTTCCCTGGAGCCTGGCAGACCCAGCTCATATCCCTGCTACTGAAGGTGAATCCAGAGGCTGCACAGGAGAGTCTCAGAGACCCCCCAGGCTTCACCACGGCTCCCCCAGACGCCACCAGCTGCACCTCACCCTGGACACCTGCAAACACAAAGAATTTCTGGTCAGGAAACTCACACGTCCACTCTTTCTCTCACTCATGTCCACTCACACTCTCAGTGTCTCTTGTTCTCCATAAATTACCTCCTAAAATAGCAACAAGGAAAACCCAGCTGAGCCCAAGCCCCATGGTGAGTGGTCTGTGTTCAGTCCTGATCAGGGAATGAGAACAGCTGGGGATCCCGGGGCTGGGTTCCTGTCCCAGAGCTGCAGGGTCGGGGCTGGGCTGGTTTTTATGACCAGAGGGGCCTTATTTGCACGTCATCTTGCTATGTAGGGACTCTTGGGTTGGACACTGACATGAAGGACATTGTCTAAGAGTGTGACATGTCCAATTGTGCATGTCTGCTAAGAACTAGGGCCCACATCTGGGCCTGTGCAATTCTCATTGCACTTAGCTGCTTCCAGAGACCTGTACAAATTCCCAGGAAAGAAAATTGTCATAAAGAGAGTGGAGAATAGTTTGAAATGAGAGATGCTTTTCAGATTCAACAGTAATGACATAGGAGAAATCAACCATCACAGCCAGAGGAAGAAGTGAAAGTTCAGGGTGTTGATGTTCAAGGGACGGGAGCCCCATCTGACACTATTTCCCTCAAAGTGTTCAGAGGATGAATCAAGACCAGATTGTGAACCCAGAGGCGGTGGACAAGTGCTGGGGAGAGTGGAGGGTCTGTGTGGGCCCCTGGGACACAGAAGCATGAACCCTAGAGACACAGGCAGAGCCCCCGGGCCATGACCTTCAGGGGTCGGTGCTGACTGTGTAGCAGCTGCACTGCCTCATGTGCTGTGTTTCTCCTCTGGACCCTGATGGGAGCCAGTTTCCTTCCCTGGGAATGGAGAAGTAGCTTTGTCATGACAGGTGTGTTTGGGTGAAGATGTGGGTAATGATTTGTGAGCAATGAGAATGTTAGTACTGGAAACCTTGCTGTCTGCATGGGACCCGGGGAACCCTGTCTCCATGTCCCCACATGATGGGAGGGAACTGGAACAGGGGCCTGACTCAGGGCAACACTGTGGGAAGCCACCTGGGATCACGAATGGGGGCTTAACCCAGACTGAGGACACACCATCCAGGGTTCCTGCTCCATTCGCCTCTGACTCTCCTTGTTGTGTGACCAGTTCAAGTTTCCTCTCCTCACTTTCCTCTGAAATAGCCCCACATGTCCCCTAGAGTCATGAGACACTGTGGGGAGTGTGCAGGGCACCAGCCCCGTGTGTGCTGACCTCATAGCTCCCATCTCTCCTGGGCTCACTCTCTAGTTCTGTGAATCTCCTGGTGCAATCTCCAGGGTTTTCTACATGTAAGATCATGTCATCTGCGTACCGATGGGAAGTGATATTTTGTTCTGCTCCTCTCTGATTTAGACACTGTCTATTCTACTTTTTTAAAAATCTAATTATTCTGACAACGATATGCAGCTTGTGGAATAGAAGCAGTTACTGGGGTGCCCTAGTGTTGCTCTTCATGTTACAAGAATTGCTTTGAAATTTTCTCTGTGTAGCACAATTGCCGGAGCCCGCCGGCAGAGTCTAACGGTCCTGAGGAAGGGGTGAGGATGAAGAAAAGACAGACACGAAAAAGATGGGATCGGGAGGGCTGCAGCTCGTGACTCCTGCCAGCTGCCAGCCCCGAGTTTATTTCCCAGCTCAGTTTATACAGACACTGTCGATTATGCTAAATAGCACCCTGCCCTGCATTCCTTCACCTTGCCCCTATGAATGCTCTTAAGAGTAAATATCTTGCCTCCAGCAGGAGCTCAGATCTTATTAACTATCTTTGTCTCGGCTTCTAATGGGAACTTTTGGGGAGGATTGTCCTAGGCTAGGTGTGTGGCTTGACTGCCCTTTGATCCTTCAGGCTGGGACAGCATCCTGATAGGCCTTTCTGGAATACATGGCCACAAGCTAAATCGGTATCCCCTTGGTGCCACAAGGACCGGGTCAGGAAGCAGTAGGGCACATCTGCAGCTCACCCAGGCAGCTCCTCCGTGCCTGGGGCCACAGGGCTCCCCACACACAATGCTAACTGTTTTCTTTTCCAAAGTACCATTTACTATATGGAGGTTCCTCACTTCTCTATGTAACGCATTGAGACTTTTGATCATAAAGAGGTTTTAATATAATCCATTGCCATTTATTTATATGCTGATACAGTTAGTCCTTCCTGCTGGGGATGAGCTGTGGCACATTTACTGGTTCCCTGGGTTGCACCGTCCTTGCCTTCCTGGAGGATGACGCACTGATCATGGTGAATGACCCTCCAAAGGCCTGTTGAGTTTCCTAGTATCATTGAGGATTTTTGCATTTATGCTCATCAGGGACATGGCCTGTCAATTTTTGATTGCTCTTATTTGGCTTTGGTAGGAGTGTAGTGGTCACCTCAATAAAATAATTAGAAAGACTTTTGTCTTCTTGAAAGTCTTGGACGTGTTTGAGAAGAACTGACTGAGACAATACTATTTGTTCTGTGAAATTTGGCTAGAATTTACTCTTGTATCCACTTGAACATGGGATTTTCTTGTTGACAGGTTTAGATTAATACTTCAATTGTTTAAATAAACATGAACCCATCTAGGAATGTCAGGGGCAAATTCTTAATTTAAACACCAAATTATGGACTGAGAAATACAACTGTTGATCTTCACAGGGTGTGGACAGGGCATTGTAATTCCCACATGGACACACCTGGACTGAGCAGTGAAACCCTAACAGGTGTCCTAAGTCTGGACGCCTCAGGTCGACCTGAGCAACATGAACTGACTTGGGAACCAATAGAGGTCCCCGCCTAGGGAAAGACCTGCCTCTGTGAACTGCAGCCAGGGGCTGGTCTCTGCAGGCTCTGAGGTGGGCAGGACCAGCTCCTACCTGAGACTCAGCAACTGCATGTCTGCTCTTCCCCCTGAAGTTGGAGGGATTTTCTCAAAAGGGGACAAAGTCATTCCCCTCAAGATTTCTGGGTATTAAGGGAACATGCTGGACATGGGAACAAGTGTTCTCAGCACATTTAACAATTCCTCCTGTGAGAGGCAAAACTCAGCCAGGACACCCACAGAGTTAAGGGACAATGTATTTGGGTCCAAGGAGGAAATTACAGTTGTTTGCCGACCACATGCTTATTTTATAAACCATCCAAGAGAATAAACTAAAATCACACTTTCTTACAGAGATTTCATAAAATGACTTAGTGTTGAGAATGCACCTCCCTGGCCTCCATCTCCAGGGAGCACAGAGAACATGTCCCAGCTGCTGGTCTCTGAATTCCAAGGTGGTTTGTGCTGCAGACACAGCTGTGCCCGACCCACAGACCATGTCTGAGCTTGAAAGTGACACTAAGGCAGGGCCATGGCTGGGAGACCCAGGCGTCATTGGAAGGGAACACAGAGTGAAGAAATCTGTGACCCATTTGTTGGGAGGTCGAGAAATGCAGGGAGCTTAAGGCAAGTCCCACTTTTTGTGGACCGACTTTGATTGTGGGCTGACGGCTTCCCCAGGTTCACCAACCCTTTTGCAGTTTTCTCTCCCACAAGTGATACAATCCTTTTCTGCACGTGAGAACGTTTCTACTAAACTAATAACTACTTTAAATGCAGACCCATTGGGGGTAGGCACAGAGCACAGGTCTGGAGACTCTGGAGAGACTGTTGTGTGGAGAGGAAGCCCTGAGCCCTCAGAGGAAACAGCCAGAAACTCCACCTGCAGCTGCTCCTGAAACTGAGACAGAGTCTGAGGCAGTGAGCGCCACCTGGTGTCCTGGGGGTCCCCTGCAGCCCAGCCTCCTGTCTCCTGCAGGGAGGTTTGTGTTTGGCTCACACTGAACTCCCCTCACTGTGTCTCTCTAACAGAAATACACGCCTGAGTCCTCAGATTTCAGGTTGTTCATTTGCAGATACAGCGTGTTCTTGGCGTTGTCTATGGAGGTGGTGAATCGGCCCTTCACAGAGTCTGCATAGTATGTGCTACTTCCATCAGGATAAATTAGACAGACCCACTCCAACCCCTTCCCTGGAGTCTGGCGGACCCAGCTCATGGCATAGCTACTGAAGGTGAATCCAGAGGCTGCACAGGAGAGTCTCAGAGACCCCCCAGGCTTCACCACGGCTCCCCCAGACTCCACCAGCTGCACCTCACCCTGGACACCTGCAAACACAAAGATGTCCTGGTCAGGAAACTATCACACGTCCACTGTTTCTCTCACTCATGTCCACTCCCACACTCAGTGTCTCTTGTTCTCCATAAATTGCCTCTTAAAATAGCAACAAGGAAAACCCAGCTGAACCCAGGCCACATGGTGACTGGTCTGTGTTCAGTCCTGATCAGGGAATGAGAACAGCTGGGGATCCCTGGGTTGGGCTCCTGTCCCAGAGCTGCAGATTCAGGGCTGGGCTGGTTTTTATGACCAGAGGGGGCCCTTTTTGCATGTCCTCCTGCTATATAGAGAGCTCAGGGGTGAACCTACAGATAAGTCAGTAACTCAGTGCAGGTGAGAGGTTTCTAGGGCATTTGGTTGCCCTGGTAGCTTTTCACCCACTAAATACAGAATTATAGGAGGTTTGGGGTTTGTTGATGAGACCACATCCAGTAACAGTGACCCAGGCTCAAGGCTCTGATCCTGCCACTGGCTCCCATTGCTCCCCTAAACCTACTCCTGACACAGCTGCACCTGCTCCGTGAGGGAGCAGAACCCCTTGTATATGTTGAGATCCTCAATGAGCCCCCCTGTATTCCAGTGTTACTCACACTTAAGGGCTGTATCCAGCTGTGGCCCCAGAGTCCTCACTGCCATGGAGAAGGTTGTGCATCACCTGTGAGGTGGTCGTAGGTCAGCTAAGGTGAGTCAGGTTCACTGAGATCTGGGAGGTACAACTGAAGTCTCTGTTGGGCACAGAAGTCTATCAAGTGACCCAAGAAATCTGAGTGATGAGGGGAACCTGAGTGACACAGGATGACAGGACCCCTGCTCTTGATACCATTGTCCACCTCCTGTCCCTCAACAATCCCCAAGTTCACTGGCCTTAGAAGCCCTTCCCTGGGATCTCATGTCAGGAATCAGAGAACATCCTATTGGGAGTAGTCATAACACACTTGCCAGTAGCCATAGCACACCCATGAGTAACAGGGTTCATGCTGGTCAGGAGAGACCTCTCCCTTTCCCTCTCCCTGGGAGGCGGGGGCTGAATTAGGTGGCTTCCCTTTCCATGGTTGGAGGGGTGTCCATGGTGGGGCCATGGTGACAGGTGGGTGTCCTGTAAGATCCTATCAACTCAAGTCCTGGAGGGAGGATCTGGGTCAGCCTCTGGGCCCAACCTCAGGAAACCCAGATATGAACAGAGATGGCACTGGAGACACTAGAGCAGCATTGGATGGACCACCTCACGTCACTGAGCTTTGACCTCTTGACCTCTGACCCAGCAGAGTAGCCTTCCTTGCTTGGGGCTGCAGTCTCAGTCTGAATATTAATGCATTAAATTGCACTTTACAATGTTAAGTACTTGAGAGGTTAGACAGTATGTTTCATTAGATTAAGCTCCTAGAAAATTTAACATGAAATATAATCCAATAGAAATGATCACAGGAAAGGGCGTGATAGAGATGCACACGGGAGGTTCCCGAGAGAGCTACCGGAGGGAATTAAGTCCAGAGGTTGCAGGTGGTCAGTTGGGACAAGGCTGTCAGGAGGCTGTGCAGAGGGAGACAGAGCAGAGGTGGACCCATCTCTGGTGACCTGAGATTTGGTCTCTAATGGGACCTGGAGCCGGACTGACCATGTTCACCTGAGATGATTTCCCGAGACCCAGAGTCACCCTCTCAGGTGGGAGAACTGGACTCTGCTCATTTGAAACACACCCTCCCTGCTTCCTCCAGCTTCTGAAATGCCCTCTGAGCCGATGAGTTTGGAATCCTTCCCTGTTCCTGCATTTCTTGGAAGTGGTCAAGAGGGACTGTCTGAGAAGGTAGTTGATTTTCTCTGAAGTGTGTGTAGAATTCATCCTTGAATCCATTTGGACACGAGCTTTCCTCCGCTTAGAGTTTTTGATGAATACTTCATTTATTTTTTAGACTTTGTACCAATCTGCAATGTCACATTTAAATTCCTGATTTAGCACCTATTATGGGAACAGAGAAATATAACTGTTGACCTTCAGAGAGTGTAGTAAGTGCTGAAATAATGGTGTGTGCAGACCACGTGTTTGTATCGCATGCCATCGAAGAGAATGAACTCGAACACGCTCCCTGGTATAGAATTCATAAAGTGTCGTAGTCCCGAGAATGGACCTCCCTCACCTCCAGCTCCAGCAGCACAAGGGACAGGCCGCAGCTGTGGTTTGTGCTGGGGACACAGCTGTGCCCGACCCCCAGACCTTGGCTGAGCTTGGCAGTGGCACCAAGGCAGGGCCACTGCTGGGAGACAGGAGTCACCTGGAGGAAGGTCCTGGCTCCAGCCACCTCCGAGGCATTTGTGGGGCCTTCGGGAACTGCAGGGGGTTTACACAAGGTCTTCCTCTTGTGGACACACTTCCATGGTATCTGACGGTTTCCTGGGCTTCCCAAGCCGTCCGGATTTTTCTTCCTCCCTAAGATACACTGTCTGTTTACACCAAAAAATGTTTCTACCAATGGAGTAAATCTATTAAAAAACAAAGCCATCAGTGGTAGCCACAGAGAGACAGGTGTAGAGACTCTTGGAGGAAATGTCCTATGGAGAGGAACCGGGACCTGGGAGAAATGAGCCACAAACACCACCTGCCCCTGGTCCTGTGGGTGCAGCACAGAGCCTGCGGGTCCTGAGCGCCCCCTGGTGTCCCGATTGGGTGCTCAGCCCGGTCTCCAGAGGTTGCAGGGAGGGTTGTGTGTGGTTCACACTGACCTCCCCTCCCTGTGTCTGCTGCAAAGAAATACATGGCCGAGTCCTCGGGTCTCAGGCTGTTCATTTTAAAAGAGATTGTGCTTGTAGGGTTGTCCCTGGAGACTGTGAATCTTCCTTGGCTGGTACCACTGATTTTTTCCAGTTGGGCTACTCACTGTTGCCACCCACTCCAGCCCCTTCCCTGGAGCCTGGCGGACCCAGTGCATGTAGTAGCTACTGAAGGTGAATCCAGAGGATGCACAGGAGACTCTCAGAGACCCCCCAGGCTTCACCACGGCTCCCCCAGACTCCACCAGCTGCACCTCAGTCTGGACTCCTGCAAACACAAAGACGTCCTGGTCAGGAAACTCTCACACACCCACTGTTTCTCTCACTCATGTCCACTCACACACTCAGTGTCTCTTGTCCCCCATAAATTACCTCTTAAAATAGCAAGAAGGAAAACCCAGCTGAGCCCAAGCCCCACGGCGAGTGGTCTGTGTTCAGTCCTGATCAGGGAATGAGAACAGCTGGGGATCCCGGGTCTGGGCTCCTGTCCACAAGCTGCAGGGTTGGGGCTGGGCTGGTTTTTATGAGCAGAGGGGCCCCTATTTGCATGTCCTTCTGCTATAAAGGCAGCTCTGTGGTTGGACCCTGACATTAAGGACACATCCTAGTCTGTGACATGTCCTTTTGTGCATGTCTGTAAAAATTACTCCTGATGTCCTGTCCTCTGACCTCCTCACTGCCCTCAAAGCCTCCAAGAGACCTGTAAAAACAATCAGGAGAGAAAATGCCATTAAAGAAAAAGTGAGGTGTTTAAAATGAGGGATGGCTTTTAGAGTCTCTAGTAATGACAAAGCTGAGAAATCATCCCTCAAACCCAGAGGAAGAATGAAAAGTGCAGGCGGCTCATGTTCAGGGGACGGGAAACTGCACCTGACACTATTTCTCTACAAAGTGTTCAGAGGATGAATTAAGACCAGAGTGTGAACCCAGAGCAGGTGATCAATTTCTGGGGAGAGTGGAGGGTCTGTGTGGGCCCCTGGGACACAGAAGCATGAACCATAGAGGCACAGGCAGAGCGTCCGGGCCATGACCTTCAGGGGTAGCTGCACTACCTCATGTGCTGTGTTTCTCCTCTAGACCCTGATGGAAACCAGTTTCCTAACCTGGGGATGTAGAAGTAGCTCCGTCATGAGCAGGTGTGTCTAGGTCAAGATAAATGCAATAGCTTTGCATATTTCGTGCCAGTCTCTTCTGCCCAGAAATGTTTCTCTTGAGAGATCTGCTGACAGCCTTATGGAGGCTGCCTTGTAGGTAATTAACTGCTTTTCTCTTGCTGCATGTAAAATTCTGTCTTTGTCATTGACCCTTGAAACTACTCCTGACACAGCTGCACCTGCCCCGTGAGAGAGCAGAACTCCTTGTATGTGTTGAGAGCCTCAATGAACCCCTGTATTCCAGTGTTACCCACCCTTCGGGATTGTATCCAGCTGTGGCCCCAGAGTCCTCACTACAATGGAGAAGGTTGTGCATCACCTGTGAGGTGGTCCTAGGTCAGCTAAGGTGAGTCAGGTTCACTGAGGTCTGGGAGGTACAACTGAAGTCTCTGTTGGGCTCTGGGCCACTATCAAGTGACAGAAGAAATCTGAGTGATGAGGGGAATCTGAGTGACACAGGATAACAGGACCCATGCTTTTGATACCATTGTCCACCTTCTGTCCCTCAACAATCCCCAAGTTCACTGGCCTTAGAATCCCTCCCCTGGGATCTCATGTCAGGAATCAGACAACATCCTATTGGGGAGTAGTTATAACAGACACTAGCCAGTAGCAATAGCACACCCATGAGTAACAGGGTCCGAGCTGGTCAGGAGTGACCTCTCCCTCTCCCTCTCCCTGGGAGGTGGGGCCTGAATTAGGTGGCTTCCCTTTCAATGGCTGGAGGGGAGCCCATGGTGGGACTATGGTGACAAGTGGGTGTCCTGTCAGATCCCCATCAGCTCAGGTCCTGGAGGGAGAAGCTGGTTCAGCCTGTGGGGCCCAACCTCAGGAAGCTCAGTTATGAATGGAGATGGCACTTCAGACACTGGAGCAGCATTGGACGGACCACCTCGGGTCACTGAGCTCTGAACTCCTGACCTCTGACCTGGCAGAGCAGCCTTTCTTGCTTGGGGCTGCACGCTCAGTCTGCATGTTAATGCATTAAATTATACTTTAGAGTGTTAATTACTTGAGAATATAGCCAGTATTTTTCATTAGATTAGGCTCCTAGAAAATTTAACATGAGATATAATCAAATGGAAATGATCACAGAAAAGGGCGTGATAGAGACGCACAGAGGAGTTTCCTGAGAGAGCTACCGGAGGGAATTAAGTCCAGAGGTTGCAGGTGGTCCGTGGGGACAAGGCTGTCAGGAGGCTGTGCAGAGGGAGACAGACTACAGGGGGAACCATCTCTGGTTGCCCCTGCTCCACACAGGGACCCCACCAGCCCTCACTCGCTGACACAACACAACCTGAGCCAGTCCCCTGTCCTGCTCTCTGAGGTCATTTCTCCTGATTGATGGGCCCGCCGGAACCTCCTGAGTCCTCAATTATGTCGGAACTGAGGGTCCTCTTGTCCCCTGGTGACTGTGGCATTATCACACTCATTGTCTGAAGCCACTAAGGGTGGGAGGCCCTCCTGGTGTGCAGAGAGCCCACGGCATTGTCACTGTGTGCAGGGAGCTGGGACTATGGCCCCCAAGGCCTGTCACCTTCTTTGAGATTGACCAGCAGTTTGGTGCTGAGTCTTCTGTTCTGTGTCCCGACCATGGCTCTGGACAAGATCGAGGAGCAAAATTCAGAAGCCGAGGAAGCTGCTGAGTCAACAGGGACCCAGGACTTCACCTCTCCTGCACCTACTCCTGGGCTGCATGCTCTTATCTCTGTCTCCTGAGCACCCCCCGGTGTTCTCAAACCTCTTGCACCTCGGCCCCCCTCAGTCCCTCAGGGAGGCTTGTGTCTGGCTCACGCTGACCTCCCCTCACTGTGTCCCTCACACAGTGTTACAGGGGAAGGTAGGACCCCTTGTAGTTGTCCCCGAGACCCCTCCTACCACCTTCGCGTTCCTGGATTTGTTCTTCTTGCTCTTCTGGGTGGTGTTTTCTGGTTCCTCATGTTCCAAATTGCTGATGGGATTCTCAGTGTCCTCTGCTCTGGTCTCGATTCCCGTAAATTATTCTTCCTCTCAGTCCTGTGGCCTTCCCTTCTAACTGGTGCTTTATTATGTGACCGATGGTCTCACTAGTTTCCTTAATGGTCTCACTCAGGTCCCGGAGCATCCTTATAACCACTGTTCTGAATTCCCCTAGGGCTTGCTTGGCTCTATCTCATTTAGGTCCTCTTCTGGAGATTTCTTCTGCTCTTCCCTTTGTGACATGTTTCTTTGCCTCCACATTTTGGCTGCTTCTGGGTATTTGTTTCTATGTATTAAGTAGAGCTGCTGTGTCTCCTGGAATTGGTAGAGTGGCTGTGTGCAGTAGGTGTCCTGTAGGGCCCAGTGGCTCAGCCTCCCCAGTCCCCTGAGCTGGGCCTTCTAGGTGCTGCCCTGTGTGGGCCGTGTGCAGTGTCCTACTGTAGTTGAGCCTTGGTTGCTGTTGGCATCACTGGGAGGAACTGACCCCCAGGCCAACCGGGTGTGAGGGCCAGCTGCTGCACTAGAGACACCCCCATGGAGCAGGATTACTTCAGTGGAGCTTTGGTGATCACCAAGTGGGCTCCTTGAGTGTCACTCGTGGATGTGGCAGGGCAGTAATCCAGCGTGGTCGAGTCTGACCACCAGGTGCACTGTCTCTGGGGCCTCCCGGGAGGCGGAAAGTCAGCCTGTGTCTGTGCCTTGCCCAGGACCACCCAGCATGAGCTCCACATCAGGCCCTATATGGCTGGTGCTTGTGCTGGGCTTGGAGGTGTCCAGTTGAGGCCAAGCTATCAACCAATGCAGCTGCCACTAGCGACAGGCCTGGGGCCACTTATCAAGGTGTATGGGGACTGCTGCTGGTGCTTGTTTGAGAGGTTTAGGAAAGTCCTGAGGATGATGGTAGAAAGGCCACTTGCATAGAAAAGCCCCTTGAAATGGCCTGGATGAGCCTGCAGGTGGGGAGGGGCAGGTTCTACCACCAGTATTACTAATGCGTCAGACCCACTCCAGCACCTTCCCTGGAGCCTGGCCGACGCAGTGCATGTCATAGCTACTGAAGGTGAATCCAGAGGCTACACAGGAGTGTCTCAGAGACCCCCCAGGCTTCACCACGGCTCCCCCAGACTCCACCAGCTGCACCTCACCCTGGACACCTGCAAACACAAAGACGTCCTGGTCAGGAAACTCTCAGACGTTCCCTGTTTCTCTCACTCATGTCCACTCCCACACTCAGTGTCTCTTGTTCTCCACAAATTACCTCTTAAAATAGCAACAAGGAAAACCCATGTGAGCCCAAGCCCCATGGTGAGTGGTCTGTGTTCAGTCCTGATCAGGGAATGAGAACAGCTGGGGATCCCGGGGCTGGGCTCCTGTCCCAGAGCTGCAGGGTCGGGGCTGGGCTGCTTTTCATGAGCAGAGGGGCCCTATTTGCATGTCCTTCTTCCATATGAGCATTTCTGGGCTGGAACATACAGAAAGGGCAGTGCCTCTGTGCGGATGAGAGTGTCGTGTGGCATGGGATGGCCCTGGGAGATTTTAATTAACTAAATAAAGAATTCCAAGGGTTTATTCTTGTCCAACAGACCATATGTGGTACCAGTGAGTTGAGTATCTGGTTGGGCCCCTCCACACTGGCCCCTGCTGCTCCACTAAGCCATCTTAAGGGCAGATAGGGGTCCTTCCAATGAGGGTGCAGAAGCCCATGTATTTAATGAAAGGAAGAATGAAAGTCTGTCTTCTGGTGTTAGCCACACTTCAGGGCTGGAGACAAGCACCTTCCTGGGAAAGAGACCTCAGGCTGCAGGTCTTGGAGAGTGGACTCCGTGTACGTGGTGTGTTGGTTTCCCTGGCCCTGAGCATCTCTGGCTTCCTGACCTTCAAGGAGACAAACAAGACTGAGTGTTGATTAGATGCTTTTCTATCCTGGGGACCCAGAGACACTGAGAAGTTAGAGAGATTTATGGAGGTCATGGAGGGCTGTGTGTTTCCAAGAACCAGAAGGACATTTACAGGGGGGTCTCTCTGCCTAGTTATGAATATCCTTCTAGAAAATAATAAAATCAATAATTAGTGAAATAAATTTAAGTCAGGATACCTATAATCAGTGAGGTTGCTCGAACTTCAGGTTAATTACTCCTCTAGGAGATGGAGGACTTTGCAGTGTAAATTCAGTCAATGTCATGCTGATAGGAGTTAAGTTGATAACAGCCAGGTGTTGGCCAGTTTGGTTATTAGAATTCTGAGAGTTTATTGTGAAAAGAGGACAGGTGTGTCTTTCTATAGTGTTTAGATAACTGTTTTGTTGAATCTACATGTAATAAAAATATTCTCAGTGCGGCTGGTGTGGCTCAGGTGTTGAGTGTCCACCTATGAACCAGGAGTTCGTGGTTTGATTCTTGACAGGACCACATGTCCTGGTCGCAGACTCGATTCCCAGTAGGGGGCGTCTCGGGGGCAGCCCTTCAGTGACTCTCTCTCATCATTGATGTTTCTTTCTCTCTCTCCCTCTCTCTTTCTCCCTCTGAAATGAATAAAAATGTGTTAAAATATATTTTCAAAGCATGGACATAAAACCTAAACTTTAGACATGCCCCTAACCCACGTCCTCATGTGGGACATGAGCTCAGTGCATCCTCAGCACCCAGGGTTCATGAGAGCCCATTTTCCTGCAAGGCCCACAGAGGTCTAGAGACCCCTCCATTCATCCAGCTGCCTGTCGGGTCCTTTCCAGCATGAGCACTATGGACCTGCTGTTCAGAGGACATCCCCTAGGTTCACTGGCCATAGAAGCCCTCCCATGGGTCCTCATGTCAGGAATGAGACATCAGCCTCTTGGGGAGTAGTGATAACAGACACTGTTTAATAGCAATAGCACACCCATGTGCAAGAGCGTCACCGGAGGAACCACGATGATGGTGTGTCTGTAAGAGAGATGATCATGTCATTGTGCAGGGCCCCTGTCTCCGGCTATCATCTTCATCATCACCATTATCATCATCATCATCACCATCACCATCTTCACCATCATCACCATCACCATCATCTTCATCATCACCATCATCACCATCACCATCATCTTCATCATCACCATCATCTTCATCATCACCATCAAGATCATCACCATCACCATCATCTTCATTAGCACCATCACCATCACCATCATCACTATCACCATCATCATCATCACCATCATCACCACATGTTTTCTGGGTCTTAAGAGGCATAAGTAGTCAGGCCCTATCTCTTGATGGCTGATGCTGACACGTCAGGGTTCACCCCTCTTCCATCTCCTGCACACGTGTGAAATCTGAAGAGAAAGTGGGGAACCCCTTGTGTCCTGCAGGTGGGACATACAAACCACACACATGCACCCTGTGAATAGGACCCACTTGGTCTCCACTCCTGATCCACAGGGAAAACCAGAACCAGTGTCATCACCTGGCGAATCCAACCATTTCCTGCTGAACAGCCTGTACTCTCTCATCAGCACCCCCATGAACTGATAAATCTTTGACTCGTCCTTCTGTGTGTGTGACATCATCAGCCTAGACAACCATTCCCCAGGAGGGTGGGTCCCTCTGCCTCTACCTGGTGTCACCTTCTCTTGGTGGTGTGAGCATGATGCCAAGTCAGGACCGTCACCTCCACGACCTCTCTTCTCTAGCTTTGGGATCACATCCCTCGGTACCCTCTCTCCAGCACCCAGGTTTCCTGCTTCTGTCTGGTTGGGACCCTCAGATGTGTGGAGATGAGCTGCAGGGTGCAGTCATCAGAGCCTCCTGTTAGATTTAGGTGTTGTGGGTAGAAGATTTGATGATTAATTGTCATTTGGACACAAGAGTGTCTGAGACTCTGCCTGTTGTCCCCCTGAGAATCTTGGTTCTCTTTACTGCAGACTTCACAGCCGTCTGGGCTCACACAGCCTTCCCCTCACTGTGTCCCTCCCACAGTAATGCCCGGCTGGGTCACTCGCCTTCAGTCTCCTCCACTGCGGGTACCTGGTGCTGATGGAGTTGTCTGTGGAGATGCTGACCTGGCCTTGGAAGGAGGGCTGTATCTTGTGTGCGAGTCACCAGGACAGATCATTCCCATCCACTCCAGGCTCTTCCCAGGTGACTGGCCCACCCAGCTGACCCAGTAGCTGGTGAAGCTGTACCCAGAAGCCCTGCAGGAGATCCTCAGAGACTCCCCAAGTCTTTTCGTTTATGCCCCAGACGGCACCAGCTGCACCTGGGCGCAGACACCTGTGTGGGAGAGCATGACTCAGGTCAGGGCTGCCTCCTGCCCTCTCTCCTCTGTGACCCCAAAACGTGGCCTGTGACTTGCTTGGGAGGACAGCCAGGAGCTTAGTGAGGATGGTGGGAGAGCCCATCCTGTACGAGGACAGTGAGGGACACAGCTGAGGACCCAGCTGGGTGGGGAGGGACACTGCACTGTGGAGGGGGACCCAAGATTTAAACTGATGGTGCCCCAACATGGGTTTGCATATTAACTGCCCTGCCCTCCAGGTGACACTTCTGATGGTTCTTAACCAGAAGTTCCAGGGCTCAGGGAGAGGTGCTGGTCTGAGCCTCCCCAGAGGGAAGGTGACACTCTCACCCAGACTGGTCCTGGCAGAAGGACACCCCCATTAGAATCTAGGTGAATTCTGCTTGGGACTGATTCTCACCTCCCAGGTGGACGTGGTCTGAAGTGATCACCTAGACGCCAACCTGTGGTGGGTATATCTCGGGCTGGGGCGGAGGGGGCAGGCAGGACTGATGTGTTTCATAATCGGCTGAGGCTCTCAGTGGGAGGAGTGCTGAAGGAAACCTCCATTCTCACAGATATTCATGAACAAGAAGGCAGCCTGGGTTCAGGGATGTTCCATGGAGATTTTCTGTAGGAGAGACAGGGGCCAACTCTGAATACAACAAGGACATGTTGGAATCAGGGTTGGGGAGCAGGGTGGGGTCAGTGGATGGAAAAGTACTAAGGGACCAGCAGGGGTGAGAGGACTGGTCAATCCTCCTGACAGGCTTCTTGCTGAAGACAGGCCAGGGTGATTCCCCGTCACCTGGGGTGTTGCTGGGTGGGGACCCAATGAGGCATCCAGGGTGATCATATACTAAGTGCAGGGGTTTCTAGCCAAACCAACCTCCCAGGGTTCTTGCTAATATTGGGCTGTGCAAAGCTGGACCTTAATGTGCAGAGGTTGCAGCCTAGTTGGGAAGAGATTCCGAGGGGCCTGACGGAAGCTTGGTCAACGAGGGGCCCTTTCCATCACTTTCAATATTTCCTGCCTGTCTCTTCTGGCCTGAAATGTTTCTCTTGAGAAATGTGCTGACAGTCCAGTGGGAGCTGCCTTGTGGGGAAGTAACTGCTTTTCTCTTCCCTCTTTTAAAATCCTCTCCTTGTTCTCAACCTTTGACACTGTAATTGTGCGGTGTCCTGGTGTGAACCTCTTTGGGTTCGTCTTCTTTGGGACTCTGTGTGCTTCCTGGATTTGTGTGTCTTTCCCCTTCAGCTAGTTAGGAAAGTTCTTGTCATTATTTCATCAAATCTGTTCTCAATCACTTGGTCTCTGTGTTCTCCTGCTGGAATTTCTATGATGTGGATATTGTTTTATTTAATGATTCCCAAAGTTCCCTTAAACTACCTCATTCTTTTAAAATGTTTATGTTTTTTGCTTCTGCGATTGTACATGTTTTCTACCCTTTCATTCAAATTCCTGATACAATCCTGTGCTGCATCCAACCTACTTTTTATTCCTTCCAGTGTTTTCTTTTTTATAAATCCTTACATGAAGTTATTTTTTCCATTGCTTTTCAGAGACAGTGGAAGTGAGAGAGAGAGAGATGGAATCATCCATGTGAAAGAGACACAACAATTAATTGTCTCCCACAGACAACCTGGACCTGGGATCCAGACTGCAACCAAGGTAGAAGGCCTTGACAGGTAATTCAACCCCAGACCCTTCATTCCATGGGCAGAGGGAAGCCCTACAGCATTTCACAGCTGGGCGCTATGTGGGTGCCTAGTCTCAGCTCTGGTGAGCTGGGCTGTGGCATATTTTTGGGTCACGGTTCCAGACCTCTCAGGGGGAACCTCTGTCCTAATATATCCCTTGGAAATCCCAGCCTGTCTCCCATGGGAGCAGGGCCAACCCCTTTCAGCTGTCAGGACTTCCTTCCAATCCTGAGGTGGCTCCTGCTCCCAATTCTTGGTTAAAAGTCTCCTCTTCAGAGAGTCTGTAGTTGGTAATTCATGGTGATTGATCCCCATTCTGTGGTCATTCCCACTTGGTTCGGGGAGCAGCTGAGAGAAAGGTGCACCTACTCCTACATCACCTTGACCTCGCCCTCTGCATTTTAGTTCCTACAAACAGGATATGTCCCCTGTGTTTCATGTGAGGACTTTGCTGCTAATATAGTAAAACTGTTGAAATGCAGAGCCATCAGTGGTAGCCAGAGATTCACAGGTCTAGAGACTCTTGTAGAGACTGTTCTAAGGAGAGGAAGCTATGAGCCCTCAGAGGAATCAGCCTTAAACACCACCTGCAGATGCTGCTGAAGCTGAAACATAGAGTGGTGGTTCCAGTGCGCCCCTGGTGTCCTGAGCGCCTCCAGGAACCCATCCCTACCAGAGTGGAGGCTGCTAGAAAAGTACCCATAAATCTGGACGTGACTTTGGAACTGGGTGAAGGGAGGATGGTGGACTTGTTTTGAATCACACAAGAGAAATATGCCTGGTTCTCATGGAAAAAGTGTTACTGGACCTATGGGTTTAGCACCTCTTCCAGTGACAACCCCGAAGGAAGCACAGGGCAGGATGGAGACAACTTATTTCATCCTAGGAAATCCCTGAAAAATTATGAACAGGAGCTGCTTAGAAATAAAAACGTTAATGATGCTGCAGGATGGGACCTAGTGACATAAGGAATGGTCATTGCAAACTGGTGGGAATGAGATTCCCTGTTATCTACACTCATCCTCACAGTGTCTCTGTCTACAAGGTGACAACTCCACAGGTCTAAGGGAATAGCACTTGGGTATCGTTGGGGTCATTACTCACATGGTCTCTTTATGGGTCACCCAGGAGCATAATTCATCGGGGTCCCGCTTATGAATCTCTCAACTCAAAGAGGGAAGAAGGGACACCCCTCCCAAGAGGACGTAAGGTCATTGTGTTTCTGTAGGATGGGTCATGATATTATTGGGCCAGAGCCTGTGTCTCAGTCCAACAGTGTCCTCATCATCATCACCATCATCACCATCATCACCATCATCATCATCACCATCATCATCATCATCACCATCATCACCATCATCATTGCCATCATCATCAGCATCATCACCGTCATAATCACCATCATCATCATTTACTTATTTATTAGCATTTTTCTCATGTTCTGTAGACCTTGTATTGTACACACATAATGAGCCATTATCTCAATTTTTGCTTATTTTTATAATCGTTCATTGAAATTTGTAGCCAGACTCTATTTTCCTTCTCCTGTGAGTGCTCACAACTGATGGCTCATACCGCCCTCTTCTCCGTCTGCCCTAGTTGGGAATCTGATAAGAAAGGTGGGGTCTCCTCTGTAGATGTCCTGGGGAGATGAAAGCACACCAGCCCCTGGGAGCAGAATTCCTCCCTCCCCACCACCTCGCCAAGGTCAAAGCCCTGAGTCAGTCCCCTCTCCAGGCTCCACGAGAGCCCCCCTGACTTGCTGAAGGGCCTTCCCTGTGCTTCCCAGGGATTTAAACTCTGTACGTGATAAACATCCTGTCCCTTGGTTGTGGGTTTGTCCTAAACCTGGACATTTGCACCATGTTGTCCTGGGTCCCCCTCCCTCTGCCTGATGTCGCCTAGTCTTGGTGCTGTGAGCATGACGACAGGTCAATGAGTGTCACCACCCGGTTTTTCTTCTCTAGCTTTCTGTTCACACCCCTCAGGTGCCTGCTGTCCTGAACCCACGTGTTCTGCTGCTGGATAGTTGGGACCCTGAGCTGTGAGGGGCTGAGCTGCTCTGGGGAGTCAGCAAAGCCCCCTGTTTGGTTTAGGTGACAGTGGTCAGAGGATTTCACGATTAATTTCATTTGGGGAAACGAGTCCCTGAAAGAAGACACTCTGCCTATTGTCCATGCAAGAAAGTCGTCTCTGTTTACAACAGACATTTCTAGATGACAGACCTCAGAGGAAACTGCAGGATCAGGAATCCACAGAGTTTACTGAGGGAAACTGTGACCTGAAGAGGAAACCAGCCAGGAAACAGCCCAAACCGCCCACTGCACCTGCTCCTGGAGGGTCCTTGTGCTCAGGGCCCGAGTGCAGTTGGCGGCAGTAGACTCTCCCGCAGCAAGATTTTTGTCTTGGCTCACACTGACCTCCCCTCACTGTGTCCCTCGCACAGAAATACACGGCCGAGTCCTCAGATTTCAGGCTGTTCATTTGCAGATACAGCGTGTTCTTGGCGTTGTCTCTGGAGATGGTGAATCGGCCCTTCACAGAGTCTGCATAGTATGTGCTACCACCAGTATTACTAATAGCTGAGACCCACTCCAGCCCCTTCCCTGGAGCCTGGCGGACCCAGTCCATGCCATAGCTACTGAAGGTGAATCCAGAGGCTGCACAGGAGAGTGTCAGAGACCCCCCAGGCTTCACCACGGCTCCCCCAGACGCCACCAGCTGCACCTCACCCTGGACACCTGCAAACACAAAGACGTCCTGGTCAGGAAACTCTCACACGTCCACTGTTTCTCTCACTCATGTCCATTCACACACTCACTGTCTCTTGTCCCCCATAAATTACCTCTTAAAATAGTAACAAGGAAAACCCAGCTGAGATCAAGCCCCATGGTGAGTGGTCTGTGTTCAGTCCTGATCAGGGAATGAGAACAGCTGGGGATCCCGGGGCTGGGCTCCTGTCCCAGAGCTGCAGGGTCGGGGCCTGGCTGGTTTTTATGGCCACAAGGGCCTTATTTGCATGTCCTCCTGCTATATAGAGAGCTCAGGGGAGAACCTACAGATAAGACAGTAACTCAGTGCAGGTGACAAGTTTCTAGGGCATTTGGTTGCCCTGGTAGCTTTTCACCCATTAAATACAGAATTATAGGAGGTTTGGGGTTTGTTGATGAGACCACGTCTGGTAACAGTGACCCAGCCTCAAGGCTCTGATCCTCCCACTGGCTCCCATTGCTCCCCTGAAACTACTCCTGACACAGCTGCACCTGCCCCGTGAGGGAGCAGAACCCCTTGTATATGTTGAGAGCCTCAATGAACCCCTGTATTCCAGTGTTACCCACACTTCAGGGCTGTATCCAGCTGTGGCCCCAGAGTCCTCACGACAATGGAGAAGGTTGTGCATCACCTGTGAGGTGGTCCTAGGTCAGCTAAGGTGAGTCAGGTTCACTGAGATCTGGGAGGTACAACTGAAGTCTCTGTTGGGCTCTGGGCCACTATCAAGTGACACAGGAAATCTGAGTGGTGAGGGGAATCTGAGTGACACAGGATGACAGGACCCATGCTTTTGATACCATTGTCCACCTTCTGTCCCTCAACAATCCCCAAGTTCACTGGCCTTAGAAACCCTCCCCTGGGATCTCATGTCAGGAATCAGAGAACATCCTATTGGGGAGCAGTTATAACAGACACTTGTCAGTAGCCATAACACACCCATGAGTAACAGGGTTCGAGCTGGTCAGGAGTGACCTCTCCCTCTCCCTCTCCCTGGGAGGCAGGGCCTGAATTAGGTGGCTTCCCTTTCAATGGCTGGAGGGGAGTCCATGGTGGGGCCATGGTGACAGGTGGGTGTCCTCTCAGATCCCCATCAGCTCAGGTCCTGGAGGGAGGAGCTGGGTCATCCTCCTGGGCCTGACCTCAGGGAGCCCAGTTATGAATGGAGATGGCAGTGGAGACACTAGAGCAAAATTGGATGGACCACCTAAGGTCCCTGAGCTCTGACCTCCTAACCTCTGACCCGCCAGAGCAGCCTTTCTTGCTTGGGGCTGAGGCTCAGTCTGAATATTAATGCATTAAATTGGACTCTACAATGTTAAGTACTTGAGAATATAGTCAGTATTTTTCATTAGATTAGGCTCCTAGAAAATTTAACGTGAAATATAATAAAATGGAAATGATCATCGAAAAGGGCATGATAGAGACGCACAGGGGAGGTTCCTGAGAGAGCTACCGGAGGGAATTAAGTCCAGAGGTTGCAAGTGGTCCGTGGGGACAAGGCTGTCAGGAGGCTGTGCAGAGGGAGACAGAGCAGAGGGGGAACCATCTCTGGTTGCCCCTGCTCCACACAGGGAACCCACCAGCCCTCACTCCCAAACACAACACACCCTGAGCCCGTCCCCTGTCCCGCTCTCTGAGGTCATTGCTCCTGGTTGATGGTCCTGCCCAGACCTCCCGAGTCCTCGATTATGTCGGAACTGAGGGTCCGCTTGTGCCCTGGTGACTGTGGCATCATCCCACTCATTGTCTGAAGCCACTATGGGTGGGAGGCCCTCCTGGTGTGCAGAGAGCCCACGGCATTGTCACTGTGTGCAGGGAGCTGGGACTATGACCCCCAAGGCCTGTCACCTTCTTTGAGATTGACTAGCTGTTTGGTGCTGATTCTTCTGTTCTGTGTCCCGACCATGACTCTGGACAAGTTCCTGGAGCAAATGTCAGAAGCAGAGGAAGCTGCTGAGTCAACAGGGACCCAGGACTTCACCTCCCCTGCACCTGCTCCTGGGCTGGGTGCTCTGATCTCTGTCTCCTGAGCACCCCCTGGTGTCCTCAAACCTCTTGCACCCCGGCCCCCCTCAGTCCCTCGGGGAGGCTTGTGTCTGGCTGACGCTGACCTCCCCTCACTGTGTCCCTCACACAGTGTTACAGGGGAAGGTAGGGCCCCTTGTAGTTGTCCCCGAGACCCCTCCTACCACCTTCGCGTTTCTGGATTTTTTCTTCTTTTTCTTCTGGGTGGTGTTTTCTGGTTCCTCATGTTCCAAATTGCTGATGGGATTCTCAGTGTCCTCTGCTCTGCTCCCGATTCCCGTAAATGATTCTTCCTCTCAGTCCTGTGGCCTTCCCTTCTGACTGGTGCTTTATTATGTGACCGATGGTCTCACTAGTTTCCTTAATGGTCTCACTCAGGTCCCGGAGCATCCTTATAACCACTGTTCTGAACTCTCTCCAGGGCTTGCTTGGCTCTATCTCATTTAGTTCCTCTTCTAGAGATTTCTTCTGCTCTTCCCTTTGTGACATGTTTCTTTGCCTCCACATTTTGGCTGCTTCTAGGTGTTTGTTTCTATGTATTAGGTAGAGCTGCTGTGTCTCCTGCAATTGGTAGAGTGGCTCTGTGCAGTAGGTGTCCTGTAGGGCCCAGAGGCCCAGCCTCCCCAGTCCCCTGAGCTGGGCCTTCTAGGTGCTGCCCTGTGTGGGCCGTGTGCACTGTCTTGCTGTAGTTGAGCCTTGGTTGCTGTTGGCGTCTCTGGAAGGAACTGACCCCCTGGCCAACCGGCTGTGAGGACCAGCTGCTCCGCAGGATTACTTCTGTGGAGCTTTGGTGATCACCAAGTGGGCCCCTAGAGTGTCACACGTGGATGTGGCAGGGCTGTGATCCAGCGTGGTCGAGTCTGAGCACCTGGTGCACTGTCTCTGGGGCCTCCCTGGAGGTGCAAAGTCAGCCTGTGTCTGTGCCTTGCCCAGGGCCACCCAGCTTGAGCTACACAGCAGTCCCTGGATGGCTGGTGCTTGTGCTGGGCTTGGAGGTGTCCAGTTGAGGCCATGCTAGGAACCAATGCAGCTGCCGCTAGTGCCAGGCCTGGGGCCACTTATCAAGGTGCATGGAACACGCTGCTGCTTGTTGAGAGATTTTAGGAAAGTTCGCAGGATGAGGGTAGAGAGGCCACTTGCATAGAAAAGCCCCTGGAAATGGCCTGGAGGAGCCTGCAGGTGGGAGGGGCAGGTGCTCAGGGAATCACCTGGGTGGGGCCAAAGGAGTGAGCCAGGTGCTGGAGATTCAAACCTGGCTCCTGCCTGCTGACTCTGGGGGGAGGACTCCCCAAAGGAGCCGTGGCCTCTGAGCTCTTCTGCCTGGGAGAAAGCTGCCCGTCCTCCTCTGGCCCCGAATTCAGGCAGTTACTTCCTCCCCGAATGTCCCAGGCTCCTTTCAGGCTGCTGCCCGGCCCTGGGCTCAGAGGGACGGGTCTGGGTGAGTCCCCTGCAGGCCCTTTAAGAGGACCTCCCTCCCCTCACTCAGTGACAGTCCCCTTGGTTTTCCCAGCCCGAAGTCGTGGGGACGTCTCTTCCGGACCCTGGAACCCTGGGCGGGGGTCCTGTTGTGGGGCTGGGACCCTGTGCCCCTCTGGGTAACATCCACTCTGAGCTATCGCTCCCGGTTTTAAACCAAGGCACCGGTTCTGGGCCCGAGGCCTTGTCTGTGACTCAGCCCTGATCTGCCCGCGTCTCCACCTCCTCCTGGTCTCCTTCCTTCTCAGTCCCCTGGTTGCAGGGCTCTGTGCAGCTAGACCTCAGGAGGCTCTGAGTGACGGTTGCTCTGTTTTAGGTGTAATTTGATGTGGTTTGGGAGGCAGCAGGTACCCCGGTTACCTACGCGCCCACCTCTTGTCT
Organism: Miniopterus natalensis; assembly: GCF_054644295.1. Lineage (NCBI taxonomy): Eukaryota > Metazoa > Chordata > Mammalia > Chiroptera > Miniopteridae > Miniopterus > Miniopterus natalensis. The sequence continues at coordinate 493,244 of NC_142081.1, read as the reverse complement.
CTGTACCAGGTTCCTGAGGGTGCAGTTTGTGGTTCATTCTGGGCAGGAGGTGTGGCCCGGTTCCTGGTTCCCTAGGTGAGCCGTCCCTGCATTCCGGGACCGAGCCCGACTGGACCAGGGAAACCATCCTCCCAATGTGCTGTCACGGTCCCTCGGGCATTGTTGAGGGTTTTTGCATTTATGTTTGGGGACGTCCCATCCGTCCTGGAGACAGTCCTGTTGTAGTGAGGACATTGCAGGATCTTCGCCTCGCTCTCTTTAATGTTGTTTAGGCCAATAACCTTTTAAATTTTCATTAATTCTGATTTTTAGTTTGCTTTTCTTCTATGAATCTAGGTTTTCCACCAAACTTTCATTTTCATGATCACTGTTTCCTGTGACACATTTCGTGATTTGCACCTTTCCTGAAAACCTTGTGGTTCTGGGTCCGTGGACTCACCTGCTCAGTCATGGTCTCTATCAGGCCAGTTCTCTCTTTCTTTGCATGTTTAGTAATTTGCAGACTCCAGTGATTCTTAGTCCTGGGAGGGTTTTCATAAAATCCAACGATTCTCTTTTCACACCTACTCGACCCTGAGACCTCATGAGAGAGGCTTTGCTTCCTTTCTGCCGATTGCTGGTCAGACTGGATGCAGGTGCTTCTGGAGTCAGAGCTGGCGGCTCCCTTTGCAGGTCTGGGCGAGTCATTACCGAGGCTCCTCCTGGGCTCTCTGGGCACCAGGCAAGTCCTGGGAACGGGGTTTGTCAGTCTCGGCTCCCGTGTCGGTCCCTCAAGGTGCATTTGTGCAGGGCCACCCAGTACACTCCCCGGCGAGGACAGCATCCCTGTGGGTCCCCCTTTCATTAGCTGCTCCCCTCCTGGGGCTCCTGGGCCTCTGTGTCCCTCTGCACAGCAGGAGGAGCTCATGTCTGAGGTCCTTGAGCTCCCCCAGCTCCCTTATCTGCTGGGGCTCCTCGAACATGACACCCCATCTTTGAACTCAGGTGGACTGAGTGTTTGAGTTCTCTCAGGGGAGGGACAGGGTCCCATGAGGCTGTGACACCCGGTGGGTGACACTGCCGCCCTATGTACTGACCGTGTCAGGGGAACGTTCATGAAACAGAATTCAGCCCTCATGTGTCTGCACCACTCACAGGGCCCTGGGTCTCCTGGGGGAGGAGAGAAGGAAGTGGGGCTCCGAGGCTGCAGGAGGGGGCAGGACCCGCAGAGCCTGGCAGGAAATGCCATCCCCCTTTCCTGTTCCTTGGACTCGGGGGCCCCGCTGAGACCCCAGGTTCTTGTCCAGGAGGCCCCCGGGCTGTGCCTCTGAGCCAGCCTTGCACAGTAACACGTGGCTGTGTCTGCAGGGTCCACGCTGGTCATGGTGAGAACCACCTGGTTCTGGAGGTGTCCTTGGAGATTGTGAGCCTGCCCTTCAGAGACGGGCTGTAATACGGGTCATTGTCCCAGCACAGGTGTGCCAGTCACGCAGTGCCTCCCCGGGGCTGCCGGATGCAGCCGACACCCACTCCAGTTGTGCTCAGGGAGAACCCAGAGAAGGAGCAGGTCAGCGTGAGGGTCTGGGACGGCTTCCCCAGCCCAGGGCCCGCCTCCTGCAGGGTGGCCTGAGACAGAAGCCTGTGGAGAGAGGACAGGAGGTGAGGCTCCGTCAGGGGGACAGGGGTCTCCCCCCGGAGGTGTCCTGGACGGGTCACTCACAGGGAGGGAGGGTGACCAGCAGGAGCGAGGAGCACAGCATGTCCACGGTGGGCACTGGAGTCCTGCTGGCCCAGTGCCGTCTTTTCAGCCCAGGAGGGTGGGGCTGGGTGATTTGCATTCACGCCCATGGTCTTGAGCCCTGTGGGGACGCAGGTCTCTGCAGTCGGGGAGGGAGTCAGTGCTGGGAGGTCAGCGAGCCTGAGCTGTGGGCTGCGTGTGCTCTGCATGGGGACACCCCAAATCAGGACCAGCCTCTCAGGGCACAGCGTCCTCAGATACGCCCTGCGCTGCGGAGGAGCCAAGGCTGGGAGGCCCCATTTTTACAGGCAGTGTGCTCTCCCGGATGCTCATCCAGGGCCCCTCGCCCTTGGGTCCTGGGTGTAGGGCTGGGCGCCGAGGCCTAGAGTGACGGTGGTCCCCCTGCCCCCAGACACCGAGCACTGAGCCTGGGGCAGATAGGACCTGGCCCTGAGGCTCTGTCCCAGCCTCCCTGCGAGTGGCAGAGACCAGGGCCACGGACAGGTCATCTCCTCTCTGTCGGGCAAGTCTGTGCTCTGGAGCGTCTGCCCTGCGTGTCACCCTCACAGGGACAGCCCAGGGACATGGCCCCATCACGGCGCCCAGTCAGGCCGGGGCTGCCTCCTGCCCTCTCTCCTCTGTGACACCAACTGGTGGCCTGTGACTTGCTGGGGAGGACAGCCAGGAGCAAAGCGAGGATGGTGGGACAGCCCACCCTCTACGAGAACAGTGAGGGCTCGAGCTGAGGACCTAGCTGGGTGGGGAGGGACACTGCACTGTGGAGGGGGACCCAAGATTTAAATGCATGGTGCCCCAACATGGGTTTGCATATTAACTGCCCTGCCCTCTAGGTGATACTTTTGATGGTTGATGACCCAGAAATTTCAGGGCTCGGGGAGAGGTGCTCGTCTGAGCCTCCCAGCGGGAAGGCGACACTCTCACCCAGACTGTGGTCCTGGCAAAAGGAAACCCCATTAGAATGTAGGTGAATTCTGGTTGGGATGGATTCACACCTCCCAGGTGGACGTGGTCTGAAGTGATCACCGAGATGCCAACCTGTGGAGGGTATATCTCGGGCTGGGGCCGAGGGAACAGGCAGGAATGATGTGTCTCATAATCAGCTGAGGCTCTCAGTGGGAGGAGTGCTGAAGGAAACCTCCATTCTCACAGATACTCATGAACAAGAAGGCAGCCTGAGTTCAGGGATGTTCCATGGAGATTTTCTGTAGGGGAGACATGGGGCAACTCTGAATAGAGCAAGGACATGTTGGAATCAGGGTCAGGAGCAGGGTGGGGTCAGTGGATGGAAAAGTACTAAGGGAACTGCAGGGGTGAGAGGACTGGTCAATCCTCCTGACAGGCTTCTTGCTGAAGACAGGCCAGGGTGATTCCCCGTCACCTGGGGTGTTGCTGGGTGGGGACCCAATGAGGCATCGAGGGTGATCATATACTAAGTGCAGGGGTTTCTAGCCAAACCAACATCACAGGGTTCTTGCTAATATTGGGCTGTGCAAAGCTGGACCTTAATGAGTAGAGGTTGCAGCCTAGTTGGGAAGAGATTCCGAGGGGCCTGACGGAAGCTTGGTCAACGAGGGGCCCTTTCCATCACTTTCAATATTTCCTGCCTGTGTCTTCTGGCCTGAAATGTTTCTCTTGAGAAATGTGCTGACAGTCCAGTGGGAGCTGCCTTGTGGGGAAGTAACTGCTTTTCTCTTCCCTGTTTTAAAATTCTCTCCTTGTCTTTAACCTTTGCCATTGTAATTCTGCGGTGTCCTGGTGTGAACCTATTTGGGCTTGCCTTCTTGGGACTGTGTGTGCTTCCTGGACTTGTGTGTCTTTCCCCTTCACTTAGTTAGGCAAGTTCTTGTCATTATTTCATCAACTAGGTTCTCAATCTCTTGCTCTCTGTGTTCTCCTGCTGGAATGCCTATCATGTGGATGTTGTTTTATTTAATGTTTCCCAAAGTTCACTTAAACTCTGTCATTGTTTTTAAATCTTTATCTTTTTGCTTCTGTGATTGTACATTTTTTTACCTTCTCATTCAAATTCCTGATTCAACCCTCTGCTGAATACAACATTCTTCATATTCCTGCCAGTGTTTTCTTTTTTTTATAAATCCTCACCTGAAGTTATTTTCTCCATTGCGTTCAGAGATAGTGGAAGAGAGAGAGGGAGAGAGAGATGGAAAGTTCTATGTGAATGAGACACAGCAATAAGTTGTCTCCCACAGATACTCCTGACCTGGGATCGAGACGGCAACTCAGGCAAAATCCCTTGATTGGGAATTCAACCCCAAACCTTTCAGTCCCCAGGGAGAGATTAACCCTACAACATTTCTCAGCTGGGTGCTATGTGGGTGTCCAGTCTCAGCACTGGTGCTATAGCCTGTGGCCCAATCTTAGGTCACGGCTTCAGACCTCTCAGGGGAAGATTCCGCAGCTGAGATATCCCTCGGTAATCTCGGGGTCCCGCCTGTGGGAGCAGGGCCAACCCCTTTCTCCTGTCAGCACATCCTCCCAGTTATGAGGTGGCTCCTCTCCCCAGTCCTTGGTTTAAAAGCTCCACTTCATAGAGTCTGTAGGTGGTAATTCACGGTGGTTGATCACCAATTTATTTGTAATTTCCACTTGGTTGTGGGAACTACTGAGAGTAAGATCCATCTACACCACCCTCACCTTCACCTCTCCCTCTGCATTTCTCTTCTGACAAACAGGAAACGTCACCTGTGCTGCATGTGAGGATATTGCTACTAATGTAAAAACCTGTTAAAATGCAGAGACTTCAGTGGTAGCCAGAGAGCCATTGTTCGCGGGAGACTCTTGGAGAGACAGCTGTGTGGAGAGGAAGCCCTGACCACCCCGAGGAATCAGCCGAAAACACCACCTGCAGATGCTTTTGAAGTGGAAATACAGAGTTGTTGGGTCCTTAGCGACCCTTAGTTTCCTGAGAGTCTCTTGTAGCCCAGTCCTCAGTCTCCCTCAGGGAGGTTTGTGTCTGACTCACACTGACCTCCCCTCACTGTGTGTTGTACAGAAATACACGGCCGAGTCCTCAGCTCTCAGGCTGTTCATCTGCAGATACACCGTGTTCTTGGCGTTGTCTCTGGAGATGGTGAATCGGCCCTTCACAGAGTCTGCATAGTTTGTGGTACTTCCATCAGGATTAATTCGACTAACCCACTCCAGCCCCTTCCCTGGAGCCTGGCGAACCCAGTGCATCCAGTAGCTACTGAAGGTGAATCCAGAGGCTGCACAGGAGAGTCTCAGAGACCCCCCAGGCTTCAGCACGGCTCCCCCAGACTCCACCAGCTGCACCTCACCCTGGACACCTGCAAACACAAAGACGTCCTGGTCAGGAAACTCTCATACGTCCACTGTTTCTCTCACTCATGTCCACTCACACTCTCAGTGTCTCTTGTCCCCCATAAATTACCTCTTAAAATAGCAACAAGGAAAACCCAGCTGAGCCCAAATCCCATGGTGAGTGGTCTGTGTTCAGTCCTGATCAGGCAATGAGAACAGCCTGGGATCCCGGGGCTGGGCTCCTGTCCCAGAGCTGCAGGGCCGGGGCTGGGCTGGTTTTTATGAGCAGAGGGAGCCCTATTTGCATGTCCTCCTGCTATATAGAGAGCTCAGGGGTGAACCTACAGATATGTCAGTAACTCAGTGCAGGTGAGAGTGTTCTAGGGTATTTGTTTGCCATGGGAGCTTTCCCCTCACTAAATACAGAATTATAGGGAGATTTGGGGTTTGTTGATGAGACCACATCTGGTAACAGTGACTCAGCATCAAGGCTCTGATAATCCTCACTGGTCCCCATTTCTCCTCTGAAAAAAACTCCTGGACAGAGCAGGATCTTTCCATTGAGAGTGCAGATCCCCTTGAGTTAAACGTGATCCTTAATGAGCCCTTGTATCCTAGTGTTACCCACACTTTGGTGTTGTGACCACCTGTGGCCCTAGTGTTCTCACTACAATGGAGAAGGTTGTGCATCACCATGGGGTGGTCCTAGGTGAGTTAAGTTGAGTCACGTTCACTGAGATCTGGGACATAGAACTGAAGTCTCTGTTGGTCCCAGGATCACTATCAAGTGACAGAAGAAATCTGAGTGATGAGGGAAATCTGAGTGGTACAGGATGACAGGACCCATGGTCTGTTCGCTTTGTCCATATCCTGTCCCCTAAAGACCTCTAGGTTCACTGTCTGTAGGAATCCTCCAGGGGATCTCATGTCTGCAATCAGACATCACGCTCTTGGTGAGTGGTTATGATAGGTGTGGTCGAATAGCAATAGCACACCCGTGAGTAACAAATTCAGTTATGGTCAGGAGTGAGCTCTCCCTCTCCCTGGGAGGCGGGGCCTGAATCAGGTGGCTTCCCTTTCAATGGCTGGAGGGGAGCCCATGGTGGGGCCATGGTGACAGGTGGATGTCCTGTCAGATCCCCATCAGCTCAGGTCCTGGAAGGAGGAGCTGGGGCAGACTCTGGGGCCCAACCTCAGGAAGCCCAGTTATGAATGGACATGGCACTGGAGACACTAGAGCAACATTGGATGAACCACTTCAGGCCCTGAACTCTGATCTCCTGACCTCTGACTTGGCAGAGCAGCCTTCCTTCCTTGGGGCTGCAGGCTCAGTCTGTATATTAATGCATGAAATTGGACTTTACGATGTTAATTACTTGAGAGTTTATCCAGGATGTTTAATTAGATTAGGCTCCTAGAAAATCTAGCATGAAATATAATCCAATAGAAATGACCACAGAAAAGGGCATGATAGAGACGCACAGGGGAGGCTCCTGAGAGAGCTACCGGAGGGAATTAAGTCCAGAGGTTGCACGTGGTCAGTGGGGACAAGGCTGTCAGGAGGCTGTGCAGAGGGAGACAGAGCAGCGGGGGAACCATCTCTGGTGACCTGAGATTTGGTCTCTAATGGGACCTGGAGCCAGACTGACTGTGTTCTTCTGAGACGATTTACCAAGACCCAGAGTCACCCTCTCAGGTGGGAGAACTGAACTCTGCTCATTTGAAACACACCCTCCCTGCTTCTTCCAGCTTCTGAAGTGCCCTCTGAGCCGATGAATTTGGAATCCTTCCCTGTTCCTGCATTATTGGAAGTGGTCAAGAAGGACTGTCTAAGAAGGTAGTTGATTTTCTCTGAAGTGTGTGTAGAATTCACCCTTAAATCCATTTCGACACGAGCTTTCCTCCACTTAGAGTTTTTGATGAATACTTCATTTATTGTTTAGACTTTGTACCAGTCTGCAATGTCAGATTCAAATTCCTATATTAGCACCTATTAAGGGGACAGAGAAATACAAGTGTTGACCTTCAGAGATTGTAGTAAGTGCTGAAATAATGGTGTGTGCAGACCCCGTGTTTGTATCGCATGCCATCGAAGAGAATGAACTCGAACACGCTCCCTGGTATAGAATTCATAAAGTGTCGTAGTCCCGAGAATGGACCTCCCTCACCTCCAGCTCCAGCAGCACAAGGGACGGGCCCCAGCTGCTGGTCTCTGACTTCCACTGTGGTTTGTGCTGGGGACACAGCTGTGCCCGACCCCCAGACAATGGTGAGCTTGGCAGTGGCACCAAGGCAGGGCCACTGCTGGGAGACAGGAGTCACCTGAAGGAAGGTCCTGGCTCCAGCCACCTCCGAGGCATTTGTGGGGCCTTCAGGAACTGCAGGGCGTTTACACAAGGTCTTCCTCTTGTGGACACATTTCCATGGTATCTGACGGTTTCCTGGGCTCCCCAAGACCTCTGGATTTTTCTTCCTCCCTAAGATACACTGTCTGTTTACACGAATAAATGTTTCTACCAATGGAGTAAATCTATTAAAATACAAAGCCATCAGTGGTAGCCACAGAGAGACAGGTGTAGAGACTCTTGGAGGAAATGTCCTATGGAGAGGAACCGGGACCTTGGGAGAAATGAGCCACAGACACCACCTGCCCCTGGTGCTGTGGGTGCAGCACAGAGCCTGCGGGTCCTGAGCGCCCCCTGGTGTCCTGATTGGGTGCTCAGCCCAGTCTCCAGAGGCTGCAGGGAGGGTTGTGTGTGGTTCACACTGACCTCCCCTCCCTGTGTCTGCTGCACAGAAATACACGGCCGAGTCCTCAGATTTCAGGCTGTTCACTTGCAGATACAGCGTGTTCTTGGCGTTGTCTCTGGAGATGGTGAATCGGCCCTTCACAGAGTCTGCATAGTATGTGCTACCACCACTAATGTGTGAGACCCACTCTAGCCCCTTCCCTGGAGCTTGGAGGACCCAGCTCATATACTTGCTACCGAAGGTGAATCCAGAGGCTGCACAGGAGAGTCTCAGAGACCCCCCAGGCTTCAGCACGGCTCCCCCAGACTCCACCAGCTGCACCTCACCCTGGACACCTGCAAACACAAAGACGTCCTCGTCAGGAAACTCTCACACACCCACTGTTTCTCTCACTCATGTCCACTCACACTCTCAGTGTCTCTTGTTCTCCATAAATTACCTCTTAAAATAGCAAGAAGGAAAACCCAGCTGAGCCCAAGCCCCATGGTGAGTGGTCTGTGTTCAGTCCTGATCAGGGAATGAGAACAGCTGGGGATCCCGGGTCTGGGCTCCTGTCCCAGAGCTGCAGGGTTGGGGATGGGCTGGTTTTTATGACCAGAGGGGCCTTATTTGCACGTCATCTTGCTATGTAGGGACTCTTGGGTTGGACACTGACATGAAGGACATTGTCTAAGAGTGTGACATGTCCAATTGTGCATGTCTGCTAAGAACTAGGGCCCACATCTGGGCCTTTGCCATTCTCACTGCACTTAGCTGCTTCCAGAGACCTGTACAAATTCCCAGGAAAGAAAATTGTCATAAAGAGAATGGAGAATAGTTTAAAATGAGAGATGCTTTTCAGATTCAACAGTAATGATGCACGAGAAATCAGCCATAACAGCCAGAGGAAGAAGTAAAAGTTCAGGATGTTGAAGTTCAAGGGAAGGGAAGCCCCATCTGACACTATTTCCCTCAAAGTGTTTAGAGGATGAATCAAGAGCAGAGTGTGAACCCAGAGCCCGTGGACAAGTGCTGGGGAGGGTGGAGGGTCTGTGTGGGCCCCTGGGACACAGAAGCATGGACCATAGAGACACAGGCAGAGCCCCCGGGCCATGACCTTCAGGGGTCGGTGCTGACTTTGTAACAGCTGCACTGCCTCATGTTCTGTGTTTCTCCTCTGGACCCTGATGGGAACCAGTTTCCTTCCCTGGGGATGTAGAAGTAGCTGCGTCATGACAGGTGTGTTTGGGTGAAGATGTGGGTAATGGTTTGTGAGCAATGAGAATGTTATTACTGGAAACCTTGCTGTCTGCATGGGACCCGGGGAACCCTGTCTCCATGTCCCCACATGATGGGAGGGAACTGGAATAGGGGCCTGACTCAGGGCAACATTGTGGGAAGCCACCTGGGATCACGAATGGGGGACGTAACCCAGACTGAGGACACACCACCCAGGGTTCCTGCTCCATTCGCCTCTGACTCTCCTTGTTGTGTGACCAGTTCAAGTTTCCTCTCCTCACTTTCCTCTGAGATAGCCCCACACGTCCCTAGAGTCATGAGACACTGTGGGGAGTGTGCAGGGCACCAGCCCCTTGTGTGCTGACCTCCTACCTCCCATCTCTCCTGGGCTCACTCTCTAGTCCTGTGACTCTCCTGGTGCTGTCTCCAGGGTTTCCTTATAGAAGATCATGACGTCTGCGTACCGATGGTAAGTGATATTTTGTTCTGTTCCTCTCTGATTTAGACAGTTTCTATTCTACTTTTTTAAAAATCTATTATTCTGACAACGATGTGCAGTTTCTTGAATAGAAGCAGTTACTGGGGTGCCCTTGTGTTGCTCTTCATGTTACAAGAATTGCTTTGAAATTTTCTCTGTGGAGCACAATTGCCGGAGCCCGCCGGCAGAGTTGAACGGTCCTGAGGAAGGGGTGAGGATGAAGAAAAGACAGACACGAAAAAGATGGGATCGGGAGGGCTGCAGCTCGTGACTCCTGCCAGCTGCCAGCCCCGAGTTTATTTCCCAGCTCAGTTTATACAGACACTGTTGATTATGCTAAATAGCACCCTGCCCTGCATTCCTTTACCTTGCCCCTATGAATGCTCTTGAGAGTAAATATCTTGCCTCCAGCAGGAGCTCAGATCTTATTAACTATCTTTGTCTCGGCTTCTAATGGGAACTTTTGGGGAGGATTGTCCTAGGCTAGGTGTGTGGCTTGACTGCCCTTTGATCCTTCAGGCTGGGACAGCATCCTGAAAAGCCTTTCTGGAATACATGGCCACAAGCTAAATCGGTATCCCCTTGGTGCCACAAGGACCGGGTCAGGAAGCAGTAGGGCACATCTGCAGCTCACCCAGGCAGCTCCTCCGTGCCTGGGGCCACAAGGGCTCCCCCCACACAATGCTAACTGTTTTCTTTTCCAATGTACCATTTACTATACGGAGGTTCCTCACTTCTCTATGTAACGCATTTTGAATTTTGATCATAAAGAGGTTTTAATATAGTCCATTGCCATTTATTTATATGCTGATACAGTTAGTCCTTCCTGTTGGGGATGAGCTGTGGCACATTTACTGGTTCCAGGGGCTGCAACGTCCTTGCCTTCCTGGAGGATGACGCACTGATCATGGTGAATGACCCGCCAAAGGCCTGTTGAGTTTCCTAGTATCATTGAGGATTTTTGCATTTATGCTCATCAGGGACATGGCCTGTCATTTTTTGATTGCTCTTATTTGGCTTTGGTAGGAGTGTAGTGGTCACCTCAATAAAATAATTAGAAAGACTTTTGTCTTCTTGAAAGTCTTGGACGTGTTTGAGAAGAACTGACTGAGACAATACGATTTGTTCTGTGAAATTTGGCTAGAATTTACTCTTGTATCCACTTGAACATGGGATTCTCTTGTTGACAGGTTTAGATTAATACTTCAATTGTTTAAATAAACATGAACCCATCTAGGAATGTCAGGGGCAAATTCTTAATTTAAACACCAAATTATGGACTGAGAAATACAACTGTTGATCTTCACAGGGTGTGGACAGGGCATTGTAATTCCCACATGGACACACCTGGACTGAGCAGTGAAACCCTAACAGGTGTCCTAAGTCTGGACGCCTCAGGTCGACCTGAGCAACATGAACTGACTTGGGAACCAATAGAGGTCCCCGCCTAGGGAAAGACCTGCCTCTGTGAACTGCAGCCAGGGGCTGGTCTCTGCAGGCTCTGAGGTGGGCAGGGCCAGCTCCTACCTGAGACTCAGCAAATGCATGTCTGCTCTTCCCCCTGAAGTTGGAGGGATTTTCTCAAGAGGGGACAAAGTCATTCCCCTCAAGATTTCTGGGCATTAAGGGAACATGCTGGACATGGGAACAAGTGTTCTCAGCACATTTAACAATTCCTCCTGTGAGAGGCAAAACTCAGCCAGGACACTCACAGAGTTAAGGGACAATGTATTTGGGTCCAAGGAGGAAATTACAGTTGTTTGCCGACCACATGCTTATTTTATAAACCATCCAAGAGAATAAACTAAAATCACACTTTCTTACAGAGATTTCATAAAATGACTTAGTGTTGAGAATGCACCTCCCTGGCCGCCATCTCCAGGGAGCACAGAGAACATGTCCCAGCTGCTGGTCTCTGAATTCCAAGGTGGTTTGTGCTGCAGACACAGCTGTGCCCGACCCCCAGGCCATGTCTGAGCTTGAAAGTGACACTAAGGCAGGGCCATGGCTGGGAGACCCAGGCGTCATTGGAAGGGAACACAGAGTGAAGAAATCTGTGACCCATTTGTTGGGAGGTCGAGAAATGCAGGGAGCTTAAGGCAAGTCCCACTTTCTGTGGACCGACTTTGATTGTGGGCTGACGGCTTCCCCAGGTTCACCAACCCTTTTGCAGTTTTCTCTCCCACAAGTGATACAATCCTTTTCTGCACGTGAGAATGTTTCTACTAAACTAATAACTACTTTAAATGCAGACCCATCGGGGGTAGGCACAGAGCACAGGTCTGGAGACTCTGGAGAGACTGTTGTGTGGAGAGGAAGCCCTGAGCCCTCAGAGGAAACAGCCAGAAACTCCACCTGCAGCTGCTCCTGAAGCTGAGACAGAGTCTGAGGCCATGAGCGCCCCCTGGTGTCCTGGGGGGTCCCCTGCAGCCCAGCCTCCTGTCTCCTGCAGGGAGGTTTGTGTTTGGCTCACACTGAACTCCCCTCACTCTGTCTCTCGAACAGAAATACATGCCTGAGTCCTCAGATTTCAGGTTGTTCATTTGCAGATACAGCGTGTTCTTGGCGTTGTCTATGGAGGTGGTGAATCGGCCCTTCACAGAGTCTGCATAGTATGTGCTACTTCCATCAGGATAAATTAGACAGACCCACTCCAACCCCTTCCCTGGAGTCTGGCGGACCCAGCTCATGGCATAGCTACTGAAGGTGAATCCAGAGGCTGCACAGGAGAGTCTCAGAGACCCCCCCAAGCTTCACCACGGCTCCTCCAGACTCCACCAGCTGCACCTCACCCTGGACACCTGCAAACACAAAGACGTCCTGGTCAGGAAACCATCACACGTCCACTGTCTCTCTCACTCATGTCCATTCACACTCTCAGTGTCTCTTGTTCTCCATAAATTACGTCTTAAAATAGCAACAACTGAAACCCAGCTGAGCCCAAGCCTTGTGGTGAGTGATCTGTGTTCAGTCCTAATCAGGGAATGAGAATAGCTGTGGATCCCGGGGCTGGGCTCCTGTCCCAGAGCTTCAGGGTCGGGGCTGGGCTGGTGTTTATGACCAGAGGAGACCCTATATGCATGTCTTGCTACTCTATAGGGAGTTCTGACTTGAACTTAGTGTGAGGTCATTTCTTCAGGGCAGGTGAGAGAGCCCTGTGCCATTTGGTGGCCTTGGGAACATTTCTATCACTAAATCCAGAATTTTAGGGAGATTTGGGCCTTACTGAGGAGAACAATCTCAAAACAGTGGCCCACCATCAGGGCTCTGATCTTCTCCACTGTCTCCCTTTGCTCCCCTGAACCAGCATCAGGACAGAGGAAGGCCTACCCAGTGAGGTTGCAGACCCCCTTGAATGTAATGAGAGCCTCAGTGAGCCCCTGTATTCTAGTGTTACCCACACTTCAGGTTTGTATCCAGCTGTGGCCTCAGAATCCTCAACACAATGGAGAACGTTGTGTAACACCTGTGAGGTGGTTGTAGGTCAGCTAAGGTGAGTCCGTTCACTGAGATCTGGGAGGTACAACTGAAGTCTCTGTTGGGCACAGAAGTCTATCAAGTGACACAAGAAATCTGAGTGATGCGGGAAATCTGAGTGGCACAGGATGACAGGACCCCTGCTCTTGATACTATTGTCCCTCAACAGTCCCCAAGTTCACTGACCTTAGAATCATTCCCCTGGGATCTCATGTCAGGAATCAGACAACATCCTATTGGGGAGTAGTTATAACAGACACTAGCCAGTAGCAATAGCACACCCATGAATAACAGGGTCGGAGCTGGTCAGGAGTGACCTCTCCCTCTCCCTGGGAGGTGGGGCCTGAATTAGGTGGCTTCCCTTTCAATGACTGGAGGGGAGCCATGGTGTGGCCACGGTGTCAGGTGGGTGTCTTGTCACATTTACATCAGCTCAGGTCCTGGATGGAGAAGCTGGGTCAGCCTGTCGGGCCCAACCTCAGGAAGCCCAGATATGAAGGGAGATGACACTGGAGGCACTAGAGCAGCATTAGATGGACCACTGAGCGATGGTCACTGAGCTCTGACTTCCTAACCTCTGACCCAGCAGAGCAGTCTTCCTTGCCTGGGGCTGCAGGCTCACTCTGAATATTACTGCATTAAATTGGACCTCATAATGTTAATTAATTGAGAGTATAGCCAGTATGTTTAATTAGATTCCGCTCTTAGTAAATTTAGCATGAAATATACTCAAATAGCAATGATCACAGAAAAGGGCGTGACAGAGACGCACAGGGGAGCTTCCTGAGAGAGCTACCAGAGGGAATTAAGTCCAGAGTTGCAGGTGGTCAGTTGGGACAAGGCTGTCAGGAGGCTGTGCAGAGGGAGACAGAGCAGAGGTGGACCCATCTCTGGTGACCTGAGATTTGGTCTCTAATGGGACCTGGAGCCGGACTGACCGTGTTCACCTGAGATGATTTCCCGAGACCCAGAGTCACCCTCTCAGGTGGGAGAACTGGACTCTGCTCATTTGAAACACACCCTCCCTGCTTCCTCCAGCTTCTGAAGTGCCCTCTGAGCTGATGACATTTCCATCTGTTGATGGTTCCATGGGAGTGTTTCCAGCACGAAGTCTCCTGTCCATTTTCTGTGGGTCCATCCAGAAATTCTGGGCTCACAGATATTCACTGTATCTCTAGGCTGCGGTCACCGTACACATAGGTGTCTTTGGACTGAGCAGCTAATCCAAGATGTTCAAGGACGGTGGTCTCCAACAGTCACCCATGGTCTTGTCCATCAGGGTGATGTATATCTGCTGGGGCAACCCGGAGTATGGTGACACAAGTTGTGTTCTCTCCATGAGTCACCCAGCTGCATAATTCATTAGGGTCCCATATGTGAATCTCTCATTTCTTACAGGGAACCGGGAAAACCCCTCCCTGGAGGAGACATGGTGGTGGTGTGTCTGTCAGAGGGGCCAGCATTTGATTGACCAGGGCCCCTGTGCCTGTCCATCACCATCATCACCATCACCACCATCATCAGCATCATCACCATCACCATCATCATCACCATCATCACCATCACAACCATCACTATCACACCATTGTCACCATCATCACCATCATCACCATCACCATCATCACCATCATCAGCATCATCACCATCACCATCATCATCACCATCATCACCATCACAACAATCACTATCACCACCATTGTCACCATCATCACCATCATCACCATCAACACCATCATCACCATCATCAGCATCATCACCATCACCGTCATCATCACCATCATCACCATCACAACAATCACTATCACCACCATTGTCACCATCACCACCATCACCATCACCACCATCATCACCATCCTCACCATCCTCACCATCATCACTATCATTACAATCACCACCATAATCACCATCATCACCATCACCACCATCTTCACCATCATCACCATCACCATCCTCACCATCCTCACCATCATCACCATCATTACCATCGTCACCAGCATCACCATCATATTTGCTTATTTATTATCATTTTTCTCATTTTTAAGGCATATTGTACACACATAATGAGCCATTATCTCTATTTCTGCTCATTTTTTATAATTGTTCAGTGAAATTTGTAGCCAGACTCTATTTACCTTCTCATGTGACTGATGGCTCATTCCTGCCTCTTCTCCATTTGCCCCACTCGGGAATCTGATAGGAAAGGCGGGGTCTCCTCTGTAGATGTCCTGGGGAAATGAAACCACACCAGCCCCTGGGATTAGATTTCCTCCCTCCCCACCACCTCGCTGAGATCAAAGTCCTGAGCCAGTCTCCTCTCCTGGCTCCACAGATCCCCTCTGACTTGCTGTAGGGCCTTCCCTGTGCTTCCCAGAGATTTCAACTCTGTACATGACAAACTTCCTGTTCCTTGGTTGTGGGTTTGTCCACAGCCTATACAACTGTGCAAAGCCACCCTGAGTCATGTCTCTTCCTAGTGTCACCTACTCTTGGAGAGGTAAGCATGACCACAGGCCAATGACTGTCACTACGTGGGTCTCTCCTCTCTAGCTTTGGGGTCACATGTCTCAGGTGTCAAACCCCCACCTGTCCTACTGCTGCCTGGATGGGACCCTGAGCTGTGAGGGGCTGAGCTGCTCTGTGGAGTCAGCAGAGCCTCCTGTTAGATTTAGGCGACAATGGACAGAAGCTGTCCCGATTAATTTTCATTTAAGGGAAAGTGTGTCTGAAAAATACTTTATCTATGTTGTCCATCTGAGAAAGTTTTCTCTGGTTACAACAGACCTTTCTAAATGACAGACCGCAGAGGAAAGTGCAGAATCAGGAATCCAGAGACGTTCCCTGAGGGAAACTGTGACAGGAAGAGGAAACCGGCCAGGAAACAGCCCAAACCGCCAACTTCATCTGCTCCTGGGAGGGTCCTTGTGCTCAGGGCCCCTGAGCACCCCAGTGGCTTCAGCCCCTCCTGCAGGGAGGTTTGTGTCTGGCTCACACTGACCTCCCCTCACTGTGTGTCTTTTGCACAGAAATACACGGCCGAATCCTCAGATTTCAGGCTGTTTATTTGCAGATACACCATGTTCTTGGCGTTGTCTCTGGAGATGGTGAATCGGCCCTTCACAGAGTCTGCATAGTATGTGCTACTTCCACTACTACTAATGCGTGAGACCCACTCCAGCCCCTTCCCTGGAGCCTGGCGGACCCAGTGCATGTAGTAGCTACTGAAGGTGAATCCAGAGGCTGCACAGGAGAGTCTCAGAGACCCCCCAGGCTTCACCACGGCTCCCCCAGACTCCACCAGCTGCACCTCACCCTGGACACCTGCAAACACAAAGATGTCCTGGTCAGGAAACTATCAAACGTCCACTGTTTCTCTCACTCATGTCCACTCCCACACTCAGTGTCTCTTGTTCTCCATAAATTACCTCTTAAAATAGCAACAAGGAAAACCCAGCTGAACCCAGGCCACATGGTGACTGGTCTGTGTTCAGTCCTGATCAGGGAATGAGAACAGCTGGGGATCCCGGGGCTGGGCTCCTGTCCCAGAGTTGCAGGGTCGGGGCTGGGCTGGTTTTTATGACCAGAGGGGGCCCTTTTTGCATGTCCTCCTGCTATATAGAGAGCTCAGGGGTGAAACTACAGATAAGTCAGTAACTCAGTGCAGGTGAGAGGTTTCTAGGGCATTTGGTTGCCCTGGTAGCTTTCCACCCACTAAATACAGAATTATAGGAGGTTTGGGGTTTGTTGATGAGACCACATCCAGTAACAGTGACCCAGGCTCAAGGCTCTGATCCTGCCACTGGCTCCCATTGCTCCCCTAAACCTACTCCTGACACAGCTGCACCTGCTCCGTGAGGGAGCAGAACCCCTTGTATATGTTGAGATCCTCAATGAGCCCCCCTGTATTCCAGTGTTACCCACACTTAAGGGCTGTATCCAGCTGTGGCCCCAGAGTCCCCACTGCCATGGAGAAGGTTGTGCATCACTTGTGAGGTGGTCGTAGGTCAGCTAAGGTGAGTCAGGTTCACTGAGATCTGGGAGGTACAACTGAAGTCTCTGTTGGGCACAGAAGTCTATCAAGTGACCCAAGAAATCTGAGTGATGAGGGGAACCTGAGTGACACAGGATGACAGGACCCCTGCTCTTGATACCATTGTCCATCTCCTGTCCCTCAACAATCCCCAAGTTCACTGGCCTTAGAAGCCCTTCCCTGGGATCTCATGTCAGGAATCAGACAACATCCTATTGGGAGTAGTCATAACACACTTGCCAGTAGCCATAGCACACCCATGAGTAACAGGGTCCATGCTGGTCAGGAGAGACCTCTCCCTTTCCCTCTCCCTGGGAGATGGGGGCTGAATTAGGTGGCTTCCCTTTCCATGGTTGGAGGGGTGTCCATGGTGGGGCCATGGTGACAGGTGGGTGTCCTGTAAGATCCTATCAACTCAAGTCCTGGAGGGAGGATCTGGGTCAGCCTCTGGGCCCAACCTCAGGAAACCCAGATATGAACAGAGATGGCACTGGAGACACTAGAGCAGCATTGGATGGACCACCTCACATCACTGAGCTTTGATCTCTTGACCTCTGACCCAGCAGAGTAGCCTTCCTTGCTTGGGGCTGCAGTCTCAGTCTGAATATTAATGCATTAAATTGGACTTTACAATGTTAAGTACTTGAGAGGTTAGACAGTATGTTTCATTAGATTAGGCTCCTAGAAAATTTAACATGAAATATAATCCAATAGAAATGATCACAGGAAAGGGCGTGATAGAGATGCACACGGGAGGTTCCCGAGAGAGCTACCGGAGGGAATTAAGTCCAGAGGTTGCAGGTGGTCAGTTGGGACAAGGCTGTCAGGAGGCTGTGCAGAGGGAGACAGAGCAGAGGGGGAACCATCTCTGGTGACCTGAGATTTGGTCTCTAATGGGACCTGGAGCCGGACTGACCGTGTTCACCTGAGATGATTTCCCGAGACCCAGAGTCACCCTCTCAGGTGGGAGAACTGGACTCTGCTCATTTGAAACACACCCTCCCTGCTTCCTCCAGCTTCTGAAGTGCCCTCTGAGCTGATGAGTTTGGAATCCTTCCCTGTTCCTGCATTTCTTGGAAGTGGTCAAGAAGGACTGTCTGAGAAGGTAGTTGATTTTCTCTGAAGTGTGTGTAGAATTCATCCTTGAATCCATTTGGACACGAGCTTTCCTCCGCTTAGAGTTTTTGATGAATACTTCATTTATTTTTTAGACTTTGTACCAGTCTACAATGTCAGATTCAAATTCCTGATTTAGCACCTATTAAGGGGACAGAGAAATACAACTGTGGACCTTCAGAGAGTGTAGTAAGTGCTGAAATAATGGTGTGTGCAGACCACGTGTTTGTATCCCATGCCATCCAAGAGAATGAACTCGAACACGCTCCCTGGTATAGAATTCATAAAGTGTCTTAGTCCCGAGAATGGACCTCCCTCACCTCCAGCTCCAGCAGCACAAGGGACGGGCCCCAGCTGCTGGTCTCTGACATCCACTGTGGTTTTTGCTGGGGACACAGCTGTGCCCGACCCCCAGACCTTGGCTGAGCTTGGCAGTGGAACCAAGGCAGGGCCACTGCTGGGAGACAGGAGTCACCTGAAGGAAGGTCCTGGCTCCAGCCACCTCCGAGGCATTTGTGGGGCCTTCGGGAACTGCAGGGAGTTTACACAAGGTCTTCCTCTTGTGGACACACTTCCATGGTATCTGACGGTTTCCTGGGCTTCCCAAGCTGTCCAGATTTTTCTTCCTCCCTAAGATACACTGTCTGTTTACACCAAAAAATGTTTCTACCACTGGAGTAAATCTATTAAAATACAAAGCCATCAGTGGTAGCCACAGAGAGACAGGTGTAGAGACTCTTGGAAGAAATGTCCTATGGAGAGGAACCGGGACCTGGGAGAAATCAGCCACAAACACCACCTGCCCCTGGTCCTGTGGGTGCAGCACAGAGCCTGCGGGTCCTGAGTGCCCCCTGGTGTCCCGATTGGGTGCTCAGCCCAGTCTCCAGAGGCTGCAGGGAGGGTTGTGTGTGGTTCACACTGACCTCCCCTCCCTGTGTCTGCTGCAAAGAAATACATGGCCGAGTCCTCGGGTCTCAAGCTGTTCATTTTAAAAGAGATTGTGCTTGTAGGGTTGTCCCTGGAGACTGTGAATCTTCCTTGGCTGGTACCACTGATTTTTTCCAGTTGGGCTACTCACTGTTGCCACCCACTCCAGCCCCTTCCCTGGAGTCTGGCGGACCCAGTGCATGTAGTAGCTACTGAAGGTGAATCCAGAGGCTGCACAGGAGAGTCTCAGAGACCCCCCAGGCTTCACCACGGCTCCCCCAGACTCCACCAGCTGCACCTCACCCTGGACACCTGCAAACACAAAGATGTCCTGGTCAGGAAACTCTCACACATCCACTGTTTCTCTCACTCATGTCCACTCACACACTTGGTGTCTCTTGTCCCCCATAAATTACCTCTTAAAATAGCAAGAAGGAAAACCCAGCTGAGCCCAAGCCCCCTGGTGAGTGGTCTGTGTTCAATCCTGATCAGGGAATGAGAACCGTTGGGAATCCCGGGGCTGGGCTCCTGTGCCAGAGCTGCAGGGTTGGGGCTGGGCTGGTTTTTATGAGCAGAGGGGGCCCTATTTGCATGTTCTTCTGCTATAAAGGCAGCTCTGTGGTTGGACCCTGACATTAAGGACACATCCTAGTCTGTGACACGTCCTTTTGTGCAGGTCTGTAAAAATTACTCCTGATGTCCTGTCCTCTGACCTCCTCACTGCCCTCAAAGCCTCCAAGAGACCTGTAAAAACAATCAGGAGAGAAAATGCCATTAAAGAAAAAGTGAGGTGTTTAAAATGAGGGATGGCTTTTAGAGTCTCCAGTAATGACAAAGCTGAGAAATCATCCCTCCAACCCAGAGGAAGAATGAAAAGTGCAGGAGGCTCATGTTCAGGGGATGGGAAACTGCACCTGACACTATTTCTCTACAAAGTGTTCAGAGGATGAATTAAGACCAGAGTGTGAACCCAGAGCAGGTGATCAATTTCTGGGGAGAGCGGAGGGTCTGTGTGGGCCCCTGGGACACAGAAGCATGAACCATAGAGACACAGGCAGAGCCCCCGGGACATGACCTTCAGGGGTAGCTGCACTACCTCATGTGCTGTGTTTCTCCTCTAGACCCTGATGGAAACCAGTTTCCTACCCTGGGGATGTAGAAGTAGCTCCGTCATGAGCAGGTGTGTCTAGGTCAAGATAAATGCAATAACTTTGCATATTTCGTGCCAGTCTCTTCTGCCCTGAAATGTTTCTCTTGAGAGATCTGCTGACAGCCTTATGGAGGCTGCCTTGTAGGTAATTAACTGCTTTTCTCTTGCTGCATGTAAAATTCTGTCTTTGTCATTGACCCTTCTCATTATAATTCTGAGGTGTGCATGTGTGAACCTATTAGTGTTCATCGTGTTTGGGACCCTGTGAGCCTCCTGGACTGTGTGTCTTTCCCCTTCACCTGATTAGTGAAGTTTTAGGTCCTTATTTCATCACATAGGTTCTGGATCACTTGCTCTGTGTCTTCTCCTGTTGGGATGCCTATGACGCGGATGTTGTTTTATTTCAAATTTCCCAAATTCACGTTAACAATCCTCGTTATTTTGAAATCTTTTATCTGTTTGCTTCTGTGATATTGTGTTTTTTTCTACCTTTTCATCCAAATTCCTGCTTCAGTCCTCTGCTGCATCCAACCTACTTTTTATTGCTTCCAGTGTTTTCTTTTTCTTTTCTTTAAATCCTCACCTGAAGTTATTTTCTCCATTGCCTTTCAGAGATAGTGGAAGTGAGAGAGGGAGAGAGTTAGAAAAATTGATGTGAAAGAGACACAGCAATTGTTTGCCTCCAACACATGCTTTGGAATGGGAATGGAGCCTGTAACCTTGGTACGAGTCCTTAACCAGGAAGCCAACTTGAGACCCTTCGGTCTGCTGGCTGAAAGACACCCCACAACATTTCTCACCTGGATGTTATGTGGGCACCTAAGCACAGCTCTGGTGCTCTAGGCTGTGGCCTATTTTTGGGTCATGGCTTTGGACCTCTCGGAGGATCCTCTGTGCTGAGATATCCCTCGGTAAACTTGGGTTGCCCTCTGTGGGAATAGGATCAGCCCATTTCACCTGTGAGCCCTTCCTCCCAGTGTTGAAGTGGATTTTTCTATCTGTTGTTGGTTAAAAGCCTCCTCTTCAGAGAGTTTGTAGGTGGTAATTCACGGAGATTGATCACCAATTTAGTTGTAATTTCCACTTGGTTCTGGGAGCTGTTGAGTGTAAGGTTCACCTTCACCCCGTCTTCTGCATTTCTCTTCCTACAAACTGCAAATGTCGTCTGTGGTTCATGTGAGAATGTTGCTACCACTAGAGTAAAACTGCTAAAATGCAGAGCCATCAGTGGTAGCCAGAGAGTCATAGGTCTGGAGAGACCCTTGGAGAGACTGTTGTAAGGAGAGGAAGCCCAGAGCTCTGACAAGAATCAGCGAGAAACATAACCTGGAGCTGCTCCTGAAACACAGAGTTTGTGGGTGCTGAGCTCCCTCTGGATGTCCTGAGCGCCTCCTTTGGCTCAATCGTCTCAGAATGGAGGCTGCTTGGAAACTACCCACAGATCTGAATGTGACTTTGGCTCTGGGGGTTGGGAGGATGCTGGACTTGTTTGGAGTCACAAGACAGACTTATGGAGAATTCTCAGGGACAGACTGTTACTGGACATATGGGTTTACAACCAGTTCCATTGAATACCCAAAAGGAAGCCCAGGGCAAGATGGAGACAGCTTATATCATCAAAGGAAATCCCTGCGTAATTGTGAACAGGAGCTGCTTAGAAATAGAGACGTTACCGATGCTGCAGGCAGGGATCCAGAGACATAAGGAACGTGTCATTGCAAACTGGTGGGAAGGGGATCCCCAGTTACCTACAGGCACATCCCCACAGTGTGTCTGTCTATAAGGTGACAACTCCACAGGTCCAGGGGATTAGCACTTGGTCACACTGAGGTCATTACCCACATTGTGTCTCCATGGGTCACTCAGCTGCATAATTCATTGGGGTCCCATTTATGAATCTCTGAACCCTTAGAGGAAAGAGGTTACAGCCCTCCCTTGAGGAGCCGTGGTGATGGTGTATCTGTAAGAGGGGCATTCATTTCATTGACCAGGCGCCAGCCTCAGCCCATGATCATCATCATCAGCAGCATCAGCATCATCAGCATTATCACCATCATCACCATTATCATCATTTGCTTATTTATTATCATGTTTCTTATTTTCTGTAGACCACCTTTTGTACACACATGAGCCATTATCTGTATTTCTGCTCAGTTTTTGTAATTGTTTAGAGAAATTTGTAGCCAGACTCTATTTTCCTTCTCATGTACTGCTGACAACTGATGGCTCATTCCTGCCTCTTCTCTGTCTGCTCGACACGGGAATCTGATCAGAAAGGTGGGTTCTCCTATGTAGATGTCCTCGGGAGATTGAAACCACACCAGCCCCTGGGAGCAGAATTCCTCCCTCCCCACCACCTCACCAAGATCAAAGCCCTGAGCCAGTCTCCTCTTCTGGTTCCATGAGAGCCCCTCTGACTTGCTGAAGGGTCTTTCCTGTGCTTCTCAGAGATTTCAACTCTGTACGTGATAAACATCCCAATCCCTTAGTTGTGTGTTTGTCCTAAACTTAGACATTTGCTCCATGTCATCCTGGGTCCCTCTCCCTTTGCCTGGTGTCACCTATTCTTGGTGCTGTGACCATGATGACAGATCAATGAGTGTCACCACCTGGGTTTTCTCTAGCTTTCTGTTCACACCCCTCAGGTGCCCGCTGTCCTGAACCCACGTGTCCTGCTGCTGGATAGTTGGGACCCTGAGCTGTGTGGGGCTGAGCTGATCGGTGGAGTCAGCAGAGGCTCCTGTTAGATTCAGGTGATGGTGGTCAGAAGATTTCACTATTAATTTCGTTTGGGGAAAAGAGTGTGTGCAAAAGACATTCTGCCTGTTGTCCACGTGAGAAAGTCGTCTCTGTTTACAGCATACATTTCTAAATGACAGACCTCAGAGGAAAGCGCAGAATCAGGAATCCAGAGAGGTTCCCTGAGGGAAACTGTGACCTGAACAGGAAACCAACCAGGAAACAGCCCAAACCGCCCACTGCACCTGCTCTTGGGAGGGTCCTTGTGCTCAGCGCCCATGCGCACCCTGGTGGCCTCAGCCCCTTGTGCAGGGAGGTTTGTGTCTGGGCTCACACTGACCTCCCCACACTGTGTCCCTCGCACAGTAATACACGGCCGAGTCCTCAGATTTTAGGCTGTTCATTTGCAGATACAGCGTGTTCTTGGCGTTGTCTCTGGAGATGGTGAATCGGCCCTTCACAGAGCCTGCATAGTATGTGCTACCACCATTACTATTAATAGTTGAGACCCACTCCAGCCCCTTCCCTGGAGCCTGGCGCACCCAGCTCATCCAGTAGTTACTGAAGGTGAATCCAGAGGCTGCACAGGAGAGTCTCAGAGACCCCCCAGGCTGCACCACGGCTCCCCCAGACTCCAGCAGCTGCACCTCACCCTGGACACCTGCAAACACAAAGACGTCCTGGTCAGGAAACTCTCACCCGTCCACTGTTTCTCTTACTCATGTCCACTCACACTCTCAGTGTCTCTTGTCCCCCATAAATTACCTCTTAAAATAGTAACAAGGAAAACCCAGCTGAGCCCAAGCCCCATGGTGAGTGGTCTGTGTTCAGTCCTGATCAGGGAATGAGAACAGCTGGGGATCCCGGGGCTGGGCTCCTGTCCCAGAGCTGCAGGGTCGGGGCCTGGCTGGTTTTTATGGCCACAGGGGCCCTATTTGCATGTCTTCCTGCTATATAGAGATCTCAGGGGTGAACCTACAGATAAGTCAGTAACTCAGTGCAGGTGACAAGTTTCTAGGGCATTTGGTTGCCCTGGTAGCTTTTTCCCCACTAAATACAGAATTATAGGAGGTTTGGGATTTGTTGATGAGACCACATCTGGTAACAGTGACACAGCCTCAAGGCTCTGTTCCTCCCATTGGCTCCCATTGCTCCCCTGAAACTACTCCTGACACAGCTGCACCTGCCCCGTGAGAGAGCAGAACTCCTTGTATGTGTTGAGAGCCTCAATGAACCCCTGTATTCCAGTGTTACCCACACTTCAGGGCTGTATCCAGCTGTGGCCCCAGAGTTCTCACTACAATGGAGAAGGTTGTGCATCACCTGTGAGGTGGTCCTAGGTCAGCTACGGTGAGTCAGGTTCACTGAGATCTGGGAGGTACAACTGAAGTCTCTGTTGGGCTCTGGGCCACTATCAAGTGACACAGGAAATCTGAGTGACGAGGGGAATCTGAGTGACACAGGATGACAGGACCCATGCTTTTGATACCACTGTGCAGCTCATGTCCCCCAACAATCCCCTGATCACTGGCCTTAGAATCCCTCCCCTGGGATCTCATGTCAGGAAGCAGACAACATCCTATTGGGGAGTAGTTATAACAGACACTTGCCAGTAGCAATAGCACACCCATGAGTAACAGGGTCCGAGCTGGTCAGGAGTGACCTCTCCCTCTCCCTGGGAGGCGGGGCCTGAATTAGGTGGCTTCCCTTTCAATGGCTGGAGGGGAGCCCATGGTGGGGCCATGGTGACAGGTGGGTGTCCTGTCAGATCCCCATCAGCTCAGGTCCTGGAAGGAGGAGCTGGGTCAGCCTCTGGGGCCCAACCTCAGGAAGCCCAGTTATGAATGGAGATGGCACTGGAGACACTAGAGCAGCATTGGATGGACCACCTCGGGTCACTGAGCTCTGGCCTCCTGACCTGTGACCCGGCAGAGCAGCCTTTCTTGCTTGGGACTGCACGCTCAATGTGAATATTAATGTATTAAATTAGACTTTAGAGTGTTTATTACTTGAGAATATAGTCAGTATGTTCCATTAGATTAGGCTCCTAGAAAATTTAACATGAAATATAATAAAATGGAAATGATCATAGAAAAGGGCGTGATAGAGATGCACAGGGGAGGTTCCTGAGAGAGCTACCGGAGGGAATTAAGTCCAGAGGTTGCATGTGGGGCAGCCTTTTTGTTATAAGTGGAGGGGCTGGGGTCAGGCTGCCCTGGTCATTCTGGGACCCTTGGGGGCATCTCTTCCTTGGACTTCACTCAGCATGTAAGTCAGGGATAGGGGGTCACCTGGGGCACATTGCATTAGATTAAAGACACAGTCCCCTCTGTGAGCACAAGAAGAAAGTGTGGACTAGATGAGCAGGTCACAGCTTTAACTTCTCCTGCATCTTTCAGACAGATTTTAGAGGGATTAGCATTTGTTGAGGCCGTTTCTGAAACACAACAGTAGTATATTTATAATGTCCAAATTTTTATTTCATATTTTCATACAACTTTTAGGTTTATGGCAACGTAAAAGATAAAGGACATCCATTATCAATGTCTTCAGTATTAATTTATGAGGTTCCTTTGATCTGAGAAGCTCCCTCCCAGGCACAGGCAGGAGGGAGATTCTGCTTCTTCCTGTTGGAAATTCTGTCGTGTCCAGAGCTTCCTGTGCAAACTCTTTCGTTATGCAAGCCCACGGCCGATGGCAGAGACCCCCAACTCGTTACGTCAGAATTGGTCATGGTTTTAAGTGGAGAAGAGACAAATGAAAACAGTGACTATGACTGTGTGCAGCTCAGAATAACTCCTGTGTTGAAATGATTATGGCAGGAGATGGACCTGATTTCTCAGTCTGGTGCTGTAAGTGATGTCGGGGTTCAGAGTGAGGGAAATGGGGAGAATTCCTCTCATAGATCTTCTCACAGGAAAGGGAACTTCAACCCTGCCAGGTGACCCTCCCTCCCAGCCTCCCTCTGTCCTGCCCCTGGGGATGGTCACTGTGCTCACAAGATGCTGGTCTCTCCCCCATAACATACAAAGTCCTTAGGGTGTAATGACCACATTCACCCACCAGACACGGGATTTGGAAATATATTCTTTATATTTATGATTGTCTTTTCAGCTGCTCAATGGAGTCTTTAGTGAGAAAATGGATGTCATTTTAACAAGGGCCAATTTTTAAATATTTTCTTGAATGGATCTTATTTCGGGTCTTTTACAGAGAACTCCCAAGGTAATGCTGAGCCCCACTGTCCATGCTGATTCTCTGCAGCAGCCACAGGGACTGGAGCAGGTTCTGGCACCAGAGTGGAGGCTGCTGGGAAACTGCCCATAGATCTGGACATGACTATGGAGCTGGGTGAGGGGAGGATGCTGGACTTGTTTTGATCACATGACAGAAAGATGCCTGATTCTCATGGACAGAGTGTTACTGAACATATGGGTTTAGAGTCTCTTCCAGTGAAGATCCAGAAGGAAGCCCAGGGCAGGATGGAGACAGCTTATATCATCCCAGGAAATCCCTGAGTAACTGTGAACAGGAGCTGCTTAGATTAGAGACGTTACCGATGCTGCAGGCAGGGAACCAGAGACATAAGGAACCTGTCATTGCAAACTGGTGGGAAGGGGATCCCCTGTGACCTACAGGCACATCCCCACAGTGTCTCTGTCTACAAGGTGACAAGTTCAGAGGTCCAGGGGATTAGCACTTGATCACATTTTGGTCATTACTCACATTGTGTCTCCATGGGTCACTCAGCTGCATAATTCATTGGGGTCCCATTTATGAATCTTTCAACTCTTAGAGGGAATAGGGGGCACCCATCTCTAGGAGCCACGGTGATGGTGTGTCTGCAAGAGGGGTCATCACTTCATCGACCAGGGCCCGTGTCTCAGCCCATCACCATCATCATCATCTCCATCATCACCATCATCACCATCCTCATCATTACCATCATCACCATCATCACCATCCTCATTTGCTTATTTTTATCATGTTTCTCATTTTCTGTAGACCGTCTTTTGTGCACACATGAGCCATTATCTCTAGTTCTGCTCATTTTTTGTAGTTGTTTAGAGAAATTTGTAGCCAGACTCTGTTTTCCTTTTCATGTACTTCTGACAACAGATGGCTCATTCCTGCCTCTTCTCAGTCAGCCCGACATGGGAATCTCATAGGAAAGGTGGGGTCTCCTCTGTAGATGTCCTCGGGAGATTGAAACCACACCAGACCCTGGGATTAGATTTCCTCCCTCCCCACCACCTCGCCAAGATCAAAGCCATGAGCCAGGCTCCCCTCCTGGCTCCACGAGATGCCCTCTGACTTGTTGAAGGGCCTTTCCTGTGCTTCCCAGAGATTTCAACTCTGTACGTGATAAACATCCCAATCCCTTGGTTGTGTGTTTGTCCTAAACCTGGACATTTGCACCATGTCATCCTGGGTCCCTCTCCCTTTGCCTGGTGTCACCTACTCTTGGTGTTGTGAGAATGATGACAAGTCAGTGAGTGTCACCACCGGGGTCTTTCTTCTCTAGCTTTCTGTTCACACCCCTCAGGTGCCCGCTGTCCAGAGCCCATGTGTCCTGCTGCTGGATAGTTGGGACCCTGAGCTGTGAGGGGCTGAGCTGCTCTGAGGAGTCAGCAGAGCCTCCTGTTAGATTTAGGTGATGGAGGTCAGAAGATTTCATGATTAATTGTCACGTGGGGAAAAGAGTGCATGCAAAAGACATTCTGCTGTTGTCCATGTGAGAAAGTCGTCTCTGTTTACAACAGACCTTTCTAAATGACAGACCTCAGAGGAAAGCACAGAATCAGGAATCCACAGAGGTTCCCTGAGGGAAACTGTGACCTGAAGAGGAAACCAGCCAGGAAACAGCCCAAACCGCCCACTGCACCTGCTCCTGGGAGGGTCCTTGTGTTAAGGCCCCTGAGCACCCTAGTGCCTCAGTCCCTCCTGCAGGGAGGTTTGTGTCTGGGCTCACACTGACCTCCTCTCACTGTGTCTGCTGCACAGAAATACACGGCCGAGTCCTCAGATTTCAGGCTGTTCATCTGCAGATACAGCGTGTTCTTGGCGTTGTCTCTGGAGATGGTGAATCGGCCCTTCACAGAGTCTGCATAATATTTGCTACTTCCATCATACAATATTGCTGCCACCCACTCCAGCCCCTTCCCTGGAGCCTGGCGGACCCAGTGCATGTGGTAGCTACTGAAGGTGAATCCAGAGGCTGCACAGGAGAGTCTCAGAGACCCCCCAGGCTTCACCACTGCTCCCCCAGACTCCACCAGCTGCACCTCACCCTGGACACCTGCAAACACAAAGACCTCCTGGTCAGGAAACTCTCACACATCCACTGTTTCTCTCACTCATGTCCACTCACACACTCACTGTCTCTTGTCCCCCATAAATTACCTCTTAAAATAGCAACAAGGAAAACCCAGCTGAGCCCAAGCCCCATGGTGAGTGGTCTGTGTTCAGTCCTGATCAGGGAATGAGAACAGCTGGGATCCCGGGTGTGGGCTCCTGTCCCAGAGCTGCAGGGTCAGGGCTGGGCTGGTTTTTATGAGCAGAGGGGGCCCTATTTGCATGTCCTCCTACTATATAGAAAGCTCAGGGGTGAACATACAGATATGCCAGTAACTCAGTGAAGGTGAGAGGTTCCTTGTGCATTTGTTTGTCCTGGTAGCTTTTCACCCATTAAATACAGAATTATAGGAGGTTTGGGGTTTGTTGATGAGGCCACATCTGGTAACACTGACCCAGCGTCAAGGCTCTGATCCTCCCATTGGTTCCCATTGTTCCCCTGAAACAACTCCTGGACAGAGCTGCACCTGCCCCGTGAGGGAGCAGAACCCCTTGTATGTAATGAGAGCCTCAATGATCCCCTGTATTCCTGTGTTACCCACACTTCAGGGTTGTATCCAGCTGTGGCCCCAGAGTCCTCAGTGCCATGGAGAAGGTTGTGTATCACCTGTGAGGTGGTCCTAGGTCAGCTAAGGTGAGTCAGGTTCACTGAGGTCTGGGAGGTACAACTGAAGTCTCTGTTGGGCACAGAAGTCTATCAAGTGACACAAGAAATCTGAGTGATGAGGGGAATCTGAGTGGCACAGGATGACAGGGCCCCTGTTCATCATACCATTGTCCAACTCCTGTCCCCCAACAATCCCCAAGTTCACTGGCCTTAGAATCCCTGCCCTGGGATCTCATGTCAGGAATCAGATATCATCGTTTTGGGGAGTAGTTATAACAGACACTTGCCACTAGCAACAGCACACCCATGAGTAACAGGGTCCGAGCTGCTCAGGAGTGACCTCTCCCTCTCCCTGGGAGGCGGGGCCTGAATCAGGTGGCTTCTCTTTCAATGGCTGGAGGGGAGCCCATGGTGGGGCCATGGTGACAGGTGGGTGTCCTGTCAGATCCTCATCAGCTCAGGTTCTGGAAGGAGGAGCTGGGTCATCCTCTGGGGCCCAACCTCAGGAAGCCCAGTTATGAATGGAGATGGCACTGGAGACACTAGAGCAAAATTGGATGGACCACCTCAGGTCACTGAGCTCTGACCTCCTGACCTCTGACCTGGCAGAGCAGCCTTTCTTGCTTGGGGCTGAGGCTCAGTCTGAATATTAATGCATGAAATTATACTTTAGAGCGTTAATTACTTGAGAGTATATCAAGCATGTTTAGTTAGATTATGCTCGTAGAAAATTTAACATGAGATATAATCAAATAGAAATGATCACAGAAAAGGGCGTGATAGAGACGCACAGGGGAGGCTCCTGAGAGAGCTACCGGAGGGAATTAAGTCCAGAGGTTGCACATGGTCACTGGGGACAAGGCTGTCAGGAGGCTGTGCAGAGGGAGACAGAGCAGAGGGGGAACCATCTCTGGTTGCCCCTGCTCCACACAGGGACCCCACCAGCCCTCACTCCCTGACACAACACACCCTGAGCCAGTCCCCTATCCTGCTCTCTGAGGTCATTGCTCCTGATTGATGGGCCTGCCAGGACATCCCGAGTCTTCCATTATGTCAAAACTGAGGGTCCTCTTATCTCCTGGTGACTGTGGGATCATCACACTCAACATCTGCAGCCACTATGGGTGGGAGGCCCTCCTGGTGTGCAGAGAGCCCACAGCATTGTCACTGTGTGCAGGGAGCTGGGACTATGACCACCAAGGCCTGTCACCTTCTGCGAGATTGACCAGCTGTTTGGTGCTGAGTCTTCTGTTCTGTGTCCCGACCAGGACTCTGGACAAGATCGAGGAGCAAATGTCAGCAGCAGAGCAAGTGGCAGAGTCGACAGGGACCCAGGACTTCACCTCCCCTGCTCCTGCTCCTGGGCTGGGTGCTCTGACCTCTGTCCCCTGAGCGCCCCCTGGTGTCCTCAAACCTCTTGCACCCCGGTACCCCTCACTCCCTCAGGGAGGCTTGTGTCTGGCTCACGCTGACCTCCCCTCTCTGTGTCCCTCACACAGTATTACAGGGGAAGGTAGGGCCCCTTGTAGTTGTCCCCGAGACCCCTCCCACCACCTTCGCGTTTCTGGATTTGTTCTTCTTGCTCTTCTGGGTGGTGTTTTCTGGTTCCTCATGTTCCAAATTGCTGATGTGATTCCCAGTGTCCTCTACTCTGCTCTCGATTCCCGTAAATTATTCTTCCTCTCAGCCCTGTGGCCTTCCCTTCTGACTGGTGCTTTATTATGTGACAGATGGTCTCACTAGTTTCCTTTATGGTCTCACTGAGGTCCCGGAGCATCCTTATAACCACTGTTCTGAACTCTCTCCAGGGCTTGCTTGGCTCTATCTCATTTAGTTCCTCTTCTGGAGATTTCTTCTGCTCTTCCCTTTGTGACATGTTTCTTTGCCTCCACATTTTGGCTGCTTCTGGGTGTTTGTTTCTATGTATTAGGTAGAGCTGCTGTGTCTCCTAGAATTGGTAGAGTGGCTGTGTGCAGTAGGTGTCCTGTAGGGCCCAGGGGCCCAGCCTCCCCAGTCACCTGAGCTGGGCCTTCTAGGTGCTACCCTGTGTGGGCCGTGTGCACTGTCCTGCTGTAGTTGAGCCTTGGTTGCTGTTGGTGTCACTGGGAGGAACTGACGCCCTGGCCAACGGGCTGTGAGGACCAGCTGCTGTGCTGGGGACACCCCTGTGGAGCAGGATTACTTCTGTGGAGCTTTGGTGATCACCAAGTGCGCCCCTTGAGTGTCACTCGTGGATGTGGCAGGGCAGTAATCCAGCGTGGTCGAGTCTGAGCACCTGGTGCACTGTCTCGGGGGCCTCCCGGGAGGTGCAAAGTCAGCCTGTGTCTGTGCCTTGCCCAGGGCCACCCAGCATGAGCTACACAGCAGTCCCTGGATGGCTGGTGCTTGTGCTGGGCTTGGAGGTGTCCAGTTGAGGCCAAGCGAAGAATCAATGCAGCTGCCGCTAGTGCCAGGCCTGGGGCCACTTATCAAGGTGCATGGAACACGCTGCTGCTTATTGGAGAGATTTTAGGAAAGTCCCCAGGATGAGGGGAGAGAGGCCACTTGCATAGAAAGGCCCCTGGAAATGGCCTGGAGGAGCCTGCAGGTGGGAGGGGCAGGTGCTCAGGGAGTCACCTGGGTGGGGCCAAAGGAGTGAGCCAGGTGCTGGGCATTCAAACCTGGCTCCTGCCTGCTGACTGTGGGGGGAGGACTCCCCAAAGGAGTCGTGGCCTCTGAGCTCTTCTGCCTGGGAGAAAGCTGCCCGTCCTCCTCTGGCCCTGAATTCAGGCTGTTACTTCCTCCCCGAATGTCCCAGGCTCCTTTCAGGCTGCTGCCCGGCCCTGAGCTCAGAGGGACGGGTCTGGGTGAGTCCCCTGAGGCCCTTTAAGAGGACCTCCCTCCCCTCACTCAGTGACAGTCCCCTTGGTTTTCCCAGCCCGAAGTTGTGGGGACGTCTCTTCCGGACCCTGGAACCCTGGGCGGGGGTCCTGTTGTGGGGCTGGGACCCTGTGCCCCTCTGGGTAACGTCCACGCCGAGCAATCGCTCCCGGTTTTAAACCAAGGCACCGGTTCTGGGCCCGAGGCCTTGTCTGTGACTGAGCCCTGATCTGCCCGCGTCTCCGCCTCCTCCTGGTCTCCTTCCTTCTCAGTCCCCTGGTTGCAGGGCTCTGTGCAGCTAGACCTCAGGAGGCTCTGAGTGCCGGTTGCTCTGTTTTAGGTGTAATCTGATGTGGTTTGGGAGGCAGCAGGTACCCCGGTTACCTACGCGCCCACCTCTTGTCTCTGTACCAGGTTCCTGAGGGTGCAGTTTGTGGTTCATTCTGGGCAGGAGGTGCGGCCCGGTTCCTGGTTCCCTAGGTGAGCCGTCCCTGCATTCCGGGACCGAG
Source organism: Miniopterus natalensis (assembly GCF_054644295.1). NCBI lineage: Eukaryota > Metazoa > Chordata > Mammalia > Chiroptera > Miniopteridae > Miniopterus > Miniopterus natalensis. The sequence continues at coordinate 461,011 of NC_142081.1, read as the reverse complement.
CCCGACTGGACCAGGGAAACCATCCTCCCAATGTGCTGTCACGGTCCCTCGGGCATTGTTGAGGGTTTTTGCATTTATGTTTGGGGACGTCCCATCCGCCCTAGAGACAGTCCTGTTGTAGTGAGGACATTGCAGGATCTTCGCCTCGCTCCCTTTAATGTCGTTTAGGCCAATAACCCTTTAAATTTTCATTAATTCTGATTTTTAGTTTGCTTTTCTTCTAGGGATCTAGGTTTTCCATCAAACTTTCATTGTCATGATCACTGTTTCCTGTGACACATTTCGTGATTTGCACCTTTCCTGAAAATCTTGTGGTTCTGGGTCCGTGGACTCACCGGCTCACTCATGGTCTCTACCAGGCCAGTTCTCTCTTTCTCTGCATGTTTAGTAACTTGCAGACTCCAGTGATTCTTAGTCCTGGGAGGGTTTTCATAAAACCCAACGATTCCCTTTTCACACCTACTCGACCCTGAGACCTCATGAGAGAGGCTTTGCTGCCTTTCTGCCCGATCGCTGGTCAGACTGGATGCAGGTGCTTCTGGAGTCAGAGCTGGCGGCTCCCTTTCCAGGTCTGGGCGAGTCGTTACCGAGGCTCCTCCTGGGCTCTCTGGGCCCCAGGCAAGTCCTGGGAACGGGGTTTGTCAGTCACGGCTCCCGTGTGCGGTCCCTCAAGGTGCATTTGTGCAGGGCCACCCAGCACACTCCCCGGCGAGGGCAGCGTCCCTGTGGGTCCCCCTGTCATTAGCTGCTCCCCTCCTGGGGCTCCTGGGCCTCTGTGTCCCTCTGCACAGCAGGAGGAGCTCATGTCTGAGGTCCTTGAGCTCCCCCAGCTCCCTTATCTGCTGGGGCTCCTCGAACATGACACCCCATCTTTGAACTCAGGTGGACTGAGTGTTCGAGTTCTCTCAGGGGACCGACAGGGTCCCATGAGGCTGTGACACCCGGAAGGTGACAGTGCCGCCCTATGTACTGACCGTGTCAGGGGAACGTTCATGAAACAGAATTCAGCCCCTCATGTGTCTGCACCACCCACAGGGCCCTGGGTCTCCTGGGGGAGGAGAGAAGGAAGTGGGGCTCCGAGGCTGCAGGAGGGGGCAGGACCCGCAGAGCCTGGCAGGAAATGCCATCCCCCTTTCCTGTTCCTTGGACTCGGGGGTCCCGCTGAGACCCCAGGTTCTTGTCCAGGAGGCCCCCGGGCTGTGCCTCTGAGCCAGCCTTGCACAGTAACACGTGGCTGTGTCTGCAGGGTCCACGCAGGTCATGGTGAGAACCACCTGGTTCTGGAGGTGTCCTTGGAGATTGTGAGCCTGCCCTTCAGAGATGGGCTGTAATAAGTGTCATTGTCCCACCACACGTGTGCCAGCCACGCCAGGGCCTCCCGGGGGCTGCCGGATCCAGCCCACACCCACACCAGTTGTGCTCAGAGAGAACCCAGAGAAGGAGCAGGTCAGCGTGAGGGTCTGTGAGCAGGACCCTCTCTGTCCCCACTCCTGACCCACAGTGAAAACCAGAGCCAGTGTCCTCCCCTGCAGGGTCCAACCATTCCTGACCTTCTGAACAGCCTGTACTCTCTCAGCAGCATCTCCATGAACTGACCAACCTTTGACTCCTCCCTCTGTGTGTGTGACGTCATCAGCCTAGACAACCATTCCCCAGGAGGGTGGGTCCCTCTGCCTCTCCTGGTGTCACCTACTCTTGGTGGTGTGAGCATGATGCCAAGTCAATGACCGTAGCCTCCACGCTCTTTCTTCTCTAGCTTTGGGGTCACATGCCTCTGGTGCCCGCAGTCCAGCCCCCACGTGTCCAGCTGCTGGCTGAGACCCTGAGGTGTGCAGAGCTGAGCTGCACTGTGGAGCCAGCAGAGCTCCCTGTTGGATTTAGGTGACGGTGGTCAGATGGTTTGATGATTAATTGTCATTTGAGTCCAGTAGTGTCAGAAAAAGTCCCTCTGTCTGTTGTCCATGTGAGAAAGTTCTCCTGTTTCAACAGACTCTCCTGACAGACCTCAGAGGAAAGCGCAGAATCAGGAATCCACAGAGGTTCCTGAGGAAAACTGTGACGTGAAGAGGAAACCACCCAGGAAACAGCCAAACCGCCCACTGCACCTGCTCCTGGACGTCCTTGTGGTCAGGGCCCCTGAGCACCCTGGTGGCCGCAGCCTCTCCTGCAGGGAGGTTTGTGTCTGGGCTCCCAGTGACTCCCCCTCACTGTGCCCTTTGCACAGAAATACACGGCCGAGTCCTCAGATTTCAGGTTGGTCATTTTAAGAGAGACTGTGCTTGTAGGGTTGTTGCTAGAGATTGTGAATCTTCCTTGGACTGAGGGCGCATACCACTGATTTTTTCCAGTTGCCACCCATTCCGGCCCCTTTCCTGGAGCCTGGCGGACCCAGTTCATGCTGTAGTTTGTGAAGGTGAATCCAGAGGCTTTGCAGGAGAGGCTCAGAGACCCCCCGGGCTGCACCAAGCCTTCCCCAGACTCCACCAGCTGGACCTGGCACAGGCCACCTGCAAACACAGAGACACAGACTGAGAACTGCCCGTGTGGCCCAGTCCCCCTGAGCCTCCTGCACAGGGACGCACCTTGGACAGTGATGAGAAGGGCAGCCCAGCTGAGTGCAGACCCCATGGTGTGGACACGGAGGAGGGGCTCACAGGTGAGGGCTCCTGTCCAGGACCTGCAGGGACAGGAGCTGGGCAGCTTTTCCTGGGCAGGGCAGGGGCCACATTTGCATGACTTTCCCTGGGACCTGTCTGAGCTGCCAGCAGGGCTCCTCCCTCCCCATTTAAATCTGGGATCGCAGGTGGACAACGATGCCTGGGCCAGGGCTCAGGGGCACAGAGCTGGTCTGATCTTTCTAGTCGCTTGTCTGTGAATCGTGAGAGACACACTCCACCCGGATGGAAGGTGGGATTTTAAGGTTCTCCAGTGAAGGATGCACCTAAAATCCTGCAGGAGACGTCCTGGGACAGGCCTGTGGGGATGTCAGTGTCCCCTCATGGCCACTATGAGCCCCAAGTCTGACGCTCTGGTGTCTGAACCAGCTTCCTGAGACAAGGCAGGTGTGTCTGCCACAGGGATGTCATTCCTGGCGGTCTGACACGGTGGCAGTCCCAGTCCTGCCTCCTGCACACTGGAGATTCTCTGCAAGGACAGGCTGGCCTCAGGGCTCCCACCTGGAGTCATGAGGAGCATAACCGTCCTCAGTGCCAGGGCCCTAGAGCCAGGTCCTCAGCCTGCAGGCAGGAGGAGCCTTCCCCAGACCTCTTTTCTCAGTCTAGTGTTGTCAGTGATGTCGGGGTTCAGAGGGAGGTTACTGACCATGGTTCCCAGCTTAGATTTTCCCACAGGAAAGGGAACTTCAACCCTGAGAGGAGACCCGCCCTCCCAGCCTCCCCCTGTCCTTTCCCTGAGGATGGTCACTGTGCTCAGAGGTGCTGGGCTCTCCCCAGAACATTCCCGTCCTTAATGTAATGAACACATTCTCCCATCCGACACATAATATGGAAATGCACTCTCTGCGCAGGCTTGTCATTTAATCCCCTTCATGGGACACTTAGTGACACAAATATTTTTACCTTTATTCAAGTTCAATTCATCAGTATTTTACTCCATGGGTCATATTTTGGGTGTTTTTACAACAACCACCTGAGAAAGTGCTGAGCCCCCACTGTCCAGGCTGATTTTCTGCAGCAGTCGCAGGGACTGGAGCAGGTTCTGGGACCAGAGTGGAGGCTGCTGGGAAACTCCCCATCCATCTGACGTGACTTTGGAGCCGGGTGAGGGGAGGATGCTGGACTTGTTTTGATCACATGACAGAAATATGCCCCATTCTCATGGACAGAGTGTTACTGAACATATGGGTTTAGAGTCTCTTCCAGTGAAGACCCAGAAGGAAGCCCAGGGTAGGATGGAGACAGCTTATATCATCCCAGGAAATCCCTGAGTAATTGTGAACAGGAGCTGCTTAGAAATAAAGACGCTACCAATGCTGCAGGCAGGGAACCAGAGACATAAGGAACCTGTCATTGCAACCTGGTGGGAAGGGGATCCCCTGTGACCTGCAGGCACATCCCCCAGTGTCTCTGTCAATAAGGTGCCAACTCGAGTGGTCCAAGCGATCAGCACTTGGACACTTACAGGTCATTACTCACATGGTCTTTCCATGGGTTACCCAGCTGCATAATGCTTTGGGGTCACATTTATGAATCTCTGAACTCTTAGAGGGAAGAGGGGTCACTCCTCCCTGGAGGAGCCCTGCTGATTGTGTGTTCGTAAGAGGGGCCATCATTTCATTGGCCAGGGCCCCTGTCTCAGCCCATGACCATCATCACCATCATCACCACCATCATCACCATCATCACCATCATAACCATCATCACCATCATCATCATCATCACCATCACCATCACCATCATCACAATCATCACCATCATCATCATCATCACCATAACCATCATCATCATCACCATCATCACCATCATCACCATCATCACCATCATCATCATTTGCTTATTTATTATCATTTTTCTCATTTTTGAAGACATATTTTAACCACATAATGAGCCTTAATCTCAAGTTCTGCTCATTTTTTATAATTGTTCAATGAATGTAGAGTCAGACTCTATATTCTCTCTCGTGTGTCTGCTGACAACTGATGGCTCATTTCTGCCTCTTCCCCGTCTGCCTCACTCGGGAATCTGATAGGAATGGTGGGGTCTCCTCTGTAGATGTCCTGGGGAGATTGAAACCACACCAGCCCCAGGGAGCAGAATTCCTCCCTCCCCACCACCTCGCCAAGATCAAAGCCCTGAGCCAGTCCCCTCTCCTGGCTGCATGAGAGCCCCTCTGACTGGCTGAAGGACCTTCCCTGTGATTCCCAGAGATTTCAACTCTGTATGTGATAAACATCCTGTCCCTTGGTGTGTGTGTTTGGCCTCAGTCTAGACTTTTTCACCAGGCTGTCCTGGGTCCCTCTGCCTCTGCCTGGTGTCACCTACTCTTGGTGCTGTGAGCATGATGACAGGTCAGTGACTGACACCACTGGGGTCTTTCTTATCTGCCATCATGTTCACATGCTTCAGGTCCACACTGTCCTGCCCCCACGTGTCCTGCTTTTGGTTGACTGGGACCCTGAGCGCTGAGGAGCTGAGCTGCACTGTGGAGTCAGCAGGACCCCTTGTTAGATTTAGGTGACGGTGGTCAGAAGACTTGATGGTTAATTGTCATTAGGGGACAACTGTCTGAAAAACACTCTCTGCCTTTGTTCACAGGAGAAAATTGTCTCTGGTTACAACAGACTTTTCGAATTGAGAGACCTCAGAGGAAAGCGCAGAATCAGGAATCCACAGAGGCTCCTGAGGGAAACTGTGGCCTGAAGAGGAAACCAGCCAAGAAACAGCCCAAACCGCCCACTGCACCTGCTCCTGGTGGGTCCTTGTGTTCAGGGACCCTGAGCACCGTGGTGGCCGCAGCTCCTCCTGCAGGGAGGTTTTTGTCTGGCTCACCCTGACCTTCCCTCACTGTGTCCCTCGCACAGTAATACACGGCCGTGTCCTCGGGGGTCACAGAGCTCAGCTGCAGGGAGAACTCGTTCTTGGACGTGTCTCTGGAGATGGAGGTGCGGCTCTGGAGGGACGGCCTGTAGTCAGTGCTCCCATCCTGACATATGCGCCCCATCCACTCCAGACCCTTCCCTGGGGGCTGGCGGATCCAGCTCCAGCAGGAACCACTGGTTGTGATGGAGATTCATACACAGCACAGGTGAGGGACATGGTCTCTGTGGGTGTCACAAGTCCTGGGCCCCACTGCTGCAGCTGCACCTGGGACAGGACACCTGGGGAAAGGAGCACAAGAACCTGTCAGTCAGGTGCAGTCACAACCCTCCATAGACCCCTGTCTGACGTCTGAGACCCTCACCTTGGGGGGCTGTCACCAGGCACAGGAGGAGACCCAGCAGGCTCATCTTCTAGACCAAGGCCCTGCCTTCCCCAGAGACCTCAGCCCTGTGTGAGGAGGGAGCTGTGAACCCCACAGCCCAGGAGGGATTTACCCTGGAGCCTGAAGGGGCATTTGCATGTGGGGCAGCCTTTTCCTTATAAGTGGGGGGACTGAGGCCAGGCTGCCCTGGTCATTCTGGGACCCTTGGGGGCATCTCTTCCCTGGACTTCACTCAGCATGTAAGTCAAGGATAGGGGGTCACCTGATTTATGGGGCTCATTGGAATTAGATTAAGGAAGGACTCCCCTCTCTGAGCATAGGAAGGAATGATGGGGCAATGAGTAGGTTTTACTTTTAACTTTACAAATATATTTAAAAGGGGTTAGCATCTGTAGAGACAGTTCCATAATTCCAACACTTAAATAAGTCTACAATAACCAAATTTTTATCGTCTTGTTATTTGAAAGTAATGTTTAACTTGGTGTAAAATATTTTAGAAAGCACAGCCATTTTTAAATCATGTTTTCTTCATTTAGGAGGATACTTTGTTCTGAGCACCTTTTTCCAAGCACAGGATAAAGGGAGACCCTTGATTCTTGATGTTGGATCATTTTTTTATGGCGTTAAAACTCTTTGCAAACGATTGCCTTATGCGAGCCCGTCGCATATAGCAGAGTCCCCAAACTAATCACATCACAAATAATCTTGTTTTTACCTGGAGAAAAGATTACAAATAAACTCTGTGATTATGCATCTGCACCACTGAGCATCTTTCTAATGTGGAAATGATGTAGCCGCGTCCAAATGAGAAAGCCCCTGTCCTAGTGTGTGCCGTGCCCGATTGTGCACGTCTGTAAGAATTGCTGCCCACATCTGGGCCTATGATCTCCCCCTGGAATCAACTGCTCCAGGACACGTGTTCAAAGAATCAGAGGGGAAGCTTTCATAAAAAGGAAAAGAGAGGAGTTAAAAGACGAGATGCCTTTGACAGTCTCCAGTAATGACAAACAGGAGAAACCAACCCTCACAGCCAGAGGAGGAAGTAAAGTGCAGGAGGCTCATGTTCAGGGAATGGGAAGCCCCATCAGACACTATTTTCCTACAAAGTGTTCAGAGGTAGAATTGAGAGCAGAGTGTGAACCCAGAGCCCATGGACAAGTGCTGGGGAGAGTGGAGGGTCTGTGTGGGCCCCTGGGACACAGAAGCATGGACCATAGAGACACAGGCAGAGCCCCCGGGCCATGGCCTTCAGGGGTCGGTGCTGACTGTGTAGCAGCTGCACTGCCTCATGTGCTGTGTTTCTCCTCTGGACCCTGATGGGAACCAGTTTCCTTCCCTGGAGATGGAGAAGTAGCTGCGTCATGACAGGTGTGTTTGGGTGAAGATGTGGGTAATGGTTTGTGAGCAATGAGAATGTTGTTGCTGGAAACCTTTGGGTCTGCATGGGACCGGGAGAACCCTCTCTCCATGTCCCCACATGATGGGAGGGAACTGGAACAGGGGCGTGACTCAGGGCAACACTGGGGGAAGCCACCTGGGATCACGAATGTGGGACGTAACCCAGACTGAGGACACACCACCCAGGGTTCCTGCTCCATTCGGCTCTGACTCTCCTTGTTGTGTGACCAGTTCAAGTTTCCTCTCCTCACTTTCCTCTGAAATAGCCCCACAGGTTCCCTAGAGTCATGAGACACTGTGGGGAGTGTGCAGGGCACCAGCCCCGTGTGTGCTGACCTCGTAGCTCCCATCTCTCCTGGGCTCACTCTCTAGTTCTGTGAATCTCCTGGTGCCGTCTCCAGGGTTTTCTGTATGTAAGATCATGACGTCTGCATACAGGTAGGAAGAGACATCTTATGATTTTATTTTGATATACTTTTCATTTCTTTTCCTGCCCAATTATTTTGACAAGGACTTACAGTTCTGTTGATACAAGTTGTCACACTGGGAGCCCTTGTCTTGGTCTTGCCTCAGAAAATAAAATTGTCATCTTTCTGTTTGTTATAATGTCACTTGTTTGCTTCTTTCATGTGGCCTTTGTTATGCTGAAGGCCAAGCCTTGAATAACTAATTTATTTCGTCTTTACTCATGAAAGAAATTTGAATTCTTAAATATGTGTCTTTTTTTCCGTTTAAATGGAATATTATTTGTCTCTCATGCTGTGGGTGAGCTGTAGCACATTGACCGGTTACATACATTAAACCGTCCTTGCCTTCCAGCACCGTATCCCACTGGAAACGTAAATGATCCTCTCAAAGTGCTCTTGGCTTTCCTCGTATATTGTTGAGGATTTTTTCATTTATGCTCATCAGGAACATGGCCTGTCCTTTTTTATTGTTCTTATTTGGCTTTGGTATGAGTGTAGTGGTCACAGCAATAAACGAGTTTGAATGTCTTTTGTCTTCTTGAAAGTCTTGGACGTGTTTGAGAAGAACTGATTGAGACAATAGGATTTGTTCTGTGAAATTTTGGTAGAATTTACTCTTGTATTTAGCAGAACCTGCGCTTTTCTTTGTGGACAGGTTTTATTAATACTTTAATCATGTAAATAAATATGAACCCATCTAGGAGTGTCAGGGTAAATTCTTAATTTAAACAACAAAATAATGGACTGAGAAATACAACTGTTGCTCTTCACAGGGTAATTGCAATTCCCACATGCACACCCCTGGACTGAGCAGTGACCCCCTAACAGGTGTCCTAAGTCTGCACCCCTCAGGTCGACCTGGGCATCATGAACCTACAGGGGAGCAGCTCGAGGTCCCTGCCCAGGGAAAGACCTGCCTCTGTGCACTGCAGCCAGGGGCTGGTCTCTGCAGGCTCTGAGGTGGGCAGGACCAGCTTCTACCTGAGACTCAGCAAATGCATGTCTGCTCTTCCCCGTGAAGATGGAGGGATTTTCTGAAGAGGGAACAAAGTTATTCCCCTCACGATTTCTGGGCATGGAGGGAACCCAGTGGAGATGGAACAAGTCTTCTCAGCTCATTTAACAATTCCTCCTGTGAGAGTCAACACTCAGCCAGGACACCCACAGAGTTAAGGGACAATGTATTTGGGATCAATGTGAAAATTACAGTTGTTTGCAGACCACATGCTTGTTTCATATGCCATCCAAGAGAAGGAACAAGAACCACACTTTCTTATAGAGGTTTCATAAAATTACTTAGTGCGGAGAATGCACCTCCCTGGCCTCCGTCTCCAGGGAGCACAGAGAACATGTCCCAGCTGCTGGTCTCTGAAATCCAAGCTGCAGACACAGCTGTGCCCGACCCCCAGACTATGGCAGAGCTCGGCAGTGGCATTAAGGCAGGGCCATGGCTGGGAGACCCAGGTGAAATCTGAGGGAAACACAGAGTGAAGAAATCTGTGACCCATTTGTTGGAAGGTCCTGAAGCGCAGGGAGCTTAAGGCAAGTCCCACTTTTCGGGGACATACTTTCATTGTGGGATGACGGTTTCCCAGGCTCACCAAGCCCTCTGCAATTTTCTTCCTCCACAAGTGATACACTCCCTTTCTGCACGTGAGAATGTTTCTACTAAACTAATAAATACTTTAAATGCAGACCCATCGGGGGTAGGCACAGAGCCACAGGTCTAGAGACTCTGGAGAGACTGTTGTGCGGAGAGGAAGCCCTGAGCCCTGGGAGGAAACAGCCAGAAACTCCACCTGCAGCTGGTCCTGAAGCTGAGACAGAGTCTGAGGTCCTCACCGCCTCCTGGTGTCCGCGGGGCCCCTTGCAGCCCAGCCTCCTGTCTCCTGCAGGGAGGTTTGTGTCTGGCTCACACTGACCTCCCCTCACTGTGAGTCTGTTGCACAGAAATACACGGCCGAGTCCTCAGAATTCAGGTTGTTCATTTGCAGATACAGAGTGTTCTTGGCGTTGTATCTGGAGATCGTGAATCGGCCCTTCACAGAGGCTGCATAGTATGTGCTTCCACCAGTATTACTAATGTGTGAGACCCACTCCAGCCCCTTCCCTGGAGCCTGGCGGACCCAGCTCATGTAGTAGCTACTGAAGGTGAATCCAGAGGCTGCACAGGAGAGTCTCAGAGACCCCCCAGGCTTCACCACGGCTCCCCCAGACTCCACCAGCTGCACCACACCCTGGACACCTGCAAACACAAAGACGTCTGGTCAGGAAACTCTCACACGTCCACTGTTTCTCTCACTCATGTCCACTCCCACACTCAGTGTCTCTTGTCCCCCATAAATTACCTCTTAAAATAGCAACAAGGAAAACCCAGCTGAGCCCAAGCCCCATGGTGAGTGGTCTGTGTTCAGTCCTGATCAGGGAATGAGAACAGCTGGGGATCCCGGGGCTGGGCTCCTGTCCCAGAGCTGCAGGGTCGGGGCTCGGCTGCTTTTCATGAGCAGAGGGGCCCTATTTGCATGTCCTTCTACCATATGAGGATTTCTGGGCTGGAACATACAGAAAGGGCAGTGCCTCTGTGCGGATGAGAGTGTCGTGTGTTTGGGATGGCCCTGGGAGATTTTAATTAACTAAATAAAGAATTCTAAGGGTTTATTCTTGTCGAACAAACCATATGTAGTACCAGTGAGTTGAGTATCTGGTAGGGCTCTTCCACACTGTCCCCTACTGCTCCACTAAGCCATCTTCAGGGAAGATAGGAGTCTGTCTAATGAGGGTGCAGAAGCCCATGTATATAATGAAAGCAAGAATGAAAGTCTGTCTTCTGGTGTTAGGCACACTTCAGGGCTGGAGACAAGCACCTTCCTGGGAAAGAGACCTCAGGCTGCAGGTCTTGGAGAGTGGACTCCGTGTACGTGGTGTGTTGGTTTCCCTGGCCCTGAGCATCTCTGGCTTCCTGACCTTCAAGGAGACAAACAAGACTGAGTGTTGATTAGATGCTTTTCTATTCAGGGGAGCCAGAGACACTGAGAAGTTAGAGAGATTTATCGAGGTCATAGAGGGGCTGTGGGTTTTCAAGAACCAGAAGGACATTTACAGGGGGTCTCTCTGCCTAGTTATGAATATCCCTATAGAAAATAATAAAATCAATAATTAGTGAAATAAATTTAAGTCAGGTTACCTATGATCAGTGAGGTTGCTCGAAGTTCAGGTTAATTACTCCTCTAGGAGATGGAGGCCTTTGCAGTGTAAATTCAGTCAATGTCATGATGATAGGAGTTAAGCTGATAACAGCCAGGTGTTGGCCAGTTTGGTTATTACCATTCTGAGAGTTTATTGTGAAAAGAGGACAGATGTGTCTTTCTATAGTGTTTAGATAACTGTTTTGTTGAATCTACATGTAATAAAAATATTCTCAGTGGGGCTGGTGTGGCTCAGGTGTTGAGTGTCCACCTACGAACCAGGAGTTCATGGTTTGATTGTTGACCGGATCACATGTCCTGGTCGCAGACTCGATTCCCAGTAGGGGGCGTCTAGGGGGCAGCCCTTCAGTGACTCTGTCTCATCGTTGATGTTTCTTTCTCTCTCTCCCTCTCCCTTTCTCCCTCTGAAATGAATAAAAATATGATAAAATATATTTTCAAAGCATGGACATAAAACCTAAACTTTAGGCATGCCCCTAACCCACGTCCTCGTGTGGGACATGAGCTCAGTGCATCCTCAGCACCCAGGGTTCATGAGAGCCCATTTTCCTCCAAGGCCCACAGGGGTCGAGAGAACCCTCCATTCATCCAGCTGCCTGTCAGGTCCTTTCCAGCATGAGCACTATGGACCTGCTGTTCAGAGGACATCCCCTAGGTTCACTGGCCGTAGAAGCCCGCGCATGGGTCCTCATGTCAGGAAAGAGACATCAGCCTCTTGGGGAGTAGTGATAACAGACACTGTTTAATAGCAATAGCACACCCATGAGCAAGAGAATCACTGGAGGAACCACGGTGATGGTGTGTCTGTAAGAGAGACGATGATTTCATTGCGCAGGGCCCCTGTCTACGGCTATCATCTTCATCATCACCATCACCATCATCACCATCATCACCATCACCATCATCTTCATCATCACCATCACCATCATCCCCATCACCATCATCTTCATCACCATCATCATCATCACCATCACCATCATCACGATCATCACCATCACCATCATCTTCCTCATCACCATCAAGACCATCACCATCACCATGATCTTCATCATCACCATCATCACCATCACCATCATCTTCATCACCATCACCATCATCATCATCACCATCATCATCATCACCACATGTTTTCTGGGTCTTAAGGGGCATAAGTAGTCACGACCTATCTCTTGATGGGTGATGCTGACATGTCAGGGTTCACCCCTCTTCCATCTCCTGCACACGTGTGAAATCTGAAGAGAAAGTGGGGGACCCCTTGTGTCCTGAAGGTGGGACATACAAAACACACACACGCACCCTGTGAATAGGACCCACTTGGTCTCCACTCCTGATCCACAGGGAAAACCTGAACCAGTGTCAGCACCTGGCCGATCCAACCATTTCCTGCTGAACAGCCCGTATTCTCTCAACAGCACCCCCATGAAGTGATAAACCTTTGACTGGTCCCTCTGTGTGTGTGACATCATCAGCCTAGACAACCATTCCCCAGGAGGGTCGGTCCTTCGGCCTCTGCCTGGTGTCACCTTCTCTTGGTGGTGTGAGCATGATGCCCAGTCAATGACCGTTACCTCCATGACCTCTCTTCTCTAGCTTTGGGGTCACATCCCTCGGTGCCCTCTCTCCAGCACCCAGGTTTCCTGCTTCTGTCTGGTTGGGACCCTGAGCTGTGTGGAGCTGAGCTGCAGGGTGCAGTCAGCAGAGCCTCCTCTTCGATTCAGGTGACGTGGGTAGAAGATTTGATGATTAATTGTCATTTGGACACAAGAGTGTCTGAGAATCTGCCTGTTTCCCCTGAGAAACTTGGTTCTCTTTACTGCAGACTTCACAGCCGTCTGGGCTCACACAGCCTTCCCCTCACTGTGTCCCTAGCACAGTAATGCCCGGCTGGGTCACTCGCCTTCAGTCTCCACTGCAGGTACCTGGTGCTGATGGAGTTGTCTGTGGAGGTGCTGACCTGGCCTTGGAAGGACAGGCTGTATCTTGTGTTCAAGTCACCAGGACAGGTCATTCCCATCCACTCCAGGCTCTTCCCAGGTGACTGGCCCACCCAGCTGACCCAGCAGCCCTGCAGCAGATTCTCAGAGACTCCCCAGGTCTTCTCCTTTCTGCCCCAGAAGGCACCAGCTACACCAGGGCGCAGCTGCACCTGGGCGCAGACACCTGTGTGGGAGAGCACGACTCAGGTCAGGGCTGCCTCCTGCCCTCTCTCCTCTGTGACCCCAACACGTGGCCTGTGACTTGCTTGGGAGGACAGCCAGGAGCTTAGCGAGGATGGTGGGACAGCTCATCCTGTACTAGGACAGTGAGGGACAGAGCTGAGGACCCAGCTGGGTGGGGAGGGACAATGCACTGTGGAGGGGGATCCAAGATTTAAACTGATGGTGCCCCAGCATGGGTTTGCATGTTAACTGCCCTGCCCTTCAGGTGACACTTCTGATGGTTCATGTCCCAGAAGTTCCAGGGCTCGGGGAGAGGTGCTCGTCTGAAGCTACCCAGAGGGAAGGCGACACTCTCACCCAGACTGGTCCTGGCAGAAGGAAACCCCATTAGAATCTAGGTGAATTGTGGTTGGGACTGATTCACACCTCCCAGGTGGACGTGGTCTGAAGTGATCACCTAGACACCAACCTGTGGAGGGTATATCTCGGGCTGGGGCCGAGGGGACAGGCAGGACTGATGTGTTTCATAATCGGTTGAGGCTCTCAATGGGAGGAGTGCTGAAGGAAACCTCCTTTCTCACAGATACTCATGAACAAGAAGGCAGCCTGAGTTCAGGGATGTTCCATGGAGATTTTCTGTAGGAGAGACAGGGGGCAACTCTAAAAAGAACAAGGAAATGTTGGAATCAGGGTTGGGGAGCAGCGTGGGGTCAGTGGATGGAAAAGTACTAAGGGACCAGCAGGGGTGAGAGGACTGGTCAATCCTCCTGACAGGCTTCTTGCTGAAGACAGGCCAGGGTGATTCCCCATCACCTGGGGTGTTGCTGGGTGGGGAACACAATGAGGCCTCGAGGGTGATCATATACTAAGTGCGGGGTTTTCTAGCCAAACCAACCTCACAGGGTTCTTTCTAATATTGGGCTGTGCAAAGCTGGACCTTAATGTGCAGAGGTTGCAGCCTAGTTGGGAAGAGATTCCAAGGGGCCTGATGGAAGCTTGGTCAACGAGGGGTCCTTTCCATCACTTTCAATATTTCCTGCCTGTCTCTTCTGGCCTGAAATGTTTCTCTTGAGAAATGTGCTGACAGTCCAATGGGAGCTGCCTTGTAGGGAAGTAACTGCTTTTCTCTTCCCTCTTTTAAAATCCTCTCCTTGTTCGTAACCTTTGCCATTGTAATTCTGCGGTGTCCTGGTGTGATCCTATTTGGGTTCGTCTTCTTTGGCACTCTGTGTGCTTCCTGGATTTGTGTGTCTTTCCCCTTCAGCTAGTTAGGAAAGTTCTTGTCATTATTTCATCAAATCTGTTCTCAATCACTTGGTCTCTGTGTTCTCCTGCTGGTATTCCTATGATGTGGATGTTGTTTTATTTAATGTTTCCCAAAGTTCCCTTAAACTACCTCATGCTTTTATAATGTTTATGTTTTTTGCTTCTGAGATTGTACATTTTTTCTACCTTTTCATTCAAATACCTGATACAGTCCTCTGCTGCATCCAACCTACTTTTTATTCCTTCCAGTGTTTTCTTTTTTATAAATCCTTACAGGAAGTTATTTTCTCCATTGCTTTTCAGAGACAGTGCAAGTGAGAAATAGAGAGATGGAATCATCCATGTGAAAGAGACACAACAATTAGTTGTCTCCCACAGACAACCTGGACCTGGTATCCAGACTGCAACCCAGGTAGAATCCCTTGACTGGGAATTCAACCCCAGACCCTTCAGTCCATGGGCAGAGGGAAGCCCTACAGCATTTCACAGCTGGGTGCTATGTGGGTGCCTAGTCTCAGCTCTGGTGAGCTGGGCTGTGGCATATATTTGGGTCACAGTTCCAGACCTCTCAGGGGGAACCTCTGTCCTAATATATCCCTTGGAAACCCCAGCCTGTCGCCCATGGGAGCAGGGCCAACCCCTTTCACCTGTCAGGACTTCCTTCCAGTCCTGAGGTGGCTCCTGCTCCCAATTCTTGGTTAAAGGTCTTCTGTTCAGAGAGTCTGTAGTTGGTAATTCAGGGTGATTGATCCCCATTCTGTGGTCATTCCCACTTGGTTCGGGGAGCAGCTGAGAGAAAGATGCACCTACTCCTCCATCACCTTGACCTCTCCCTCCGCATTTTAGTTCCTACAAACAGGATATGTCCCCTGTGTTTCATGTGAGGACTTTGCTTATATAGTAAAACTGTTAAAATGCAGAGCCATCAGTGGTAGCCAGAGAGTCACAGGTCTAGAGGCTCTTGTAGAGACTGTTCTAAGGAGAGGAAGCTATGAGCCCCCAGAGGAATCAGCCTTAAACACCACCTGCAGATGCTGCTGAAGCTGAAACATAGAGTGGTGGTTCCAGTGCGCCCCTGGTGTCCTGAGCGCCTCCTGCAACCCATCCCTACCAGAGTGGAGGCTGCTAGAAAAGTACCCATAAATCTGGACGTGACTTTGGAACTGGGTGAGGGGAGGATGCTGGACTTGTTTTGAATCACACAAGAGAAATATGCCTGGTTCTCATGGAAAACATGTTACTGGACCTATGGGTTTAGCACCTCTTCCAGTGAAGACCCCGAAGGAAGCACAGGGCAGGATGGAGACAACTTATTTCATCCTAGGAAATCCCTGAAAAATTATGAACAGGAGCTGCTTAGAAATAAAAACGTTAATGATGCTGCAGGATGAGACCTAGTGACATAAGGAATGGTCATTGCAAACTGGTGGGAATGAGATTCCCTGTTATCTACACTCACATCCTCACAGTGTCTCTGTCTACAAGGTGACAACTCCACAGGTCTAAGGGAATAGCACTTGGGTATCTTTGGGATCATTACTCACATGGTCTCTTTATGGGTCACTCAGGAGCATAATTCATCGGGGTCCCACTTATGAATCTCTCAACTCAAAGAGGGAAGAAGGGACACCCCTCCCAGGAGGACGGAAGGTCATTGTGTTTCTGTAGGACAGGTCATAATATTGCTGGACCAGAGCCCGTGTCTCAGTCCAACACTGTCCTCATCATCATCACCATCACCATCATCACCATCATCATCATCATCACCATCATCACCATCATCATTGCCATCATCATCAGCATCCTCACCGTCATAATCACCATCATCATCATTTACTTATTTATTAGCATTTTTCTCATGTTCTGTAGACCTTGTATTGTGCACACATAATGAGCCATTATCTCAATTTTTGCTTATTTTTATAATCGTTCAATGAAATTTGTAGCCAGACTCTATTTTCCTTCTCCTGTGAGTGCTGACAACTGATGGCTCATTCCTCCCTCTTTTCCTTCTGCCCCACTTGGGAATCTGATAAGAAACGTGGGGTCTCCTCTGTAGATGTCCTGGGGAGATGAAAGCACACCAGCCCCTGGGAGCAGAATTCCTCCCTCCTCACCACCTCGCCAAGATCAAAGCCCTGAGCCAGTCCCCTCTCCTGGCTCCATGAGAGCCCCTCTGACTTGCTGAAGGGCCTTCCTTGTGCTTCCCAGAGATTTCAACTCTGTACGTGATAAACATCCTGTCTCTTGGTGTGTGTGTTTGTCCTAAACCTGGACATTTGTACCATGTTGTCCTGGGTCCCTCTCCCTCTGCCTGATGTCACCTAGTCTTGGTGCTGTGACCATGATGATAGGTCAATGAGTGTCACCACCGGGGCCTTTCTTCTCTAGCTTTTTGTTCACACTCCTCAGGTGCCCCCTGTCCTGAACCCATGTGTCCTGCTCCTGGATAGTTGGGACCCTGAGCTATGAGGGGCTGAGCTGCTCTGTGGAGTCAGCAGAGCCCCCTGTTCGGTTTAGGTGACAGTGGTCAGAGGATTTCAGGATTAATTTCATTTGGGGAAATGAGTCCCTGAAAGAGGACACTCTGCCTATTGTCCATGTGAGAAAGTCGTCTCTGTTTACAACAGACATTTCTAGATGACAGACCACAGAGGAAAGCACAGAATCAGGAATCAACAGAGTTTACTGAGTCAAACTGTGACCTGAAGAGGAAACCAGCCAGGAAACAGCCCAACTTCCCACTGCACCTGCTCCTGGAGGGTCCTTGTGCTCAGGGACCCTGAGTGCAGTTGGTGGCAGTAGACTCTCCCGCAGCAAGATTTTTGTCTGGGCTCACACTGTCGTCCCCTCACTGTGTGTCTTTCGCACAGAAATACACGGCCGAGTCCTCAGGTTTCAGGCTGTTCATCTGCAGATACAGCGTGTTCTTGGCGTTGTCTCTGGAGATGGTGAATCGGCCCTTCACGGCGTCTGGATAGTATGTGCTACCACCATTATCACTAATAGCTGAGACCCACTCCAGCCCCTTCCCTGGAGCCTGGCGGACCCAGTGCATGGCATAGCTACTGAAGGTGAATCCAGAGGCTGCACAGGAGAGTCTCAGAGGCCCCCCAGGCTTCACCACGGCTCCCCCAGACTCCACCAGCTGCACCTCACCCTGGACACCTGCAAACACAAACACATCCTGGTCAGGAAACTCTCACACGTCCACTGTTTCTCTCACTCATGTCCACTCCTACACTCAGTGTCTCTTGTCCCCCATAAATTACCTCTTAAAATAGCAAGAAGGAAAACCCAGCTGAGCCCAAGCCCCATGGTGAGTGGTCTGTGTTCAGTCCTGATCAGGGAATGAGAACAGCTGGGGATCCCGGGGCTGGGCTTCTGTCCCAGAGCTGCAGGGTCGGGGCCTGGCTGCTTTTTATGGCCACAGGGGCCCTATTTGCATGTCTTCCTGCTATATAGAGATCTCAGGGGTGAACCTACAGATAAGACAGTAACTCAGTGCAGGTGACAAGTTTCTAGGGCATTTGGTTGCCCCGGTAGCTTTTTACCCACTAAATACAGAATTATAGGAGGTTTGGGGTTTGTTGCTGAGACCACATCTGGTAACAGTGACACAGCCTCAAGGCTCTGATCCTCCCACTGCCTCCCATTGCTTCCCTGGAACTACTCCTGACACAGCTGCACCTGCTCCGTGAGGGAGCAGAACCCCTTGTATGTGTTGAGAGCCTCAATGAACCCCTGTATTCCAGTGTTACCCACACTTCAGGGCTGTATCCAGCTGTGGCCCCAGGGTCCTCACTACAATGGAGAAGGTTGTGCATCACCTGTGAGGTGGTCCTAGGTTAGCTAAGGTGAGTCAGGTTCACTGAGATCTGGGAGGTACAACTGAAGTCTCTGTTGGGCTCTGGGCCACTATCAAGTGACACAGGAAATCTGAGTGACGAGGGGAATCTGAGTGACACAGGATGACAAGACCCATGCTTTTGATACCACTGTGCAGCTCATGTCCCCCAACAATCCCCTGATCACTGGCCTTAGAATCCCTCCCCTGGGATCTCATGTCAGGAATCAGACAACATCCTATTGGGGAGTAGTTATAACAGACACTTGCCATTAGCAATAGCACACCCATGAGTAACAGGGTCCAAGCTGGTCAGAAGTGACCTCTCCCTCTCCCTGGGAGGTGGGGCCTGAATTAGGTGGCTTCCCTTTCAATGGCTGGAGGGGAGCCCATGGTGGGGCCATGGTGACAGGTGGGTGTCCTGTCAGATCCCCATCAGCTCAGGTCCTGCAGGGAGGAGCTGGGCCATTCTCTTGGGCCTGACCTCAGGAAGCCCAGTTATGAATGGGGATGGCACTGGAGACACTAGAGCAAAATTGGATGGACCACCAAAGGTCACTGAGCTCTCACCTCCTGACCTGTGACCCGGCAGAGCAGCCTTTCTTGCTTGGGGCTGAGGCTCAGTCTGAATATTAATGCATTAAATTCTACTTTAGAGTGTTAATTACTTGAGAATATAGTCAGTATGTTTCATTAGATTAGGCTCCTAGAAAATTTAACATGAAATATAATAAAATGGAAATGATCATAGAAAAGGGCGTGATAGAGATGCTCAGGGGAGGTTCCTGAGAGAGCTACCAGAGGGAATTAAGTCCAGAGGTTGCAGGTGGTCCGTGGGGACAAGGCTGTCAGGAGGCTGTGCAGAGGGAGACAGAGCAGAGGGGGAACCATCTCTGGTTGCCCCTGCTCCACACAGGGACCCCACCAGCCCTCACTCCCTGACACAACACACCCTGATCCCGTCCCCTGTCCTGATCTCTGAGGTCATTGCTCCTGGTTGATGGGTCTGTCTGGATCTCCTGAGCTCTCGATTATGTCGAAACTCAGGGTCCTCTTGTCCCCTGGTTACTGTGGCATCATCACACTCAACATCTGAAGCCACTATGGGTGGGAGGCCCTCCTGGTGTGCAGAGAGCCCACAGCATTGTCACTGTGTGCGGGAGCTGGGGCAATGACCACCGAGGCCTGTCACCTTCTGCGAGATTGACCAGCTGTTTGGTGCTGAGTCTTCTGTTCTGTGTCCCGACCATGACTCTGGACAAGTTCCAGGAGCAAATGTCAAAAGCAGAGGAAGCTGCTGAGTCAGCAGGGACCCAGGACTTCACCTCCCCTGCTCCTGCTCCTGGGCTGGGTGCTCTGATCTCTGTCCCCTGAGCGCCCTCTGGTGTCCTCAAATCTCTTGCACCCCAGCCCCCCTCAGTCCCTCAGCGAGGCTTGTGTCTGGCTCACGCTGACCTCCTCTCACTGTGTCCCTCACACAGTGTTACAGGGGAAGGTGGGGCCCCTTGTAGTTGTCCCCGAGACCCCTCCCACCACCTTCGCGTTCCTGGATTTGTTCTTCTTGCTGTTCTGGGTGGGTGTTTTCTGGTTCCTCATGTTCCAAATTGCTGATGGGATTCTCAGTGTCCTCTACTCTGCTCTCGATTCCCGTAAATGATTCTTCCTCTCAGTCCTGTGGCCTTCCCTTCTGACCGGTGCTTTATTATGAGGCCGATGGTCTCACTAGTTTCCTTAATGGTCTCACTGAGGTCCCGGAGCATCCTTATAACCACTGTTCTGAACTCTCTCCAGGGCTTGCTTGGCTCTATCTCATTAGTTCCTCTTCTGGAGATTTCTTCTGCACTTCCCTTTGTGACATGTTTCTTTGCCTCCACATTTTGGCTGCTTCTGGGTGTCTGTTTGTATGTATTAGGTAGAGCTGCTGTGTCTCCTGGAATTGGTAGATTGGCTCTGTGCAGTAGGTGTTCTGTAGGGCCCAGGGGCCCAGTCTCCCCAGTCCGCTGAGCTGGGCCTTCTAGGTGCTCCCCTGTGTGGGCTGTGCACTGTCCTGCTGTAGTTGAGCCTTGGTTGCTGTTGGTGTCTCTGGAAGGAACTGACCCCACGGCCAAACTGCTGTGAGGACCAGCTGCTGTGCTGGGGACACCCCTGTGGAGCAGGATTACTTCAGTGGAGCTTTGGTGATCACCAAGTGCACCCCTTGAGTGTCACTCGTGGATGTGGCCGGGCTGTGATCCAGCATGGTCGAGTCTGAGCACCTGGTGCACTGTCTCCGGGGCCTCCTGGGAGGTGCATAGTCAGCCTGTGTCTGTGCCTTGCCCAGGGCCACCCAGCATGAGCTACACAGCAGTCCCTAGATGGCTGGTGCTTGTGCTGGGCTTGGAGGTGTCCAGTTGAGGCCATGCTAGGAACCAATGTAGCTGCCGCTAGTGCCAGGCCTGGGGCCACTTATCAAGGTGCATGGAACACGCTGCTGCTTCTTTGAGAGATTTTAGGAAAGTCCCCAGGATGAGGGGAGAGAGGCCACTTGCATAGAAAAGCCCCTGGAAATGGCCTGGAGGAGCCTGCAGGTGGGAGGGGCAGGTGCTCAGGGAATCACCTGGGTGGGGCCAAAGGAGTGAGCCAGGTGCTGGAGATTCAAACCTGGCTCCTGCCTGCTGACTGTGGGGGGAGGACTCCCCAAAGGAGCCGGGGCCTCTGAGCTCTTCTGCCTGGGAGAAAGCTGCCCGTCCGCCTCTGGCCCCGAATTCAGGCAGTTACTTCCTCCCCGAACGTCCCAGGCACCTTTCAGGCTGCTGCCCGGCCCTGGGCTCAGAGGGACGGGTCTGGGTGAGTCCCCTGCAGGCCCTTTAAGAGGACCTCCCTCCCCTCACTCAGTGACAGTCCCCTTGGTTTTCCCAGCCCGAAGTCGTGGGGACGTCTCTTCCCGAACCTGGAACCCTGGGCGGGGGTCCTGTTGTGGGGCTGGGACCCTGTGCCCCTCTGGGTAACATCCACGCTGAGCTATTGCTCCCGGTTTTAAACCAAGGCACCGGTTCTGGGCCCGAGGCCTCGTCTGTGACTCAGCCCTGATCTGCCCGCGTCTCCGCCTCCTCCTGGTCTCCTTCCTTCTCAGTCCCCTGGTTGCAGGGCTCTGTGCAGCTAGACCTCAGGAGGCTCTGAGTGACGGTTGCTCTGTTTTAGGTGTAATTTGATGTGGTTTGGGAGGCAGCAGGTACCCCGGTTACCTACGCGCCCACCTCTTGTCTCTGTACCAGGTTCCTGAGGGTGCAGTTTGTGGTTCATTCTGGGCAGGAGGTGCGGCCCGGTTCCTGGTTCCCTAGGTGAGCCGTCCCTGCATTCCGGGACCGAGCCCGACTGGACCAGGGAAACCATCCTCCCAATATGCTGTCACGGTCCCTCGGGCATTGTTGAGGGTTTTTGCATTTATGTTTGGGGACATCCCATCCGTCCTGGAGACAGTCCTGTTGTAGTGAGGACATTGCAGGACCTTCGCCTCGCTCCCTTTAATGTCGTTTAGGCCAATAACCCTTTAAATTTTCATTAATTCTGATTTTTAGCTTGCTTTTCTTCTAGGAATCTAGGTTTTCCACCAAACTTTCATTTTCATGATCACTGTTTCCTGTGACACATTTCGTGATTTGCACCTTTCCTGAAAATCTTGTGATTCTGGGTCCGTGGACTCGCCGGCTCACTCATGGTCTCTACCAGGCCAGTTCTCTCTTTCTCTGCATGTTTAGTAATTTGCAGACTCCAGTGATTCTTAGTCCTGGGAGGGTTTTCATAAAACCCAACGATTCCCTTTTCACACCTACTCGACCCTGAGACCTCATGAGAGAGGCTTCGCTGCCTTTCTGCCCGATCGCTGGTCAGACTGGATGCAGGTGCTTCTGGAATCAGAGCTGGCGGCTCCCTTTCCAGGTCTGGGCGAGTCGTTACCGAGGCTCCTCCTGGGCTCTCTGGGCCCCAGGCAAGTCCTGGGATCGGGGTTTGTCAGTCACGGCTCCCGTGTGCAGTCCCTCAAGGTGCATTTGTGCAGGGCCACCCAGCACACTCCCCGGCGAGGGCAGCGTCCCTGTGGGTCCCCCTTTCATAAGCTGCTCCCCTCCTGGGGCTCCTGGGCCTCTGTGTCCCTCTGCACAGCAGGAGGAGCGCATGTCTGAGGTCCTTGAGCTCCCCCAGCTCCCTTATCTGCTGGGGCTCCTCGAACATGACACCCCATCTTTGAACTCAGGTGGACTGAGTGTTTGTGTTCTCTCAGGGGAGGGACCGGGTCCCATGAGGCTGTGACACCCGGTGGGTGACTGTGCCGCCCTATGTACTGACCGTGTCAGGGGAACGTTCATGAAACAGAATTCAGACCTCATGTATCTGCACCACCCACAGGGCCCTGGGTCTCCTGGGGGAGGAGAGAAGGAAGTGGGGCTCCGAGGCTGCAGGAGGGGGCAGGACCCGCAGAGCCTGGCAGGAAATGCCATCCCCCTTTCCTGTTCCTTGGACTCGGGGGCCCCGCTGAGACCCCAGGTTCTTGTACAGGAGGCTCCCAGGCTGTGCCTCTGAGCCAGCCTTGCACAGTAACACGTGGCTGTGTCTGCAGGGTCCATGCTGGTCATGGTGAGAACCACCTGGTTCTGGAGGTGTCCTTGGAGATTGTGAGCCTGCCCTTCAGAGATGGGCTGTAATACGGGTCATTGTCCCACCACACGTGTACCAGCCACGCCAGGGCCTCCCTGGGGCTGCCGGATGCAGCCGACACCCACACCAGTTGTGCTCAGGGAGAACCCAGAGAAGGAGCAGGTCAGCGTGAGGGTCTGTGTGCAGGACCCTCGCTGTCCCCACTCCTCACCCACAGTGAAAACCAGAGCCAGTGTCCTCCCCTGCAGGGTCCAACCATTCCTGACCTTCTGAACAGCCTGTACCCTCTCAGCAGCATCTCCATGAACTGACCAACCTTTGACTCCTCCCTCTGTGTGTGTGACGTCATCAGCCTAGACAACCATTCCCCAGGAGGGTGGGTCCCTCTGCCTCTCCTGGTGTCACCTACTCTTGGTGGTGTGAGTCTGGGGTCAATTCAATGACCGTAGCCTCCATGCTCTTTCTTCTCTAGCTTTGGGGCCACATGCCTCTGGTGTCTGCTGTCCAGCCCCCACGTGTCCAGCTGCTGCCTGGCTGGGACCCTGAGGTGTGCAGAGCTGAGCTGCACTGTGGAGCCAGCAGAGCTCCCTGTTGGATTTAGGTGACGGTGGTCAGACGATTTGATGATTAATTGTCATTTGAGTCCAATAGTGTCAGAAAAAGTCCCTCTGTCTGTTGTCCATGTGAGAAAGTTCTCCTGTTTCAACAGACTCTCCTGACAGACCTCAGAGGAAAGCGCAGAATCAGGAATCCACAGAGGTTCCTGAGGGAAACTGTGACCTGAAGAGGAAACCAGCCAGGAAACAGCCAAACCGCCCACTGCACCTGCTCCTGGACGTCCTTGTGGTCAGGGCCCCTGAGCACCCTGGTGGCCGCAGCCTCTCCTGCAGGGAGGTTTGTGTCTGGGCTCCCAGTGACCTCCCCCACTGTGCCCTTTGCACAGAAATACACGGCCGAGTCCTCAGGTTTCAGGTTGGTCATTTTAAGAGAGACTCTGCTTGTAGGTTTGTCCCTGGAGATTGTGAATCTTCCTTGGACTGAGGGCGCATACCACTGATTTTTTCCAGTTGCCACCCATTCCGGCCCCTTTCCTGGAGCCTGGTGGACCCAGTTCATGCTGTAGTTTGTGAAGGTGAATCCAGAGGCTTTGCAGGAGAGGCTCAGAGACCCCCTGGGATGCACCAAGCCTCCCCCAGACTCCACCAGCTGGACCTGGCACAGGCCACCTGCAAACACAGAGACACAGACTGAGAACTGCCCGTGTGGCCCAGTCCCCCTGAGCCTCCTGCACAGGGACGCACCTTGGACAGTGATGAGAAGGGCAGCCCAGCTGAGTGCAGACCCCATGGTGTGGACACGGAGGAGGGGCTCACAGGTGAGGGCTCCTGTCCAGGACCTGCAGGGACAGGAGCTGGGCAGCTTTTCCTGGGCAGGGCAGGGGCCACATTTGCGTGACTTTCCCTGGGACCTGTCTGAGCTGCCAGCAGGGCTCCTCCCTCCCCACTTAAAACTGGGATCGCAGGTGGACAACAATGCCTGGGCCAGGGCTCAGGGGCACAGAGCTGGTCTGATCTTTCTAGTCGCTTGTCTGTGAATCGTGAGTGACACACTCCACCCGGATGGAAGGTGGGATTTTAAGGTTCTCCAGTGAAGGATGCACCTAAAATCCTGCAGGAGACGTCCTGGGACAGGGCTGTGGGGATGTCAGTGTCCCCTCATGGCCACTATGAGCCCCAAGTCTGACGCTCTGGTGTCTGAACCAGCTTCCTGAGACAAGGCAGGTGTGTCTGCCACAGGGATGTCATTCCTGGCGGTCTGACACGGTGGCAGCCCCCGTCCTGCCTCCTGCACACTGGAGATTCTCTGCAAGGACAGGCTGGCCTCAGGGCTCCCGCCTGGAGTCAGGAGGAGCATAACCGTCCTCAGTGCCAGGGCCCTAGAGCCAGGTCCTCAGCCTGCAGGCAGGAGGAGCCTTCCCCCGCCCTCTTTTCTCAGTCTAGTGTTGTCAGTGATGTCGGGGTTCAGAGGGAGGTTACTGACCATGGTTCCCAGCTTAGATTTTCCCACAGGAAAGGGAACTTCAACCCTGAGAGGAGACCCGCCCTCCCAGCCTCCCCCTGTCCTTTCCCTGAGGACGGTCACTGTGCTCAGAGGTGCTGGGCTCTCCCCAGAACATTCCCGTCCTTAATGTAATGAACACATTCTCCCATCCGACACATAATATGGAAACGCACTCTCTGCGCAGGCTTGTCATTTAATCCCCTTGATGGGACACTTGGTGTCACAAATGTTTTTACCTTTATTCAAGTTCAATTCATCAGTATTTTACTCCATGGGTCATATTTTGGGTGTTTTTACAGCAACCACCTGAGAAAGTGCTGAGCCCCCACTGTCCAGGCTGATTTTCTGCAGCAGTCGCAGGGACTGGAGCAGGTTCTGGGACCAGAGTGGAGGCTGCTGGGAAACTCCCCATCCATCTGACGTGACTTTGGAGCTGGGTGAGGGGAGGATGCTGGACTTGTTTTGATCACATGACAGAAATATGCCCCATTCTCATGGACAGAGTGTTACTGAACATATGGGTTTAGAGCCTCTTCCAGTCAAGACCCAGAAGGAAGCCCTGGGCCGGATGGAGACAGCTTATATCATCCCAGGAAATCCCTGAGTAATTGTGAACAGGAGCTGCTTAGAAATAAAGACGCTACCAATGCTGCAGGCAGGGAACCAGAGACATAAGGAACCTGTCATTGCAACCTGGTGGGAAGGGGATCCCCTGTGACCTGCAGGCACATCCCCCAGTGTCTCTGTCAATAAGGTGCCAACTCGAGTGGTCCAAGCGATCAGCACTTGGACACTTACAGGTCATTACTCACATGGTCTCTCCATGGGTTACCCAGCTGCATAATGCTTTGGGGTCACATTTATGAATCTCTGAACTCTTAGAGGGAAGAGGGGTCACTTCTCCCTGGAGGAGCCCTGCTGATTGTGTGTTCGTAAGAGGGGCCATCATTTCATTGGCCAGGGCCCCTGTCTCAGCCCATCACCATCATCACCATCATCACCACCATCATCACCATCATCACCACCATCATCACCATCATCACCATCATCATCATCATCATCACCATCACCATCACCATCACCATCATCATCATCACCATCATCACCATCATCATCATCATCACCATCATCATCATCATTTGCTTATTTATTATCATTTTTCTCATTTTTGAAGACATATTGTAACCACATAATGAGCCTTTATCTCAAGTTCTTCTCATTTTTTATAATTGTTCAATGAATGTAGAGTCAGACTCTATATTCTCTCTTGTGTGTCTGCTGACAACTGATGGCTCATTCCTGCCTCTTCTCCGTCTCTCCCACTCGGGAATCTGATAGGAATGGTGGGGTCTCCTCTGTAGATGTCCTGGGGAGATTGAAACCACACCAGCCCCAGGGAGCAGAATTCCTCCCTCCCCACCACCTCGCCAAGATCAAAGCCCTGAGCCAGTCCCCTCTCCTGGCTCCACGAGAGCCCCTCTGACTGGCTGAAGGGCCTTCCCTGTGATTCCCAGAGATTTCAACTCTGTATTTGATAAACATCCTGTTCCTTGGTGTGTGTGTTTGGCCTCAGTCTAGACTTTTTCACCAGGCTGTCCTGGGTCCCTCTGCCTCTGCCTGGTGTCACCTACTCTTGGTGCTGTGAGCATGATGACAGGTCAGTGACTGACACCACTGGGGTCTTTCTTATCTGCCATCATGTTCACATGCTTCAGGTCCCCACCGTCCTGCCCCCACGTGTCCTGCTTTTGGTTGACTGGGACCCTGAGCGCTGAGGAGCTGAGGTGCACTGTGGAGTCAGCAGGACCCCTTGTTAGATTTAGGTGATGGTGGTCAGAAGACTTGATGGTTAATTGTCATTAGGGGACAACTGTCTGAAAAACACTCTCTGCCTTTGTTCACAGGAGAAAATCGTCTCTGGTTCCAACAGACTTTTCGAATTGAGAGACCTCAGAGGAAAGCGCAGAATCAGGAATCCACAGAGGCTCCTGAGGGAAACTGTGGCCTGAAGAGGAAACCAGCCAGGAAACAGCCCAAACTGCCCACTGCACCTGCTGCTGGGAGGGTCCTTGTGTTCAGGGCCTCTGAGCACCGTGGTGGCCGCAGCCCCTCCTGCAGGGAGGTTTGTGTCTGGCTCACCCTGACCTCCCCTCACTGTGTTTGCTGCACAGAAATACACGGCCGAGTCCTCAGCTCTCAGGCTGTTCATTTGCAGATACACCGTGTTCTTGGCGTTGTCTCTGGAGATGGTGAATCGGCCCTTCACAGAGGCTGCATAGTATGTGCTACTTCCATCAGTATTAATGCTTGAGACCCACTCCAGCCCCTTCCCTGGAGCCTGGCGGACCCAGTTCATCCAGGTGCTACTGAAGGTGAATCCAGAGGCTGCACAGGAGAGTCTCAGAGATCCCCCAGGCTTCACCACGGCTCCCCCAGACTCCACCAGCTGCACCTCACCCTGGACACCTGCAAACACAAAGTTGTCCTGCTCAGGAAACTCTCACACGTCCACTGTTTCTCTCACTCATGTCCACTCCCACACTCAGTGTCTCTTGTCCCCCATAAATTACCTCTTAAAACAGTCACAAGGAAAACCCAGCTGAGCCCAAGAACCATGGTGAGTGGTCTGTGTTCAGTCCTGATCAGGGAATGAGAACAGCTGGGGATCCCGGGGCTGGGCTCCTGTCCCAGAGCTGCAGGGTCGGGGCTGGGCTGCTTTTTATGACCAGAGGGGCCCCTATTTGCATGTCCTCCTGCTATATAGAGAGCTTAGGGGTGAAACTACAGAGTCAGTGCCTCAGTGCAGGTGAGAGCGTTCTAGGATATTTGGTAACCATGGGAACATTTCACTCACTAAATACAGAATCATAGGAGGTTTGGGGCTTGTGGAGGAGCCCAATCTGGTTACAGTGACCCAGCATCAGGGCCCTGATCCTCTCCTCTGACCCCCACTGCTCCTCTGAACGAACTTCAGGTCAGTGCAAGACCTACCCAGTGAGGCTGCAGAACCCTTGTATGTAATGAGAGCCTCAATGATCCCCTGTATTTCAGTGTTACTCACCCTTCAGGGCTGTATCCACCTGTGGCCCCAGAGCCCTCACTACAGTGGAGAAGGTTGTGTATCACCTGTGAGGTGGTCGTAGGTCAGCTAAGGTGAGTCAGGTTCACTGAGACCTGGGAGGTACAACTGAAGTCTCTGTTGGTCCCAGAACCAGTATGAAGTGACACAAGAAATCTGAGGGTTGTGGGAAATATCAGGGACCCTGATGACAGGATCCAAGGTCTTGTTTTTCTTGTGCACCTCCTGTCCTCCAGCTTCTCCTAGTTCAATGGCCCTAGAATCCCTCCCCTGGGATCTCATGTCAGGAATCAGACAACATCCTATTGGGGAGTAGTTATAACAGACACTTGCCAGTAGCAATAGCACACCCAT
The DNA here is from genome assembly GCF_054644295.1 of Miniopterus natalensis. NCBI lineage: Eukaryota > Metazoa > Chordata > Mammalia > Chiroptera > Miniopteridae > Miniopterus > Miniopterus natalensis. The sequence continues at coordinate 432,602 of NC_142081.1, read as the reverse complement.
GAGTTAGAGGTCTTTCCTGGTCAGGAGTGACCTCTCCCTCTCCCTGGGAGGCGGGGCCTGAATTCGGTGGCTTTTCTTTTCTTTTCTTTCTTTCTTTCTTTCTTTCTTTCTTTCTTTCTTTCTTTCTTTCTTTCTTTCTTTCTTTCTTTCTTTCTTTCTTTCTTCTTTCTTTCTTTCTTTTTAAATATATCTTTATTGATTTCAGAGAGAGGAAGGGAGAGGGAGAGAGAGAGGTAGAAATATCAATGATGAGAGAGTCATTGATCGGCTGCAGTCCGCAACCCGGGCATGTGCCCTGACCGGGAATCGAACCCTGATCCCCTGGATTCTAGGTCGATGCTCAACCACTGAGCCACGCCCGGGTGGGCAGGTGGCTTCTCTTTCAATGGCTGGAGGGGAGCCCATGGTGGAGCGATAGGGATATATGGGATGAGTGTCAGACTCCTCTCAGCTCAGGTCCTGGAGGGAGGAGATGGGTCAGCCTCTGTGGCCCAACCTCAGGATGCCCTGATATGAACAGAGATGGCAATGGAGACACTAGAGCAGCATTGGATGGACCACCTCGGGTTACTGAGCTCTGACCTCCTGACCTCTGACCTGGCAGAGCAGCCTTCCTTGCTTAGGGCTGCAGGCTCAGTCTGAATATTAATGCATGAAATTGGACTTTACAATGTTAAGTACTTGAGAGTTTAACCAGTATGTTCAATTAGATTAGGCTCCTAGAAAATTTAACATGAAATATAATCAAATAGAAATGACCACAGAAAAGGGCGTGACAGAGACGCACAGGGAGGCTCCTGAGAGAGCTACAGGAGGGAATTAAGTCCAGAGGTTGCAGGTGGTCAGTGGGGACAATGCTGTCAGGAGGCTGTGCAGAGGGAGACAGAGCAGAGGGGGAGCCATCTCTGGTGACCTGAGATTTGGTCTCTAATGGGACCTGGAGCTGCACTGACTGTGCTCTTCTGAGATGATTTCCTGAGACCAAGAGTCACCCTCTCAGGTGGGAGAACTGGACTCTGCTCATTTGAAACAGACCCTCCTTGCTTCCTCCAACTTCTGAAGTGCTCTCTGAGCCGATGACATTTCCATCTGTTGATGTTTCCATGGATGTGTTTCCAAGACGACGTCTTCTGTCCGTCCTTCTGTGGGTCCATCCAGAAATGCTGGGCTCACAGATATTCATTGTATCTCTAGGCTGTGGTCACCGTTCACATAGGTAACTTTGGACTGACCAGCTAATCCAAGATGTTCAAGGACCGTGGTCTCCAATAGTAGCCCATGGTTTTGTCCATCAGGGTGATGTGCATCTGCTTGGGCCACCCGGACTATGGTGACACAAGTTGTGTTCTCTCCATGAGTTACCCAGCTGCGCAATTCATTAGGGTCCCATTTGTGAATCTCTCATTTCTTACAGGGAATAGGGCAAACCCCTCCCTGGAAGAGCCACGGTGGTGGTGTGTCTGTAAGAGTGGCCAGAATTTGACAGATCAGGGCCACTGTGTCTGTCCATCGCCATCATCACCATCATCACCATCATCACCATCACCATCATCACCATCACCATCACCATCATCATCATCATCACCATCATCACCATCATCATCACCATCATCATCATCACCATCATCATCATCATCACCATCATCATCACCATCATCATCATCATCACCATCATCACCATCATCATCATCAGCATCATCACCGTCATCATCACCATCATCATCATTTACTTATTTATTAGCATTTTTCTCATGTTCTGTAGACCTTGTATTGTACACACATAATGAGCCATTATCTCAATTTCTGCTTATTTTTATAATCGTTCAATGAAATTCGTAGCCAGACTCTATTGTCCTTCTTCTGTGAGTGCTGACAACTGATGGCTCATTCCTGCCTCTTCTCTGTCTGCCCCACTTGGGAATCTGATAAGAAAGGTGGGGTCTCCTCTGTAGATGTCCTGGTGAGATGAAAGCACACCAGCCCCTGGGAGCAGAATTCCTCCCTCCCCACCACCTCACCAAGATCAAAGCCCTGAGCCAGTCCCCTCTCCTGGCTCCACGAGAGCCCCTCTGACTTGCTGAAGGGTCTTCCCTGTGCTTCCCAGAGATTTCAACTCTGTACGTGATAAACATCCTGTCCCTTGGTGTGTGTGTTTGTCCTAAACCTGGATATTTGCACCATGTCGTCCTGGGTCCGTCTCCCTCTGCCTGATGTCACCTAGTCTTGGTGCTGTGACCATGATGACAGGTCAATGAGTGTCACCACCGGGGTCTTTCTTCTCTAGCTTTTTGTTCACACCCCCTCAGGTGCCCGCTGTTCTGAATGCACGTGTTCTGCTGCTGGATAGTTGGGACCCTGAGCTGTGAGGGGCTGAGCTGCTCTGCGGAGTCAGCAGAACCCCCTGTTTGGTTTAGGTGACAGTGGTCAGAGGATTTCAGGATTAATTTCATTTGGGGAAACGAGTCCCTGAAAGAAGACACTCTGCCTATTGTCCAGGTGAGAAAGTCGTCTGTTTACAACAGACCTTTCTAAATGACAGACCTCAGAGGAAAGCACAGAATCAGGAATCCACAGAGTTTACTGAGGAAAACTGTGACCTGAAGAGGAAACCAGCCAGGAAACAGCCCAAACCGCCCACTGCACCTGCTCCTGGGAGGGTCCTTGTGGTCAGGGGCCCTGAGCACCCTGGTGGCCGCAGCCCCTCCTGCAGGGAGGTTTGTGTCTGGCTCACACTGACCTCCCCTCACTGTGTCTCTTGCACAGAAATACACGGCTGAGTCCTCAGATTTCAGGCTGTTCATTTGCAGATACACCGTGCTCTTGGCGTTGTCTCTGGAGATGGTGAATCGGCCCTTCACAGGGTCTGCATAGTATGTGCTACTTCCACCTGGATTAATGTACGAGACCCACTCCAGCCCCTTCCCTGGAGCCTGGCGGACCCAGCTCATCCAGTAGCTACTGAAGGTGAATCCAGAGGCTGCACAGGAGAGTCTCAGAGACCCCCCAGGCTTCACCACGGCTCCCCCAGACTCCACCAGCTGCACCTCGCCCTGGACACCTGCAAACACAGAGACGTCCTGGTCAGGAAACTCTCACCCGTCCACTGTTTCTCTCACTCATGTCCACTCACACACTCAGTGTTTCTTGTCCCCCATAAATTACCTCTTAAAATAGCAACAAGGAAAACCCAGCTGAGCCCAAGCCCCATGGTGAGTGGTCCGTGTTCAGTCCTGATCAGGGAATGAGAACTGCTGAGGATCCCGGGTCTGGGCTACTGTCCCAGAGCTGCAGGCTCAGGACCGAGTTCCTTTTTATGACCAGAGGGGCCCTATTTGCATGTTGCACTACTATATAGGGAGCTCTCGCGTGAACCTACAGAGATCAGTGCCTCACTGTAGGTGAGAGCGTTCTAGGATATTTGGTAACCATGGGAACATTTCACTCACTAAATACAGAATTATAGGAAGTTTGGGACTTGCAGAGGAGCCCAATCTGGTTATAGTGACCCAGCATCAGGGCCGTGATCCTCTCCTCTGACCCCCACTGCTCCTCTGAACCAATTTCAGGTCAGTGCAAGACCTACCCAGTGAGGCTGCCGAACCCCTTGTATGTGAGAACCTCAGTGAGCCCCTGTATTCCAGTGTTACCCACACTTCAGGGCTGTATCTACCTGTGGCCCCAGAGTCCTCACTGCCATGGACAAGATTCTGCATCAGCTGTGAGTTGGTCGTAGGTCAGCAAAGGTGAGTCAGGTTCACTGAGACCTGGGAGGTACAACTGAAGTCTCTGCTGGTCCCCGAACCACTATGAAGTGACACAAGAAATCTGAGGGTTGTGGGAAATCTCAGTGACCCTGATGACAGGATCCATGGTCTTGTTTTTCTTGTGCACCTCCTGTCCTCCAGCTTCTCCAAGTTCGATGGCCCTGGAATCCCTCTCCTGGGATCTCATGTCAGGAATCAGACAACATCTTATTGCGGAGTTTTTATAACAGACACTTGCCAGTAGCAATAGCACACCCATGAGTTAGAGGTCTTTCCTGGTCAGGAGTGACCTCTCCCTCTCCCTGGGAGGCGGGGCCTGAATTCGGTGGCTTCTCTTTCTTTTTTCTTTCTTTCTTTCTTTTTTAAATATATCTTTATTGATTTCAGAGAGAGGTAGGGAGAGGGAGAGAGAGAGGTAGAAACATCAATGATGACAGAGTCATTGATCGGCTGCAGTCCGCAACCCGGGCATATGCCCTGCCCGGACATTGAACCTTGATAGCCTGGATCTTAGGTCGATGCTCAACCGCTCAGCCATGCCCAGCTGGGCAGGTGGCTTCTCTTTCAATGGCTGGAGGGGAGCCCATGGTGGAGTGATAGCGACACATGGGATGGGTGTCAGACTCCTCTCGGCTCAGGTCCTGGAGGGAGGAGATGGGTCAGCCTCTGTGGCCCAACCTCAGGAAGCCCAGATATGAATGGAGATGGCAATGGAGACACTAGAGCAGCGTTGGATGGACCACCTTGGGTCACTGAGCTCTGACCTCCTGACCTCTGCCCTGGCAGAGCAGCCTTCCTTGCTTGAGGCTGCATGCTCAGTCTGAATATTAATGCATGAAATTGGACTTCACAATGTTAAGCACTTGAGAGTTTAACCAGTATGTTCAATTAGATTAGGCTCCTAGAAAATTTAACATGAAATATAATCAAATAGAAATGACCACAGAAAAGGGCGTGATAGAGACGCACAGGGAGGCTCCGGAGAGAGCTACCGGAGGGAATGAAGTCCTGAGGTTGCAGGTGGTCAGTGGGGACAAGGCTGTCAGGAGGCTGTGCAGAGGGAGACAGAGCAGAGGGGGAACCATCTCTGGTGACCTGAGATTTTGTCTCTAATGGGATCTGGAGCCGGACTGACCATGTTCACCTGAGATGATTTCCCGAGACCCAGAGTCACCCTCTCAGGTGGGAGAACTGGACTCTGCTCATTTGAAACACACCCTCCCTGCTTCCTCCAGCTTCTGAAGTGCCCTCTGAGCTGATGAGTTTGGAATCCTTCCCTGTTCCTGCATTTTTTGGAAGTGGTCAAGAGGGACTGTCTGAGAAGGTAGTTGATTTTCTCTGAAGTGTGTGTAGAATTCACCCTTGAATCCATATGGACACGAGCTTTCCTCCACTTAGAGATTTGAACAGTACTTCATTTATTTTTTAGACTTTGTACCAGTCTGCAATGTCAGATTCAAATTCCTGATTTAGCACCCATTAAGGGGACAGAGAAATACAACTGTTGACCTTCAGAGAGTGTAGTAAGTGCTGAAATAATGGTGTGTGCAGACCACGTGTTTGTATCCCATGCCATCCAAGAGAATGAACTCGAACACGCTCCCTGGTATAGAATTCATAAAGTGTCGTAGTCCCAAGAATGGACCTGCCTCATCTCCAGCTCCAGCAGCACAAGGGACGGGCCCCAGCTGCTGGTCTCTGACATCCTCTGTGGATTGTGCTGGGGACACAGCTGTGCCCGACCCCCAGGCTATGACTGATCTTGGCAGTGGCACCAAGGCAGGGCCACTGCTGGGAGACAGGAGTCACCTGAAGGAAGGTCCTGGCTCCAGCCACCTCCGAAGCATTTGTGGGGCCTCCGGGAACTGCAGGGGGTTTACACAAGGTCCTCCTCTTGTGGACACATTTCCATGGTATCTGACGGTTTCCTGTGCTCCTCAAGCCCCCTGGATTTTTCTTCCTCCCTAAGATACACTGTCTGTTTACACCAAAAAATGTTTCTTCCCGTGGAGTAAATCTATTAAAATACAAAGCCATCAGTGGTAGCCACAGAGAGACAGGTGTAGAGACTCTTGGAGGAAATGTCCTATGGAGAGGAACTGGGACCTTGGGAGAAATCAGCCACAAACACCACCTGCCCCTGGTCCTGTGGGTGCAGCACAGAGCCTGGGGGTCCTGAGCGCCCCCTGGTGTCCTGATTAGGTGCTCAGCCCTGTCTCCAGAGGTTGCAGGGAGGGTTGTGTGTGGTTCACACTGACCTCCCCTCCCTGTGTCTGCTGAAAAGAAATACACGGCCGAGTCCTTGGGTCTCAGGCTGTTCATTTTAAAAGAGAGTGTGCTTGTAGGGTTGTCCCTGGAGACTGTGAATCTTCCTTGGCTGGTACCACTGATTTTTTCCAGTTGGGCTACTCACTGTTGCCACCCACTCCAGCCCCCTCCCTGGAGCCTGGCGGACCCAGCTCATGTTATAGCTACTGAAGGTGAGTCCAGAGGCTGCACAGGAGAGTCTCAGAGACCCCCAGGCTTCACCACGGCTCCCCCAGACTCCACCAGCTGCACCTCACCCTGGACACCTGCAAACACAAAGACATCCTGGTCAGGAAACTCTCACACGTCCACTGTTTCTCTCACTCATGTCCACTCACACACTCAGTGTCTCTTGTCCCCCATAAATTACCTCTTAAAATAGTAACAAGGAAAACCCAGCTGAGCCCAAGCCCCATGGTGAGTGGTCTGTGTTCAGTCCTGATCAGGGAATGAGAACAGCTGGGGATCCCGGGGCTGGGCTCCTGTCCCAGAGCTGCAGGGTCGGGGCCTGGCTGGTTTTTATGGCCACAGGGGCCCTATTTGCATGTCCTCCTGCTATATAGAGATCTCAGGGGTGAACCTACAGATAAGTCAGTAACTTAGTGCAGGTGACAAGTTTCTAGGGCATTTGGTTGCCCTGGTAGCTTTTTCCCCACTAAATACAGAATTATAGGAGGTTTGGGATTTGTTGATGAGACCACATCTGGTAACAGTGACACAGCCTCAAGGCTCTGATCCTCCCATTGGCTCCCATTGCTTCCCTGGAACTACTCCTGACACAGCTGCACCTGCCCCGTGAGAGAGCAGAACTCCTTGTATGTGTTGAGAGCCTCAATGAACCCCTGTATTCCAGTGTTACCCACCCTTCGGGATTGTATCCAGCTGTGGCCCCAGAGTCCTCACTACAATAGAGAAGGTTGTGCATCACCTGTGAGGTGGTCCTAGGTCAGCTAAGGTGAGTCAGGTTCACTGAGGTCTGGGAGGTACAACTGAAGTCTCTGTTGGGCTCTGGGCCACTATCAAGTGACGGAAGAAATCTGAGTGATGAGGGGAATCTGAGTGACACAGGATAACAGGACCCATGCTTTTGATACCATTGTCCACCTTCTGTCCCTCAACAATCCCCAAGTTCACTGGCCTTAGAATCCCTCCCCTGGGATCTCATGTCAGGAATCAGACAACATCCTATTGGGGAGTAGTTATAACAGACACTAGCCAGTAGCAATAGCACACCCATGAGTAACAGGGTCCAAGCTGGTCAGGAGTGACCTCTCCCTCTCTCTCTCCCTGGGAGGTGGGGCCTGAATTAGGTGGCTTCCCTTTCAATGGCTGGAGGGGAGCCCATGGTGGGACTATGGTGACAAGTGGGTGTCCTGTCAGATCCCCATCAGCTCAGGTCCTGGAGGGAGAAGCTGGTTCAGCCTGTGGGGCCCAACCTCAGGAAGCTCAGTTATGAATGGAGATGGCACTTCAGACACTGGAGCAGCATTGGACGGACCACCTCGGGTCACTGAGCTCTGAACTCCTGACCTCTGACCTGGCAGAGCAGCCTTTCTTGCTTGGGGCTGCACGCTCAGTCTGCATGTTAATGCATTAAATTATACTTTAGAGTGTTAATTACTTGAGAATATAGCCAGTATTTTTCATTAGATTAGGCTCCTAGAAAATTTAACATGAGATATAATCAAATGGAAATGATCACAGAAAAGGGCGTGATAGAGACGCACAGAGGAGTTTCCTGAGAGAGCTACCGGAGGGAATTAAGTCCAGAGGTTGCAGGTGGTCCGTGGGGACAAGGCTGTCAGGAGGCTGTGCAGAGGGAGACAGAGCAGAGGGGGAACCATCTCTGGTTGCCCCTGCTCCACACAGGGACCCCACCAGCCCTCACTCGCTGACACAACACAACCTGAGCCAGTCCCCTGTCCTGCTCTCTGAGGTCATTTCTCCTGATTGATGGGCCTGCCGGGACCTCCTGAGTCCTCAATTATGTCGGAACTGAGGGTCCTCTTGTCCCCTGGTGACTGTGGCATTATCACACTCATTGTCTGAAGCCACTAAGTGTGGGAGGCCCTCCTGGTGTGCGGAGAGCCCACGGCATTGTCACTGTGTGCAGGGAGCTGGGACTATGGCCCCCAAGGCCTGTCACCTTCTTTGAGATTGACCAACAGTTTGGTGCTGAGTCTTCTGTTCTGTGTCCCGACCATGGCTCTGGACAAGATGGAGGAGCAAAATTCAGAAGCCGAGGAAGCTGCTGAGTCAGCAGGGACCCAGGACTTCACCTCCCCTGCACCAGCTCCTGGGCTGGGTGCTCTGATCTCTGTCCCTGAGTGCCCTCTGGTGTCCTCAAACCTCTTGCACCCCGGCCCCCCTCAGTCCCTCAGGGAGGCTTGTGTCTGGCTCACGCTGACCTCCCCACACTGTGTCCCTCACACAGTGTTACAGGGGAAGGTAGGACCCCTTGTAGTTGTCCCGAGACCCCTCCCACCACCTTCGCGTTCCTGGATTTGTTCTTCTTGCTCTTCTGGGTGGTGTTTTCTGGTTCCTCATGTTCCAAATTGCTGATGGGATTCTCAGTGTCCTCTGCTCTGGTCTCGATTCCTGTAAATTATTCTTCCTCTCAGTCCTGTGGCCTTCCCTTCTGACCGGTGCTTTATTATGTGACCGATGGTCTCACTAGTTTCCTTAATGGTCTCACTGAGGTCCCGGAGCATCCTTATAACCACTGTTCTGAACTCTCTCCAGGGCTTGCTTGGCTCTATCTCATTTAGTTCCTCTTCTGGAGATTTCTTCTGTTCTTTCCTTTGTGACATGTTTCTTTGCCTCCACATTTTGGCTGCTTCTGGGTATTTGTTTCTATGTATTAAGTAGAGCTGCTGTGTCTCCTGGAATTGGTAGAGTGGCTGTGTGCAGTAGGTGTCCTGTAGGGCCCAGTGGCTCAGCCTCCCCAGTCCCCTGAGCTGGGCCTTCTAGGTACTCCCCTGTGTGGGCCGTGTGCACTGTCCTGCTGTAGTTGAGCCTTGGTTGCTGTTGGCGTCACTGGGAGGAACTGACCCCCAGGCCAACCGGGTGTGAGGGCCAGCTGCTGCACTGGAGACACCCCCATGGAGCAGGATTACTTCAGTGGAGCATTGGTGATTACCAAGTGGGCCCCTTGAGTGTCACTCGTGGATGTGGCAGGGTTGTGATCCAGCGTGGTCGAGTCTGACCACCAGGTGCACTGCCTCTGGGGCCTCCCGGGAGGCGCAAAGTCAGCCTGTGTCTGTGCCTTGCCCAGGACCACCCAGCACGAGCTACACAGCAGGCCCTATATGGCTGGTGCTTGTGCTGGGCTTGGAGGTGTCCAGTTGAGGCCAAGCTATCAACCAATGCAGCTGCCACTAGCGACAGGCCTGAGGCCACTTATCAAGGTGTATGGGGACTGCTGCTGGTGCTTGTTTGAGAGGTTTAGGAAAGTCCCGAGGATGACGGTAGAAAGGCCACTTGCATAGAAAAGCCCCTTGAAATGGCCTGGATGAGCCTGCAGGTGGGGAGGGGCAGGTTCTACCACCAGTATTACTAATGCGTGAGACCCACTCCAGCCCCTTCCCTGGAGCCTGGCCGACGCAGTGCATGTCATAGCTACTGAAGGTGAATCCAGAGGCTACACAGGAGTGTTTCAGAGACCCCCCAGGCTTCAACACGGCTCCCCCAGACTCCACCAGCTGCACCTCACCCTGGACACCTGCAAACACAAAGACGTCCTGGTCAGGAAACTCTCAGACGTTCCCTGTTTCTCTCACTCATGTCCACTCCCACACTCAGTGTCTCTTGTTCTCCACAAATTACCTCTTAAAATAGCAACAAGGAAAACCCATGTGAGCCCAAGCCCCATGGTGAGTGGTCTGTGTTCTGTCCTGATCAGGGAATGAGAACATCTGGGGATCCTGGGGCTGGGCTCCTGTCCCAGAGCTGCAGGGTCGGGGCTGGGCTGCTTTTCATGAGCAGAGGGGCCCTATTTGCATGTCCTTCTTCCATATGAGCATTTCTGGGCTGGAACATACAGAAACGGCAGTGCCTCTGTGCGGATGAGAGTGTCGTGTGGCTTGGGATGTCCCTGGGAGATTTTAATTAACTAAATAAAGAATTCCAAGGGTTTATTCTTGTCCAACAGACCATATGTGGTACCAGTGAGTTGAGTATCTGGTTGGGCTCCTCCACACTGGCCCCTGCTGCTCCACTAAGCCATCTTAAGGGCAGATAGGGGTCCTTCCAATGAGGGTGCAGAAGCCCATGTATTTAATGAAAGGAAGAATGAAAGTCTGTCTTCTGGTGTTAGCCACACTTCAGGGCTGGAGACAAGCACCTTCCTGGGAAAGAGACCTCAGGCTGCAGGTCTTGGAGAGTGGACTCTGTGTACGTGGTGTGTTGGTTTCCCTGGCCCTGAGCATCTCTGGCTTCCTGACCTTCAAGGAGACAAACAAGACTGAGTGTTGATTAGATGCTTTTCTATCCTGGGGACCCAGAGACACTGAGAAGTTAGAGAGATTTATGGAGGTCATGGAGAGCTGTGGGTTTCCAAGAACCAGAAGGACATTTACAGGGGGGTCTCTCTGCCTAGTTATGAATATCCTTATAGAAAATAATAAAATCAATAATTAGTGAAATAAATTTAAGTCAGGATACCTATAATCAGTGAGGTTGCTCGAACTTCAGGTTAATTACTCCTCTAGGAGATGGGGGACTTTGCAGTGTAAATTCAGTCAATGTCATGATGATAGGAGTTAAGTTGATAACAGCCAGGTGTTGGCCAGTTTGGTTATTACAATTCTGAGAGTTTATTGTGAAAAGAGGACAGGTGTGTCTTTCTATAGTGTTTAGATAACTGTTTTGTTGAATCTACATGTAATAAAAATATTCTCAGTGGGGCTGGTGTGGCTCAGGTGTTGAGTGTCCACCTATGAACCAGGAGTTCATGGTTTGATTCTTGACAGGACCACATGTCCAGGTCGCAGACTCGATTCCCAGTAGGGGGCGTCTCGGGGGCAGCCCTTCAGTGACTCTCTCTCATCATTGATGTTTCTTTCTCTCTCTCCCTCTCTCTTTCTCCCTCTGAAATGAATAAAAATGTGTTAAAATATATTTTCAAAGCATGGACATAAAACCTAAACTTTAGACATGCCCCTAACCCACGTCCTCGTGTGGGACATGAGCTCAGTGCATCCTCAGCACCCAGGGTTCATGAGAGCCCATTTTCCTCCAAGGCCCACAGAGGTCTAGAGACCCCTCCATTCATCCAGCTGCCTGTCGGGTCCTTTCCAGCATGAGCACTATGGACCTGCTGTTCAGCGGACATCCTCTAGGTTCACTGGCCATAGAAGCCCTCCCATGGGTCCTCATGTCAGGAATGAGACATCAGCCTCTTGGGGAGTAGTGATAACAGACACTGTTTAATAGCAATAGCACACCCATGAGCAACAGTGTCACCGGAGGAACCACGATGATGGTGTGTCTGTAAGAGAGATGATCATGTCATTGTGCAGGGCCCCTGTCTCCGGCTATCATCTTCATCATCACCATCATCATCATCATCATCACCATCACCATCATCACCATCATCATCACCATCACCATCATCTTCATCATCACCATCATCACCATCACCATCATCTTCATCATCACCATCATCTTCATCATCACCATCATCACCATCATCACCATCATCACCATCATCACCATCATCACCATCATCATCATCCCCATCATCATCACTTGTTTTCTGGGTCTTAAGGGGCATAAGTAGTCAGGCCCTATCGCTTGATGGGTGATGCTGACATGTCAGGGTTCACCCCTCTTCCATCTCCTGCACACGTGTGAAATCTGAAGAGAAAGTGGGGAACCCCTTGTGTCCTGCAGGTGGGACATACAAACCACACACACGCACCCTGTGAATAGGACCCACTTGGTCTCCACTCCTGATCCACAGGGAAAACCAGAACCAGTGTCATCACCTGGCGAATCCAACCATTTCCTGCTGAACAGCCTGTACTCTCTCAACAGCACCCCCATGAACTGATAAACCTTTGACTCGTCCCTCTGTGTGTGTGACATCATCAGCCTAGACAACCATTCCCCAGGAGGGTGGGTCCCTCTGCCTCTGCCTGGTGTCACCTTCTCTTGGTGGTGTGAGCATGATGCCAAGTCAGGACCGTCACCTCCACGGCCTCTCTTCTCTAGCTTTGGGATCACATCCCTCGGTGCCCTCTCTCCAGCACCCAGGTTTCCTGCTTCTGTCTGGTTGGGACCCTCAGATGTGTGGAGCTGAGCTGCAGGGTGCAGTCATCAGAGCCTCCTGTTAGATTTAGGTGTTGTGGGTAGAAGATTTGATGATTAATTGTCATTTGGACACAAGAGTGTCTGACACTCTGCCTGTTGTCCCCCTGAGAAACTTGGTTCTCTTTACTGCAGACTTCACAGCAGTCTGGGCTCACACAGCCTTCCCCTCACTGTGTCTGTTGCACAGTAATGCACGGCTGGGTCACTCGCCTTCAGTCTGCTCCACTGCAGGTACCTGGTGCTGATGGAGTTGTCTGTGGAGATGCTGACCTGGCCTTGGAAGGACAGGCTGTATCTTGTGTGCGAGTCACCAGGACAGATCATTCCCATCCACTCCAGGCTCTTCCCAGGTGACTGGCCCACCCAGCTGACCCAGCAGCTGGTGAAGCTGTACCCAGAAGCCCTGCAGGAGATCCTCAGAGACTCCCCAAGTCTTTTCGTTTATGCCCCAGACGGCACCAGCTGCACCTGGGGGCAGACACCTGTGTGGGAGAGCATGACTCAGGTCAGGGCTGCCTCCTGCCCTCTCTCCTCTGTGACACCAACACGTGGCCTGTGACTTGCTTGGGAGGACAGCCAGGAGCTTAGTGAGGATGGTGGGACAGCCCATCCTGTACGAGGACAGTGAGGGACACAGCTGAGGACCCAGCTGGGTGGGGAGGGACACTGCACTGTGGAGGTGGACCCAAGATTTAAACTGATGGTGCCCCAACATGGGTTTGCATATTAACTGCCCTGCCCTTCAGGTGACACTTCTGATGGTTCATGACCCAGAAGTTCCAGGGCTCGGGGAGAGGTGCTGGTCTGAGCCTCCCCAGAGGGAAGGTGACACTCTCACCCAGACTGGTCCTGGCAGAAGGACACCCCCATTAGAATCTAGGTGAATTCTGGTTGGGACTGATTCTCACCTCCCAGGTGGACGTGGTCTGAAGTGATCACCTAGAAGCCAACCTGTGGAGGGTATATCTCAGGCTGGGGCGGAGGGGGCAGGCAGGACTGATGTGTTTCATAATCGGCTGAGGCTCTCAGTGGGAGGAGTGCTGAAGGAAACCTCCATTCTCACAGATATTCATGAACAAGAAGGCAGCCTGGGTTCAGGGATGTTCCATGGAGATTTTCTGTAGGAGAGACAGGGGCCAACTCTGAACACAACAAGGACATGTTGGAATCAGGGTTGGGGAGCAGGGTGGGGTCAGTGGATGGAAAAGTACTAAGGGACCAGCAGGGGTGAGAGGACTGGTCAATCCTCCTGACAGGCTTCTTGCTGAAGACAGGCCAGGGTGATTCCCCGTCACCTGGGGTGTTGCTGGGTGGGGACCCAATGAGGCATCCAGGGTGATCATATACTAAGTGCAGGGTTTTGTAGCCAAACCAGCCTAACAGGGTTCTTGCTAATATTGGGCTGTGCAAAGCTGGACCTTAATGTGCAGAGGTTGCAGCCTAGTTGGGAAGAGATTCCGAGGGGCCTGACGGAAGCTTGGTCAACGAGGGGCCCTTTCCATCACTTTCAATATTTCTTGCCTGTCTCTTCTGGCCTGAAATGTTTCTCTTGAGAAATGTGCTGACAGTCCAGTGGGAGCTGCCTTGTAGGGAAGTAACTGCTTTTCTCTTCCCTCTTTTAAAATCCTCTCCTTGTTCTCAACCTTTGCCACTGTAATTCTGCGGTGTCCTGGTGTGAACCTATTTGGGTTCGTCTTCTTTGGGACTCTGTGTACTTCCTGTATTTGTGTGCCTTTCCCCTTCAGCTAGTTAGAAAGTTCTTGTCATTATTTCATCAAATCTGTTCTCAATCACTTGGTCTCTGTGTTCTCCTGCTGGAATTTCTATGATGTGGATATTGTTTTATTTAATGATTCCCAAAGTTCCCTTAAACTACCTCATTCTTTTAAAATGTTTATGTTTTTTGCTTCTGCGATTGTACATGTTTTCTACCCTTTCATTCAAATTCCTGATACAATCCTCTGCTGCATCCAACCTACTTTTTATTCCTTCCAGTGTTTTCTTTTTTATAAATCCTTACATGAAGTTATTTTCTCCATTGCTTTTCAGAGACAGTGGAAGTGAGAGAGAGAGAGATGGAATCATCCATGTGAAAGAGACACAACAATTAGTTGTCTCCCACAGACAACCTGGACCTGGGATCCAGACTGCAACCAAGGTAGAAGACCTTGACAGGGAATTCAACCCCAGACCCTTCAGTCCATGGGCAGAGGGAAGCCCTACAGCATTTCACAGCCGGGTGCTATGTGGGTGCCTAGTCTCAGCTCTGGTGAGCTGGGCTGTGGCATATTTTTGGGTCACGGTTCCGGACCTCTCAGGGGGAACCTCTGTCCTAATATATCCCTTGGAAACCCCAGCCTGTCGCCCATGGGAGCAGGGCCAACCCCTTTCACCTGTCAGGACTTCCTTCCAGTCCTGAGGTGGCTCCTGCTCCCAATTCTTGGTTAAAAGTCTCCTCTTCAGAGAGTCTGTAGTTGGTAATTTAGGGTGATTGATCCCCATTCTGTGGTCATTCCCACTTGGTTCGGGGAGCAGCTGAGAGAAAGGTGCACCTACTCCTCCATCACCTTGACCTCGCCCTCTGCATTTTAGTTCCTACAAACAGGATATGTCCCCTGTGTTTCATGTGAGGACTTTGCTGCTAATATAGTAAAACTGTTGAAATGCAGAGCCATCAGTGGTAGCCAGAGAGTCACAGGTCTAGAGACTCTTGTAGAGACTGTTCTAAGGAGAGGAAGCTATGAGCCCTCAGAGGAATCAGCCGTAAACACCACCTGCAGATGCTGCTGAAGCTGAAACATAGAGTGGTGGTTCCAGTGCGCCCCTGGTGTCCTGAGCGCCTCCAGCAACCCATCCCTACCAGGGTGGAGGCTGCTAGAAAAGTACCCATAAATCTGGACGTGACTTTGGAACTGGGTGAAGGGAGGATGGTGGACTTGTTTTGAATCACACAAGAGAAATATGCCTGGTTCTCATGGAAAAAGTGTTACTGGACCTATGGGTTTAGCACCTCTTCCAGTGACAACTCAGAAGGAAGCACAGGGCAGGATGGAGACAACTTATTTCATCCTAGGAAATCCCTGAAAAATTATGAACAGGAGCTGCTTAGAAGTAAAAACGTTAATGATGCTGCAGGATGGGACCTTGTGACATAAGGAATGGTCATTGCAAACTGGTGGGAATGAGATTCCCTGTTATCTACACTCACATCCTCACAGTGTCTCTGTCAACAAGGTGACAGCTCCACAGGTCTAAGGGAATAGCATTTGGGTATCTTTGGGGTCATTACTCACATGGTCTCTTTATGGGTCACCCAGGAGCATAATTCATCGGGGTCCCACTTATGAATCTCTCAACTCAAAGAGGGAAGAAGGGACACCCCTCCCAAGAGGACGTAAGGTCATTGTGTTTCTGTAGGACGGGTCATGATATTATTGGGCCAGAGCCTGTGTCTCAGTCCAACAGTGTCCTCATCATCATCACCATCATCACCATCATCATCATCACCATCATCATCATCATCATCACCATCATCACCATCATCATTGCCATCATCATCAGCATCATCACCGTCATAATCACCATCATCATCATTTACTTATTTATTAGCATTTTTCTCATGTTCTGTAGACCTTGTATTGTACACACATAATGAGCCATTATCTCAAGTTTTGCTTATTTTTATAATCGTTCAATGAAATTTGGAGCCAGGCTCTATTTTCCTTCTCCTGTGAGTGCTGACAACTGATGGCTCATACCTCCCTCTTCTCCGTCTGCCCCAGTTGGGATTCTGATAAGAAAGGTGGGGTCTCCTCTGTAGATGTCCTGGGGAGATGAAAGCACACCAGCCTCTGGGAGCAGAATTCCTCCCTCCCCACCACCTCGCCAAGGTCAAAGCCCTGAGCCAGTCCCCTCTCCAGGCTCCATGAGAGCCCCTCTGACTTGCTGAAGGGCCTTCCCTGTGCTTCCCAGGGATTTCAACTCTGTACGTGATAAACATCCTGTCCCTTGGTTGTGGGTTTGTCCTAAACCTGGACATTTGCACCATGTTGTCCTGGGTCCCCCTCCCTCTGCCTGATGTCACCTAGTCTTGGTGCTGTGACCATGATGACAGGTCAATGAGTGTTACCACCTGGTTTTTCTTCTCTAGCTTTTTGTTCACACCCCTCAGGTGCCCACTATCCTGAACCCACGTGTTCTGCTGCTGGATAGTTGGGACCCTGAGCTGTGAGGGGCTGAGCTGCTCTGGGGAGTCAGCAAAGCCCCCTGTTTGTTTTAGGTGACAGTGGTCAGAGGATTTCACGATTAATTTCATTTGGGGAAACGAGTCCCTGAAAGAAGACACTCTGCCTATTGTCCATGCAAGAAAGTCGTCTCTGTTTACAACAGACATTTCTAGATGACAGACCTCAGAGGAAACTGCAGGATCAGGAATCCACAGAGGTTCCTGAGGGAAACAGTGACCTGAAGAGGAAACCAGCCAGGAAACAGCCCAAACCGCCCACTGCACCTGCTCCTGGAGGGTCCTTGTGCTCAGGGCCCCTGAGTGCAGTTGGCGGCAGTAGACTCTCCCGCAGCAAGATTTTTGTCTTGGCTCACACTGACTTCCCCTCACTGTGTCCTTCGCACAGAAATACACGGCCGAGTCCTCAGATTTCAGGCTGTTCATTTGCAGATACACCATGTTCTTGGCGTTGTCTCTGGAGATGGTGAATCGGCCCTTCACGGCGTCTGGATAGTATGTGCTACCTCCATCATACCTTATTGCTGCCACCCACTCCAGCCCCTTCCCTGCAGCCTGGCGGACCCAGTGCATGTAGTAGCTACTGAAGGTGAATCCAGAGGCTGCACAGGAGAGTCTCAGAGACCCCCCAGGCTGCACCACGGCTCCCCCAGACTCCACCAGCTGCACCTCACCCTGGACACCTGCAAGCACAAAGATGTCCTGGTCAGGAAACTCACACGTCCACTGTTTCTCTCACTCATGTCCATTCACACACTCAGTGTCTCTTGTCCCCCATAAATTACCTCTTAAAATAGTAACAAGGAAAACCCAGCTGAGCCCAAGCCCCATGGTGAGTGGTCTGTGTTCAGTCCTGATCAGGGAATGAGAACAGCTGGGGATCTTGGGGCTGGGCTCCTGTCCCAGAGCTGCAGGGTCGGGGCCTGGCTGGTTTTTATGGCCACAGGGGCCCTATTTGCATGTCCTCCTGCTATATAGAGAGCTCAGGGGGGAACCTACAGATAAGTCAGTAACTCAGTGCAGGTGACAAGTTTCTAGGGCATTTGGTTGCCTTGGTAGCTTTTCACCCACTAAATACAGAATTATAGGAGGTTTGGGGTTTGTTGCTGAGACCACATCTGGTAACAGTGACACAGCCTCAAGGCTCTGATCCTCCCACTGGCTCCCATTGCTCCCCTCAACCTATTCCTGACACAGCTGCACCTGCCCCGTGAGAGAGCAGAACTCCTTGTATGTGTTGAGAGCCTCAATGAACCCCTGTATTCCAGTGTTACCCACACTTCAGGGCTGTATCCATTGTGGCTCCAAGGTCCTCACTACAATGGAGAAGGCTGTGCTTCACCTGTGTGGTGGTCCTAGGTTAGCTAAGGTGAGTCAGGTTCACTGCAATCTGGAAGGTACAACTGAAGTCTCTGTTGGGCACAGAAGTCTATCAAGTGACAGAAGAAATCTGAGTGATGAGGGGAATCTGAGTGACACAGGATGACAGGACCCATGCTTTTGATACCATTGTCCACCTTCTGTCCCTCAACAATCCCCAAGTTCACTGGCCTTAGAAACCCTCCCCTGGGATCTCATGTCAGGAATCAGACAACATCCTATTGGGGAGCAGTTGTAACAGACACTTGCCAGTAGCAATAGCACACCCATGAGTAACAGGGTCCGAGCTGGTCAGGAGTGACCTCTCCCTCTCTCTCTCCCTGGGAGGTGGGGCCTGAATTAGGTGGCTTCCCTTTCAATGGCTGGAGGCGAGCCCATGGTGGGGCCATGGTGACAGGTGGGTGTCCTGTCAGATCCCCATCAGCTCAGGTCCTGGAGGGAGGAGCTGGGCCATTCTCTTGGGCCTGACCTCAGGAAGCCCAGTTATGAAAGGAGATGGCAGTGGAGACACTAGAGCAAAATTGGATGGACCACCTCGGGTCACTGAGCTCTGACCTCCTAACCTCTGACCCGGCAGAGCAGCCTTTCTTGCTTGGGGCTGAGTCTCAGTCTGAATATTAATGCATTAAATTGGACTTTACAATGTTAAGTACTTGAGAATATAGTCAGTATGTTTCATTAGATTAGGCTCCTAGAAAATATAACGTGAAATATAATAAAATGGAAATGATCATAGAAAAGGGCGTGATAGAGACGCACAGGGGAGGTTCCTGAGAGAGCTACCGGAGGGAATTAAGTCCAGAGGTTGCACGTGGTCCGTGGGGACAAGGCTGTCAGGAGGCTGTGCAGAGGGAGACAGAGCAGAGGGGGAACCATCTCTGGTTGCCCCTGCTCCACACAGGGAACCCACCAGGCCTCACTCCCAAACACAACACACCATGAGCCCGTCCCCTGTCCTGCTCTCTGAGGTCATTTCTCCTGGTTGATGGTCCTGCCCAGACCTCCCGAGTCCTCGATTATGTCGGAACTGAGGGTCCTCTTGTGCCCTGGTGACTGTGGCATCATCCCACTCATTGCCTGAAGCCACTATGTGTGGGAGGCCCTCCTGGTGTGCAGAGAGCCCATGGCATTGTCACTGTGTGCAGGGAGCTGGGACTATGACCCCCAAGGCCTGTCACCTTCTTTGAGATTGACTAGCTGTTTGGTGCTGAGTCTTCTGTTCTGTGTCCCGACCATGACTCTGGACAAGTTCTTGGAGCAAATGTCAGAAGCAGAGGAAGCTGCTGAGTCGACAGGGACCCAGGACTTCACCTCCCCTGCTCCTGCTCCTGGGCTGGGTGCTCTGATATCTGTCCCCTGAGCGCCCCCTGGTGTCCTCAAACCTCTTGCACCCCGGCCCCCCTCACTCGCTCAGGGAGGCTTGTGTCTGGCTCACACTGACCTCCCCTCACTGTGTCCCTCGCACAGTGTTACAGGGGAAGGTAGGGCCCCTTGTAGTTGTCCCCGAGACCCCTCCCACCACCTTCGCGTTCCTGGATTTTTTCTTCTTGCTCTTCTGGGTGGTGTTTTCTGGTTCCTCATGTTCCAAATTGCTGATGGGATTCTCAGTGTCCTCTGCTCTGCTCCCGATTCCCGTAAATGATTCTTCCTCTCAGTCCTGTGGCCTTCCCTTCTGACTGGTGCTTTATTATGTGACCGATGGTCTCACTAGTTTCCTTAATGGTCTCACTGAGGTCCCGGAGCATCCTTATAACCACTGTTCTGAACTCTCTCCAGGGCTTGCTTGGCTCTATCTCATTTAGTTCCTCTTCTGGAGATTTCTTCTGCTCTTCCCTTTGTGACATGTTTCTTTGCCTCCACATTTTGGCTGCTTCTGGGTGTTTGTTTCTATGTATTAGGTAGAGCTGCTGTGTCTCCTGCAATTGGTAGAGTGGTTCTGTGCAGTAGGTGTCCTGTAGGACCCAGGGGCCCAGCCTCCCCAATCACCTGAGCTGGGCCTTCTAGGTGCTCCCCTGTGTGGGCCGTGTACACTGTCCTGCTGTAGTTGAGCCTTGGTTGCTGTTGGCGTCTCTGGAAGTAATGACCCCCTGGCCAACGGGCTGTGAGGACCAGCTGCTGTGCTGGGGACACCTCTAGGAAGCAGGATTACTTCTGTGGAGCTTTGGTGATCACCAAGTGCTCCCCTTGAGTGTCACTTGTGGATGTGGCCGGGCTGTGATCCAGCGTGGTCGAGTCTGAGCACCGGGTGCACTGTCTCTGGGGCCTCCTGGGAGGTGCAAAGTCAGCCTGTGTCTGTGCCTTGCCCAGGGCCACCCAGCATGAGCTACACAGCAGTCCTTAGATGGCTGGTGGTTGTGCTGGGCTTGGAGGTGTCCAGTTGAGGCCAGGATATGAACCAATGCAGCTGCCCCTAGTGCCAGGCCTGGGGCCACTTATCAGGGTGCATGGAACACGCTGCTGCTTGTTTGAGAGATTTTAGGAAAGTCCCCAGGATGAGGGGAGAGAGGCCACTTGCATAGAAAAGCCTCTGGAAATGGCCTGGAGGAGCCTGCAGGTGGGAGGGGCAGGTGCTCAGGGAATCACCTGGGTGGAGCCAAAGGAGTGAGCCAGGTGCTGGAGATTCAAGCCTGGCTCCTGCCTGCTGACTGTGGGGGGAGGACTCCCCAAAGGAGCCGGGGCCTCTGAGCTCTTCTGCCTGGGAGAAAGCTGCCCGTCCTCCTCTGGCCCCGAGTTCAGGCAGTTACTTCCTCCCCGAATGTCCCAGGCTCCTTTCAGGCTGCTGCCCGGCCCTGGGCTCAGAGGGACGGGTCTGGGTGAGTCCCCTGCAGGCCCTTTAAGAGGACCTCCCTCCCCTCACTCAGTGACAGTCCCCTTGGTTTTCCCAGCCCAAAGTCGTGGGGACGTCTCTTCCGGGCCCTGGAACCCTGGGCGGGGGTCCTGCTGTGGGGCTGGGACCCTGTGCCCCTCTGGGTAACGTCCACGCCGAGCTATCGCTCCCGGTTTTAAACCAAGGCACCGGTTCTGGGCCCGAGGCCTTGTCTGTGACTCAGCCCTGATCTGCCCGCGTCTCCGCCTCCTCCTGGTCTCCTTCCTTCTCAGTCCCCTGGTTGCAGGGCTCTGTGCAGCTAGACCTCAGGAGGCTCTGAGTGACGGTTGCTCTGTTTTAGGTGTAATTTGATGTGGTTTGGGAGGCAGCAGGTACCCCGGTTACCTACGCGCCCACCTCTTGTCTCTGTACCAGGTTCCTGAGGGTGCAGTTTGTGGTTCATTCTGGGCAGGAGGTGCGGCCCGGTTCCTGGTTCCCTAGGTGAGCCGTCCCTGCATTCCGGGACCGAGCCCGACTGGACCAGGGAAACCATCCTCCCAATGTTCTGTCACGGTCCCTCGGGCATTGTTGAGGGTTTTTGCATTTATGTTTGGGGACGTCCCATCCGTCCTGGAGACAGTCCTGTTGTAGTGAGGACATTGCAGGACCTTCGCCTCGCTCCCTTTAATGTCGTTTAGGCCAATAACCCTTTAAATTTTCATTAATTCTGATTTTTAGTTTGCTTTTCTTCTAGAAATCTAGGTTTTCCACCAAACTTTCATTGTCATGATCACTGTTTCCTGTGACACATTTCGTGATTTGCACCTTTCCTGAAAATCTTGTGGTTCTGGGTCCGTGGACTCACCGGCTCACTCATGGTCTCTACCAGGCCAGTTCTCTCTTTCTCTGCATGTTTAGTAATTTGCAGACTCCAGTGATTCTTAGTCCTGGGAGGGTTTTCATAAAACCCAACGATTCCCTTTTCACACCTACTCGACCCTGAGACCTCATGAGAGAGGCTTAGCTGCCTTTCTGCCCGATCGCTGGTCAGACTGGATGCAGGTGCTTCTGGAGTCAGAGCTGGCGGCTCCCTTTCCAGGTCTGGGCGAGTCGTTACCGAGGCTCCTCCTGGGCTCTCTGGGCCCCAGGCAAGTCCTGGGAACGGGGTTTGTCAGTCACGGCTCCCGTGTGCAGTCCCTCAAGGTGCATTTGTGCAGGGCCACCCAGCACACTCCCCGGCGAGGGCAGCGTCCCTGTGGGTCCCCCTTTCATAAGCTGCTCCCCTCCTGGGGCTCCTGGGCCTCTGTGTCCCTCTGCACAGCAGGAGGAGCTCATGTCTGAGGTCCTTGAGCTCCCCCAGCTCCCTTATCTGCTGGGGCTCCTCGAACATGACACCCCATCTTTGAACTCAGGTGGACTGAGTGTTTGAGTTCTCTCAGGGGAGGAACAGGGTCCCATGAGGCTGTGACACCCGGTGGGTGACAGTGCCGCCCTATGTACTGACCGTGTCAGGGGAACGTTCATGAAACAGAATTCAGCTCCTCATGTGTCTGCACCACCCACAGGGCCCTGGGTCTCCTGGAGGAGGAGAGAAGGAAGTGGGGCTCCGAGGCTGCAGGAGGGGGCAGGACCCACAGAGCCTGGCAGGAAATGCCATCCCCCTTTCCTGTTCCTTGGACTCGGGGGCCCCGCTGAGACCCCAGGTTCTTGTCCAGGAGGCCCCCGGGCTGTGCCTCTGAGCCAGCCTTGCACAGTAACACGTGGCTGTGTCTGCAGGGTCCACGCTGGTCATGGTGAGAACCACCTGGCTCTGGAGGTGTCCTTGGAGACTGTGAGCCTGCCCTTCAGAGACGGGCTGTAATACGGGTCATTGTCCCACCACAGGTGTGCCAGCCACGCCAGGGCCTCCCGGGGGCTGCCGGATCCAGCCGACACCCACACCAGTTGTGCTCAGGGAGAACCCAGAGAAGGAGCAGGTCAGCGTGAGGGTCTGGGACGGCTTCCCCAGCCCAGGGCCCGCCTCCTGCAGGGTGGCCTGAGACAGAAGCCTGTGGAGAGGGGACAGGAGGTGAGGCTCCGTCAGGGGGTCAGGGGTCTCCCCCCGGAGGCGTCCTGGACGGGTCACTCACAGGGAGGGAGGGTGACCAGCAGGAGCGAGGAGCACAGCATGTCCACGGTGGGCACTGGAGTCCTGCCAGCCCGGTGCCGTCTTTTCAGCCCCGGGAGGGTGGGTCTGGGTGATTTGCATTCACGCCCATGGTCTTGAGCCCTGTGGGGACGCAGGTCTGTGCAGTCGGGGAGGGAGTCAGTGCTGGGAGGTCAGTGAGCCTGAGCTGTGGGCTGCGTGTGCTCTGCATGGGGACACCCCAAATCAGGACCAGCCTCTCAGGGCACAGCGTCCTCAGATACGCCCTGCGCTGCGGAGGAGCCAAGGCTGGGAGGCCCCATTTTTACAGGCAGTGTGCTCTCCCGGATGCTCATCCAAGGCCCCTCGCCCTTGGGTCCTGGGTGTAGGGCTGGGCGCCGAGGCCTAGAGTGACGGTGGTCCCCCTGCCCCCAGACACCGAGCACTGAGCCTGGGGCAGACAGGACCTGGCCCCGAGGCTCTGTCCCAGCCTCCCTGAGAGTGGCAGAGACCAGGGCCACGGACAGGTCATCTCCTCTCTGTCGGGCAAGTCTGTGCTCTGGAGCGTCTGCCCTGCGTGTCACCCTCACAGGGACAGCCCAGGGACATGGCCCCATCACGGCGCCCAGTCAGGCCGGGGCTGCCTCCTGCCCTCTCTCCTCTGTGACACCAACTGGTGGCCTGTGACTTGCTGGGGAGGACAGCCAGGAGCAAAGCGAGGATGGTGGGACAGCCCACCCTGTACGAGAACAGTGAGGGCTCGAGCTGAGGACCTAGCTGGGTGGGGAGGGACACTGCACTGTGGAGGGGGACCCAAGATTTAAATGCATGGTGCCCCAACATGGGTTTGCATATTAACTGCCCTGCCCTCTAGGTGATACTTTTGATGGTTGATGACCCAGAAATTTCAGGGCTCAGGGAGAAGTGCTGGTCTGAGCCTCCCCAGAGGGAAGGCGACACTCTCACCCAGACTGTGGTCCTGGCAGAAGGAAACCCCATTAGAATGTAGGTGAATTCTGGTTGGGATGGATTCACACCTCCCAGGTGGACGTGGTCTGAAGTGATCACCTAGACGCCAACCTGTGGAGGGTATATCTCGGGCTGGGGCGGAGGGGACAGGCAGGACTGATGTGTCTCATAATCGGCTGAGGCTCTCAGTGGGAGGAGTGGTGAAGGAAACCTTCATTCTCACAGATACTCATGAACAAGAAGGCAGCCTGAGTTCAGGGATGTTTCATGGAGATTTTCTGTAGGAGAGACAGGGGGCAACTCTGAATAGAACAAGGACATATTGGAATCAGGGTCGGGAGCAGGGTGGGGTCAGTGGATGGAAAAGTACTAAGGGAACTGCAGGGGTGAGAGGACTGGTCAATCCTCCTGACAGGCTTCTTGCTGAAGACAGGCCAGGGTGATTCCCCATCACCTGGGTGTTGCTGGGTGGGGACCCAATGAGGCATTGAGGGTGATCATATACTAAGTGCGGGGGTTTGTAGCCAAACCAACCTCACAGGGTTCTTGCTAATATTGGGCTGTGCAAAGCTGGACCTTAATGAGTAGAGGTTGCAGCCTAGTTGGGAAGAGAATCCGAGGGGCCTGACGGAAGCTTGGTCAACGAGGGGCCCTTTCCATCGCTTTCAATATTTCCTGCCTGTGTCTTCTGGCCTGAAATGTTTCTCTTGAGAAATGTGCTGACAGTCCAGTGGGAGCTGCCTTGTAGGGAAGTAACTGCTTTTCTCTTCCCTCTTTTAAAATCCTCTCCTTGTCTTTAACCTTTGCCACTGTAATTCTGCGGTGTCCTGGTGTGAACCTATTTGGGTTCATCTTCTTGGACTGTGTGTGCTTCCTGGACTTGTGTGTCTTTCCCCTTCAGCTAGTTAGGCAAGTTCTTGTCATTATTTCATCAAATCTGTTCTCAATCACTTGCTCTCTGTGTTCTCCTGCTGGAATGCCTATCATGTGGATGTTGTTTTATTTAATGTTTCCCAAAGTTCACTTAAACTCTGTCTTTGTTTTTAAATCTTTATCTTTTTGCTTCTGTGATTGTACACTTTTTTACCTTCTCATTCAAATTCCTGATTCAACCCTCTGCTGAATACAACATTCTTCATATTCCTGCCAGTGTTTTCTTTTTTTTATAAATCCTCACCTGAAGTTATTTTCTCCATTGCTTTTCAGAGATAGTGGAAGAGAGAGAGGGAGAGAGAGATGGAAAGTTCTATGTGAATGAGACACAGCAATAGGTTGTCTCCCACAGATACCCCTGACCTGGGATCGAGACGGCAACTCAGGCAAAATCCCTTGATCGGGAATTCAACCCGAAACCTTTCAGTCCCCAGGGAGCGATTAACGCTACAACATTTCTCAGCTGGGTGCTATGTGGGTGTCCAGTCTCAGCACTGGTGCTATAGCCTGTGGCCCAATCTTAGGTCACGGCTTCAGACCTCTCAGGGGAAGATTCCGCAGCTGAGATATCCCTCGGTAATCTCGGGGTCCCGCCTGTGGGAGCAGGGCCAACCCCTTTCTCCTGTCAGCACATCCTCCCAGTTATGAGGTGGCTCCTCTCCCCAGTCCTTGGCTTAAAAGCTCCACTTCATAGAGTCTGTAGATGGTAATTCACGGTGGTTGATCACCAATTTATTTGTAATTTCCACTTGGTCCTGGGAACTACTGAGAGTAAGATCCATCTACACCTTCACCCCTCCCTCTGCATTTCTCTTCCGACAAATAGGAAACGTCACCTGTGCTGCATGTGAGGATATTGCTACTAATGTAAAAAAACTGTTAAAATGCAGAGACTTCAGTGGTAGCCAGAGAGTCATTGTTCGCGGGAGACTCTTGGAGAGACAGCTGTGTGGAGAGGAAGCCCTGAGCTCTCTGAGGAATCAGCCGAAAACACCACCTGCAGATGCTTTTGAAGTGGAAATAGAGAGTTGTTGGGTCCTTAGCGACCCTTAGTTTCCTGAGAGTCTCTTGTAGCCCAGTCCTCAGTCTCCCTCAGGGAGGATTGTGTCTGGCTCACACTGACCTCCCCTCACTGTGTCTGCTGCACAGAAATACACGGCCGAGTCCTCAGCTCTCAGGCTGTTCATCTGCAGATACAGCGTGTTCTTGGCGTTGTCTCTGGAGATGGTGAATCGGCCCTTCACAGAGTCTGCATAGTTTGTGGCACTTCCATCAGGATTAATTCGACTAACCCACTCCAGCCCCTTCCCTGGAGCCTGGCGGACCCAGTGCATGTAGTAGCTACTGAAGGTGAATCCAGAGGCTGCACAGGAGAGTCTCAGGGACCCCCCAGGCTTCACCACGGCTCCCCCAGACTCCACGAGCTGCACCTCACCCTGGACACCTGCAAACACAAAGACGCCCTGGTCAGGAAACTCTCATACGTCCACTGTTTCTCTCACTCATGTCCACTCACACTCTCAGTGTCTCTTGTTCTCCATAAATTACCTCTTAAAATAGCAACAAGGAAAACCCAGCTGAGCCCAAATCCCATGGTGAGTGGTCTGTGTTCAGTCCTGATCAGGGAATGAGAACAGCTGGGGATCCCGGGGCTGGGCTCCTGTCCCAGAGCTGCAGGGTCAGAGCTGGGCTGGTTTTTATGAGCAGAGGGAGCCCTATTTGCATGTCCTCCTGCTATATAGAGAGCTCAGGGGTGAACCTACAGATATGTCAGTAACTCAGTGCAGTTGAGAGGGTTCTAGGGTATTTGTTTGCCATGGGAGCTTTCCCCTCACTAAATACAGAATTATAGGGAGATTTGGGGTTTGTTGATGAGACCACATCTGGTAACAGTGACTCAGCATCAAGGCTCTGATAATCCTCACTGGTCCCCATTTCTCCTCTGAAAAAAACTCCTGGACAGAGCAGGATCTTTCCATTGAGAGTGCAGATCCCCTTGAGTTAAACGTGATCCTTAATGAGGCCTTGTATCCTAGTGTTACCCACACTTTGGTGTTGTGTCCACCTGTGGCCCTAGTGTTCTCACTACAATGGAGAAGGTTGTGCATCACCATGAGGTGGTCCTAGGTGAGTTAAGTTGAGTCACGTTCACTGAGATCTGGGACATAGAACTGAAGTCTCTGTTGGTCCCAGGACCACTATCAAGTGACACAGGAAATCTGAGTGATGAGGGAAATCTGAGTGGTACAGGATGACAGGACCCATGGTCTGTTCTCTTTGTCCATATCCTGTCCCCTAAAGACCTCTAGGTTCACTGTCTGTAGGAATCTTCCAGGGGATCTCATGTCTGCAATCAGACATCATGCTCTTGGTGAGTGGTTATGATAGGTGTGGTCGAATAGCAATAGCACACCTGTGAGTATCAAATTGAGTTATGGTCAGGAGTGACCTCTCCTTCTCCCTGGGAGGTGAGGCCTGAATCAGGTGGCTTCCCTTTCAATGGCTGGAGGGGAGCCCATGGTGGGGCCATGGTGACAGGTGGATGTCCTGTCAGATCCCCATCAGCTCAGGTCCTGGAAGGAGGACTTGGGCCAGACTCTGGGGCCCAACCTCAGGAAGCCCAGTTATGAATGGACATGGCACTGGAGACACTAGAGCAACATTGGATGAACCACTTCAGGCCCTGAACTCTGACCTCCTGACCTCTGACCTGGCAGAGCAGGCTTCCTTCCTTGGGGCTGCAGGCTCAGACTGTATATTAATGCATGAAATTGGACTTTATGATGTTAATTACTTGAGAGTTTATCCAGGATGTTTAATTAGATTAGGCTCCTAGAAAATCTAGCATGAAATATAATCCAATAGAAATGACCACAGAAAAGGGCGTGATAGAGACCCACAGGGGAGGCTCCTGAGAGAGCTACCGGAGGGAATTAAGTCCAGAGGTTGCAGGTGGTCCGTGGGGACAAGGCTGTCAGGAGGCTGTGCAGAAGGAGACAGAGCAGAGGGGGAACCATCTCTGGTTGACCCTGCTCCACACAGGGAACCCACCAGCCCTCACTCCCTGACACAACACACCCTGAGCCTGTCCCCTGTCCTGCTCTCTGAGGTCATTGCTCCTGGTTGATGGGCCTGCCTAGACCTCCCGAGTCCTCGATTATGTCGGAACTGAGGGTCCTCTTGTGCCCTGGTGACTGTGGCATCATCACACTCAACATCTGAAGCCACTATGGGTGGGGGGCCCTCCTGGTGTGCAGGGAGCCCACTGCATTGTCACTGTGTGCAGGGAGCTGGGGCAATGACCACCAAGGCCTGTCACCTTCTTTGAGATTGACCAGCTGTTTGGTGCTGAGTCTTCTGTTCTGTGTCCCGACCAGGACTCTGGACAAGTTCTAGGAGCAAATGTCAAAAGCAGAGGAAACTGCTGAGTCGACAGGGACCCAGGACTTCACCTCCCCTGCTCCTGCTCCTGGGCTGGGTGCTCTGATCTCTGTCCCCTGAGCGCCCCCTGGTGTACTCAAACCTCTTGCACCCCAGCCCCCCTCACTCCCTCAGGGAGGCTTGTGTATGGCTCACTCTGACCTCCCCTCACTGTGTCCCTCACACAGTGTTACAGGGGAAGGTAGGGCCCCTTGTAGTTGTCCCCGAGACCCCTCACAGCACCTTCGGGTTCCTGGATTTGTTCTTCTTGCTCTTCTGGGTGGTGTTTTCTGGTTCCTCATGTTCCAAATTGCTGATGGGATTCTCAGTGTCCTCTACTGTGCTCTCGATTCCCGTAAATGATTCTTCCTCTCAGTCCTGTGGCCTTCCCTTCTGACTGGTGCTTTATTATGTGACCGATGGTCTCACTAGTTTCCTTAATGGTCTCACTGAGGTCCCGGAGCATCCTTATAACCACTGTTCTGAACTCTCTCCAGGGCTTGCTTGGCTCTATCTCATTTAGTTCCTCTTCTGGAGATTTCTTCTGCTCTTCCCTTTGTGACATGTTTCTTTGCCTCCACATTTTGGCTGCTTCTGGGTGTCTGTTTGTATGTATTAGGTAGAGCTGCTGTGTCTCCTGGAATTGGTAGAGTGGCTTTGTGCAGTAGGTGTCCTGTAGGGCCCAGGGGCCCAATCTCCCCAGTCCCCTGAGCTGGGCCTTCTAGGTGCTGCCCTGTGTGGGCCGTGTGCACTGTCCTGCTGTAGTTGAGCATTGGTTGCTGTTGGCATCACTAGGAGGAACTGACCCCCTGGCCAATCGGCTGTGAGGACCCCTAGGGAGCAGGATTACTTCTGTGGAGCTTTGGTGATCACCAAGTGCACCCCTTGAGTGTCACTCGTGGATGTGGTAGGGTTGTAATCCAGCGTGGTCGAGTCTGAGCACCTGGTGCACTGTCTCTGGGGCCTCCCGGGAGGTGCAAAGTCAGCCTGTGTCTGTGCCTTGCCCAGGGCCACCCAGCATGAGCTACACAGCAGACCCTAGATGGCTGGTGCTTGTGCTGGGCTTGGAGGTGTCCAGTTGAGGCCATGCTAGGAACCAATGTAGCTGCCGCTAGTGCCGGGCCTGGGGCCACTTATCAAGGTGCATGGAACACGCTGCTGCTTGTTTGAGAGATTTTAGGAAAGTCCCCAGGATGAGGGGAGAGAGGCCACTTGCATAGAAAAGCCCCTGGAAATGGCCTGGAGGAGCCTGCAGGTGGGAGGGGCAGGTGCTCAGGGAGTCACCTGGGTGGGGCAAAAGGAGTGAGCCAGGTGCTGGAGATTCAAACCTGGCTCCTGCCTGCTGACTGTGGGGGGAGGACTCCCCAAAGGAGCCGTGGCCTCTGAGCTCTTCTGCCTGGGAGAAAGCAGCCCGTCCTCCTCTGGCCCCGAATTCAGGCAGTTACTTCCTCCCCGAATGTCCCAGGCTCCTTTCAGGCTGCTGCCCAGCCCTGGGCTCAGAGGGACGGTCTGAGTGAGTCCCCTGCAGGCCCTTTAAGAGGACCTCCCTCCCCTCACTCAGTGACAGTCCCCTTGGTTTTCCCAGCCCGAAGTTTTGGGTACGTCTCTTCCGGACCCTGGAACCCTGGGCGGGGGTCCTGTTTTGGGGCTGGGACCCTGTGCCCCTCTGGGTAACGTCCACGCCGAGCTATTGCTCCCGGTTTTAAACCAAGGCACCGGTTCTGGGCCCGAGGCCTTGTCTGTGACTCAGCCCTGATCTGCCCGCGTCTCCGCCTCCTCCTGGTCTCCTTCCTTCTCAGTCCCCTGGTTGCAGGGCTCTGTGCAGCTAGACCTCAGGAGGCTCTGAGTGACGGTTGCTCTGTTTTAGGTGTAATTTGATGTGGTTTGGGAAGCAGCAGGTACCCCGGTTACCTACGCGCCCACCTCTTGTCTCTGTACCAGGAACCTGAGGGTGCAGTTTGTGGTTCATTCTGGGCAGGAGGTGCGGCCCGGTTCCTGGTTCCCTAGGTGAGCCGTCCCTGCATTCCGGGACCGAGCCCGACTGGACCAGGGAAACCATCCTCCCAATGTGCTGTCACGGTCCCTCGGGCATTGTTGAGGGTTTTGCATTTATGTTTGGGACATCCCATCCGTCCTGGAGACAGTCCTGTTGGAGTGAGGACATTGCAGGACCTTCGCCTCGCTCCCTTTAATGTCGTTTAGGCCATTAATCCTTTACGTTTTCATTAATTCTGATTTTTACTTTGCTTTTCTTCTAGGGATCTAGGTTTTCCACCAAACTTTCATTTTCATGATCACTGTTTCCTGTGACACATTTCGTGATTTGCACCTTTCCTGAAAATCTTGTGATTCTGGGTCCGTGGACTCACCTGCTCACTCATGGTCTCTACCAGGCCAGTTCTCTCTTTCTCTGCATGTTTAGTAATTTGCAGACTCCAGTGATTCTTGGTCCTGGGAGGGTTTTCATAAAGCCCAACGATTCCCTTTTCACACCTACTCGACCCTGAGACCTCATGAGAGAGGCTTTGCTGCCTTTCTGCCCGATCGCTGGTCAGACTGGATGCAGGTGCTTCTGGAGTCAGAGCTGGCGGCTCCCTTTCCAGGTCTGGGCGAGTCGTTACCGAGGCTCCTCCTGGGCTCTCTGGGCCCCAGGCAAGTCCTAGGAACGGGGTTTGTCAGTCACGGCTCCCGTGTGCGGTCCCTCAAGGTGCATTTGTGCAGGGCCACCCAGCACACTCCCCGGCGAGGACAGCGTCCCTGTGGGTCCCCCTTTCATAAGCTGCTCCCCTCCCCGGGCTCCTGGGCCTCTGTGTCCCTCTGCACAGCAGGAGGAGCTCATGTCTAAGGTCCTTGAGCTCCCCAACCTCCCTTATCTGCTGGGGCTCCTCGAACATGACACCCCATCTTTGAACTCAGGTGGACTGAGTGTTTGAGTTCTCTCAGGGGAGGGACAGGGTCCCATGACGCTGTGACACCCGGAGGGTGACAGTGCCGCCCTATGTACTGACCTTGTCAGGGGAACGTTCATGAAACAGAATTCAGCCCCTCATGTGTCTGCACCACTCACAGGGCCCTGGGTCTCCTGGGGGAGGAGAGAAGGAAGTGGGGCTCCGAGGCTGCAGGAGGGGGCAGGACCCACAGAGCCTGGCAGGAAATCCCATCCCCTCTTTCCTGTTCCTTGGACTCGGGGGCCCCGCTGAGACCCCAGGTTCTTGTCCAGGAGGCCCCCGGGTTGTGCCTCTGAGCCAGCCTTGCACAGTAACACGTGGCTGTGTCTGCAGGGTCCACACTGGTCATGGTGAGAACCACCTGGTTCTGGAGGTGTCCTTGGAGATTGTGAGCCTGCCCTTCAGAGATGGGCTGTAATACGGGTCATTGTCCCACCACACGTGTGCCAGCCACGCCAGGGCCTCCTGGGGGCTGCCGGATCCAGGCGACACCCACACCAGTTGTGCTCAGGGAGAACCCAGAGAAGGAGCAGGTCGGCGTGAGGGTCTGTGAGCAGGACCCTCAGTGTCCCCACTCCTGACCCACAGTGAAAACCAGAGCCAGTGTCCTCACCTGCAGGGTCCAACCATTTCCGACCTTCTGAACAGCCTGTACTCTCTCAGCAGCACCCCCATGAACTGACCAACCTTTGACTCCTCCCTCTGTGTGTGTGACGTCATCAGCCTAGACAACCATTCCCCAGGAGGGTGGGTCCCTCTGCCTCTCCTGGTGTCACCTACTCTTGGTGGTGTGAGCATGATGCCAAGTCAATGACCGTAGCCTCCATGCTCTTTCTTCTCTAGCTTTGGGGTCACATGTCTCTGGTGCCAGCTGTCCAGCCCCCGTGTGTCCAGCTGCTGCCTGGCTGAGACCCTGAGGTGTGCAGAGCTGAGCTGCACTGTGGAGTCAGCAGAGCTCCCTGTTGGATTTAGGTGACGGTGGTCAGATTTGATGATTAATTGTCATTTGAGTCCAATAGTGTCAGAAAAAGTCTCTCTGCCTGTTGTCCATGTGAGAAAGTTCTCTGGTTACAACAGGCTGTTCTAACTGACAGACCTCAGAGAAAAGCACAGAATCAGGAATCCAGAGAGTTCCCTGAGGAAACTGTGACCTGAAGAGGAAACCAGCCAGGAAACAGCCCAAGGCTCCCACTGCTCCTCTGAACCAACTTCAGGACGGAGCAAGGCCTACCCAGTGAGTCTGCAGAACCCCTTGTCTGTGTTGAGAGCCTCAATGAGCCCCTGTATTCTTGTTACTTACACTTCAGGTCTGTATCCACCTGTGGCCCCAGAGTCCTCACTGCCATGGAGAAGGTTGTGCTTCACCTGTGAGGTGGTCCTAGGGCAGCTAAGGTGAGTCAGGTTCACTGAGATCTGGGAGGTACAACTGAAGTCTCTGTTGTTTCCAGATCACTATCAAGTGACACAGGATATCTGAGTGGCGTGGGGAATCTGAGTGGCACAGGATGACAGGACCCATGCTCTTGATTCCTTGGTGCCGCTCATGTCCCCTAATAATCCCCAAATTCACTGGCCCTAGAGGCCCTCCCACGGGATATCAAGTCAGCAATCAGACATCAGCCTCTTGGGGAGTGGTTATGATAGATGAGGTCCAGCTACAATAGCACACCCATGAGTAACAGGGTCCGAGCTGGTCAGGAGTGACCTCTCCCTCTCCCTGGGAGGAGGGGCCTGAATTAGGTGGCTTCCCTTTCAATGGCTGGAGGGGTGCACATGGTGGGGCCATGGTGACAGGAGGGTGGGATGTCAGATCCCCATCAGCTCAGGTCCTGGAGGTAGGAGCTGGGTCAGCCTCTGGGGCCCAACCTCAGGAAGACCAGATATGAAGGGAGATGGCACCGGAGACACTAGAGCAGCATTGGATGGACCACTTCTGGTCACCGAGCTCTGACCTCCTGACCTCCTGTCCTCTGACCCTGCTGAGCAGCCTTCCTTGCCTGGGGCTGCAGGCTCAGTCTGAATATTAATGGATGAAATTGGACTTTACAATGTTGATTACTTGATAGTTTAACTAGTATGGCTAATGGGATTAGGCTCCCAGAAAATTTAACATGAAATATAATCCAATAGGAATGATCACAGAAAAGGGCCTGATAAAGGCACACAGGGGAGGTTCCTGAGAGAGCGACAGGAAGGAATGAAGTCCAGAGGTTGCATGTGGGGCAGCCGTTTCGTTATAAGTGGAGGGGCTGGGGTCTGGCTGCTCTGGTCATTCTGGGACCCTTGGGGGCATCTCTTCCTTGGACTTCACTCAGCATGTAAGTCAGGGATAGGGGGTCACCTGGGGCACATTGCATTAGATTAAAGACAGAGTCCCCTCTGTGAGCACAAGAAGAAAGTGTGGACTAGATGAGCAGGTCACACCTTTAACTTCTCCTGCATCTTTCAGACAGATTTTAGAGGGATTAGCATTTGTTGAGGCCGTTTCTGAAACACAACAGTAGTATATTTATAATGTCCAAGTTTTTATTTCATATTTTCATACAACTTTTAGGTTTATGGCAATGTAAAAGATAAAGGACATCCATTATCAATGTCTTCAGTATTAATTTATGAGGTTCCTTTGATCTGAGAAGCTCCCTCCCAGGCACAGGCAGGAGGGAGATTCTGCTTCTTGCTGTTGGAAA
This sequence comes from Miniopterus natalensis, assembly GCF_054644295.1. NCBI lineage: Eukaryota > Metazoa > Chordata > Mammalia > Chiroptera > Miniopteridae > Miniopterus > Miniopterus natalensis. Next base: position 398,708 of record NC_142081.1, on the reverse strand, counting down.
TTCTGTAGTTGTGTCCAGAGCTTCCTGTGCAAACTCTTCCGTTATGCAAGCCCACGGCCCATGGCAGAGACCCCCAACTCGTTACGTCAGAATTGGTCCTGGTTTCAGGTGGAGAAGAGACAAATGAAAACAGTGACTATGAATGTGTGCAGCTCAGAATAACATGTGTTGAAATGATTATAGAAGGAGACGGACCTGATTATTCAGTCTAGTGATGTCAGTGATGTCGGGGTTCAGAGTGAGGGAAATGGGGAGAATTCCTCTCATAGATCTTCTCACAGGAAAGGGAACTTCAACCCTGCCAGGTGACCCTCCCTCCCAGCCTCCCTCTGTCCTGCCCCTGGGGATGGTCACTGTGCTCACAGGATGCTGGTCTCTTCCCCATAACATACAAAGTCCTTAGGGTGTAATGACCACATTCACCCACCAGACACGGGATTTGGAAATATATTCTTTATATTTATGATTGTCTTTTCAGTTGCTCAATGGAGTCTTTAGTGAGAAAATGGGTGTCATTTTAACAAGGGCCAATTTTAAAATATTTTCTTGAATGGATCTTATTTCGGGTCTTTTACAGAGAACTCCCAAGGTAATGCTGAGCCCCACTGTCCATGCTGATTCTCTGCAGCAGCCACAGGGACTGGAGCAGGTTCTGGCACCAGAGTGGAGGCTGCTGGGAAACTGCCCATAGATCTGGACGTGACTTTGGAGCTGGGTGAGGGGAGGATGCTGGACTTGTTTTGATCACACGACAGAAATATGCCTGATTCTCATGGACAGAGTGTTACTGGACATATGGGTTTAGAGTCTCTTCCAGTGAAGACCCAGAAGGAAGCCCAGGGCAGGATGGACACAGCTTATATCATCCCAGGAAATCCCTGAGTAACTGTGAACAGGAGCTGCTTAGATTAGAGACGTTACCGATGCTGCAGGCAGGGATCCAGAGACATAAGGAACCTGTCATTGCAAACTGGTGGGACGGGGATCCCCTGTGACCTACAGGCACATCCTCACAGTGTCTCTGTCTACAAGGTGACAAGTTCAGAGGTCCAAGGGATTAGCACTTGATCACATTTTGGTCATTACTCACATTGTGTCTCCATGGGTCACTCAGCTGCATAATTCATTGGGGTCCCATTTATGAATCTCTCAACTCTTAGAGGGAATAAGGGGCACCCATCCCTAGGAGCCATGGTGATGGTGTGTCTGCAAGAGGGGTCATCACTTCATTGACCAGGGCCCGTGTCTCAGCCCATCACCATCATCATCATCACCATCATCACCATCATCATCACCATCATCATCATCGTCATGATCACCATCATCATCATCATTATCACCATCACCATCATAATCACCATCATCATCATCTCCATCATCACCATCCTCATCATTTGCTTATTTTTATCATGTTTCTCATTTTCTGTAGACCGTCTTTTGTGCACACATGAGCCAATATCTCTAGTTCTGCTCATTTTTTGTATTTGTTTAGAGAAATTTGTAGCCAGACTCTATTTTCCTTCTCATGTACTGCTGACAACTGATGGCTCATTCCTGCCTCTTCTCAGTCTGCCCGACATGGGAATCTCATAGGAAAGGTGGGGTCTCCTCTGTAGATGTCCTGGGGAGATTGAAACCACACCAGACCCTGGGATTAGATTTGCTCCCTCCCCACCACCTCGCCAAGATCAAAGCCATGAGCCAGGCTCCCCTCCTGGCTCCACGAGATGCCCTCTGACTTGCTGAAGGGCGTTTCCTCTGCTTCCCAGAAATTTCAACTCTGTACGTGATAAACATCCCAATCCCTTGGTTGTGTGTTTGTCCTAAACCTGGACATTTGCACCATGTTATCCTGGGTCCCTCTCCCTTTGCTTGGTGTCACCTACTCTTGGTGTTGTGAGAATGATGACAAGTCAGTGAGTGTCACCACCGGGCTGTTTCTTCTCTAGCTTTCTGTTCACACCCTTCAGGTGCCCGCTGTCCAGAACCCAGGTGTCCTGCTGCTGGATAGTTGGGACCGTGAGCTGTGTGGGCCTGAGCTGCTCTGTAGAGTCAGCAGAGCCTCCTGTTAGATTTAGGTGATGGTGTTCAGAAGATTTCACGATTAATTGTCATTTGGGGAAAAAAGTGCATGCAAAAGACATTCTGCCTGTTGTCCATGTGAGAAAGTGGTCTCTGTTTACAACAGACATTTCTAAATGACAGACCTCAGGGGAAAGCGCAGAATCAGGAATCCACAGAGTTTACTGAGGGAAACTGTGACCTGAAGAGGAAACCAACCAGGAAACAGCCCAAACTGCCCACTGCACCTGCTCCTGGGAGGGTCCTTGTGTTAAGGCCCCTGAGCACCCTGGTGGCCTCAGTCCCTCTTGCAGGGAGGTTTGTGTCTGGGCTCACACTGACCCCCCCTCACTGTGTCTCTTGCACAGAAATACACGGCTGAATCCTCAGATTTCAGGCTGTTCATCTGCAGATACAGCGTGTTCTTGGCGTTGTCTCTGGAGATGGTGAATCGGCCCTTCACAGAGGCTGCATAGTATGTGCTACTTCCATCAGTATTAATGTACGAGACCCACTCCAGCCCCTTCCCTGGAGCCTGGCGGACCCAGCTCATCCAGTAGCTACTGAAGGTGAATCCAGAGGCGGCACAGGAGAGTCTCAGAGACCCCCTAGGCTTCACCACGGCTCCCCCAGACTCCACCAGCTGCACCTCACCCTGGACACCTGCAAACACAAAAACGTCCTGGTCAGGAAACTCTCACACGTCCACTATTTCTCTCACTCATGTCCATTCACACTCTCAGTGTCTCTTGTTCTCCATAAATTACCTCTTAAAAGAGCAACAAGGAAAACCCAGCTGAGCCCAAGCCCCATGGTGAGTGGTCTGTGTTCAGTCCTGATCAGGGAATGAGAACAGCCAGGGATCCCGGGGCTGGGCTCCTGTCCCAGAGCTGCAGGGTCGGGGCTGGGCTGGTTTTTATGAGCAGAGGGGGCCCTATTTGCATGTCCTCCTGCTATATAGAGAGCTTTGGGGTGAAACTACAGAGTCAGTGCCTCAGTGCAGGTGAGAGGGTTCTAGGATATTTGGTAACCATGGGAACATTTCACTCACTAAATACAGAATCATAGGAGGTTTGGGGCTTGTGGAGGAGCCCAATCTGGTTACACTGACCCAGCATCAGGGCCCTCATCCTCTCCTCTGACTCCCGCTGCTCCTCTGAACGAACTTCAGGTCAGTGCAAGACCTACCCAGTGAGGCTGCAGAACCCTTGTATGTAATGAGAGCAGCCAATGAACCCCCGTATTTCAGTGTTACTCACCCTTCAGGGCTGTATCCACCTGTGGCCCCAGAGTCCTCACTACAGTGGAGAAGGTTGTGTATCACCCGTGAGATGGTCGTAGGTCAGCTAAGGTGAGTCAGGTTCACTGAGACCTGGGAGGTACAACTGAAGTCTCTGTTGGTCCCAGAACCACTATGAAGTGACACAAGAAATCTGAGGGATGTGGGAAATCTCAGTGACCCTGATGACAGGATCCATGGTCTTGTTTTTCTTGTGCACCTCCTGTCCTCCAGCTTCTCCTAGTTCAATGGCCCTAGAATCCCTCCCCTGGGATCTCATGTCAGGAATCAGACAACATCCTATTGGGGAGTAGTTATAACAGACACTTGCCAGTAGCAATAGCACACCCATGAGTTAGAGGTCTTTCCTGGTCAGGAGTGACCTCTCCCTCTCCCTGGGAGGCGGCTTCTCTTTCTTCCTTCCTTCCTTCCTTCCTTCCTTCCTTCCTTCCTTCCTTCCTTCCTTCCTTCCTTCCTTCCTTCCTTCCTTCCTTCCTTCCTTCCTTCCTTCCTTCCTTTCTTTCTCTCTCTCTCTCTCTCTCTCTCTCTCTCTCTCTCTCTCTCTCTCTCTCTCTCTTTCTTTCTTTCTTTCTTTCTTTTTTAAATATATCTTTATTGATTTCAGAGAGGGGAAGGGAGAGGGAGAGAGAGAGGTAGAAATATCAATGATGAGAGAGTCATTGATCCGCTGCAGTCCGCAACCCAGGCATGTGCCGTGACCGGGAATCGAACCCTGATCCCCTGGATTCTAGGTCGATGCTCAACCACTGAGCCACGCCCGGGTGGGCAGGTGGCTTCTCTTTCAATGGCTGGAGGGGAGCCCATGGTGGAGCGAGAGCGACACATGGGATGAGTGTCAGACTCCTCTCAGCTCAGGTCCTGGAGGCAGGATCTGGGTCAGCCTCTGTGACCCAACCTCAGGATGCCCTGATATGAATAGAGATGGCAATGGAGACACTAGAGCAGCACTGGATGGACCACCTCAGGTGACTGAACTCTGACCTCCTGACCTCTGACCTGGCAGAGCAGCCTTCCTTGCTTAGGGCTGCAGGCTCAGTCTGAATATTAATGCATGAAATTGGACTTTACAATGTTAAGTACTTGAGAGTTTAACTAGTATGTTCAATTAGATTACGCTCCTAGAAAATTTAACATGAGATATAATCAAATAGAAATGACCACAGAAAAGGGCGTGATAGAGACACACAGGGAGGCTCCTGAGAGAGCTACTAGAGGGAATTAAGTCCAGAGGTTGCAGGTGGTCAGTGGGGACAAGGCCGTCAGGAGGCTGTGCAGAGGGAGACAGAGCAGAGGGGGAACCATCTCTGGTGACCTGAGATTTTGTCTCTAATGGGACCTGGAGCCAGACTGACCGTGTTCTTCTGAGATGATTTCCCGAGACCCAGAGTCACCCTCTCAGGTGGGAGAACTGTACTCTGCTCATTTGAAACACACCCTCCCTGCTTCCTCCAGCTTCTGAAGAGCCCTCTGAGCCGATGAGTTTGGAGTCCTTCCCTCTTCCTGCATTTCTTGGAAGTGGTCAAGAGGGACTGTCTGAGAAGGAGTTTATTTTCTCTGAAGTGTGTGTAGAATTCACCCTTGAATCCATTTCGACACGAGCTTTCCTCCACTTAGAGTTTTTGATGAATACTTCATTTATTTTTTAGACTTTGTACCAGTCTACAATGTCAGATTCAAATTCCTGATTTAGCACCTATTAAGGGGACAGAGAAATACAACTGTTGACCTTCACAGAGTGTAGTAAGTGCTGAAATAATGGTGTGTGCAGACCACGTGTTTGTATCACATGCCATCCAAGAGAATGAACTCGAACACTCTCCCTGGTATAGAATTCATAAAGTGTCTTAGTCCCGAGAATGGACCTCCCTCACTTTCAGCTCCAGCAGCACAGGCGACAGGCCCCAGCTGTGGTTTGTGCTGGGGACACAGCTGTGCCCGACCCCTAGACCTTGGCTGAGCTTGGCAGTGGCACCAAGGCAGGGCCACTGCTGGGAGACAGGAGTCACCTGGAGGAAGGTCCTGGCTCCATCCACCTCCGAGGCATTTGTGGGGCCTTCGGGAACTGCAGGGGGTTTACACAAGGTCCTCCTCTTGTGGACAAACTTCCATAGTATCTGACGGTTTCCTGGGCTCCCCAAGCCCTCTGGATTTTTCTTCCTCCCTAAGATACACTGTCTGTTTACACAAAAAAATGTTTCTTCCAGTGGAGTAAATCTATTAAAATACAAAGCCATCAGTGGTAGGCACAGAGAGACAGGTGTAGAGACTCTTGGAGGAAATGTTCTATGGAGAGGAACTGGGACCTTGGGAGAAATGAGCCACAAACACCACCTGCCCCTGGTCCTGTGGGTGCAGCACAGAGCCTGCGGGTCCTGAGCGCCCCCTGGTGTCCCGATTGGGTGCTCAGCCCAGTCTCCAGAGGCTGCAGGGAGGGTTGTGTGTGGTTCACACTGACCTCCCCTCCCTGTGTCTGCTGCAAAGAAATACATGGCCGAGTCCTCGGGTCTCAGGCTGTTCATTTTAAAAGAGATTGTGCTTGTAGGGTTGTCCCTGGAGACTGTGAATCTTCCTTGGCTGATACTACTGATTTTTTCCAGTTGGGCTACTCACTGTTGCCACCCACTCCAGCCCCTTCCCTGCAGCCTGGGGGACCCAGTGCATGTAGTAGCTACTGAAGGTGAATCCAGAGGCTCCAGAGGAGACTCTCAGAGACCCCCCAGGCTTCACCACGGCTCCCCCAGACTCCACCAGCTGCACCTCACCCTGGACACCTGCAAACACAGAGACGTCCTGGTCAGGAAACTCTCACACGTCCACTGTTTCTCTCACTCACGTCCACTGACACACTCGGTGTCTCTTGTCCCCCATAAATTACCTCTTAAAATAGCAAGAAGGAAAACCCAGCTGAGCGAGACCCCATGGTGAGTGGTCTGTGTTCAATCCTGATCAGGGAATGAGAACTGTTGGGGATCCTGGGGCTGGGCTCCTGTCCCAGAGCTGCAGGGTCTGGGATGGCCTGGTTTTAATGAGCAGAGGGGACCCTATTTGCATGTCCTTCTGCTATAAAGGTAGCTCTGTGGTTGGACCCTGACATTAAGGACACATCCTAGTCTGTGACACGTCCTTTTGTGCAGGTCTGTAAAAATTACTCCTGATGTCCTGTCCTCTGACCTCCTCACTGCCCTCAAAGCCTCCAAGAGACCTGTAAAAACAATCGGGAGAGAAAATGCCATTAAAGAAAAAGAGAGGTGTTTAAAATGAGGGATGGCTTTTAGAGTCTCTAGTAATGACAAAGAAGAGAAATCATCCCTCAAACCCAGAGGAAGAATGAAAAGTGCAGGAGGGTCATGTTCAGGGGACGGGAAACTGCACCTGACACTATTTCCCTACAAAGTGTTCAGAGGATGAATTAAGACCAGAGTGTGAACCCAGAGCAGGTGATCAAGTGCTGGGGAGATTGGGGGGTCTGTGTGGGCCCCTGGGACACAGAAGCATGAACCATAGAGACACAGGCAGAGCCCCCGGGCCATGACCTTCAGGGCGTTGGTGCTGACTGTGTAGCACCTGCACTGCCTCATGTGCTGTGTTTCTCCTCTGGACCCTGATGGAAACCAGTTTCCTACCCTGGGGATGTAGAAGTCGCTCTGTCATGAGCAGGTGTGTCTAGGTGAAGATTAATGCAATAACTTTGCATATTTCGTGCCAGTCTCTTCTGCCCAGAAATGTTTCTCTTGAGAGATCTGCTGACAGCCTTATGGAGGCTGCCTTGTAGGTAATTAACTGCTTTCCTCTTGCTGCATGTAAAATTCTGTCTTTGTCATTGACCCTTGTCATTATAATTCTGAGGTGTCCATGTGTGACCATATTAGTGTTCATCTTGTTTGGGACCCTGTGAGCCTCCTGGACTGTGTGTCTTTCCCCTTCACCTGATTAGTGAAGTTTGAGGTCCTTATTTCATCACATAGGTTCTGGATCACTTGCTCTGTGTCTTCTCCTATTGGGGTGCCTATGATGCGGATGTTGTTTTATTTCAAGTTTCCCAAGTTCACGTTAACAATCTTCGTTATTTTGAACTCTTTTATCTGTTTGCTTCTGTGATATTGTGTTTTTTTCTACCTTTTCATCCAAATTCCTGCTTCAATCCTCTGCTGCATCGAACCTACTTTTTATTGCTTCCAGTGTTTTCTTTTTCTTTTCTTTAAATCCTCACCTGATGTTACTTTCTCCATTGCCTTCACAGATAGTGGAAGTGAAAGAGGGAGAGAGTTAAAAAAATTGATGTGAGAGAGGCACAGCAATTGTTTGCCTCCCACACATGCCTTGGAATGGAAATCGAGCCTGTAACCTTGGTACGAGTCCTTAACCAGGAAGCCAACTTGAGACCCTTCAGTCTGCTGGCCGAAAGACACCCCACAACATTTCCCACCTGGATGTTATGTGGGAACCTAAGCACAGCTCTGGTGCTCTAGGCTCTGGCCTATTTTTGGGTCATGAGTTTGGACCTCTCGGTGGATCCTCTGTGCTGAGATATCCCTCGGTAACCTTGGGTTGCCCTCTGTGGGAGTAGGATGAGCTCCTTTCACCTCTCAGCCCTTCCTCCCAGTGTGGAAGTGGATTTTTCTATCTGTTGTTGGTTAAAAGCCTCCTCTTCAGAGAGTTTGTAGGTGGTAATTCATGGAGATTGATCACCAATTTAGTTGTAATTTCCACTTGGTTCTGGGAGCTGTTGAGTGTAAGATCCACCTTGACCCCATCCTCTGCATTTCTCTTCCTACAAACTGGAAATGTCATCTGTGGTTCATGTGAGAAGGTTGCTACCACTAGAGTAAAACTGCTAAAATGCAGAGCCATCAGTGGTAGCCAGAGAGTCATAGGTCTGGAGAGACCCTTGGAGAGACTGTTGTAAGGAGAGGAAGCCCAGAGTTCTGAGAGGAATGAGCCACAAACATAACCTGGAGCTGCTCCTGAAACACAGAGTTTGTGGGTGCTGAGCTCCCTCTGGATGTCCTGAGCGCCTCCTTTAGCTCAATCCTCCCAGAGTGGAGGCTGCTTGGAAACTACCCACAGATCTGAATGTGACTTTGACTCTGGAGGATGGGAGGATGCTGGACTTGTTTGGATTCAGAAGACAGACTTATGGAGAATTCTCAGGGACAGACTGTTACTGGACATATGGGTTTACAACCAGTTCCAGTGAAGACCCAGAAGGAAGCCCAGGGCAGGATGGAGACAGCTTATATCTTCTTAGGAAATCCCTGAGTAACTGTGAACAGGAGCTGCTTACAAATACAGACGCTATGGATGCTGCTGGCAGGGGTCAGTAGACATAAGGAGCCTGTCATTGCAAACTGGTGGGAAGGGGATTCCTTGTTACCTACACGTACATTCCCACAGTGTCTCTGTATACAAGGTGACAACTCTACAGGTCCAGCAGATGAGCACTTGCATACTTTGGGGTCATTACTCACATGATCTCTCCAAGGGTCGCCCAGCGGTATAATTCATTGGGGTCCCATTTATGAATCTCTCATTTCTTACAGGGAAGCAGGGGCACCCCGCCCTGGAGGAGCAATGGTGGTGGTGTGTCTGTAAGAGGGGCCATTATTTCGTTGACCAGGGCCCCAGTATCAGTCCATCAAAATCATCACTATCATCATCATCATCATCATCACCATCATCACCATTTGCTTATTTATTATCATGTTTCTTATTTTCTGTAGATCTTGTATTGTACACACATAATGAGCCATTATCTCAAGTTCTGCTCATTTTTTGTAATTGTTTAGAGAAATTTGTAGCCAGACTCTATTTTCCTTCTCCTGTGACTGCTGACAACTGATGGCTCATTCCTGCCTCTTCTCTGTCTGCTCGACACGGGAATCTGATAAGAAAGGTGGGTTCTCCTCTGTAGATGTCCTGGGGAGATTGAAACCACACCAGCCCCAAGGAGCAGAATTCCTCCCTCCCCACCACCTCGCCAAGATCAAAGCTCTGAGCCAGTCTTCTCTTCTGGTTCCATGAGAGCCCCTCTGACTTGCTGAAGGGTTTTTCCTGTGCTTCTCAGAGATTTCAACTCTGTACGTGATAAACATCCCAATCCCTTAGTTGTGTGTTTTGTCCTAAACCTAGACATTTGCACCATGTCATCCTGGGTCCCTCTCCCTTTGCCAGGTGTCACCTACTCTTGGTGCTGTGAGCATGATGACAGGTCAATGAGTGTCACCACCTGGGTCTTCTCTAGCTTTCTGTTCACACCCCTCAGGTGCCCACTGTCCTGAAACCACGTGTCCTGCTGCTGGATAGTTGGGACCCTGAGCTGTGTGGGGCTGAGCTGATCTGTGGAGTCAGCAGAGGATCCTGTTAGATTTAGGTGATGGTGCTCAGAAGATTTCACGATTAATTGTCATTTGGGGAAAAGAGTGAGTACAAAAGACATTCTGCCTGTTGTCCATGTGAGAAAGTCGTCTCAGTTTACAACACACATTTCAAAATAACAGACCTCAGAGGAAAGCACAGATCAGGAATCCACAGAGGTTCCCTGAGGGAAACTGTGACCTGAAGAGGAAACCAGCCAGGAAACAACCGAAAGCGCCCACTGCACCTGCTCCTGGGAGGGTCCTTGTGCTCAGGGCCCCTGAGCACCCTGGTGGCCTCAGCCCCTTCTGCAGGGAGGTTTGTGTCGGGGCTCACACTGACCTCCTCTCACTGTGTCCCTCGCACAGTAATACCCGGCCGAGTCCTCAGATTTCAGGCTGTTCATTTGCAGATACAGCGTGTTCTTGGCGTTGTCTCTGGAGATGGTGAATCGGCCCTTCACAGCGTCTGCATAGTATGTGCTACCACCATTATCACTAATGTATGAGACCCACTCCAGCCCCTTCCCTGGAGCTTGGCGGACCCAGTGCATGCCATAGCTACTGAAGGTGAATCCAGAGGCTGCACAGGAGAGTCTCAGAGACCCCCCAGGCTTCACCACGGCTCCCCCAGACTCCACCAGCTGCACCTCACCCTGGACACCTGCAAACACAAAGACGTCCTGGTCAGGAAACTCTCACACATCCACTGTTTCTCTCACTCATGTCCACTCACACATTCAGTGTCTCTTGTTCTCCATAAATTACCTCTTAAAATAGCAACAAGGAAAATCCAGCTGAGCCCAAGCCCCATGGTATGTGGTCTGTGTTCAGTCCTGTTCAGGGAATGAGAACAGCTGGGGATCCCAGGGCTGGGCTCCTGTCTCAGAGCTGCAGGGTGGAGGCCTGGCTGGTTTTTATGACCAGAGGGAGCCGTATTTGCATGTCCTCCTGCTATATAGAGAGCTCAGGGGTGAACCTATAGATAGATAAGTCAGTAACTTAGTGCAGGTGACAAGTTCCTAGGGCATTTGGTTGCCCCAGTAGCTTTTTACCCACTAAATACAGAATTATAGGAGGTTTGGGGTTTGTTGATGAGACCACATCTGTTAACAGTGACACAGTCTCAAGGCTCTGATCCTCCCACTGGCTCCCATTGCTTTCCTGAACCTACTTCTGACACAGCTGCACCTGCCCTGTGAGAGAGCAGAACCCCTTGGATGTAATGAGAGCCTCAATGAACCCCTGTATTCCAGTGTTAACCACACTTCAGGGCTGTATCCAGCTGTGGCCCCAGAGTCCTCACTGCTATGGAGAAGGTTGTGCATCACCTGTGAGGTGGTCCTAGGTTAGCTAAGGTGAGTTAGGTTCACTGAGATCTGGGAGGTACAACTGAAGTCTCTGTTGGGCTCTGGGCCACTGTCAAGTGACACAAGAAATCTGAGTGATGAGGGGAATCTGAGTGACACAGGATGACAGGACCCATGTTTTGGTACCATTGTCCACCTTCATCCCTCAACAATCCCCAAGATCACTGGCCTTAGAATCCCTCCCCTGGGATCTCATGTCAGGAATCAGACAGCATCCTATTGGGGAGCAGTTATAACAGACACTTTCCATTAGCAATAGCACTTTCCATGAGTAACACGGTCCGAGCTGGTCAGGAGTGACCTCTCCCTCTCCCTGGGAGGCGGGGCCTGAATTAGGTGGCTTCCCTTTCAATGGCTGGAGGGGAGCCCATGGTGGGGCCATGGTGACAGGTGGGTGTCCTGTCAGATCCCCATCAGCTCAGGTCCTGCAGGGAGGAGCTGGGCCATTCTCTTGGGCCTGACCTCAGGAAGCCCAGTTATGAATGGAGATGGCACTGGAGACACTAGAGCAAAATTGGATGGACCACCTAAGGTCACTGAGCTCTGACTTCCTAACCTCTGACCCGGCAGAGCAGTCTTTCTTGCTTGGGGCTGAGGCTCAGTCTGAATATTAATGCATTAAATTCTACTTTTGAGTGTTAATTACTTGAGAATATAGTCAGTATGTTTCATTAGATTAGGCTCCTAGAAAATTTAACATGAAATATAATAAAATGGAAATGATCATAGAAAAGGGCGTGATAGAGACGCACAGGGGAGGTTCCTGAGAGAGCTACAGGACGGAATTAAGTCCAGCGGTTTCACGTGTTCAGTGGGGACAAGGCTGTCAGGAGGCTGTGCAGAGGGAGACAGAGCAGAGGTGGACCCATCTCTGGTGACCTGAGATTTGGTCTCTAATGGGACCTGGAGCCTGGCGGGCCCAGTGTACAGCAGAGCTCGTTAAACAGAATCTAGAGACTGTGCCATGAGGGAGAGGGTCTGCTGGGGCTTCACAGGTCATCGGCCTGACTTTTGCAGCTGCACCCGGGACAAGACGCCTTGGAACTAAGAACATTGGTCCTTGTCAATCATAAGCATTTCCACCCACCCAGAGTCTCCTGCCTGACGCCTGAGACTCTCAGTTTGGGGGCTGTCACCAGGCACAGGAGGAGACCCAGCATGCTCATCTTCTTCTAGACCAAGGCCCTGCCTTCCCCAGGGACCTCAGCCTTGTGTGAGGAGAGAGCTGTGAGCCCCGCAGCCCAGGGGAGCTTTTACCCTGGAGCCTGAAGGGAAATTTGCATATGGGGCAGCCTTTTCCTTATAAGTGTGTGTGTGTGGGGGGGGGGGGGCCGAGCACACTGCCCCATGTCCCTCTGGTCCTGAGAACATTTCTTCCTCTCGACCCAATGCCATTGGTCAGTTATGGGAGAGTCCTTGGGTTATGAAGCTCTGTGGATCCAGGTGAATAGATGGCCCCATCTTTCAAAGTTTAAAATTAGATGCTGGACTAGATGAATGGATCACACACATTTATTCTCACAGATCATTCGTTTTATTAATAATATGGATGGCCCAAGACACCCATTAAGTAGACAGCCTTGCCATATTTCATAATCATAATTTCATATAAAATAATATGTTGATATCACTTTTGATATAACAATAATTGCAAAGTAAAGAACAGACTTTCCTTGACCTGACTGACATCTCAGGTGACAGTGCAGCTTCCGCCTCTGTCTCAGTCCAGGGAACAGGCCACGCTGGTCAGGACCTGCCTCCCGTGAGTCCAGAGCAGGCCATGCAGCAGAGGCAGGTCTCAGACTCTCCTTTCCCTCCTCTCTTCTCACCTCTCCCAGGGCAGTGCAGCCCCGCCCCACTGGTGATTCTCAGGAAGGTCCCCCAGGTCCTTGACCACAAAGAGACTCTGATTCTCTGGACTCCTCTCCCAGGGAGACAGGGGCACTTACTCTGCACCAGCCTGGGCTCTGAGATGGGTGTGGACCAGGTGACCTGTTCCTGGTCACAGAGAGTCATTGTGGAACCTGCCACCCCGGCCTTTACCTGAGACCCCGGGAGGAAGGTGTGTGGAGGCTGATATCCTGGGAAGGGACTGTGAGCTCATGATGGCTCAGAATACAGATGGAGGGAAGGTCAAGAGCAAAGTGATTGTCTTTTCCTAAATCACTGAACTGAGTTTCATCTACTGAAGGAGATGTGAGGGGAGACAGCTTTGCATCTCTTGGAAGAGACCTGATCCTCGGTGTTAACCACAAGGTGGTGGTGAAATTCCAGAGTCGTCCCTGAGCTCACACCTCAAGGGACGATTTAGGTCCACACCTCTGAGGGCTACTCCAGGCAGGACGTCTCAGTGGGACACAGAAGCATGAACCCTAGAGACACAGGCAGAGGCCCCGGGCCATGACCTTCAGGGGTTGGTGCTGACTGTGTAGCAGCTGCACTGCCTCATGTCCTGTGTTTCTCCTCTGGACCCTGATGGAAACCAGTTTCCTACCCTGGGGTTGTAGAAGTAGCTCCGTCATGACAGGTGTGTTTGGGTGAAGATGTGGGTAATGATTTGTGAGCAATGAGAATGTTGTTGCTGGAAACCTGGATGTTTTCATGGGCCCTTGGTATTGTGTGAACACGTCGTGGGCTCAGCTTTGGATCACGTGTTGGGGACTCGTCCTCTGTTGGGCAGAGACAGGTGGACATGTGAGAGGGCAGCTGGTGGGTGGGGAGGGTCAGGTGCATTTCTCCAGGTTCAACTGTGCTGCTGACACTGTGGGAGGAGCTGGGGAGAGTGAGCAGGGCCCCTGCCCATGGAGCTCAGGGTCCTGGATGGACCTGGGAGATTGTAGAGAGCAGGGGACTGAGGGTGTTAGGCGGCTGCCTGGGGATACTGAGGGACAGCAGAGGTGGGTGTGGGTCAGGACGCTGTCCAGCTAGTTCTCACGACCCTGGTGGATTCTCCATGTGGAAGGCGAGACACTTGTGAGAACACAGCCCCAGGCTGCTCCCAGGGACCCACACAAAGTGCCCCCAGCAGGGCCATGGGGGACCATCTCTGGGCTCATCTCCCTGTCTCCTCCACTTAAAAATCTGGGGGCTGCGCCTGGTCCTCAGGCTGGTTCTCGTCCAGGAGACTGAGGGAGGGAGACAGCCAAGGGAAACTCACATCAGCGTCGACCAGAGTGGATGCGGAGCTCGAGGTTCCACGGCCCCAGGGAGACGGAGGCTGCCATGGGGAGCCGTGCTGGAGGAAGCTCCTGGGGACAGTTCTCCTCCTGCCAGAGGACGGCCTCCTGCTGGAACAGGTGAGTGTCTGAGAGCAGAGGGACTGAGCTCAGACCCTGGGCGCAGGGGCTTCACTGGTGGTTTCCCCGTGGAAACTGCTTTCCAACCCCAGGGATGGAGATGAAGCTCAGGGTGCTCAGTTTTCAAAGGGAAAGTGGGTCTCATGGGAACCTAGGGCGATAACGGTCCCTGAGACTGGGAACAACTCACCTGGGCAAAGAGAATGTTATTTAAACCACGGCTGCCTTCAGTGAGAATGAGGGACCTTAGAGCCCAGTAACAATGGACGAGTGTCCCTGGGACTTGAACAGCAGACAGCAGGGGACCCCGACCACAACAGGACACTGGTTCTCAGCCCCTCCAGGGCCTGTCCCTGGGGTGTGTTCCCTGACTCCGTGGGTGCTGAGTGTCCTCTGGTGTCCAGAGTGCCCCTGGTGTCCTGACCCTTCCTGGTGGACCTGAGTGTCTCCTGCGGCTAAGTCCCTTCTGTCTCCCTGCAGGGAGATTTGTGTCTGGCTCAGGGTGTCAGACGCCCTGGGGGCTGGGCTCCTGTCCCAGAGCTGCAGGGTCGGGGCTGGGCTGGTTCTCATGAGCAGAGGGGGCCCTATTTCCACATGCTCCTGCCATATAGGGAGCTCTGGGGCCTGACACTGACATGAAGGACAGTCTTAGAGTCGATGTGTCCCAGGGCTTACGCCTGTTTAGAGTTAGCCCAGGGCCATGGGCCTCTGCTCCTCCCAACCTGCCCCACCAGCTTACCTGGCTCATCTGCAGGACAGGTGGACGTGCCCAGTGAGGGTGTCAGCACTACCTGTGGGATGGGAGCCTGTGCTAATGTCATCAAGTGACAGCCCAGCAGGAAAATTAATGGAGTTGAAAAATGAGAGAAAGGGTGGAGATTTAAATATGATACTTTGGAAGGTTCCCTGGGTCCGCACATCAAGGGGATCACCCATCACACCCAGAGGGCGACTACAGTGGGGGACGGTCATGTTCCACCCGACCCCTGATGTCCTCAAATGAGCTCAGAGTGAGAAGAATGACAGAGTGTGAAGCTGCAGAAAGTGGGCAAGTGCTGGGTAGAGTGAGGGTCTGTGTGTGTCATGGGGACCCGGAAGCGTGAACAACACAGAGAAAGAGGAAAGTCAGATTCAGACACTGTGGATATAGAAGAAAGTGAATCAAAACCAAGAGTTGTGTTATTAAGATGTAGGTAAAGATTTGGGGGGACGTAGGTGTAGGCTATGAAATGTTGTTGCTGGAAACCCTGCTGTCTGCATGGGACCCAGGGAACCCTGTCTCCATGTCGACACATGATGGGAGGGAACTGGAACAGGGACCTGACTCAGGGCAACACTGGGGAAGCCACCTGGGATCACGAATGGGGGACGTAACCCAGACTGAGGACACACCACCCAGGGTTCCTGTTCCATTCCGGTCTGAGTCTACTTGTTGTGTGATGGGTTCAAGTTTTCTCTCCTCACTTTCCTCTGAAATAGCCCCACACGTTCCCTAGAGTCATGAGACACTGTGGGGAGTGTGCAGGGCACCAGCCCCGTGTGTGCTGACCTCATAGCTCCCATCTCTCCTGGACTCACTCTCTAGTTCTGTGAATCTCCTGGTGCCGTCTCCAGGGTTTTCTATATAGCAGATCAGGAGGTCTGCATACAGATGGGAAGAGATATTTGTGTCCTGTTTCTTCTGACTTAGACACATTTTATTACTTTTTCTTTCCTAATTATTCTGAGAAGGGTGTTCAGTTCTATGCAATAAAAGTAGTGACAGGAGTGCCCAGATCTTGGACCCGATGTTAGAATTGCTTTGAAGTTTTCTCAGTGTAGCATAATGCCAACTGTTTTCTTCTCAAATGTACTGAGTGCTACATAGAGGTAATCACTTCAAAGCCTAATTTATTCAGAATTTTTATCATAAAGTGGCTTTTGCATTTTCAAATTGCTTTTATTCTGTATCTACGTAAATGATGCCATAGTTCTATTCTACGTTCTGTGGATGAGTTGTATCACATTTACTGATTTACCAACATGGAACCATCCTTGCATTCCAGGGTGGTAATCGACTTGATCATGGAAAATGATCCTCTCAATGTCCTGTTGGGTTTCCTCGTGTACTGCTGACTTTGGAGCTGGGTGAGGGGAGGATGCTGGACTTGTTTTGATTCACACGACAGAAATATGCCTGATTCTCATGGACAGAGTGTTACTGGACCTATGGGTTTAGAGTCTCTTCCGGTGAAGACTGAGAAGGAAGACCAGGGCAGGAAGGAGACAGCTTATATCATCCTAGGAAATCCCTGAGACATTGTGAACAGGAGCTACTTAGAAATAGAGACACTACCAATGCTGCAGGCAGGGGTCACGAGACATAGGAACCTGTCATTGCAAACTGGTGGGAAGGGGATCCCCTGTTAACTACACGCACATCCCCCAGTGTCTCGGTTATGTAGGTAACAACTCCACAGGTCCAGGGATTAGCACTTGGGCACTTTGGGGTCATTGCTCGCTTGTTCTCTACATGGGTCACCCAGCTGCGTAATTCATTGGGTCCCATTTATGAATCTCTCAACTCTTACAGTGAAGAAGAAGGGACACCCCTCCCTGGAGGAGCCACGGTGATGGTGTGTCTGTAAGGGGGGCCTGCATTCTTTTGACCAGATCCCCTGTCTCAACACATCACCATCATCACCATAATCATCATCACCATCATCATCATCATCATCATCTGCTTATTTATGATCATGTTTCTCATGTTCTGTAGACCTTCTTTTGTACACACATAATGAGCCTATATCTCAATTTCTGCTCATTTTTTATAATCGTTCAGTGAAATTTGGAGCCAGATTCTATTTTGTCTCTCCTGTGACTGCTGACAACTGACGGCTCATTCCTGCCTCTTGCCCGTCTGCCCCACTCGGGAATCTCATGGGAAAGTTGGGGTCTCCTCTGTAGATGTCCTGGGGAGATTGAAACCACAGCAGCCCTTGGGAGCAGAATTCCTCCCTCCCCACCACCTCACCAAGATCAAAGCCCTGAGCCAGTCCCCTCTCCTGGCTCCACGAGAGCCCCTCTGACTTGCTGAAGGGCCTTCCCTGTGCTTCCCAGGGATTTAAACTCTGTACGTGATAAACATTCTGTCCCTTGGTTTTGTGTTTGTCCCAAACCTGGACATTTGTACCATGTTGTCCTGGGTCCCTCTCCCTCTGCCTGATGTCACCTAGTCTTGGTGCTGTGACCATGATGATAGGTCAATGAGTGTCACCACCGGGGTCTTTCTTTTCTAGCTTTTTGTTCACACCCCTCAGGTGCCCCCTGTCCTGCACTCACGTGTCCTGCTGCTTCCTGGCTGGGACCCTGAGCTGTGAGGGGCTGAGCTGCTCTGTGGGGTCAGCAGAGCCCCCAGTTAGATTTAGGTGAGTGTTGGACAGAAAAATTGATGATTAATTGTCATTTGAGTCCAATAGTGTCTGAAAGAGACTCTCTGCCTGTTGTCCACGTCAGAAAGTTTTCTCTGGTTACAACAGACTCTTCTAGCGGACAGACTTCAGAGGAAAGCACAGAATCAGGAATCCACAGAGGTTCCTGAGGGAAACTGACAGGAAGAGGAAACCAGCCAGGAAATAACACAAACCGCCCACTGCACCTGCTCCTGGAGGGTCCTTGTGTTCAGGGCCCCTGAGCACCCTGGTGGCCTCAGTCCCTCCTGCAGGGAGGTTTGTGTCAGGCTCACACTGACCTCCCCTCACTGTGTGTCTCTTGCACAGAAATACACGGCCGTGTCCTCGGTGCTCAGTCGGCTCAGCTCCATGAAGGCTGTGCTGGTCGATGTGTCTCTGGTCATGGAGACTCTGCCCTGGAACTTCTGGGCGTAGTTTGTATTACCACCGCCAGGGTAAATCCACCCCATCCACTCCAGCCCCTGTCCTGGGGCCTGTCGCACCCAGTGCATAACGTAGCTGGTGAAGGTGTACCCAGAAGCCTTGCAGGAGACCTTCACTGAGGCCCCAGGCTTCTTCACCTCAGCCCCAGGCTGTACCAGCTGCACCTGGGAGTGGACACCTGCGGGGAGGACACAGGAGTGAGAGGAAATCCCCCTTGACTGTCCCTGGTCCCTCCTCCATCCATCCCTGGGGAGCCCTTACCTGTGGCCACGGCCACCAGGAGCAGGGTTGTCCAGGTCCAGTCCATGGTGCGGGGCTGTGCTGGGCTCTGCTGGAGGGGAGGGTGAGCTGTGGGGATGTGCTCAGGGCACAGACTCGTCCACATAAACCCAGTCTCCCTCCGCTCATTTGCATATTCATGAGGCAGAGCATGTCATAGCTGAGGGCTGGACCCCACCTGAGAGAAGACGGAGACACGGTGACCATGGCCCGTGGGAGCCTGAGGGCCCAGGTCCTACTCCTTGTCGGAGGGTCCGTGTCCCTGCCAGGTCCCTGAGCTCTGGGCAGACACAGCGCCTCCCGCTGAGCAACAACCCTCAGGACCTGCTCCTGTTTGTGAGCCCACCTTGGGTGACACGGGGACCACCTGGGCCAGCTCTGGCCTTTGACACCTGGATGTCTCATTCCTGGATCAGTGTCTCCAAAATGCTGCCCCTAGTGAGTCACTAAGCCCCTCCCTGTGCCAGTCCCTACAATTCGGATGAGCAGAAGCCACAGGTCCACGAGCTTTGTGGGTGGTTCTTAGGGCTCATCAGTGGACAGACCTGCTCCTGGGAAACACGATATTTACGGGCAAATCATCAGTCCCTGCCCATCTCTCAGGCTGTATTGATATTTCCCAGGAAGACCAGGCCCTCGGAGGAAACCCCTGCCCAGCTGCCCTGCACCTGCTCCTGGGGCAGCAGCCCCGGGCTCCTGGGTCCTGAGCGCCCCCTGCTGCCCAGCCCATGCTCTGAGGGGGGTCCTGCTGGGCTCCCAGGGCACTGACCTCTCAGCATCTCTAGTCCAGGAGTGAAGGCTGCGCCCGACTCAGAATGTTCCCTCGGGGACCCCACATGCTTTTGACATCACTGGACAGAGGGACCTGGCCCCCCGGATCCCAATGGCTCTGCCTGGAGAACCCAAGGCAGGGCTTTATGGAGCCAACAGGGACCCCTCCCTGGACCTGCCGGATGCAGGGACACAGCCGACCCTCCTCTGGGTCCAGAAGCTGTCGGGGGCTCTGGGGCCTCTTATGTCCTCAGGTTCCTCTGGCTGAAGGTCCCATCTAAATATCCCCGAGTGTGGCTCAAATTTCACTGCTGTGATTCTATTATTCAATAAATTAGACAGACACTCTGTGGAGGATTTTCACCATAATGACCCTAAATGTCCCTTCTCGCCTGTACCCAGCACATGGGCGGGGCCCCCACACTGACCCTGACCTAGTGTGTGACCAGCTTCCACAAACAGGAAAGCGAACACCCTGGACATGAAGACTGGAGAGAGCCCGCCCTGTGGTTTCCTGTTCTCCCAGCGCCTGGGACCTGCAGACGCCACAGGAGAAGGGTTCTGTCTGGTCCTGGGAGGTCAGACCCGGGGCCCATGTCCAGTCCCTGCAGCCACACTGACCCGCCATGTGGGGAGGGTCACACAGGTCTACACCCTCTGGTGCCCACTGTGAGAGCACAGCCCTGAGCCCTGAGGGCAGGACCATGGAGGACACTGGACAGGGGTCTTCTCAGGAGCAAAACAGGTGTCGATGCAGGAACAGGGCCCTGAGAGTGGGCCTTGGTCATCACTGTCCCTGTGGAGCAGCATCAGGGTTGTCTCCACAGTGTCTCCTGATGTTTTGACTGCCTCCCTCTTGTCCTGATCACCCCCTGGTTGTCCCTGGTGTCCCCCTGTTGTCTTGAGGGGACCCTGAAGGTATCGATGTCCTCTGGTGAATCCTGAGTGCCCCACGGATTTTGTGAGAAGCACCTGAATGACCTTAGCACCCCCTGATGTCCTGGGGGCCCCTGGAAATCCCCACCCCAGACGCAGAAATGGACAAAGCTGTCAACAGGCTCATGAGTCCACCCGAATCCTCAGGAGTCCACGTTGGAAACCCAAGAGGAAACCTCCTCACTCCTGGTAGGACGGCTACTACGTGAGAAACAAACCAGAGGAAGCAGGTCCCGTGCTGGGGAGTGAGGGGAGGAAGGAGGCCTTGCACCCTCCTGATAGGAAGGTGACGTCCTTCAGCTGCATGGGAAACGGCACGTTGGTCCCTCCAGAAATGGAAGGAGAAGCCTGTTCGACTGAGCAACCAGCCCTGGTGTCCCTGCAAGTGACCAAGACGGAGTGTGAAGAGGTGTTGCCCTGCCCACTCACTGGGCAGGAATCAGTCGCCCAGACGGGAAGCCACCCAACGTCCATCACAGATGAAGGACAACCGGTGTCCTAAGGCAGGACTTTGGGGTGTTTGTAGCTTCTAACACGAAGATGTGAGTAATATTTTGATATATTTTTGTGTGAGAAGAATTCATTGTTCTGGAGGAAACACTTCTGGTGGGAAGGCTGAGGGGCATGTGAAGGACACGTTTAATTTCTAAGAAGCTGCGACTCGGGATGTGAGCAGAGAGAACAGGACCTGCAGGGGCTGGAGCGGGAGGGTCCGCGTCACGGCGGATGTGTCCCCTGAAACAGCAAGGTCACCTGCTCGCCTGTCGTCTGCAGGGAGAACATGAGGAATCAGAGCCCCAGGGGAAGAGCAGGACCTGGCCTGGGTGCAGCTGAGGGACCTGAGGGGAAATCCCTGCTCCCTACAGGCAGCCCCTCCGCCCTCCCTCTGGCCCTGCTCCTGGGCTGTTCTCTGGTCAGTGTGTCCTGAGGGCCCTGGTGGCCGCAGCCCCTCCTGCAGGGAGGTTGGTGTGTGGCTCACACGGACCACCCCTCACTGTGTCCCTCACACAGTAATACATGGCCGAGTCCTCAGATTTCATGTTGGTCATTTTAAGAGAGACTGTGCCTGTAGGGTTGTCCCTGGAGATTGTGAGTCTTCCTTGGACTGAGGGCGCATACCACTGATTTTTTCCAGTTGCCACCCACTCCAGCCCCTTCCCTGGAGCCTGGCAGACCCAGTTCATGCTGTAGTTTGTGAAGGTGAATTCAGAGGCTTTGCAGGAGAGGCTCAGAGACCCCCCGGGCTGCACCAAGCCTCCCCCAGACTCCACCAGCTGGACCTGGCACAGGCCACCTGCAAACACAGAGACACAGACTGAGAACTGCCCGTGTGGCCCAGTCCCCCTGAGCCTCCTGCACAGGGACGCACCTTGGACAGTGATGAGAAGGGCAGCCCAGCTGAGTGCAGACCCCATGGTGTGGACACGGAGGAGGGGCTCACAGGTGAGGGCTCCTGTCCAGGACCTGCAGGGACAGGAGCTGGGCAGCTTTTCCTGGGCAGGGCAGGGGCCACATTTGCATGACTTTCCCTGGGACCTGTCTGAGCTGCCAGCAGGGCTCCTCCCTCCCCATTTAAATCTGGGGATCGCAGGTGGACAACGATGCCTGGGCCCGGGCTCAGGGGCACAGGGCTGGTCTGATCTTTCTAGTCGCTTGTCTGTGATTCCTGAGAGACACACTCCACGAGCATGGAAGGTGGGATTTTAAGGTTCTCCAGTGAAGGTTGCACCTAAAATCCCCCAGGAGACTTCCTGGGACAGGCCTGTGGGGATGTCAGTGCCCCCTCATGGCCACTATGAGCCCCAAGTCTGACGCTCTGGTGTCTGAACCAGCTTCCTGAGACAAGGCAGGTGTGTCTGCCACAGGGATGTCATTCCTGGCGGTCTGACACGGTGGCAGCCCCCGTCCTGCCTCCTGCACACTGGAGATTCTCTGCAAGGACAGGCTGGCCTCAGGGCTCCCACCTGGGGTCAGGAGGAGCATAACCATCCTCAGTGCCAGGGCCCTAGAGCCAGGTCCTCAGCCTGCAGGCACGAGGAGCCTTCCCCCGCCCTCTTTTCTCAGTCTAGTGTTGTCAGTGATGTTGGGGTTCAGAGGGAGGTTACTGACCATGGTTCCCAGCTTAGATGTTCCCACAAGAAAGGGACCTTCAACCCTGACAGGAGACCCTCCCTCCCAGCCTCCCCCTGTCCTTTCCCTGAGGACAGTCACTGTGCTCAGAGGTGCTGGGCTCTCCCCAGAACATTCCCGTCCTTAATGTAATGAACACATTCTCCCATCCGACACATACTATGGAAATGCACTCTCTGCGCAGGCTTGTCATTTAATCCCCTTGATGGGACACTTGGTGTCACAAATGTTTTTACTTTTATTCTAGTTCAATTCATCACTATTTTCTTCCATGGGTCATATTTTGGGTGTTTTTACAGCAAACACCCGAGAAAGTGCTGAGTCCCACTGTCCAGGCTGATTTTCTGCAGGAGCCACAGGGACTGGAGCAAGTTCTGGGACCAGAGTGGAAGCTGCTGGGAAACCCCCCATCGATCTGACGTGACTTTGGAGCTGGGTGAGGGGAGGATGCTGGACTTGTTTTGATCACATGACAGAAACATGCCTGATTCTCATGGACAGAGTGTTACTGAACATATGGGTTTAGAGCCTCTTCCAGTGAAGACCCAGAAGGAAGCCCAGGGCAGGATGGAGACAGCTTATATCATCCCAGGAAATCCCTGAGTAATTCTGAACAGGAGCTGCTTAGAAATAGAGACATTACCGATGCTGCAGGCAGGGATCCAGAGACATAAGGAACCTGTCATTGCAAACTGGTGGGAAGGGGATCACCTGTTACCTACAGGCACATCCTCACAGTGTCTCTGTCTACAACGTGACAACTCCACAGGACTAGAAGATTAGCACTTGGACTCCATGTGTTTATTACTCACATGATCTTTCATGGATTATCCAGCTGCATAATTCAATGGGGTCCCATAAATGAATCTCTCAACTCTTACAAGAAAGAGAGGACACCTCTCCCAGGAGGAGCCATGGTGATGGTTTGTTTTTATGAGAGGCCATCATTTCATTGACCAGGGCCCCTGCCTCAGTCCATCACCACCGTCATCATCACCATCATCACCATCATCACCACTTGCTTTCTGGGTGTTAAGGGGCACAAGTAGTCAGGCCCTATCTCTTGATGGGTGATGCTGACATGTCAGGGTTCATCCCTCTCCCTTCTCCTGCATACGTGTGAAATGTGAAGAGAAAGTGGGGAGGCCCCTTGTGTCCTGCAGGTGGGACCTTGAAACCACACAAGTCCCTCCTGTGAGCAGGACCCTCGCTGTCCCCACTCCTGACCCACATTGAAAACCTGAACCAGTGTCCTCCCCTGGCCGATCCAACCATTTCCGACCTGCTGAGCAGCCTGTACTCTCTCAGCAGCACCCCCATGAACTGACAAACCTTTGACTCGTCCCTCTGTGTATGTGACGTCATCAGCCTAGACAGCCATTCCCCAGGAGGGTGGGTCCCTCTGCCTCTGCCTGGTGTCACCTACTCTTCGTGGTGTGAGCATGATGCCAAGTCATTGACCGTCACCTCCACAGTCTGTCTTCTCTAGCTTTGGGGTCACATGCCACTGGTGCCTGCTGTCCGGCACCCGCATGTCCAGCTGCTGGCTGAGACCCTGAGGTGTGCAGAGCTGAGCTGCACTGTGGAGTCAGCAGAGCCCCCTGTTGGATTTAGGTGACGGTTGTTCAGAAGATTTGATGACTAATTGTCTTTTGGAGAAAAGAGTGTCTGAAAGAGACTCTCTGCCTGTTGTCCATGTGAGAAAGTCGTCTCTGTGTACAGGAGACTTTTCTAAGAGGAAAGTGCAGAATCAGGAATCCACAGAGGTTCCTGAGGGAAACTGTGGCCTGAAGAGGAAACCACCCAGGAAACAGCCCAAACCGCCCACTGCACCTGCTGCTGGAGGGTCCTTGTGTTCAGGGACCCTGAGCACCGTGGTGGCCTCAGCCCCTCCTGCAGGGAGGTTTGTGTCTGGCTCACCCTGACCTCCCCTCACTGTGTCCCTCGCACAGTAATACACGGCCGTGTTCTCTGGGGTCACAGAGCTCAGCTGCGGGGAGAACTGGTTCTTGGACGTGTCTCTGGAGATGGAGGTGCGGCTCTGGAGGGACCGCCTGTAGTAAGTGCTCCCATCATAACATATGCACCCCATCCACTCCAGACCCTTCCCTGGGGGCTGGAGGATCCAGCTCCAGCAGGAACCACTGGTTGTGATGGAGATTCATACACAGCACAGGTGAGGGACATGGTCTCTGTGGGTGTCACAAGTCCTGGGCCCCACTGCTGCAGCTGCACCTGGGACAGGACACCTGGGGAAAGGAGCACAAGAACCTGTCAGTCACGTGGAGTCACAACCCCCCATAGACCCCTGTCTGACGTCTGAGACCCTCACCTCCACAGTCTTTCACCAGGCACAGGAGGAGACCCAGCAGGCTCATCTTCTAGACCAAGGCCCTGCCTTCCCCAGAGACCTCAGCCCTGTGTGAGGAGGGAGCTGTGAGCCCCACAGCCCAGGAGGGATTTACCCTAGAGCCTGAAGGGATATTTGCATGTGGGGCAGCCTTTTCCTTATAAGTGGGGGGACTGAGGCCCGGCTGCCCTGGTCATTCTGGGACCCTTGGGGGCACCTCTTCCCTGGGCCTCACTCAGCATGTAAGTCAGAGACAGGGGGCATCTGGTTCATGAGGCTCATTGCAATGAGGTGAAAGGATGGACTCACCTTCTCAGCATTAAGAAGAATCAGAGACTAGATGAGCAGGTCACACTTTTAACCTCTGCATCTTGCAAACAGGTTTCAGAGGGATTCAATTTCTTGAGAAACTTTCTGAATCACAACACTAGTATATCCACAATATCAAAATTTTTATTTCATATTTTCCTGCAATAAGTCTTAGGTTTATGCCAACTTAAAACATAACAAAGATCCATTATCAATGTCTTCAGTATTAATTTATGAGGTTCCTTTGATCTGAGAAGCTCCCTCCCAGGCACAGGGAGGAGGGAGATTCTGCTTCTTGCTGTTGGAAATTCTGTCGTGTCCAGAGCTTCCTGTGCAAACTCTTCCGTTATGCAAGCCCACGGCCGATGGCAGAGACCCCCAACTCATTACGTCAGAATTGGTCATGGTCTTAGGTGGAGAAGAGACAAATGAAAACAGTGACTATGAATATGTGCAGCTCAGAATAACTCCTGTGTTGAAATGATTATGGCAGGAGATGGACCTGATTTCTCAGTCTGGTGCTGTCAGTGATGTCGGGGTTCAGAGTGAGCGAAATCGGGAGAATTCCTCTCATAGATCTTCTCACAGGAAAGGGAACTTCAACCCTGCCAGGTGACCCTCCCTTCCAGCCTCCCTCTGTTCTGCCCCTGGGGACGGTCACTGTGCTCACAGGATGCTGGTCTCTCCCCCATAACATACAAAGTCCTTAGGGTGTAATGACCACATTCACCCACCAGACACGGGATTTGGAAATATATTCTTTATATTTACAATTGTCTTTTCAGTTGCTCAATGGAGTCTTTAGTGAGAAAATGGATGTCATTTTAACAAGGGCCAATTTTTAAATATTTTCTTGAATGGATCTTATTTCGGGTCTTTTACAGAGAACTCCCAAGGTAATGCTGAGCCCCACTGTCCATGCTGATTCTCTGCAGCAGCCACGGGGACTGGAGCAGGTTCTGGCACCAGAGTGGAAGCTGCTGGGAAACTGCCCATAGATCTGGACGTGACTTTGGAGCTGGGTGAGGGGAGCATGCTGGACTTGTTTTGATCACATGACAGAAATATGCCTGATTCTCATGGACAGAGTGTTACTGGACATATGGGTTTAGAGTCTCTTCCAGTGAAGACCCAGAAGGAAGCCCAGGGCAGGATGGAGACAGCTTATATCATCCCAGGAAATCCCTGAGTAACTGTGAACAGGAGCTGCTTAGAATGGAGACATTACCGATGCTGCAGGCAGGGATCCAGAGACATAAGGAACCTGTCATTGCAAACTGGTGGGAAGGGGATCCCCTGTGACCTACAGGCACATCCTCACAGTGTCTCTGTCTACAAGGTGACAAGTTCAGAGGTCCAGGGGATTAGCACTTGATCACATTTTGGTCATTACCCACATTGTGTCTCCATGGGTCACTCAGCTGCATAATTCATTGGGGTCCCATTTATGAATCTCTCAACTCTTAGAGGGAATAGGGGGCACCCATCTCTAGGAGCCATGGTGATGGTGTGTCTGCAAGAGGGGTCATCACTTCATCGACCAGGGCCCGTGTCTCAGCCCATCACCATCATCATCATCCCCATCATCCCCATCATCACCATCATCATCACCATCATCATCACCATCACCACCATCATCATCATCAGCATCATCAGCAGCATCATCACCATCATCATCACCACCATCATCACCATCATCTTAATCACCATCATCATCATCACCAATATCACCATCACCATCATCATCACCAACATCACCATCACCATTATCATCAGCAGCATAATCACCATCATCACCATCGTCATCATTACCATCATCACCATCATCACCATCCTCATCATTTGCTTATTTTTATCATGTTTCTCATTTTCTGTAGACCGTCTTTTGTGCACACATGAGCCATTATCTCTAGTTCTGCTCATTTTTTGTAATTGTTTAGAGAAATTTGTAGCCAGACTCTATTTTCCTTCTCATGTACTGCTGACAACTGATGGCTCATTCCTCCCTCCTCTCAGTCTGCCCGACATGGGAATCTGATAGGAAAGGTGGGGTCTCCTCTGTAGATGTCCTCGGGAGATTGAAACCACACCAGACTCTGGGATTAGATTTCCTCCCTCCCCACCACCTCGCCAAGATCAAAGCCATGAACCAGGCTCCCCTCCTGGCTCCACGAGATGCCCTCTGACTTGCTGAAGGACCTTTCCTGTGCTTCCCAGAGATTTCAACTCTGTACGTGATAAACATCCCAATCCCTTGGTTGTGTGTTTGTCCTAAACCTGGACATTTGCACCATGTCATCCTGGGTCCCTCTCCCTTGGCCTGGTGTCACCTACTCTTGGTGTTGTGAGAATGATGTCAAATCAGCGAGTGTCACCACCGGGGTCTTTCTTCTCTAGCTTTCTGTTCACACCCCTCAGGTGCCCGCTTCCAGAACCCACGTGTCCTGCTGCTGGATAGTTGGGACCCTGAGCTGTGTGGGCCTGAGCTGCTCTGTGGAGTCAGCAGAGCCTCCTGTTAGATTTAGGTGATGGTGGTCAGAAGATTTCACGATTAATTGTCATTTGGGGAAAAGAGTGAGTGCAAAAGACATTCTGCCTATTGTCCATGTGAGAATTGTCTCTGTTTACAAGAGACATTTCTAAATGACGGACCTCAGAGGAAAGCGCAGAATCAGGAATCCAGAGAGGTTCCCTGAGGGAAACTGTGACCTGAAGAGGAAACCAGCCAGGAAACAGCCCAAACCGCCCACTGCACCTGCTCCTGGGAGGGTCCTTGTGTAAAGGCCCCTGAGCATCCTGGTGGCCTCAGCCCCTTCTGCAGGGAGGTTTGTGTCTGGGCTCACACTGACCTCCTCTCACTGTGTCTGCTGCACAGTAATACACGGCCGAGTCCTCAGATTTCAGGCTGTTCATTTGCAGATACACCATGTTCTTGGCGTTGTCTCTGGAGATGGTGAATCGGCCCTTCACAGAGTCTGCATAATATTTGCTACTTCCATCATACCATATTGCTGCCACCCACTCCAGGCCCTTCCCTGGAGCCTGGCGGACCCAGTGCATGTAGTAGCTACTGAAGGTGATTCCAGAGGGTGCACAGGAGAGTCTCAGAGACCCCCCAGGCTTCACCACGGCTCCCCCAGACTCCACCAGCTGCACCTCACCCAGGACACCTGCAAACACAAAGACGTCCAGGTCAGGAAACTCTCACAAGCCCACTGTTTCTCTCACTCCTGTCCACTCACACACTCAGTGTCTCTTGTTCTCCATAAATTACCTCTTAAAATAGCAACAAGGAAAACCCAGCTGAGCCCAAGCCCCATGGTGAGTGGTCTGTGTTCAGTCCTGGTCAGGGAATGAGAACAGCTGGGATCCTGGGGCTGGGCTCCTGTCCCAGAGCTGCAGGGTCAGGGCTGGGCTGGTTTTTATGAGCAGAGGGGGCCCTATTTGCATGTCCTCCTGCTATATAGAGATCTCAGGGGTGAACCTACAGATAAGTCAGTAACTCAGTGAAGGTGAGAGGTTCCTTGTGCATTTGTTTGTCCTGGTAGCTTTTCATCCACTAAATACAGAATTATAGGAGGTTTGGGGTTTGTTGATGAGGCCACATCTGGTAACAGTGACACAGCCTCAAGGCTCTGATCCTTCCACTGGCTCCCATTGCTCCCCTGAAACTACTTCTGACACAGCTGCACCTGCCCCGTGAGAGAGCAGAACTCCTTGTATGTGTTGAGAGCCTCAATGATCCCCTGTATTCCAGTGTTACCCACACTTCAGGGCTGTATCCAGCTGTGGCCCCAGAGTCCTCACTACAATGGAGAAGGTTGTGCATCACCTGTGAGGTGGTCCTAGGTTAGCTAAGGTGAGTCAGGTTCACTGAGATCTGGGAGGTACAACTGAAGTCTCTGTTGGGCTCTGGGCCACTATCAAGTGGCACAGGAAATCTGAGTGATGAGGGGAATCTGAGTGACACAGGATGACAGGACCCATGCTTTTGATACCATTGTCCACCTCCTGTTCCTCAAAAATCCCCAAGTTCACTGGCCTTAGAATCCCTCCCCTGGGATGTCATATCAGGAATCAGACAACATCCTATTGGGGAGTAGTTATAACAGACACTTGCCATTAGCAATAGCACACCCATGAGTAACAGGGTCCGAGCTGGTCAGGAGTGACCTCTCCCTCTCCCTGGGAGGTGGGGCCTGAATTAGGTGGCTTACCTTTCAATGGCTGGAGGGGAGCCCATGGTGGGGCCATGGTGACAGGTGGGTGTCCTGTCAGATCCTCATCAGCTCAGGTCCGGGAGGGAGGAGTTGGGCCATTCTCTTGGGCCTGACCTCAGGAAGCCCAGTTATGAATGGAGATGGCACTGGAGACACTAGAGCAAAATTGGATGGACCACCTAAGGTCACTGAGCTCTGACCTCCTAACCTCCGACCCAGCAGAGCAGCCTTTCTTGCTTAGGGCTGAGGCTCAGTCTGAATATTAATGCATTAAATTCTACTTTAGAGTGTTAATTACTTGAGAATATAGTCAGTATGTTTCATTAGATTAGGCTCCTAGAAAATTTAACATGAAATATAATAAAATGGAAATGATCATAGAAAAGGGCGTGATAGAGATGCACAGGGGAGGTTCCTGAGAGAGGTACCGGAGGGAATTAAGTCCAGAGGTTGCACGTGGTCCGTGGGGACAAGGCTGTCAGGAGGCTGTGCAGAGGGAGACAGACTAGAGGGGGAACCATCTCTGGTTGGCCCTGCTCCACACAGGGACCCCACCAGCCCTCACTCCCTGACACAACACACCCTGATCCCGTCCCCTGTCCTGATCTCTGAGGTCATTGCTCCTGGTTGATGGGCCTGTCGGGACCTCCTGAGTCCTCGATTATGTCAAAACTGAGGGTCCTCTTGTGCCCTGGTGACTGTGGCATCATCACACTCAACATTTGAAGCCACTATGGGTGGGAGGCCCTCCCGGTGTGCAGAGAGCCCACGGCATTGTCACTGTGTGCAGGGAACTGGGGCAATGACCACCAAGGCCTGTCACCTTCTGGGAGATTGGCCAGCTGTTTGGTGCTGAGTCTTCTGTTCTGTGTCCCGACCATGACTCTGGACAAGTTCCAGGAGCAAATGTCAGAAGCAGAGGAAGCTGCTGAGTCGACAGGGACCCAGGACTTCACCTCCCCTGCACCTGCTCCTGGGCTGGGTGGTCTGATCTCTGTCCCTGAGCGCCCCCTGGTGTCCTCAAAACTCTTGCACCCCGGCCCCCCTCACTCCCTCAGGGAGGCTTGTGTCTGGCTCACACTGACCTCCCCTCACTGTGTCCCTCCCACAGTGTTACAGGGGAAGGTGGGGCCCCTTGTAGTTGTCCCCGAGACCCCTCCCACCACCTTCCCGTTTCTGGATTTTTTCTTCTTTTTCTTCTGGGTGGTGTTTTCTGGTTCCTCATGTTCCAAATTGCTGATGGGATTCTCAGTGTCCTCTACTCTGCTCTCGATTCCTGTAAATTATTCTTCCTCTCAGCCCTGTGGCCTTCCCTTCTGACTGGTGCTTTATTATGTGACCGATGGTCTCACTAGTTTCCTTAATGGTCTCACTGAGGTCCCGGAGCATCCTTATAACCACTGTTCTGAACTCTCTCCAGGGCTTGCTTGGCTCTATCTCATTTAGTTCCTCTTCTGGAGATTTCTTCTGATCTTCCCTTTGTGACATGTTTCTTTGCCTCCACATTTTGGCTGCTTCTGGGTGTTTGTTTGTATGTATTAGGTAGAGCTGCTGTGTCTCCTGGAATTGGTAGAGTGGCTCTGTGCAGTAGGTGTCCTGTAGGGCCCAGGGGCCCAGCCTCCCCAGTCCCCTGAGCTGTGCCTTCTGGTGCTCCCCTGTGTGGGCCGTGTGCACTGTCCTGCTGTAGTTGAGCCTTGGTTGCTGTTGGCATCACTGGGAGGAACTGACCCCCAGGTTAACAGGCTGTGAGGACCAGCTGCTGTGCTTGGGACACCCCTAGGGAGCAGGATTACTTCAGTGGAGCTTTTGTGTTCACCAAGTGGGCCCCTTGAGTGTCACTCGTGGATGTGGTAGGGTTGTAATCCAGCGTGGTCCAGTCTGAGCACCTGGTGCACTGTCTCTGGGGCCTCCCGGGAGGTGCAAAGTCAGCCTGTGCCAGTTCCTTGCCCAGGGCCACCCAGCATGAGCTACACAGCAGTCCCTAGATGGCTGGGGCTTGTGCTGGGCTTGGAGGTGTCCAGTTGAGGCCAAGGCATGAACCAATGCAGGCTGCTGCTAGTGCCAGGCCTGGGGCCACTTGTCAAGGTGCATGGAACACGCTGCTGCTTGTTTGAGAGATTTTAGGAAAGTCCCCAGGATGAGGGGAGAGAGGCCACTTGCATAGAAAAGCCCCTGGAAATGGCCTGGAGGAGCCTGCAGGTGGGAGGGGCAGGTGCTCAGGGAATCACCTGGGTGGGGCAAAAGGAGTGAGCCAGGTGCTGGAGATTCAAGCCTGGCTCCTGCCTGCTGACTGTGGGGGAGGATCCCCAAAGGAGCCGTGGCCTCTGAGCTCTTCTGCCTGGGAGAAAGCTGCCCATCCTCCTCTGGCCCCGAATTCAGGCAGTTACTTCCTCCCCGAATGTCCCAGGCTCCTTTCAGGCTGCTGCCCGGCCCTGGGCTCAGAGGGACGGGTCTGAGTGAGTCCCCTGCAGGCCCTTTAAGAGGACCTCCCTCCCCTCACTCAGTGACAGTCCCCTTGGTTTTCCCAGCCCTAAGTCATGGGGACCTCTCTTCCGGACCCTGGAACCCTGGGCGGGGGTCCTGCTGTGGGGCTGGGACCCGGTGCCCCTCTGGGTAACGTCCACGCCGAGCTATCGCTCCCGGTTTTAAACCAAGGCACCGGTTCTGGGCCCGAGGCCTTGTCTGTGACTCAGCCCTGATCTGCCCGCGTCTCCGCCCCTCCTGGTCTCCTTCCTTCTCAGTCCCCTGGTTGCAGGGCTCTGTGCAGCTAGAGCTCAGGAGGTTCTGAGTGCCGGTTGCTCTGTTTTAGGTGTAATTTGATGTGGTTTGGGAGGCAGCAGGTACCCTGGTTACCTACGCGCCCACCTCTTGTCTCTGTACCAGGTTCCTGAGGGTGCAGTTTGTGGTTCATTCTGGGCAGGAGGTGCGGCCCGGGTCCTGGTTCCCTAGGTGAGCCGTCCCTGCATTCCGGGACCGAGCCCGACTGGACCAGGGAAACCATCCTCCCAATGTGCTGTCACGGTCCCTCGGGCATTGTTGAGGGTTTTGCATTTATGTTTGGGGACGTCCCATCCGTCCTGGAGACAGTCCTGTTGTAGTGAGGACATTGCAGGATCTTCGCCTCGCTCCCTTTAATGTCGTTTAGGCCAATAACCCTTTAAATTTTCATTAATTCTGATTTTTAGTTTGCTTTTCTTCTAGGGATCTAGGTTTTCCACCAAACTTTCATTGTCATGATCACTGTTTCCTGTGACACATTTCGTGATTTGCACCTTTCCTGAAAATCTTGTGGTTCTGGGTCCGTGGACTCACCGGCTCACTCATGGTCTCTACCAGGCCAGTTCTCTCTTTCTCTGCATGTTTAGTAACTTGCAGACTCCAGTGATTCTTAGTCCTGGGAGGGTTTTCATAAAACCCAACGATTCCCTTTTCACACCTACTCGACCCTGAGACCTCATGAGAGAGGCTTTGCTGCCTTTCTGCCCGATCGCTGGTCAGACTGGATGCAGGTGCTTCTGGAGTCAGAGCTGGCGGCTCCCTTTCCAGGTCTGGGCGAGTCGTTACCGAGGCTCCTCCTGGGCTCTCTGGGCCCCAGGGAAGTCCTGGGAACGGGGTTTGTCAGTCACGGCTCCCGTGTTGGTCCCTCAAGGTGCATTTGTGCAGGGCCACCCAGCACACTCCCCGGCGAGGACAGCGTCCCTGTGGGTCCCCCTTTCATAAGCTGCTCCCCTCCTGGGGCTCCTGGGCCTCTGTGTCCCTCTGCACAGCAGGAGGAGCGCATGTCTGAGGTCCTTGAGCTCCCCCAGCTCCCTTATCTGCTGGGGCTCCTCGAACATGACACCCCATCTTTGAACTCAGGTGGACTGAGTGTTTGAGTTCTCTCAGGGGAGGGACAGGGTCCCATGAGGCTGTGACACCCGGTGGGTGACAGTGCCGCCCTATGTACTGACCGTGTCAGGGGAACGTTCATGAAACAGAATTCAGCCCTCATGTGTCTGCACCACCCACAGGGCCCTGGGTCTCCTGGGGGAGGAGAGAAGGAATTGGGGCTCCGAGGCTGCAGGAGGGGGCAGGACCCGCAGAGCCTGGAAGGAAATCCCATGCCCTCTTTCCTGTTCCTTGGACTCGGGGGCCCCGCTGAGACCCCAGGTTCTTGTCCAGGAGGCCCCCGGGCTGTGCCTCTGAGCCAGCCTTGCACAGTAACACGTGGCTGTGTCTGCAGGGTCCACGCTGGTCATGGTGAGAACCACCTGGCTCTGGAGGTGTCCTTGGAGATTGTGAGCCTGCCCTTCAGAGACGGGCTGTAATACGGGTCATTGTCCCACCACACGTGTGCCAGCCACGCCAGGGCCTCCCGGGGGCTGCCGGATCCAGCCGACACCCACACCAGTTGTGCTCAGGGAGAACCCAGAGAAGGAGCAGGTCAGCGTGAGGGTCTGGGATGGCTTCCCCAGCCCAGGGCCCGCCTCCTGCAGGGTGGCCTGAGACAGAAGCCTGTGGAGAGAGGACAGGAGGTGAGGCTCCGTCAGGGGGTCAGGGGTCTCCCCCCGGAGGCGTCCTGGACGGGTCACTCACAGGGAGGGAGGGTGAGCAGCAGGAGCGAGGAGCACAGCGTGTCCACGGTGGGCACTGGAGTCCTGCCGGCCCAGTGCCGTCTTTTCAGCCCCGGGAGGGTGGGGCTGGGTGATTTGCATTCACGCCCATGGTCTTGAGCCCTGTGGGGACGCAGGTCTGTGCAGTCGGGGAGGGAGTCAGTGCTGGGAGGTCAGCGAGCCTGAGCTGTGGGCTGCGTGTGCTCTGCATGGGGACACCCCAAATCAGGACCAGCCTCTCAGGGCACAGCGTCCTCAGATACGCCCTGCGCTGCGGAGGAGCCAAGGCTGGGAGGCCCCATTTTTACAGGCCGTGTGCTCTCCCGGATGCTCATCCAGGGCCCCTCGCCCTTGGGTCCTGGGTGTAGGGCTGGGCGCCGAGGCCTAGAGGGACGGTGGTCCCCCTGCCCCCAGACACCGAGCACTGAGCCTGGGGCAGACAGGACCTGGCCCCGAGGCTCTGTCCCAGCCTCCCTGCGAGTGGCAGAGAGCAGGGCCACGGACAGGTCATCTCCTCTCTGTTGGGCAAGTCTGTGCTCTGGAGCGTCTGCCCTGCGTGTCACCCTCACAGGGACAGCCCAGGGACATGGCCCCATCACGGTGCCCAGTCAGGCCGGGGGTGCAGCGAGCTCACGAGGGCCCGGACAGGCTCTGGGCAGCTGGGGGACCCTCGCAGGAGCAGCTGACGGCACTGGAGGCGTTCCCTCCCCTCTGGCCCTGAGCCCTCCGGGTCAGATTGTCCCCTCACTACACCGGGGACCCTGCAGAAGCCGGAACGTTCTAGAACGTCACAGTCCTGTCCGGGCCCCTCCAGGTGGCTGATCTGAGCTCCATGGGGGCGTCAGCCTTGTGCACCTTGTGGTTAAATAAGATGCTTCTCTCTCTTGCAGTGCTGGGCCCACAGACCTGCTGTGACTCTTGTGTGGTGCACGTGGGTGGATCGGGGTGCGTTTGTGCAGAAGGTGAGGGGTGGCAGGGACGTGAGGCTTTGGCAAGTACAGAGCTCCTGGGCAGAGAGGAGACAGGTGCGAACGGGTGGAGCTGCCACCCTGCTGGCAGAGGAGCCACCGGGGACGCCCTTCCCACCCTCCCCCAGCGTGTCCCAGCTGCACCCCCGTGTCCAGGGCTCCACTCATGTTTCAGAGTCTCGGACAGAGTGAGAGGAGCCCCCGTTTGGTCACACACTCAATTTATAACGAAGAAGGCGTAGGGCTCAGCAAATAGCTGTCCTTGAAAGGATAGAATTAAATGTGACCCCGTGAGTTTCACAAGTAAAACTATTCAGTATTTTCCCACCTTGGGGTGATGACTGATACAAAGGAAGGTGTCGCTACCCTGCACCCCAGGCCCCCAAACGCAGACGCACAGACGCGCAGGCAGGGACAGACACCGCTCACTCGGACGTGCCCGAGCGCCTGCTGTGCACACGGGTGCCGCGGAGTCTCCGACACAGAGCCAGACGGGCCCCACAGCCAGTCACCGTCCTGCAGAGGGAACCTCACTGCACTATGGGGCGCAAGGACGGCCAGCACGCGGTCACTGCGTGCGCGGGGGGGCTCCACGCCTTCCTTGCCCGTCTGGGTCTTCTCATGTAATTTGTTTCCGAGGTGCTCTGGCTGGGCCCCTGCACCAGGCTGAGGGACGTGGGGAGGGGCGACCTTGTCTGGCGCCTGAGCGTCTGTGAAAAGCTCCACTCTCTTCAGCACTGAGATGGGGTCGCCTGTGGGCTCTCACACTGGCCTCTGCTGGGAGAGCCTCAGACGTCCGCTGTCCCCGCTCCCGTGTCCTGCGGGTTGGCTGGGACCCTGAGTTGTGAGGAGCTGAGCTGCTCTGTGGAGGCAGCAGAGCCTCCAGTTAGGTTTAGGTGACGGGGGTCAGAAGATGTGATGACTGATTGTCATTGGGGGACAAGAGTGTCTGAAAGAGCCTCTCTGTCTGTTTCCCCTGAGAAACTTGGTTCTCTTTACTGCAGACTTCACAGCCGTCTGGGCTCACACAGCCTTCCCCTCACTGTGTCCCTCCCACAGTAATGCCCGGCTGGGTCACTCGCCTTCAGTCTGCTCCACTGCAGGTACCTGGTGCTGATGGAGTTGCCTGTGGAGGTGCTGACCTGGCCTTGGAAGGATGGGCTGTATCTTGTGTGCGAGTCACCAGGACAGATCATTCCCATCCACTCCAGGCCCTTCCCAGGTGACCGGCCCACCCAGGTGACCCAGCAGCTGGTGAAGCTGTACCCAGAAGCCCTCAGGGGATCCTCAGAGTCTCCCCAGTTCTTCTCCTTTCTGCCCCAGAGGGCACCAGCTGCACCTGGGCGCAGACACCTGTGTGGGAGAGCACGACTCAGGTCAGGGCTGCCTCCTGCCCTCTCTCCTCTGTGACCCCAACACGTGGCCTGTGACTTTCTTGGGAGGACAGCCAGGAGCTTAGGGAGGATGGTGGGACAGCCCATCCTGTACGAGGACAGTGAGGGACACAGCAGGGGACCCAGCTGGGTGGGGAGGGACACTGCACTGTGGAAGGGGACCCAGGATTTAAATGGATGGTGCCCCAACATGGGTTTGCATATTTACCGCCAGGTCCTCCAGGTGACACTTTTTTTTTTTTTTTTTTAAATATATCCTTATTAATTTCAGAGAGAGGGAAGGAGAGGGAGAGAGAGATCTAGAAACATCCATGATGAGAGAGTCATTGATCGGCTGCAGCCCGCAACCAGGGCATGTGCCCTGACCGGGAATTGAACCCGGATCGCCTGGATCCTAGGTTGACGCTTAACCACTGAGTTACGCCGGCCAGGCTGGGTGACACATCTGATGGTTCATGACCCAGAAGGTCCAGGGCTCGGGGAGAGGTGCTGGTCTGAGCCTCCCCAGAGGGAAGGCGACACTCTCACCCAGACTGGTCCTGGCAGAAGGAAACCCCATTAGAATCTAGGTGAATTCTGGTTGGGATGGATTCACACCTCCCAGGTGGACGTGGTCTGAAGTGATCACCTAGACGCCAACCTGTGGAGGGTATATCTCGGGCTGGGGCCGAGGGGGCAGGCAGGACTGATGTGTCTCATAATCGGCTGAGGCTCTCAGTGGGAGGAGTGCTGAAGGAAACCTCCATTCTCACAGATACTCATGAACAAGAAGGCAGCCTGAGTTCAGGGATGTTCCATGGAGATTTTCTCTAGGAGAGACAGGGGGCAACACTGAATAAAACAAGGAAATGTTGGAATCAGGGTGGGGGAGCAGGGTGGGGTCAGTGGATGGAAAAGTACTAAGGGACCAGCAGGGGTGAGAGGACTGGTCAATCGTCCTGACAGGCTTCTTGCTGAAGACAGGCCAGGGTGATTCCCCATCACCTGGGGTGTTGCTGGGTGGGGACCCAATGAGGCCTCGAGGGTGATCATATACTAAGTGCAGGGGTTTGTAGCCAAACCAACCTCACAGGGTTCTTGCTAATATTGGGCTGTGCAAAGCTGGACCTTAATGTGCAGAGGTTGCAGCCTAGTTGGGAAGAGATTCCGAGGGGCCTGACGGAAGCTTGGTCAACGAGGGGCCCTTTCCATCACTTTCAATATTTCCTGCCTGTCTCTTCTGACCTGAAATGTTTCTCTTGACAAATGTGGTGACAGTCCAGTGGGAGCTGCCTTGTAGGGAATTAACTGCTTTTCTCTTCCCTATTTTAAAATTCTCTCCTTGTCTTTAACCTTTGCCATTGTAATTCTGCGGTGTCCTGGTGTGAACCTATTTGGGTTCATCTTCTTGGACTGTGTGTGCTTCCTGGACTTGTGTGTCTTTCCCCTTCACTTAGTTAGGCAAGTTCTTGTCATTATTTCATCAACTAGGTTCTCAATCACTTGCTCTCTGTCTTCTTCTGCTGGAATGCATATGATGTGGATGTTGTTTTATTTAATGTTTCCCAAAGTTCACTTAAACTCTGTCATTGTTTTTAAATCTTTATCTTTTTGCTTCTGTGATTGTGCATTTTTTCTACCTTCTCATTCAAATTCCTGATTAAATCCTCTGCTGCATCCAATGTTCTTCATATTCCTTCCAGTGTTTTCTTTTTATTTATAAATCCTCACCTGAAGTTATTTTCTCCATTGCTTTTCAGAGATAGTGGAAGAGAGAGAGGGAGAGAGAGATGGAAAGTTCTATGTGAATGAGACACAGCAATAGGTTGTCTTCCACAGATACCCCTGACCTGGGATTGAGACGGCAACTCAGGCAAAATCCCTTGATGGGGAATTCAACCCGAAATCCTTCAGTCCCCAGGGAGCGATTAACTCTACAACATTTCACAGCTGGGTGCTATGTGGGTGCCCAGTCTCAGCACTGGTGCTATAGCCTGTGGCCCAATCTTAGGTCACGGCTTCAGACCTCTCAGGGGAAGACCCCGCAGCTGAGATATCCCTCGGTAACCTCGGAGTCCCGCCTGTGGGAGCAGGGCCAACCCCTTTCACCTGTCAGCACATCCTCCCAGTTATGAGGTGGCTCCTCTCCCCAGTCCTTGGTTTAAAAGCTCCACTTCATAGAGTCTGTAGGAGGTAATTCATGGCGGATGATCACCAATTTATTTGTAATTTCCACTTGGTCCTGGGAACTACTGAGAGTAAGATCCATCTACACCACCCTCACCTTCACCCCTCTCTCTGCATTTCTCTTTGTACAAACAGGAAACGTCAGCTGTGCTGCATGTGAGGATATTGCTACTAATGTAAAAACCTGTTAAAATGCAGAGACTTCAGTGGTAGCCAGAGAGTCATTGTTCGCGGGAGACTCTTGGAGAGACAGCTGTGTGGAGAGGAAGCCCGGACCTCTCCGAGGAATCAGCCGAAAACACCACCTGCAGATGCTTTTGAACTGGAAATACAGAGTTGTTGGGTCCTTTGCGACCCTTAGTTTCCTGAGAGTCTCTTGTAGCCCAGTCCTCAGTCTCTCTCAGGGAGATTTGTGTCTGGGTCACACTGACCTCCCCTCACTGTGTGTTGTACAGAAATACACGGCCGAGTCCTCAGCTCTCAGGCTGTTCATTTGCAGATACAGCGTGTTCTTGGCGTTGTCTCTGGAGATGGTGAATCGGCCCTTCACAGAGTCTGCATAGTTTGTGGTACTTCCATCAGGATTAATATGACTAACCCACTCCAGCCCCTTCCCTGGAGCCTGGCGAACCCAGTACATCCAGTAGCTACTGAAGGTGAATCCAGAGGCTGCACAGGAGAGTCTCAGAGACCCCCCAGGCTTCACCACGGCTCCCCCAGACTCCACCAGCTGCACCTCACCCTGGACACCTGCAAACACAAAGACGCCCTGGTCAGGAAACTCTCACACATCCACTGTTTCTCTCACTCATGTCCACTCCCACTCTCAGTGTCTCTTGTTCTCCATAAATTACCTCTTAAAATAGCAACAAGGAAAACCCAGCTGAGCCCAAGCCCCATGGTGAGTGGTCTGTGTTCAGTTCTGATCAGGGAATGAGAACAGCTGGGGATCCCGGGGCTGGGCTCCTGTCCCAGAGCTGCAGGGTCAGAGCTGGGCTGGTTTTTATGAGCAGAGGGGGCCCTATTTGCATGGCTTCCTACTATATAGGGAGCTCTGGGGTTGGACACTGTCACTAAGGACATGGTCTTAGTGTGTGACATGTCTAAATGTGCATGTCTGTGAAATTATTCACCATGTCTTGTCCTGTGACCTCCGCACTGCATGCAAATGCTCCGGGTGCCCTGTATCAGGACTCTGGAAAATATTGTCGTAAAATGAAAATAAGAGGCGTTTAAAATGAGAGATGCTGCCAGGGTGAGCGTGGCTCAGTGGTTGAGCCTTGTCCTAGAATCCTGTAGATCACAGTTTAATTCCAGTTCAGGGGACAGGCCGGGATTGTGTGGTGGATCCGCAGTTGGGGGCATGCAGGAGGCTGCCGATCAATGTGGAGTCTGTCATCATTGATGTTTCTACCTTTCTCTCTCTCTCCCTTCTTCTCTCTAAAATTGATAAAGATGTGTATATATAAAAAAAAGGAGATGCATTTCAGACTCAACAGTCATGGCACAAGAGAAATCAACCCTCACAGCCACAGGAAGAATTAAAAGTGCAGGAGGCTCATGTTCAGGGGACGGGAGCTCCATCTGACACTATTTCCCTAGAAAGTGTTCAGAGGATGAATCAAGACCAGAGTGTGAACCCAGAGCCGTGGACAAGTGCTGGGGAGGGTGGAGGGTCTGTGTGGGCCCCTGGGACACGGAAGCATGAGCCATAGAGACACAGGCAGATCCCCCGGGCCATGGCCTTCAGGGGTCGGTGCTGACTGTGTAGCAGCTGCACTGCCTCATGTGCTGTGTTTCTCCTCTGGACCCTGATGGGAACGAGTTTCCTACCCTGGGGATGGAGAAGTAGCTTCGTCATGACAGGTGTGTTTGGGTGAAGATGTGGGTAATGGTTTGTGAGCAATGAGAGTGTTGTTGCTGGAAACCTTGCTGTCTGCATGGGACCCGGGGAACCCTGTCTCCATGTCCCCACATGATGGGAGGGAACTGGAACAGGGGCCTGACTCAGGGCAACACTGGGGAAGCCACCTGGGATCACGAATGGGGGACGTAACCCAGACTGAGGACACACCACCCAGGGTTCCTGCTCCATTCGCCTCTGACTCTCATTGTTGTGTGACCAGTTCAAGTTTTCTCTCCTCACTTTCCTCTGAAATAGCCCCACACGTTCCCTAGAGTCATGAGACACTGTGGGGAGTGTGCAGGGCACCAGCCCCGTGTGTGCCGACCTCGTAGCTCCCATCTCTCCTGGGCTCACTCTCTAGTTCTGTGAATCTCCTGGTGCCGTCTCCAGGGTTTTCTATATAGAAGATCATGACGTCTGCATACAGATGGGAAGTGATATTTTGTTCTGCTCCTGTCTGATTTAGACACTTTCTGTTCTACTTTTTAAAAATCTAATTATTCTGACCACGATGTGCAGTTTCTGGAATAGAAGCAGTTACTGGGGTGCCCTTGTGTTATCTTCATGTTACAAGAATTGCTTTGAAATTTTCTCTGTGGAGCACAATGCTAACTGTTTTCTTTTCCAATGTACCATTTACTATACGGAGGTTCCTCACTTCTCTATGTAACACATTGAGAATTTTGATCATAAAGAGGTTTTAATATAGTCCATTGCCATTTATTTATATGCTGATACAGTTAGTCCTTCATGCTGGGGATGAGCTTGGCAATTTACTGGTTCCAGGGGCTGCACCGTCCTAGCCTTCCAGAGGATGACGCACTGATCATGGTGAATGACCCGCCAAAGGCCTGTTGAGTTTCCTAGTATCACTGAGGATTTTTGCATTTATGCTCATCAGAGACATGACCTGTCATTTTTTGATTGCTCTTATTTGGCTTTGGTAGGAGTGTAGTGGTCACCTCAATAAAATAATTAGAAAGACTTTTGTCTTCTTGAAAGTCTTGGACGTGTTTGAGAAGAACTGACTGAGACTATACTATTTGTTTTGTGAAATTTTGCTAGAATTTACCCTTGTATCCACTTGAACATGGGCTTTTCTCGTTGACAGGTTTAGATTAATACTTCAGTTATTTATTCATTTATTTTTTAACTTTTTATAATTTTTATTTTTGTTTAAAGTATTACAGATGTCCTTTTTCTCCCCAATGACCCATTCCCCCCCCCCTCCTTCCCCCTCCCCAGTCACTCTCCCCACCATCGTCCATGATTTTGGGTTGTGCACATATGCACATAAATTCTTTGGTTGCTCTCTCCCCCTCCACCCACCCGCCCTCCTCCATCCCTCTGACATTCATCAGTCTCAACTATGCTTCCATGCCATTGAATCTATTCTGATCGTCAATTTATTAAGTTCTTCAGATTCCACATATAAGCGAGATCATGTGATGTTTGTCTTTCTCTGCCTGGCTTATTTCACTTAGCATAATATTCTCCAGGTCCATCCATAATGTCCCAAAGGGTACGAGCTTCTTCTTCTTCACAGCTGGTAGTATTCCATGGTGTATATATCCCACAGCTTTTTACCCACTCATCTACTGATGGGGACTTGGGCTGTTTCCAGATCTTAGCTATTGTAAACTGTGCTGCTATGAACATTGGGGTACAGATATCCTTTCTGATGAATGTTTCAGGGTTCTTAGGATACATTCCCAGGAGTGGAATCA
Source organism: Miniopterus natalensis (assembly GCF_054644295.1). Lineage (NCBI taxonomy): Eukaryota > Metazoa > Chordata > Mammalia > Chiroptera > Miniopteridae > Miniopterus > Miniopterus natalensis. The sequence goes on along the minus strand of NC_142081.1, from coordinate 356,705 downwards.
CTGGGTCAAACGGCAGCTCCATTTCTAATTTTTTGAGGAACCTCCATACTGTTTTCCACAGTGGCTGCCCCAGTCTGCATTCCCACCAGCAGTGCACAGGGCTCCCCTGTCCCCACACCCTCGCCAGCACGTGTCGTTTGTTGACTTGTTGATGGAGCCATTCTGACAGGTGTGAAGTGACACCTCATTGTGGTTTTAATTTGCATCTCTGATGATTAATGACATTGAGCATTTTCTCATGTGTCTCTTGGCCTTTGGTATGTCCTCTTTGGAGAAGTGTCTATAAGTCCTTTGCCCATTTCTTAATTGCGTTGTTTGTCTTCCTCTTGCTGAGTGCTGTGAGTTCTTTGTACACTTTGGAAATTAGCCCCTTATCGGATTCATCCTTGGCAAATATGTTTTCCCAGACCCTGGGGTTCCTTTGTATTTTGAGGCTGTTTTCCTTTGCTGTGCAGAAGCTTTTTAGTTTGATGTAGTCCCATATGTTTATTTTTTCCTTTGTTTCTCTTGCCCTAGGAGATGTATCAGTGAAAAGTCCACTACGTGGGGTGTCTGTGACTTTCCTGCCTATGTTTCCTTCCAGGATTTTTATGGTTTCGTGACTTACATTTAAGTCTTTTATCCATTTTCAGTTTATTTCTGTGTATGGTGAAAGTTGGTGGTCTAGTTTCATTCTTTTGCATGTATCTGTCCAATTTTCCCAGCACCACTTATTGAAGAGACTGTCCTTACTCCATTGGATGCTCTTCCCTCCTTTGTCAAATATTAACTGACCATGATGGCGTGGGTCTATTTCTGGGGCCTCTGTTCTGTTCCATTGATCTATAAGCCTGTTGTTGTACCAATACCAGGCCGTTTTGATTACAGTGGCTTTGTAATATAGTTTGAAGTCTGGTAATGTGATCCTTCCCACTCCGTTCTTTTTTCTCAAGATGGCTGCAGCTATTCAGGGTCTTTTTTGGTTCCATATAAATTTTCGAAATGCTTGTTCTCGGTCTGTGAAATATGCTGTTGGTATTTTCATAGGAATTGCATTAAATTTATAAATTCCTTTGGGTAGTGTAGACATTTTAATGATATTAATTCTTCCAATCCATGAGCATGGTATCTTCTTCCACTTGTTTAAATCTTCCTCTATTTCTTTTTTCAGTGTCACATAGTTTTCTGAGTACAGGTCCTTCACATCCTTGGTTAAGTTTATTCCTAGGTATCTTATTTTTTTTTCCGTTGAGATGGTAAATGGTATTGTTTTTTTAGTTTCTCTCTCTGAAAGTTGTTGATGTATAAGAATGCCACTGATTTCCAGATGTTGATTTTGTATCCAGCTATCTTGCCAAATTCGTTTATCAAATCTAGTAGTACTTTGATGGAGTCTCTAGGGTTTCCTATGTACAGTATCATGTTATCTGCAAATAATGACAGTTTTACTTCCTCCTCTCTAATTTGGATGCCTTTTATGTTTTCTTCCTGTCTGATGTCTGTGGCAAGGACTTCCAGTACTATGTTGAATAAGAGGGTGAAAGTGGACATCCCTGTCTTGTTCCTGTTTTTAATGGAAATGGTTTTAGTTTTTGCCCATTGAGTATGATGTTGGCTGTAGGTCTGTCATATATGGCCTTCATTATGTTGAGGTAAGATCCCTCTATTCCCACTTTGCTGATAGTTTTTATCAGAAATGGGTGCTGGATTTTGTTGAATGCTTTTTCTGCATCTAGTGATATGATCATATGATTTTTGTCCTTCATTTTGTTTATGAGATGTATCACATTTATTGATTTGCGGATGTTGTACCAGCCTTGCATCCCCTGAATAAATCCCACTTGGTCATGATGTATGATCTTTTTAATGTATTGCTGGATCCGGTTTGCTAGTATTTTAGTGATATTTTAGCATCTATGTTCATCAGGGATATTGGCCTGTAATTTTCTTTCTTTGTAGTGTCTATCTGGTTTTGAGATTAGGGTGATGCTGGCCTCCTAAAAAGAGTTTGGGAGTTTTCCCTCCTCTTGAATTTTCTGGAATAGTTTGAATAGAATAGGTGTTAATTCTTCTTTGAATGTTTGGTAGAACTCGCCTGTAAATCCATCTGGTCCAGGACTTTTGTTTGCTGGGAGTTTTTTGATTACTGCTTTAATTTCATTAGTTGTTATTGGCCTATTCAGGTTTTCTGCCTCTTCTTGATTCAGCTTTGGAAGTTTGGATGCTTCTAGGAATTTGTCCATTTCCCCCATGTTGTCCAATTTGTTGGCATACAGTTGCTCATAATATTTTCTTACAATCCTTAGTATTTCTGTTGGGTCAGTTGTTATATCGCCTCTTTCATTTCTGATTTTATTTATTTGGGTCCTCTCTCTTTGTTTCTTAGTGAGTCTGGCTAAAGGTGCATCAATCTTATTTATCTTTTCAAAGAACCAGCTCTTGGTTTCATTGATTTTTTGTATTGTTTTTTTAGTCTCTGTGTCATTAATTTCTGCTCTGATTTTTATTATTTCCTTCCTTCTACTTCCTCAGGGCTTTTCTTGCTGTTCTCATTCTAGTTGTTTTAGTTGTTGTGTTAGATGGTTCATTAGATCTTTTTCTTGTTTCTTGAGATAGGCCTGTAATGCTATGAACTTCCCTCTCAGGACTGCTTTCGCTGTGTCCCATTGGTTTTGGGTTGTTTGTTCATTTTTGTTACTCTCCATGAAGTGTTTGATTTCTTCCTTGATCTCCTTGGTAACCCATTCATTGTTTAATAACATGCTATTTAGCCTCCATGTGCTTGAATATTTTTGAGTTTTTTTTATGGTGGTTGATTTCTAGTTTCATGGCATTGTGATCCGAGAAGATGCTTGATATGATTTCAATCTTCTTATATTTGTAGAGATTTGGCTTGTGCCCTAACATGAGGTCTATTTTTGAGAATGTTCCATGTGCACTTGAGAAGCATGTGTATTCTGCTGCTTTGGGGTGAAATGTTCTATAAATGTCAATTAAATCCGTTAGGTCTAGTGAGTCATTTAAGGTCTGCGTTTCCCTGTTGATTTTTTGTCTTGATGATCTGTCCAATGCTGACAGTGGGGTGTTAAAGTCCCCCACTATGACTGTGTTGCTGTCAATCTCCCCCTTAAAGTCCCCCAAGAAATTTTTTATATATTTAGGTGCTCCTGCATTGGGCGCATAAATGTTTATAAGGGTTATTTCCTCCTGAAGGATTGATCCCTTAATAATATGTAGTGACCATCTTTGTCTCTTGTTATGGTCTTTATTTTGAAGTCTGTTTTGTCTGAAATAAGAATGGCTACTCCAGCTTTCTTTTCCTTTCCATTTGCATGGATAGTTTTACTCCATCCCTTCACTTTTAGCCTGTGTGAGTCTTTTGCTCTCAGGTGGGTCTCTTTTAGACAGCATATATTTGGGTCCTGTTTTCTTATCCATTCAGCTACCCTATGTCTTTTGATTGGACCGTTTATTCCATTTACATTTAAGGTTACTATTGATATCAACTTATTTAATGCCATTTCCCCCCTTTATGCTGATGTACCTTTCTCTCACTATTCCTTCTTTTTCTTAGAGCAGTCCTTTTAGCATTTCTTGCAATGCTGGTTTAGCGGAACTGAACTCCTTTAGCCTTTTTTTTTGTCGGGGAAGCTTTTTATTTCACCTTCAAATTTAAATGATAACCTTGCTGGATAAAGCAACCTTGGTAGCATGTTCTTGCTTTTCATTACTTGCAGAACTTCATGCCACTCCCTTCAGGCCTGAAGAGTCTCTGTTGAGAAGTCAGCTGTCAGTCTTATGGGGGTTCCCTTGTAGGTCACTGCTTGTCTCTCTCTTGCAGCCCTTAATATTTTCTCTTTGTCCTTGACATTTGCCATTTTAATTAGGATGTGTCTTGGAGTGGGTCTCTTTGGGTCCCTCTTGTTTGGAACCCTCTGTGCTTCCTGAACTTGTGTGGCTTTCCCCTTCACCAGCCTAGGGAAGTTTTCTATCATTATTTCCTCCACCAAGTTCTCTATCCCTTGTTCTCTTTCCTCCCCCTCTGGCACTCCTATAATGCGAATGTTGTTTTGGTTAATGTTGTCCCAAAGCTCCCTTAGACTGTCCTCATGCTTTTTAAGTGTTTTTTCTTTTTGCTGCTCTGATTGTGTGATTTTTTCTACCTTGTCTTCTAAGTCACTTATTCTATCCTCTGCTTCATTGAGCCTGCTTTTAATTCCTTCCAGTGCATTCTTGATATCAGATACAGCATTCTTTATCTCTGCCTGAGTTTTATTTATGGTTTTAATTCTTTTTTCATGTTTTCACTAAGGTCCTCGATCTTATCATCTAGAGTCTTCTTAAGTTCCTTGACCATCTTCATCATCAATACTCTGAAGTCCGTTTCTGATAACTTGCTTAACTCCATCTCATCAACGTCTTTTCCTGGTGATGTTTCCTTTTCTTTAATTTGGGGCTTGTTTCTTTGTCTCCCCATTTTGGTAAGTCTTAGTGTTTGTATCTATATATTAGATATATTTGCTGACCCCCAGTCTTGTGGGATGGGATTTTGTCTTGTGGGTCCAGTGGAGCCCAGAGGTGTGTTTTCCTTATACCTCTGAGCTCTTTGCTCTAGTCGTGACCCTCTTGTGGGTGCCCCTTTTGTGGTTTCTTTATGTTCTCCTGTTGTGGTTGGGTCTAGATTGTTGTTGATCAGTCCTTGGGAGGACCCTTCTCTCAGGCTGGCTAAACTGTGTCTCAGGCCCAACTCGTCATGTAAGCTATTGTACAGGTGCTGGCAAGGCAGGCCAATGCACAACTAAAATTCCAGGAAATGAGGTATTTTACAAAATATCTTGACAGTAACAATGGAAACAACTCACGTGAAAATAGAACTGGGAGAGTGAAGGGAGAACAGAACCCCCCCCACCCCCCCCACACACACATACAGAGGAAAAAAAAGAAAAATAAAGCTTAACAAAAACAAAAAAAAGGAGAAAAAGAAAAGTAACGCTTAGAGAGAGAGAGATTTATATAGTTGTTGATACTAGGGAAAATTTAGAAACTAATAATAAACTAAAATGTAAAAAATAGAGAAGCTACTGGGAGGTAACAGAAGCAGAGAAAATATTCTGAAAGACGGGCCAGCAAAGAATTAAGGGAGAGAATAGAAATGAGATAGTAGTTGAAAATGAGAAAACAAAAATATAATAAGGATAATAAGAGAAACTAACAATCAGACAGGATGACAGAACGGAGCAAAATGAAAGAATGAAAGAAAAGTAGAAAAAGAAAAAAGAAACAGAAGAAAAACGTTATGCCAGTGGATTGAGAGGAGAGAGAGAGAGATAGCCCCAGCAGGGAGGGAGTCCAGTAAGAGATTTGGGGGAAACTATAGAGGGAAGCAGTACACTTGGATATAATGATAAAGTCCCAGTCGTTGAGCAAGGATATCAAGGAAGTCTTGATAGTAGAAGCAAGGATACAAGAAAACAAAGCAAATAACCAAAACAAAACTAAAAACAAGCAAAGCAAAACAAAATTCTTTTATAAAAAGGAGAAAAAAAAATTTAGTTAAAAAAATGTAGAAAAAAAATTATTATAAAATTTAAAAAAGAAGGAAAAACAAGTTTTCTCCCCTTTTTCTTCTTCCTGAGGAAAAAAGAGAAAAAATAAACAAGCCCACAAACAAAAAACAAACAAACAAAAATCCCCCAAACCAAAAAAACACAAAACCATACACAAGAAAAAAACAGCAGAAAAAAAAGGCAGTCAGTCAGGTGGGTTTCTTCTGGGCAGCTTGTTGTCTGAGGGCCACTGTTTCGTGGGCTGGTTTCCGTTCTCCTGGGAGGTGCTTGTGTGTCACCCAATGTGAAGAGTCGTCTAGGTTTGGCTCTGGTGTCCTTAGGTAGATGGTTGATCTGAGGCTCTCCGTGGACCACCTCCTCTGGTCAGCTATTTTGCAGCCTTGTAGTTGCCTGGTCTTGCTCCAGAGTCTTCTGTAGAGTCTTTAGGGTGCATGGTGGCTAGTGTAGCTCAGGGCGTCACTCCCCTTAGAGGTGTCGCTGTCAGGTGCTCACTGTGTGGGCGTTAGTCTCTGCTCCACGGCCAGCTCCTCAGTCCCTCCCCTGTCCTCTGATTCTAGTGCCCCAGGCTCTGTCCTGCTGCAGCTTCAGATTGATTTCCATCTGTTGCTTTTTCTGTCTGGGCCGTTCCAGCAGCCTGGGCTCAGTGGGTTCGAATAAAGAACATTCCAGTGAGCCCTTTGCCTGCCCAGCCCCCAGGAGGGGTTTTCAGCGTTTCCTCCAGCTTCCAAAGGACAGTCCCCAAGAGTCTTATTCTTGTAAAGTCCTCCTGTGAGCTGCTCTCCCTTCCCCCTCAGGTCTGTGCCCTGGGGGGGTGTCTGGGGCCTCAGTGAACAGGACCCCCCCCTTTCCTATTTGGGGCAGTGCTCCCGGCTGCAGGGGAGGCCGGCGGGCTCCGCCCCTGCCTGCTCAGCTCTGGTTGTCTGGTCGCACCAGGACCTCCCCTCAGACCATCTACTGTGCAGACCTCAACCCCAGCCTCTGCTGGTCTGTCCCCCAGTGCACGCTGGGAAGGTGGGGGCCAGTTCTGGGATCAAACTTGCAAACGCACAAAGCGACACACAGGGAGAGAGTCCGCCCTGCAAAGTCCCACCGCCCGAGCACCAAGGCCCCCAGCGGGAGGAGACCCAAAGTCAGCTCCAAGCAGCTCCCTGCACGGCTGGTCTCAGCCAAGCTGGGGCGGCTTCAAGGCCACCAACGGGCCCCCTCAGGCCTGGTGACAGATCCCAGCCTCCCAGCACCGGGAGCTCTGGGCGGGACGACACCCTCAGGGCTGGTCACAGATCCCAGCCTCTCCCACCGGGAGCTCAGGGCGGGAGGACACCCTCAGGGCTGGTCGAAGGTCCCAGCCTCCTGGCACCGGGAGCTCAGGGCAGGAGGACACCCTCGGGCTGGTCGAAGGTCCCAGCCTCCTGGCACCGGGAGCTCAGGGCCGGAGGACACCCTCGGGCTGGTCGAAGGTCCCAGCCTCCTGGCACCGGGAGCTCAGGGCAGGAGGACACCCTCGGGCTGGTCGAAGGTCCCAGCCTCCCGGCACCGGGAGCTCAGGGCGGGAGGACACCCTCAGGGCTGGTCACAGATCCCAGCCTCTCCCACTGGGAGCTCAGGGCGGGAGGACACCCTCGGGCTGGTCGAAGGTCCCAGCCTCCTGGCACCGGGAGCTCAGGGCTGGAGGGCTCCTCCCCTCCCCCGCACCTCGCAGATTCTGCGCTTTTGGGGCTCAACACAATGCCCCACAGGAGGCAGAGGGTCCCCGTGTGCGGCTGCTCAGCGCAGTCCTCTGGTCCCTTACCACTCGGGTGCCACACCCTTTGGGACAGCCTTCCCTATGGTCGGCACCCCGAGCAGCAGACGCTGGTAACAGCCGCCCCTAGAGGCTTTGCTTCCTAGGAAGGCGCCGTCCCCTCCTCGCGGCCTCACTGCTGCCCTGGGACCCTCTTTCCTGTGGCGGGGCACACCTTCCCCTCGTTACTCTGGGTGTGGGATCCCCGCTTTTGGATGCCGTCTGCGGAGCTTTGCAGCCTCCAAGCCTTCAGGCTGGGAGCCCAGCACAGGCTTCAGGGGGACTCCGCCTTCCAAGGGCCCCCTCTCTTACCGGACTCCCTGATGTCTCTTCAGTGCTCCCCACTCGCACTCTGTCCACTCAGGTAAGTTTCTCTGGTGTTTTCAAGCTGGTTATGTAGGATTTTAGGAGTAAATCAAGTCCGTGGCTGGGAGCGGGGGCCTCTGCCGCTTCTCACAGGGCCGCCAGCTTCAGGTCCCTTTTTAAATCTTTACTTTTTGCTTCTGTGATTGTACGTTTTTTTCTACCTTCTCATTCAAATTCCTGATTAAATCCTCTGCTGCATCCAGCGTTCTTTATATTCCTTCCAGTGTTTTCTTTTTTATAATTCGTCACCTGAAGGTATTTTCTCCATTGCTTTTCAGAGATAGTGGAAGAGAGAGAGGGCGAGAGAGATGGAAAGTTCTATGTGAATGAGACACAGCAATCGGTTGTCTCCCACAGATACCCCTGACCTGGGATCGAGACTGCAACTCAGGCAAAATCCCTTGATCGGGAATTCAAACCGAGACCCTTCAGTCCCCAGGGAGAGATTAACCCTACAGCATGTGACAGCTGGGTGCTATGTGGGTGCCCAGTCTCAGCACTGGTGCTATAGCCTGAGGCCCAATCTTAGGTCACGGCTTCAGACCTCTCAGGGGAAGACCCCGCAGCTGAGAAATCCATTGGTAACCTCGGGGTCCCGCCTGTGGGAGCAGGGCCAACCCCTTTCTCCTGTCAGCACATCCTCCCAGTTATGAGGTGGCTCCTCTCCCCAGTCCTTGGTTTAAAAGCTCCACTTCATAGAGTCTGTAGGTGGTAATTCACGGTGGTTGATCACCAATTTATTTGTAATTTCCACTTGGTCCTGGGAACTACTGAGAGTAAGATCCATCTACACCACCCTCACCTTCACCCCTCTCTCTGCATTTCTCTTTGTACAAACAGGAAACGTCAGCTATGCTGCATGTGAGAATATTGCTACTAATGTAAAAACCTGTTAAAATGCAGAGACTTCAGTGGTAGCCAGAGAGCCATTGTTTGCGGGAGACTCTTGGAGAGACAGCTGTGTGGAGAGGAAGCCCGGACCTCTCCGAGGAATCAGCCGAAAACACCACCTGCAGATGCTTTTTAAGCAGAAATACAGACTTGTTGGGTCCTTAGCGACCCTTAGTTTCCTGAGAGTCTCTTGTAGCCCAGTCCTCAGTCTCCCTCAGGGAGATTTGTGTCTGGCTCACACTGACCTCCCCTCACTGTGTGTTGCACAGAAATACACGGCCGAGTCCTCAGCTCTCAGGCTGTTCATCTGCAGATACAGCGTGTTCTTGGCGTTGTCTCTGGAGATGGTGAATCGGCCCTTCACAGAGTCTGCATAGTATGTGCTACTTCCATCAGTATTAATGCGTGAGACCCACTCCAGCCCCTTCCCTGGAGCCTGGCGGACCCAGTTCATCCAGGTGCTACTGAAGGTGAATCCAGAGGCTGCACAGGAGAGTCTCAGAGACCCCCCAGGCTTCACCACGGCTCCCCCAGACTCCACCAGCTGCACCTCACCCTGGACACCTGCAAACACAAAGACGTCCTGCTCAGGAAACTCTCACACGTCCACTGTTTCTCTCACTCATGTCCATTCACACTCTCCGTGTCTCTTGTCCCCCATAAATTACCTCTTAAAACAGCAACAAGGAAAACCCAGCTGAGCCGAAGCCCCATGGTGAGTG